>NW_026907679.1:1431110-2862221 GCF_028389875.1 Rhea pennata
ACCACACTGAGGCCAACCTTGCACAAGGGAAAGAGGATGAGTGGCTAGACTGGCAAGGCCCGGTGGGAGCTGTGCTGCTGGGGTCTTGGTGGGGAGTATGAGGGCTGACAGGAGGTGTTTGCCTAGGGCTCACGGGGCAGCAAATGAAGCAGAGGAAGGAGAAGGTGGAGCAGATCTGCAGTGGCGAGTGTGATCAGCTGTGGCAGGAGGCCCTGGCAGGGAGGAGGAGGGAGCCCAGGAAGGGAGCTTCAGTTGCTGGCCCTGCCATAAGCCAGGCAGGTGTGGTCTGCCTCTTTGGGGGAGAGGAGGTGAGTATTTGTGGGTCACCTGGGGTATTCCTGACCAGCAACTTGCAGCTGATCCTTTTGTCCCACGTGCTGCCTGCCCAGCCTGGGAAGGGCTGGGTGGGACGGGCCCTGTTTGGGCGGGATATCAGGGATGTCTGCAACTGTGGGAGTCTGTTATGTGCTGTGATCTTTTCTGTCTCAGCCCTTCAGCCCCTGGAAGCTGATGCTGAACCCTCCGTCCGTTGCCTGGTGACACAGACCGTGCTGGACCTGAGAACTGCCCGGGAGCGGTCGCCACCAAGGTTCAGCTTTGGAGCACTGGGTCACTGGCTCCAGAGAGCATGGCAGAGGTGTCACCCTTCTGCCAGGAGGTGACTCTGTTTGAGCAGCACGGCCACAGCTGTGCCAATGCCGTGGGGCTGCACGCCGCAGACACGCAAGTGTGCTGGAAGGTCTGGGCCATGGCTGGTGTCTCCCGCAGCACAGGACAGCTCGACAGCTCTAAGCGCATCCTGTCCCATTAGTGTTCTACCACTTCTTCCCCTTGCTCTGCTTTCCTCAAAGATAAAGTCCTGTTTCTTCAGCCCATGTGTGTGTAATTTTTTTTGGAGAGAGAGAAAGGCAAGGGGGAAGAGGGCAGTTGCTCTGCTGGACCAGGAAACACAAGGGCAAGAGGGAGAAGCTCTGTAGCCTCTACAGACACCCGCTGTCCTCAGGCCTTGCATCTGCTGTGCAAGGGCCGGGCTGGTGTTTGCCATGCAGCTCTCTTTCTATCACCACTGCCCACCCTGCGCCGTCCCTGGGAATTGCTTCTTTCCTCTGCTCTCCCTCTTCCCCATGACTATGTGCTTCTGTTTTCCCTTGAAAGACCTCAAAAGCCAGGAGCCATCAGCTTTGATTCACTGGGGTGCCCCGTAATCCAGAGCTGCTGGCGCTGGGGCCGTGTGTGACCCAGTCCCTTTCAGCGAATTCAGTGCTGCAGAACAGTCCCTTCACTGTCAGCCAGCCATAGGAGCTGCTCAGGGACACGGAGCAGTTCAGTCCAGCTTCCCCAGGAGCAATCCCACCACGGCCCCTGCACACTGCAGGCTCACACCGGAAGCACCTGGGTGCTGTGGAACTGAGCACCGGGTTCTCTCTTGGCCGTCCAGCCGCACTGTTAGCTGTCGACCATCCTGTTCCTGGCTGAGGCCACCTGGTCTGTTGTGTACCTGCGGTCTGGCATGGCTCGACCGGAGAGGGAATGAAGCTTGAGAAGGATGAAAGCCAGTAAGACGCATAGCTCTGGTGTGCACTCAGACTCACCACGAGCTGGCCGGTGGACCCAGCAACCCATCCAGCAGCAGGGAGGCTCCCCGAGGCCAACAGCCAGGGAGAACCTTGATCATCTTGGTGCAGCTCCTCTGCTGGCACATCACAGCCATCCCCACTGTTTTCTGCTGCTTTGGGGGTTTCATCCCAATTTCCATCATTTTCCCTTTTTTCTGCCTCTTTATGCATTTTTCCATTGCTTTTGCCTCGTCTTCCAATATTTTCGACCCTTTCCACTGTTCCTCGCCGCTTCCTGCCGTTTTCCACAAATTGCTGAACTCACGGAGGTTACGGCTGAAGTACATAAAGATGGAAATCTTACCTCAACTTGGGACTGGGAATCTTGCACGATTCATGGAGAGAATACGGTCTTCTCTGGTTGGACTCGTTCGTTCATGATTGAGAGCCGTTGCAAACACCTGTTTCCCCTCTTCTGCTCTCCTCTGGTGCAAGTCCTGTTTGTGGAGACCTGGGCGATGGACTCCTACTTGCCTCCGTTTCCTGCAGCTCCCTTGGGCTGTTTTCTGTTGCAGCTGGTGAGGTGTGGTGGTACCACCGGTGGTCTCCTTGGGTGAACATCTCCCCAGTCCTTTGCATTTGGAGAGGACGGTCATTGCTGGCAGCTGGTGGCAGGGAGAGCCCTGGGGTAGCGCAGGAGCTCTGCTGTCCCTGGCTCATCCTTTGGGATCAGCTCCATGGAGCAGCATCTCCTTCAGCCCAAGGATCTCAACGTCCCATCAAATGTCTTGGAAATGCATGTCTTTTCTTTCCTTTCTTCTCCCCCTTTTTTTTTGGGGGGAGGGGGAAGGGGGGGAGGGAACTGGCTCATGTTGCCTCCAAGCTTCTTCTAGCAGCAGCCATGCCCACCAAGGGCTGTCAAGATGAAACCACACTCAACACGCTCACGGTCGCTGAGAGGAGGTCTCCGCTGATCTGCTCGTCTTCATCCCACTGCTTACATGCAAAAAAATCCCCTCGTTTAACTGCAATTTTAAATCCGATATGAAAACACTATAATGCAGCAAAGATTTGAGGAAGTTTCCATGACTCACGGTCCTTAGGATTTAGGAAAAGCACTGGTTTTAAGTGAGTAGAAGTGATTTATTCCCCCCCCTTTTTTTTTTGTTCCCACCTGCTTAGAGCTTTCCACCAAAGACCAAACACGTGTCGCAGAACGAGCTTTCCCCCACGCTTAAAAAGCAGCCTCTCGCCTAGAGATCAATGTCGCATTTTAGCATTTCGCTAAATCCCCTCTAGATTAAATTAAACCGCGCTCTCCAAAGGGGAAGCAGCCGCCGAGCCCTGCCGGCGGCGACTGAGAGGACGTTTCCCGGATGTGTTGGAAGGATAAAAATGATCCGTTCTCTTTTTGATCGTTGGAAGGTGCCAGTGAGGAGCAGCAAAAGTCAAGATTTCTATGTTTTTTTTTATTAAAGTTTTGTTGCTAGCGATAAGGTGCCTCTTGGCTGGGAGCACAAGAAGGACCCAGAGCAGCTTCTTGTTCCACAGTTTAAGCAATAGAAACTTGTTGCCGATTCAATATTTTATTTGACATGATCAACCAGATCCAGCCACGATTCTCAGTTCTACCACTGCCCCTTGGGGGACCCAGGCGTCCGGGTGCCCCTTCTCACCCCCCGCTCTCCCCCACACAGAGGGGACCCAGGCGTCCAGGGCTCCCATGCTGAACCCCCCCCAACCCCACTCCCCCGGGTGAGCGAGGGGCCCAGGCGTCCGAGGTGCCCAGGAGTCCAGGCAACGCAAGAAGCCCAGGACAACCCAATTCTCCAAGGGACTCAGGTGTCCGGGAGGGTCCCAGGCATCCGGGCATGCTGCCACGCCCCTCCCCTGCACTCGTACAGAGGACCCAGGTGTCTGTGGCCAGCAGCGCCACACCCTCCCCCATCCCCACACCTCCTCAGACGCTGGGCCCCCCGCGAGGCTTCCAATAATTACTTTATTTTAACATCTTTAATTACAGACAGTAAAGTGGGGGCCAGGCCAGCAGGGCAGCTCCTGAGCCAGTGCCCCCTAGATGGTCCCCCCTGCCCCTCCCCTCCATTGGTGGGGCGCCCCCACCCGCCCCCCCAGCGCCCCCCCCAGCACCTCCCCCAGAAGATGGGGAGGGAATAAATACAATCCAGCGTATTAAAAGCCATCGGGGGAGGGGAGACACCCGGGGGGGAGGGAAGGTGTCACCCCCAGGGGGTGTTGAGACCTCGAGGGGGTCGTGTCATCTCGGGGGGGGGGGTCACATCATGCCCAGCTGCAGCAGGGTTTTGGCGTACATCATGGGTTGATGTTGGGGTGAGGCTGTGGGGGAGAGTGGCATTGGGTGCGGAGGGGGGGTAAATACCGCCCCCCCCCCATGGCAAACAACCATCCCTGGGGCAAATAAACACCCAGATCTCCCTGTCCTAGGGGAAGGGGTAGAAATAGGCTGCTGCCCCCCACCCCGAGTGCTGCAGGTTTGGGGGGGCCTTCTGGAGGGTTGGGGGGCTACAAAGGGAGTTTTATGGGCCCTCCTGGGGGTGGTTGGGACCCTGGGGTAGGGGGGAGTTGCGAGATCCTGGGGGGTCTCCAGGGGTTTGGAGGGGGGCTCCTGGGAGGGTTTTGTTGTTCCAAAATCTGGGTTCTGTTACCCGGTGTGCAAGCAACCAACAGACACACAGGGTCGAGATATTTCTTTATTTCATTTCTGCGCAGAGATGGGTGCTAGGTGGTAAATCCACAAAGCTAGCACACCTTCTCCCCCTCTCATTCTTCATTTATACACACTTTCCAGGGAGTATTTTATACAAATCTTTCTATTGGTTACAATTTCACTACCTCAGGTAACCGCTCTGCGCTTGCGCTTTCACATTCTGGCCTTAGGCATGCAATCTCTGCAGGAGCTGGCCCCTAGAGCCCAGGGGCTCCCAGCTCGTGCCCTCTGCACGCACAGGGAGCTGGGATTCTTGAGTTTATTTACAAAAGAGAAACCAGGAAAAACAGAGCAGAAAACAAGCAAGTCGGAGCCGCCAGCTGTAATCTGCCCGGCTAGAGGCCAGCACCCAGCTGTGCATGCCGTGTTCAGCCTCTGCGGGACTGCGCCCTGTGGCAAGGGCACCGCCTGCGAGGGTGTCAGCCTCAGCCCCGGCTCACCTTCCCGTAGGGTGCAGTGAGCCTTGGGCTGCCTGTGAGCTGGGGTGCCCAGCATGAGGGGGTGTTCCTGCGGCGTGGAAGCTTTACACAGCTCTCTCCCGCAGAGCAGGGGGCTGGAGCTGCCTCCTGCCGCGTCTTTCAGCTTTTTCTCCCCCTCTCTGATATGCCCGTCCGCTGTGCTGCTGGTGCAGCCCTGTCCATCTCCTCCTGGCCTCCGCCAGGAGCCCTGTGGCTGGAGGTTTGCTCTGTCCCCCACCCCCTGGAAAAGACCCACTTGCTCTTCACAACAGAACAACCTAGGACGCGCCCCACTGCGTGCTGCAGTTGCTAGGGCAGCGACGACGTGCAGAAGCTGTCCCTGTTAGCTGGCTCGCTTGTCTGATGACAGCACAGAGGCAATCGACGACATGTGGCCGATGTCACTGCCGGCTGATTGTGACCTGCCCCTTGGTGGCAGGGGGCCAGCAGCCCCTCCCAAGGCCCCAGGCTATTGCGCAACCCTGCGTGGTGCTGTGCTAGCCTGCTCCCGGTTGGGCACGGTCGTCTTCTCCTGAGGTACCCTGTGTACCCCAAGGGCGCTGACGATGTCTTGTGCCTGGGAGAGAAGGTCCAAGCACTGCTCAGAACTCGGGGAAGTAGCTGCTTACGTCCCCGACCTCATTTTATCTGAGGACTTGAGGCACGAAGCCCGTTGCGTTCAGAATTTTCATGGAGTACTGCTCTTTGCGGACGTCTCAGGTGGGTCCAAGGCTTGTGAAGGGCGGGGGTTGAGAAGAAGTCAGAGACACGAGGCATTGGGACTTTCTGGACCTTTGGGAGCCCCGGTGCCACCTCTGGTGGAGACTGCATCAGAGGAGGCCTCTTTGCTGCTGCCATCTTCCACTTTGGGGGAAGTAGAGCTCAGAGGTGGCTGACGTCAGGAGGAACAAGGGGCTCCAAAAGAGGAGAGGCCTGCAAGAGGCCGGGAGTTGGCTAGTTGGGCTCAGCAGAGGTACCCAGTGCTAGGCACTCCTCCACGGGCTGCAAGAGCGCGTGGGCCAGGGGCCCCTGCTCCAGGCTGTGTGGTGTGGGAGAAGGCACGCTGCCGGGAGCAGTGGCCAATGCGAGAGTGGTGGTTTCTCTTGGGTGGTGCAGGCTCGTTGTCACAAGCCAGGTCAGGGCATGATGTAATGCGCACGCTCTCTGAGGTGGGAGCGTGAAGCTGGCGGCCATGTAGGCACCTGCTGATTCCTCTGTGCCTGTTTGTGCCTCTTTGAGGTTTCACTGCTCTGACAGAGAAGTTTAGCCAGAGCGTCAGCCTCGAGCGGGGTGCGGACGAGCTAACGCAAACGCTCAATGACTACATGGGCGACATTGTGGAGGGTAAGTGCCGTTCTGCAGGACTGTCTGGGACGGTGCCATGAGGCTGCTCTTTGGGAGAGCAGAGAGGTGCGCTAGGCAGCCTCCTTCCGCGTGCTGGGGGTTTCTGTGGGTGCTGAGGGCCACCGAGAGCAGCTGGGCTCTTGTGCTGGGGGACACTGGTGCTGAGAAATGGGTGTCTTATCTTCACTAGCTCCTTTGGGCAGTGCCCAGTACCATAGGCACCAGTGCTGTGGTGCCTGTGAGCAGTGTAGAGGCGGGGCTGGAGCTGTGCTTTCCTGAATGGTGCCCCACCAGGCACCACTGCCCCTGTGCTGCTCGGGCAGCAGAGTGGCTGCTTCTGTGGCTTGCTTGGAGAAGGTGCAGAGGTGACTCTTCTCTTGCTTTCTTTCGCCTGCAGAGCTGCTGGGCTTTGGAGGAGACATCTTGAAGTTTGCAGGTATGTCTTTCTAATTGAAACTTATCTCTGCTGCCACTGCAGAGGCGTGCCAGGGGAGAGGACAGAGTGAGCTGTGAGCTGGCAAAGCCCAGAGGGGAGGCTCTGTTGGCACGCAGGTGCTCCTGGGGAGCTGCCATCGCAGGCCCCAAGCGGGAAGCTGCAGTGGGACAGGGCTGGTGTGGAGGTGTTGGGGAGGCAGCCTGGGAGCTTGGGAGTTGAGGCAGCATGGTAGGAAGGAGGGGATGAGAGAGGCCTCTCATCTCTGCCCTGAGTGGGACCAGCTGCAGGGGTGCCCGTGTTCCTGTAGCCACACTGTGCACCTTCATCCTCTGTGGGCATGGCTGCTGTTGTAGCTGGCCTGGGGGAGGGGAAGGCATCCCTGTGCCCAGAGAGCTGTAGCTGAGGAGGAGGCCTTCCGACGAGTGCCTCTTCCTCAGCACGCCTGCCGGTTCCTGCTGTCCGTGCAGGGGGGTGCAGCTCAGGGAGCGTCAGGTCTCACGAGAGCCTTCCCCTGTTCCCCTGCTTTCTGCAGGGGATGCTGTACTGGTGCTGTGGAGAGTGAGGGAAACACAGCTGAGAGACACCATCAGCCTGGTGCTGCAGTGCTGCCGGCAAATCCAGGAGAAGTACAGCGTCCGTGACACAGACGTGGGTCTGAAGCTCCGACTGAAGATAGGTATGGGGTGTGCTGGATAAGCTGTGCCGTGTGTGGCTCCATGGCCCTGTGCAGGGCCACAGGCTGCTTTTCCGCCTGGGGGAGAGGTGGTGATCCCTCGTGGGGCCAGTGGAAACCTTCTGCCTGGAAGGCTGTTGTGTGCTCTCAGGCAGCCGCTTACAAGCTGCCTGCACGCACCCTGAGCAGATGGCCAGCAAAGGTGCTGGTGTGCTGGGCCTCTGGGGTGCTGTGGCTGTGAAGACATGTCAGTGTCAGCTTCATGTGCCTCTTTCTAGGCACCCGTTTCAGGCCCCTCTGTTGGCAGGCCCCACTTTGTACCCCCTCCCCATCGACACTCCAGCTGGACTCCGTAATGAAGGACGGGTGCCTCCAGCTGAAGCAGCTGAGAGCAGGAGCCTGTCTCCAGGGTTGAGCTTGGAACGGAGCCTGTGGAGAGTTGCCGCTGCGGGAGGCTGCGGAGGTGCAAGTGCTCTGCGCCTCAGTCGTGCTTGTCTCTCCCCAGGGATCTCTGCAGGGCACATGTCGCTGCTGACTGTGGGAGACCGCAAGGAGCAGCACTTCCTGATCCTTGGCAAGGCCGTGGGTGAGGTCTGGCAGGCGCAAAACCTTGCAAGTGCAAGTGATATTATCCTGTCAGCCAGCTGCTGGGAGCTCTGTAACCAGAGCCAGGTGAAGAGCAAGAGAGTGAAAGGCCAAGGAGCTGTGAAGGTGGGTGAGATGGCCTCTAGAGCTGTTTGGGGCACCTGGAGCTGGGGGTGAGGGAGGAAGGTGTGCGAAGGCTGAGGAGATGGGCGTTGTGGGGGTCGTAGCTGTAAAGCGGAGGTGGAGAGCTGTAGCTGTTGCCCTTCCAGCTGAGGGTTAGCTGTGGATTGTGCTTGCTGGGTTTGCAGTGGGGTCAGGAGGGAGTGTCAGGGTTTGGCCCTGCTGGGGTCGTGGCGGTGTTCTGTAGACGTCGGGGTGCGTGGCTGATGGCTGCACAGCTCGTGTGCTGCTGATGCCAGCGTTTGTCCCGGTGCAAATCCAGCAAGGTGGCTTTGCTACACGGAGATCTCCTCTTCTCTGGGAAGCGAGGGCGGGATGGAGGGAGGGTAGGACGCGTGCCCTGGGACTCCTGGGGAGGCTGATGGCAGTGCTTCTGCTGCGTGTGCCTCCAGGTTACAGGCGTGCAGCGGATGTCTGTGTCGGAACGCGAAGAACTTTTCTCCAAGTTCACACGAGCCCAGCTGAACTGCCGTTCTCCTGAAATGCCAGGTGAGTGCTCCGGCTTTGCCTTGTTCTGTGCCAGCCCAGAAAGATGGGGACTGGCTTGCGGAGGGGCTGCTGGGGCCTGGCCTCTGCCCTCTCCCCCTTGCAGTTAGTTAGTGGTTGTGCTTGGGGCGCAGCTGCGCTGCAGCAGAGGCACTGGCTGCTTCCTGCTGCTTCCAGGGGACTGCTGTGGCTGAGCACCTGCAAGAGGAACACACGGGCAAAGGGCAGAGGACCTTGCTCCCCGAGTTGCAGTGCCAGCCCCTGCTTTGCGAGGCCCCCGTAGCCAGGCTCGTAGCGCCCTGCTGCCAGTGACCGCGTGTATTTTCCTTGCGTAGGCGTCCTGAGGCCTGCGGTTACCTTGGCCCCTCATCGTGCTCAGGGGAAGGTGCTGAGGAAGTACATCCCAGCCAGTGTCCTGCGCAAGGTATGGCCACGAGTGCTGGGAGGTGCCTTTTGGGGGAGAGGGAGGGGAGAAGGAGATGTGTGTTGCAGAGCGGCAGTTCTCCAGACAGCAGGTAAGGCAAAGAAAATGCCCCCGTATGCAAAAACCTGGGAAAGGAGTGCTGCAGGGGCCAGAAACCTGCCGACTGTGCGCTCCTGCAGAGAGCGCCGGGGGTGAGGGCGGGGTGGATTGCCCTCTGCATTTTCCACTGGTGTTGTTCTGGCCATGGCCCCGGGGTAAGAGAGAGATGCCTCCGGAGCGGTGACAGCGTTGCTGAGGGTGGCCCCTTGTGTCCATCCATGCCCAGTGCCGCATTGCACTGTTGCGTATCTGCCTCGCGCAGGCTGACGCCTGCTTTGCGCTGCGAGGAGGCTTTCTGCATTCCTCTGAGAGCGCCCGCTGCTGCCGCTCTGTGCGCTCTGCCTTGGTATCTGCTGCAGGCAGGAAGCGCCCAGGGCGAGCTGGCTGGTGGAGGTGGCCCGCTGCTGTCTTCCAGATTGACGACAGACAGCCCCTGGCGTGCCTATCCGAGCTGCGGCCGGTCACCTGCCTCTTTGTGAAGCTGCAGTTTGCTGCCAAGGTCAACCTAACGCAAATCTGCAAGGCTATCCAGGACAGCAGCGTGCTGATTTCGGAGATCCTCCGTCCTCACAAGGGCGAAATCAACAAAATCTCCATGTTTGATAAGGTGAGCGTGGAGGAGCAGTGCCCCCGCGCACGAGGGCGAGGGTGGTGGTGGAGAGGAGGGAAGCGGCTCTGTCTCTCGCACGGTGGGGAGAGAGGAAGCAGCTCTGCCTCGGCGTTGGGAGCGGTACCCTGTGTTCTGGGGTTGCCCTGAAGCTCTGCTGCGGTCGGCGGAGGCTGGAGTCTCAGGGCGGGAAGGGTTTGGTGCAGGCGTTGCGGCAAGGTGTGCTGCCTCTGTCCTCGGCAGGGCTGCACGCTGCTGTGTGTGTTTGGCCTCCCTGGAGGAAAGCTGCCCTGCGAGAGCGTTTGCGCCTTGGAAAGCGCGATTAAAATCTCCACCGCCTGCTCCGGCAGGCTGGGGAAAATCGAGTGAGTGGGGAGGCGTGCTGCCCGGGACGGCCTGGGGCGGGGGGTGCGGAGGGGTGCCAGAGCGCCTGGCTGCTCTGCACACGCAGCCCGCTCAAGCTGGCGTGTCCGCTGCCGGGCTCTGCCGGTCCCCGAGGCCTGCGCTGCCGGGGCAGACGGCAGAGCGCGGGGACGTGGGGAAGGGGCGGCGGTGGGCAGGCAGGACTGCGCACGGGCGCTGCTGAGTCCCTGCTGCTCTGCCTGCGCCTCAGGGCAGTGTCCGTGGGGGTCACCAGCGGGACGGCGTTCTGCGGAGTCGTCGGCCACCGCGTCAGGCACGAGTACACAGGTACGAGGTGTCCGTCTGCGGAGCGGGTGCCCGGGCCGCGTCTCTGAAGGGAAGAGGCAGAGTGTCGGGGAAGAAGCTGTGGGCCCTGGGCGCCGGGCCAGGACGAGGGCTTGGCCTGCGGCAGCACGTCGGGACTGGCGGAGGCGGGGCGGGTCCTGCCGTACGACGGGGGACGGGCTGTGAGCCTCCTTGTTGCTCTCGCTCGTGCTCAGCAGGGTTTTGTGCTGGCCTGTGCTGCAGGGGATGCAGCCGGCAGCCTGGAAGGGTGGTGCGGGTTGCTCTCCTGAGGACGTCAACGCGTGCTCTCTCTCTGTGGCAGTCATGGGCCAGAAGGTGAACCTGGCTGCCCGGCTGATGGAGCACTACCCGGGGCTGGTGTCCTGCGATGCGGCGACCTACGCAGCATCCCGGCTGCCCCGGTCCTACTTCAAGGAGCTGCCGAAGGCCCAGATGAAGGGGGTTGGCGATCCTGGCACTGTCTATCAGTACCTGGGGATGTCGCAGAAGCTGTGAGTGTGCTCTTTGAGCAGGCTGCTGGGGGCGTGGAGGCACACAGGGTGCAGCCTTGGGGAAAAAGAGGAGCTGTGCAGAAAGAGGCCAAGCTGCTGCCCTCCCCAGGCCTCCCACCACTGTGGCTGAGAAGAGGGAAAGCCATAGCACGGCCGTGCTTTTTGCCTGTTCACCTTGGTGCCTGTTGCTGTTGAGAGAGTGGGAGTGATGGCGTAGGGGTGGAGAGGGCTCTCGGGAGTCCGTAGGCCCAGAGGGGCCTGTCAGCCCCTGCCCAGAGGGCCTGCAACTCTGCTTTCTGCCCTGTGCTTGCTTGCTGGCATGCAAGTGCAATGCAGTGGCAATTGTGACCCACCCAGGGGGTATTATCTCGGCTGCTTCTGAGCAGGAAGCTCTTGGAAAGCACTTTGGTCTGTGCTGGTCCCCTGGGCAAGTGTGGGTGGCCAGGCCTGTCTTCTTGCTCGCTTGCTGGTGAAACTGGAGCTGTTCCTCTGGGCCAGGCTTGTAGGTTCTCTTTGGATGATGTTTTGGCCTCTGTTGCTTGCACGTTGATAGCGTGTGCTGTGCCAGTGTGGGCAGAAGCCCTTGGACTTCCATGTGCTGGAAGTTTTCCCTGTGCTTGTTTGGTGTTTGCACTCTCTGCTGAATGAGCGTGAACTTTGGTGGTGGGAGCGTGGCCAGGCTGCCATTATGCTCAAAAGAGGAGCGGGTAGGCAAGAGTGTGTCCTCAGCTGCACGCATGACTCTCTGTCCTCCAGCTTCTGCCTCCTTCACTGACTTTTGTTTTTCTCTCCCCCTGCTAGCATATTTGGCCTGGATCTTATGGAGGAGAGGTCAGAGTACGGCCCCTTGCTCGGTAGGTGAATGCCTTGCTCTTGTGTATGCCCATTTCTTGCCCTTGGGTACCTGCTAGTACCAGCCTGGGAATGGAGATGCTTTTGCAAGGGATGGTGTTGCCTGCAGTGGCCATCAGGTTTAGGCTCATAGCTCGTTCGTAAGGTTGGAGTTGGGCCAGAAGTGGAGGTGGGAATCAGAGTGAGACGCCTAGTGCTTCCTGCCTTCCTGCACCATTAGCGTGTCAGGAGCTTTCAAGAAAGCAGTTGCTCCCAGGCTCCAGCAGGAAGGTGGGGCTGTGAGTGCCCTAAGGCAGGCCTAGCTGCAGAATTGTAGCTCTTAGGGTGGGAAGGAGCCCTGGGTGCGGGCAGGCTCGCAGGTGCGGTGGAGGGAAGGTGCAGTGGCAGCAAGAGGGGAGGCTGCCCAAGGTTGTTGGCTTTTGAGCTCGCTGCAGCAGCTTGCTTTTTGTCTGCCTTCACAGGTCGCGAGGAGGAGATTGCCCTCTTTGAAAGTGCCTTGAAAGCCTACAGGACTTGTCACGAAAGCAGCATCCTAGCATTTGAGGGTGTGCTTGGCTCTGGAAAGAGCCATTTACTCACTGAGCTGGCATTTTTAGGCCAGGCTGCTGGCCACAGGTGAGTGTTTTGGAGCGCTACGTGTGGGACACTTCCCTTGCCCATCCACTGATGTTCGTGGCATCCTTGAGCCCCTCTGCTAGTGCTGCTGGCCGTTGGCCTGCAGCATCCCTGAAAAGCCTCCTGGAGCCGCTGGTATGGAGCAGCTGTACGCTCTCCTACTACGTCTCGCGGGAGCTGGAAGTGGCTTGTGGAGCCAGGGCTGTTGCTCTTGCAAACTTAGGCCAGGCAGCAAGGTCTGGCAAGAGCCCAAGCTGCGTGCTTTTCATGCACCTGGAGAGTAAGGAGAAGAAAGATGCTGGGGGAGGCGGGAGTGGTGTGGTGGAGCTGCCAGAGAAAGGCTGCTTGCCCTTGGGCTTTATCCCCAAAGGCCCCTGGGGTGGCCAAGGCTTTCCGTAGTATAGGAGGCAGATGGCAAAGCTGTGGCATTCAAACACAAAGGCCCAACTTGCTCAGTCCTTGCTTCTTCAGCTGGCAAGTTGCTGAGCAGGGGGAGGTGCTGAGAGCTGTGGAGACACCGGGTGTGGTGGTGGCTCTCCCAGGGGCTTGGCAGCAATTGCCCCTCTGTGGCTTTTCCTTGTAAGACGCGGGAAAAGCTTGGCCCTCTGTGAAGCACTTGGAGGTGTGCGGAAGAAGAATCCGTCTGGGGCTGTGTGTCCAGAGCTCCCTTGCAGACAGCCCTGGATGACGTGCCTCTTCTCTGACAGTTTTGCCTTGGAAGTCTGCAGCTCTTTGCGTTGCTCTCTGAATCTCGGTCCCTTTTGCTTTTGCGTGGCAGGGTGGTGGCCGTGGAACTGACAGAGCTAAACCTGAAGCAGGTCTACTCTGCCCTCCGTATGGTGCTGGCCATGGCCCTGGGCCTGCAGGCATGTCAATCGTGCAGTGCCAGACAGCTTGTGCTGCAGGCAAAGCTCCAAGGGCTGATGGCAGAGAGCAGCTACTGCCTCCTCAACGACATCTTCCTCGTTAAGGTGAGAGCGAAGCCCTCTCTGGCCCTGGCAAAGGGCTGCTTGTGAGCTTTAGTAGTTTGGAGGCTCTGGTGGGGAGTCGCTTGGCTGCCTGGAGGGAAGAGCAGGGGCATATAGCGCAGGCTTCTGTTCCTGAGCGCGGTGGGCAAAAGGCACTGAAGAGCAGCTTGGAGATGGGGCTGATGACCTGTGTTGTCTCCTTGCAGCTGTGTTGGGGAGAGGGCTGATGGTGAGGCCAGGAGAGGCATTTTGCTGGGTTGGTGTTGTGTGGTGGGTAGGTGTGCTGCAAGCCCTGGAAGGCTGTTTCTCTATGACTGTGCTTTTCTGGGCAGTTTCCCCTCTCGACGGCAGTTTCCCAGATGAGTGGCACTCAAAGGCAAATGGAGCTGGAGTTGGTTTTGAAGAAAGTGCTCCAGAAGGTGAGCTCTTCTCTCCCTTGGGGGTCAGAGAAAGACACCAATGCCACAGGCGGAGGCTTCAGGAGGAGAGTGGTGGGAGCTGGCGGGAGGACGATGTACCTGAGTCCTTACCCTTCATAGCCCAAGCACCCCTGCCCATAGCCCCGATACCTTTCCTCCCATAAAGTTGGTGGGAACGTGCTTGGGAGGAGCAACAAGGTTCTTTCTTCTGTCCTACTTTGCACCAGAGGCCTTAAAGTCTCAGAGAAAGTGCAAGCCAGTAAGATTCTGAATGCCTAAGTAGCTGGGGAGAGGAAAGAGGCTTCAGAGCATTCTCTCCGTCTCTCTCTCTCCCTCTCTGTCTGGAGAGGGAGAGAAAGAGGCCAAAGTTGCTGCTATGGAGGCTACTTGAGAACCCATCAGAATCCCCCCAGAGCAAGCTGTTTGTTTCAGACTGTTGAAGAAGATGGCGTTGTATTTGTCATCGACAACGCCCACTGCATCGACTCTCCCTCCTGGAGTCTTATGTGGAGCGTGCTCAGGGATGTCTCAATCTTCATGGTGATGAGCTTCACTGCCAGTCACTGCAGAAGACAGAGGCTTTGCCAAGCTGCCGTAGACATCCTGAAGCTGCCAAAAACCAGTTGTGTTCGTCTGGGAGAGCTGAAGCCTTCCGCTGTAGTGCAGAAAGCCTGCCAGGCGCTTGGAGTTGTCAGCCTGCCCCAGGATCTAGAGACGTAAGTCACAGGCAGGGCCTGTGAGCTCTTGCTGAGGGCTTGAAGCTGTGCAGAGAGGCAAAGGGAATGAAGCCCTAGAAAAGGCAGTGCAGAGCTTCTAGAAGGGCCAGTGCCTCTAGCCAGTGGGACATACTGACAGTCGTGAGCTGCGAGTGGGCAGCTGCCTAGGCACAGAGCACAGGAGGTGTCCAGCCTCCTGTGTTGCACCGGAAGGCAGGAAGGAAGTGGTCCTGCACGCTGGCATGGCTCAGGGGTGGCAAAGGCATTAGTCTGCGTGGTGAGGCTTTGAGGGGTGATTCACTGGGGCAAAGGTTCTCACTGGTGCCGGAAAGTATCTAGGCTGTTGGGGACACGAAGGACAAGGCTTGCTTGGGGCTCTATCTGCACTGCTTTTCCCGAGGATTCCAGCAAAGGCTGTATCTTCCGGGTGACTCAGGCCCCAAAGCCCGTGGGAGTCGTGGCCCTTTCAGAAGTGAGGTGGATCTGTGGTGAAGACGTTGGTTTCTGTGCTCTGCCCAAGTGGCTCAGCACCCACCTGACCTGCCTTTGCCTGTGTCAGTGAGTGCTGGATGTGCTCCTTTGCAGGTTGCTGACGCAAAGAAGCTACGGCATCCCCTATTACTGTGAGGAACTGTTGCGCTACCTTCTTGGCCATGACATGCTCTTGTTCCACCCACTGGGGAAGGATGGGAAACGAGAGGACAAGTGGGAGAGCCTCTTCAGTAAGCACCTTTGCGGTCGATTGCCTAGTTGCTGTGGTGCATTTTCCCCAGCGCATTCTTGCCCGAGGCTTCCCCTGTGAACTTGGCACTGTCAGCTCTTGCAGCCATAGAGATCGTGGTGTGGATCAGGTGTGGGTTTGTACAGGCCTTGCTGCTGGGACAGCCAAAGCCGAGGCAGGGGAGTTCTGGTGTCTTTGAGAGGACAAGTAAGGGTGCCATGGCAGCCAATTTCAAAGGAGGAGCAGAGCTGCTGCCTGCACTCAGATGAGTGCTGGTCTTGTCGTGAACTCATAGGAACACAGGTGCTTCTTCTGGGCCAGTGTGGTGAGTCCTGTGGCTGGAATGTTCCTTGTGCACAGCCACAGGGCTGGATTGAGTCCGTCAGTGACACATGGTGCCAGGTGCTGTAAGGCCTGCTAGGGGTGAATGCTGAAGGGTTGAGGTTGGAGGGAGCTGAGGGATGTTGGGTGGGAGGCATTTAGAGGACCAGACAGAGGGCCTGAAGAGTTGAGTGCGTTAGCGAAAACACTTGAGGGCAAGGGAAGGCAAATGGATGCCTGGAGTCCACAATGCCTGGTCTGCTGCTTCAAGGAGAGCTCCTGCTGGGATCAGGCTCTTCTCTATATGGGTATACGGCATTGGTGCACTTTATGTTCCTGCCGCACACCGTGTTTGTTGGTTAGAAGAAACTTCTTCATCAGCAGGTGGTCTGAGGACTCTGGCTTTTGTGAGCCCCTGCCGTCCTTCTCCTCTGCCTGATAGGCCAAAGCGTAGTTTGAAGCCTGCCTGAAGGGGTGGGAAAGAGCAATTACTGTCCCTGAGCACAGCTGCTTACGAAGCTCCGTGTGCGGGGCGAGGGCAGGCAGGCGCAGAGCAGCCTGACCGCAGGCTGGCTTTGGGCACGCTCTGGCTAAAGAGAGAGAGAGATTAAACACAAGACCCCGGCTAGGCACAAAGCGGGGCATGCTGCTTCTGCCTCTAGCATGCCCCACGCGGGTGGATTTTCATGGGGACGTTGGAGGTGCTGCTGTGTGACCTGTGGAAAATCCCTTCTCTGGCCCTTTGAGTCGCTGCCCAAATTCTTGGGATGCCCTGGACAACTCTACTCTCTAGCCGATGTAGGCGTGTTATTTAAGAGGCATTGGAATGTGCATGTATTTCCCTGGGCAAAAGGCAAAGAAGGTCACTTGCAAAGAAGTCTGACATCAAACCCAGCAGAGGCGAGGCACAGGCCTTGGGAACTTGAATGCCAAAGTGTGAAAGCCCCCAAAGGTGCTACTAAGTGAAGGCGGCAGTGGTAACACGACCTAGGGATGAATGCCAACCAGCTTGCCATGGCTCTGGCAGCAGCCCTGAGTGACCCCCGATTTTGCATTTGCACTGGCAAGGTGCCTGCCTCTGGGATGACAGCAACACTGCTGCCTTCTGTCTTGAGGCGTTGCCTCCCCAGTCAGGAGGTCTGGAGCCTTTGACTTGGGAGTGTTTGGGGAAACTGCCTGGCAACAGCTAATGTTAGGGAAGGGCTATGAAACAAAGGTATGCAAGGGAAGTGCTTTGCTCGTCTTAGCGAGCATGTTTGGTGCAGGCCAAGTGCATCAGGCCACCTGAGGCAGGCCTTGTTCCAGCTGAGGTGGATTTTGTAGTGTTTGCAAGCAGGAAGTCATGACATGAATTGTCTCCCTTTGCTAATCGCTTTCCCCTGCTCCCTTGTGCCGCTCAGCTTCTGTGACGGAGGCTTCAACCACCGCAGCAGCACGGAGCTCCAGCGCGGGGAAGGACCGCAGGGTGTGCACCATGAGGCCGGATGTGACCCTGCAGAACACTGTACTTCCCCCTACGTTGAAAGGTGAGGGGCTGAGCCGCGCTGCGGCAGCTGGCAGCAGTGCTGGGTGCCTATGCCAGGGCATGAGCTGGAGAGTGTGGGCCTCGGTGTGCTGCAGAGTTGAGCCTCTCCCCTCTGGGACTAAGCTGGGCAGGTTGCTTTGGTGCCATGGGATTGTCCGCAGAGAAACATGCATCTTGTCTGCTCTGAGTGGGATGGGGTGGGCAGGGGGCGGAGAAAGGAAGGTATTGGGAGCAGACTGTTCTCAGCAAGAGAAAATGCATTTCCAGGGGATATTTGTCATGGCTCCGATTGAGCTTTGAACTAGGCTTTGCACCTCATTGTTCTGTTTGTAATTTCTTCTGCTTGTGGGGGCCTCAAGGCACTGAAGCCCAACAAATCCGTCTTGCGAATCTCTCTGCCTGTTGTTTTCTGGGCTGGCCCAGAAATCGCCCCATTTCTAGGGGGTGCTGGATGGGAAGCTGTGAATGAGCATGGCTGCCCTCGAGCCGAGCCCTGGCCGAATGCGGGTGGCAGAAATGTCCCCCATGCCCAAGTGTTCTTCTTGAAGGAGCTGCTTTGTCCAAGAAGGGGAAAGTCTTGTGTGACCAAGGGAAATGCGGGGTTGTGGGGAGCTCTGAGCTGGCCTCAGCGGTGCAGGAAAAGCTCTCTGTCTGTGTGCCCTGTGGACATAAATAGAGCGCAGAGCTGGCAAGCTGCATCCCCGGACATATGCATGTGCTGGATGCTGCCCTGCCCATCCATAGTGGGGGAGCGTTCGTCTGAGCATCTCTGCTTTCCCGCATCCTTGCTTCCTGGGGGTCAAGCAGGAGCAGAGGCATCTTGAAGACACGTGCCCTGGGTTGCAGTTGTCCAAGGGGCTGGGTCCCTAGGGAAGAATCTACCCTCTCGAGTGTTGCAGCTAATGCAGGCTGTGATGGTGGGGAGGGGCAAGGGAGAGACGTGTGGCTTGCTTTTGGCAGGGATTGCGCTGGCTGAGCTGGACAGCATGAAGCCCTCGGAGCAGATGGTTCTGAAGTGTGCAGCCATCCTAGGGCCGCTGTTCAGCACGGAGCTGCTGTTCCACATCCTTCCCGGGTGGAGCAGGGCCAAGCTGAACAAGGCGCTGAATGCCCTGGTGAGATGCAACATCCTCAAGTGGCTGAATGCTGCCAAGGGGGCAGAAGAGAGCAGTGTTCCCACCGAGGGGTCAGGCACCTCTCTGGAGGAGGAGAGCGGTAAGAGGTGGTAAGGGGAGCCTGGGAGCACTGCAGGCTGCTGCTGCCGCTGTCTGTGTCCCCGGTGGGGCTCCCCAGAGAATGCTCCCTGCCCGGAGGAGGTGTGTAATGCTCATGGCACCCCGGGGAGTTAGGGATGGGTTGTTAAAAGCTCTGACAAGTCCGTTTCCGAGGAGCCTGTGCTTTGTGCTTTGTGCTGGAGGGCAATATTGCAGTGAGGTGCTGCGAGTCCCTCTGCTGCCCTGCCTGCAAGCGCGGCTCATAGCCCGTGTAGGAGAGGGAGTACGAAAGTCCTGACCTGCTGACCCTGCCTCCCACTGTGTGCAGATGAGGGATTTAGTGTGCGTTGATCTTTATTGTCCCCTAGCGCTGGGAGTGTCTTGCAGAGTGGGCAGAAAGAGCTGGCTGTGTCTTGCTTCTGCGGCTGGCAGCATCCCCAGCTGCCGCCTGAGCGCAGCTGCACAGCCTGTTGGCAGGGAGAGCAGGCCAGCAGCCTGTTGCGCTGGCCGTGCTAGTGTGAGGAAGGCAAGGTGGGCCCTTTTGCTGTCTGGCCCGGAGGCTCTGAGTGCAGGAGCGCTGGTTTCCTGCCAAGTGCCTACGCCAAGGCCTGTCTTTCATGGTGCAGCTATGGCATGCGTGAGCTCTGGCCCCAGCTCTGGCCCCAGCTCTGGCTGATGGGAAGCCCCGTTGCCTTTCAGATGCCCAGAAGTCATCCATGGAGGAGAGCAAGCAGAGGGCGAGGCTGGAGTCTGGCGTGCTGGCCTTTTGCGCCCCGCTGCTGCAGGAGGCTGCCTACGAACTGTGGCCGAAGGGACAGAGGGTGGCCCAGCACCACAAGTGTGCGGCCTTCCTGGAGAGGCACGCGCACAAGTGCCAGTGCTGCGGGGGAGGCGACTTTGTTGCCTTCCACTGCTTGGCCCTGGGCAGCACGCAGGAGGCCGAGAGTGGAGAAGAGCATGGCAGCGACTGCTACTGGGGCAACTGGGAGGCCTCCCTGGCGACCAGCGAGGAGATGAAGTCGGACGAGCTCCCCGCCTCTACGGGTATGCTGTGTGCCCTGCTCTGGAGCCTGGGTCCTGCCCACTCCTACTGCACACTTGTTTCACGCAAGCGTGGGGATGCTTCCAGTGCAAGGCGGATAATTTTGTAGGACTAGTTCATTTCTCCACTGAGCACAGCTCCACAATGAGAGTGATGATGTGTCCACAGCGTAGCGCCTTTCTCCCCTTGCGTGTCCACCTGCATTTTCCCAGAATTACGGGAGGGCAGCCCATCTCCTGGCAGAGGTGCACGCGTGGCTCAGCAGGCTGAGGTGTATTAGCTAGTGTGTCTAGTACACTTGGTGAAGCTAGGTTAAATCTGGAGTTGAGCCCCACATGGAAGGCAGATGTCAGGGAAGGAGCTGGAGAGGGAGCTGCCGCCAGTGCCTTTGGCTCTGCTCTTCCTCCCTTGGTGCTACAGAATGGCAAGAAGCAGCTCTACGGCATGTGCAGTGAGGAGGTGTTTGATGCCATGCTTTCTTTGCAGATGCTTCAAGTGGTGTACCGAAAGAGAAGAGCTTCTTGGAGGAGATTTTTCAGTGAGGAGCCAAGGTTTTGAAGATGATTTTGGGGGGCAGTGGGGTGAGGGTGTGCAGAGGAGATAAGCGGAGTTCCCCGCTTGGGCTGCCCATTGTGAGTCTAGCATTGGCAAGAGCAGGCCTGTGAGAGGCAGCTGGGTTGAGATGGCCATGGGGATGCGTATCTTCGGGGAAGCCATTGGGATCCCAGTGCTGATGGTGGTTTGGAGTGGAGCAGCCCTGGCTTTCTAGCTGTTAGAGAGCAGTGTTGCAAGCTGTGCAGGGGCAAAGCAGCCCCTGGAGGCAGGGTGGCTTGTGGAAGGGGACAGAAATGCCAGCTGGTCTCTCTGCCTGCCTAAAAGAGCAGTGCTCCTCCAGAGCGGGGGCAGCAAAGGCGCCAACAGGATTGGTGCTCCTGCCGCTTTGTTACAGCTATGCCCAACGGAATGGCTTGCCGTTGCTGAAAAGGGGAACTGTTGCTTCTCGTGCTGGTTCTGCCCTGCCTGAGTCCACTGTGCCTGTGCTCTGGGGCCCCAGGGCTCCTCAGAGTGCCCAGCATATACTGGTCAACGGGCCCGCAATGTCAGGGAACAAATCTTGCCAAAGCGTGCTGTGTGAGTGAGTTGTCCTGGCTTTGCTTGCCATGCGGGGAGAGCCAAAGGTCTTGAGGGAGGAGAGAAGGTGAGAGCAGAAGGGAGGAAGGAGCACAGGGGGAAGTCATAGAAACGATGGGGGGCTGCGGCCCGCTCCGGAGTCAGTGGTGTCAGTTTTAAGCTGGGAGGGCCCAGGGAACTCTGGGTGCCGGTCACTGTTGTGTGGGGTAGAAAGAAGGACTGAGCGAGCTCCCTCAGCACGCCTGGGAAAGCTGTGCAACCCACGGCTCCCGCGCGGTGCCTTCGTGCGTGTGGCCTCGTGCTGTGCTAGAATGTGTCTTTAACGTAGGCTGAAGGAGCGGTGTTGGTGACACTGGTGTGTGCTTTGGTGTCTTCTTTCTCCGTGATCTTGTCTCCAGAGCAGCAAAGCAGTTTCTGGCTAAGACCGAATGGATGCACAAGGTGCCCAGCAAGACCCACTGGACGCAGGGTGTGGAGTGTTCCTGCAGCTGCAAGGCCATTGTGGACTTGGTGCTTGTGCCCTTGGCTCAGCACTACATGGCAGTGGGCAATGACGCCCGAGCCTTTTATTATCTGCTGGAGGGTGCGGCTGCCTACTTGCACGTCTCCGACAACTACCTGGTGAGTTGCCGTGCTTGCCAGAGCCCACTGCCCGTGGAGTCCTCTCAAGTGCCTTGCCCTGAGCAAGCCAGTTTCCCCACTGCAATAGGGCCTGCCTGGGGGCCTGCCTTTGTGGGGACTCGGGGATGAATTGGTGGGAGTGAGACCCAGCGTTTGCCTCCTGTTTGCCTCTCCTGTGGCAAGAGAGACAGGGCCGTGAAGCAGCCCCTTGGTGCAAGGTGCACCTCCCAGGAGGTGGTGCAAAGGAGTGCTTGTGCGCGTGGTGTGAGAGGCAGCGTGACTGTGCTTGGGTGGGCATCACCAGGGGCAGGTGCAGGCCTCCTCAGCAAGATGCTGGAGGCACCTGGGAGTGCTGGGGCTGGGGACAAGCTTGGCAGCGATGCTCAGCTGCTCTCTGTGTGCTTGTTCAAAGGCCTTCCGGAACCTGAGAAAAGCAGAAGTGCTGAGGACCTCGGTGGCTAAGAAGGGAAATGCGCTTGCTTGCTTTGAAGAAGCCACTTTGCTGAGCCTCAAAGGAGAGGTAAGGTGACAGGGTGGTTTTGGTGGGCTCCCCCGGTTGGTGGAGTTCAATGCTTTCCTGTGGGGTAGGGTGGGGTGGGGCAGGCTCTCCCTGGCCCACCTAACTGCGACTGCTCTCAGCCTGCTTTCCTGGGGCCCCTTTGCCCCCTGGCCCAAACCAGCTGAGGTCCTGGCCTTGATTCCACCAGAGACATGCAATTGGTTATGTGCTGAATCGGAGCCCTTTGGGAGCCTTCCCAGTATCCTTGTTCTTAGCGTTCCCAGTAGCTGGGAGGCTCAGGATTCCCAGCTGTGCCTGGGGCTGCTTGATGCACTGGGGATGAGCTTTTGTGCCAAACGGGACTGCCTTCAAAGCCCTTTTGCTGTGCAGGTCTGCTACCATATGGGACAAACGGAGCTGGCGAAGACAATGATCAGGAAGGCATTGAGCCTGCTGAAGAGGAAATTCCCCACGACCTCCACTGGCGCCGCCTTGCAGCTTGTCCTGGAAAAGTCAGAGCATGCCTCTCACAAGAAGAACAGAGACTGCTCCATTCCTCAGGAGGCAGGGTAAGAAGCAGAAGGGAAAGCAAAGGCTCTTCTAGGCAGAGGGAAAGCTGCTGAGGGAGCTGGAGGCTAATGGGTGGAGCAGCTGTGGGTTGTATTGGGCAGCTACTGGGGTGCTGGCATGGGAGATGGTGTTGGTGAGAGCAGGGAGGTGTTAGTGGGGAGCAGAGTGTGGGGAGGCGATGGGAGTGTGCTGGCAGGAGCAGGAGGTGGGCCTGTCGGCATAAGTGGAGGTGAGCTGTGAGAAGGAGGAAGCTCAGAGGCTGTAGCCAGGCGCAGGCCTCCCGTGCAAGGCCCCTTTTCCTCCCGGTGGCCAGCTTTGCTTGGCCTGCCTAGGCTGTAGTGCCAAGCACCATCTTTAGCAGTCACGTTTCCTGGGTGGTGCTCCTTGGTTCTGCCGCTTGTATCGCTGCGGCCATGCCTGCGTCAGCTACCCCTCTGCAAGGAGGTGCAGCCGTCTCCTCCATCCCCCTGCTTCCCCCGCCCCGTGGGACTTGGCACAGTGTGCCTAGCGGCTGTGGCCCAGCAGTTTCCCTTGTGTGGCAGGAGGCAGAGGCTCCCCTGGCTGTTCCGGCAAAGCCACTGCCTGTCCTTACTGCGGCAGCTCTTCAGCCTGGAGAGCGCCGCCGGCAGTCGGAGGCTCTCCCGCCTGGCAGCACTCATGAAGGTGAACACGGCCAAGGAGTCCGAGGACGCGAGTCACGTGAGTGCCTTCTCTCTGCAGCAGCAGACCCGTCCCTGACACGGCTCCTTTTCCATGGCCTGGCAAGAGTACCAGCAGGGCCTGCCTCCGGCAAGAAGAGCCCAAAGATGTGCGTGTGCCTGCCCTTTTCCAGATGAACTTCCAGAGGGTGTGGGTTTCTGCTGCTTTGGGTAGTCCCTCGCGTTGGATTAATTTCCTAATTGTGAGCATGGAGGCGGTTCTGGCTTTAAGGCAGCACCACTGTGTGTATTCTGTAGTTTCCTCGTGGCTCTTGATAATGCTGGTGTGCAAGGCCGGGGGCCCCTGTCTTGGCACGGCTGCAGTTAGCAGTGGCAGTAGGAAGAAGAGTTGGTCGTATGGGTGCGCGCTGTGAGAGTGGAAGAGAAGAGAGAAGCTGGCAGCTGGGTTGTGGCCTGTCCCCTCCAGGCCAAGGAATTGCCCTGGAGAGACAGAGTCGTGTGCATTGTTGTGTTTGGACCCTTCTAGGTCCTCTTGTCCTACCTGGAATATGCGCTGTGCTGCCAGAACCTGGGCTGCCGGGAAGAGTGGCTGCAATACGGGTGGGCGGCCATGCAGCTTAGTGCTGAGGTGCAGCTCTTTGGAGGAGGGATATTAAACACGGCCAGCTTTGCCCAGGCCCTGTCCCATCTGACCCTCAGCCTGGGAAATCTGCCTCTGTCTGTCGACATAGGTAGGTACTGCCCCCGCCGCCTGCAAGAAGGCATCTCTGCCGAGAGAGCCGGTGCAAGTCTGCTTGTTCTCTTCCCAGGCTATCGTTCTGAGAGGCTCTGCATGGAGCTGCAGAAGCCTGACCTGGGCTACGTGGTTCTCAGGACCCTCTTCATGGCACTCTTTCTGCAGATGAGGTAATCACGGTGCTGGAGAGAGTGGGGGTTGCGCAGTGTCAGGGGTCAGGGACCTTTGGGTGAGAACAGGCCTGCTGGAGAAAGTGGGACGGAGTTGGGAGGAAGAGCAAAGAAGGGAAAACGAGGGAGAGAGAGGTGCTGGGAAGGGGAGTGGGAAGTGTCTGGAGGTGCTGCCTGGGCTCCCAGCCCGTGGAGAGGCTCCCTGGAGGCTCGTTGTGTTCCTCCCCAGGTACCCGGAATGTGAGGCAGTGCTGCGCAGGCTAGAGAAGCAGGTGTCTGGAGCAGATGAGATCGTTGGGCAGGCATGCTTCTTCTCCTGCTGCTTAGACCTCTTGCTTGATGCTGGTACGTGCTCAGTGAGGAGGGCCCTCCAGAGCCTGTTTGCTGGGCAGGCAAGGCTGCCCCCCTGGAGCTGTGGGCCAGAGCTGGGGGCTTTGTGCACGGTATAAACAGGCAGAGCCCTCCCAGCACAAGCAGAAGTGCACCGTCAGTACAAGACTTCTAGAGACTGGAGTAGACAATACAAGAGTTCTGCCAGGTTTCCCTGTCCTCTGGAAACATGGAAACAGTTGTGCTGGCCAAAGCAGTTTTTCTCCTGGTAGAACAATGACCCCAGAGCCTCCAGCAATCCTTATATTTCCTCCACAGAGCTTTCCGCTGTGCGCATTTCTCTCTTCGCCTGCATCCTCGTTATTTTTTTTCCCTTTTGCGTTTCTAACATGGGAGCCAAGAGTAATTTGACAGTGCTTTCAGTTATGCTCTTTCCTAGCTGTATTTTGAGATTGCCCCTTCTGAAAGCTCTTCTCCGCCTCACTCTGCTCTGGCTCCCCAGGAAGCAGGGCTAGCAGTGCTGGCATGTGCCTGAGCAGGAGGCACCTAAGAGCCTGTGCTCTGGGGTCGCTGTCCTTGCTGCTCAGTGGCAGCGTGCCTTTGTGCAGTGCTAGAAAGCTGCAGATTTCTCAAGGGTAAGACATGGTGTCAGGGGAGCTGGGAGTTCTCTTGTTTCCTTCCTGATGTTCTCTGCCCTTGCGTTCAAGGGCAGTTCCGTGCACTTGAGCAGCCCTGAGGAGCTAGGGTAGAAGTGCAGCCCTTGCATGCTTCCTGTGAGGTTTGTTGCTCTGTGAGTGCTTTGCCTGCCAAGAACTTTGCCGCCTGTGCTGGAGCTTTCTGCTGCTCTGAATGCCTGAGGCACGGTGAGGCCAGGGAGGGAGGTGCTGCTTCGCTGCTTCTCTGAGAGACATTTGTATTGCAGGGTGGCAGTATAAGTCCTTTGAAGAGTGCAGGAGGTTCGTGGAGCAGAACGAAGCCAACTGCCTTCTCCAGGCGCAGAGCAGCATCCTGCTTGGACTGTATTCGTCTCTGGCTCTTTGGTAAGTTGGAGACTTGCTTTGAGTGGGGAGAGGCCCAGGCAGTGGTTGTGGCCGGGAAAGGGGGAGCTCTGCGTTCATCACATGCCCCCATCCCGTGTCCACCAAGGCGGCTGCTTCTGGAGCATGATGGTGAAAGGGGCCAGGGGGCCACGCAGGATGAGCAAGGTGGCAAGGAGCCCCAGGTTGTGCTGCTGTGGAGCCCTGCCAGGGAAGGATGCCTTGGCGGCATACAGCCACAGCCTTCCTTTTCCCCTTGAATGTTGGGGGGGGACTGGTGTGGCTCTCTCTCAGCGCAGGAAAGCGATGCAGGCTGAATGCTGCCTAAGTGCAAGAGCTTGGCTCGGGGAGGGCACGAGGGCCTGGAGCAATGCTGTGTTTGTGGGAGAAGGCAGCCGTTGTCCCAGTCTCCTGCCTAGCATGGCTTGTGTCTCCTGGGTGCCTGCAAGGGACTGGGTTCCAGTCCTTGCAGTTTCCCTGTGGTCTCGCTCATCACTGTGGGGGAGTGCTGAGTGCCGCTGGCTCACAAACAGACACGCATGCGCACACGTTTATAAACAGGTCAAGCAAACTGGAGGGAAGGGGAGCGGAGAGAACCCTGTTGGGAGGGACAGCAGTAGATTCCTGCTCAGCTGTGATGTAGCAGGGAGACAAGAACACCAAGTTCACGCGGGAGAGAAGGAATTGAGCTACTGCTGCCTGATTACAATACAGTGCTCTCAGTGATGCTTATCAGGAGCAGCTACAACACGCTGCGGTTCAGCCCCCCAGTACACCCCCAGTAGCTTCCTTGTCCTAGAGGATGCATTGCCTCTGGAAGCCAGGTTGGGGCTGGAGCCTATGGCCTAGGAGACCTCTTGGTTACTTGCTCATCTCTACAAAATGTGCCTGAGTGTGTGTTTGTATGTGCTTCCTTTCTTCCTCTGGACAATGTAGGTTTGCAAGGCTCGGGCAGTGGGACAACTTCCAGAAGCCCTTTGAAAAGGCCAAGAGGCTGCTGAAGAGCACTGGCGCCTGCCTTGTGGCCAGCCAAGCGTGCAGCCGGCTCCTGGAGTGCCATAGCCTGGTGCTGAAAAAGGACATGGAGCACGGCTCGTGGAGGGCCCGTGACAGCTGCCGCAGGGCTCTAAGGGTGAGGGATGTGGAGGAGTGGGAGGGGCATGCTGCAAGGGCCCTCTGGGGAAAGCTGTGTTGCTAGCAGCTGTGGGTTGACCTGTGCAGGTAGAAGCAGCCACGGCAGGATGGAGTCAGGGTAGTGCCAGAGGGTAGCGGCTTAGGGAGCAACGTGGCTAAAGACTCCTGTAACAGAGGTGTCAGCAAGAGGGGGACGAGAAGGCAGTCAGGTGAAGGCAGTCTTCCTGGGCATGTGAGAATTCCCTTGTGGGACTGCTTGGCCCAAACAGGAGAGGAGAAGAGCCTTGCTCAGCCATGAGCTAGTGAGCCCTGCTGAAATGCCTGCTCCATAGGAGGTGTTAGGGCTCAGGAGAGGTTTGTGTGGTACCTCAGCCTTGCTAGCTGTGCACGCCTCCTTTCTTTGTGGCTGGTTTTTCTCTTTGGGGATTTGACGCCCTTCTCTGTGCCAAGCCATCGCTGGGCTCTCTGACTTGTCCTGATGTACCTCTCTGCTGTTTTCTCGGCAGCTCGCCGAAGAGGTTTTCTCTCGGTGCTCCACAAGCCCCGTCTTCCACCCCAGAGTCTACCACCTGAAAGCCTACATTTTGCTGATGCTGGGGAATGAAGAGCAGAGCCTGCTGTGCCTCAATCAGGGCCTCCAAGCCTGTGAAGACCATGGCAACCTGCTGGAGAAGACTTGGCTGGAGATGAGCACTGTAAGTTGCTCACCTGTGCCTTTGAGTTGCTTTCTGGGCAGAAGTTGAGCCTGCTGTAGCAGAAGGTGGGCCGCACTGTACTGTGGCAGGTAGCCCCAGAGAGAGCCCCCCGAGAGCTTCAGGGGCATGTGCTCAAAGTCCTGTGAGAGCTGGTAGGTGCTCTCAGCCCCGCTCAAGAGGAAGGTAGAGAGCAGCTGTGATCCTTCTCTGCCAAGTGGGGCTGGACTGGTACGTGAGGAAGCAGTATGCCCTGCAGCTGCTCCTTTGCAGCATCTCTGCTTGGCAGAGTGGTGGTGAAGTGGAATCTTTCCCTGCTCCTTAAGGCAGCTCTGGGAGGCCAGGGTCAACGTGTGCTGAGTCTGAATTGGCCTTGCCTCTCCTTCTGCTCGCTGAGGGGTTTTGGCAGCATGGCTCATTGGCTGATGGATGGAACAAGCTGCTGAGAGAGGCCTTAGTTGCCTTCCCAGGCAGAAGTCATGGCTCTGGAGGTCACGTGCTCTTCTCAGCTCTCACTGTGCCTTTTTCCCCCCCTTCCTTTAGGAGTGCTGGTTCACTGGAAAAGGCCCCCTGGGAGATTTGTGGCTGAAGACAGCCCCACATTTTCCCCACCTGAACCAAGCAAAGCCAGAGGTCTGTAGCTCCAGGTACCTGCTGAAGCTGCCAGCACTGCAAAGGGAGGATTCTTCTCCGGGAATTAAATTCTGACACTGCTAGTCCAAGCACTTCTTCCTTTCCTTCTTCCTTTAATATACTCAGCATCATTCTTCGGCCCCCTGCTTGTATTCTGCCTCGTTCTCTCCTTTCCCACAACAATGTTTGCACAACCTGAGTCAAACTGAACCAACACCTACACAATTACTAAGGTCAATACTCAGAACAAAAACCAAAAAAAAAACAAAACAGTGTGAGCATTCTGAAGAACTTAGCATTTAGGCTTCCATCAAGTGAGGAATATGATAAATAAGGCACAAAGCGCTCCAGAGAAGGTAAAGCTCTGGGGGGTTAGTTAATTCCTATAGTAATATAGTAGTTCCCAAGTAGTATCCGTTCTCCTGGGTAGAGGTAATGCATCGGGCCATTTTAGGCCATCTCTGCCCAGCTCTTTGCCAGTTTGGTTCTCCTGTTGGAGTTTCTCCTTGCTGCAGCCCCACGGGATTGGGGGTGGTAGGCACAATGCAACTTCTGTTCTCTCTGCAGGTTTTATGCACAAGGGGATGTCAAGGGTTACACCTTTGTGATAAGTTAGTACAGCAAAATGCATGTCCTTGGTGGAACTCATGTCCTGCAGCAGGTGTTTCTTAAGAAGACACAGATGTTAGGTCCTTGGCAGAGAGAACATTTTAAAATAAAGACATAGTTTACAGCCACCAAAGCAGGGAAGTTGGTAAGAGTATTATGTACTCGTGTCCCTGACTAATGAAATGGTGGGTGTTGTTTTTTTTTTTTTTTTTTTTTTTTTTTTTTAAAGTAACATTCTCTGGTTAAAGGGAAACTGTATAAACTCCCTGTAAGCTGCCACAGGGCCCTCCCTTAATTGGGGAGTACCTTGCTGCTGCAGTCGTCCATGATTAATAAAGAAATATAAGTGAAGCATCCCACATACATGATTGCAGACCCATTAGAAGCCAAAGGACAAATTTCCTGTTCCCAGCTGGCTGAATTAAGATGCCCCATCGGTCACGGGGGAATCGCGATGCAGGTATCCACTTCTCACTGGGTGGAATCTTGGGGGAAGTCCCACTGCCCAGAGCAGGGTCCACACCTTGGGGGTGGCATTAATCTTTCATAGTTCGCACTGTTGTTCTCCCCAGAAGTCACAGCTTAAACCAATTGCAAGCCCAATCATCTGTTGATCCAGTCAGGATTCAGTCTTGCCTACAACTGCCTTGGTTTCCTTTCGATCACTCAGTTCCCCACTGTTCTACCAGCAGTGAGAGTTTCTGCAGTGCCATCTCATCTCTCATCACTCCCTTCCGTCACAGCCCTGCAGTGTGGTGCCTCAAGCCGTAGGCGCCCCAGAGGTTGCCCGCTGGTGGGAGGCACCAGCGCATGCTGCTGGGATCGGGGCTGTGCTATCCAGGAGGCCCACTCTTGCCTGCAAGCTGTGACACCTGCTGACTCATCAGCTCCCAGACTGTTGCCACAGGTCTTGAGTAGCAGAAGAAATCCTCCGTGTCCACTGCAGAGAGAATCAGGAAATGCTGTGAAGACAGGCAAAATCAACCAGTTGTGAGAGGGGGCAGGGGGGCTCCAGCAGAGAAGGGGCCAAAGTCCTTTGTGTCTGTGCTGTGACCTTGGAGTGAATTTGCAGGAGCAGCAGGTGGGGGCCCTGGGGGTGGCACCTGCTGAAATTGTCTGTCTGCAGCCACGTTGTGTCGTCCTATTCCTGCACGCTGCAGAGCTCCACAGCAACTCAGGAGGTGCAAGCCTTCAGGAGAGGCATGAAGTCAGGTTCCTGCTGTTTGTGCCTAAGAAACCGCAGGAGGTTTCTTAGGAAGGCAGGGATGAAGCGCACACTTGTGGCCACGGTCACTTTGCGAGGGACGTGCTCCAGGACGTAAATCCTGGCGTTAGGCACATCTTTGGTGAACTGCCTTGGTCTCATGTCCCTGTGAAAGAGATGCCAGAGTCCTGCTGCCTTCCCTAGAGGCAAAGAGGATGGTTTGGGGGCCTCAGTCCTACCACCAGCTGCGAGTGGCCTTGGGACCCCATGCATGTGTGCGTGTGACGGTCCTCGGTGGCAGTGCTGCTGCCTCTGGGCTACAGGATCTTTCGCAAGCCCAGCCTTGGTGAGGGTCTGGCCCAGGTTAGTCCCTCTCTCACTACGGATACAGAGACACTAACTCTACACCGGGAAGAAGAGAACAAACTCTCAACTGTAACTGCCCTAAGACTACTGTAACCACCTACACACCAAGGCTACTGTAACCAACACCAAACTCTGGATCCTAATAACTAATAGCAACACTAATAATGCTAATATCACTCATACTAACTGTAACTAACACCTGTCCTCAGGAAGACAAATAGCTATGCCCTATTTGTCCCTTCTACCTAACTGTGACTAAGAGTAACTACACGCTAAGAATTCAATAACCAACGCCACGCTATCGTAATACTGTAATCCGACTAATGCTTATCCTAAATAACCCGTCCTATCCAATTACATATCCTACAGTCCAAGGAGAGCTGTGGCGGAGTGGTGGGAGGTGATCGCGGGCACTGTGTCCGTGCTGCAGGGGAGGTGGAAGGGAGTCTGGGAGGAGGGGCCGCACAGCAGCTCTCTGCACCTCCAAGCCCGGTGCCTTGGGCTCGTCTTCCCCTGGCTAGGTGCCAGCACCAGCCTGGTCTTGCTGGGGGGAGGCCGTGCCCTGGCTGGTGGGCAGCGGGGGCCTCCTGCTGGGCTAGCACCTCCTCCTCCTCCTTCTTAGGCTCCAGAGCACGGCCTTGGGGCATCAGACAGGCCGCCCCCTCACAGCATCCACCTCCAGAGTCTCCCCTCCTCCTCCTTCATGGGGTCCACCTGCATGGGCTCTGGGTGCCCATGGTGGCTGCGGTGCTCTGCAGGAGGGCAGCGCGGTTGTCCCAGATGGTTGTGTCCACCTTCATCTTGGTGCACAGTGCTGCCTTCCTCTCCAACCACAGCCACTGTGACTGGCTCACGGTGGCAAGAACCGAGAGCTCAACACGGTACAGCCCCCGGAGTGGGCGGCTCCAGAGGGGGTTGCCTTTGCTTGCAGCAGCAGGTTGTGTGCTGGTGCTGATCTGAGTTACAGGTAGGAGTGGAAAGCTTCTCCCCAAATCCAGGTGTTTTCTGGCAGTGCTGTGCACAGCTGCAGGCCGGTGCTGCGGCAGGAACTGTAGAAAGGAGCTGTGAAAGGAGCATCAGCAAGATGCTGCTGGAGCTCCCTGCTGCCCTGGCACCGAGGGAGCTGCTCTCTCCAGACTGAGTCACTCAGAAGTTACAAAATCGATGAATTCTACCTGGGAAATGGAACTCTCTTACATTGAAGTGGACTGCTCTCAGGGGTTATTGGTGTTATTTCACGTTCTGATACCATTATTATTTATAATAATAGGACTGATTTATAGGAATACTGATTTGTTTAATCCTTTTCAGGGAGCTAATCAGATGGAAAATGAGGACAGTGTTAATTTTTGTTATGCATGCCCTTTGCTACAACTAACCTGACTGTGCAGCTTATACAGGCCTTTGGAAAGTCCATAGCATGTCTCAGATTATTGCTTGCTTGCCTATTCCCAAATCTGCCAGACCACCCATGCCGTGGGAGACACTTAGACCTAACTTAACATCCATACGGGAACTACTGAAGTTGTTTAATGAGACTTGCTAGGTAAGTGATATTATCAAGTCTCAAAGGGCAGAATTGCTGGAACGATGTTGTGGAAACCCTGCAAATAGCTGCCAGGACTCAAGGACAAGGGAGAGAGGGTATCGTAAATCAGTATTGCAAAGGACCACCAGCTCCAGACGAATAACCTCGAGGAAAGCACAACACTGTGAAGAATGTGAGGGGCAGAGAAGACCAGAATAGCAGAATTAGCCGGAGCTGCCTGTAAGTTCATTAAGGCTCTATCTCGACCTTGCTCTATGCCTACTGGTTGCTTGCATACCGGGAAACAGAACCCAGTTTGGGGAAAGCAATCTGGCCCAAACTGCTGAGGGGAAGGGCGTCTCTTAGACGATGATGCGTCTCCAGCAGAGCTGAGAAAACACAGCCACCTTGCAAGGTGATTTTTCACTCCTCCTGAACCCCATCAAGAGAATGCAAAATACTTTTCAGTAGCACTTGGTAGCCCTGCACTTGGCCAAACTAACAGAAAAATGGCATTTCTATCCCTTGAAATCCCATAGGTCTCCCTTGGCCCTGCGCCCGCCTGGGTCGCCTTTGCCCACCTCACCCGCTCCTGGGGCTGCGCACGTCTCTCCTTCCTCCCAGCCCCTCAGCCCAGACTGCTGCCTGCTGCTCAGGGCTGGCTCTGCCCAGCCTCATTTCCCAGCCTCTCTAGGTATCTCCCACAGCCGCTGAAAGGCTCTGTGGATGCTTCTCTTTCCTGATCAGCTATTTCGAGTGGAGGGGAATGCAGGAAGGCTGCTGAATGGCCAACATGCCAGGAGACACTGCCCAAAGATGGCATCAGGAAATGCTTTCCTTCCGAGCTGGTTCGGGAGGCATTTGGAAAGGAGACTTCTCCCCCAACTACGGCAAGCAGCCATTCCTTCTCAGGTATGTTTTGCTTCTGCTCAGAACTGCAAGTTTTTTCTTTCCCAAAAGACACTTTCAAGCAACAGCTCCCAGGTTTGGAAATCTCCTTGCTTTGTAGGCTTGCTAGTGCCCCCCCCCCCCCGCCAGGCCTTGTCCTTTTAGCCTTGCAGGGAAATGCACACCGATTTCAAACAAACAAGGAAAACCTGCCAGGGCAGCAGCTGGCCCTCGAGCTGGTGGGCGCTGATGTAAGCAAGATCCCAAGGCAAAAGCCCATCTCTTAACAGCTAAGGACCCCGAAGGGCACACAAGGTCCACCCCAAAACTAGTCTTTAGTTGCCAGTCAGTGGGACCCCTGCAGAGCAGATGAGGCCTCGATGACCAGTGTCCTGTATCCTCTCTGTGGCACATGAGGGTCCCTGGGCAGAGATGTCCTGGTGCTTGGGAGCACATGGGTGAGAGCGGCTAAACCCTGTAGAGCCCGGGGGGAGCAGGCCGGAGCGCCTCATCTGGGGAGTCTGTAAATCACTATCGCTTCCCCTTCCCTAAGGCCTTGCACTGCTGAGCTTTCTGATCTTAATTTCCCAGTGTTTCTTCTGGCCAGCTGTCACGCAGGACCTCAGCTGCTGCCTGCCGTGTTGAAGGGTTCCCATTGCTCGGCAGTCCCCAGAGATCTGCAGTGACTCAGGGGAGGGCGGAGGTGACACCAGTCCCAGGACAGGGAGCCCAGGCCCAGGCTCGCTGCGGGGCCTGGCAGGGGAAGGAACTCTGATTGTGGGGCAGCGTGGGGCAGCAGGAGGCGGACAGCTTCCCCAGGCCAGCGGGGGCTGTGGCAGTCCCTTCTCCTCCATACGTGAATTTGCTCTAGGCCGGGTCACCTTGCACAAGGACTTTGACAGGCTGCTGCTTGGCCTCTCAAGTCCTCCCTAACCTCTGGAGCTCTGTTCAGGCCCGTTGTAACCTACCTGCAAACAGCAGAGCCATCGCCTGCTGCCTCAGCCACTCGGCATCTGCATTTTCAACGGTGACTCCTAAGCATGCAGTACAGATGGCAAACATCAGTACACGGCCCTTGGAAACTCCCATTTCCAGGCCAATGTATGACACTGAGGATCTCCTCTGGGACGTGGACGGGAGGGTTATGAACATCAATACTTTCAGAGCTGTCCAGGCATTTTAGAGAACTCTAAAAAAGGCCTCCGGAAAAAGCCCATTTGCTGTCTGCCCAGTCTCTCACCGCTGGGACACACTTTTCTGTTGTCCTGGCCTAGTCATGGAGGCAGCATGTGGGGAGGCATGAGCAAGCCAGCTCTGACTCCTGCACTCCAGCCACACCAAGTTCCCGAGGGATCCAAAATGCTTCCTCAGCTTGGAGGCTGTTTTAGGGAAGAGGGCACAAGAAACCTTCCTAGCACTCTGAGGGCAGAGACCAAGCCGAGCTCCCAAGCGGTTCTTTTTCACTTGCACAGGCCTGGGAGAACTCTCCCTGGAAGGGGCTGCAGGGGAGGAAACCTCACGGAGAAGGCTTTCAGATGGACCCAGACACAATTAAGATCAGGACAGTAAGAGGCCACTCTGGCCTAGCAAGCTTCCTCCGACTTGCACCTTCCTCGGAAGAGGCACTAAGCAGAGCTGAGCAACTCCCTGTGCTGGGGCCCAGCCTCCCCTGGAGCACTGACAACACAACACTTTTCTGCAGGCACTTCCAGCACTTTAAGGCCTCCACAAATGCCTTCTGCTGCCTCCCTCTGCACTGTTTTTTTTCCTACGCTTTACAAGCTGGAAGGTCAGCAGATAGCAAAGAAACTTCCTTGTTTCTTTAGGAAGCAAAAGGAAAGGAAATGACCTGGACAAAGGGACACAGTGCCTCCTCAGCAGGTTTGCAGGCGATACCAAGCTGGGAGGAGTGGCTGATACACCTGAGGGCTGTGCTGCCACTCAGAGAGCGCTCACGAGGTTCAAGAAGGGCAAGTGCAGAGTCCTGCACCTAGGGAGAAATAACCCTAGGCACCAGTACAAGCTGGGGGCTGACCTGCTGGAAAGCAGCTCTACAGAGTAGGACCTGGGAGTGCTGGTGGATGACAAATTGACTCTGAGCAAGCAATGTGCCCTTGTGGCCAGGAAGGCCAACGGTATCCTTGGGTGCATTAGGAAGAGTGCTGCCAGCAGGTCAATGGAGGTGATCCTGCCCCCCTACTCAGCTCTGGTGAGGCCACATCTCAAGTCCTGCATCCAGTTTTGGGCTCCCCAGTACAACAGAGACATGGAGCTACTGCAGAGAGTCCAGCGTAGGGCTACGAGGATGATCAGGGGGCTGCAGCACCTGCCCTACGAGGACCAACTGCGAGAGCTGGGCCTGTTTAGCCTGGAGAAGGGAAGACTGAGGGGGGATCTTATCAATGTGTGTAAGTATCTGAAGGGAGGGTGTCAAGGGGATGGGGACAAAGGCTTTTCAGCTGTCCCATGCGAAAGCACTAGAGGCAAAGGGCAAAAACTGAACCACAGGAAGTTGCGCCTGAACGTGAGGAGGAATTTCTGCACTGTGAGAGTGACAGAGCACTGGAAGAGGTTGCCCAGAGAGGTCATGGAGTCTCCTTCTCTGGAGATATTCAAAGGCCACCTGGATGCAACCCTGTCTAACGTGTTCTAGGTGAGCCTGCTTGAGCAGGGGCGTTGGACTAGATGATCTGCAGAGGTCCCTTCCAAGCTAACCGATTCTGTGCTTCTGTGAAAGGGACAGAAAGGAAAGGAAAAGGGGGAGGGGAAGGGGAAGGGGAAGGGAAAGGGAAAGGGGAAGGGGAAGGGAAGGCATAGGGAACAGCTCCAAATGACTGCAGGATGCCCAGAATTTTGTGATGCAGTTTAACTGAATGATACTGGTTAAATGTTGATAACCTCAAGGAAATCTCTAACAATGAGCTTGGTCTGACTTGTGTAATATGCCCTTTTTTGGCTTATGCTGAAGTACGAGCATTCCAAACTAGAAGGGGCTAAAAGTGGAAGCTCTCAGGCTTTTCTAACCATGAAAAGGTGTGGGCTTACTATGTTTTCTTGAAAAAGGAACGTGACAGGGTTTGCATGTTGTAACTCGACTCTCCTGCGGAGGCTTCCAGTTCCTTAAAGAGTACTTTTGTGTATTCAGATTCCCTTGTACTTTGCTCTGCCTTTGTTTTCTTCCCGGTTTTCTTCTTCTTTTTCTAGAGGATTTATGGGCTGCCTTCATTGTGGAAACAGTGTGCAAGTACAGTCTTTTTCTGGAGGAAATCCGACTTCCTCTATTTTTTCACAGACAGTTCTTGCTGAAATATGTTTCTCCAGAATATTAGCAGAAAGGCTAATATTATCTTGTTCCAACACAACGACCTTCACCCTGTGGGTCCTCCTGTCCACAAGTGGTCCAGAAGCAGCTGCCCGCAGCAGTGCAGTACAGCCAGAGCCCAGCTTGCTCCCAGCGAAGGCGCAGGCTGCCTTGACTGCCTGATGTACAAGGCTCCTGGGCACACATCCTCACAAAGGTGCACAGCTGAGCCATGACGCTGGCCTTGAAAGCCTCTGCCTGACTGCCTGGAGCTGCTGAGAAGCCAGTGAGAAGTGCTGGCAAAGTCCAGTAGGTTTCTGCCTGCCAGCAGGCTGACTGCATGCTCAGCATGGCAGCCTGCAAGGATATGCCTGGGGGTGTCCAAGGCAGCTGCCTTTTCCGTGGGTCTGCACGGTAACTGCACACTGGCCTTGCTGGTCATACCAGAGCCAGCTGGACCAGTATCATTGCTCCTGACAACTCCTCCCCCCTCCCTCAATCTGTTATGGTGGGATGGACAGAGAAGTGACAGGGCATTTCACAGAATCACACAGAAGCACAGAATGGCTGCAGTTGGAAGGGACCTCTGGAGATATCTAGTCCAACCTCCCTGCTAAAGCAGAGTCAACTGTTGCATGTTAGACAGGATCATGTTGAGGCAGATATTGAATATCTCCAGAGACAGAGACTCCACGACCTCTCTGGGCAACCTGTTCCAGAGCTCTGCCAATCCTGCAGTAGAGAAGTTCTTCTTTATCTGTGGGGGCAGAATTTCACACTGCCCAGGGCATGTTTGGGGGTGTCATTAGACCCAGCCCACTCCTTCTCCTGAGAATGAAGAGCCCTGATTTGATGCTTTCCTTTGGTTGACTGCACTTGTTTGTGAGAGTCTCTACTTACTGTACATCCCAGGCACACACTGTCCCTGGAGATGTCCTGTGCTCTCTGGGTGGCTCCAAACCCCCTTCAGAAAAATGGGCATCTTTTATCAGCCCTCCAATATGTGGCACAGTCCCCAGAAGAGACCTCTTTGACCACTCATCCTCTCGAGGGACACTGGGCACCCACAAGTGACAGATGAATACAGCCCTCTTTCCCTCACGTGGCACTCAAAAGAGTTCATGCCCCTTTATCCACAGAAAACCCAAGCACAACAACAGGATCCTTTTGGGTGCATTTCCCTGAGCACATTCTTGGCTCCAACTTGGGAGGAAGAGCCCAGCCTTCAGGCACAGAGATCCCCTTTTATTACAGAATTGCTACTTGGGAGATGAAGTCTGACACAGAGATAGGCAGATATGCAGAAGGCTTCTGGGTCAGAGAGATGGGATTTGTGCTCCAGCAGAAGTGGAATGAATTCAGATATTTGTGCACAAATAGGACTATCACAGACAGAACTCCCAGAGCACAAAGTTTCTTGAGATAAACTGTAAATTGCTTGTGAGGAGACATGGGCAGCTCATTGCTGCTGAGCTTGCACCAGCTGGAATAGTTTCCTCACTGCCTCCTGGAGCTCCTTGTTCCTCATGCTGTAGAGGAGCGAGTTGAGTGTTGGAGGCACCACTGAGTACAGAACAGTCACCACCAGATCCAGAGATGGGGAGGAGATGGTGGGGGGCTTCAGGTAGGCAAATGCTGTAGTGCTGACAAACAGGGAGACAACAGCCAGGTGAGGGAGGCACATGGAAAAGGCTTTGTGCCGGCCCTGCTCAGAGGGGATCCTCAGCACAACAGTGAAGATCTGCACATAGGACAGCACAATGAAAATGAAACACCCAAAGACTAAAAAGACACTAACCACAATAAGCCCAACTTCCCTGAGGTAGGAGTCTGCGCAGGAGAGCTTGAGGATCTGGGGGATTTCACAGAAGAACTGGTCCACAGCATTGCCTTGGCAGAGGGGTAGTGAAAATGTATTTCCAGTGTGCAGGAGAGAATAGATAAAGCCACTGGCCCAGGCAGCTGCTGCCATTCTGGCACAAGCTCTGCTGTCCATGATTGTGCCATAGTGCAGGGGTTTGCAGATGGCAACAAAACGGTCATAGGCCATGACAGTGAGGAGAAAATGTTCTGCTGAAAGCAAGAAGACAACCAGAAAGACCTGGGCAGCACATCCAGAGTAGGAAATGGCCCTGGTGTTCCAGAGGGAATTGGCCATGGATTTGGGGACAGTGGTGGAGATGGAGCCAAGGTCGAGGATGGAGAGGTTGAGGAGGAAGAAATACATGGGAGTGTGGAGATGGTGGTCACATGCTACAGCTGTGATGATGAGGCCGTTGCCCAGGAAGGCAGCCAGGTAGATGCCCAGGAAGAGGGAGAAGTGCAAGAGCTGCAGCTCCTGTGTGTCCGCAAATGCCAGGAGGAGGAACTCATCAAAGGAGCTGCTGTTGGACATTTGCTGGTTTGGGGCATGGGGCAACTGTCAGAGGGTAAAAGACAGTGACCACTGATTGTCCCTGAGAAACAAAACTTTCATTTTTTTTTTCATAGGAATATTACACCCTCACCCATCCTGCCAACAGTATAGACAAATTTCTTTTGTCCTTCTCAGGAAGATCTTTGTTCAGCTCCTCAGCTCCAGCTCCAGCTGAGTGTGCTGGGAGGACCACAGGCCTGTCCTGCTTTACACCAGGTGGTAGATGGGGCTGGTTTGTGATATCTCCGATTTTCAGAATTGGTGTTTGAGTGCCCACCTGTAATGAAAAAGATCTGTTAATATCCTCACACACAGTTCTTAAGAGTTCATGTTGCAGCAGAGAGGTTTAGTGTGTTTTTTTTTTTTTTCTTATTTGTTTGCAGATTTTTAGATTCTTCCATTACATCTGGTGAGTGGTCTTTTTAGGGATAGATATTTTTCTTGCTGCAAGGATGAACATTAGAAGACGAGAGAGGAAAACGGGCTGTCGGCTGCTTAGTGCAGGGTCAGGAGTGCTGTTGAGTCCACCTGCCTTGCTCCCAGCTGCCCTGTGCTTGCACTTGCGTTACCCGAAGGATGATTTCACCCACAAGTTACTCTATAAAAAGACATTGCACTCCGATGAGATCAGGGGAGGCTGGTTTCAAAGCAAAGATCTAACTCTGCTCTCTTTCGCAGCCCGAGGTGGAGATGTGATGGAGAGAACAGAACGTTGCTCCTGACATACCTGATTCGACCAACGACTCTGTGAGCTGACTGCCGAGAGTGGAGGAAACTCTCAACACTTCCATTCTAGCCGAGGAAACGCTGGGTTCACTTCAGCTGCACACATACGAAGGTGCTCAGGAGCATTTTCTGGTGTTAGTATCTCCTGAACTACTTGAAAGGGATTCAGCATTGCTAAGATCCAATGGGAGAGCTGTGTCCTTCTGGAGGGCAGCTTTCAAACACAGCAGGACACCATAAGGACTCACTCACATGTCCTGAAAAGGAGATCTCCAAAAGGGAGAGTCCATTCATTCCCCAGACCCTCAAATCACATTTCCCAGCACCCTGGGATGAGAACAGGCCGTGGGCACCTCAGCCCTCTGCAGACACCTCCATGGGAGGACCTCAGGGTGAGTGTCTGAATTTGTAGCTGAACCTCCAGCTGACAGCAAGTACAAGAGCAGAAAGGGAGAGGGAGGACCACGGGAGAGTTGCCTGAGTCCAGCCTGCCACAGTGTTTCTGTGGGCGCTTTCCTCACATTCCCTGAGCATCTCTCAGCCGCCTGGAGCTGTCCCCACTTGGTGCTCTTTCTCTGTCCCCACGTCTGTCCCCTGTCAGTGCTCCCTGACCCCATGCCACCCACGGGGCATTTGACTCTGCCCTACAGAATCCTTCTGGCAAAAGAGCCCAGCCCAGGGGCATCTCTGTGTGTGCAAGACCTAAGGAGCAGGGGAGACTAAGCATGATGAGACTGGTGAGGGCTGCAAAGGAGATACTGCTGCTGCTGGCAGGTGAAGAGGTGGCTGAAGGAGCTTTCTGGGGTCCTTGTAGACCTATTGGTCCCTCACAGGAACACTGCAGAACTCTCCTCCAGTCACCTAAGCCCAAACAATCCTTTCCAGTTTGTGCCCTGCCAAAGGTATAAAACAAAATCAGAGCCTCAGGAGAGTGCCTTCCCTTTCAGGCAAGCCTGCCATGCATGTTAGAAACCAGGAGAGTGATCCGTAAAAAGCCTTCCAGGCCCGGGATGGGCTGGGTTCAGAAGACCCCTCCAGGAATCTCAGTGGTGTTGTCCTGCAGACAGAGATTTACCGTGTCAAAGGCTGTGAAGATTTCTCCCACAGTGAGCTCTCCTCTGGCCTCCCACTCCACACCGCCTTTCACTTCTCATCTCATGTCCACATTCAGTGCCTGCAGCCTAGAGCCCTGCTGCTCTTTGCAGAGGAGCTGCTCCTGGACACCACTGTCTCTCAGTAATGCTTCCAGGTTGCCATGGGCTCCTTCTGTCCCAGGAGCCCGGCCCCGCTCAGGAGCAGGGGTTAGCTGAAGACAGGAATTTCTCTGTGCCTTGTGCTCCATTCTCTTGGGAAATCGTCCCTGAAGCAGCCTGAAATAATCACCGATGGTCCCTCTCTAAGCCCTGAAGGAAGACTGACTCCAGCATAACAATTTCTTTCATCAGAGAATGGTTATCTGCAAGAGACGGAAATCCCCCACTCGGGAAGCCCCTGTTCCATCTCTTAACTAGGCAGGACACCTGGAAAGGGGCAGGAAGGGAGCTCGTTTAGCCATGGTTCAGGTATTGGTTCTGATGAGTGTTTCAGGCCATCGCATGTCTGTTTAGAAGCCCCTGAGCTGCAGTGGGACTCAGATCCCTCCCATGACCGCCACAGGCACAGAGAAGGTGGGATTCCCCTTGCCCGAGCAGAAGTGTGCACAACAGAGATGTTTGCCTATGAACTCCTTGTCTGAACTGCCGTTACAATCACTGGAGATGGCGGGTGGGAGTCAGTCCCTCACCCACAAACCTCTGGTGTTAATTAAAGAGACAGAGTTAAAGAGACAGCTAAGAGCTAAGGAGACAGTTCAAGTATCTGCACTGATGGAGCAACTACGAGAATCACATCCTTCTGGAGCATGAGGTGGGGGCCGGGTGGGGAATTTCCTTGGCCATGACACTAGATGTCTAACACTGCTGGAGCCCCACTCACTACGAAGCTGAGACACAAGCCGATCCCTACAGTGCAAAATCCTGATGTGATTCAGTGCAGACTCTTGATTTAATGACGTAAAATAGGCTAGCAGGTCCATACCGGATGCCTGGGTTGTCCAGCACCACTGTGTATTTCTCGCAGATACAGCGTGGCACCTACAGGAAAATCATGCCCCTTTGGCACGTGTGCTGGGCAAGTGCCCCAGGGCATCTTGGGTTTCCTGCCTGTGCCCAAACAAATGAATCCTACCTCTGCCTTTAGGCACAGTCAGTATCGTCCACGTCCAAGCGTGCTGTGTAAATGGGAGGCACATCACACCGGGGTCTCCACTCCAGTCTCGGCACTCTCACACCCTTCTAGCTCTCCTGTCCCTGAACCTCTTCTCACCTGCCCAGATGATGTGAACAGGGACTGGGCTAATGATGTCCACAAAGTGGCTGGATCATGGGCTTTCCAGGGCCTGGGAATTGCTCAGTAGCACCTTGTCCTTCCTGGAGATCAGTTCACCTCTGACACAGGCCCCACGATGCTGCAGAGTCAGCTCAGGCAGCAAACCCATTCCTGCACAGCCCAGCTGTGTTTCTCCCTGGCCTCGGGCACTGCAGAGTTTGCTCTCTTAGTGGGAACATCTTTCACCATAACATTGCCACCTGCTTTGTATGCCAGCATGTCCCTGCTCTGAAGTGGGACCACCACACACACTGTGTCCTTTGCCCTTGATAACAGGCTTCACCATCACCAATCTGACTGAAACATTGCTAGAATAACTAAGATGTGGTGAGATCACTTGCATGACTGAAAGGAACCAATTGTAGGGTAGAAGCTCTTCAGGAGAGAACAAGGGAGAAGATGAGGAAGGGGGATGTCCTTTGTGTGAAGGGGCAGCTCAGATGTGTGGAGCTCTTCCATGCAAGAGACAAGTGTTTGGGTAAGCACCAGAGTCAGGGTGACATTGTGATGGGAACTAGACCACCTAATCAGGGTGACAAAGTCAATGTAATGTGAGCAATTCTGTGGATCACAGGCCCAAGTGATCTTGTGGGACAGGGAGGGGAATGGACTTCAATCTCACAGACATTCTCTGGAAAGGTGAACAGCAGGGTGGAAATAGGCCGGGAGGTTTCTGGAGGGCACCAAGGACAGCTTCTTTGCACAGTTGCACAGTGGGGCAGTACTCATACTTCCCTCTGTCTGCAATTCCAAACGGGGAAGAACTGATCAAGGATGGGACAGTCAGTGTCATGCTTTCCTAGAGTGACCATGAAAAAGCAGAGTTCTACATCCTGAGCAGAATGAGGAAGGATAGCTGCAGAGCTCAGACCCCGGACTTCAGAGAAGTAGACTTGGGCCTGCTCAGGGGACTGGTGGGGGCCCAGGAGCTCAGGAAAGCCAGCAGGTCTGTAAGGACAGCACCTGCCAAGCACAAGAATGGGCCATAGCAATACTCAGTAAAACTGGTAGAAATCTTGGGAGATTGGCTTGGCTACGCTGGGAAATCAGGATTGACCTCTCAGCAAAAAGTCTGCATGTAAGAATTGGAAGGAGGGAGAGGTTAAAAAAAAGTAGAAATCAGAAAAGTTGTCCAGCAAAGCAGGGATGGTCTTAGGGAAGCCAAAGCTCTGCTAGGATTGGACTTGCAGGGTATGTGAATGGCATCAAGAAGAGCTGCTGCCTCTTCAGTTACAGCAAAAGTGAGAAAAGGAAAATGTGGGCTCACTGCTGGTTCAGGCAAGGAATCTAGTAACAGAAGATGCAGGTAGGTCTGAGGAGCTCTGTGCCTTCTTGGCCCCACTCTCCACCAACAAGGTCTCCTGGGCTGTTTTGCCTGGAGCCAGGACTTCAGAGGAAAAAACAGCCAAGGTGGAAGAGGGTTCAGTGAGGTATTATTGGCAGGAACTCAACCCCCTACAAGTCTCTGGAGCTGGATGGGCTGCATCAGCGGATACTCAGAGGGCTGCCTAATATCATAACTGCCAGTTATGGCTGCCAGTCTCTATCATCCCTGAAAGGCTGTGGAGATCAAGGGAGGTCCCAACAACTAGAAAGAGGAATCTGTGCCCATCTTCCAAAAAGGCCATGAGGACCACTTGGGGAGCTGCAGGCCCTTCAGTCTAATTTTGGTGAGGAGCGTTTCATGGAGTGAGTCCTCTTGTTGTCCAAAATCTGGATTCTGTTACCCGGTGTGCAAGCAACCAACAGACACACAGGGTCGAGATATTTGTTTACTTAATTTCTGCACAGAGATGGGTGCTAGGTGGTAGATCCACAAAGCTAGCACACCTTCTCCCTCTCTCAGTCTTTATTTATATACACTTTTCAGGGAGTATTTTATACAAATCTTTCTGTTGGTTACAATTTCACTACCTCAGGTAATTGCTCTGCGCTTGTGCTTTCACATTCCTGCTAATTAGCATAGGAATCGAAGAAGAGGCAGTAACATCATTATCATGTCATTTCCATCTCATTCTTCATTTAGGGGTGTGTAGTTTAATATGTTAATAAGCCTTAATGAACCTACGGTCACTTCTGTGTTATTCTGCTGTTTTTGTCTTACCTACCCCTCGCATTCTTCAAAGCGCTGTGGTTTCATCAAGGTTATTTAGCCGGAGCTGGTTATCCTTTGCAGTACTGTTTGTCTCTCCCCCTTGTCCTTGAGTCTTGTTAACTATTTGCAAGGTTTTTCTCACAGCATTGCTCCAGCACTGTTACAACTGTTCATACCCCTGTGTAAGAAAGAGGTGTTCTCACCACAGCTATGCAGTATGGAAGGTATCGATGGAGTCGAGGGATGGGGACTGTAGGGGGATGCTTCCAGCTTCCCCCAGCATCTGGGGCCAGTTACATGCAGTCTGCATTCCTGTGCCTCATATTCTGAAAGAGAGGACATCAAGACTTTGACATAAGGCCTGCTTGGATGTCAGGACTTGGAAACAGGAAGCCTGCTCTCACCGCTGGGGCAGTGTTAATTCCTCCAGACAGGAATTAACTGCTCCTTACTCCAGTGATGGGATCTGTCCTTGGGACCACCACTGCAGGAGTAAAGCAGTCATTTGCAGTCACTGAAACTCCTTTCTTCAGTGTTCAAGGCAGATAGCCTGCTGTTGGGGGTGTTTGGCCACCCCCTCACCCCATGACTTTGACTATCATAAAAATGGAGCAGAGCTGAACCCTGCGGCAGCTAAAAGTTAAGGACTGAGAGTATGTGAGGAGAATGGTAACTGGCCTAGTGACCCCAAGTCCATGTTTGCCTGAAGGATATAAATAAATTGGTTGTTGTTTTATTAATCTCTTACTTTGCTGTAAAGGTCGTGGGGAAGGATGATTGGATCCATCCTTTCCATGTCAGGAAATTACCACCTTCCCAGAACGGTGAGACCTTTACCCAGGAAGATAAAGCTATGCTAGATCATGAAAAATGAAGGAATTTCTGGTACCTGTTGCACTTGTTTCCTTTCCAAGGCCTTGTGGACATGTGAGTCTCTGGTTGCTTGGCTGAGCCAACCATCTCAGAGCATAAACCAAGGACATTTTCCTCACTGGTGTCTTCATCATCCTTACAGGAGTGCCCTCCTCCTGCATGCTGCTCCAAGGGGGGAAGGATTAAGATACCACCGACACGGGTGGCTCTGGGTGACATGTAATAATTGTGGTTCTTGTGACCCTCGTTGGTGTGACCCATGTTACCGAGGCCAGTGGATGAATAACTCTCAAGGCTGCAGTTGGGGAAAGGTAAGTAGGCCAGGGGCAGCAGAACAAATTAACTGGAGTTGTTCCTGCCCATCGCATCAGCCCCAGGCTATAGAAGCTGGAATAGGTGCAATAACATTATTAACTAACTAATGACTCTACTCAAATTATCAAAATGATTAGGCTGCTAATAAGTTTACTTAGTGTTCGGGTGGCCCATTCCAAATTATCCATAATGCAGCCTGAGATTATGTCCAAATAATGTCTCCTGTGCAGCCTCAGGGCAGCCTTACTGCCCTGGAGCCCACATGCACGTTCCCCGTTTAGTCAAGCTGGGTCCCAGAGATGTCCACTAATTTTATAATTGTTTGTATGGAACATTCTTGTACTTGACAGGTGCAGTCCTTAATGAGCTACTGGCTTTCCTGAGCTCCTCTGTCCTTCAGAGCTGCCTCCTGTTATCCATCCCATGGAAGAGCTCCATACACCCAAGCCACCCATCCACATACAGGGGATCCCCCTCCTCATCTTCTCTGGCAGTCTCTACTGAAGAACTTGCACCCTGCCATTGAAAGACTCCAGTCATGTGAGTGATCCCACCAGTTACTCCAACCCTGTGGCAGTCCTGTGACAGCTCATTCATCTCCATTGGCTCCTGTCTGCACCCCAGGCTGCATACGTTTGCATACTAGTTGGCTTCACCACCTCAGCTGTGGCACTGATGGAAGATTTGTCACAGGAAAACATGTTACCAAGGATCTTAAGTATGCACAGGCTTTGATTGGAAGTGGTGACATGCTAGCATGGATACAGGTGGCAATATAATGATGAAATGAGGTTCCCACTAACAGAACAAATCCTACAGTGCCCAAGGCCAAGAAAGAGCTGGGCTGTGCAGGAATGTCAGGCGAGGGGTTGACTGCCCAAGCTAACTCTGCAGCACCATTGCACTTGTGACAGATTTCTTGAACTAATCTCCAGGAAGGACATGTTGCCATTGAAGATATCCTGGGGCCTTGACAGCCTATGATCCAGCCACCCTGATGTCATCATTAGTCCAGTCCTAATTCATATCATCTGGTGGGGTCGGAAGAGGTTCAGGTCAGGAGAGCAAGAAGGATTTGAGAGTGCAGAGACCAGCACAGAGACCTTGCTGTGATGTGCCTCCCATTTGTGCAGTACACATGGATGTAGACAAGATGGGTTTTGCCTAAAGACAGTGGTGGGATTCATTTGTCTGGGCAAATGTAGGAAGCCAAACATGCTCTGGGGCACTTGCCCAGCACGGACTCCAAAGGGACGTGGTTTTCCCTAAGGTCTCATGCAGTATCTGCTACAGACATATGGTTGTCCTGGACACTTGAGCATCTGACATGGCCCTGCCAGCCTATTTTATGTCAATAAATCAAGTGTCTCCCCTGAACGACATTGGCTTTTTGTAACACTGGAATCTGCCTGTGTCTCGGCTTCATAGTGAGTGTAGCTCTAGTCATAGTAGGCATCTAGTGTCATTTCAGATGTTCAAGGAAATTCACCACCTGGCCCTCTGCTGATGGTCTAGAAGGATGCGGGTGTCCTGGTTGCTCCATCAGAGCAAGCAGACACAGGCACATGCCTAAGACTAACCGTCTCTTCAAATGTCACCAGCTGTTTGCATGTGAGCAACTGACTTCCACTATCCATCTCCAGGGATTGTAATGGGAGCTTAGACAAGGAGCTTGCTTGCAGACCTCTTATGCTCACTTCAGCTTAGGCAAGGGGTATCCCACCTCCTATGTGCTTGTGGCGTTCACAGGAAGGAGCTGAATCCCAACTGCTTCCCAGTGGCTTCTGAACAGGCATGAGATGCCCAAATTGATTCATCTGAAGGAAAAGCTGAACCATGGGAAAATGAGTTCCCTTCCTGTCCCCTTCTAGGTGTCCTGCCTAGTAAAGACATGGGAGTATGGTTTCCAGGGTAGGACATTTCTGTGTCTTCTAGATGACCATCCTCTGATGAAACAAGTGACAACACTGTAACTGGTCTCTCTGAACTGTTTAGAGAGAGACCAAAGGTGATTATTCTGTTTTACTTTCGTGAACAATTCCCAGGAGGAGGGAGCACAGGGGACAGAGAAAATCATGCCTTCAACTGGGCCACTGTTGACTAGAGAGAGCAGGCTGCTGGGGTGGAGGGCACTCATGGCAACCAGACAGCAGTGCTGAGAGACAGCTGTGTGCAGGAGCAGCAGCTCCTCTGCTAAGAGCAGCAGGGCTCCAAGCACTGCCTGCAATTGCTGACCTGAGAGGAGACAAGGCTGACAGTGAGATGTGAAAGGCAGTGTGGAGCAGGAGGCCAGGGGAGAGCTCCTTGCAGGAGAAATCTTCACACGTCTTGACACGGTAAGTTTGGCTGAGGGGCAGTGCTACTGAGGTTCCTGGGGGGGTCTTCTAAACCCATTCCATCCCAAGACTGAAAGCTTCTTCTAAGGATTATTCTCTCGGCTTTTCTAGCGCTGTGGAGGAGGAGATGCTTTAGAGCAGGGATTCCTTGCCACACTGTCAGAGGGACAGGGCAGGCTGCTACTTTCTCCCAGGAATGGTGCAGGACTGTGAAGCTGGGACATGCACCACAATCTGCCCTGGGCTGTGATTCAGAGCAGTGTCTGCACCACAGAGGGAGGTGAAAAAAAGGCTCCATGAAAGGGAAGGAGTTTCCTTCCAAGGCTTTCAATTTCCTCCTTTTGGCAGGGAGAAAAAGGAAAGAGTTTTCTGGCTTGGCAAGGGACTGGGACTCACTGATCTTCACTCTTGGAGATCAGAAGGTGTGTGAGAAAGGTCAGCAAAGCTCTTCAGCCCCACCTCCCACCACAGCTGCACCAGCAGCAACTTAATGGACTTACCAGGGTTTATGTGACTTGCTCCTCGGGACCTGCATGCAGAGATGCCCCTGGACAGTGCCCTAATCTGGAAGGTTTCTGTACGGCAGAAATACGCATGCAGAGGGTGGGAGAGGGTCTGTGAGCACCGACAGGGAAAAGGCGTTAGGACGGAGAAAGCTCCCAGCAGGGCCAGCTCCAGGAAGCAGAGATGAGCAGGGAATGAGAGGGAACTGCAAACAGAATCATCATGGGGAGATGGATTTGGGCAAGTCTTGATCAGTCCCTGCAATGCAGACACCCTCCTCTGGGCCAGCCCCTGTGTCTCCCCTTCCCTCAGGCAGAGCCTCTGCCCTGACAGCCATGGAGTCCAGGGCATGAGCTGCCTCTCCTGCAGCCAGACCTGCAGGAGAGGAGAGGGGCATCTCTACTGCCACAGGCCTGTTTTGTGGCACTTGATAAAGGGCTGAGTGACTGCTCTGTGATATCATTGTCTATGATGCAGCATGCCCAGCTGGGTAAGGTGAGAGCTTTTTCAAGTGCGTCCCCCCCCCCCGCCCTTGCCTGCCTTGGAATCAGGATCATGATGTTGCTCCTTGTTTCCCCTCCTGTCCATGATGCTCCTCTTCTTCCCTCAGGCTCTTAGGGTTCAACATTTTCAGCTGCAGTTCAGACACTGATTCTGCAAGTTGTGCAACAGAGGGGTCTGCATGGGAACGAGGTTTCCCCAGCCCCTTCTAAACTGTGTGGCTAAAGGAACTGCAGCCTGAGGGGCTGGGAAATGAGCTGACTTCCTAAAGTAGAGCCCATCTTCAAAGTCCTTTGACTGCCTCCCTGTGGTGTCCTGTCAGGCAGTGAGCTGCCTTCCTGAAAGGCAGAGCTGTCTCATGGCACCTCTGTGATATCTGAGAGACTAATGAAGAAGGTGTAGAGATTCGGAGAGTATGGAGATGGTGGTAGGAGGCTGCCTAGGGGCACCTGAAAAGAGCTCTGTGTGTCCCTGGCTAGATGGGGAATGTGGAGATCTCCCCCTGGTGCCCTTAGAAAGGCTGAGAATTTTGGAGACCTGTACTTTGAAACTGGACTCCTCTGCACTCAAGAGGGGCTGGTTTCTTTTTAGAATAACATCATCCTCCAGCTCAAGGAGATGTGAACACAGGACAGCTGGGAATAAGACTAACAGACAGATGAGGTGTCCCCACTCTGCAACACAGGACAGTGGATGGCTTCCTCTCAGGACTCACAGTAGAAATGCCAAGGATTTCTACCTTTGAGGAACTTTTCCCAAAGGTGACATCTAAAAGAAAATAAAATCCCTGTGAAATCCCTAAAATTCTGTTCCTCAAAGCTCATTCTCCAGAACTGGAACTGAAGATGCTGAAAAGTTCTTCTACATGATGAGTGGATTTCACCTGACAGAAACTGTGAATGTCAGGATGAGTCCCCCACCCCACCTCGTTTCCCAGTTCCCACTGCTGTACTGACTCTTCGGAAGCCCATAGGCATAGGCCGAAGCTCCTCATGGCAAACTCAGCCAGTGCAAAAGTGGAGGTCAAGCAAGGAAGCTGCACAAAGACCCTCTCAATAAATAGAAAGGCAATGTAGGGACCTGTATGAGAAATGCATTTTTTTTTTCTTGAAAAATATATCTTAACTTCTTCATGTCTTTTCTTCTTTGGACAGTCCCCCATGCCTGGAGAGAGCAAAATGTCCAACAGCAGCTCCCTCAACGAGTTCCTCCTCCTGCCATTTGCGGACACACCAGAGCTGCAGCTCTTGCACTTCTGGCTCTTCCTGGGCATCTACCTGGCTACCCTCCTGGGCAACAGCCTCATCATCACAGCCGTAGCCTGCGACCACCATCTCCACACCCCCATGTACTTCTTCCTCCTCAACCTCTCCCTCCTCGACCTTGGCTCCATCTCCACCACTGTCCCCAAATCCATGGCCAATTCCCTCTGGAACACCAGGGCCATTTCCTATTCAGGATGTGCTGCTCAAGTGTTTATGTTTGTCTTTTTGCTTGGAGGAGAATTTTCTCTTCTCACTGTTATGGCCTATGACCGCTACATTGCCATTTGCAGACCCCTGCACTATGGGAAACTCATGGGCACCAGAGCTTGTGTCAAAATGGCAGCAGCTGCCTGGTGCTGCAGTTTTCTCAATGCTCTCCTGCACACAGCTAACACATTTTCACTACCTCTCTGCCAAGGCAACACAGTGGACCAGTTCTTCTGTGAAATCCCCCAGATCCTCAAGCTCTCCTGTGCAGACTCCTACCTCAGGGAAGTTGAGGCTCTTGTGGTTAGTCTTTGTTTAGTCTTTGGATGCTTTGTTTTCATTGTGCTATCGTATGTGCAGATCTTCACTGCTGTGCTGAGGATCCCCTCCGAGCAGGGCCAACACAAAGCCTTCTCCATGTGCCTCCCTCACCTGGCCGTGGTCTCCCTCTTTGTCAGCACTACAGCATTTGTCTACCTGAAGCCCTCCTCCATCTCCTCCCCATCTCTGGATCTGGTGGTGGCTGTTCTGTACTCAGTGGTGCCTCCAACACTGAACCCGCTCATCTACAGCATGAGGAACAAGGAGCTCCAGGATGCCCTGAGGAATGTGATCTCATGGACATTTTTCAGCAGTAGTAAAATTCCCTTTGCTCTCCACAAATGACTTCCTTTGTGTCCCATACTAGAATGGAGCTGTGTTTGTTCAATTTATTATTATTATTATTATTGTTTTTGTTACTATTTGTTATCATATTGCTACACAAATACTTGGATTCATTCCACTTTTCCTGAGACTGCTCTGCCACACCTGGTGCCCACATAAAATTGCATCTAACACTGGGTCAAAGCTGTCTCCATCACCATATCTCTGTAATAAAGTAAGTTCTTCCTGGTGAAGTGCCTGAAGGCTGGGCTTCCTCCAAAACTCCTGTCCCTCACACCCTGTCCCCAGTACATGTTCTTGAGACACTCTCCCCTGCCCTGCATCCTCTTTCTTACCCCAAAAGTCACCTCCAGAAAAGACTCCGTGCCCAGCTGGAAAACTAGGTGTCCAGCTGTGAGCCCTGGGAGGATGAGCCCTCTCCTGGGTCCTCTGCAGGGCTGGCAGGGAGCATGCAGAGGAGGTCCTGAGGCCACCTACTAGACCTGCTCCCATGGGAGCCCTCAAGCAGGATCCTTCAATGCAAAGATCCTGCCCAACTTGTTGTTGCATGAACAGAGAGGAGAAACTGCCCCAGGAAACTCCTCCCAGCCCCAGCCCCTCATACAGCCATTCCCAGCACGGGTCATTCCCCACAGTCCTGGCGAAGGCTGATCTTCGAATGTAACCAACTCCACCTGCCTGCTGGGCTCAGCATATGTATGGGGGGAATGGCCAGTCCTGCCTGGCCTCTCCCTGGGACTAGACCCCAGCAGACCCTGGAGCATGGCCTTCTGCCAACCCTGATGGGGACAGGATCGGGGTTGGTAAAGGGCTAGGGACTAGTGGGATGCTACAGGGCAGGAGGGTCATAGGGACCAGAGCACTGAGGGCTATCATGGGGACCATGCAGGAAACACATATCCCCACCCTGAAGCGATCCAGCTATCTTGAGATCCTCATTAGTCCAGTCTTTGTATATATCATCTAGTGGGGTGAGAAGAGGTTCAGTGGAAGGAGAGCAAGAAGTATTTGAGAGTGCTGACACTAGAGCAGAGACCTGGGTGTGATGTGCCTCCCTCTTCTGCAGCACACTTGGATGTAGACGGTACAGACTGTGCCTGAAAGCAGAGGTAGGATTCATTTGTTTGGGCAAATGTAGGAAACCCAAGATGCCCTGGGGCACATGCCCAGCAGCCACTCCTAGGGGACATGGTTTCCCTTTAAGTGTCATGCTGTATGTGCTAGAGACATGTGGTTGTGCTGGATACTGGATACCCTGAGCATCTGACGTGGCCCTGCCAGCCCATTTCTGTGTCATTAAATGAGGTATCTGCCCTGAACTGGCAGATAGCTGTTTGTAACATGGGACTCTGTCTGTGCCTCAGCCTCACAGTGAGTGGAGCTCTAGTCATAGCAGGCATCTAGTGTCATTTCAGATGGCTAAAGAAATTCCTCACGTGGCCCCATCCGATGCTCCAGGAGAATGCGGGATCTCCCAGTTGCTGCAGCAAAGCAAGTGGTCATTGGTACATGCCTTGTACCAACTTTCTCTCTTCAACTGTCACCAAGTGTTTGTGTATGAGCAACTGATTCCCACCCTCCATCTCCACTGACTGCAAAGGGAGCGTAGACAAGGAGCTCTCATGCAGATACCTGCCAATTAGAGGGAGGCATGGGAGGAGGCGTAGGAAGATTTTCCAAATCAGAAACTGGCTACACTGCTGGTGTTGGCAACAGGGTTTTGGATTCTATGGCCATGGAACATGGTTTGAAGACCAACAACTGGTGGGTGGAGATGGGATTCACCTCACCAAGCGGGACACATTTGCCTTTGCAAACAGGTTGGCCAGTCTAGTAAAGAGGGCTTTAAACTAGGTAGGAGGAGGGAGGGGCTTGTCATACAGACAGAGTAGACAACAAAATACAAGTTGGGTTGGGGGGCCTCCAATGGGTAAATGCAGCTGGGGATGTCTGTGTGGGACATGGTGACCCCCGTACACCCTTCCTGGGAAACCTGCATGCATGACTACCTCTCTGAAATGCCTGTACACCAATGCACGCAGTATGGGGAACAAACAGGAGGAGCTGGAGATCTGTGTGCGATCGCAGGGCCATGATCTCATTGCAATCACAGAGACATGGTGGGATAGCTCACATGACTGGAATGCTGTCATGGATGGCTACGTGCTTTTTAGGAGAGACAGGCCAGGAAGGCGAGGTGGTGGAGTTGCTCTTTATGTGAGAGAGCAACTGGAATGAATCGAGCTATGCCTAGGGGTGGAGGAGGAGGAGGCAGCTGAGAGATTATGGGTAAAGATCAAAGGTCAGGCTAACATGGGGGACACTGTTGTGGGTGTCTACTACAGGCCACCTGACCAGGAAGAGAAAGTTGATGAGGCCTTCTATAGACAGCTGGAAGTAGCCTCACAATCGCAGGCCCTGGTTCTCATGGGAGACTTAAGCCACCCTGACATCTGCTAGAGGGACTACACAGCAAGGCACAAGCAGTCCAGGAGGCTCCTGCAACACATTGATGACAACTTCTTGTCACAAATGGTTGAGGAGCCTACAAGGAAGGGTGTCCTGCTGGACCTTGTCCTTACCAAAAGAGAGGGACTGGTAGAGCTGTGAAGATTGGGGGCAGCTTTGGCTGCAGTGACCACGAGATGGTGGAGTTCAGGATCCTGCAGGAAAGAAGTAAGGCAACAAGCAGGATTGCAACCCTGGACTTCAGGAGAGCAGACTTTGGGCTCTTCAGAGACCTAATTGGTGGAGTCTCATGGGTTAAGGGTGGGGGGGGGTCCAGGAGAGCTGGCTAATATTCAAACATCACTTCCTCCAAGTTCAAGAGCGGTGCATCCCCATGAGTAAGAAGTGCAGCAAAAGGGACAGGAGACCTGCATGGGTGATCAAGGAGCTCTTGGTCAAACTCAGAAGAAGAAAGTACACAGAATGTGGAAGAGGGGACAGGCTACTTGGGAGGATTATAGGAATGCAGTCAGAGTATGTAGAGATGCAACTAGGAAGGCTAAGGCCCATTTGGAATTGACTCTGGCAAGGAATGTTAAGGACAACAGGAAGGGCTTCTTCAAATACATCAGCAGCAAGAGAAGGTCTAGGGAAAATGTGGGCCTGCTACTGAATGGGGCAGGGGCCCTGGTGACAAGGGACACAGAGAAGGCAGAATTACTGAATGCTGCCTTTGCTTCAGTCTTCACTGCTAAGGGCAGCCCCCAGGAATCCCAGAGCCTGGAGACAAGGGAGAAAGTCTGGAGAAGGGAAGACTTTCCTTTGGTTGAGGAGGAAAGGATTAGAGACCTTCTGGGCGGGCTAGACATCCACAAATCCATGGGCCCGGATGGGATGCACCCACGGGTAATGAGGGAGCTGGTGGATGTTGTTGCCAAGGCACTCTCCCTCATCTTTTAAAACTTCTGGAGAACTGGAGAGGCACCTGAGGACTGGAACAAAGCCAATGTCACTCCAGTCTTCAAGAAGGGCAAGGAGGAGGACCCAGGCAACTATAGGCCAGTCAGCCGCACCTCCATCACTGGAAAGGTGATGGAACAGCTCATTCTGGGTGTATTCTCCAGATATGTGGAGGAAAAGGTGATCAGGAGTAGCCAGCATGGATTCACTAAGGGGAAATCCTGCTTGACCAATCTGATAGCTTTCTGTGATGGAATGACTGGCTGGGTAGATGAAGGGAGAGCAGTGGACATTGTGTACCTTGACTTCAGAAAGGCTTTTGACACTGTCTTCCATAATATCCTCCTAGATAAGCTCAGAAAGTGTGGGTTAGACAAGCAGACAGCGAGGTGGATTGAGAACTGGCTGAAAGGCAGAGCTCAGAGGGTTGTCATCAGTGGTGTAGAGTCTAGCTGGAGGCCTGTAGCTAGTGGAGTTCCCCAGAGCTCAGTACTGGGTCCCATCCTGTTCAACTTCTTCATCAACGACCTGGATGAGGAGATGGAGTGCCTCCTCAGCAAGTTTGCTGATGATATCAAGCTGGGAGAAGTGCTTATACAGCTGAGGGCTGTGCTGCCATTCAGAGAGACCTGGACAGGCTGGAGAGTTGGGCAGAGAGGAACCTCCTGAGGTTCAACAAGGGTAAGTGCAGGGTTCTGCACTAGGGAAAAATAACTGTGTGCACCAGTACAGGCTGAGGGTGGACCTGCTGGAGAGCAGCTCTGCAGAGAAGGACCTGGGAGCGCTGTTCGATGACAAATTGATCATGAGCCCGCAATGTGCCCTTGTGGCCAAGAAAGCCAGTGGTCTCCTGAGGTGCAGTAGGAAGAGTATTGCCAGCAGGTCGAAGGATGTAATTCTGCCCCTCTGCTCAGCCTTGGTGAGGCCCCATCTTGAGTACTGTGTCCAGTTCTGGACTCCCCGGTACAAGAGAGACATGGAGCTACTGGAGAGAGTCCTGTGTACGGCTACGGAGATGATCAGGGGGCTGGAGCACCTGCCCTATGAGGAACGGCTGTGAGAGCTGGGCTTGTTTAGCCTGCGGAAGAGAAGACTGAGGGGGGATCTTATCAATGTGTATAAGTATCTGAAGGGAGGGTGTCAAGGGGGACAGGGAGAAACTCTTTTCAGTTGTCCCGTGTGACAGGACAAGAGGCAATGGGCAGAAATTGAAGCACAGGAAGTTCCACCTGAATGTGAGGGGGAATTTCTTCACTGTGAGAGTGACGGAGCAATGGAACAGGTTGTCCAGAGAGTTTGTGGAGTTTCCTTCTCTGGAGATCTTCAAGGCCCGCCTGGATGCAACCCTGTCTAACATGCTGTAGGTGACTCTGCTGAGCGGGGAGGTTGGACTAGATGATCTCCAGAGGTCCCTTCCAACCTTACTGATTCTATGATTCTATGAAGCTGCCTCCCTTGGTCTATTCCTTTGAAGGGTCCATATGCCTTCACACATAGGGCATTCCCCTCCTCATCTTCCCTCATGATCTCTCCTGAAGAACATGTATCTTCCATTGAAGGGCTCCAGTCATGTGACTGATCCCAGCATACCTCTGTTATTCCAACCATGTAGCTGTACTGTGACAACTTGTACATCCGCACTTGTTCCTGGCTGCACACATTTGCATATGTGTTGGCTCCCACACCTCAGCTGTAGTGCTGATGGAAGATTTGTCACAGAGAAACACGTTATCAAGGACCTTATGTATGCAAAGGCTTTGATTGCAAGTAGTGACACGCTAGCATGGATAGCAAGTCACAATGTAATGGTGAAAGGAGGTTCCCATTAACAGAACAAACCCTGCAGGGCCCGGGGCCAAGAAACAGAGCTGGGCTGTGCAGGAATGTCAGGCGAGGGGCTGACTGCATGAGCTGACTCAGTGGCACCATTGCACTTGTGACAGATTTCTTGAAATAATCTCCAGGAAAGACATGTTGCCATTGAAGATGTCCCAGGGCCTTGACAGCCTATGATCCAGCCACCCTGATGTCATCTCAGGTCAGCAGTTGCAGGCAGTGCTAAGGTAAGCCATTTCCAGGTAAGACATTTCCATCTTTCCTAGATAACCATCCTCTGATGAAACAAGTGACAACACTGTTACTGATCTCTCTGAATTGCTTAAAGAGGGACCAAAAGTGATTATTTTGGGTTACTTTCGTGAACAATTCCCAGGAGGAGGGAGCACAGGGGACAGAGAAAATCATGCCTTCAGCTGGGCCCCTGCTCCTGAGCGGGACCAGGCTCCTGGGGTGGAGGGAGCCCATGGCAACCAGACAGCACTGCTAAGAGACAGCTGTGTGCAGGAGCAGCTCCTCTGCAAAGAGCAGCAGGGCTCCAAGCACTGCCTGCAACTGCTGACCTGAGAGGAGACAAGGCTGACAGTGAGATGTGATAGGCAGTGTGGAGCAGGAGGCCAGAAGAGAGCTCCTTGCAGGAGAAATTTTAACAGGTCTTGACACAGTAAGTCTGGCTGAGGAGCAGTGCTACTGAGGTTCCTGGAGGGGTCTTTTAAACCTCTTCCATCCCAAGACTGAGAGCTTCTTTTAAGGATTACTCTCCTGGCTTCTCTAGTGTTGGGAAGAAAGAAATGCTTTAGAGCAGGGATTCCCTACCACATCATCAGAGGGACAGGGCAGGGCTATGAAGTTGGGACATGCACCACAATCTGTCCTGGGCTGTGATTCAGAGCAGCGTCCCAGCACGACAGAGGAAGGTCGAAAAAAAGGCTCCATGAAAGGGAAGGAGTTTCCTTCCAGGGCTTTCAGCTCCCTCCTTTTGGCAGGGAGAAAATGGAAAGTTTTCTGGATTGTCAATGGACTGGGACTCACTAACCTTCACTCTTAGAGATCTGTAGGAGGTCTGTGAGAAAGGTCAGCAAATCCCTTCAACTTCGTCTCCATTTCCAGCAGCACCAGCAGCACCTTTATGGACTTACAGGGGTTTATGTGACCTGCTCCTGAGGACTTACATGCACAGAGATGTCCCTGGAGAGTGCCCTGTCCTAGGCAGTTTCTGTAGGGCAGAACTGCACACACAGAGGGTGGGAGAGGGTCTGTGAGCACCAAGAGGGAAAAGATATTAGGACAGAGAAAGCTGCCAGCAGAGACAACTCCAGGCAGCAGAGATGGGCAGGGAATGAGAAGAAACTGCAAACAGAATTATCGTGGGAGGATGGATTTGGGCAAGTCATGGTCAGGCTCTCCAAATCAGACACCTTCCTCTGGGCAAGGTGCCTGTGTCTCCTCTCCCACTCAGCAGAGTCTCTGCCCTGACAGCCACGGAGTCCAGGCCATGAGCTGTCTCCTCTGCAGCCGGACCTCCGGCAGAGGAGAAGGGCCTCTCTCCTGCCACAAGTCTGTTTTGTGCTGCCGAACAAAGGGGCTGAGAGTGACTTCCCTGCAATGTCACTGTCTGTGATGTGGCATGCCCACCTGGGTAAGATGAAAGTTTCCCCAAGTGTCATTCTCTGTCTCTCTGTCCCTCTCCCCCTGCCTCACTCTCTGTACTTGTCTGCCTTGGCATCAGGATCATGGTGTTGCTCTTTGTTTCCCCTCCTCTCCATGATGGTCCTATTCTCTCAGACTTGACAGGACTGGGGGGATGTCAGCTACAGTTCAGATCTTGACACTGTGAGTTGGAGAACAGAAGGGTCTGCATGGGAATGAGGTTTTCCCAGCTCTCTTCTTACCTGTGATGCTCCAGACAATGCAGTTCGTGAGGCAGGGAAATGATCTGATTCTCCCTTAAGGAGAGCCCATCTACAGCCCTACTAGTCCTTTGACTGCTTCCCTGTGATGTCCTGCTAGGCTCAAGTTCCTCCCCAAAAGCCAGAGCTGTCTCATAGCACCTCTGTGATACCTGAGAGACAAGCGAGGAAGGTGCAGAGATGCTGAGAGTCTGGAGACGGTGGTGGGAGGCTGTACAGAGGCACCTGAAAAGAGCCCTGTGTGTCCTTGGCTAGAAGGGGAGTGTGCAGAGCTCCCTCAGGTGCCTGCAGAAAGGATGAGAAGTTTGGAGACCTGCTCTTTGAAACTAGATTCCTCTGCACTCAGCAGGGGCTGGTTTCTTTTTAGGGTAACATCATCCTTCAGCTCAAATAGGTGTGAGCACAGCACAGCTGGGAACAGGGCTTATAGATAGACAAAATGTCCCCACTCTGTGGTAGGTAAAATGAATTTGATCCTCTCAGAACTTGCAGTAGAAATGCTGAGGATTTCTGCCTTTAAGGAACACTGCACGGCTGTGACAAGGACATCTCCAAGAAACTAAACACTATTTAAAAATCCCTAAAACCTCAAACCTCATTCTTTAGAGTAGGAACTGAAGATGCTGAGATGCTCTTCGACAAGGTGAGTGCATTTCATTTGACAGAAAATGTGAATGTCAGGGCTAGTCACCTCCACTCCCCTGTTCCCACTAATGTACAGCAGGACAGATCCCTCTGCAACCCACTGGCAGAAGTCACTGCTCTTCAAAACACACTCAGTCAGTGCAAAACAAAGCTCAAGCAAAGAAGCTGCACAAAGATCCTCCCAGTAAAGAGAGAAGCAGTGAGGGAGGGGTTTATGAGAACTAGAACATTTGGGGCCTTTTTTGCTTGAAAATTCTCTCCTAACTTATCAGTGTCTTTTCTTCTTTGGACAGTCCCCCATGCCTGGAGAGAGCAAAATGTCGAACAGCAGCTCCTTCAATGAGTTCTACCTCCTGGCATTCACAGACAGATGGGAGCTGCAGCTTTTGCACTTCTCCCTCTTCCTGGGCATCTACATGGCTGCTCTCCTGGGCAACGGCCTCATCATCACAGCTGTAGCCTGTGACCACCATCTCCACACCCCCATGTACTTCTTCCTCCTCAACCTGTCTGTCCTTGACCTCAGCACCATCTCTAGCACTGTTCCCAAATCCATGGCCAATTCCCTCTGGAACATCAGGGCCATTTCCTACTCAGGATGTGCTGCTCAGGTCTTCCTGGTTGTCGTCTTGTTTTCAGCAGAGTATTCTCTCCTCACTGTTATGGCCTATGACCGTTTTGTTGCCGTCTGCAAACCCCTGCACTATGGGATCCTCATGGACAGCAAAGCTTGTGTCAGAATGGCAACAGCTGCCTGGGCCAGTAGTTTTCTCAATTCTGTGCTGCACACTGGAAACACTTTTTCCATACCACTCTGCCAAGGCAACACAGTGGACCAGTTCTTCTGCGAAATCCCCCAGATCCTCAAGCTCTCCTGCGCAGACTCCTGCCTCAGGGAAGCTGGGCTTGTTGTGGTTAGTCACTGTTTAATCTTTGGGTGTTTCATTTTCATTGTGGTGTCCTACGTGCAGATCTTCAGGGCTGTGCTGAGGATCCCCTCTGAGCAGGGCCGGCACAAAGCCTTTTCCATGTGCCTCCCTCACCTGGCTGTTGTCTCCCTGTTTGTCAGTACTTCATTCTTTGCCTACCTGAAGCCCCCCTCCTTCTCCTCCCCAACTCGGGATCTGGTGTTGGCTGTTCTGTATTCATTGGTGCCTCCAACAGTGAACCCGCTCATCTACAGCATGAGGAACAAGGAGCTCCAGGATGCCCTGAGGAAAATTATTTCATGGACATTTTTCAACAGTGATAAGATTGCCTTTGCCCTCCGCAAATGATTCTCACTGTATCCCATATCGTGACCAAGCATTGTTTACTCACTTTTTTTTTTTTTTTTTTTTTTTTTGCTATTGGTAGTAGTACTTGTAATCAAATTGTGGTATAAATGGTTGGATTCATTCCACTTTTACTGAGACTGCTCTGTCTTGCCTGATGCCTATGTAAAAGAGGCAGAAGAAGAAAGGACAGAGAGGCAGAAGAAGAGAGCTGAAACGTTGATTTAAATAAAGTAGCTCCTCAGAACAAATTTTCTCCATTGAAAGTAATGATAGGAAATGTTTTACATTGGACCACATAGAGAGCTGTTTCTGCCTGAGATGCCCTGTGCTTCCGTGTGGTGCTGGAAATTTTGGAGATAGCTCCTATGGCTTGTCATTTGTAAATGTATTCCAAACCACCTGAGCTGGGACAACTTTTACCTCCATTGACAAGAACGGGAAGTCCAGACAAATGGGTTAGACAGAGACATTTGCACTGATGAGGTCTGGCATGGGGTGAGATAAGCCTCCTCCCTGTTGTCCCCCAAAACAATGTCACACTTCATTGACCATGCAGAGAATGAAAAGGGAGTGTGGCTAGATGTTTTAGCGACTCCTTTAAAACGTCATGGTAACGTAAGTATGTTGAGATTTGTGAAAATTTGGCCATCCAAAACCAGAACATTTTCTTTAAGCTGGTCATCCTGCTTTCTTCACCAGTCAAGAGAGCCTGACACTTCAGAAAGCAACATGCTCTGCACAAAGACTGAGGGTGGCATGGACAGCCATGGGCACTGGGTGGTCTTCTGAGCAGCGGACTCTGTGTGAGACACAAAAATACCTTGTTTAGTATTGTAGGCCTGATTATAACAGAGATGTTGAGAAAATGAAAGAAATTAAGAAGAAGGTTTAAAATGAAGAAATGTTTTATTTTACAGTCCAGCTTTTACTTTTTCTGTGATTCTTTTTTTTTTTTTTTTTTAAGAGAGAGAGAGTGTGTACTTTCTGGGGGATTTAAAGGCTTTATTTAATTTTATTTATTTATTTATTTATTTTTAAGGGAAGAGATGTTCAGAATTGAAGTGGGATATAGTCACAGGGTCATGGACAGCTGGTGCCATTGCAGGTGCCCTGGTCCCCTCTGCCCTGCCTCAATCTGCAGATCTGAGGAGCTCCAGTCTCCAAAGATTCCCTCTGAGAGCTACCAGGCCCAGGCAGGTCCCTTGGAGACACCAGAGCTTCTCCAAGTACCACTCAGTGGTTGTGGTTGGATAGCAGAGCTCTGCCTGGAAAGGTCAAGAACTGTTTTCAACATTTCAAAAATATGACCACACTTCCATTAGCTCAAATGACAGGCTAATTTTAATGTCAGTATTTTCCTATGAGGAAATAGTGGAAGAGGATTAATCTCTGAAGAAGAACCGTCGATCTGTCCTTGACCTTGTGTTTTCACTGCTCTGTCTATTCAGCTGTGGATGTAGGTCTATTAGGGATATGGATGTCTCACATATTCCCACATGTCCTGATTAAACTGATCATTTCTAAAGTCAGCTTTGCATCAGATGGTCTGGGCGTATGCACTTTCTATATTTCCCAGTCTTCCTCCTCCCTTTGAGCTTTGTTCATTCAGATACCTCTCAACTCTCCAGGTGCTGCTCTGAGTTTCTGGGAGTCTGAAGCTTGTCTCATCTCCCAGCAGGCTACCTGTCTCTTTACATAGCTCCTCTGCTGTGGTTCTCTCTAGCCTTTCCTTTCTATCTGTCAAAAAACATTTTGAGGAAGGTTATTTCTTCTGGGAAGTGGACCTTGCTGGAGGGGTTCCCTAGGGGCTGATGAGAGCAGAAAGTTTGAGGCACTGATTGCAGGTAGGCAAAGGCAATGTGCAGGTGGCTGTGATGCCGAGTCAGCCCTGATGTGCATCGTCAAGAAGGATGGCCAAACCTCACTGCCAGCCCTAGGGAAGGATGATCCTTTCCCTCACACTTTGCTCAGGGCTCTTCCTAGGGACAGTGTGAGGGTGGGGGTGTGCAAGGCCAAGTGTAGGACAATGATTCAGCACACTTTGGGCCAACAGGGGAAGGGGAGCCATGAGACCCTGATGCCACAAGGAAGAAGTTTCCTCTCATAGGCCTTTGTGGCAGACACATCAACCATATCAGATCTCAGTTCTGTTGGAAGCTTTCAGCCTTGGCATTGTGCTCAGTCACCTCCACCACAGACAATCCAAAGCTGTCCCAAACCTGAACCTGTTTCCCTGCAGCCTGTAGGCACCCAGCCAGCTTCCCCACCTTGTTCTCACTGCAGAATCTCCCCACCTTTACTGACATCCCTCCGTCCTTGTTGGCTGCTCCTTGAAACACAAAGCCTGGAGCTGATCATGGAGTCCCTTTGGGTGTCCTGTTGCACCACAGCACTACCCTACAAGTGACATTCTTGTTAGCTGAAGGATAGTCTGAACCTCTCAAGATGCAGTTTGTGACTCTTTCCCCTTCTCATGCTGCTTCCCACTGCCAAAACAGACTCCATCATCTCTGAAGCCACCCTTCAAGTAGTCACAGCCAACTACTCTAGTGACCCTAGCCTCACTTCAGCAGGCCAAAGCAACCCAGGTCCCTCGGTCTGTCCATACAGCCCATGTACTTCAGGACCCCAATCCCATCTGGGTAGACCTCTTCTGAACCATCACCAGTTTCTCCCCACTCTTCCAGCCCTGGGTAGCTCACACTGGGACCCACTGTTCCAGACGTGGCCACACCAATGCTGAGTTGAGGAGGATGAGAACTGCCCCTCTCTGGCTGGACATGCTCTTCCTAAAACAGTCCTATGTGCAGCTGGCCTAGTTTGTGGTGAGCATGCACCACTGACTCATATGACATCCTTCATGACATTCTCCTCAGGATCAGTCCTCTGCCAGCCAGGTCTCTGCCTGGCCTGATGCATGTGTTGTTCTGCCCCACTGACGAGCCTTTCAAACAGGACAGGATGCAGAGTGTACCGCTGTGGACCCCACCTTTACCTGACTTCCTGCTAAAGCCTGACCCATTCAGTAAAATGCTCTGAGCTTGATCATCCAGCCAGCCTTTTGCCCATCTGAATGTGTGCTGGATATGCACTACTCTCCTCTTCTCTGCATGTACAGGTCATTATCATTTTATCACAGAAGACAATCAGGTTATTGAGGAATGTTTTACCTTTAATAAATCCATGCAGACTCTTCCCAGGCACCTTCTTCTCCTGTCCAGAAATGTGATCTGAGAGGACTGGCTCCAAGACACACTCCTCACCAGGGTGAGGCTGATCGGCCTGCAGCTCCCTGGTTCATCCTTGTGGCCTTTTCTGAAGAGGGGCACAGCATATTCAGTATTCTGCTAGCTGGGACCTCCTCTGATCTCCACAACCTTTCCAAGATGAGAGAGAGCAGCCTTACTGTCCTAGCAGTTGATTGTCCCTATGTCCATGGATGCGAGGATTCTAACCCCATAGACTTCTACAGGTTGAGTTGTAGAGACTTAGCCATTGTGGGTTGCATTTTTCCTCAGGAGTCCTGACTCTAGACACAACAGCTCAGCAGACCTTGATGGTGAAGACTGAAGCCAGGAAGGACTTGACTTCCCGGGACCTATCTACATCCACTTTTGCTAGAATCCTTGCCCCATTCAGCATTGAGGCCACATTCCCTTGTTTATCCTGTCACTGTGACTGAAGTAGTAGCAGCTTTTCTTCCTGTCCTTCACATCCCCTTTAAGTGTCTCTGTCCCAGAGGAGATTTGGCTTCCTTAACACCATCTTGACTTTACTGGACAATATTTCTAAATTCCTCCTTGGCAGTCTCTCCATTCTTGCTCTTTCTATATGCTACTTTATTGCTCTGGAGCTCACATGTGAGCTCCCTATTTATCTAAGATGGGGTCCAGGGATGTCCACTAATTTCACAAACTCTGTGTTATGAGTGTTCTTTTGCTTGACCAGTGCATTCCTTAAAAACCTGCCAGCTTTCCTGAACTCCTTTGCCATTTAGAGCTGCCTCCTTTGGTCCATCTCATGGAGCAGCTCCATATATCCAAGTTTCCCACATAGGGCTTCCCTCTCCTCATTTTCCTGGTGGTTTCTCCTGAAGAACTTGTATCTGCCATTGAAGGACGACAGTCATGTAAGTGATCCCACCATGTCTCAGTTATTCCAGCCACATGGCAGTCTTGTGAGAGATTGTGCATCTCCATTTGCTCCTGCCTGAACCCTAGGCTGTGTATGTTTCCATATAGGTTGTCTTCAACACCCTCAGCTGTGGCACCGACCAAAGATTTGTCACAGGGAAACATGTTACTAAGGACCATACTCATGCAAAGGCTTTGATTGCACATGGTGACATGCTGGCATGGATAGCAGGTGGTGATGTACTGGTGAAAGGAGGTTCTTACTAACAGAACAAACCCTGCAGTGCCCAAGGCCACAGGGAAAGAGCTGGGCCATGCAGGAGTGGGAGGAGAGGGGCTGTCTGCCTGAGCTAACTCTATGGCACCATTGCACCTGTGACAGACTTCCTGAACCAATCTCCAGGAAGGACAACGTGCCACAGAAGCAGTCCCTGTGCCTGGGCATCCTGTGATGCAGGCACCCTGAGGACATCATTAGTCTAATCCCTGTCCATATCATCTGCTGTGTGAGAAGAGGTTCAGTGGGAGGAGAGCTAGGAGGCTTTTTGAGAGTACTGAGACTAGAGCAGACATCGGTGTGATGTTCATATTCATAGGTAGCCATCCTCTGATGAAACAAATTGCAATGTTGGAATCAGTCTCCCCTTGCACTCTTTAGAAAAGGAAATTACGTGGATGTTTTAATCTACTTTAGGGAACATTTCCCAGGAGGAGGGAGCATAAGAGACAGAGATATTCATGTCTTCAGCTGGATCACTGTTGCCGAGGGGGGCCGGGAGCCTGGGACAGAGGAAGATCATGGCAGCCTGGCAGCACTGCTGAGACATGGTCTTGTGCAGGAGCAGCTCCTCTGCAAAGAGCAGCAGGGCTCTGGGCACTGCCTGCTGCTGCAGAGATGAGATGAGTGAGAGAGAAGGCGAAAGGCAGTGTGGAGTGGGAGGACGGAGGAGAGCTTATTGAGAGATAAATCTTCTCAGCCTTTTGCACAGTAAGTCTTTGGCTACAGGACAATGCTACTGAGGTTCCTGGAGGGCTCTTCTGAACCTGTTCCATCCCATGAGTGTTTTTTTTACAGATTACTTTCTCAACTTCTCCAGTGCAGAGGACTGGGAGATGCTTCAGAGCAAGGATTCCCTGCCACACTGTCAGAAGTACAGGGCATCCTGCTTTTTCCTCCCAGGGATGGCTGCAGGGGTGTGAAGCCTGTGCATGCATCCAGGTGTGCATGGACTGTAAATCAGAGCAGCATCACTACACCTCAGGTGCTGTGTGCCTGGGGCAGTGACCCTGCCGCCTGTGAGGGTCAGCACTCAGTCTGCCTGGGAATTCCTCACTATGCTGTATGGAGAGGCTCTGGGTGGGAGGAGTGACTCCCAGCAGGGCAGGTACTTTCTCCCATGGAGAGGCTGTTGAGTGGGTGAGGACTGGGGGACATATCTGGAGGTGACTTTTCAACAGGAATGCCAAGGCAGGGGAGAGCTGAAAGAGAAGGTGCTTTCATGAGTTGGTGCTTTCAGTTATTTTCTGTTTGGGTGGGGTGAAATGGGTCTGGATGTGTCAGGTTTAAAAGAGTACTGAGGCTCCAGGATACTGATACTGAGAGAGGGTTAGTTCTGGGAGGGACTCGGCAAATCCCTTCATCCAACCTGAAGCCTACCGATAGGGTCAGCATCACCTTTCCACCCTCAGCTAGCTTTGCTTCACCTGCTCCTTAGCACCTACAAGCCTGGAGGTGCCCCTGGACAGTGCCCTGCCTCTGGGAGCTTTCTGCAGGGCAGAGCTGAATGCTGAGCATGAGGGATGGGGTCTGTGATCAGTGAGGGGAGAGATGTGGGGACAGAGACACAGCTCCCTGCAGGGACGGCTTTAGGCAGCAAAGCCATGGTCAAAGTGTGAGAGGAAACTATCAACTCCAGAGCCCCCTCTCCTCTGTGCCCAGAGGCTGCACCAGGGCTGTGCTGAGGATCCCCTCTGAGCAGGGCTGGCACAAAGCCTTTTCCATGTGCCTCCCTCACCTGGCCGTGGTCTCTCTCTTTATCTGTACCTCATTTTTTTGCCTACCTGAAGCCCTCCTCCATCTCCTCCCCATCTCTGGATCTAGTGGTGGCTGTTCTGTACTCAGTGGTGCCTCCAGCAGTGAACCCCCTCATCTACAGCATGAGGAACAGGGAGCTCAAGGATGCCCTGAGGAAACTGCTTATATAGGTACAATGTCAGCATCAGTAAATATCCAATGTGTGCCCGTGCCTCCTTCACAGGGCATTTGGCATCAAGGCTCCGTGTTATGCATTTCTTTCTTACTTTTCTCTGATATATTCTTGTAAAATGAAAAAAAAAAAACATTGTTTTGGTTTGCATCGCTTCTCAGGAATCTCTCATTTCAATCTGACCCAGGCTTCCCGCTTCATCAGCAGACATGGGGGAACCTCAGAGCCCACTAGTCTGAACCCCCTCAGATGCCCTCTGGGCAACACAGGTAGCTTCCCTTTGCAATGTCTTTTCCAGCACTGATACCAAGGAAGCTCAGGGGGACAGAGTCGGACTCAGATGAGTACAGACCGGGTGATACCATGGTCCTGTGTCCACTAGAAGAGCTCTGCTCCCCTGGCCACAGTCAGTGTGTGATCTGCCATCCCTCTTTGGGGAAGGTGGCAGCCAGCTGTCACTGTGACTGGTCCCTTCCCACTGCAGTGCTCCAATGCTCACAGCAGAGCAGGAGTGGGGAGGAGAAGAGTCTGGAGGCAGCCTGTGGAACAGGCCCTCTGCTCCTCAGCACCATCCCCACATTGCCACAGCTGGCATTTCCTTGCCGCAGCCTTCGATTAGGGGGCTGCAGATTTCCTGGAGAATCATTCACCAAAAGTAGCAAGACTTTCCCTTTTCAGAGCTGTTCTCCTAAGTTCCACACTGTCCTGCTGTGTTCTCATGTGTGTGTATGGCCTAAGTGCCCTGGTAATGTGGTGCTTCCTTGCGGATTTCTGTGAGCTCAGGCAGGACCAGGCACTGGGCACCTTTATGCCAGACCTGGCCTCCAGAATAACATTTCCATAGTGACAGGGGATCTCCTCTGTGACGTGCCTGAGATCTGGCCTTTCTTCAGAAGATGGAGTCAAAATTAACCTCAAGGGATTGCACCACAAAAGGGAATGCTCTTTTTCTTGTAAGCTCCACGGGATCCAGGGGATGAGCTTAGAGTCTCTGGCTGATCTGCTAGGGACACAGGTCTGGATTCACGGCACATCTGTCAGTGACCAGTGTAGATGGTCTCTGAATTACCTGCCCTCAGTTGTCCTGCAGGTGACAGTGCTGATGACAGATGCCCGTCCTCCTGGAGGGGAATCAGAGCCATGAGGAGAGCTCAGGGGAGCTCCAGGCAGAGTGTGTGCCTCGGGTGGGCAGGGAATGGAGCCTCGCAAAGTGAGGGATGGTCCACAGTGGAGTAACCAGAAAGTAAAGCACTAAATCCCGATATTCCTGGGAAAACAAGGGCTCTGCAATGCCTGGAGAGGCAGTGGGGACCCGGGAGGCCCAGGGAAAGGGCACTGGAGAGTGATTCCTGCACCCTCAGTGAAACACCACCGGCTGGAGTTAGTGCCCACCTAACACATCTCCTGCCATTGCAGATGGCCTCGGGTCACTCTGAACATGGTCCCTGAGCACAGACACACGCCAGCAGTATCAGCAGTGGTCATTCCTGTCTGATGAGGTCTGCTTCTCACCCTGGCCAGCATGGCCAGGGCAGAGTCAGGAGTCACCATGTGACCCCTTGGCTCCACAGCCGCTCACTCTGCAGAGAAGCCCTGCCACCCCGGGGTCCTGTGGGGAGCACAGGGCAGGGGTTCAGGAACAGTTGGCCTGGCCAGCATGGACACACTGACCTGGGGAAGGGCTTTCTGGAGAGCAGGGATGTCCCAGCAGAAAAGGCAGGCAGCACTCAGAGATAGAAAATGAGAAGGAGAATGAGGTTTCTCTGTACTCCAGCTCGGGACAGATGGCTCTGCCCCTGGGGTAGCAGGAGCCGCAGGGCCAGGGCTCCTGTGCTGTGCTGGGCAGAGAGGTGAGCATGGAGGGGCTGCAGGCAAACGGGGAAGCGGGTCTTCTGGGCACAAGAACAGGAGAGGCAGAGAGTGACTGGACTCACTGTGGGGCCTCCTCCCCTTTGCTGGGAAGCTTGGGCCATGAACCATGTGGACATGAATGGTGTGGACGTGGCTGTGCCTGGCCTTGCACCTCTCGAATGCTGACCTGACCCTGTTCTCGTCCTGCTGACCCAGCACCCCATCTCTACTATGCATTTGTCTCCTCACTACAGTCAGGAAAGCCTTGGCAAGGGAAGCTGGGACATGAGCAGATCCTAGAGAAGGTTGTAACTGCAAAAGGTGACTCTATATCCATAACAGCCCACCTGATATCCATAACAGCCACTCTAGCCTGACAGCCAATTTCAGCGTGTAAGGAGAGCTTCAGATCTGGGACTCCTACACAGGTCACACTGCATGTAGAAGTTTAGCTGCATGACAAAGCAAGGGCAGCTGCTTGGGCCTGATTTTGTGACACATAGTTGGGCAGGCAGGTTCTTCTGTGCCACAGCTCAACTACTTAAGCATCATTTGTGATAGGGTTCCTGCTACAAAGAGGATGTGGTCGGGAGCAGCAAGAATGGGGCTGCTCCGTATAGGAAGGGAAGCAGAGCCAGGAGCAGAGGGCACCAGCAAGGCAGGCAGGGCAGGGACCCACCCATGGGAGGTGCTATCCTGCAGTGCCTGGACAAGAGGAGCAGAGCAGGCTGGGAGATGATAACTGGGGCCAGGCACAGTCCAATAACAGCAAGACAGGACTGGAGGACTCCAGTCGGCCCTACTTTGTGTGGGAGGCTGGACAGGAGACCTCCAGAGGCCCCCTCCCACTGAAACTCCTCTGTGACTCCATGAACTCTTGCTCTTCAGCCTCTGCTTCAGAAGCACTGCAAGCTCACTGTGCATGGGAAGCCCATGAACGTCCCTGTGCTCCTACCCTCAAACAGGCATCCACTCCAAACCTGAAGCCTGGCCAGTGCCTTGGCCGTGCAGCCGAGGGCAGGGCTCTTCACCCCAATTTCCCTTCTTCTCACCCTGCTCCTGGCATTGGTGCTGCTGTGCCCATGTTAAAACCTCCTGGCACCAGGCTGCCCTGGGGCCCAAGGTGGCCCCAGCTCCCTCCAGGGCTGCACTGGAGCCTTTCAGGAGTGAGCTGAAGTGGTGCTGGCACTGCCAGGGTGGATGAAGAGAGGGCAGCTCCCCTCTGCCATGCTGGGGCAGGGTCTGGGTCTGGGCACAGTGTTTCCCTGGGGACCTCCCAGAGAAGTTGCTCAGGGAGATCCTCCACCTCTGCCTGGCAGCAGCACCAGTGCTCAGGGTGCCAGGCAGGACATGCACAGATGGGAGAAGGAGGAGGAGCTCCACAGGGGGAACACCCTTCATGGCCTGGTGCCTTCCCCCAGAAACCTGCATTTGTCCTGCAAGCACATGGCATTTTTCCTCTCCCAGGCCTTTTCCAGCCCAACCCAGCCCCTCTCTGGCTCTCCTCACATCTCCTGCTCTCTCCGCTGCCCACCCAGCAGAGCAGCCCCAGATAGGATGGCCCTACAGCAGTGCCTGCAGTAGGAGGCTGCAGAGCCCTGGACACTCACCCCACAGCTCCAGCCCCTCTGAAGGACACAGCAGCTCCTGTGGGGCAGAGAGGGGTGTGAGCCTCTCCATCAGCACCTGGGCTGGGGGTCAGCAGTGGCACAACAAATGGAGACTGATGGCTTCATGTCTCCACTGCACCTATGAGCAGGAGGTCCTTAACTCTGGCTGCCTGCAGCCCCTTTGGGCAGCCCCTCTCCCCAGGACAGCACAAGAGTCCTGGCCCCGGAGCTCCTCAGGCAGTTCCAGTGACAGAGCAGCTTGCCCTGAACTGAGAGACATAGCAACGGGTTTTCATTTATTCCCCACTACAAGCACACAATTGGTCCTTTGCTCTTCTCTGCAGACATCCTTGTTCCCCAGAGAGCCTTTCCCAAGGTCAGTGTGTCTGTGCTGGCCTGGCCGGCCATTCCTGCACTGCTCCCCTAGGTTCCCCACAGAGCTGCAGGATCGCAGTGCTGCTCCGCAGGGTGAGTGGGCTATGGGGCCACTGGGTGACTCAGCACTGGCCATGATGGTCAGAGCAGAGCCAGCTGGACCAGCATCGTTGCACCTGACAACCTCTCCCCCTGCCCAGGATTTATGACAGTGGAGGATGGATGGAGCAATGACAGGGCATTTCTCAGAATCACACAGAGTGGCTGAGGTTGGAAGGGACCTCTGGAGATCATCTAGTCCACCCCCACCCTGCTCAAGCAGGGTCACCTAGAGCATGTTATACTGGATTGCATTCAGGCAGGTCTTGAATATCTCCAGAGAAGGAGACTCCACAATCTCTCTGGTAAACCTCTTCTAGTGCTCTATCACTCTCACAGCAAAGAAGATCTTCCTTATGTTCAGGTGGAGAATTTCACATTGCTCAGGATGTGTTCAGAGGTGTCATGAGACCCAGCCCACTCCCCCTCCTGTGAATGAAGAGCCCTGATTTGGTGCATTCCTTGGTTTGTCCCTTTCCTTTTGATTTTGAGGGTCTCCACTCCGGAGAGTGCCAGTCCAGGCACACGCTGCCCCTGGAGTTCCCCTCTGTTCGCCAGGTGACTCCATATTCCCTTCCAGAAGAATGACCATCTGTCACCAGCCCTCTAATATGTGGTACAGTCCCCAATAGAGACCTCTTTGACCACTCACCCTCTCCAGGGACACTGGGCATCCACAAGTGACGGCTAAATCCATCCCCATTCCCTCACATAACACTCAAAAGAGTTGATGCCCCTTTGTCCATGGGAATCCCAGGCACAACAACAGGGCCTTTATGGGTGCAATTCCCTGAGCACATTCTTCACTCCTGCTTGGGAAGAAGAGCCCAGCCTTCAGGCACAGTACTAAGGAGATCTCCTTTTATTACAGAGATGTTACTTGGGAGGCCAGCTCTGACACAGTGGAAAGTCAATTTTAAGGAGGCCTCTGGATCACAGAGATGGGATTTGTGCTCCTGCAGGAGCAGAATGAATTCAAACATTTGTGCACAAATAGGACTATTACAGAGAGAATTCCTGCAGCACAAGTGTTCTGTGAGATAAACTGGGAATCGCTTGTGAGGTGACATGGGCAGCCTATGGCTGCTGTACTTGTACCAGCTGGAACAGTTTCCTCACTGACTCCTGGAGCTCCTTGTTCCTCATGCTGTAGATGAGGGGGTTCACTGCTGGAGGCACCATCGAATACAGAACAGTCACCACTAGATCCAGAGCTGGGGAGGAAAAATTGGGGGGCTTCAGGTAGGCAAACGTGAGAGTCACAACAAACAGGGAGACCACGGCCAGGTGAGGGAGGCACATGGAAAAGGCTTTGTGCTGGCCCTGCTCAGAGGGGATCCTCAGCACAGCCCTGAAGATCTGCACATAAGTCAGCACAATGAAAATGAAACACCAGAAGACTAAAAAGACACTAACCACAATAAGTCCAACTTCCCTGAGGTAGGAGTCTGTGCAGGAGAGTTTGAAGATTTGGGGGATTTCACAGAAGAACTGGTCCACAGCATTGCCTTGGCAGAGTGGTATTGAAAATGTGTTCCCAGTGTGCAGCACAGCATTGATAAAACCACTGGCCCAGGCAGCTGCTGCCATTCTGACACAAGCTCTGCTGTCCATGATTGTGCCATAGTGCAGGGGTTTGCAGATGGCAACATAGCGGTCATAGGCCATGACAGTGAGAAGATAATACTCTGCTGAAAACAAGAAGATAACCAGGAAGACCTGGGCAACACATCCTGAGTAGGAAATGGACCTGGTGTTCCTCAGGGAATTGGCCATGGATTTGGGGACAGTGGTGGAGATGGAGCCAAGGTCGAGGAGGGCGAGGTTGAGGAGGAAGAAGTACATGGGGGTGTGGAGGTTGGGCACACAGGCTACGGCTGTGATGATGAGGCTGTTGCCCAGGAGGGCAGCCAGGTAGATGCCCAGGAAGAGGGAGAAGTGCAAGAGCTGCTGCTCCCGGGTTCCCGCAAGTGCCAGGAGAAGGAACTCATTGAGGGAGCTGCTGCTGTTGGACATTTGCTGCTTTGGGGCACAGGGCAACTGTCCAAGGGGGGAAAGACAGTGACCACTTCTTTTCTCTGAGAAAAACTTTCAAATTTTCTTAGAAATACTACCCACTTAGCCACCCACCCCACAGTATAGACAAATTTCTTTTCTCCTTCTCAGGAAGACCTTCGTTCAGCTCCTCAGCTTCAGCTCCATCTAAGTGTTTTGGAAGGAGCGGAGGCCTGTCCTACTTTACAGCAGGTGGTATGTGGGGCTGGTTTGTGATAGCTCTGATTTTCACAATTGATGTGCCCACCTTTAAAGGAAAAGATCTGTTAATATCCTTACATACAGTTCTACAGAATTTGTGCTGCATACAGAGTGGCATTTTTTTACAGTTATTTGTTTGTAGATTTTTTAGATTCTTCCATCACATCTGGTGAGTGGTCTTTTTAAGGACAGATGATTTCATTTCTGCAAGGATGAAAAAAAAAAAGAGAGAGGAGAAAGTGAATTGTAGTAAATGCTGGCTCAGGAGTGCTGTTGAGTCCTCCTGCCTTGCTCCCAGCTGCCCTGTGCTTGCACTTGCATTACCCAAAGGATGATTTCACCCACAAGTTACTCTAAAAAAAGACATTGAACTCTGATGAGATCAGGGGAGGCTGGTTTCAAAGCACAGATCTAACTCTGCTCTCTTTCACAGCCCGAGGTGGAGATGTGATGGAGAGAACAGAACGTTGCTCCTGACATACCTGATTCGACCAAGGACTCTGTGAGCTGACTGCCGAGAGTGGAGGAAACTCTCAACACTTCCATTCTAGCCGAGGAAACGCTGGGTTCACTTCAGCTGCACACATACGAAGGTGCTCAGCAGCATTTTCTGGTGTTAGTACCTCCTGAACTACTTGAAAGGGATCTCCAGCATTGCTAAGATCCAATGGGAGAGCTGTGTCCTTCTGGAGGGCAGCTTTCAAACCCAGCAGGACACCATAAGGACTCACTCACATGTTCTGAAAAGGAGATCTTCTAAAGGGAGAGTCAAGTTGTCCCCCAGACCCTCAAATCACATTTCCCAGCACCCTGGGATGAGAACAGGCCGTGGGCACCTCAGCCCTCTGCAGACACCTCCATGGGAGGACCTCAGGGTGGGTGTCTGAATTTGTAGCTGAACCTCCAGCTGACAGCAAGTACAAGAGCAGAAAGGGAGAGGGAGGACCACGGGAGAGTTGCCTGAGTCCAGCCTGCCACAGTGTTTCTGTGGGCACTTTCCTCACGTTTCCCGAGAATCTCTCAGCTCCCTGGAGCTGTCCCCACTGGGAGCTCTTTCTCTGTCCCCACGTCTGTCCCCTGTCAGTGCTCCCTGACCCCATGCCACCCACGGGGCATTTGGCTCTGCCCTACAGACTCCTTCTGGCCAAAGGGCCCTGCCCAGGGGCATCTGCGTGTGCAAGACCTAAGGAGCAGGTGAGACTAAGCATTATGAGACTGGTGAGAGCTGCAAAGGTGATATTGCTGCTGCTGGCAGGTGAAAAGGTGACTAAAGGAGCTTTCTGGGGTCCTTGTAGACCTATTGGTCCCTCACAGGAATACTGCAGAACTCTCTTCCAGTCACCTAAGCCTAAACCATCCTTTCCAGTTTGTGCCCTGCCAAAGATATAAAACAAAATCAGAGCCTCCGGAGAGTGCCTTCCCTTTCAGGCAAGCCTGCCATGCATGTTAGAAACCAGGAGAGTGATCCGTAAAAAGCCTTCCAGGCACGGGATGGGCTGGGTTCAGAAGACCCGTCCAGGAATCTCAGTGGTGTTGTCCTGCAGCCAGAGACTTACCGTGTCAAAGGCTGTGAAGATTTTCCCACAGTGAGCTCTCCTCTGGCCTCCCACTCCACGCTGCCTTTCACTTCTCATCTCATGTCCACAGTCAGTGCCTAGAGCCTGGAGCCCTGCTGCTCTTGGCAGAGGAGCTGCTCCTGGACACCGCTGTCTCTCAGTAATGCTTCCAGGTTGCCATGGGCTCCCTCTGTCCCAGGAGCCCGGCCCCGCTCAGGAGCAGGGGGCAGCTGAAGACATGAATTTCTCTGTGCCTTGTGCTCCATTCTCTTGGGAAATTGTCCCTGAAGTAGACTGAAATAATCACCGACGGTCCCTCTCTAAGCCCCGAAGGAAGAATGATTCCAGCATTACAATTTATTTCATCAGAGAATGGTTATCTGCAAGAGATGGAAATCTCCCACTCCGGAAGCCCCTGTTCCATCTCTTAACTAGGCAGGACACCTGGAAAGGGGCAGGAAGGGAGCTCGTTTAGCCATGGCTCAGGTATTGGTTCTGATGAGTCTTTCAGGGCATCGCATGTCTGTTTAGAAGCCCCTGAGCTGCAGTGGGACTCAGATCCCTCCCATGACCTCCACAGGCACAGAGAAGGTGGGATTCCCCTTGCCCGAGCAGAAGTGTGCACAACAGAGATGTTTGCCTGTGAACTCCTTGTCTGAACTGCCATTGCAATCACTGGAGATGGCGGGTGGGAGTCAGTCCCTCACCCACAAATCTCTGGTGTTAATTAAAGAGACAGAGTTAAAGAGACGGATAAGAGTTAAGGAGACAGTTCAAGTATCTGTTTGCTCTGATGGAGCAACTACGAGAATCACATCCTTCTGGAGCATGAGGTGGGGGCCAGGTGGGGAATTTCCTTGGCCATGACACTAGATGTCTAACACTGCTGGAGCCCCACTCACTACGAAGCTGAGACACAAGCCAATCCCTACAGTGCAAAATCCTGATGTGATTCAGTGCAGACTCTTGATTTAATGACGTAAAATAGGCTGGCAGGTCCATACCGGATGCCTGGGTTGTCCAGCACCACTGTGTATTTCTCGCAGATACAGCGTGGCACCTACAGCAAAATCATGCCCCTTTGGCACGCGTGCTGGGCAAGTGCCCCAGGGCATCTTGGGCTTCCTACCTGTGCCCAAACAAATGAATCCTACCTCTGCCCTTAGGCACAGTCATTATCGTCCACATCCAAGCGTGCTGTGTAAATGGGAGGCACATCACACCGGGGTCTCCACTCCAGTCTCGGCACTCTCACACCCTTCTAGCTCTCCTGCTCCTGAACCTCTTCTCACCTGCCCAGATGATATGAACAGGGACTGGGCTAATGGTCTCCCCAAAGTGGCTGGATCACGGGCTTTTCAGGGCCTGGGAATTGCTCAGTAGCACCCTGTCCTTCCTGGAGATCAGTTCACCTCTGACACAGGCCCCACGATGCTGCAGAGTCAGCTCAGGCAGCAAACCCATTCCTGCAGAGCCCAGCTGTGTTTCTCCCTGGCCTCGGGCACTGCAGGGTTTGCTCTCTTAGTGGGAACATCCTTTCACCATAACATTGCCACCTGCTTTGTATGCCAGCATGTCCCTGCTCTGAAGTGGGACCATCACGCACACTGTGTCCTTGGCCCTTGATAACAGGTTTCACCATCACAGATCTGACTGAAACATTGCTAGAATAAATAAGATGTGGTGAGATCACTTGCATGACTGAAAGGAACCAATTGTAGGGTAGAAGCTCTTCAGGAGAGAACAAGGGAGAAGATGAGGAAGGGGGATGTCCTTTGTGTGAAGGGGCAGTTCACATGTGTGGAGCTCTTCCATGGGAGAGGCAAGTGTTTGGGTAAGCACCAGAGTCAGGGTGACATTGTGATGGGAACTAGACCACCTAATCAGGGTGACAAAGTCAATGTAATGTGAGCAATTCTGTGGGTCACAGGCCCAAGTGATCTTGTGGGGCAGGGAGGGGGATGGACTTCAGTCTCACAGATATTCTCTGGAAAGGTGAACAACAGGCTGGAAACAGGCCAGGAGGTTTCTGGAGGGCACCAGGGACAGCTTCTTTGCACAGTTGCACAATGAGACAGTCCTCATACTTCCCTCTGTCTGCAATTTCAACAGGGAGGAACTGATCAAGGATGGGACAGTCAGTGTTGTGCTTTCCTACTGTGACAACGAAAAAGCAGAGTTCTAGATCCTGAGCAGAATGGGGAAGGATAGTAGCGGAGCTCAGACCCCGGACTTCAGAGAAGCAGACTTGGGCCTGCTCAGGGGACTGGTGAGGGCCCAGGAGCTCCGGAAAGCCAGCAGGTCTGTAAGGACAGCACCTGCCAAGCACAAGAATGGGCCATAGTGATACTCAGTAAAACTAGCAGAAATCTTGGGAAACTGCCTTGGCTATGCTGGGAAATCAGGATTGACCTCCCAGGAAAAAGGCTGTATGTAAGAATTGGAAGGAGGGAGAGGCTAAAAAAAAGTAGAAATCAGAAAACTTGTCCAGCAAAACAGGGATGGTCTTAGGGAAGCCAAAGCTCTGCTAGGATTGGACTTGCAGGGTACGTCACTGGCATCAAGAAGAGCTGTTACCTCTTCAGTTACAGTAAAAGAGGAAAAAGGAAAATGTGGGCTCAACTGCTGGTTCGGGCAAAGAATCTAGTAACAGAAGATGCAGGAGGGTCTGAGGAGTTCTGTGACTTCTTGGCCCCACTCCACCAACAAAATCTCCTGGGCTGTTTTGCCTGGAGCCAGGTCTTCAGAGGAAAAAAAGAGCCACAGGTGGAAGAGGGTTCAGTGAGGTATTATTGGCAAGAACTCAACCCCCACAAGTCTCTGTAGCTGGTTGGGCTTCATCAGAGGATACTCAGAGAGCTGGCCAATATCGTAACAAGGCCAGTCGCTATCATCCCTGCAAGGCTGTGGAGATCAAGCGAGGTCCCAACAACTAGAAAGAGGAATCTGTGCCCATCTTCCAAAAAGGCCACGAGGACAACTTGGGGAGCTGCAAGCTCTTCAGTCTCATTTTGGTGAGGAACGTTTCATGGAGTGAGTCCTCTTGTTGTCCAAAATCTGGGTTCTGTTACCTGGTGTGCAAGTAACCAATAGACACACAGGGTCGAGATATTTATTTGCTTAATTTCTGCACAGAGATGGGTGCTAGGTGTTAGATCCACAAAGCTAGCAAACCTTCTCCCCCTCTCATTCTTCATTTATACACACTTTTCAGGGAGTACTTTATACAAATCTTTCTGTTGGTTACAGTTTCATTACCTCAGGTAATTGCTCTGCGCTTGCACTTTCACATTCCTGCTAATTAGCAAAGGAAGCGAAGAAGAGGCGGTAACATCATTATCATGTCATTTCCATCTCATTTTTCATTTAAGGGTGCGAAGTTTAATATGTTAATAAGCCTTAATGAACCTAAGGTCACTCCTGGGTTATTCTGCTCTTTTTGTCTTACCTACCCCTCGCAATCTTCAAAGCGCTGTGGTTTCATCAAGGTTATTTAGCCAGAGCTGGTTATCCTTTGCAGTACTGTTTTTCTCTCCCCCTTGTCCTTGAGTCTTGTTAACTATTTGCAAGGTTTTTCTCACAGCATTGCTCCAGCACTGTTACAAATGTTCATACCCCTGTGTAAGAAAGAGGTGTTCTAACCACAGCTATGCAGTATGGAAGGTATCGATGGAGTCGAGGGATGGGGACTGTAGGGGGATGCTTCCAGCTTCCCCCAGCATCTGGGGCCAGTTACATGCAGTCTGCATTCCTGTGCCTCATATTCTGAAAGAGAGGACATCAAGAGTTTGACATAAGGCCTGATTGGATGTCAGGACTTGGAAACAGGAAGCCTGCTCTCACTGCTGGGGCAGTGTTAATTCCTCCAGACAGGAATTAACTGCTCCTTACTCCAGTGATGGATCTGTCCTTGGGACCACCACTGCAGGAGTAAAGCAGTCATTTGCAGTCACTGAAACTCCTTTCTTCAGTGTTCAAGGCAGATAGCCTGCTGTTGGGGGTATTTGGCCACCCCTTCACCCCATGACTTTGACTATCATAACAACGGAGCAGAACTGAATCCTGCAGCAGCTAAAAGTTAAGGACTGAGAGTATGTGAGGAGAATGGTAACTGGCCTAGTGACCCCACCTCCATGTTTGCCTGAAGGATATAAATAAATTGGTTGTTGTTTTATTAATCTCTTACTTTGCTGTAAAGGTCGTGGGGAAGGATGATTGGATCCATCCTTTCCATGTCAGGAAATTACCACCTTCCCAGAACAGTGAGACCTTTACCCAGGAAGATAAAGCCATGCTAGATCATGAAAAATGAAGGAATTTCTGGTACCTGTTGCACTTGTTTCCTTTCCAAGGCCTTGTGGACATGTGAGTCTCTGGTTGCTTGGCCAAGCCAACCATCTCAGAGCATAAACCGAGGACATTTTCCTCACTGGTGTCTTCATCATCCTTACAGGAGTGCCCTCCTCCTGAATGCTGCTCCAAGGGGGGAAGGATTAAGATACCACCGACACGGGTGGCTCTAGGTGACATGTAATAATTGTGGTTCTTGTGACCCTCGTTGGTGTGACCCATGTTACGGAGGCCAGGGGGTGAATAACTCTCAAGGCTGGAGTTGGGGAAAGGTAAGTAGGCCAGGGGCAGCAGAACAAATTAACTGGTGTTGTTCCTGCCCATCGCATCAGCCCCAGGCTATAGAGGCTGGAATAGGTGCAATAACATTATCAACTAACTAATGACTCTATTCAAATTATCAAAATGATTAGGCTGCTAATAAGTTTACTTAGTGTTCGGGTGGCCCATTCCAAATATCCATAATGCAGCCTGAGATTATGTCTAAATAATGTCTCCTGTGCAGCCTTACTGCCCTGGAACCCACATGCACGTTCCCCGTTTAGTCAAGCTGGGTCCCAGAGATGTCCACTAATTTTATAATTGTTTGTATGGAACATTCTTGTGCTTGACAGGTGCAGTCCTTACTGAGCTACTGGCTTTCCTGAGCTCCTCAGTCCTTCAGAGCTGCCTCCTGTTATCCATCCCATGGAAGAGCTCCATACAACCAAGCCACCCATCCACATACAGGGGATCCCCCTCCTCATCTTCTCTGGCAGTCTCTACTGAAGAACTTGCACCCTGCCATTGAAGGACTCCAGTCATGCGAGTGATCCCACCAGTTACTCCAACCCTGTGGCAGTCCTGTGACAGCTCATTCATCTCCATTGGCTCCTGCCTGCACCTCAGGCTGCATACATTTGCATATTAGTTGGCTTCACCACCTCAGCTGTGGCACTGATGGAAGATTTGTCACAAGAAAACATGTTACCAAGGATCTTTAGTATGCAAAGGCTTTGATTGCAAGTGGTGACATGCTAGCATGGATAGCAGGTGGCAGTGTAATGATGAAAGGGGTTCCCACTAACAGAACAAATCCTACAGTGCCCAAGGCCAAGAAACAGAGCTGGGTTGTGCAGGAATGTCAGGCAAGGGGTTGACTGCCCAAGCTAACTCTGCAGCACCATTGCACCTGTGACAGATTTCTTGAACTAATCTCCAGGAAGGACATGTTGCCATTGAAGATGTCCCAGGGCCTTGACAGCCTATGATCCAGCCACCCTGATGTCATCATTAGTCCAGTCCTAATTCATATCATCTGGTGGGGTCAGAAGAGGTTCAGGTGAGGAGAGCAAGAAGGATTTGAGAGTGCAGAGATCAGCACAGAGACCTTGCTGTGATGTGCCTCCCATTTGTGCAGTACACATGGATGTAGGCAAGATGGGCTTTGCCTAAAGACAGTGGTGGGATTCATTTGTCCAGGCAAATGTAGGAAGCCAAACATGCTCTGGGGCACATGCCCAGCACGGACTCCAAAGGGACATGGTTTTCCCTAAGGTCTCATGCGGTATCTGCTACAGACATACGGTTGTCCTGGACACTTGAGCATCTGACATGGCCCTGCCACCCTATTTTATGTCAATAGATCAAGTGTCTCCACTGAATCACATTGGCTTTTTGTAACACTGGAATCTGCCTGTGTCTCGGCTTCATAGTGAGCGGAGCTCTAGTCATAGTAGGCATCTAGTGTCATTTCAGATGGTCAAGGAAATTCACCACCTGGCCCTATGCTGATGGTCCAGAAGGATGCGGGTGTCCTGGTTGCTCCATCAGAGCAAGGAGACAAAGGCACATACCTAAGACCAACTCTGTCTCTTCAAATGTCACCAGCTGTTTGCATATGAGCAACTGACTTCCACCGTCCATCTCCAGGGATTGTAATGGGAGCTTAGACAAGGAGCTTGCTTGCAGACCTCTTATGCTCACTTCAGCTTAGGCAAGGGGCATCCCACCTCCTATGTGCTTGTGGCATTCACAGGAAGGAGCTGAATCCCACTGCTTCCCAGTGGCTTCTGAACAGGCATGAGATGCCCAGATTGATTCATCTGAAGGAAAGCTGAACCATGGGAAAATGAGCTCCCTTCCTGCCTCCTTCTCGGTGTCCTGCCTAGTTAAGATACGGGAGTATGGATTTCCAGGGTAGGACATTTCTGTGTCTCCTAGATGACCATCCTCTGATGAAACAAGTGACAACACTGTAACTGGTTCTTCTGAACTGTTTAGAGAGAGACCAAAGGTGATTATTGTGTTTTACTTTCGTGAACAATTCCCAGGAGGAGGGAGCACAGGGGACAGAGAAAGTCATGCCTTCAGCTGGGCCACTGTTGACTGGACAGAGCAGGCTGCTGGGGTGGAGGGAGCTCATGGCAACCAGACAGCAGTGCTGAGAGACAGCTGTGTGCAGGAGCAGCAGCTCCTCTGCTAAGAGCAGCAGGGCTCCAAGCACTGCCTGCAATTGCTGACCTGAGAGGAGACAAGGCTGACAGTGAGATGTGAAAGGCAATGTGGAGCAGGAGGCCAGGGGAGAGCTCATTGCTGGAGAAATTTTCACAGGTCTTGACATGGTAAGTCTGGCTGAGGGGCAGTGCTACTGAGGTTCCTGGGGGGGTCTTCTAAACCCATTCCATCCCAAGACTGAAAGCTTCTTCTAAGGATTATTCTCCCGGCTTCTCTAGCGCTGGGGAGGAGGAGATGCTTTAGAGCAGGGATTCCTTGCCACACTGTCAGAGGGACAGGGCAGGCTGCTACTTTCTCCCAGGAATGGTGTAGGACTGTAAAGCTGGGACATGCACCACAATCTGCCCTGGGCTGTGATTCAGAGCAGTGTCTCTGCACCACAGAGGAAGGTGAAAAAAAGGCTCCATGAAAGGGAATGAGTTTCCTTCCAGGACTTTCAGTTTCCTCCGTTTGGAAGGGAGAAAAAGGAAAGAGTTTTCTGGCTTGGCAAGGGACTGGGACTCACTAACCTTCACTCTCAGAGATCAGAAGGTGTGTGAGAAAGTTCAGCAAAGCCCTTGGGCAGCCTCACCTCCCACCACAGTTGCACCAGCAGCAACTTAATGGACTTACCAGGGTTTATGTGACTTGCTCCTTGGGACCTGCATGCAGAGATGCCCCTGGACAGCGCCCTAATCTGGAAGGTTTCTGTAGGGCAGAAATACGCGTGCAGAGGATGGGACAGGGTCTGTGAGCACTGACAAGGAAAAAGCATTAGGACAGAGAAAGCTCCCAGCAGGGACAGCTCCAGGCAGCAGAGATGGGGAGGGAATGAGAAGGAACTGCAAATAGAATCATCATGGGGAGATGGGTTTGGGCAAGTCTTGATCAGTCCCTCCAATGCAGACACCTTCCACTCGGCAAGTGCCCTGAGTCTGCCCTCCTATCCAGCAGAGTCTCTTCCTTGACATCCCTGGAGTCCAGGCCATGAGCTGCCTCCTCTGCAGCCAGAGCTGTGGCATAGGAGAGGGGCCTGTCTCTTGCCATGGGCCTGTTTTGTGGTGCCTGATAAAGGGGCCAGGAGTGAATGCTCTGCGATGTCACCATCTGTTAGGTGACATGCCCAGCTAGGTAAGGTCCGAAGTGCCCCCCTCTCTCTCTCCTTGCCTGCCTTGGCATCAGGATTGTGATGTTGCTCCTTGTTTCCACTCCTGTCCATGATGCTCCTGCTCTTCCCTCAGGCTCCTTGGGGTTCAGCATTTTCAGCTGCAGTGCAGACACTGAGGCTGCAAGTTGTGGAACAGAGGGGTCTGCATGGGAATGAGGTTTCCCCAGCCCCTTCTAAACTGTGCGGCTAAAGGAACTGCAGTGTATGGGGTTGGGAAATGAGCTGACTCTCCCTTAAGCAGAGCCCACCTTGAGTCCTAAAAGTCCTTTGACTCCTTCCTTGTGGTGTCCTGTCAGGCCATGAGCTGCCCTCCAGAAAGGCAGGGTTGTCTGGTAGCACCTCTGTGATATCTGAGAGACAAATGAAGAAGGTGCAGAGATGCTGATAGTATGGATAGGGTGGTGGGAGGCTGCCTAGGGGCACCTGAAAAGAGCCCTTTGTATCCTTGGCTAGAAGGGGAGTGTGGAGAGCTCCCTCAGGTGCCTACAGAAAGGCTGAGAAGTTTGGAGACCTGCACTTTGAAAGTTGACTCCTTCGGGGATGATTTCCTCTCAGGACTCACATTAGAAATGCCAAGGATTTCTGTCTTTGTGGAACATTTCCCAAAGGTGATATCTAGAAGAAAATAAAATCCCTATGAAATCCCTAAAATTCTGTTCCTCAAACCTCATTCTTTAGAATTGGGACTGAAGATGCTGAAAAGATCTTCTGCACATGGTGAGTGCATTTCACCTGACAGAAACTGTGAATGTCAGGATTAGTCACTCCCATTTCCCTGTTCCCACTGCTGTACAGCAGGAATGACTCCTCTGAAGCCCATGGGCAGAAGCCAATGCTCCTCAGAGCTAATTCAGCCAGTGCAAAGTGCAGCTCAAGCAAGGGAGCTGCACAAAGACCCTCTCAATAAAGATAGAGACAATGTGGGGGTTTCTATGAAAACAGGAACGTCTGGGACTTTTTTTTTTTTTTTTTTTTTTTTTTTTTTTTTTTTGTCTGAAATGTCTTTCCTAACTTCTCCATGCCTTTTCTTCTTTCAACAGTCCCTCATGTCTGGAGAGAGCAAAATGCCCAACAACAGCTCCTTCACCAAGTTCCTCCTCCTGCCATTTGCCAACACACCACAGCTGCCGCTCTTGCACTTTTCACTCTTCTTGGGCATCTACCTGGCTGCCCTCCTGGGCAACGGCCTCATCATCACAGCCATAGCCTGTAATCCCAACCTCCACACCCCCATGTACTTCTTCCTCCTCAACCTCTCTGTTCTGGATATTAGCTCCATCTCCACCACTGTCCCCAAATGCATGAACAATTCACTGTGGAGCACCAGGTCCATTTCTTACTCAGGATGTGCTGCTCAAGTCTTTCTGTTTGTCTTCTTATTTGCAGCAGAGCACTCTCTCCTCACAGTCATGGCCTATGACTGCTACGTTGCCATCTGCAAACCCCTGCACTATGGCACAATCATGGGCAGGAGAGCTTGTGTCAGAATGGCAGCAGCTGCTTGGGCCAGTGGCTTTCTCTATGCTCTCCTGCACACTGCTAATACATTTTCAATACCACTCTGTCAAGGCATGACAGTAGACCAGTTCTTCTGTGAGATTTCCCAGATCCTCAAGCTCTCCTGTGCAGACTCCTACCTCAGGGAAGTTGGGCTTACTGTGGTTAGTCTTTGTTTAGTCTTTGGGTGCTTTGTTTTCATTGTGCTGTCCTACGTGCAGATCTTCAGGGCTGTGCTGAGGATCCCCTCTGAGCAGGGCCAGCACAAAGCCTTCTCCATTTGCCTCCTACACCTAGCTGTGATCTCCCTGTTTGTCAGCACCTCCTTTTTTGCCTACCTGAAGCCCTCCTCTGTCTCCTCCCCAGCTCTGAATCTGGTGGTGGCTGTTCAGTATGCAGTAGTGCCTCCAACACTGAACCCCCTCATCTACAGCTTGAGGAACAAGGAACTCCAGGATACCCTGAGGAGAATGATTTCATGGACATTTTTCAGCAGCAGTAAAATTGCCTTTGCTCTCCACAAATGACTCTTCCTATGTTCCATACCAGGACTGAACTTTGTTTTTTTTTTTACTTTATTATTGCTATTGTTACTATTAGTAGTGGTATTTATTATCACGTTGTTGTATAAGTGCTTGGATTCATTCTGCCTCTACTGAGACTGCTCTATCACACCTGGTGAAGTGTAAAATTGTTTCTGACACTGGGTCAGAGCTGACTCTATCACAGTATCTCTGTAATAAAGCAGATTCTACCCAGTGCAGACCCTGAAGTTAGAGATTCCTACAAAGATGGTGTCAAGAATAGACCCAAGGAATTACGCAACAAAAGGGCCTATAGTGCAGAGTCCTCTTTGAGTTCAGGAACTGTGCCTGGAGAGGGGACTGTGAGGTGACTTGCAGCTGAGCAGCTGATGGGGCACCAGCAGGTCCATGGCTGGGCTATGTGCTTTGGAGCTCACTTCTGCCAGAGCAGCTGAGAGGTCAGCATTTGTTCCGTGGCTGGGGGAGTTATCGTGAGGTGCTAGCTGTCTCAGAGGCTTATTGACCAGTGATAGAAACATGTCTGTGGTGGTGACTGGGAGGTCATCTCCTTCTGGGTCCCTGAGAGCCCAGCAACTGGCAGATAGGCATGGATGTCGATTAGGAGGTCTCTTTTATTAGAGGACCTGATAGGCCAGCAGTAGCAAATGGTTGGGGAAGTTATCTTGAGAAAACTGATGACTTGGAAGCCCCTAGGCCAGCAGCAGGGACCTGCTGGGGGTATACGCTTGTGAGGGCATGTGAGCAAAAGAGAGAGACGAGAGCTGGCATGGTGAGCCCTTGGGAGAGCACTTCCTCTCTGCTTCCTGGAGGTGACAAGGGAGCAGGTACATGGCTGTGGCTGGTTGTTCACAGGCAGTGCCTGTTGCAAGGCCTTGAAGGACACGAAGGGAATGGGAGGGCAGGAGAGTTGGGCTTTGTGTGTTTTGGGGACCTTGGTGGGTCAGCTGCCTGCTGCAATTTGTAGTCCTGTCCCTGATATGTCCCTGCTGCAGAGGTGCATGTTAACTGGCCAGCCTTTGGGGAGGCATCAGGGTGGTGGATGCAGCATTTAACAGTGGCCGCGTTCCCTGTAGTGGGGACGAGTGTGACCCCAGTGGAGCAGTGCTTTGCATGCAGCGCTCTACTAAGATGGGGAGGAAAGGACTAGACCTAGGGATTTGTGCTGGGGCAGTGGCAGTTGGCACGGAAGGCACCATTAGGCAGTCTTTGAGAGCAGAGCAGCAGGCACAGTTTGAGAGCTGAGGCAGGAAGTAGCCTCAGCACCAAAGCAGAGCAGAGAAGGTGCAAAACAAGGTCAGGAAGCAAAGCCAGAGGAAGGCCAGGAAGAGGTCTGAGTACCAAATGGAGGCACAGCTTCTGAGTGCTTCCATCATTGTCTGTGACAAGGTGTAGGCACTGGTGCCTTCAGATGTCCTGCAATAATGCCCCCCGCTCTGCTCAGTAGCCATCAATAGCCCTGCTGCCCACACAGGGCAGCATTTGTGCCCAAGGTCACCCTCCAGAGAGCCTGCAGAGAGCCCTTGGCTGCAGCCAGCTGTGTGCCAGCTGCAAAGCCTGGCAGACTGGCTGGGGCCTGGGAGAGTCCACCTCTTCTACTGCCCCAGGGCATTGCGGCTGCTTTGTGAGATGACACCACAGTGACCTCGAGCCACACCACAGGCTCCCCTGCCAGGTTCACTGGCCCAGCATCAGCATGCAGCACGAGGTCCCCAGGGTGCCATTCCTCATGCCGCCTGTCTCCAGGAAGCCAGGGCAGCTGGGCCTCTCTTTGTGAAGCCGCACATCTCCTGTGTGCGGCCAAGAAAGCCTGATGGGTTCCTTCCTCTGTGTTGCTGTGCACTAGGGTGTCCCTGTCACCGCAGAAAAAGCAGGAGTCCAGTCACATCCTGGTATGGTGAACTGGCTTCTCCCACAGCCCAGAAAGCAGCCAGGTAGATGCGACAAGCAGGGCAGTATGCCAGTAGCTGGGCAGCAGGGACCTCCAGGCAGAAGTGGCAGTGTTGGAGGTGAGGGGCAAGCTGAGCTGTTCTGGGCACCAGATCATGGCCCCAGGGGTCATGGGTGCCAGACCATCTGCCTGCCCCACAACAGCAGTGCCAGGGCCCTAGCCATACTTTTTCAAGCCCAGAACAGCAGCAGGTCCAGGAAAGCAGTGCTCTCTCCCCTGAACACGTGTTCACGATGGACACCACCTCTTGAAGGTTGCACAGTGGTTACTATGACTGTCAACATGAATACCATGCACTGAGAGTGCTGCTGCCAGGCCTCCCAGCTGTTGATGTAGGCAGTTTGAATCACTGGTGCATAGAATTCTCCAAAGGTCGGGACTTAAGCCACATTTCTGCAATAGACTCATGCAGCAAGCACTTTCTGGCTGAGCAGCTGCCATCAAGTCTGTTGAAGACAGTCAGCTCATGGTGCTAGGGGAGAGTCACAGATGTGCTTAGCTGCCTGTTTGAGGAAGAACTCAAGTCATCATTCACATTACACTCTGCAATACCCATGCAGGTGACCAGAGATTCAGAAGGTGTTGTCCCAACCAACCTGGTGAAGCACATGTGAGGAGGTTCATCTGGTTAATTGATAAAGCCTTTGAAATGTAGAAAAGTTCTGATTTTCCAAGCATCCTGAGCAGTGCTGGGAGTGGTTGGCAGAGGCACCATTTAGTGCATTCAGCCCCTCTACTAAACCTGGCACTCAGCCTCCTCACAGGCTGGCAGGAGTTTTCTGGGGCCTTGCACATGCACCGCTGTCTTCTTGTGTGCATACCACCTGGTTCAGCAGCTAGTTGCTACCTGGACAAGACATCTTCTTGGGCTTGCCTGGTCTCTATTCCAGGGACTCAACTGGATATGTGCAGGCCCAGAGATGGGAGCCAAGAACACATGCAGATCATCCAGTGTGTTCATGGCAGTGAGACCCAGAGTACGTTTTATAGTACCTCACCACCTGGCCTGTAGTGCCTGACCACCTCACCTAGCCCCTGCCCAGCCCAGACTGTGCCCCGCATGAGTTTTAGCAGATAGCATGCTGTGGGATCTTCTGGGGTCTCGTGCAGAAGACAGACCATGCAAGGCTGGCCTTTTCCCCTCCATCGGGATATGGAGACATGCAAAAGGATGGAGCTGGCCATGGACCACCTCATGGCTGGGATACGCTGCCAGTGCTGGAAGGGCTGGTCTGGGGTGATGACCGTGGGGCTGCTTCCACACTTTGGGAGATCTGGCGAGGAGTCAGTCTGGCAGAGTGCGTGATCGCAGCCACAAAGTGCGTTCCCTGCACACTGACCAAACTCCTGCCAGGGTCAGGTGTGGATATTCCCTTTGGTCAACAATGTCTGGCTGCTTCTCAGCCAGCAGCTGCTCAAGCTTAGCCCAGCTGAGATAGTTCTAGTAGATTTAATGGCCCCTTAGGACAAAAGTCAAGTCCCACCTGGGCATCAACCTATGCCTCCGGCAGGCTTCCATCAGTGACCCCCAATGCCAAGCAGTTTCTGAGGATCCCCAAGGAGTCTGGAGTTTAAATCTTCTATTAAATCTATCATGATTAACTCCTCATGAACCTTGAGTGTTTCTCTATGCTGATATTTGACACTCCTTTCCCACCTTGCAGTCACAGCATGCAGCACAGAGAAGAACCTGAGCTCTTCTCCTCTGCACTCGCCATGTCTTGGTGCCTTTCCCAGGAGACCTGCATTTGCCCTGAAAGCACGTAGCTCTGCTCCCACACTGCCATTCTCACACAGTAGCTGCCTGCTGGCATTTTTCTCTCCTGGGCCCTGACCAGCCCAGCCCAGCCCCTTCGTGGCTCTCCGCAGCCCCCCTGTCCTCTCCCCAGTCCAACCAGCAGAGTAGCCCAGGCTGGGAGTGGCCCCAAAGCAGTGCTCACTACAGGGGGCTGTGGAGCTCTGGGCACTCACTGCCCCTCTGGGAGTGGGGTGGGGGGACAGAGAGGGGTGTCAGCTCCACATCAGCTGCTGGTTAGGCCAGCAATGGCACAAGGAAATGGAGGCCAGTCACTCCCTGTCTCCACTGCTCCCATGACCAGGAGATCCTTAACCCTGGCGGTCTCCAGCCCCTCTGGCCAGTCCCTCTCCCCAGGACAGCACGAGAGTCCTGACCCCAGCGTGCCTCAAGCAGCTCCAAGTGACAGAGCAGCCTGCCTCAAGCCGACAAACATAGAAACAGGTCTTCATTTATTCCTCCCCACAAGCACACCCTTGTTCCTTTGGTCTTCTCTGGAGGTGTCTCTGCTTCCCAGAGTGCCTTTCCCCAGGTGAGTGTGTCTGAGCCAGCCAGGCTATCCATTCCTGTATCAATTCCCTGGGCTCCACACAGCTCCCTGGTCTGGCAAACAGGCTGTGGTCTCCCTGGGTGACTCTGCACTGGAGATGCTGGTCAGGGCAGAGCCAGCTGGACCAGCAACACTGCACCTGACAACCTCCTGCCCTCACCAGAGTCTGTGGCTGCGGAGCATGGATGGAGCAATCACAGGGCATTTCACATTGCTCAGCATGTGTTCAGAGGTGTCACTAGACCCAGACCACTCCCTCTCCTCATACCAAAGAGCTCTGATTCGGTGCAATCCTTGGTTTGGCCCTTTACCTGTGAGTGACTCTACTTGGCTTTAGGAGTCCTCACTCACTGCACATCCCAGGCACAAGCTGCCCCTGCAGATGCCCTGTGCTCTCTGGGTGGCTCCATATTCCCTTCCAGAAGGATGGACATCTCTCACCAGCCCTCTAATATGTGTGACAGACCCCAGCAGACACCCGTTGACCACTCACCCTGTACAGGGACTCTGGGCACTCAAAAGTGAAGGCTAAATCCTCTCCACATTCCCTCACACTTCACCCAAAACAGCTGAAACACCTTAGCCCACGGAAATCCCAGGCATGGCAAGAGGGCCTTTTTGGTGCAATTCCCTGAGGACATTCTTGGCATCAGCTGTGGAAGAAGAGCCCAGCCTTCAGGCACAGCAGTAAGGAGATCCCCTTTTATTACAGAGATGCTACTTGGGAGGCCAGGTCTGGCACAGTGACAGGAAGATTTACAGAAGGCCTTTGGGTCACACAGTGTGGATTTCTGCCTCTGGAAAAATGGGAGGAATTCAACCATTTGTACACCTACATGATTATCAGGTAGAACTCCCACAGCACAAGAGTTGCCTGAGACAGACTGTAAGTGGCTTGTGAGGAGAGATGGGCAGCTCATTGCTGCTGAACTAGTAGCAGCGGAAACAGTTTCCTCACTGCCTCCTGGAGTTCCTTGTTCCTCATGCTGTAGATGAGGGGGTTCATGGTTTGAGGTACCACAGAGTACAGAACAGTCACCACCACATCCAGAGCTGGGGAGGAGATAGAAGGTGGCTTCAGGTAGGCAAACAAGCCAGTGCTGACCAACAGGGAGACCACTGCCAGGTGAGGGAGGCACATGGAAAAGGCTTTGTGCCGGCCATGCTCAGCGGGGATCCTCAGTACAGCAGTGAAGATCTGCATGTAGGACAGCACAATGAAAACAAAACACCCAAACGTTAAACAGGCACCAATTCCTGTAATCCCAGCTTCCCTGAGGTAGAAGTCAGAGCAGGAGAGCTTGAGGATCTGGGGGATTTCACAGAAGAACTGGTCCACTGTGTTGCCTTGGCAGAGTGGAATGGAAAATGTACTAGCAGTGTGCAGAACTCCACAGAGAAAGCCGCTGCCCCAGGCAGCTGCTGCCATTCTGACACAAGCTCTGCTGTCCATGATTGTGCCATAGTGCAGGGGTCTGCAGATGGCAACATAGCGGTCATAGGCCATGACAGTGAGGAGAGAATACTCTGCTGAAAACAAGAAGACAACCAGAAAGACCTGGGCAGTGCATCCTGAGTAGGATATGGCCCTAGTGTTCCAGAGGGAATTGACCATGGATTTGGGGACAGTGGTGGAGATAGAGCTGAGGTCAAGGAGGGAGAGGTTGAGGAGGAAGAAGTACATGGGGGTGTGGAGGCGGTGGTCACAGGCTATGGCTGTGATGATGAGGCCGTTGCCCAGGAGAGCAGCCAGGTAGATGCCCAGGAAAAGCAGGAAGTGCAAGAGCTGCAACTCTCGTGTCACTGCAAATGTGAGGAGGAGGAAGCCATTCAGGGAGCTCCCGTTGGACATTTGCTCGGCCTTGGTTCAGGGCACTGTCCAAGGAGGAAAAGGCACAGACAAGTTAGAACAGGCTTCTCTGAGTAAAGCCCACTGCACTCCTCATAGCACTCCCCCCGCATTGCTTCTCTCCTTTACCTTGTTCAGCTTCTTTTCTAACCTGTGCTTTGTGTGTAGTGCCAGGACCTCTGCCCACGGGCCCCAGAGGAGTCAGCCTGGCTCTGTGGGGGGACACAAATGGAGGTGTCAGACTGCCCTGTATGTTTGCTGGGGATACCTGGGGATGGGCACCATGAGCTGAGTGAAGGGAAATCCATTCTGGTGACCGGGGAGGAACATTCTCTTTTCAGCACTGAGAGAGATGAATACAGCACTCAGGGCAGCTGTGTCTGAAAGCCAAGTTTGTTGTGAGGGATTCATGTTCCCCAAACTTGCCCTCTTGAACAAGGGTGTCTGTATCTGGATCAGTTGCACCAGCTCCCATTCCAGCAAGGAAAAGACACAGTGCAGAAAAGGCAGGGGCTGACCCAACCCTTCCTAGACATCTCTGTCCCACTGAGACGGAATCTGCCCTCACAGCAGTTTACCATCTTCACAGCAGTTTACCATCTTCATTCTTTCTCCGGACACTGTATTTGAGTGGGAAGTCGCTGCCTCCTTAACCCCAGAGAGCAGGAGAGCAAGAACTAAACTAACACAGAGAGGTGAAGAAACAAGGAGCAACAAGGTGATGCTCCTACCAGAGGGAAAGCAAGGAGCGAGACACAGATAAGCACTCATGAAAGCTCACGAAAGTCTTCACCCTCCTGAGCACACCACTTCCCAGATGGCAACATCGCAGGACAGTCGCTCTCGGCCCCTTTGACACATAGTGGAAATGGGCACGTTGCAGGAGACATGCCCCTACCCTCTGCTGGAGTTGTGGCTGCTGAGGAGGGGGCTCATGCCCTGGACCCCCCGACCTTGAGGGTAGGGGCTCTGTAGGTGGTAGAGCAGACACAGGGGGCTTAATTAGAGGAAGCTATCTGCAATGAAGGGGAAGACAGGGAGATCTCCAAATTGTCCCCCCAACACACACACATGCACGCACATTTATGCTTCCAGTTTCCTCCCATTCGCTGATCATATCTTAACCACTCAGAGCTTTTCCTCCTGGGAGCTGTTTCTCTCTCCTATGTCTTTTCCCTGCCAGCACTCTGCAAACAGTAGGTAAATGAAAGCACAGACTCAGCAGAGACCTTGTCTTTAAGGTAACCCTTGTCCCTGCCTTGAGTGTTGTCTAGAAAAGGCCTGTTGGACATATTGTGGGGGTGAGCTGGAGCTGAGAGCACTCCTGACCCACGCAGCACCCTCTCAGCTGGAGAAGGAACATGCACTGCTGAGGGTCACTCCTCCCACCCAGAGCTTCTTCCCACAGCACTGTGGGGAGCTCCCTGGGCAGGCTGAGTACTGACCCTCGCAGGTGGCACAGTCTCTGCCCTGGACACACAAGACTCTGGGGTGCCGGGTCACTGTTCTGAGTCACAAACCCGGGCAGATCTGGCTGCCCTCCCTGGCTTCACAGCCCTGCACTGTCCCATCTTGCCCCATCCCTCTGGCTGTACACCAATGAATGCCTGCTCTAAAGCACCACCTACTCCACACAAGAGAAGCTGGGAGAGCTGCCCTGAGAGACCCTTTCAGCTGTGGAAGGTTCCAGCTGCAGAAGAACCTGCCAGGAACCACAGCAGCAATGTGGCCCTGCAGCCAGAGACTTACTGTGTCAAAGGCTGTGAAGATCTCTCCCTGTAGAGAGCTCTCAGCTGTCCTCCCCTTCCCAATCATCTTTAGCTTCTGAGTCACTCATCTCATCCTGGTGCCTGCAAGCAGTGCCTTGAATCTTGCTGCTCCTTTAAGAGGAGCTGCTCCTGGACACAGGTGTCTCTCTGCAGTGTCTGCCAGGTTGCCATGGGCTCCTGCAGTCCCAGGAGTAAGGCCCAGCTCAGGAGCAAAGATCCAGCTGAAGACATGACTTTCTTTGTCCCCTGCGCACCCTCACGATGTTCCCAGGGCTCCAGGGCTGACAGTTCCTGAAAGGTAGCAAGGTCACCCCGGAGAAATGTCCACTGAAGTAGACTAAAGGCTTTTCCAGTGGTCCCTGTCTAAACAGCAGGGAGAGATGTAGTCCAGCACTGCAGTTGGTCTCATCAGAGGATGGTTATCTATGAGACGCGCAAATGTCCCACTCTGGAAAGTCTGGCTCCCATCTCACAAGAAGACAGGACACCTACACAGGGACAAGGAGGGAGTTCATTTACTTGTGATTCAGGGACTGATTTGGAGGAGTTAGTCTAACCTACCTATGCCATTGAGAAGCACCTGGGTTGGAGTGGGATTCAGTTCCCTTCTGTGCACTCCACAAACTTGTAGGACATGGGATTCGCCTTGCCCAAGTATGGGGTGCACAAAATGCCTGTCTGCATGGGAGCTCCTTGTCTAAGGTGCCATTGTAGTCAGGGGAGAGGGAGTACAGGAGTCAGCTGTGCACCAAGAAGTGCCTTCTCACACTTGAGATGCCAGAGGTGGTCCAAGGCATGTGTCACTGTGCCTGCTCTGATGGAGCTACTATGAGACCCACATCCTTCTAGAGCGTCAGCTGGCGACCAAGTGGAGATTCTCCTTGGCCATCTGAAAGGACACCTGCTACCTACTACTGCAAGAGCTCTGCTCACTCTGAAGCCCAGACACATGCAGATCCCAACACTGCAAAGACCTTATGTAATTCTGTGCATGCACTTGATTCAATGCAATGGCAAGAGGCCTGCAGAGCCATGTCAGGTGTAGGGCATGCAGCACAACCACCATGTTTCTAGCAGGCACAGCACAGGACCTACAGGAAAATCATGCCCTTTTGGAGGGGCTGCTGGGCAAACACCCCGTGGCACCTTGGATTTCCTACTTCTTCCCAGATTCCCACCACTGCCTTCAGGAAAAGTCCATCCCGCCTACATCCCAGCATGCTGCAATGATGGAAGGCACATCATGCCAAGGTCTCCACACATATGCCTATATTCTCCTTTCTGCAAACCTTTTCTGATTCCCACTGATATGAACAGGGACTGTGCTAAGGATGCAACCACACCACGGCTTGATTGCTGGCTGTGCAGGCCCAGGGACTTTCCCAATGGCGCCTTGTCCTTCCTGGACATCCAGTCATTCCATCACAGGCCCTAAGGCCTGTTGGCCTGTTCCTGAAGTCATGGTGGGCATCAAATACCTCTCCTGCCACAGCTGCACAGCTCAACTCTGTTTCTGCCTGGCCTTGGGTACTGCAGGGTTTACTCTCTTAGTGGGCGCCTCATCATTACATCACTACCTGCTATCTCTGTCAGCAGGTGTCTGCTTTGAAGTGGGACCTTTGCATTTGGTGTCCTTGGCTCACAGAGACAAGCCTGTGCTCAGCCCTGGTGCCACAGCTGAGGCTCTGCAGCCCCAATATACACAAATGCACAAAGCCTGGGGCAGCAACAGCAGGAGCTAGAGATGTCCAGGCTATCACAGAACTGCCACATTTTGAAGCACCATGATTCTCATGGGGAGACTTTAAGCTCCCTGATTATCAATGGGAGGACAATGCAGCAGGGGTCAAACAATCCAGGAGGATTCTGGAGGGTATGTGGGACAATTTCCTAGCACAACTAAGCCAGATATATCAACAAGGCTGATGCTTTCCCGGACTTGACACCTGCAAACAAGGAAGAACTGATCAGAGATGACCTACACAGTGTCAGCCTTGCCTGCAGTGGCCCTGAAGTAGTGAAGTTCCAGATCCAGAGGGGAATGAGGAGGAAGAGTGGCAGAGTCCAGACTCTGGAAGTTAGAAGAACGGACTTGACCTACTACAGGGACTAGTGGGAGGATCCCATTGGAGGCAGCTTGGAAAGGCAGAGGAGCTCAGGAAAGCTGGCAGGTCTGAAAGAACAGCATCCTCCAAGCTCGAGAATGGCCATGCTGATATCAAGAGAGCAAGCAGACATCTCAGAAGACAGGCAGCTGAACAGAGAACTCATAGCTAAAAATGATAGAAAAATGTGGCACCCAGGAATGGGAAGCAGGGAGAGGCTGCGAAGGAGCAATTTAGAAATACTATCCAGGGAAGTCAGGAAGCAGCTAGAAAAGCTAATGCTGCTCTAGGCAGACACTTGCAAGGGATGTCAAGGGCACAAAGATGAGCTCCTATTGCTTGAGCAAAAGAGAAAGAATAACAAGGGAAATGTTGGCGCATGGCTGAATGGGTCAGGGAATCTGGTAACAGCAGACACAGACAGGTCTGGGGAACTCTATACCTTTGCTTCAGTCTCCACCAACAAGGTCTGCCAGGCCACAGTGCCTGGAGTCAGGACTCCTGAGGAGAAAAACAACCAGCAGTGCCAAAGGCTTGAGTCAGAAATTACTTGAAAGACCAATAATGTATGGTATTGGATGGGTTGCATCTGAGGATGCTGAGAGCTGGCACTATCTTGCAAGGCCTCTCTTTATCTTCTTTAGGGTGTTATGGAGATAGGGGAGGTGCCAATGACTTCAGAAAGGCAAGTGTCATATTTAAAAAAGGCCGTAAGGATACCTGGGGAACTACAGACTGTTCAGCTTCGCTTTGATGAAGAGAATGTCCTGGAACAATGTCATGTTCTCTCTGACCACATTTCTGGGTAAACAAAGGAGAAAAGGGGGAAAGGGAACACTCTGCATGGAGTTCCCGAGCATAAATCATGCTTCACCAGCCTGATGGCCTTCTATGTTAACAGAATTGTATTTGCGCATGAACAGAGAACAGTGAATGCCAGTTTCCTTGAATTTAGGAAGGCTTTTGACGTTTTATCTCCTAGTATACTACCGTACAAGTTAGGACTTCATGGTGTGAATGGGTGGATAAACAAATGGTCAAAGAACTGGTTGCATGACTGGTCTCAGAGGGCAGTGGTGAAGGGGTAGTATTTCCTTTCGGGAGAGACCTGTCCTATTTAAAACCTTTATGAATGGCCTGGAAGGAGCAACTTTCATCACATTCATAGGTGACTCCAAACTGGGTGAGGGGCACCAGTCTTATGCTGGAGGCTGCCACTGAGAAGGCCCTAGACAGGCAGGAGGAATGGGCTGTCAGGAATCTCATGAAACCCAGCAAGGAGAAATGCCAGGTCCTTGTACCTGGGACACACCAACACCCTGCAGAGATACAGGCTGGAGACTGAGTAGACATGGAGCAGATCTTTGAAAAAGGATGTGAGAATTCTGGCAGAGAGTAGGCAAAACATGAATCAGTCATGTGGCCAGGCAGGAAAGAAGGCCAACAGTATCCTGGGCTGTACAAACAAGAGTGCAGCCAGCAGGTCAATGGAGGTGATTATCCCTTTCTGCTTGGTACTTGTTATACAATTTGTACAATACTGTGCCCAGTTTTTGGCCCCCAATACGAGGTCCTTGTATGAGGATGACATCAAGAAGATGCAGCCACGCTTTTCATTATGGTGACAATCTGAAGGTTGAGAGACAACAGCCGTATGTTGAAGCCCAAGAGGAACAGACTAGAGAGATGGAAAACTTTTTTCCTTGACAGGATGGTCAAGCATTGGCATGTGTGGCCCAGAGGAGCTCTGCTGTCTCCATCTCTGCAGGCTTTCAAGACTGGATCAAGTGCTCGGCAACCTCCTCTGAACCCACAGCTGAGGTGCTCACCTGAGGTGAGCACAACATTGGGTTAGAGGTTTCCTGAGGTCCTGTGCAGCTTAAAAGAATCCCTTCCACCAAAGGTCTTCTTTAGTCAGTGTTAAGGAGAGCAGTCAGCTCTCCTTGACCATAGAAGTAACTCAGAGAGAAGCAGGCTCAGATTAACTAGCTTTGTGGTCCTGCTCCAGTCGGGGATGTTCTGACACAAGGCTACTTGGCAGGTATTCAGGCCTCCCTGAACTGCTCTGATCACTCCTTCATTTTTTTTCCCTGTTTTTCTCTCCTACCATCCTCATACTTTCCCATACAAACACCTCTTTTAGCCCTTCTTTCCCTTTAGGCCCTTACTGTGCTTGCTTAATACCTTCATTTCCCGTTTCAGAGATTATTGCTCTTGTAATTCCTACTTTGGTAAGGAGGTCCCTTAAACTAGTACCTCCTTTTATCACTTCTACCATCCTGCAATTCCTTGCGCTCTTGGGTTGTTAGAGGCACCCCATCTAATGCACTTTGCGTGAGCACATACACACTAAGAGCTGACACAAAGGAGCTTCAGGCAGAGGGATGTGAGAACCTTGGGGATTCTGCCAACAGAAACCTTATGAAGTTCTGTAAGGAGAAGAGCAAGTCGTGCACCTGGGGAAGAGGAATCCCATGCATCAGAACACATTGGGACCTTGTTGTCCCAAAATCTGGATTCTGTTACCTGGTGTGCAAGCAACCAATAGACACACAGGGTTGAGATATTTGTTTATTTCATTTCTGCGCAGAGATGGGTGCTAGGTGGTAAATCCACAAAGCTAGCACACCTTCTCCCCCTCTCAGTCTTGATTTATACACACTTTTCAGGGAGTACTTTATACAGATCTTTCTGTTGGTTACAATTTCATTATACCAGGTAATCGCTCTGCGCTTGCACTTTCACATTCTTGTTAATTAGCACAGGAAGCGAAGAAGAGGCGGTAACATTATTATCATGTCATTTCCATCTCATTCTTCATTTAGGGGTGTGAAGTTTAATATGTTAATAAGCCTTAATGAACCTACGGTCACTTCTTGGTTATTCTGCTGTTTTTGTCTCACCTACCCTTCATATTCTTCAAAGCGCTGTGGTTTCATCAAGGTTCTTTAGCCAGAGCTGGTTATCCTTTGCAGTACTGTTTTTCTCTCCCCCTTGTCCTTGAGTCTTGTTAACTATTTGCAAGGTTTTTTTCTCACAGTATTTCTCTAACACCACCTGCTGCTCCTGCAAATTCACTCCAAGGTTAACAGCACAGACACAAAGGACTTTGGCCCCTTCTCTGCTGGAGCCCCCCTGCCCGCTCTCACAACTGGTTGATTTTGCCTGTCTTCACAGCATTTCCTGATTCTCTCTGCAGTGGACACTGAGGATTTCTTCTGCTACTCAAGACCTTTGGCAACAGTTTGGAAGCTGATGAGTCAGCAGGTGTCACAGCTTGCAGGCAAGAGTGGGCCTCCTGGATAGCACAGCCCCGATCCCAGCAGCATGCGCTGCTGCCTCCCACCAGTGGGCAACCTCTGGGGCACCTACAGCTTGAGGAATCACACTGCAGGGCTGTGACGGAATGGAGTGATGAGAGATGAGATGGCACTGCAGAAACTCTCACTGCTGGTAGAACAGTGGGGAACTGAGTGATCGAAAGGAAGCCAAGGCAGTTGTAGGCAAGACTGAATCCTGACTGGATCAACAGATGACTGGGCTTGCAATTGGTTTAAGCTGTGACTTCTGGGGAGAACAACAGTGTGAACTATGAAAGATTAATGCCACCCCCCAAGGTGTGGACCCTGCTCTGGGCAGTGGGACTTCCCCCAAGATTCCACCCAGTGAGAAGTGGATGCCCACACCGCGATTCCCCCGTGACCGATGGGGCATCTTAATTCAGCTGTCTGGGAACAGGAAATTTGTCCTTTGGCTTCTAATGGGTCTGCAATCATGTATGTGGGATGCTTCACTTATATTTCTTTATTAATCATGGACTACTGCGGCAGCAAGGTACTCCCCAATTAAGGGAGGGCCCTGTGGCAGCTTACAGGGAGTTTATACAGGATGCCTTTATCCAGAGAATGTTACTTTAAAAAAAAAAAAAACACCACCTACCATTTCATTAGTCAGGGACACGAGTACATAATACTCTTACCAATTTCCCTACTTTGGTTGCTGTAAACTATGTCTTTATTTTAAAATGTTCTCTCTGCCAAGGACCTAACATCTGTGTCTTCTTAGGAAACACCTGCTGCAGGACATGAGTTCCACCAAGGACATGCATTTTGCTCTACTAACTCATCACAAAGGTATAACCCTAGACATCCCCTTGTGCATAAAACCTACAGAGAGAACAGAAGCTGCATTGTGCCTACCACCCCCAATCCCGTGGGGCTGCAGCAAGGAGAAACTCCAACAGGAGAACCAAACTGGCAAAGAGCTGGGCAGAGACGGGCCCGAAATGGCCTGATGCATTACCTCTACCCAGGAGAACGGATACTACTTGGGAACTACTATAGAACTATAGGAATTAACCAACCTCCCAGAGCTTTACCTTCTCTGGAGCGCTTTGTGCCTTATTTATCATATTCCTCACTTGATGGAAGCCTAAATGCTAAGCTCTTCAGAATGCTCAGACTGTTTTGTTTTTTGATTTTTTGTTTTGAGTATTGACCTTAGTAATTGTGTAGGTGTTGGTTCAGTTTGACTCAGGTTGTGCAAACATTGTTGTGGGAAAGGAGAGAACGAGGCAGAATACAAGCAGGGGGCCGAAGAATGATGCTGAGCATATTAAAGGAAGAAGGAAAGGAAGAATTGCCTGGACTAGCAGTGTCAGAATTTAATTCCTGGAGAAGAATCCTCCCTTTGCAGTGCTGGCAGCTTCAGCAGGTACCTGGAGCTACAGACCTCTGGCTTTGCTTGGTTCAGGTGCGGAAAATGTGGGGCTGTCTTCAGCCACAAATCTCCCAGGGGGCCTTTTCCAGTGAACCAGCACTCCTAAAGGAAGGGGGGGAAAAAAGGCACAGTGAGAGTTGAGAAGAGCACGTGACCTCCAGAGCCATGACTTCTGCCTGGGAAGGCAACTAAGGCCTCTCTCAGCAGCTTGTTCCATCCATCAGCCAATGAGCCATGCTGCCAAAACCTCTCAGCGAGCAGAAGGAGAGGCAAGGCCAATTCAGACTCAGCACACGTTGACCCTGGCCTCCCAGAGCTGCCTTAAGGAGCAGGGAAAGATTCCACTTCACCACTCCTCTGCCAAGCAGAGATGCTGCCAAGGAGCAGCTGCAGGGCATACTGCTTCCTCACGTACCAGTCCAGCCCCACTAGGCAGAGAGAGATCACAGCTGTCTCTACCTTCCTCTTGAGCGGGGCTAAGAGCACCTACCAGCTCACATAGGACTCTGAGCACATGCCCCTGAAGCTCTCGGGGGGCTCTCTCTGGGGCTACCTGCCAGAGTACAGTGCGGCCCACCTTCTGCTACAACAGGCTCAACTTCTGCCCAGGAAGCAACTCAAAGGCACACGTGAGCAACTTACAGTGCTCATCTCCAGCCAAGTCTTCTCCAGCAGGTTGCCATGGTCTTCACAGGCTTGGAGGCCCTGATTGAGGCACAGCAGGCTCTGCTCTTCATTCCCCAGCATCAGGAAAATGTAGGCTTTCAGGTGGTAGACTCTGGGGTAGAAGACGGGGCTTGTGGAGCACCGAGAGAAAACCTCTTCGGCTAGCTGCCGAGAAAACAACAGAGAGGTACATCAGGACAAGTCAGAGAGCCCAGCGATGGCTTGGCACAGAGAAGGGCACCAAATCCCCAAAGAGAAAAACCAGCCACAAAGAAAGGAGGAGTGCACAGCTAGCAAGGCTGAGGTACCACACAAGCACACAAGTCTCTCCTGAGCCCTAACACCTCCTATGGAGCAGCCATTTCAGCAGGGCTCACTAGCTCATGGCTGAGCAAGGCTCTTCTCCTCTCCTGTTTGGGCCAAGCAGTCCCACAAGGGAATTCTCATGCGCCCAGGAAGACTGCCTTCACCTGACTGCCTTCTCGTCCCCCTCTTGCTGACACCTCTGTTACAGGAGTCTTTAGCCACGTTGCTCCCTAAGGTGCTACCCTCTGGCACTACCCTGACTCCATCCTGTCGTGGCTGCTTCTACCTGCACAGGTCAACCCACTGCTGCTAGCAACACAGCTTTCCCCAGAGGGCCCTTGCAGCATGCCCCTCCCCTTCCTCCGCATCCCTCACCCTTAGAGCCCTGCGGCAGCTCTCACGGGCCCTCCACGAGCCGTGCTCCATGTCCTTTTTCAGCACCAGGCTATGGCACTCCAGGAGCCGGCTGCACGCTTGGCTGGCCACAAGGCAGGCGCCAGTGCTCTTCAGCAGCCTCTTGGCCTTTTCAAAGGGCTTCTGGAAGTTGTCCCACTGCCCAAGCCTTGCAAACCTACATTGTCCAGAGGAAAAAAGGAAACACAGACAAACACACACTCAGGCACATTTTGTAGAGATGAGCAAGTAACCAAGAGGTCTCCTAGGCTATAGACTCCAGCCCCAACCTGGCTTCCAGAGGCAATGCATCCTCTAGGACAAGGAAGCTACTGGGGGCGTACTGGGGGGCTGGGGGGCTGAACCGCAGCGTGTTGTAGCTGCTCCTGATAAGCATCCCTGAGAGCACTGCATTGTAATCAGGCAGCAGTAGCTCAATTCCTTCTCTCCCGCGTGAACTTGGTGTTCTCGTCTCCCTGCTACATCACAGCTGAGCAGGAATCTACTGCTGTCCCTCCTGACAGGGTCCTCTCCGCTCCCCTTCCCTCCAGTTTGCTTGACCTGCTTATAAACGTGTGCGCAGGCGTGTGTGTTTGTGAGCCAGCGGCACTCAGCACTCCCCCACAGTGATGAGCGAGACCACAGGGAAACTGCAAGGACTGGAACCCAGTCCCTTGCAGGCACCCAGGAGACACAAGCCATGCTAGGCAGGAGACTGGGACAACGGCTGCCTTCTCCCACAAACACAGCATTGCTCCAGGCCCTCGTGCCCTCCCCGAGCCAAGCTCTTGCACTTAGGCAGCATTCAGCCTGCATCGCTTTCCTGCGCTGAGAGAGAGCCACACCAGTCCGTCCCCAACATTCAAGGGGAAAAGGAAGGCTGTGGCTGAATGCCGCCAAGGCATCCTTCCCTGCAGGGCTCCACAGCAGCACAACCTGGGGCTCCTTGCCACCTTGCTCATCCTGCGTGGCCCCCTGGCCCCTTTCACCACCGTGCTCCAGAAGCAGCCGCCTTGGTGGACATGGGATGGGGGCATGTGATAAACGCAAAGCTCCCCCTTTCCCGGCCACAACCACTGCCTGGGCCTCTCCCCGCTCAAAGCAAGTCTCCCACTTACCAAAGAGCCAGGGACGAATACAGTCCAAGCAGGATGCTGCTCTGCGCCTGGAGAAGGCAGTTGGCTTCGTTCTGCTCCACGAACCTCCTGCACTCTTCAAAGGACTTATACTGCCAGCCTGCAATACAAATGTCTCTCAGAGAAGCCGCGAAGCAGCACCTCCCTCCCTGGCCTCACCGTGCCTCAGGCATTCAGAGGAGCAGAAAGCTCCAGCGCAGCTGGCAAAGTTCTTGGCAGGCAAAGCACTCACAGAGCAACAAACTTCACAGGAAGCAGGCAAGGGCTGCACTTCTACCCTAGCTCCTCAGGGCTGTTCAAGTGCACGGAACTGCCCTTGAACGCAAGGGCAGAGAACATCAGGAAGGAAGCAAGAGAACTCCCAACTCCCCTGACACCACGTCTTGCCCTTGAGAAATCTGCAGCTTTCTAGCACTGCACAAAGGCACGCTGCCACTGAGCAGCAAGGACAGCGACCCCAGAGCACAGGCTCTTAGGAGCCTCCTGCTCAGGCACATGCCAGCACTGCTGGCCCTGCTTCCTGGGGAGCCAGAGCAGAGCGAGGCGGAGAAGAGCTTTCAGAAGGGGCAATCTCAAAACACAGCTAGGAAAGAGCATAACTAAAAGCACTGTCAAATTACTCTTGGCTCCCATGTTAGAAACGCAAAAGGGAAAAAAAAATAACGAGGATGCAGGCAAAGAGAGAAATGCGCACAGCGGAAAGCTCTGTGGAGGAAATATAAGGATTGCTGGAGGCTCTGGGGTCATTGTTCTCTCAGGAGAAAAACTGCTTTGGCCAGCACAACTGTTTCCGTGTTTCCAGAGGACAGGGAAACCTGGCAGAACTCTTGTATTGTCCACTCCAATCTCTAGAAGTCTTGTACTGACGGTGCACTTCTGCTTGTGCTGGGAGGGCTCTGCCTGTTTATACCTTGCACAAAGCCCCCAGCTCTGGCCCACAGGTCCAGGGGGGCAGCATTGCCTGCCCAGCAAACAGGCTCTCGGGGGCCCTCCTCACTGAGCACTTACCAGCATCAAGCAAGAGGTCTAAGCAGCAGCAGCAGAAGCATGCCTGCCCAACGATCTCATCTGCTCCAGACACCTGCTCCTCTAGCCTGCGCAGCACTGCCTCACATTCCGGGTACCTGGGGAGGAACACAACGAGCCTCCAGGGAGCCTCTCCACGGGCTGGGAGCCCAGGCAGCACCTCCAGACACTTCCCACTCCCCTTCCCAGCACCTCTCTCTCCCTCGTTTTCCCTTCTTTGCTCTTCCTCCCAACTCCGTCCCACTTTCTCCAGCAGGCCTGTTCTCACCCAAAGGTCCCTGACCCCCGACACTGTGCAACCCCCACTCTCTCCAGCACCCTGATTACCTCATCTGCAGAAAGAGTGCCGTGAAGAGGGTCCTGAGAACCACGCAGCCCAGGTCAGGCTTCTGCAGCTCCATGCAGAGCCTCTCAGCACGATAGCCTGGGAAGAGAACAAGCAGACTTGCACCGGCTCTCTCGGCAGAGATGCCTTCTTGCAGGCGGCGGGGGCAGTACCTACCTACGTCGACGGACAGAGGCAGATTTCCCAGGCTGAGGGTCAGATGGGACAGGGCCTGGGCAAAGCTGGCTGTGTTTAATACCCCTCCTCCAAAGAGCTGCACCTCAGCGCTAAGCTGCATGGCCGCCCGCCCGTATTGCAGCCACTCTTCCCGGCAGCCCAGGTTCTGGCAGCACAGCGCATATTCCAGGTAGGACAAGAGGACCTAGAAGGGTCCAAACACGACAATGCACACGACTGTCTCTCCAGGGCAATTCCCTGGCCTAGAGGGGACAGGCCACAACCCAGCTGCCAGCTTCTCTCTTCTCTTCCACCCTCACAGCGCGCACCCATACGACCAACTCTTCTTCCTAATGCCACTGCTAACTGCAGCCGTGCCAAGACAGGGGCCCCTGGCCTTGCACACCAGCATTATCAAGAGCCACGAGGAAACTACAGAATACACACAGTGGTGCTGCCTTAAAGCCAGAACCACCTCCATGCTCACAAATAGGAAACAAATCCAACGCGAGGGACTACCAAAAGCAGCAGCAACCCACACCCTCTGGAAGTTCATCCAGAAAAGGGCAGGCACACGTCCATCTTTGGGCTCTTCTTGCCGGGGGCAGGCCCTGCTGGTACTCTTGCCAGGCCAGGGAAAAGGAGCCGTGTCAGGGACGGGTCTGCTGCTGCAGAGAGAAGGCACTCACGTGACTCGCGTCCTCGGACTCCTCGGCCGTGTTCACCTTCATGAGTGCTGCCAGGCGGGAGAGCCTCCGACTGCCGGCGGCGCTCTCCAGGCTGAAGAGCTGCCGCAGCAAGGACAGGCAGTGGCTTTGCCGGAACAGCCAGGGGAGCCTCTGCCTCCTGCCACACAAGGGAAACTGCTGGGCTACAGCCGCTAGGCACACTGTGCCGAGTCCCACGGGGCGGGGGAAGCAGGGGGATGGAGGAGATGGCTGCACCTCCTTGCAGAGGGGCAGCTGATGCAGGCACGGCCGCAGCGATACAAGCGGCAGAACCAAGGAGCACCACCCAGGAAACGTGACTGCTAAAGATGGTGCTTGGCACTACAGCCTAGGCAGACCAAGCAAAGCAGGCCACCGGGAGGAAAAGGGGCCTTGCACGGGAGGCCTGTGCCTGGCTACAGCCTCTGAGCTTCCTCCCTCTCACAGCTCATCTCCGCTTACGCCGACAGGCCCACCTCCTGCTCCTGCCAGCACACTCCCTTCCCCTCCCCACACTCTGCTCCCCACTAACACCTCCCTGCTCTCACCAACACCATCTCCCATGCCAACACCCCAGTAGCTGCCCAATACAACCCACAGCTGCTCCACCCATTAGCCTCCAGCTCCCTCAGCAGCTTTCCCTCTGCCTAGAAGAGCCTTTGCTTTCCCTTCTGCTTCTTACCCTGCCTCCTGAGGAACGGAGCAGTCTCTGTTCTTCTTGTGGGAGGCATGCTCTGACTTTTCCAGCACAAGCTGCAAGGCGGCGCCAGTGGAGGTCGTGGGGAATTTCCTCTTCAGCAGGCTCAATGCCTTCCTGATCATTGTCTTCGCCAGCTCCGTTTGTCCCATATGGTAGCAGACCTGCACAGCAAAAGGGCTTTCAAGGCTGTCCCGTTTTGCACAAAAGCTCATCCCCAGTGCATCAAGCAGCCCCAGGCACAGCTGGGAGTCCTGAGCCTCCCAGCTACTGGGAACGCTAAGAACAAGGATACTGGGAAGGCTCCCAGAGGGCTCCGATTCAGCACATAACCAATTGCATGTCTCTGGCGGAATCAAGGCCAGGACCTCAGCTGGTTTGGGCCAGGGGGCAAAGGGGCCCCAGGAAAGCAGGCTGAGAGCAGCCACAGTTAGGTGGGCCAGGGAGAGCCTGCCCCACCCCACCCTACCCCACAGGAAAGCATTCAACTCCACCCACCGGGGGAGCCCACCAAAACCACCCTGTCACCTTACCTCTCCTTTGAGGCTCAGCAAAGTGGCTTCTTCAAAGCAAGCAAGCGCGTTTCCCTTCTTAGCCACCAAGGTCCTCAGCACTTCTGCTTTCTGCAGGTTCCGGAAGGCCTTTGAACAAGCACACAGAGAGCAGCTGAGCATCGCTGCCAAACCTGTCCCCAGCCCCAGCACTCCCAGGTGCCTCACCTGCATCTGCCCCTGGTGATGCCCACCCAAGCACAGTCACGCTGCCTCTCACACCACGCACAAAAGCACTCCTTTGCACCACCTCCTGGGAGGTGCACCTTGCACCAAGGGGCTGCTTCACGGCCCTGTCTCCCTTGCCACAGGAGAGGCAAACAGGAGGCAAACGCTGGGTCTCCCTCCCACCAATTCATCCCCGAGTCCCCACAAAGGCAGGCCCCCAGGCAGGCCCTATTGCAGTGGGGAAATGGGCTTGCCCAGGGCAAGGCACTTGAGAGGACTCCACGGGCAGTGGGCTCTGGCAAGCACGGCAACTCACCAGGTAGTTGTCGGAGACGTGCAAGTAGGCAGCCGCACCCTCCAGCAGATAATAAAAGGCTCTGGCGTCATTGCCCACTGCCATGTAGTGCTGAGCCAAGGGCACAAGCACCAAGTCCACAATGGCCTTGCAGCTGCAGGAACACTCCACACCCTGCGTCCAGTGGGTCTTGCTGGGCACCTTGGGCATCCATTCGGTCTTAGCCAGAAACCGCTTTGCCGCTCTGGAGACAAGATCACGGAGAAAGAAGACACCAAAGCACACACCAGCGTCACCAACACCGCTCCTTCAGCCTACGTTAAAGACACGTTCTAGCACAGCACGAGGCCACACGCACGAAGGCACCGCACGGGAGCCGTGGGTTGCACAGCCTTCCCAGGCATGCTGAGGGAGCTCGCTCAGTCCTTCTTTCTACCCCACACAACAGTGACCTGCACCCAGAGTTCCCTGGGCCCTCCCAGCTTACAGCTGACACCACTGACTCCAGAGTGGGCTGCAGCCCCCCATCATTGCTATGACTTCCCCCTGTGCTCCTTCCTCCCTTCTGCTCTCACCTTCTCTCCTCCCTCAAGACCTTTGGCTCTCCCCGCATGGCAAGCAAAGCCAGGACAACTCACTCACACAGCACGCTTTGGCAAGATTTGTTCCCTGACACTGTGGGCACATTGACCAGTAAATGCTGGGCACTCTGAGGAGCCCTGGGGCCTCAGGCAGGGCAGAACCGGCATGAGAAGCAACAGCTCCCCTTTTCAGCAATGGCAAGCCATTCCGTTGGCCACAGTTGTAACAAAGCAGCAGGAGCACCGGTCCTGTTGGCGCCTTTGCTGCCCCGGCTCTGGAGGAGCACTGCTCTTTTAGGCAGGCAGAGAGACCAGCTGGCATTTCTGTCCCCTTCCACAAGCCACCCTGCCTCCAGGGGCTCCTTTGCCCCTGCACAGCTTGCAACACTGCTCTCTAACAGCTAGAAAGCCAGGGCTGCTCCACTCCAAACCACCATCAGCACTGGGATCCCACCGGCTTCCCCAAAGATACGCATCCCCATGGCCATCTCAACCCAGCTGCCTCTCACAGGCCTGATCTCGCCAATGCTAGACTCACAACGGGCAGCCCAAGCGGGGAACTCCGCTTATCTCCTCTGCACACCCTCACCCCACTGCCCCCCAAAATCATCTTCAAAACCTTGGCTCCTCACCGAAAAATCTCCTCCAAGCAGCTCTTCTCTTTCAGTACACCACTTGAAGCATCTGCAAAGAAAGCATGGCATTAAACACCTCCTCACTGCACATGCCGTAGAGCTGCTTCTTGCCATTCTGTAGCACCAAGGGAGGAAGAGCAGAGCCAAAGGCCCTGGCGGCAGCTCCCTCTCCAGCTCCTTCCCTGACATCTGCCTTCACTGTGGGGCTCGACTCCAGACTTAACCCAGCTTCACCAAGTGTACTAGACACACTAGCTAATACACCTCAGCCTGCTGAGCCACGCGTGCACCTCTGCCAGGGGATGGGCTGCCCTCCCATAATTCCGGGAAAATGCAGGTGGACACGCAAGGGGAGAAAGGCGCTGCGCTGTGGACACATCATCGCTCTCATTGTGGAGCTGTGCTCAGTGGAGAAATGAACTAGTCCTACAACAGTATCCGCCTTGCACTGGAAGCACCCCCACGCTTGCGTGAAACAAGTGTGCAGTAGGAGTGGGCAGGACCCAGGCTCCAGAGCAGGGCACACGGCATACCCGTAGAGGCGGGGAGCTCGTCCGACTTCATCTCCTCGCTGGTCGCCAGGGAGGCCTCCCAGTTGTGCCAGTAGCAGTCGCTTCCGTGCTCTTCTCCGCTCTCGGCCTCCTGCGTGCTGCCCAGGGCCAAGCGGTGGAAGGCAACAAAGTCGCCTCCCCCGCAGCACTGGCACTTGTGCGCGTGCCTCTCCAGGAAGGCCGCACACTTGTGGTGCAGGGCCACCCTCTGTCCCTTCGGCCACAGCTCGTACGCAGCCTCCTGCAGCAGCGGGGCGCAAAAGGCCAGCATGCCAGACTCCAGCCTCACCCTCTGCTTGCTCTCCTCCACGGATGACTTCTGCGCATCTGAAAGGCAACGGGGCTTCCCATCAGCCAGAGCTGGGGCCAGAGCTGGGGCCAGAGCTCAGGCATGCCATAGCTGCACCATGAAAGACAGGCCTTGGCGTAGGCCCTTGGCAGGAAACCAGCGCTCCTGCACTCAGAGCCTCCGGGCCAGACAGCAAAAGGGCCCACCTTGCCTTCCTCACACTAGCACGGCCAGCGCAACAGGCTGCCGGGCTGCTCTCCCTGCCAACAGGCTGTGCAGCTGCGCTCCAGGCGGCAGCTGGGGATGCTGCCAGCCGCAGAAGCAAGACACAGCCAGCTCTTTCTGCCCACTCTGCAAGACACTCCCAGCCTCCTATGCTCCCCCGGTGCTAGGGGACAATAAAGATCAACGCACACTAAATCCCTCATCTGCACACAGCAGGAGGCGGGGTCAGCAGGTCCGGGCTTTCGTACTCCCTCTCCTACACGGGCTATGAGCCGCGCTTGCAGGCAGGGCAGCAGAGGGACTCGGAGCACCTCACTGCAATATTGCCCTCCAGCACAAAGCACAAAGCACAGGCTCCTCGGAAATGGACTTGTCAGAGCTTTTAACAACCCATCCCTAACTCCCCGGGGTGCCATGAGCATTACACACCTCCTCCGGGCAGGGGGCATTCTCTGGGGAGCCCCACCAGGGACACAGACAGCGGCAGCAGCAGCCTGCAGTGCTCCCAGGCTCCCCTTACCACGTCTTACCGCTCTCCTCCTCCAGAGAGGGGCCCGACCCCTCGGTGGGAACACTGCTCTCTTCTGCCCCCTTGGCAGCATTCAGCCACTTGAGGATGTTGCATCTCACCAGGGCATTCAGCGCCTTGTTCAGCTTGGCCCTGCTCCACCCGGGAAGGATGTGGAACAGCAGCTCCGTGCTAAACAGCGGCCCTAGGATGGCTGCACACTTCAGAACCATCTGCTCCGAGGGCTTCATGCTGTCCAGCTCAGCCAGCGCAATCCCTGCCAAAAGCAAGCCACATGTCTCTCCCTTGCCCGCTCCCCACCATCACAGCCTGCATTAGCTGCAACACTTGAGTGGGTAGATTCTTCCCTAGGGACCCAGCCCCTTGGACAACTGCAACCCAGGGCACGTGTCTTCAAGATGCCTCTGCTCCTGCTTGACTCACAGGAAGCAAGGATGGGGGAAAGCAGAGATGCTCAGATGAATGCTCCCCCACCACGGATGAGCAGGGCAGCATCCAGCACATGCATATGTCCGGGCATGCAGCTTGCCAGCTCTGCGCTCTATTTATGTCCACAGGGCACACAGACAGAGAGCTTTTCCTGCACCGCCGAGGCCAGCTCAGAGCTCCCCACAACCCCGCATTTCCCTTGGTCACACAAGACTTTCCCCTTCTTGGACAAAGCAGCTCCTTCAAGAAGAACACTTGGGCACGGGGGACATTTCTGCCACCCGCATTCGGCCAGGGCTCGGCTCGAGGGCAGCCATGCTCATTCACAGCTTCCCATCCAGCACCCCCTAAAATGGGGCGATTTCTGGGCCAGCCCAGAAAACAACAGGCAAAGAGAGATTCGCAAGAGGCTTTGCTTGGGCTTCACTGCCTTGAGGCCTGCACGAGCAGGAGAAATTACAAACAGAACAATGAGGTGCGAAGCCTAGTTCAAAGCTCAATCGGAGCCATGACAAATATCCCCTGGAAATGCATTTTCTCTTGCTGAGAACAGTCTGCTCCCAATATCTTCCTTTCTCCGCCCCCTGCCCACCCCACCCCACTCAGAGCAGACAACATGCAGGTTTCTCTGCGGACAATCCTACGGGACCAAAGCAACCTGCCCAGCAGAGTCCCAGAGGGGAGAGGCTCAACTCTGCAGCACACCGAGGCCCACACTCTCCAGCTCAGGCCCTGGCAAAGGCACCCAGCACTGCTGCCAGCTGCCGCAGCGCGGCTCAGCCCCTCACCTTTCAACGTAGGGGGAAGTACAGTGTTCTGCAGGGTCACATCCGGCCTCATGGTGCACACCCTGCGGTCCTTCCCCGCACTGGAGCTCCGTGCTGCTGTGGTGGTTGAAGCCTCCGTCACAGAAGCTGAGCGGCACAAGGGAGCAGGAGAAAGCGATTAGCAAAGGGAGACAATTCATGTCATGACTTCCTGCTTGCAAACACTCCAAAATCCACCTCAGCGGGAACAAGGCCTGCCTCAGGTGGCCTGATGCACTTGGCCTGCACCAAACATGTTCGCTAAGACGAGCAAAGCACTTCCCTTGCATACCTTTGTTTCATAGCCCTTCCCTAACATTAGCTGTTGCCAGGCAGTTTCCCCAAACACTCCCAAGTCAAAGGCTCCAGACCTCCTGACTGGGGAGGCAACGCCTCAAGGCAGAAGGCAGCAGGGTTGCCGTCATCCCAGAGGCAGGCACCTTGCCAGTGCAAATGCAAAATCGGGGGTCACTCAGGGCTGCTGCCAGAGCCGTGGCAAGCTGGTTGGCATTCATCCCTAGGTCGTGTTACCACTGCCGCCTTCACTTAGTAGCACCTTTGGGGGCTTTCACACTTTGGCATTCAAGTTCCCAAGGCCTGTGCCTCGCCTCTGCTGGGTTTGATGTCAGACTTCTTGGCAAGTGACCTTCTTTGCCTTTTGCCCAGGGAAATACACGCACATTCCAATGCCTCTTAAATAACACGCCTACATCGGCTAGAGAGCAGAGTTCTCCAGGGCATCCCAAGAATTTGGGCGGCGACTCAAAGGGCCAAAGAAGGGATTTTCCACAGCAGCACCTCTGATGTCCCCATGAAAATCCACCCGCGTGGGGCATGCTAGAGGCAGAAGCAGCATGCCCCGCTTTGTGCCTAGCCGGGGTCTTGTGTTTAATCTCTCTCTCTCTTTAGCCAGAGCGTGCCCAAAGCCAGCCTGCGGTCAGGCTGCTCTGCGCCTGCCTGCCCTCACCCCGCACACGGAGCTTCATAAGCAGCTGTGCTCAGGGACAGAAATTGCTCTTTCCCACCCCTTCAGGCAGGCTTCAAACTACGCTTTGGCCTATAAGGCAGAGGAGAAGGACAGCAGGGGCTCACAAAAGCCAGAGTCCTCAGACCACCTGCTGATGAAGAAGTTTTTTCTGACCAACAAACACGGTGTGCGGCAGGAACATAAAGTGCACCAATGCCGTATACCCATATAGAGAAGAGCCTGACCCCAGCAGGAGCTCTCCTTGAAGCAGCAGACCAGGCATTGTGGACTCCAGGCATCCATTTGCCTTCCCTTGCCCTCAAGTGTTTTCGTTAACATACTGAACTCTTCAGGCCCTCTCTCTGGTCCTCTAAATGCCTCCCACCCAACATCCCTCAGCTCCCTCCAACCTCAACCCTTCAGCATTCACCCCTAGCAGGCCTTACAGCACCTGGCACCATGTGTCTCTGACGGACTCAATCTAGCCCTGTGGCTGTGCACAAGGAACATTCCAGCCACAGGACTCACCACACTGGCCCAGAAGAAGCACCTGCGTTCACATGAGTTCACGACAAGACCAGCACTCATCTGAGTGCCAGGCAGCAGCTCTGCTCCTCCTTTGAAATTGGCTGCCATGGCACCCTTGCTTCTCCTCTCAAAGACACCAGAACTCCCCGGCCTCGGCTTGGGCTGTCCCAGCAGCAAGGCCTGTACAAACCCACACCTGATCCACACCACGCTCTGTGTGGCTGCAAGAGCTGACAGTGCCAAGTTCACAGGGGAAGCCTCGGCCAAGAATGCGCTGGGGAAAATGCACCACAGCAACTAGGCAGTCGGCCGCAAAGGTGCTTACTGAAGAGGCTCTCCCACTTGTCCTCTCGTTTCTCATCCTTCCCCAGTGGGTGGAACAAGAGCATGTCGTGGCCAAGAAGGTAGCGCAGCAGTTCCTCACAGTAATAGGGGATGCCGTAGCTTCTTTGCGTCAGCAACCTGCAAAGGAGCACATCCAGCACTCACTGACACAGGCAAAGGCAGGCGCACACGCACACGTTTCAGGTGGGCGCTGAGCCACTCGGGCAGAGCACAGAAACCAACGTCTTCACCACAGCTCCACCTCACTTCTGAAAGGGCCACGACTCCCACAGGCTTTGGCACCCGAGTCACCCGGAAGATACAGCCTTTGCTGGAATCCTCGGGAAAAGCAGTGCAGATAGAGCCCCAAGCAAGCCTTGTCCTTCGTGTCCCCAACAGCCTCGATGCTCTCCGGCACCGGTGAGAACCTTTGCCCCCGTGAATCACCCCTCAAAGCCTCACCACACAGACTAGTGCCTTTGCCACCCCTGAGCCATGCCAGCGTGCAGGACCACTTCCTTCCTGCCTTCCAGTGCAACACAGAAGGCTGGACACCTCCTGTGCTCTGTGCCTAGGCAGCTGCCCACTCGCAGCTCATGACTGCCAGTATGTCCCACTGGCTAGAGGCACAGGCCCTTCTAGAAGCTCTGCACTGCCGTTTCTAGGGCTTCATTCCCTTTGGCTCTCTGCACAGCTTCAAGCCCTCAGCAAGAGCTCACAGGCCCTGCCTGTGACTTACGTCTCTAGATCTTGGGGCAGGCTGACAACTCCAAGCGCCTGGCAGGCTTTCTGCACTACAGCAGAAGGCTTCAGCTCTCCCAGACGAACACAACTGGTTTTCTGCAACTTCAGGATGTCTACGGCAGCTTTGCAAAGCCTCTGTCTTCTGCAGTGACTGGCAGTGAAGCTCATCACCATGAAGATCGAGACATCCCTGAGCACGCGCCACATCAGACTCCAGGAGGGAGAGTCGATGCAGTGGGCGTTGTCGATGACAAATACAACGCCATCTTCTTCAACAGTCTGAAACAAACAGCTTGCTCTGCGGGGATTCTGATGGGTTCTCAAGTTGCTTCCATAGCAGCAACTTTGGCCTCTTTCTCCCCCTCTCCAGACAGAGAGGGAGAGAGAGAGATGGAGAGAACGCTCTGAAGCCTCTTTCCTCTCCCCAGCTACTTAGGCATTCAGAATCTTACTGACTTGCAATTGCTCTTAGACTTTAAGGCCTCTGGTGCAAAGTAGGACAGAAGAACCTTGTTGCTCCTCCCGAGCACGTGCCCACCAACTTTATGGGAGGAAAGGTATCGGGGGTATGGGCAGGGGTGCTTGGGCTCTGAAAGGTAAGGACTCAGGTACATCGTCCTCCCGCCAGCTCCCACCACTCTCCTCCTGAAGCCTCCGCCTGTGGCATTGGTGTCTTCCTCTGAGCCCCGAGGGAGAGAAGAGCTCACCTTCTGGAGCACTTTCTTCAAAACCAACTCCAGCTCCATTTGCCTTTGAGTGCCACTCATCTGGGAAACTGCCGTCGAGAGGGGAAACTGCCCAGAAAAGCACAGTCATAGAGAAACAGCCTTCCAGGGCTTGCAGCACACCTACCCACCACACAACACCAACCCAGCAAAATGCCTCTCCTGGCCTCACCATCAGCCCTCTCCCCAACACAGCTGCAAGGAGACAACACAGTGCCAATACCCCCGGGAGCCGAGAAGAGAAGCCCTCTGCTTGTTCGCTTGTGATGGCAGCTCCGGGAGGCAGCGGACCACTCACACAGCACTCAGCTCAACACAAGGTCATCAGCCCCATCTCCAAGCATCTCTTCAGTGCCTTTTGCCCAACGCGCTCAGGAACAGAAGCCTGCGCTATATGCCCCTGCTCTTCCCTCCAGGCAGCTAAGCGACTCCCCACCAGAGCCTCCAAACTACAAAAGCTCACAAGCAGCCCTTTGCCAGGGCCAGAGAGGGCCTCGCTCTCACCTTAACGAGGAAGACGTCGTTGAGGAGGCAGTAGCTGCTCTCTGCCATCAGCCCTTGGAGCTTTGCCTGCAGCACAAGCTGTCTGGCACTGCACGATTGACATGCCTGCAGGCCCAGGGCCATGGCCAGCACCATACGGAGGGCAGAGTAGACCTGCTTCAGGTTTAGCTCTGTCAGTTCCACGGCCACTACCCTGCCACGCAAAAGCAAAAGGGACCGAGATTCAGAGAGCAACGCAAAGAGCTGCAGACTTCCAAGGCAAAACTGTCAGAGAAGAGGCACGTCATCCGGGGCTGTCTGCAAGGGAGCTCTGGACACACAGCCCCAGACGGACTCTTCTTCCGCACACCTCCAAGTGCTTCACAGAGGGCCAAGCTTTTCCCGCGTCTTACAAGGAAAAGCCACAGAGGGGCAATTGCTGCCAAGCCCCTGGCAGAGCCACCACCACACCCTGTGTCTCCACAGCTCTCAGCACCTCCCCCTGCACAGCAACTTGCCAGCTGAAGAAGCAAGGGCTGAGCAAGTTGGGCCTTTGTGTTTGAATGCCACAGCTTTGCCATCTGCCTCCTATACTACAGGAAGCCATGGCTACCGCAGTGGCCTTTGGGGATAAAGCCCAAGGGCAAGCAGCCTTTCTCTGGCAGCTCCACCACACCACTCCCGCCTCCCCCAGCATCTTTCTTCTCTTTACTCTCCAGCTGCATGAAAAGCACGCAGCTTGGGCTCTTGCCAGCCCTTGCAGCCTGGCCTAAGTTTGCAAGAGCAACAGCCCTGGCTCCACAAGCCACTTCCAGCTCCCGTGAGACGTAGTAGGAGAGCGTGCAGCTGCTCCATACCAGCGGCTCCAGGAGGCTTTTCAGGGATGCGGCAGGCCAACGGCCAGCAGCACTAGCAGAGGGGCTCGAGGATGCCACGAACATCAGTGGATGGGCAAGGGAAGTGTCCCACAGGTAGCGCTCCAAAACACTCACCTGTGGCCAGCAGCCTGGCCCAAAGATGCCAGCTCAGTGAGTAAATGGCTCTTTCCAGAGCCAAGCACACCCTCAAACGCTAGGATGCTGCTTTCGCGACAAGTCCTGTAGGCTTTCAAGGCACTTTCAAAGAGGGCAATCTCCTCCTCGCGACCTGTGAAGGCAGACAAAAAGCAAGCTGCTGTAGCGAGCTCAAAAGCCAACAACCTTGGGCAGCCTTCCCTCTTGCTGCCACTGCACCTTCCCTCCACCGCACCTGCGAGCCTGCCCGCACCCAGGGCTCCTTCCCACCCCAACAGCTACAATTCTGCAGCTAGGCCTGCCATAGGGCACTCACAGCCCCACCTTCCTGCTGGAGCCTGGGAGCAGCTGTATAGTTGCACTGAGCCTGGGAGCAACTGCATTCCTGAAAGCTCCTGACACGCTAGCGGTGCAGGAAGGCAGGAAGCACTAGGCGTCTCACTCTGATTCCCACCTCCACTGCTGGCCCAACTCCAACCTTACGAACGAGCTATGAGCCCAAACCTGATGGCCACTGCAGGCAACACCATCCCTTGCAAAAGCATCTCCATTCCCAGGCTGGTACTAGCAGCTACCAAGGGCAAGAAATGGGCATACACAAGAGCAAGGCATTCACCTACCGAGCAAGGGGCCGTACTCTGACCTCTCCTCCATAAGATCCAGGCCAAACATGCTAGCAGGGGGAGAGAAAAACAAAAGTCAGTGAAGGAGGCAGAAGCTGGAGGACAGAGTCATGCGTGCAGCTGAGGACACACTCTTGCCTACCCGCTCTTCTTTTGAGCATAATGGCAGCCTGCCCACGCTCCCACCACCAAAGTTCACGCTCATTCAGGAGAGAGTGCAAACACCAAACAAGCACAGGGAAAACTTCCAGCACATGGAGCACAAGGGCTTCTGCCCACACTGGCACAGCACACGCTATCAACGTGCAAGCAACAGAGGCCAAAACATCATCCAAAGAGAACCTACAAGCCTGGCCCAGAGGAACAGCTCCAGTTTCACCAGCAAGCAAGCAGGAAGACAGGCCCGGCCACCCACACTTTCCCAGGGGACCAGCACGGAGCAAAGTGCTTTCCAAGAGCTTCCTGCTCAGAAGCAGCCGAGATAATACCCCCTGCGTGGGTCACAATTGCTACTGCACTGCCACGTGCATGCCAGCAAGCAAGCACAGGGCAGAAAGCAGAGTTGCAAGCCCTCTGGGCCTACGGACTCCCAAGAGCCCTCTCCACCCCTACGCCATCACTCCCACTCTCCCAACAGCAACAGGCACCAAGGTGAACAGGCAAAAAGCACGGCCGTGCTATGGCTTTCCCTCTTCCTAGCCACAGTGGTGGGAGGACTGGGGTGGGCAGCAGCTTGGCCTCTTTCTGCACAGCTCCTCTTTTTGCCCAAAGCTGCACCCTGGGTGCCTCCACGCCCCCAGGCAGCCTGCTCAAAGAGCACACTCACAGCTTCTGCGACATCCCCAGGTACTGATAGACAGTGCCAGGATCGCCAACCCCCTTCATCTGGGCCTTCGGCAGCTCCTTGAAGTAAGACCGGGGCAGCCGGGACGCTGCGTAGGTCGCCGCATCGCAGGACACCAGCCCCGGGTAGTGCTCCATCAGCCGGGCAGCCAGGTTCACCTTCTGGCCCATGACTGCCACAGAGAGAGAGCACGCGTTGACGTCCTCAGGAGAGCAACCCGCACCACCCTTCCAGGCTGCCGGCTGCATCCCCCGCAGCACAGGCCAGCACAAAACCCTGCTGAGCACGAGCGAGAGCAACAAGGAGGCTCACAGCCCGTCCCCCGTCGTACGGCGGGACCCGCTCCGCCTCCGCCGGTCCCGACGCGCCGCTGCAGGCCAAGCCCTCGTCCTGGAGCGGCGCCCAGGGCCCACAGCTTCTTCCCCGACACTCTGCCTCTTCCCATCAGAGACGCGGCCCGGGCACCCGCTCTGCAGACGGACACCTCGTACCTGTGTACTCGTGCCTGACGCGGTGGCCGACGACTCCGCAGAACGCCGTCCCGCTGGTGACCCCCACGGACACTGCCCTGAGGCGCAGGCAGAGCAGCAGGGATCAGCAGCGCCCGTGCGCAGTCCTGCCTGCCCACCGCCGCCCCTTCCCCACGTCCCCGCGCTCTGCCATCTGCCCCGGCAGCACAGGCCTCGGGGACCGGCAGAGCCCGGCAGCGGACACGGCAGCTTGAGCGGGCTGCGCGTGCAGAGCAGCCAGGCGCTCTGGCACCCCTCCGCACCCCCCGCCCCAGGCCGTCCCAGGCAGCACGCCTCCCCACTCACTCGATTTTCCCCAGCCTCCCGGAGCAGGCGGTGGAGATTTTAATCGCGCTTTCCAAGGCGCAAACGCTCTCGCAGGGCAGCTTTCCTCCAGGGAGGCCAAACACACACAGCAGCGTGCAGCCCTGCCGAGGACAGACGCAGCACACCTTGCCGCAACACCTGCACCAAACCCTTCCCGCCCTGAGACTCCAGCCTCCGCCGACCGCAGCAGAGCTTAAGGGCAGCCCCAGAACACAGGGTACCGCTCCCAACGCCGAGGCAGAGCTGCTTCCCCTCTCCCCACCGTGCGAGAGACAGAGCCGCTTCCCTCCTCTCCACCACCACCCTCGCCCTCGTGCGCGGGGGCACTGCTCCTCCACGCTCACCTTATCAAACATGGAGATTTTGTTGATTTCGCCCTTGTGAGGACGGAGGATCTCCGAAATCAGCACGCTGCTGTCCTGGATAGCCTTGCAGATTTGCGTTAGGTTGACCTTGGCAGCAAACTGCAGCTTCACAAAGAGGCAGGTGACCGGCCGCAGCTCGGATAGGCACGCCAGGGGCTGTCTGTCGTCAATCTGGAAGACAGCAGCGGGCCACCTCCACCAGCCAGCTCGCCCTGGGCGCTTCCTGCCTGCAGCAGATACCAAGGCAGAGCGCACAGAGCGGCAGCAGCGGGCGCTCTCAGAGGAATGCAGAAAGCCTCCTCGCAGTGCAAAGCAGGCGTCAGCCTGTGCGAGGCAGACACGCAACGGTGCAAGGTGGCACTGGGCATGGATGGACACAAGGGGCCACCCTCAGCAACGCTGTCACCACTCTGGAGGCATCCCTCTCTTACCCCAGGGCCATGGGCAGAACAACACCAGTGGAAAATGCAGAGGGCAATCCACCCCGCCCTCACCCCCGGCGCTCTCTGCAGGAGCACACAGTCGGCAGGTTTCTGGCCCCTGCAGCACTCCTTTCCCAGGTTTTTGCATACGGGGGCATTTTCTCTGCATTTCCTGCTGCCTGGAGAGCTGCCGCTCTGCAACACACATCTCCTTCTCCCCTCCCTCTCCCCCAAAAGGCACCTCCCAGCACTCGTGGCCATACCTTGCGCAGGACACTGGCTGGGATGTACTTCCTCAGCACCTTCCCCTGAGCACGATGAGGGGCCAAGGTAACCGCAGGCCTCAGGACGCCTACGCAAGGAAAATACATGCGGTCACTTGCAGCAGGGCGCTACGAGCCTGGCTACGGGGGCCTCGCAAAGCAGGGGCTGGCACTGCAACTCGGGGAGCAAGATCCTCCGCCCTTTGCCCATGTGTTCCTCTTGCAGGTGCTCAGCCACAGCAGTCCCCTGGAAGCAGCAGGAAGCAGCCAGTGCCTCTGCTGCAGCGCAGCTGCGCCCCAAGCACAACCACTAACTAACTGCAAGGGGGAGAGGGCAGAGGCCAGGCCCCAGCGGCCCCTCTGCAAGCCAGTCCCCATCTTTCTGGGCAGGCACAGCACAAGGCAAAGCCGTGGCACTCACCTGGCATTTCAGGAGAACGGCAGTTCAGCTGGGCTCGCGTGAACTTGGAGAAAAGGTCTTCGCGCTCCAACACAGACATTCGCTGCACGCCTGTAACCTGGAGGCACACGCAGCAGAAGCACTGCCATCGGCCTCCCCAGGAGTCCCAGGGCATGCATCCTACCTTCCCTCCATCCCGCCCTCGCTTCCCAGAGAAGAGGAGGAGATCTCCGTGTAGCAAAGCCACCTTGCTGGATTTGCACCAGGACAAACGCTGGCATCAGCAGCACACGAGCTGTGCAGCCATCAGCCACATACCCCCAACGTCTACAGAACACCGCCACGACCCCAGCAGGGCCAAACCCTGACACTCCCTCCTGACCCCACCGCAAACCCAGCAAGCACAATCCACAGCTAACCCTCGGCTGGAAGGGCAACAGCTACAGCTCTCCACCTCCGCTTTACAGCTACAACCCCCACAACGCCCATCTCCTCAGCCTTCGCACACCTTCCTCCCTCACCCCCAGCTCCAGGTGCCCCCAACAGCTCTAGAGGCCATCTCACCCACCTTCACAGCTCCTTGGCCTTTCACTCTCTTGCTCTTCACCTGGCTCTGGTTACAGAGCTCCCAGCAGCTGGCTGACAGGATAACATCACTTGCACTTGCAAGGTTTTGCGCCTGCCAGACTTCACCCACGGCCTTGCCAAGGATCAGGAAGTGCTGCTCCTTGCGGTCTCCCACAGTCAGCAGCGACATGTGCCCTGCAGAGATCCCTGGGGAGAGACAAGCACAACTGAGGCGCAGAGCACTTGCACCTCCGCAGCCTCCCACGGCGGCAACTCTCCACAGGCTCCGTTTCAAGCTCAGCCCTGGAGACAGGCTCCTCCTCTCAGCTGCTTCAGCTGGAGGCACCCATCCTTCATTACGGAGTCCAGCTGGAGTGTCGATGGGGAGGGGGTACAAAGTGGGGCCTGCCAACAGAGGGGCCTGAAACGGGTGCCTAGAAAGAGGCACGTGAAGCTGACACTGACAAAGTCTTCACAGCCACAGCACCCCAGAGGCCCAGCACACCAGCACCTTTGCTGGCCATCTGCTCAGGGTGCGTGCAGGCAGCTTGTAAGCGGCTGCCTGAGAGCACACAACAGCCTTCCAGGCAGAAGGTTTCCCTGGCCCCACGAGGGATCACCACCTCTCCCCCAGGCGGAAAAGCACCCTGTGGCCCTGCACAGGGCCATGGAGCCACACACGGCACGGCTAGTCCAGCACACCCCGTACCTATCTTCAGTCGGAGCTTCAGACCCACGTCTGTGTCACGGACGCTGTACTTCTCCTGGATTTGCCGGCAGCACTGCAGCACCAGGCTGATGGTGTCTCTCAGCTGTGTTTCCCTCACTCTCCACAGCACCAGTACAGCATCCCCTGCAGAAAGCAGGGGAACGGGGGAAGGCTCTCGTGAGACCTGACGCTCCCTGAGCTGCACCCCCCTGCACGGACAGCAGGAACCGGCAGGCGTGCTGAGGAAGAGGCACTCGTCGGAAGGCCTCTTCCTCAACTACAGCTCTCTGGGCACAGGGATGCCTTCCCCTCCCCCAGGCCAGCTACAACAGCAGCCACAGAAGATGAAGGTGCACAGTGTGGCTACAGGAACACTGGCACCCCCGCAGCCGGTCCCACTCAGGGCAGAGGTGAGAGGCCTCTCTCATCCCCTCCTTCCTACCATGCTGCCTCAACCCCCAAGCTCCCAGGCTGCCTCCCCAACACCTCCACACCAGCCCTGTCCCACTGCAGCTTCCCACTTGGGCACCGCGGTGGCAGCTCCCCAGGAGCACCTGCGTGCCAACAGAGCCTCCCCTCTGGGCTTTGCCAGCTCACAACTCACTCTGTCCTCTCCCCTAGCACGCCTCTGCAGTGGCAGCAGACAGAGAGAAGTTTCATTTAGAAAGACATACCTGCAAACTTCAAGATGTCTCCTCCAAAGCCCAGCAGCTCTGCAGGCGAAAGAAAGCAAGAGAAGAGTTGCCTCTGCACCTTCTTCAAGCAAGCCACAGAAGCAGCCACTCTGCTGCCCGAGCAGCACAAGGGCAGTGCTGCCTGGTGGGGCACCATTCAGGAAAGCACAGCTCCAGCCCCGCCTTTACACTGCTCACAGGCACCACAGCACTGGTGCCTATGGTACTGGGCACTGCCCAAAGGAGCTAGTGAAGATAACACACCCGTTTCTCAGCACCAGTGTCCCCCAGCACAAGAGCCCAGCTGCTCTCGGTGGCCCTCAGCGCCCACAGAAACCCCCAGCACGCACAAGGAGGCTGCCTAGCGCACCTCTCTGCTCTCCCAAAGAGCAGCCTCATGGCACCGTCCCAGACAGTCCTGCAGAACGGCACTTACCCTCCACAATGTCGCCCATGTAGTCATTGAGCGTTTGCGTTAGCTCGTCCGCACCCCGCTCGTGGCTGACGCTCTGGCTAAACTTCTCTGTCAGAGCAGTGAAACCTCAAAGAGGCACAAACAGGCACAGAGGAATCAGCAGGTGCCTACATGGCCGCCAGCTTCACGCTCCCACCTCAGAGAGCGTGCGCATACATCGTGCCCTGACCTGGCTTGTGACAACGAGCCTGCACCACCCAAGAGAAACCACCACTCTCGCATTGGCCACTGCTCCTTGTAGCGTGCCTTCTCCCACACCACACAGCCTGGAGCAGGGGCCCCCGGCCCACGCGCTCTTGCAGCCCGTGGAGGAGTGCCTAGCACTGGGTACCTCTGCTGAGCCCAACTAGCCGACTCCCGGCCTCTTCCAGGCCTCTCCTCTTTTGGAGCCCCTTGTTCCTCCTGACGTCAGCCACCTCTGAGCTCTACTTCCCCCAAAGTGGAAGATGGCAGCAGCAAAGAGGCCTCCTCTGATGCATTCTCCACCAGAGGTGGCACCGGGGCTCCCAAAGGCCCACAAAGTCCCAATGCCTTGTGTCTCTGATTTCTTCTCAAACCCCGCCCTTCACAAGCCTTGGACCCACCTGAGACGTCCGCAAAGAGCAGTACTCCATGAAAATTCTGAACGCAACGGGCTTCGTGCCTCAAGTCCTCAGATAAAATGAGGTCGGGGACGTAAGCAGCTACTTCCCCGAGTTCTGAGCAGTGCTTGGACCTTCTCTCCCAGGCACAAGACATCGTCAGCGCCCTTGGGGTACACAGGGTACCTCAGGAGAAGACGACCGTGCCCAACCGGGAGCAGGCTAGCACAGCACCGCGCAGGGTTGCGCAATAACCCGGGGCCTTGGGAGGGGCTGCTGGCCCTCTGCCACCAAGGGGCAGGTCACAGTCAGCCGGCAGTGACATCGGCCACACGTCACCGATTGCCTCTGTGCTGTCATCAGACAAGTGAGCCAGCTAACAGGGACAGCTTCTGCACGTCGTCGCTGCCCTAGCAACTGCAGCACGCAGCGGGGCACGTCCTAGGTTGTTCTGTTGTAAAGAGCAAGTGGGTCTTTTCCAGGGGGTGGGGGACAGAGCAAACCTCCAGGCACAGGGCTCCTGGCGGAGGCCAGGAGGAGATGGACAGGGCTGCACCAGCAGCACAGCGGACGGGCATATCAGAGAGGGGGAGAAAAAGCTGAAGGACGCGGCAGGAGGCAGCTGCAGCCCCCTGCTCTGCGGGAGAGAGCTGTGTAAAGCTTCCACGCCGCAGGGACACCCCCTCACGCTGGGCACCCCAGCTCACAGGCAGCCCAAGGCTCACTGCTCCCTACGGGAAGGTGAGCCAGGGCTGAGGCTGACACCCTCGCAGGCGGTGCCCTTGCCCACAGGGCGCAGTCCCGCAGAGGCTGAACACGGCATGCACAGCTGGGTGCTGGCCTCTAGCCAGGCCAATTACAGCTGGCGGCTCCGACTTGCTTGTTTTCTGATCTGTTTTTCCTGGTTTCTCTTTTGTAAATAAACTCAAGAATCCCAGCTCCCTGTGCGTGCAGAGGGCACGAGCTGGGAGCCCCTGGGCTCTAGGGGCCAGCTCCTGCAGAGATTGCATGCCTAAGGCCAGAATGTGAAAGCGCAAGCGCAGAGCGGTTACCTGAGGTAATGAAATTGTAACCAATATAAAGATTTGTATAAAATACTCCCTGGAAAGTGTGTATAAATGAAGAATGAGAGGGGGAGAAGGTGTGCTAGCTTTGTGGATCTACCACCTAGCCCCCATCTCTGCGCAGAAATGAAATAAAGAAATATCTCGACCCTGTGTGTCTGTTGGTTGCTTGCACACCGGGTAACAGAACCCTGATTTTGGGACAACAAAACCCTCCCAGGAGCCCCCCTCCAAACCCCTGGAGCTCCCCCAGGATCTCCCAACTCGCCCCTACCCCGGGGTCCCAACCACCCCCATGGGGGCCCATAAAACCCCCTTTGTAGCCCCCCAACCCTCCAGAGGGTCCCCCCAAACCTGCAGCACTCGGGGTGGGGAGCAGCAGCCTATTTCTCCCCCTTCCCCTAGGACAGCAAGATCTGGGTGTTTATTTGCCTCAGGGATGGTTGTTTGCCATGGGGGGGGGGGGGCGGTATTTACCCCACTCTGCGCCAATGCCGCTCTCCCCCACAGCCTCACCCCAACATCAACCCATGATGTACGCCAAAACCCTGCTGCAGCTGGGCATGATGTGACCCCCCCCCGAGATGACAACACCCCCTCGAGGTCACAACACCCCCCGGGGGTGACACCCTCCCCCCCCCCGGGTGTCTCCCCTCCCCCGATGGCTTTTAATACACTGGATTATATTTATTCCCTCCTCACCTGCTAGGGGGGCATTAGGGGGGTGGGGGGCGCCCCAACAATGGGGGGGAGGGGCAGGGGGGACCATCTAGGGGGCACTGGCTCAGGAGCTGCCCCCTGGCCTGGCCCCCATTTTACTGTCTGTAATTAAAGATGTTAAAATAAAGTAATTATTGGAAGCCTCGCGGGGGGCCCAGCGTCCGAGGAGGTGTGGGGAGGGGGGAAGGGTGTGGTGCTGCTGGCCACAGACACCTGGGTCCTCTGTACGAGTGCAGGGGAGGGGCGGGGCGGCATGCCCGGATGCCTGGGACCCTCCCGGACGCCTGAGTCCCTTGGAGAATTGGGTTGTGCTGGACTTCTCGTGTTGCCTGGAGTCCTGGGCCCCTCGGACGCCTGGGCCCCTCGCTCACCCGGGGGAGTGGGGTTGGGGGGGTTCAGCATGGGAGCCCCAGATGCCTGGGTCCCCTCTGCGTGGGGGAGAGCGGGGAGTGAGAAGGGGCACCCGGACGCCTGGGTCCCCCAAGGGGCAGTGGTAGAACTGAGAATCGTGGCTGGATCTGGTTGATCATGTCAAATAAAATATTGAATCGGCAACAAGTTTCTATTGCTTAAGCTGTGGAACAAGAAGCTGCTCTGGGTCCTTCTTGTGCTCCCAGCCAAGAGGCACCTTATCGCTAGCAACAAAACTTTAATAAAAAAAAACATAGAAATCTTAACTTTTGCTGCTCCTCACTGGCGCCTTCCAACGATCAAAAAGAGAACGGATCATTTTTATCCTTCCAACACATCCGGGAAACGTCCTCTCAGTCGCTGCCGGCAGGGCTCGACGGCTGCTTCCCCTTTGGAGAGCACGGTTTAATTTAATCTAGAGGGGATTTAGCGAAATGCTAAAATGCGACATTGATCTCTAGGCGAGAGGCTGCTTTTTAAGCGTGGGGGAAAGCTCGTTCTGCGACACGTGTTTGGTCTTTGGTGGAAAGCTCAAAGCAGGTGGGAACAAAAAAAAAAGGGGGGGGGAATAAATCATTTCTACTCACTTAAAACCAGTGCTTTTCCTAAATCCTAAGGACCGTGAGTCATGGAAACTTCCTCAAATGTTTGCTGCATTATAGTGTTTTAATATCGGATTTAAAATTGCAGTTAAACGAGGGGATTTTTTTGCATGTAAGCAGTGGGATGAAGACGAGCAGATCAGCGGAGACCTCCTCTCAGCGACCGTGAGCGTGTTGAGTGTGGTTTCATCTTGACAGCCCTTGGTGGGCATGGCTGCTGCTAGAAGAAGCTTGGAGGCAACATGAGCCAGTTCCCTCCCCCCCTTCCCCCCCCCCAAAAAAAAAGGGGGAGAAGAAAGGAAAGAAAAGACATGCATTTCCAAGACATTTGATGGGACGTTGAGATCCTTGGGCTGAAGGAGATGCTGCTCCATGGAGCTGATCCCAAAGGATGAGCTGGGGACAGCAGAGCTCCTGCGCTACCCCAGGGCTCTCCCTGCCACCAGCTGCCGGCAATGACTGTCCTCTCCAAATGCAAAGGACTGGGGAGATGTTCACCCAAGGAGACCACCGGTGGTACCACCACACCTCACCAGCTGCAACAGAAAACATCCCAAGGGAGCTGCAGGAAACGGAGGCAAGTAGGAGTCCATCGCCCAGCTCTCCACAAACAGGACTTGCACCAGAGGAGAGCAGAAGAGGGGAAACAGGTGTTTGCAACGGCTCTCAATCATGAACGAACGAGTCCAACCAGAGAAGACCGTATTCTCTCCATGAATCGTGCAAGATTCCCAGTCCCAAGTTGAGGTAGGATTTCCATCTTTACGTACTTCAGCCGTAACCTCCATGAGTTCAGCAATTTGTGGAAAACGGCAGGAAGCGGCGAGGAACAGTGGAAAGGGTCGAAAATATTGGAAGACGAGGCAAAAGCAATGGAAAAATGCATAAAGAGGCAGAAAACAGGGAAAATGATGGAAATTGGGATGAAACCCCCAAAGCAGCGGAAAACAGTGGGGATGGCTGTGATGTGCCAGCAGAGGAGCTGCACCAAGATGATCAAGGTTCTCCATGGCTGTTGGCCTCGGGGGGCCTCCCTGCTGCTGGATGGGTTGCTGGGTCCACCGGCCAGCTCGTGGTGAGTCTGAGTGCACACCAGAGCTCTGCGTCTTACTGGCTTTCATCCTTCTCAAGCTTCATTCCCTCTCCGGTCGAGCCATGCCAGACCACAGGTACACAACAGACCAGCTGGCCTCAGCCAGGAACAGGATGGTCTACAGCTAACAGTGCGGCTGGACGGCCAAGAGAGAACCCGGTGCACAGTTCCACGGCACCCAGGTGCTTCCGGTGTGAGCCTGCAGTGTGCAGGGGCCGTGGTGGGATTGCTGCTGGGGAAGCTGGACTGAACGGCTCCGTGTCCCTGAGCAGCTCCTATGGCTGGTTGACAGTGAAGGGACTGTTCTGCAGCACTGAATTCGCTGAAAGGGACTGGGTCACACACGGCCCCAGCGCCAGCAGCTCTGGATTACGGGGCGCCCCAGGGAATCAAAGCTGATGGCTCCTGGCTTTTGAGGTCTTTCAAGGGAAAACAGAAGCACATAGTCATGGGGAAGAGGGAGAGCAGAGGAAAGAAGCAATTCCCAGGGACGGCGCAGGGTGGGCAGTGGTGATAGAAAGAGAGCTGCACGGCAAACCCCAGCCCGGCCCTTGCACAGCAGATGCAAGGCCTGAGGACAGCGGGTGTCTGTAGAGGCTACAGAGCTTCTCCCTCTTGCCCTTGTGTTTCCTGGTCCAGCAGAGCAACTGCCCTCTTCCCCCTTGCCTTTCTCTCTCTCCAAAAAAAATTACACACACATGGGCTGAAGAAACAGGACTTTATCTTTGAGGAAAGCAGAGCAAGGGGAGGAAGTGGTAGAACACTAATGGGACAGGATGCGCTTAGAGTTGTCGAGCTGTCCTGTGCAGCGGGAGACACCAGCCATGGCCCAGACCTTCCAGCACACTTGCGTGCCTGCGGCGTGCAGCCCCACGGCATTGGCACAGCTGTGGCCGTGCTGCTCAAACAGAGTCACCTCCTGGCAGAAGGGTGACACCTCTGCCATGCTCTCTGGAGCCAGTGACCCAGTGCTCCAAAGCTGAACCTTGGTGGCGACCGCTCCCGGGCAGTTCTCAGGTTCAGCACGGTCTGTGTCACCAGGCAACGGACGGAGGGTTCAGCATCAGCTTCCAGGGGCTGGAGGGCTGAGACAGAAAAGATCACAGCACATAACAGACTCCCACAGTTGCAGACCTCCCTGATATCCTGCCCAGACAGGGCCCGTCCCACCCAGCCCTTCCCAGGCTGGGCAGGCAGCACGTGGGACAAAGGGATCAGCTGCAAGTTGCTGCTCAGCAATACCCCAGGTGACCCACAAATACTCACCTCCTCTCCCCCAAAGAGGCAGACCACACCTGCCTGGCTTATGGCAGGGCCAGCAACTGAAGCTCCCTTCCTGGGCTCCCTCCTCCTCCCTGCCAGGGCCTCCTGCCACAGCTGCTCTCACTCACCATTGCAGATCTGCTCCACCTTCTCCTTCCTCTGCTTCATTTCCTGCCCCATGAGCCCTAGGCAAACACCTCCTGTCAGCCCTCATACTCCCCACCAAGACCCCAGCAGCACAGCTCCCATCTGGCCTTGCCAGCCTGCCCACTCATCCTCTTCCCCTTGTGCAAGGCTGGCCTCAGCGTGGTCCCCGGGGTGCAGGATGCAGGCATGCTGTGAGGCACTGCAGAACCTCCTCTCAGCCCACCTGCACGGTCAGGGATGCGACTGGGGTAGTGGCTCACCAAGGAACCTCACGGATGCCTCCCGCAAGGATGCCTCAGGCTTCTCCAAGTATGGCAGACTTGGTATTGCTCCGCTCTGCTCCTGTCCCTCAGCACCTGGAGACACCGCTAGGCCGTGGGTTGGCACCGAGACTCCCTCGGGAGCCAGGTGCCGCAGCCCAGGCTTGACCCTCCTCCCACGACCGGCCTCCTCTTCCTTCCTCCTCATGACCCCTGGTGACCTAGGGATGCTGAGATCCCCCTCAAGCCTTTTGACAAGGACAGCCAAGCCACGGGCTCCTTCAGCATCCCAGGGGGGACAGCAAGGGCAGAGGGGCCTGGAGCAGAGCCCGAGGCAGCTGGGGCTCTGGGCTGCAGCAGTGGGTGAGGGGCACAGCTGTGTGCCCTGCACACTGGGCAGTGGGGCAGGCTTCGTCCGGTCAGGGCCCCGGGACTTTGGCCTTGTCCTTACCAGGTACTCCCCAATCTTCCATATCTCCCCTGTCCTGGCCAGTTGCTTGAGCTCCTCCCACTTGAGGAGCTGTGCAGCGCTGACAAGGGCTTTCTGAGCGGCCTGCAGAGCAGCAGAGACCGGCAGATGCCACCACAGCCAGGACAAGACACCCTGCCTCCCCCTCTTCTTGGCCAGCCTTGGAGCATGTCCCAGCCCACAGTGGGGCTTAGGACCAGGGCTGCCCCTCCCTGCTGAAGGCAGCGGCACCTCTGCCTTTTCCTTGGCCACTCAGCAAATTGGACCTCCCGCTGGCATGCACTCAGAGGCACACTTGTCAGCAGCCCCTGCCATGGTGCTCAGGCCTCCCCCAGGTCATGTCAGCATCCCTTCCCCAAAGCACTGCTCCATACCTGGGCCGCTCTCTGGTTCTGCTCGCTCATGTGCAGGAAGAGTGGCACCAGGCTCCTCTGCACGCGCTGCTTCATCCTCTGCTTGTTCTTCCCCACCACAATCTCCATCAGGTCCTTGAAGAGCAGCATGGAGAGCTCTCGCACTGTGCTGCAGCTCTGTGAGGAAGGAAGGAGAGCAGCGGAGGCCTCAGCAACGACTCCAGGAGCCAGGCATGAGAAGAAGGTTTTCCTTTGCAAGGCCACGTCTTCTGCAGGCACAACTGTCCCCCTCCCTGGCCAGGGCTCCGAGCTGGGGACAAGCCTCTGCAGAGGCAGCACAACTGTGGCAGGAGGTGCCAATACACTGCCCAGTGGGCACACGTGCAGAAGGACACACAGCATCCAGAGCCACGTCTACAGACCCACCCACACGCCAGAGAGCCCCTGGCTCTCCCACCAGCCTTACGTCGTCAAAGCGTGGCAGAAGCCTCTCCGCCAGCTGCACAGTGATGGGGTTGGAGCTCTTCTGGTCCAGGTAGCTGAGGATGTTTCTCAGCAACAGCAAGCTTCCTGCACGCACGTCCCTGCGGGCATCCTGCAGCCACTCCACCATGTCTGGGAGCAGGCTCTGCATTTTCCTTGCCTGTGGCAAAGACACAACTTCCTTTTGTGAAGCAAGGCCAGAGCCCCCTGGCCACAAGTGCTCTGGGGGCTGATTTCCCATCAGGGCTCAGGGGCCACGGCCAGGGCTCTGCACACAGCCACGGCTTGGGCACAGAGGCTGCAGTGCAGGGCAGAGATCTCCAAGGGGGCTCCGAGCACACTAGGGCTTCTCTAGGGAGCAAGGCTCCTGCCTCCAGGACCAGCAGCAGCCGACTTGCATTAGCCCAACCCTGTGATCTGCCTCATTGTCCCTCTCCCAGCAGGGCTCTGGCCGCAGCGTTCTCACAATGGAGGCCATCTGGAAGTGGCTTGTTGCTGCTTGGCTGGGATCTCCGCCTGGCAAAGCGGAGCTCTTCCCGAGGGCCATTGGTGCCTTTCTGCCTGTGCAGCACAGCCCAGGGGCTGCCATGAAAGACTTGGGGCACATCAAGAGGGCAGCGGGGACGTGGGAGCAGCTAGCACACCTCCTGAGGGCCAGCAAAGGCCAGGCCACTCTGTGACCCAACACCACCTGCCAAGCCCCAGCCTGCCACCATGCCTTCACCCAGCTGCCCCCCTGCTCACCATCTCGGGCCTCTTCAGCAGGCTCAGCAGGCCTCTGAATGCCAGTCTGCGAAGCTCCAGGCCCTCAGTCTGCATGTAGCGCCAGAGGAGTGGCAGCGCGGCATCGTCCATCTCGGCAAGGTCAAGGCCGTCCAGCAGCTGAAATGCACACAGCACTGACGGACTGGCAGAGCCACCAGCACTGCCTGCAGCGTGCAGCCCTGCGTCCCACCCACCATTCAGGCCAAGGGCACCAGCCCCTGACACGGCTCACGCCACGGGCAGGGGCCACTGTGGAGACACCTGCAGGCCCTGCTCCCAGCCCTGGGCCTCTCAGCACACTGCACGCACTGCTCACCTCCGCCCCACGGCCTCGGAGCCCTCTGCAGCCTCTTGTCCTCAGCCCTTGGAGGAGCAATTGAACCCAGAGAGCTGCCGCAAAGGAGGCCCAAAAGGCAAGTGCTTGCGAGCGGTCGCCAGCAGAAATGAGCCAAGGCCAGGGCTGCTAACAAGAGCGCGTGCATTGCCCCAGCTCCATTCACCAACGTCACCCACCAGGCACGCGCACGATGCGAGCAGAGAGCATTCAGCGGCACCTCCAGAGAGGCACCGCTTGCCATGAGGCTCACCTCCACAAAGAAAGCCATGGCGGGCCTCTGGCGAAACTGGTCCTCCCCGCTCAGCAGCCTTGCCAGCTGGTGGAAGATCCAGCGACACAGGTGTCTCGGAGCTCTCCTCATGGCTCTGGCAGAAGGAAGAAGGCACTGTTGGTCCTCAGCTGAGCAGGCAAACCTGCTCTGGGCCTGCTTGACCCCCTCAGCCACTTCCCCCCAGCACAGTGAAGGCAGCTCAAGGCAGTGCTTGGCACGCAGCCACGGCAGCCAGCAGCATGTGCTCCTGCAGGGCCACTCTTTCCCCACCACACCTTGCCATCAGAAAGCCAGGCTCAGTCACCATTATGTTCCTCTGGGTGGGAGACTGGAGAAACACCCTTCCTACCTGCAAGTCATGGCCTTCCCACATGCCGTGTCCTCACCCCTTGGCATTCCTCTGCCCCGGGGGCCTTCCCAGGTCCTTCTGCTCAGCTTGCACCTTTCCTGGGGCTCGGCTTTGGCTGCCACTGCAGCCAGACCGTCCCCAATCCTCTCTGTGATGGGAGCCCAGGCCCCACCGGAGGGCACTCCAGAGCTTTGGGAGTACACACCTCCTGCGAGGAACCTTCTTGTACTACTCCTAACACCAACTACTCCCCCAACATCTCTCAAAGCTGGGCAGTAGTGGCTCAGGGAGCTCCCATGGCCATTTTGTTGTGTGAGCCCTTGCCACAAGTGGGGAGGCTGCAGCCCCTTTCTTGGAGAGCTTGCCCCCACCCCCCGTCCACAAGGAAGGACATTGTGTGGGGCACCCCAAATCCACGGAAGAGGTGCTGTGGGAGAGCAGGGCTTAAAGGGCTCTACCTGGCCAGCACAGACACTCCCTTCTGAGATGTCTCTGCATGCAGAAACAGCTCCCAGCCACCATTCTTCTCCACAGCCAGGGCTACGTGCCGATAGCCAGCGCAGTGGAAGAGACCCTTCATGGCCTCCATGGCACACCTGCATGCAGAGCAAAGCCCAGGTCACACTGGCAGCCTGGCCCTGCCTCTGACTCCAAGGCCGAGACAGGAGGAGTGGGATCGAGCACCTGACGTGGCTGGGGCATGGGACCCATCCCGCTGGCATTCCCTCAGGAAGATGTTTGCTTCCTGGCGGGTGAACCCTGCTGTGAAGACTATCTGAAAGAGCAGCGCCAGGAAGAGCTGGGGGAAGAAGGCCTTCAACACCTGTGGGTCGTCGGGCTCCTGGACGATCACGTGCAGTGCTCTTGTTGCCTGTGGAAAACACCCAGGGACACCTCTCACTCCTGAGCGCTCCCTGAATCCTCGAGCTGGGAGCCTCACGCACAGCCTCGTGCCATGGACAATGCAGATGGAGGGCTCGGAGAGCCTGACCAAGGCCAATGCCTGCAGGCTCCTTGGCCTCAACTCCTGTCCAAACACAAGGAGCCTTCCTGCGTGAGGGACACTAGGGTGTGCGGGGACAGGGGGAGATGGAGATTTCCAGGCCATGGCCAGCCTGATTGTTTGTGTGCAGAGCAGCACTCGGCAGCCCTGTGCGCTGGCAACGGGAGGCCTGGTGTTGGGCATGTTGTATCCCCACGCAGGGGAGGTGCCTGCCTGGGGGCACACAGGCAGGCAGAGGGGGCCCACAGAGCCAGGCGACAGCCAGGGGACCAACGAGGCCTCGTCCCGCAACTCACAGCCAGGGGAAGGATGCCGCTGTTGTCCCTCTCGCAGGTGGACTGCTTGCGCAGTGGCCGTTGCTCCACAAAGCTCAGCAGCTCCTGCAGCACGTCTTTTGCAACTGCGGGCTTATCCAGCAGCACCTTCCACATGGTTGTGGCGATGCTGCAGGCCCAGAGCGCTCTGTCAGTGGCACTTCCTCGGCCACAGCGCCAGAGCCTGGGCATGCCCTGGAGCTCCCTGGACGTCCAGCAACCCTGACCCTGCCCACCTCCTCCTCACTGGGAGCCCTAAAGGGGGCCTGCCCATGCAGGCTGGACAGCACCAGGCTGAAGTGCCTTGTGGGGAAGGCAGGGAGCATGGCCGCTGCCTGCTGAAAGCAGGCTCCCTTGTCAGCTCTGCCTTCTGCAGAGCTACCTGATGCATGGGGACTGGGTAGTGGTGGGACAGACAGAGGACCCTGCCCCGCAGGCGTGTCCTGGGAGTCTCCTTGGGTCTGGCCCCCTTTGCGCCATTCTCCCCATCTGCGATGAGCCCTCGAGCCTGACGGGCCCCATACCTGTTGCAGAGCGGGGAGCAGTAGAGCAGGCTCATGGTCACCTCGTCAGGGTTCGAGCAGCACAGCTGGCAAAGGATGTTGTTCAGGGTGGCCCGGGCCGACAACTCTCTGACGTACCTCAGGCTCCTGTAGAGGCACCTCATGATCCGTGGCACCTGGAAGACCCATGGGTGAGAGTGGGGCTGCTACCAGAGAGCAGCCATTACCCCACCTCCCACTGACATCCCCTTCCTTCTCCACGGCTCCCAGTGCTCCTTGCTGCCTTCCAAGGCTCTTGGGTGCCCCAGACCCCTGGCTCTGGCGAGGTAACACCATGTCCCAGAGGGCTCCTGCCCCCCACACACCACCTGCAGCCTGCTTACATCTTCCAGTGAAGAGACAGCACCCACCACAAACATGTTCAGCATGTGGGCAGCCACCACCGTGCTGTAGTTGCTGCAGTTCCTCAGGCCCTCGATGGCTGTGACAATGACGTCTATCCCCTCGGAGGGCTGAAGGTTTTTCAAACAGCTTATGGGAGAAAGGAGGTGAGGGAAGAAATGTCACGCTCTGTGCCACATTAATGGTGCTTAGCTGAGCAGTGGACGTGGCTCGGGAGAGGGGGGCGGGGTAATGCTGGCACTGTGGTCCCAGCAGAGCCAGGGGCGGCTGTTGGGTTGTGCAGCGGCAACATGGGGCACATGGCCACAGGGCCATCAGGGCAAGGGAGGATGGTTGCGGTCAGGGTCACAGTACACTGGCTCTGCAGGCAAGCACAGCTTGATGGTGGCCCTCAAGGCTGCAGCTGCTGCTGGGACTCTTGGAGTGAAGCCCCTGCCCACTCCCCACTCAGGCACAGTGGAAGCAGCACCGGGGGAGAGCTGGGCTGCTACCAGAGTGCAGCCTTACACAAGGTGCCACTGAGAGCTGCTTCCCTCTCCACCACGCCCTCTGCCCACTCTGCATGAACCGCGATACCCCCTCAGCCCTGCTCATTAGGCAGCCCTCTGCTCATCCAAGTCCCCTGATGACCCCATGGCCAAGAGTCGCAGGAGGGGAGGTGCTCCTCACATTCATGATGACACTGAGGTTGCTGGTCCATGACACGCAGAGCTCGTTGTCAGCTTCCCACTCCTTTGGGTTCTCCGCATGCCCTTGATTATCCTGCAACGGCTCGCTGCCTGAGCAGGAGCGGAAAAAGAGAGCAGTCAGGAGGAGGGGAGGAGCCTTGGAGGGGGCAGACTGATGGCCTCAGGGAGAAAGCAGCCTGGCAGAGGAGAAGAGCATGCCAGTAACATCTGGGGAGCAGGATTCCCCGGGAGGCTGGGGGCCCCTTGCAGGGGACAGAAGGGGCAACTGCTCTGAAGGCTACCAAAGGCCTGGCGGGGTTCAATGGGACTTTGTGGTGTGAAGCACCTCAGGATCCCTAGTGCGAGCAGGGGTTGCTGAGCATTTTCCACAGCAGGGCAGTCCAGCACAGCCACTAACATCCCGCTGCCCTACTGCTCCATCAGCCCTCTTTACTGCTCCTGTGTCTCACGGAGCAGAGTGGCCGAGGCAGGCTGATGCCCTCCCTGGCCCTGCCAGGCTCTCCAGCTCCACAAGGATGCAGCCCACCACAGCTTCTCTTACGTTTTCGTTGCACCACAAATCTGAAGAGGCAATGAAGAGCGTCCAAAGCCCCACGGCTGGTCTCTGCATTCTCATAGGCACAGCAAAGTATGAGACGCCCCACCAGCTGTCCCACTATGGGGACAGAGACCCTTCCGTAGCCGCTGGGGCTCTCCTCAACTCCTCCAAAGGGGCGCCAGACCTGCGGAATGGGCGGTACAGCTAGAAGGACTGATGGCAGGCAGTTGCCACCAAAGCCCTGAAGCCAAGAGTCTGCCGAGGCACGCATGCCAGGTGAGTCAAAGCTCCGGAGGGCCCTGCAGGCCTGGGCTCCCAAAGCAGCAAGGCAGCACTGCCACACCTTGCCTCACATCGTGCTCCCTGCACACTCCTGCCCTGCACACAGCTGGGGTACAGCTGGGGCCTCAGAAAAAAAGCTTGCAGAGAGAAGCTCATGGCAAGAGGAACAGAGAGCTTTTGCCTCAGGGCAGGGCCTTACTGAGCGCTTTGACCTCTGGCCAGGCTTCCCTCAGAGGCACCCCGGAGCTGAAGGCTGCTCTGGTCTGCAGGCAAGGGGCAAAGGGGTGGCTGGGAGGCGCCTGCCTCCTTACCTCCAGCGAGGAATAGTTGGACAGCACATTGCTCAGCCTCCCAATCCTCCCCACAGCCCTCTCACGCACAGCTGCTCTCTCCGAGTTGGTGAAGGGCAACAGGAGCTGGGAGGACAAAGCCTACTGGTCTACCTGGGGAGCTGACACCTGCTCCAGCAGAAGCAGCTCTCCTCAGCCCCTGGCTGCACTGATACAGTTCAGGAAGGCAGGTAACTGCACACCCCCTGCACAGGCACCCTTCTCAGACACTCCCCCTCCAGAACATCGCCCTGCATGCAGAACATTCCCTGGCGGTCTGCTTGGGGAGGTTGGGCTATGGCCTCCTGGCCTGGCAAAAGAACCAACCTTCTCAGCTGGGCTCCCCTTGCAGGATGGGCAAGTCCTAGCAGGGCCCTGCACCACTCAGATCTGGAGAGCAAAGGACAAGGGACGGGGGGCAGGCAGGGGGATTGCAGCAGTAGCTGCCGTCTGTGTGGTGCTGAGAGAAAAAGGACGCAATTCCTCCCACATCTTTGGTGCAGGAAAGGCTTTGCGGGCAGAGTTGGCCCTGGAGTGCAGCAAGCAAGGCTTTCTCATGACCTAGGAGTCGTCTCTGGAAGCAGAAGGGACTTGGGTTGCAGCCAGCGCACCCCACAGGCACCTCCCGGTCACCTAAGGGAGGTGGGCTCCCTCCCTGCACTCTGCAGCCTCCACATGGCACTGAGATAGGAAATGGCCACTTGAGGGTATCGCTTCCCCCTGAGCTGAGGAACAGTCCCTGTGAAGCCCACTCTTTGCAAATGCCACACTTGCAAGATATTCTGCAGCTCCAGGAGGCTGGAAGTGGCAGAGTTGAGCACCAGCACCTCCAGCATGTTATCCATGCTGTCCAGGGTCTGCAAGGAGCACAGAGGGTTGTGACACTCTTTCACCCCTCCCTGGCACACACCAGCCTCTGGGCTTTGCCCGTGGCCACACCCAGAGGAAGGGGTAGAAGAGAGGAGGGTGGGAAAGCAAAGCTGAGATCGGGCCCTGCCTGTGATCTTAATCGTCTCTCAGCACAGGCCGGGCAGCGGCAAGAGCAGAGGGGCTGACAGGCTCCCCATCGCTCGCTCAGTGCATACCTTGGAATAGAGGCAGGTGTCCAGGTTCTTCATGTCTTCTTCGGCGGGAAGCAAGAAGACACTCCTGAAGCAGGTGTGCAGGAGGATGCTCTTTTTGCCCTCCAGAACCGGCTCCACGGCACTGCAAAGAGAGAGAGGCGCTTGCTCAACACTGGCGCTGGCAGCACTGCCTTGATGCCCTGGCAAGGTGGATGTGGACTCTGGGGCAGGAGTCGTCGGGCTGGTCCCAAGAGCAGCTGGGGCAGCCCTGCGTGTGTTGGGGGGGGGTGCTCCTTCCTTCCATGACACTGCTCCTGGGACAGAGGACAGTCCTGGTTGGTAGGCCTCATGCCTCCTCAACCATCTGCCTCCCCTTCTCTGGTGAAGGCCAAGGTGCCCTGGGCAGCTGCAGGTAGCCCTGTGCCCTCCCATCTGCCCTGATGACAAACCCGGGGCCAGGGGGAGCAGAGGCCCAGCGGACAGAACCACCAGCCTCCCTCCACGATGGGGGGACACCTCCCAGGCAGGCACGGTGCCATCAGGACCATGCTCTGGAGAGGTCTGGGCCAAACCAGGGGCTGACATACGTACCTCATCGCCGTGAGAGCAAGCATGGCTTGCTGGCGCATTGCTGTGCCCAGATGCTCCATCGGCTCCTCCTCCAGCAGCACCTGGAGAGCACAACCAGCATGCCACACTGAAAGTGCCACCGCCCAGCGCCAGCACAGCCAGCAGCACTCTGTGAGGCTAGCAGAGGCCTGAGGCCCCCATCCCTGCACTGCAGCCCACAATGACCCCCACTCTGAGGTCTCAGCTCGCAGGGCTTCTCAAGGCCACCCGGACACCTGTCAGCAGCAGCTCTTTGCCAATGCTTGCTTGCCCCAGTCCTCCCAGTGCCCAAGTCCTCTCCTCAGAGCTGTGCTTGCGCCCAGCTGCCCTTGAGCCCATACTCACAGCTGCTGCATGTGTCCTCACCTTGATATGCTCGGCCAGGTCGTACGTGCAGCAGAAAACATCCAGGCCCCACGACAAGGCCTTGGAGCTGCTGCCTCGGCAGAGGGTGCAGATGCACTCCAGGAACTTGAGCTTCTGCACCTCTTCCTGACGCACAGGGAAGAGAGACGGAGTGAGCATGAAGAGCAGGGGAAAGACCAGCAGGAGCCGAGCAGCGAGGGGGCTGCAAGAGGTGCGCGTGTCCCCTGGCCGGGAGCAGCTCTGCACAGCCAGCAGCCCCCCCGCCGCCTGGCAGCAGAGCCGGCGCGACCCGCAGGGAGACTCAGGCCCGGCCCGGCCGGACGTGGCTGCAGCTACCTTCTGTGTGCCGCTCACAAAGGCCTGGATGAACTCCAGGGCTTCCTCATCCTCTCTCGACAGCTCTGACCAGCTGCAGATGGAAAACTTGGCCCCTGCAACAGCCAGAGAGCCAGGAGGCCTGGAGACACTGAGCGCACCGAGCTCGGCCTCCGTGCCACCGCCCCGGGCACCCCAGCGCCAGGGTGCGGGCAGACGGGAGCCCCGTGCAGAGCAGGACGCGCTGCCCGGCCCCGGCCCGGCCCAGCCCCGCGCATCCCCTCACTCACTGCTCCGCGGACTCCGCGACGCCTGGGCCCTGCAGCACTCGGAGGACGCCTGGGGAGAGCTGCTGCCCTGGGGAGTCCCGTCCCACTCCTGGGGTGCCCGGGGGCTGCGCGGGCGGCTGCCCTCCTTCTCCCCGGCCGCCCGGGGGTGGCTGGGGGGTCTCTCCTCCATCCTGCGGGGCAGAGCAGAGGCCAAGGGGGAAAGTTTTTAAGGCAGAGCCAGGCAGCTTCCTGTGGGGGTGGTGGCGGTGCTGCAGCGTCCCCCCGCCCGCCCCGGCCCTGGCGCCAGCTCTCCTGCCCCACAGCCCCTTCCACGGCTGAGGGCCCCCGCGGCCCCGCCACGCTGCCCAGCCCCAGCCCCAGCCCCGTGGCTCCCACCCGGCACAGGAGGTGGGAAGGCCTCGGGAAACGCCTCGGCTCCGCAGGGCTGCCGGGGCGGCAGGGAAAGTCGCAGCTGTGCTCGGCGGCTCCTGCCCGAGCCCCGCGCGCTCCTGCCCCCTCCCAGCACCGTCCTCCCGGACACTGCGGGGCCGCGGTGGGTCACCACGCGGGTCCCAGCAGCCCCGCTCGTGGCGGCGCTGAGGTCACCTCTGCTGCCCGCAGCGGCTCCACGAGCAGCAGCCGCCGCCGCTGCAGCCCCAGGGCCCGAACGCCGCCGCCCCGCGGAGGACAGAGCTGCCGGAGGCAGCGGGAGGCAGCTCCAGGGGCAGCGCGGGGCTGCGCACGGCCACCTCCCTCCCGCTTCAGCCCCGACGGACCAGGCGCTGCAGCCACTCACCTACCGGGCACCAACCGCTAACCCCAAGCCCTGCTCCTGAACCAGCCCCGGCCCCGACTCCAACCCCTCAGCCCAAACCCCACCGCTGAGCCAAGACACACACCTCTCACCCCTTTCCCTGGCGCTCACCTCACCCCCACCCTCAGCCCCAGCATCACCACGCCAACCTTCCCCCAGCCCTCACCTCCAGCCATCACCCAGTCCCCCACAAAGCTCGCCCGCGCTCACCACAAGCACCAGCACCCCGAAGCACCGCAGCAGAACCTCCCCCCAATCCTCCCCCCGGCCCCACCCAGTACAGCCACCCCCCGTCCCTGGCTCCACCCGCAACACCAACCCCCAAGCAGAAACCCCAAGGAGCGGCCTCGACCCTAACTGCTAACACAACCCCCTTCCCCGCTAGCCCCCCCCGCGCACTGACCACCCAACCTGCCACCCCTCGGCCCACGCGCACGCTGGGCTCCCGCCGACCCCGGGAGGCAGTGGCAGCGCAGGGACTAGGAGGGGCTGGAGCAGCCGCGCTTGGCAGGGACCTGGGGAGCTGGTCTGGTCCAGCCCCGCAGATCAAGCAGGGTCCCCTGGAGCAGGCTGCCCTGCAGCAGGAGGGGCCCGTTTGGAGTCTCTCCCGGAGCGGAGACTCCGCAGCCTCTCGGGGAACCTCTGCCCGCCTTCGGCCCCTTCACAGTGAACAAGCGATTTCCTGCGCTCCGGCGGAATTTCCTGCTCCACCATCCTGTGCCGCTGCCTCTCCTGCTCCCCCTGCGCACAGCAGGCCGCTCCCGCGCGGCCGCGGGGCAGAGGCCCCCGCCGCCCCCCACCCGCCCACGGGCCCGGCCCGGGCGAGCCCTGGCCCAGGCGCAGGAGGCGGCGGGCAGGGGGCGCTGCGCCCCGCCGGCCCCACGCCTGGCAGCAGGGACAGCCCCACCGGGGCGCGCCATTGGGCGGCCGGCACGTCGCTCAGGGCACAGCCCGCCCCCCAGGCCCCATTGGCTCGCGGCCTCCCCTCGCGAGCTGATTGGCCAGGCGCGGGCGGCAGCCCTGAGGGCGGGCAGGCTCGGTGCCGCCCTGAGGCCGGTGCAGCCGCCCCGCGCCCGGCCCCGCCGCCGCCGCTGCCGCCCTGCTCCGCCCGCGGAGCCCCCGCAGCTCTCGGCCCTTCCCCGCTCGCGCCCAGCCCTCGCCCCCTGCCCCAGCCCCGCAGCCCTCGCCCGCAGCCCCACGCCTCCCCCACAGCCAGCCCCCACCAGCGCTGCTCCCCAGGAACCCTGAGCAGAGCCACAGCCCTGCCTGGAGCCTCCCCCGACCCCAGCCCTCCACGGGGAGCTCCGACCCGGAGCCCGGGCCGCACCGGCCACGCCATCTGGGTTCAAGAAGTCGTTTTCCCCACTCGCTCCTGACCAACTTCAGAGACAGTTTCGCTTTCTTCTCTGCCTCAGCTAAACTATGAAATGCAGCGTTAAACTCGGAGCAGGTGGAAGTGGTTATTTCTGGAGCCCGGGACTTCAGGGCGGCAGTGTGCTTCCATACCCCCGAAATGCCTTGACTGCGTGCTCCGTGGCAGGAGCGTCTCCGCTACCAAGCTGCGATGGAAACAACGCAACACAACATGAAAACGTGCCGCACAGAATCGCAGCTCTGCCCGGTCCTTCCTAGGAACATCTGCAGGAGCTGCTCAGTCCAAACAGAAACCACAGCTCTCTTCTTTGAAGAAACGCAGGCCCCAAACAGCCACTTGCTCTGCACAGTGCTCCCCAAATGCAGGCAGTATTATCCCACCGGTAATCTGTTCCCCTGTGTCTGCTGGAGAGATTTTTGCCCTCTGGAGCTCTGCGGGAGACGCTGAAGGCACCAAGTTCACCAGACGTGACGTGTGCTCACGATGGGCAAGACCTGGGTGTCTCCTCTTGCAGGGACATGGGGTGTTACCTTCTCACCGGGGGCACACTGACAACTGCAGCAGATACCCCAAACCTGTCTTGAACAGCTTCTGCCTTTTGCTGTTGCCCATGGCACAACCCAGGTATTGAAGCTCGGTCACAGCCTCTCTTTAAAACTGCACTTAGCGGAGGAGTGCCGCCTGCAGCAGCATGAGGTCAGGGACTGGCAGTGGGTAATCAAGTCACGCTAACCCTAAGATGGAAACTTAATCTAAATGTAACTCTATGTAGTAATGGCAGAGTGAGATGGGTACTACAGCCACGTAAGGCAAGGCTGTCGTTGCAGTGCGACCTCTGCTTTGGACCAAATCCGCACACAGGGGCCTGGGTCAGAGGCCGTTTTTTCTGTGGTTGCTGGTCAGTGCTGCCAGCACTGCAGCTGCAGTGGACATTGGTGATCGGTGTGGGACAGCAGGAGCTGTGAATGGAAGGGGTCTTTGGACAGGCAAGGGACAGAAAGGAAGGGACAGGAAAACGCGGTGCCGTCGCAGAAACTGGTGCCATGCCACAGAGCTCCCCAGGAGCTGACACCCGACTGCTGGGCCGCAGTGCTCCTCAGCTGGAGCACTCTGCTTGCAGCCCGTCCTCCCAGAGCTGGGATGGTGTCTCAAAGCAATTTCCTGGTGGTGAGTGAAAGCGATAGTGTCAGGGACCTGATGCAGCGGTTTGCAGAGAAGGGCGTGCAGAAGGGGCCGGCAGGTCGATGACGGTGATGTGCCGCAGGGCACGGGCCGCTGCTGCTCTCCCCACCGGGCACCAGCGATACTGCCAGGGCAGACCTGGGGCGGGTCACGCACGGCCGCGCGGTCCCGAGGGCACCGGGGAAGGGCTTGGGGGCCGTGACCGCGAGGCAGGCAGGAGAGGCGGGCCTGCCGCCGCAGGCCCCGGGCGCACGAGCACCCGCCGGGCGGCAGCGTCGCTCTGGGCTCCCTGCGCAGCCGCCGCCAACGCCCGTCGCTGCCGCAGCTGCTGCTCAGCGGCCGCAGAGCGGAGCCGCGGTGGGGCCTGGCGGGGGCATGGCCAGCGGGCCCAGGGGCGGGGCCACGGGCACAGAGGCCCTGCCCTCATCTGCAGCAGTGACACCTCCCTCGCTGTGACCCCTCCCACCCCGGGCTCCTCCATTGGCTCCTTTGGGGTGGGGCGGGGACTCCTGGGGCGGGACCTGGGAGAGAGGAGCGGGAGGGGGCAGCAGTGAGCATGCGCTGTGCGGGGGCGGGGCAGGCAGGGCAGACAAGGGGCGGGGCCCCGAGGGTCAGGAGGGGCGGGGCAGGGCGGAGCATGCGCACTGGGGCTGAGGAGGCGGCTGAGGGGCGGGGGGGGGCCGGGGCTGCCCGGGCCCTGCGGGCAGGGAGGGGGCGAGAGGCGGCTGCTGCCGCGGGGCAGCGTCTCCCGCCCCGGGGCTGTCCGGAACCTTTAGCCGCAGTGCTGGGAGCTGCCGCCCCGGCTGCGGGGCTGAGGGCTGGGCAGAGCGAGCGGCCATGTGCACGGGGGCGGCAGTAGCCGCCGCGGCCCCGCCGTGTGCCAGCAGCGGCCCCCTGGATCTTGTGCCCCTTCTCCTGGCGGCCCCGCGGCTCGGAGCTGCCTGCAGTGACCATTTCTCAGCACCGTCCCCGCTGCAAGAGCAGGGTGCGGGCCCAGCACTGCTGTGCGTGGGCAGAGCGTGGGCGAAGGCACTTTCGGAGCTGCCTCGCAGACCTGCTTGTCTCTCCGTCGGCTTTGGAGTCTGGGACTCTTGTCCAGCCTGGGCAGCTCCTTCTCCCTTCCCCACACCCCACGGGCAGGGACCTGAAAGCAGAGACTCAGTCCCTGCCAGAGCTTCCTCCTGAGACGCCCCGGGCAGTGTCCTGGGGGTGAGCGGGAGCTCTGAGCAGCCCTGCCCAATGGAGCCCCCTGTGCATGGGGGAATGTCCCTGCCCTGCCGGGGCCGCTCCTTCGCCCAGAGCTTCCCCAGCCCCTGTTCACCTTGCTTGTAGGTATCCCTGGACATCGCCTGGAGAAGGCTGGGTTGTGCCTTGTGTCTGCTGGGACACCGATGCTGGCGAGGTGTGACTGAAGTGTCAGCTTGAAATGTGTCTCTGGCTGAAAGCTGAGCTGGAGGATGCGGGCGTTTTTTGTCGTCGTGAGCTTTACCTTCTGCAATACCAGTGTGTGCTGAATGCAAATACAGTTTTCGAGGAAGGGCTCTGCATTTAACATGCACTCCCCACTGCTTTGTGTGTGACCTGGGTAGCGTATGGACAGCAGCTCTTCCGTGTGTTCTATAAAAGGGGGAGTCAAGGATATCAGTTATGTTGAAAGAAGGTTTTCTGCTCCTGACAGAAGAGGGAGATTATCCAGTAGGGTCGGGTACGGCTGGGCTTGGGAGCATAGCAGTAGAAAGGGAACGATTTTGTTGAAGAAACACCAAAGTATCCTTACCGTGTCTCCTGTCCTTTGGGAAAGGAAATGGAAAAGCAAGAAAACCCCTGCTTTCAGCGTCTGCTCCTGAAGCAGAAGTTTTCACAAGACTTCCTCTTTGTCTTATCTGATCTAAGAGTTTGGCTCTTGCCTTCTGCTTCGTTTGGGAAGTGTGCAGCTGAGAATCTTTGGAAGAGCCAGTTGCTGAGCCCTGCGTGAGCAGTAGGTTCTTTCCTACTGTGTGCGTATGAGTTGCTTTCCCATCTTGCATTTCCTCACCTGCTTAGACATTTCTACCCTAGCACTGAGCGTGTTCAAAGCAGAGGTTTGTGGAAGACCCCTGAGTGTCTCCTGTTTCTTGCAGGGGGTCCTTATGGCATTTCTGTGAAACCTGCAGAAGTCGTGTTTAGGCCGATGCCGAGACCCCACAGCTGCTCCCTCCCTTTGCATGGCTCAGACACATGCCTGGCTTCAGGGTCCATGCGCTCCTTCAGCTCTGCTGGTGTAAGTGTCTGTGGGCCTGGTGTGAGGAGGCCACTAGCTGGGGCAGGTGTGAGAGCAGTGCAGCCAGAGCGGGAGGCTGGACGGGGTGGGGAGCTGCAGCCAGAGCAAAGACTGATGCTCCCCTCTGGCTCAGGTGCCAGTGTAGCTGCCAGGACTGCTGCGTGCCAGTGCTGACGCTGCCCTGCCAGCCCTGGGCACCCTGGGCAGAAGTCCCTGCCACCAGGGTCACTGCTGGCCTCACAGTGGGGATCGCTCACCCGAGATCCTGGTGGTGGGAGGAGCTGGAGCTGCTCCGGCAGCCGTGCAGAGCCTGGGGGTGCAGGGATCCCCTGCGGGGAGACTCGTCATGCAGGGGAGACCCCGGAGGATGCCCTGAGCCTGCAAACTGCCATGGGCACGGCCCCATCCTCTCGCTGGGTACAAATCCACTGCCAACAATCCCTAGGAGGGCGGCCGCCCACGCAGCCCCCGGGTACCCCAGGAGTCGAACGGGACTCCCCAGGGCAGCAGCTCTCCCCAGGCGTCCTCGAGGGCTGCAGGCCCAGGCATCGCGGAGCCCGTGGAGCAGTGAGTTAGGGGCCCCGTGGGGCCGGGCCGGGCCAGGGCCAGGGCCGGGCAGCGCGCCCTGCTCTGCGCGGGGCTCCCGTCTGCCCGCACCCTGGCAATGGGGTGCCAGGGGCATTGGCACGGAGGCCGAGCTCGGTGCGCTCGTCTCTGCTGCCTGCGCTCAGTGTCTCCAGGCCTCCTGGCTCTCTGGCTGTTGCAGGGGCCAAGTTTTCCATCTGCAGCTGGTCGGAGCTGTCGAGAGAGGATGAGGAAGCCCTGGAGTTCATCCAGGCCTTTGTGAGCGGCACACAGAAGGTAGCTGCAGCCACGTCCGGCCGGGCCGGGCCTGAGTCTCCCTGCGGGTCGCGCCGGCTCTGCTGCCTGCTGCCAGGCTGCGGGGGGGCTGCTGGCTGTGCAGAGCTGCTCCCGGCCAGGGGACACGCGCACTGCTGCAGCCCCCTCGCTGCTCTGCTTCTGCTGGTCTTTCCCCTGCCCTTCACGCTCACTCCATCTCTCTTCCCCGTGCGTCAGGAAGAGGTGCAGAAGCTCAAGTTCCTGGAGTGCGTCTGCACCCTCTGCAGAGGCAGCAGCTCCAAGGCCTTGTCGTGGGGCCTGGATGTTTTCTGCTGCACGTACGACCTGGCCGAGCATATCAAGGTGAGGACACATGCAGCAGCTGTGAGTATGGGCTCAAGGGCAGCTGGGCGCAAGCACAGCTCTTTGGAGAGGACTTGGTCACTGGGAGGACTGGGGCAAGCAAGCATTGGCAAAGAGCTGCTGCTCACAGGTGCCCGGGTGGCCTTGAGAAGCCCTGCGAGCTGAGACCTCAAAGTGGGGGTCATTGTGGGCTGCAGTGCAGGGATGGGGGCCTCAGGCCTCTGCTAGCCTCACAGAGTGCTGCTGGGAGTGCTGGCGCTGGGTGGTGGCACTTTCAGTGTGGCATGCTGGTTGTGCTCTGTAGGTGCTGCTGGAGGAGGAGCCGATGGAGCAGCTGGGCACAGCAGTGCGTCAGCAAGCCATGCTTGCTCTCATGGCGATGAGGTACGTACGTCAGCCCCTGGTTTGGCCCAGACCTCTCCAGAGCATGGTCCTGATGGCACCGTGCCTGCCTGGGAGGTGTCCCCCCATCATGGAGGGAGGCTGGTGGTTCTGCCCACTGGGCCTCTGCTCTCCCTGGCCCCGGCTTTGTCATCAGGAGATGGGAGGGCACAAGGCTACCGGGAGGGCACAGGGCTACCTGCAGCTGCCCAGGACACCTTGGCCTTCACCAGAGAAGGGGAGGCAGATGGTTGAGGAGGCATGAAGCCTACCAAGCAGGACTGTCCAGTGTCCCAGGAGCAGTGTCATGGAAGGAAGGAGCACCCCCCCAACACATGCAGGGCTGCCCCAGCTGCTCTCGGGACCAGCCCGAGGACTCCTGCCCCAGAGGTCCACATCCACCTTGCCAGGGCATCAAGGCAGTGCTGCCAGCGCCAGTGTTGAGCAAGCGCCTCTCTCTCTTTGCAGTGCCGTGGAGCCGGTTCTGGAGGGCAAAAAGAGCATCCTCCTGCACACCTGCTTCAGGAGTGTCTTCTTGCTTCCTGCCAAAGAAGACATGAAGAACCTGGACACCTGCCTCTATTCCAAGGTATGCACTGGGCAAGCGACGGGGAGCCTGTCAGCCCCTCTGCTCTTGCCCCTGCCCAGTCTGTGCCGAGAGACGACTGTAAGATCACAGGCAGGGCCCGATCTCAGCTTTGCTTTCCCACCTTCCTCCCTTCTACCCCTTCCTCTGGGTGTGGCCACGGGCAAAGCCCAGAGGCTGGTGTGTGCCAGGGAGCAGTGAAGAGAGTGTCACAACCCTCTGTCCTCCTTGCAGACCCTGGACAGCATGGATAACATGCTGGAGGTGCTGGTGCTCAACTCTGCCACTTCCAGCCTCCTGGAGCTGCAGAATATCTTGCAGGTGTGGCATTTGCAAAGAGTGGGCTTCACAGGGACTGTTCCTCAGCTCAGGGGGAAGCGATACCCTCAAGTGGCCATTTCCTATCTCAGTGCCGTGTGGAGGCTGCAGAGTGCAGGGAGGGAGCCCACCTCCCTTAGGTGACTGGGAGGTGCCTGTGCAGTGATCCTGGGGTGCGCTGGCTGCAGCCCAAGTCCCTTCTCCTTCCAGAGACTCCTCCGAGGTCATGAGAAAGCCTTGCCTGCTGCACTCCAGGGCCAACTCTGCCCTCAAAGCCTTTCCTGCACCAAAGATGTGGGAGGAATTGGCGTCCTTTTTCTCTCAGCACCACACAGACGGCAGCTACTTCTGCGATCCCCCTGCCTGCCCCCTGTCCCTTGTCCTTTGCTCTCCAGATCTGACTGGGGCAGGGCCCTGCTAGGACTCGCCCATCCTGCAAGGGGAGCCCAGCTGAGAAGTTTGGTTCTTTTGCCAGGCCAGGAGGCCATAGCCCAACCTCCCCAAGCAGACCACCAGGGAATGTCCTGCACACAGGGCAATGTTCTGGAGGGGGTGTGTGGAAAGGGTGCCTGTGCAGGGGGTGTGCAGTTACCTGCCTTCCTGAACTGTATCAGTGCAGCCAGGGGCTGAGGAGAGCTGCTTCTGCTGGAGCAGGTGTCAGCTCCCCAGGCAGACCAGTAGGCTTTGTCCTCCCAGCTCTTGTTGCCCTTCACCAACTCGGAGAGAGCAGCTGTGCGTGAGAGGGCTGTGGGGAGGATTGGGAGGCTGAGCAATGTGCTGTCCAACTATTCCTCGCTGGAGGTAAGGAGGCAGGCGCCTCCCAGCCACCCCTTTGCCCCTTGCCTGCAGACCAGAGCAGCCTTCAGCTCCGGGGTGCCTGTGAGGGAAGCCTGGCCAGAGGTCAAAGCGCTCAGCAAGGCCCTGCCCTGAGGCAAAAGCTCTCTGTTCCTCTTGCCATGAGCTTCTCTCTGCAGGCGTTTTTTTCTGAGGCCCCAGCTGTGCCCCAGCTCTGTGCAGGGCAGGAGTGTGCAGGGAGCACGATGTGAGGCGAGGTGTGGCAGTGCTGCCTTGCTGCTTTGGGAGGCCAGGCCTGCAGGGCCCTCCGGAGCTTTGACTCACCTGGCATGCATGCCTGGGCAGACTCTTGGCTTCAGGGCTTTGGTGGCGACTGCTTGCCATCAGTCCTTCTAGCTGTACCGCCAGTTCCACAGGTCTGGCTCCTCTTTGGAGGAGTTGAGGAGAGCCCCACCGGCTATGGAAGGGTCTATGTGGCCATAGTGGGACAACTGGTGGGGCGTCTCGTACTTTGCTGCTCCTATGAGGATGTGGAGAGCAGCCGTGGGGCTTCGGACGCTCTTCATTGCCTCTTCAGATTTGTGGTGCAACAAAAACGTAAGAGAAGCTGTGGTGGGCTGCATGCTTGTGGAGCTGGAGAGCCTGGCAAGGCCAGGGAGGGCATGAGCCTGCCTCGGCCACTCTGCTCCGTGAGACACAGGAGCAGTAAAGAGGGCTGATGGAGCAGTAGGGCAGCAGGATGTTAGTGCCTGTGCTGGACTGCCCTGCTGTGGAAAATGCTCAGCAACCCCTGCTCGCACTAGGGATCCTGAGGTGCTTCACACCACAAAGTCCCATTGAACCCCCCCAGGCCTTTGGTAGCCTTCAAAGCAGTTGCCCCTTCTGTCCCCTGCAAGGGGCCCCCAGCCTCCCGGGGAATCCTGCTCCCCAGATGTTACTGGCATGCTCTTCTCCTCTGCCAGGCTGCTTTCTCCCTGAGGCCATCAGTCTGCCCCCTCCAAGGCTCCTTCACTCCTCCTGACTGCTCTCTTTTTCCGTTCCTGCTCAGGCAGCGAGCCGTTGCAGGATAATCAAGGGCATGCGGAGAACCCAAAGGAGTGGGAAGCTGACAACGAGCTCTGCGTGTCATGGACCAGCAACCTCAGTGTCATCATGAATGTGAGCAGCACCTCCCCTGCTGGGACTCTTGGCCATGGGGTCATCATGGGACTTGGATGAGCAGAGGGCTGCCTAATGAGCAGGGCTGAGGGGGTATCGTGGTTCACGCAGAGTGGGCAGAGGGCGTGGTGGAGAGGGAAGCAGCTCTCAGTGGCACCTTGTGTAAGGCTGCACTCTCCCAGTGCCGCTTCCACTGTGCCTGAGTGGGGAGTGGGCAGGGGCTTCACTCCAAGAGTCCCAGCAGCAGCTGCAGCCTTGAGGGCCACCGTCAAGCTGTGCTTGCCTGCAGAGCCAGTGCGCTGTGACCCTGACCGCGACCATCCTCGCTTGCCCTGATGTCCCTGTGGCCACGTGCCCCACGGTGCCGCTGCACAACCCAACAGCCGCCCCTGGCTCTGCTGGGACCACAGTGCCAGCATTACCCCGCCCCCCTCTCCCGAGCCACGTCCACTGCTCAGCTAAGCACCATTAATGTGGCACAGAGCGTGACATTTCTTCCCTCACCTCCATTCTCCCATAAGCTGTTTGTGAAAAACCTTCAGCCCTCCGAGGGCATAGACGTCATTGTCACAGCCATCGAGGGCATGAGGAACTGCAGCAACTACAGCACCGTGGTGGCTACTCACATGCTGAACATGTTTGTGGTGGGCGCTGTCTCTTCACTGGAAGATGTAAGCAGGCTGCAGGTGGCGTGCGTGGGGCAGGAGCCCTCTGGGACATGGTGTTACCTCGCCAGAGCCAGGGGTCTGGGGCACCCAAGAGCCTTGGAAGGCAGCAAGGAGCACTGGGAGCCGTGGAGAAGGAAGGGGATGTCAGTGGGAAGTGGGGTAATGGCTGCTCTCTGGTAGCAGCACCACTCCACCCATGGGTCTTCCAGGTGCCACGGATCATGAGGTGCCTCTACAGGAGCCTGAGGTACGTCAGGGAGCTGTCGGCCCGGGTCACCCTGAACAACATCCTTTGCCAGCTGTGCTGCTCGAACCCTGAAGAGGTGACCGTGAGCCTGCTCTACTGCTCCCCGCTCTGCAATAGGTATGGGGCACGTCAGGCTCGAGGGCTCATCGCAGATGGGGAGAAGGGCGCAAAGGGGGCCAGACCTAAGGAGACTCTCAGGACATGCCTGCGGGGCAGGGTCCTCTGTCTGTCCCACCACTGCCCAGTCCCCATGCATCAAGTAGCTCTGCAGAAGGCAGAGCTGAGCAAGGGAGCCTGCTTTCAGCAGGCAGCGGCCATGCTCCCTGCCTTCCCCACAAGGCACTTCAGCCTGGTGCTGTCCAGCCTGCATGGGCAGGCCCTCTTTAGAGCTCCCAGTGAGGAAGGGGTGGGCAGGGTCATGGCTGCTGGACGTCCAGGGAGCTCCAGGGCATGCCCAGGCTCTGGCGCTGTGGCCGAGGAAGTGCCACTGACAGAGCGCTCTGGGCCTGCAGCATCGCCACAACCATGTGGAAGGTGCTGCTGGATAAGCCCGCAGTTGCAAAAGACGTGCTGCAGGAGCTGCTGAGCTTGCTGGAGCAACGGCCACTGCGCAAGCAGTCCACCTCCTAGAGGGACAACAGCTGCATCCTTCCCCTGGCTGTGAGTTACGGGACGAGGCCTCGTTGGTCCCCTGGCTGTCGCCTGGCTCTGTGGGCCCCCTCTGCCCTGCCTGTGTGCCCCCAGGCAGGCACCTCCCCTGCATGGGGATACAACATGCCCAGCACCAGGCCTCCTGTTGCCAGCGCACAGGGCTGCCGAGCGCTGCTCTGCACACAAACACTCAGGCTGGCCATGGCCTGGAAATCTCCATCTCCCCCTGTCCCTGCATCCCCTAGTGTCCCTCACGCAGGAAGGCTCCTTGTGTACGGACAGGAGTTGAGGCCAAAGAGCCTGCAGGCATTGGCCTTGGTCAGGCAGCAAGTCCGAGCCCTCCATGTGCATTGTCCATGGCACGAGGCTGTGTGTGAGTCTCCCAGCTCGAGGGTTCAGGGAGAATGGCAGGGAGCGCTCAGGAGTGAGAGGTGTCCCTGGGTGTTTTCCACAGGCAACGAGAGCACTGCACGTAATCGTCCAGGAGCCTGACGACCCACAGGTGTTGAAGGCCTTCTTCCCCCAGCTCTTCCTGGCGCTGCTCTTTCAGATGGTCTTCACAGCAGGGTTTACCCGCCAGGAAGCAAACATCTTCCTGAGGGAATGCCAGCGGGATGGGTCCCGTGCCCCCAGCCACATCAGGTGCTCGATCCCACTCCTCCTGTCTTGGCCTTGGAGTTGGAGGCAGGGCCAGGCTGCCAGTGTGACCTGGGCTTTGCTCTGCATGCAGGTGTGCCATGGAGGCCATGAAGGGTCTCTTCCACTGTGCAGGCTATCGGCACGTAGCCCTAGCTGTGGAGAAGAATGGCGGCTGGGAGCTGTTTCTGCGTACAGAGACATCTCAGAAGGGAGTGTCCGTGCTGGCCAGGTAGAGCCCTTTACGCCCTGCTCTCCTGCAGCAGCTCTTCCGTGGATTTGGGGTGCCCCACACAATGTCCTTCCTTGTGGGTGGGTGGGGTTGGGGGCGAGCTCTCCAAGAAAGGGGCTGCAGCCTGCCCACTTGTGGCAAGGGCTCACACAGCAAAATGGCCATGGGAGCTCCCTGACCCACTACTGCCCAGCTTTGAGAGCTGTTGGGGGAGTAGTTGGTGTTAGGAGTAGTGCAAGAAGGTCCCTCGCAGGAGTGGTGCCCTCCCAAAGCTCCGGAGTGCCCTCCGGTGGGGCCTGGGCTCCCATCACAGAGAGGATTGGGGAGGGTCTGGCTGCAGTGGCAGCCAAAGCAGAGCCCCAGGAAAGGTGCAAGCTGAGCAGAAGGACCTGGGAAGGCCCCCGGGGCAGAGGAATGCCAAGGGGTGAGGACACGGCATGTGTGGGAAGGCCATGGCTTGCAGGTAGGAAGGGTGTTTCTCTAGTCTCCCACCCAGAGGAACATAATGGTGACTGAGCCTGGCTTTCTGATGGCAAGGTGTGGTGGGGAAAGAGCGGCCCTGCAGGAGCACATGCTGCTGGCTGCCGTGGCTGCGTGCCAAGCACTGCCTTGAGCTGCCTTCAGTGTGCTGGGGGGAAGTGGCTGAGGGGGCAAGCAGGCCCAGAGCAGGCTTACCTGCTCAGCTGAGGACCAACAGTGCCTTCTTCCTTCTGCCAGAGCCATGAGGAGAGCTCCGAGACACCTGTGTGGCTGGATCTTCCACCATCTGGCAAGGCTGCTGATCGGGGAGGACCAGTTTCGCCAGAGGCCCGCCATGGCTTTCTTTGTGGAGGTGAGCCTCATGGCAAGCAGTGCCTCTCTGGAGGTGCCGCTGAATGCTCTCTGCTCGTATTGTGCGCGTGCCTGGTGGGTGACGTTGGTGAATGGAGCTGGGGCAATGCCCGCGCTCTTGTTAGCAGCCCTGGCCTTGGCTCGTTTCTGCTGGGCGACCGCTCGCAAGCACTTGCCTTTTGGGCCTCCTTTGCGACAGCTCTCTGGGTTCAAGTGCTCCTCCAAGGGCTGAGGACAAGAGGCTGCAGAGGGCTCCGAGGCCGTGGGGTAGAGGCGAGCAGTGCGTGCAGTGTGCTGTGAGGCCCAGGGCTGGGAGCTGGGCCTGCGGGTGTCTCCACAGTGGCTCCTACCCGTGGCGTGAGCCGTGTCAGGGGCTGGTGCCCTTGGCCTGAATGTTGGGTGTGACGCAGGGCTGCACGCTGCAGGCAGTGCTGGTGGCTCTGCCAGTCCATCAGTGCTGTGTGCATTTCAGCTGCTGGACGGCCTTGACCTTGCCGAGATGGACGATGCCGCGCTGCCGCTCCTCTGGCGCTACATGCAGGCTGAGGGCCTGGAGCTGCGCAGACTGGCATTCAGAGGCCTCCTGAGCCTGCTGAAGAGGCCCGAGATGGTGAGCAGGGGGGCAGCTGGGTGAAGCCATGGTGGCAGGCTGGGGCTTGGCAGGTGGTGCTGGGTCACAGAGTGGCCTGGCCCTCAGGAGGTGTGCTAGCTGCTCCCACGTCCCCGCTGCCCTCTTGATGTGCCCCAAGTCTTTCATGGCAGCCCCTGGGCTGTGCTGCACAGGCAGAAAGGCACCAATGGCCCTCGGGAAGAGCTCCGCTGTGCCAGGCGGAGATCCAGGCCCAGCAGCAACAAGCCCCTTCCAAACGGCCTCCATTGTCTGAATGCTGCGGCCAGAGTCCTGCTGGGAGAGGGACGATGAGGCAGATCACAGGGTTGGGCTAATGCAGTCGGCTGCTGCTGGTGCTGGAGGCAGGAGCCTTGCTCCCTAGAGAAGCCCTAGGGTGCTCGGAGCCCCCTTGGAGATCTCTGCCCTGCACTGCAGCCTCTGTGCCCCAGCCGTGGCTGTGTGCAGAGCCCTGGCCGTGGCCCCTGAGCCCTGATGGGAAATCAGCCCCCAGAGCACTCGTGGCCAGGGGGCTCTGGCCTTGCTTCACAAAAGGAAGTTGTGTCTTTGCCACAGGCAAGGAAAATGCAGAGCCTGCTCCCAGACATGGTGGAGTGGCTGCAGGATGCCCGCAGGGACGTGCGTGCAGGAAGCTTGCTGTTGCTGAGAAACATCCTCAGCTACCTGGACCAGAAGGGCTCCAACCCCATTGCTCTGCAGCTGGCGGAGAGGCTTCTGCCACGCTTTGATGATGTAAGGCTGGTGGGAGAGGCAGGGGCTCTCTGGCGTGTGGGTGGGTCTGTAGACGTGGCTCTGGATGCTGTGTGTCCTTCTGCACGTGTGCCCACTGGGCAGTGTATTGGCACCTCCTGCCACAGTTGTGCTGCCTCTGCAGAGGTTTGTCCCCAGCTCGGAGCCCTGGCCAGGGAGGGGGACAGTTGTGCCTGCAGAAGACGAGGCCTCGCAAAGGAAAACCTTCTTCTCATGCCTGGCTCCTGGAGTCGTTGCTGAGGCCTCCCCTGCTCTCCTTCCTTCCTCACAGAGCTGCAGCACAGTGCGAGAGCTCTCCATGCTGCTCTTCAAGGACCTGATTGTGGTGGGGAAGAACAAGCAGAGGATGAAGCAGCCCGTGCAGAGGAGCCTGGTGCCACTCTTCCTGCAAATGAGCGAGCAGAACCAGAGAGCGGCCCAGGTATGGAGCAGTGCTTTGGGGAAGGGATGCTGACATGACCTGGGGGAGGCCTGAGCACCATGGCAGGGGCTGCTGACAAGTGTGCCTCTGAGTGCATGCCAGCGGGAGGTCCAATTCGCTGAGTCGCCAAGGACAAGGCAGAGGTGCCGCTGCCTTCAGCAGGGAGGGGCAGCCCTGGTCCTAAGCCCCACTCTGGGCTGGGACATGCTCCAAGGCTGGCTAAGATTGGGGAGTACCTGGTAAGGACAAGGCCAAAGTCCCGGGGCCCTGACCGGACGAAGCCTGCCCCGCTGCCCAGTGTGCAGGGCACACAGCTGTGCCCCTCACCCACTGCTGCAGCCCAGAGCCCCGGCCGCCTCGGGCTCTGCTCCAGGCCCCTCTGCCCTTGCTGTCCCCCCTGGGATGCTGAAGGAGCCCCTGGCTTGGCTGTCCTTGTCAGAAGGCTTGGGGGGGATCTCAGCATCCCTAGGCCACTGAGGGTCATGAGGAGGAAGGAAGAGGAGGCCGGTCGTGGGAGGAGGGTCAAGCCTGGCTCCCCAGGGAGTCTCGGTGCCAACCCATGGCCTTGCGGTGTCTCCAGGTGCTGAGGGACAGGAGCAGAGCGGAGCAATACTTGCACCAGAGCCTGCCATACTTGGAGAAGCCTGAGGCATCCTTGCAGGAGGCAGCCATGAGGTTCCTTGGTGAGCCACTACCCCAGTCGCATCCCTGACCGTGCAGGTGGGCTGAGAGGAGGTTCTGCAGTGCCTCACAGCATGCCTGCATCCTGCACCCCGGGGACCACGCTGAGGCCAGCCTTGCACAAGGGGAAGAGGATGAGTGGCCAGGCTGGCACAGCCAGATGGGAGCTGTGCTGCTGGGGTCTTGGTGGGGAGTATGAGGGCTGACAGGAGGTGTTTGCCTAGGGCTCATGAGGCAGCAAATGAAGCAGAGGAAGGAGAAGGTGGAGCAGATCTGCAATGGTGAGTGAGAGCAGGTGTGGCAGGAAGCCCTGGCAGGGAGGAGGAGGGAGCCCAGGAAGGGAGCTCCAGTTGCTGGCCCTGCCATAAGCCAGGCAGGTGTGGTCTTCCTCTTTGGGGGAGAGGAGGTGAGTATTTGTGGGTCACCCGGGGTATTCCTGACCAGCAACTTGCAGCTGATCCTTTTGTCCCACGTGCTGCCTGCCCGGCCTGGGAAGGGCTGGGTGGGACGGGCCCTGTTTGGGCAGGATATCAAGGAGGTCTGCAACTGTGGGAGTCTGTTATGTGCTGTGATCTTTTCTGTCTCAGCCCTCCAGCCCCTGGAAGCTGATGCCGAACCCTCCGTCTGTTGCCTGGTGACACAGACCGTGCTGAACTGAGAACTGCCCGGGAGCGGTCACCACCAAGGTTCAGCTTTGGAGCACTGGGTCACTGGCTCCAGAGAGCATGGCAGAGGTGTCACCCTTCTGCCAGGAGGTGACTCTGAGCAGCACTGCCACAGCTGTGCCAATGCCGTGGGGCTGCACACCGCAGACACGCAGGTGTGCTGGAAGGTCTGGGCCATGGCTGGTGTCTCCCGCAGCACAGGACAGCTCGACAACTCTAAGCGCATCCTGTCCCATTATTGTTCTACCACTTCCTCCCCTTGCTCTGCTTTCCTCAAAGATAAAGTCCTGTTTCTTCAGCCCATGTGTGTGTAATTTTTTTTGGAGCGAGAGAAAGGCAAGGGGGAAGAGGGCAGTTGCAGGAAACACAAGGGCAAGAGGGAGAAGCTCTGTAGCCTCTACAGACACCCGCTGTCCTCAGGCCTTGCATCTGCTGTGCAAGGGCCAAGCTGGGGTTTGCCATGCAGCTCTCTTTCTATCACCAATGCCCACCCTGCGCCGATCCTGGGAATTGCTTCTTTCCTCTGCTCTCCCTCTTCCCCATGACTATGTGCTTCTGTTTTCCCTTGAAAGACCTCAAAAGCCAGGAGCCATCAGCTTTGATTCACTGGGGCGCCCCGTAATCCGGAGCTGCTGGCGCTGGGGCCGTGTGTGACCAAGTCCCTTTCAGCGAATTCAGTGCTGCAGAACAGTCCCTTCACTATCAACCAGCCATAGGAGCTGCTCAGGGACACGGAGCAGTTCAGTCCAGCTTCCCCAGCAGCAATCCCACCACGGCCCCTGCACGCTGCAGGCTCACACCGGAAGCACCTGGGTGCTGTGGAACTGTGCACCGGGTTCTCTCTTGGCCATCCAGCCGCACTGTTAGCTGTCGACCATCCTGTTCCTGGCTGAGGCCATCTGGTCTGTTGTGTACCTGTGGTCTGGCATGGCTCGACCGGAGAGTGAATGAAGCCCGGGAAGGATGAAAGCCAGCAGGACGCATAGCTCTGGTGTGCACTCAGACTCACCACGAGCTGGCCATTGGACCCAGCAACCCATCCAGCAGCAGGGAGGCCCCCGAGGCCAACAGCCAGGGAGAACCTCAGTCATCTTGGTGCAGCTCCTCTGCTGGCACATCACGGCCATCCCCACTGTTTTCTGACCTCCATCTGCCCATATTCTTTTTGCTTTTTCCCCTCCAATTTACCCGCTTTCCTCATTTTCCATTTTGATGTTTCTCCAGCTTCCACTTTCTTTTGGTGCTCTTCACCATTTTCCACAGCTTTCTGCACTTCTTGCTTTGCACCATCTCTTTTCTGCCGTGCCTGCATCATCTGTCGCTGCTCTCCCTCCTTTTCTGCCATTTCTACCATTTCTGCTTTCCCCTTTTCCATCTTTTTTCCCCCTTTCAACGTTTTTTGTGTCCTCTTTTTTCCATTCTTTCTCTGTTTTACACTTTTTTTCCTTTTTTTTGCATTTCCCACAGTTTTCATATAGAGCTTTTTGCATTTTCCACATTTCTTTCTTTTTTGTTTGTATTTTTTCCAAAGATTTCTGCTGCTGTTGGACACTTTGGGCAATTATTTTTTTTGAGCGTGGTGTGAATTTTCCTCTATTTCTTGCGTTTTGTCCCATTTGAAGTGTTTTCAGGTTTTCCCTTTTTTTTTTGATTTTCTGCCACTTCTCAGTTTTTCCACTTTTTTTTACTTTTTTTTTTTTTTTTTTTTTTTTTGCATTTTCTGACATCTCTGGCTTAACCATTTTAACCATTTTTAACCATTTTAAGTGTACTTGGTGTTCCATTTTCTTCATGTTATCCATCCTTTCTGTTTTCTCCATCTTCTTCTGTGATTTCCACCATTTTCCTTTCCTTTTCAGAATTTTCTGCTCTTTAGTCAGTCCCTGATGCTTTCAGTTGTTCTTCGAATTTTTCACTTTTTTTTTTTTTTTTTTCCTTTTCTGGTGTTTCTGTTTTCTGCTATTTTTACTCCTCTAAGTCCTTCCCACCATGTTCTGCTTTTTTCTGCCCATTTTCATCAACTCCTACTTGTTCTACCACCTTCTTATTTTTGATTTTTTCAGCAATTCTGTGCATTTTCTTCCTTGTTTTTTTGGTACAATATCTCCCCTGCTTTCCACCATTTATTCTCTTTTCCACTCAATTCCACTTGGAGTTTGTTTCTGTGTGGAGTTTGTTTGTGTCTGTGTGTGTGTGTGTTCCTTGTTGCTTTAGGTGTTTTCCATTATTTTGGAGGCCAGGTTTTGGTAGGTTTTGCATTTTCTGCCATTCCTTGCGTATTACGATGTTTTCTGAATTTTTCTGTCATGTGCTAGCATTTTCTGCATTTTTCTTTTTTTTTTTGCATTTTTGCCTTTTTTTTGCGTTTTCAGTCATTATGCTTTCTGCAGTTTTCCAGGTATGTTTTTTTCCATCATTTTCTGCTGTTTTCAACCCTTCTTTTCCCCCGCATTAACCATCTTTCTTGCATTTTTCACTGTCTTCACGTTCTTTAGCATTTTCTGCTTTTTTCCTCTGATTTATGATCATTCCTTTTCTTTTTCATGTGCTTTTCACACTTGTGTTGCTTTTCTTTCCATTCTGTGTCATTGCATCCACCTTTTTTGTGTTTTTTTAAAACATTTTCTGATCTTCTGTATGCATGCTCAGCCTTCCGTTGAATATATTGGGGTTTTTAAATCTCTCTTTCTCTTTTACTTCATTTGCTATTGTTTTCTCTCAAGCTCTCTCTACTTTCACTTTTTACATTTCCAACTTTTTGGCATTCTTCTACTGTTTTCTGCTATTTGTGCATTCTCTGTGGGGTTTTTTAGTAGCTTTTATTTTGTGGGAGACATTGTGCTGAAGTTTTTTTTTATTTTTTTAATGGGATATTTGGCATTTATTTTGCAGGTGATTTTGTAGTATTTTTGTGTTTTCCACTGCTTTGGGGGTTTCATCCCAATTTCCATCATTTTCCCTGTTTTCTGCCTCTTTATGCATTTTTCCATTGCTTTTGCCTCGTCTTCCAATATTTTCCACCCTTTCCACTGTTCCTCACCGCTTCCTGCCATTTTCCACAAATTGCTGAACTCACGGAGGTTATGGCTGAAGTACGTAAAGATGGAAATCCTACCTAAACTTGGGACTGGGAATCTTGCACAATTCATGGAGAGAATACGGTCTTCTCTGGTTGGAGTCGTTCGTTCAGGATTGAGAGCCATTGCAAACGCCCGTTTCCCCTCTTCTGCTCTCATCTGGTGCAAGTCCTGTTTGTGGAGAGCTGGGCGATGGACTCCTACTTGCCTCCGTTTCCTGCAGCTGCCTTGGGCTGTTTTCTGCTGCAGCTGGTGAGGTGTGGTGGTACCACCGGTGGTCTCCTTGGGTGAACATCTCCCCAGTCCTTTGCATTTGGAGAGGACGGTCATTGCCAGCAGCTGGTGGCAGGGAGAGCCCTGGGGTAGGGCAGGAGCTCTGCGGTCCCTGGCTCATCCTTTGGGATCAACACCACGGAGCAGCACCTCCTTCAGCCTGAGGATCTCAACGTCCCATGAAATGTCTTGGAAATGTGTGTCTTCTCTTTCCTTTCTTCTCCCTCCTTTTTTTTTTTTTGGGGGGGGGGGTGGAACCGACTCACGTTGCCTCCAAGCTTCTCCTAGCAGCAGCCATGCCCACCAAGGGCTGCCAAGATGAAACCACACTCAACACGCTCACGGTCGCTGAGAGGAGGTCTCCGCTGATCTGCTCATCTTCATCCCACTGCTTACCTGCAAAAAAATCCCCTCGTTTAACTGCAATTTTAAATCCGATATGAAAACACTACAATGCAGCAAAGATTTGAGGAAGTTTCCATGACTCACAGTCCTTAGGATTTTGGAAAAGCACTGGTCTTATGTGAGGAAAAATGTTTTATTCCCTTTTTTTTTTGTTCCCACCTGCTTAGAGCTTTCCACCAAAGACAAACACGCATTGGAGAACGAGCTTTCCCCCACGCTTAAAAAGCAGCCTCTCGCCTAGAGATCAATGTCGCATTTTAGCATTTCGCTAAATCCCCTCTAGATTAAATTAAACCGCGCTCTCCAAAGGGGAAGCAGCCGCCGAGCCCTGCCGTCAGTGACCGAGAGGATGTTTCCCGGATGCATTGGAAGGATAAAAATGATCCGTTCTCTTTTTGATCGTTGGAAGGCGCCAGTGAGGAGCAGCAAAAGTCAAGATTTCTATGATTTCTTTTTTTTTTTTTAAGTTTTGTTGCTATCGATAAGGTGCCTCTTGGCTGGGAGCACAAGAAGGACCCAGAGCAGCCTTTTGTTCCACGGTTTAAGCAATAAAACTTGTTGCTGATTCAATATTTTCTTTGACAAGATCAACCAGATCCAGCCACGAGTCTCAGTTCTACCACTGCCCCTTGGGGGACCCAGGCGTCCGGGTGCCCCTTCTCACCCCCCGCTCTCCCCCACATAGAGGGGACCCAGGCATCTGGGGCTCCCATGCTGAACCCCCCCAACCCCACTCCCCTGGGTGAGCGAGGGGCCCAGGCGTCCGAGGTGCCCAGGAGTCCAGGCAACGCAAGAAGTCCAGGACAACCCAGTTCTCCAAGGGACTCAGGTGTCCGGGAGGGTCCCAGGCATCCGGGCATGCCGCCCCGCCCCTCCCCTGCACTCGTACAGAGGACCCAGGTGTCTGTGGCCAGCAGCGCCACACCCTTCCCCCCTCCCCACACCTCCTCGGACGCTGGGCCCCCCGCGAGGCTTCCAATAATTACTTTATTTTAACATCTTTAATTACAGACAGTAAAGTGGGGGCCAGGCCAGCGGGGCAGCTCCTGACCCAGTGCCCCCTAGATGTTCCCCCCTGCCCCTCCCCTCCATTGGTGGGGCGCCCCCCCAGCGCCCCCCCCCAGAAGATGGGGAGGGAATAAATACAATCCAGCGTATTAAAAGCCATCGGGGGAGGGGAGACACCCGGGGGGGGGGGAAGGTGTCACCCCCAGGGGGTGTTGAGACCTCGAGGGGGTCGTGTCATCTCGGGGGGGGGGTCACATCATGCCCAGCTGCAGCAGGGTTTTGGCGTACATCATGGGTTGATGTTGGGGTGAGCCTGTGGGGGAGAGTGGCATTGGGTGCGGAGGGGGGGTAAATACCGCCCCCCCCCATGGCAAACAACCATCCCTGGGGCAAATAAACACCCAGATCTGCCTGTCCTAGGGGAAGGGGTAGAAATAGGCTGCTGCCCCCCACCCCGAGTGCTGCAGGTTTGGGGGGGCCTTCTGGAGGGTTGGGGGGCTACAAAGGGAGTTTTATGGGCCCTCCTGGGGGTGGTTGGGACCCTGGGGTAGGGGGGAGTTGCGAGATCCTGGGGGGTCTCCAGGGGTTTGGAGGGGGGCTCCTGGGAGGGTTTTGTTGTTCCAAAATCTGGGTTCTGTTACCCGGTGTGCAAGCAACCAACAGACACACAGGGTCGAGATATTTCTTTATTTCATTTCTGCGCAGAGATGGGGGCTAGGTGGTAAATCCACAAAGCTAGCACACCTTCTCCAACTGTCGTTCTTCATTTATACACACTTTCCAGGGAGTATTTTATACAAATCTTTCTATTGGTTACAATTTAACTACCTCAGGTAACCGCTCTGCGCTTGCGCTTTCACATTCTGGCCTTAGGCATGCAATCTCTGCAGGAGCTGGCCCCTAGAGCCCAGGGGCTCCCAGCTCGTGCCCTCTGCACACACAGGGAGCTGGGATTCTTGAGTTTATTTACAAAAGAGAAACCAGGAAAAACAGATCAGAAAACAAGCAAGTCGGAGCTGCCAGCTGTAATTTGCCTGGCTAGAGGCCAGCACCCAGCTGTGCATGCCGTGTTCAGCCTCTGCGGGACTGCGCCCTGTGGGCAAGGGCACCGCCTGCGAGGGTGTCAGCCTCAGCCCCGGCTCACCTTCCCGTAGGGAGCAGTGAGCCTTGGGCTGCCTGTGAGCTGGGGTGCCCAGCGTGAGGGGGTGTCCCTGCGGCGTGGAAGCTTTACACAGCTCTCTCCCGCAGAGCAGGGGGCTGGAGCTGCCTCCTGCCGCGTCTTTCAGCTTTTTCTCCCCCTCTCTGACATGCCCGTCCACTGTGCTGCTGGTGCAGCCCTGTCCATCTCCTCCTGGCCTCCGCCAGGAGCCCTGTGCCTGGAGGTTTGCTCTGTCCCCCACCCCCTGGAAAAGACCCACTTGCTCTTTACAACAGAACAACCTAGGACGTGCCCCGCTGCGTGCTGCAGTTGCTAGGGCAGCGACGACGTGCAGAAGCTGTCCCTGTTAGCTGGCTCGCTTGTCTGATGACAGCACAGAGGCAATCGGTGACGTGTGGCCGATGTCACTGCCGGCTGACTGTGACCTGCCCCTTGGTGCAGAGGGCCAGCAGCCCCTCCCAAGGCCCCAGGCTATTGCGCAACCCTGCGCGGTGCTGTGCTAGCCTGCTCCCGGTTGGGCACGGTCGTCTTCTCCTGAGGTACCCTGTGTACCCCAAGGGCGCTGACGATGTCTTGTGCCTGGGAGAGAAGGTCCAAGCACTGCTCAGAACTCGGGGAAGTAGCTGCTTACGTCCCCGACCTCATTTTATCTGAGGACTTGAGGCACGAAGCCCGTTGCGTTCAGAATTTTCATGGAGTACTGCTCTTTGCGGACGTCTCAGGTGGGTCCAAGGCTTGTGAAGGGCGGGGGTTGAGAAGAAGTCAGAGACACGAGGCATTGGGACTTTCTGGGCCTTTGGGAGCCCCGGTGCCACCTCTGGTGGAGAATGCATCAGAGGAGGCCTCTTTGCTGCTGCCATCTTCCACTTTGGGGGAAGCAGAGCTCAGAGGTGGCTGACGTCAGGAGGAACAAGGGGCTCCAAAAGAGGAGAGGCCTGGAAGAGGCCGGGAGTCGGCTAGTTGGGCTCAGCAGAGGTACCCAGTGCTAGGCACTCCTCCACGGGCTGCAAGAGCACGTGGGCCAGGGGCCCCTGCTCCAGGCTGTGTGGTGTGGGAGAAGGCACGCTGCCAGGAGCAGTGGCCAATGCGAGAGTGGTGGTTTCTCTTGGGTGGTGCAGGCTTGTTGTCACAAGCCAGGTCAGGGCACGATGTAATGCGCACGCTCTCTGAGGTGGGAGCATGAAGCTGGCGGCCATGTAGGCACCTGCTGATTCCTCTGTGCCTGTTTGTGCCTCTTTGAGGTTTCACTGCTCTGACGGAGAAGTTTAGCCAGAGCGTCAGCCTCGAGCGGGGTGCGGACGAGCTAACGCAAACGCTCAATGACTACATGGGCGACATTGTGGAGGGTAAGTGCCGTTCTGCAGGACTGTCTGGGACGGTGCCATGAGGCTGCTCTTTGGGAGAGCAGAGAGGTGCGCTAGGCAGCCTCCTTGCGCGTGCTGGGGGTTTCTGTGGGCGCTGAGGGCCACCGAGAGCAGCTGGGCTCTTGTGCTGGGGGACACTGGTGCTGAGAAACGGGTGTGTTATCTTCACTAGCTCCTTTGGGCAGTGCCCAGTACCGTAGGCACCAGTGCTGTGGTGCCTGTGAGCAGTGTAGAGGCAGGGCTGGAGCTGTGCTTTCCTGAATGGTGCCCCACCAGGCACCACTGCGCCTGTGCTGCTCGGGCAGCAGAGTGGCTGCTTCTGTGGCTTGCTTGGAGAAGGTGCAGAGGTGACTCTTCTCTTGCTTTCTTTCGCCTGCAGAGCTGCTGGGCTTTGGAGGAGACATCTTGAAGTTTGCAGGTATGTCTTTCTAAATGAAACTTCTCTCTGTCTGCTGCCACTGCAGAGGCGTGCTAGGGGAGAGGACAGAGTGAGCTGTGAGCTGGCAAAGCCCAGAGGGGAGGCTCTGTGGGCATGCAGGTGCTCCTGGGGAGCTGCCACCGCGGTGCCCAAGTGGGAAGCTGCAGTGGGACAGGGCTGGTGTGGAGGTGTTGGGGAGGCAGCCTGGGAGCTTGGGGGTTGAGGCAGCATGGTAGGAAGGAGGGGATGAGAGAGGCCTCTCATCTCTGCCCTGAGTGGGACCAGCTGCAGGGGTGCCCGTGTTCCTGTAGCCACACTGTGCACCTTCATCCTCTGTGGCTGCTGTTGTAGCTGGCCTGGGCGAGGGGAAGGCATCCCTGTGCCAGAGAGCTGTAGTTGAGGAGGAGGCCTTCCGACGAGTGCATCTTCCTCAGCACGCCTGCCGGTTCCTGCTGTCCGTGCAGGGGGGTGCAGCTCAGGGCGCGTCAGGTCTGACGAGAGCCTTCCCCCGTTCCCTTGCTTTCTGCAGGGGATGCTGTACTGGTGCTGTGGAGAGTGAGGGAAACACAGCTGAGAGACACCATCAGCCTGGTGCTGCAGTGCTGCCGGCAAATCCAGGAGAAGTACAGCGTCCGTGACACAGACGTGGGTCTGAAGCTCCGACTGAAGATAGGTATGGGGTGTGCTGGATTAGCCGTGCCGTGTGTGGCTCCATGGCCCTGTGCAGGGCCACAGGGTGCTTTTCCACCTGGGGGAGAGGTGGTGATCCCTCGTGGGGCCAGGGAAACCTTCTGCCTGGAATTCTGTTGTGTGCTCTCAGGCAGCCGCTTACAAGCTGCCTGCACGCACCCTGAGCAGATGGCCAGCAAAGGTGCTGGTGTGCTGGGCCTCTGGGGTGCTGTGGCTGTGAAGACTTTGTCAGTGTCAGCTTCACGTGCCTCTTTCCAGGCACCCGTTTCAGGCCCCTCTGTTGGCAGGCCCCACTTTGTACCCCCTCCCCATCGACACTCCAGCTGGACTCCGTAATGAAGGACGGGTGCCTCCAGCTGAAGCAGCTGAGAGGAGGAGCCTGTCTCCAGGGTTGAGCTTGAAACAGAGCCTGTGGAGAGTTGCCGCTGCGGGAGGCTGCGGAGGTGCAAGTGCTCTGTGCCTCAGTTGTGCTTGTCTCTCCCCAGGGATCTCTGCAGGGCACATGTCGCTGCTGACTGTGGGAGACCGCAAGGAGCAGCACTTCCTGATCCTTGGCAAGGCCGTGGGTGAAGTCTGGCAGGCGCAAAACCTTGCAAGTGCAAGTGATGTTATCCTGTCAGCCAGCTGCTGGGAGCTCTGTAACCAGAGCCAGGTGAAGAGCAAGAGAGTGAAAGGCCAAGGAGCTCTGAAGGTGGGTGAGATGGCCTCTAGAGCTGTTTGGGGTACCTGGAGCTGGGGGTGAGGGAGGAAGGTGTGCGAAGGCTGAGGAGATGGGCGTTGTGGGGGCTGTAGCTGTAAAGAGGAGGTGGAGAGCTGTAGCTGTTGCCCTTCCAGCCGAGGGTTAGCTGTGGATTGTGCTTGCTGGGTTTGCGGTGGGGTCAGGAGGGAGTGTCAGGGTTTGGCCCTGCTGGGGTCGTGGCGGTGTTCTGTAGACGTCGGGGGTGCGTGGCTGATGGCTGCACAGCTCGTGTGCTGCTGATGCCAGCGTTTGTCCCGGTGCAAATCCAGCAAGGTGGCTTTGCTACACGGGGATCTCCTCCTCTTCTCTGGGAAGCGAGGGTGGGATGGAGGGAGGGTAGGACGCGTGCCCTGGGACTCCTGGGGAGGCCGATGGCAGTGCTTCTGCTGCGTATGCCTCCAGGTTACAGGCGTGCAGCGGATGTCTGTGTCGGAGTGCGAAGACCTTTTCTCCAAGTTCACGCGAGCCCAGCTGAACTGCCGTTCTCCGGAAATGCCAGGTGAGTGCCCCGGCTTTGCCTTGTTCTGTGCCTGCCCAGAAAGATGGGGACTGGCTTGCGGAGGGGCCGCTGGGGCCTGGCCTCTGCCCTCTCCCCCTTGCAGTTAGTTAGTGGTTGGGCTTGGGGCGCAGCTGCGCTGCAGCAGAGGCACTGGCTGCTTCCTGCTGCTTCCAGGGGACTGCTGTGGCTGAGCACCTGCAAGAGGAACACACGGGCAAAGGGCGGAGGACCTTGCTCCCCGAGTTGCAGTGCCAGCCCCTGCTTTGCGAGGCCCCCGTAGCCAGGCTCGTAGCGCCCTGCTGCCAGTGACCGCGTGTATTTTCCTTGCGTAGGCGTCCTGAGGCCTGCGGTTACCTTGGCCCCTCATCGTGCTCAGGGGAAGGTGCTGAGGAAGTACATCCCAGCCAGTGTCCTGCGCAAGGTATGGCCACGAGTGCTGGGAGGTGTCTTTTGGGGGAGAGGGAGGGGAGAAGGAGATGTGTGTTGCAGAGCGGCAGTTCTCCAGACAGCAGGTAAGGCAAAGAAAATGCCCCCGTATGCAAAAACCTGGGAAAGGAGTGCTGCAGGGGCCAGAAACCTGCCGACTGTGTGCTCCTGCAGAGAGCGCCGGGGGTGAGGAGGGGTGGATTGCCCTCTGCATTTTCCACTGGTGTTGTTCTGGCCATGGCCCCGGGGTAAGAGAGAGATGCCTCCGGAGTGGTGACAGCGTTGCTGAGGGTGGCCCCTTGTGTCCATCCATGCCCAGTGCCACCTTGCACCGTGGTGTGTCTGCCTTGCGCAGGCTGACGCCTGCTTTGCGCTGCGAGGAGGCTTTCTGCATTCCTCTGAGAGCGCCCGCTGCTGCCGCTCTGTGCGCTCTGCCTTGGTATCTGCTGCAGGCAGGAAGCGCCCAGGGCGAGCTGGCTGGTGGAGGTGGCCCGCTGCTGTCTTCCAGATTGATGACAGACAGCCCCTGGCGTGCCTATCCGAGCTGCGGCCGGTCACCTGCCTCTTTGTGAAGCTGCAGTTTGCTGCCAAGGTCAACCTAACGCAAATCTGCAAGGCTATCCAGGACAGCAGCGTGCTGATTTCGGAGATCCTCCGTCCTCACAAGGGCGAAATCAACAAAATCTCCATGTTTGATAAGGTGAGCGTGGAGGAGCAGTGCCCGTGCATGAGGGCGAGGGTGGTGGTGGAGAGGAGGGAAGCGGCTCTGTCTCTCGCACGGTGGGGAGAGGGGAAGCAGCTCTGCCTCAGCGTTGGGAGCGGTACCCTGTGTCCTGGGGCTGCCCTGAAGCTCTGCTGCCGTCAGCGGAGGCTGGAGTCTCAGGGCGGGAAGGGTTTGGTGCAGGCGTTGCGGCAAGGTGTGCTGCCTCTGTCCTCGGCAGGGCTGCACGCTGCTGTGTGTGTTTGGCCTCCCTGGAGGAAAGCTGCCCTGCGAGAGCGTTTGCGCCCTGGAAAGCGCGATTAAAATCTCCACCGCCTGCTCCGGGAGGCTGGGGAAAATCGAGTGAGTGGGGAGGCGTGCTGCCTGGGACGGCCTGGGGCAGGGGGTGCGGAGGGGTGCCAGAGCGCCTGGCTGCTCTGCACATGCAGCCCACTCAAGCTGGCGTGTCCGCTGCCGGGCTCTGCCGGTCCCTGAGGCCTGCGCTGCCGGGGCAGACGGCAGAGCGCGGGGACGTGGGGAAGGGGCGGCGGTGGGCAGGCAGGACTGCGCACGGGCGCTGCTGATCCCTGCTGCTCTGCCTGCGCCTCAGGGCAGTGTCCGTGGGGGTCACCAGCGGGACGGCGTTCTGCGGAGTCGTCGGCCACCGCGTCAGGCACGAGTACACAGGTACGAGGTGTCCGTCTGCGGAGCGGGTGCCCGGGCCGCGTCTCTGACGGGAAGAGGCAGAGTGTCGGGGAAGAAGCTGTGGGCCCTGGGCGCCGGGCCAGGACGAGGGCTTGGCCTGCGGCAGCACGTCGGGACTGGCGGAGGCGGGGCGGGTCCTGCCGTACGACGGGGGACGGGCTGTGAGCCTCCTTGTTGCTCTCGCTCGTGCTCAGCAGGGTTTTGTGCTGGCCTGTGCTGCAGGGGATGCAGCCGGCAGCCTGGCAGGGTGGTGCGGGTTGCTCTCCTGAGGACGTCAGCGCGTGCTCTCTCTCTGTGGCAGTCATGGGCCAGAAGGTGAACCTGGCTGCCCGGCTGATGGAGCACTACCCGGGGCTGGTGTCCTGCGATGCGGCGACCTACGCAGCATCCCGGCTGCCCCGGTCCTACTACAAGGAGCTGCCGAAGGCCCAGATGAAGGGGGTTGGCGATCCTGGCACTGTCTATCAGTACCTGGGGATGTCGCAGAAGCTGTGAGTGTGCTCTTTGAGCAGGCTGCCTGGGCGCGTGGAGGCACACAGGGTGCAGCCTTGGGGAAAAAGAGGAGCTGTGCAGAAAGAGGCCAAGCTGCTGCCCTCCCCAGGCCTCCCACCACTGTGGCTGAGAAGAGGGAAAGCCATAGCACGGCCGTGCTTTTTGCCTGTTCACCTTGGTGCCTGTTGCTGTTGAGAGAGTGGGAGTGATGGCGTAGGGGTGGAGAGGGCTCTCGGGAGTCCGTAGGCCCAGAGGGGCCTGTCAGCCCCTGCCCAGAGGGCCTGCAACTCTGCTTTCTGCCCTGTGCTTGCTTGCTGGCATGCAAGTGCAATGCAGTGGCAATTGTGACCCACCCAGGGGGTATTATCTCGGCTGCTTCTGAGCAGGAAGCTCTTGGAAAGCACTTTGGTCCGTGCTGGTCCCCTGGGCAAGTGTGGGTGGCCGGGCCTGTCTTCTTGCTCGCTTGCTGGTGAAACTGGAGCTGTTCCTCTGGGCCAGGCTTGTAGGTTCTCTTTGGATGATGTTTTGGCCTCTGTTGCTTGCACGTTGATAGCGTGTGCTGTGCCAGTGTGGGCAGAAGCCCTTGGACTTCCATGTGCTGGAAGTTTTCCCTGTGCTTGTTTGGTGTTTGCACTCTCTGCTGAATGAGCGTGAACTTTGGTGGTGGGAGCGTGGCCAGGCTGCCATTATGCTCAAAAGAGGAGCGGGTAGGCAAGAGTGTGTCCTCAGCTGCACGCATGACTCTCTGTCCTCCAGCTTCTGCCTCCTTCACTGACTTTTGTTTTTCTCTCCCCCGCTAGCATATTTGGCCTGGATCTTATGGAGGAGAGGTCAGAGTACGGCCCCTTGCTCGGTAGGTGAATGCCTTGCTCTTGTGTATGCCCATTTCTTGCCCTTGGGTACCTGCTAGTACCAGCCTGGGAATGGAGATGCTTTTGCAAGGGATGGTGTTGCCTGCAGTGGCCATCAGGTTTAGGCTCATAGCTCGTTCGTAAGGTTGGAGTTGGGCCAGAAGTGGAGGTGGGAATCAGAGTGAGACGCCTAGTGCTTCCTGCCTTCCTGCACCATTAGCGTGTCAGGAGCTTTCAAGAAAGCAGTTGCTCCCAGGCTCCAGCAGGAAGGTGGGGCTGTGAGTGCCCTAAGGCAGGCCTAGCTGCAGAATTGTAGCTCTTAGGGTAGGAAGGAGCCCTGGGTGCGGGCAGGCTCGCAGGTGCGGTGGAGGGAAGGTGCAGTGGCAGCAAGAGGGAAGGCTGCCCAAGGTTGTTGGCTTTTGAGCTCGCTGCAGCAGCTTGCTTTTTGTCTGCCTTCACAGGTCGCGAGGAGGAGATTGCCCTCTTTGAAAGTGCCTTGAAAGCCTACAGGACTTGTCACGAAAGCAGCATCCTAGCATTTGAGGGTGTGCTTGGCTCTGGAAAGAGCCATTTACTCACTGAGCTGGCATTTTTAGGCCAGGCTGCTGGCCACAGGTGAGTGTTTTGGAGCGCTACGTGTGGGACACTTCCCTTGCCCATCCACTGATGTTCGTGGCATCCTTGAGCCCCTCTGCTAGTGCTGCTGGCCGTTGGCCTGCAGCATCCCTGAAAAGCCTCCTGGAGCCGCTGGTATGGAGCAGCTGTACGCTCTCCTACTACGTCTCGCGGGAGCTGGAAGTGGCTTGTGGAGCCAGGGCTGTTGCTCTTGCAAACTTAGGCCAGGCAGCAAGGTCTGGCAAGAGCCCAAGCTGCGTGCTTTTCATGCACCTGGAGAGTAAAGAGAAGAAAGATGCTGGGGGAGGCGGGAGTGGTGTGGTGGAGCTGCCAGAGAAAGGCTGCTTGCCCTTGGGCTTTATCCCCAAAGGCCCCTGGGGTGGCCAAGGCTTTCCGTAGTATAGGAGGCAGATGGCAAAGCTGTGGCATTCAAACACAAAGGCCCAACTTGCTCAGTCCTTGCTTCTTCAGCTGGCAAGTTGCTGTGCAGGGGGAGGTGCTGAGAGCTGTGGAGACACCGGGTGTGGTGGTGGCTCTCCCAGGGGCTTGGCAGCAATTGCCCCTCTGTGGCTTTTCCTTGTAAGACGCGGGAAAAGCTTGGCCCTCTGTGAAGCACTTGGAGGTGTGTGGAATAAGAATCCGTCTGGGGCTGTGTGTCCAGAGCTCCCTTGCAGACAGCCCTGGATGACGTGCCTCTTCTCTGACAGTTTTGCCTTGGAAGTCTGCAGCTCTTTGCGTTGCTCTCTGAATCTCGGTCCCTTTTGCTTTTGCATGGCAGGGTGGTGGCCGTGGAACTGACAGAGCTAAACCTGAAGCAGGTCTACTCTGCCCTCCGTATGGTGCTGGCCATGGCCCTGGGCCTGCAGGCATGTCAATCGTGCAGTGCCAGACAGCTTGTGCTGCAGGCAAAGCTCCAAGGGCTGATGGCAGAGAGCAGCTACTGCCTCCTCAACGACATCTTCCTCGTTAAGGTGAGAGCGAAGCCCTCTCTGGCCCTGGCAAAGGGCTGCTTGTGAGCTTTAGTAGTTTGGAGGCTCTGGTGGGGAGTCGCTTGGCTGCCTGGAGGGAAGAGCAGGGGCATATAGCGCAGGCTTCTGTTCCTGAGCGCGGTGGGCAAAAGGCACTGAAGAGCAGCTTGGAGATGGGGCTGATGACCTGTGTTGTCTCCTTGCAGCTGTGTTGGGGAGAGGGCTGATGGTGAGGCCAGGAGAGGCATTTTGCTGGGTTGGTGTTGTGTGGTGGGTAGGTGTGCTGCAAGCCCTGGAAGGCTGTTTCTCTATGACTGTGCTTTTCTGGGCAGTTTCCCCTCTCGACGGCAGTTTCCCAGATGAGTGGCACTCAAAGGCAAATGGAGCTGGAGTTGGTTTTGAAGAAAGTGCTCCAGAAGGTGAGCTCTTCTCTCCCTTGGGGGTCAGAGAAAGACACCAATGCCACAGGCGGAGGCTTCAGGAGGAGAGTGGTGGGAGCTGGCGGGAGGACGATGTACCTGAGTCCTTACCCTTCATAGCCCAAGCACCCCTGCCCATAGCCCCGATACCTTTCCTCCCATAAAGTTGGTGGGAACGTGCTTGGGAGGAGCAACAAGGTTCTTTCTTCTGTCCTACTTTGCACCAGAGGCCTTAAAGTCTCAGAGAAAGTGCAAGCCAGTAAGATTCTGAATGCCTAAGTAGCTGGGGAGAGGAAAGAGGCTTCAGAGCATTCTCTCCGTCTCTCTCTCTCCCTCTCTGTCTGGAGAGGGAGAGAAAGAGGCCAAAGTTGCTGCTATGGAGGCTACTTGAGAACCCATCAGAATCCCCCCAGAGCAAGCTGTTTGTTTCAGACTGTTGAAGAAGATGGCGTTGTATTTGTCATCGACAACGCCCACTGCATCGACTCTCCCTCCTGGAGTCTTATGTGGAGCGTGCTCAGGGATGTCTCAATCTTCATGGTGATGAGCTTCACTGCCAGTCACTGCAGAAGACAGAGGCTTTGCCAAGCTGCCGTAGACATCCTGAAGCTGCCAAAAACCAGTTGTGTTCGTCTGGGAGAGCTGAAGCCTTCCGCTGTAGTGCAGAAAGCCTGCCAGGCGCTTGGAGTTGTCAGCCTGCCCCAGGATCTAGAGACGTAAGTCACAGGCAGGGCCTGTGAGCTCTTGCTGAGGGCTTGAAGCTGTGCAGAGAGGCAAAGGGAATGAAGCCCTAGAAAAGGCAGTGCAGAGCTTCTAGAAGGGCCAGTGCCTCTAGCCAGTGGGACATACTGACAGTCGTGAGCTGCGAGTGGGCAGCTGCCTAGGCACAGAGCACAGGAGGTGTCCAGCCTCCTGTGTTGCACCGGAAGGCAGGAAGGAAGTGGTCCTGCACGCTGGCATGGCTCAGGGGTGGCAAAGGCATTAGTCTGCGTGGTGAGGCTTTGAGGGGTGATTCACTGGGGCAAAGGTTCTCACTGGTGCCGGAAAGCATCTAGGCTGTTGGGGACACGAAGGACAAGGCTTGCTTGGGGCTCTATCTGCACTGCTTTTCCCGAGGATTCCAGCAAAGGCTGTATCTTCCGGGTGACTCAGGCCCCAAAGCCCGTGGGAGTCGTGGCCCTTTCAGAAGTGAGGTGGATCTGTGGTGAAGACGTTGGTTTCTGTGCTCTGCCCAAGTGGCTCAGCACCCACCTGACCTGCCTTTGCCTGTGTCAGTGAGTGCTGGATGTGCTCCTTTGCAGGTTGCTGACGCAAAGAAGCTACGGCATCCCCTATTACTGTGAGGAACTGTTGCGCTACCTTCTTGGCCATGACATGCTCTTGTTCCACCCACTGGGGAAGGATGAGAAACGAGAGGACAAGTGGGAGAGCCTCTTCAGTAAGCACCTTTGCGGTCGATTGCCTAGTTGCTGTGGTGCATTTTCCCCAGCGCATTCTTGCCCGAGGCTTCCCCTGTGAACTTGGCACTGTCAGCTCTTGCAGCCATAGAGATCGTGGTGTGGATCAGGTGTGGGTTTGTACAGGCCTTGCTGCTGGGACAGCCAAAGCCGAGGCAGGGGAGTTCTGGTGTCTTTGAGAGGACAAGTAAGGGTGCCATGGCAGCCAATTTCAAAGGAGGAGCAGAGCTGCTGCCTGCACTCAGATGAGTGCTGGTCTTGTCGTGAACTCATAGGAACACAGGTGCTTCTTCTGGGCCAGTGTGGTGAGTCCTGTGGCTGGAATGTTCCTTGTGCACAGCCACAGGGCTGGATTGAGTCCGTCAGTGACACATGGTGCCAGGTGCTGTAAGGCCTGCTAGGGGTGAATGCTGAAGGGTTGAGGTTGGAGGGAGCTGAGGGATGTTGGGTGGGAGGCATTTAGAGGACCAGACAGAGGGCCTGAAGAGTTGAGTGTGTTAGCGAAAACACTTGAGGGCAAGGGAAGGCAAATGGATGCCTGGAGTCCACAATGCCTGGTCTGCTGCTTCAAGGAGAGCTCCTGCTGGGGTCAGGCTCTTCTCTATATGGGTATACGGCATTGGTGCACTTTATGTTCCTGCCGCACACCGTGTTTGTTGGTTAGAAGAAACTTCTTCATCAGCAGGTGGTCTGAGGACTCTGGCTTTTGTGAGCCCCTGCCGTCCTTCTCCTCTGCCTGATAGGCCAAAGCGTAGTTTGAAGCCTGCCTGAAGGGGTGGGAAAGAGCAATTACTGTCCCTGAGCACAGCTGCTTACGAAGCTCCGTGTGCGGGGCGAGGGCAGGCAGGCGCAGAGCAGCCTGACCGCAGGCTGGCTTTGGGCACGCTCTGGCTAAAGAGAGAGAGAGATTAAACACAAGACCCCGGCTAGGCACAAAGCGGGGCATGCTGCTTCTGCCTCTAGCATGCCCCACGCGGGTGGATTTTCATGGGGACGTTGGAGGTGCTGCTGTGTGACCTGTGGAAAATCCCTTCTCTGGCCCTTTGAGTCGCTGCCCAAATTCTTGGGATGCCCTGGACAACTCTACTCTCTAGCCGATGTAGGCGTGTTATTTAAGAGGCATTGGAATGTGCATGTATTTCCCTGGGCAAAAGGCAAAGAAGGTCACTTGCAAAGAAGTCTGACATCAAACCCAGCAGAGGCGAGGCACAGGCCTTGGGAACTTGAATGCCAAAGTGTGAAAGCCCCCAAAGGTGCTACTAAGTGAAGGCGGCAGTGGTAACACGACCTAGGGATGAATGCCAACCAGCTTGCCACGGCTCTGGCAGCAGCCCTGAGTGACCCCCGATTTTGCATTTGCACTGGCAAGGTGCCTGCCTCTGGGATGACAGCAACACTGCTGCCTTCTGTCTTGAGGCGTTGCCTCCCCAGTCAGGAGGTCTGGAGCCTTTGACTTGGGAGTGTTTGGGGAAACTGCCTGGCAACAGCTAATGTTAGGGAAGGGCTATGAAACAAAGGTATGCAAGGGAAGTGCTTTGCTCGTCTTAGCGAGCATGTTTGGTGCAGGCCAAGTGCATCAGGCCACCTGAGGCAGGCCTTGTTCCAGCTGAGGTGGATTTTGTAGTGTTTGCAAGCAGGAAGTCATGACATGAATTGTCTCCCTTTGCTAATCGCTTTCCCCTGCTCCCTTGTGCCGCTCAGCTTCTGTGACGGAGGCTTCAACCACCGCAGCAGCACGGAGCTCCAGCGCGTGGAAGGACCGCAGGGTGTGCACCATGAGACCGGATGTGACCCTGCAGAACACTGTACTTCCCCCTACGTTGAAAGGTGAGGGGCTGAGCAGCGCTGCGGCACCTGGCAGCAGTGCTGGGTGCCTATGCCAGGGCATGAGCTGGAGAGTGTGGCCCTCGGTGTGCTGCAGAGTTGAGCCTCTCCCCTCTGGGACTCTGCTGGGCAGGTTGCTTTGGTCCCATGGGATTGTCCGCAGAGAAACCTGCATGTTGTCTGCTCTGAGTGGGGTGGGGTGGGGTGGGCAGGGGGCGGAGAAAGGAAGGTATTGGGAGCAGACTGTTCTCAGCAAGAGAAAATGCATTTCCAGGGGATATTTGTCATGGCTCCGATTGAGCTTTGAACTAGGCTTTGCACCTCATTGTTCTGTTTGTAATTTCTTCTGCTTGTGGGGGCCTCAAGGCACTGAAGCCCAACCAAATCCGTCTTGCGAATCTCTCTGCCTGTTGTTTTCTGGGCTGGCCCAGAAATCGCCCCATTTCTAGGGGGTGCTGGATGGGAAGCTGTGAATGAGCATGGCTGCCCTCGAGCCGAGCCCTGGCCGAATGCGGGTGGCAGAAATGTCCCCCGTGCCCAAGTGTTCTTCTTGAAGGAGCTGCTTTGTCCAAGAAGGGGAAAGTCTTGTGTGACCAAGGGAAATGCGGGGTTGTGGGGAGCTCTGAGCTGGCCTCAGCGGTGCAGGAAAAGCTCTCTGTCTGTGTGCCCTGTGGACATAAATAGAGCGCAGAGCTGGCAAGCTGCATGCCCGGACATATGCATGTGCTGGATGCTGCCCTGCTCATCCATGGTGGGGGAGCGTTCGTCTGAGCATCTCTGCTTTCCCGCATCCTTGCTTCCTGGGGGTCAAGCAGGAGCAGAGGCATCTTGAAGACACGTGCCCTGGGTTGCAGTTGTCCAAGGGGCTGGGTCCCTAGGGAAGAATCTACCCTCTCGAGTGTTGCAGCTAATGCAGGCTGTGATGGTGGGGAGGGGCAAGGGAGAGACGTGTGGCTTGCTTTTGGCAGGGATTGCGCTGGCTGAGCTGGACAGCATGAAGCCCTCGGAGCAGATGGTTCTGAAGTGTGCAGCCATCCTAGGGCCGCTGTTCAGCACGGAGCTGCTGTTCCACATCCTTCCCGGGTGGAGCAGGGCCAAGCAGAACAAGGCGCTGAATGCCCTGGTGAGATGCAACATCCTCAAGTGGCTGAATGCTGCCAAGGGGGCAGAAGAGAGCAGTGTTCCCACCGAGGGGTCGGACACCTCTCTGGAGGAGGAGAGCGGTAAGAGGTGGTAAGGGGAGCCTGGGAGCACTGCAGGCTGCTGCTGCCGCTGTCTGTGTCCCCGGTGGGGCTCCCCAGAGAATGCCCCCTGCCCGGAGGAGGTGTGTAATGCTCATGGCACCCCGGGGAGTTAGGGATGGGTTGTTAAAAGCTCTGACAAGTCCATTTCCGAGGAGCCTGTGCTTTGTGCTTTGTGCTGGAGGGCAATATTGCAGTGAGGTGCTGCGAGTCCCTCTGCTGCCCTGCCTGCAAGCACAGCTCATAGCCCATGTAGGAGAGGGAGTACGAAAGCCCAGACCTGCTGACCCCGCCTCCCGCTGTGTGCAGATGAGGGATTTAGTGTGCATTGATCTTTATTGTCCCCTAGCGCCGGGGGAGCGTAGGAGGCTGGGAGTGTCTTGCAGAGTGGGCAGAAAGAGCTGGCTGTGTCTTCCTTCTGCTGCTGGCAGCATCCCCAGCTGCCGCCTGAGCGCAGCTGCACAGCCTGTTGGCAGGGAGAGCAGGCCAGCAGCCTCTTGCGCTGGCCGTGCTAGTGTGAGGAAGGCAAGGTGGGCCCTTTTGCTGTCTGGCCCGGAGGCTCTGAGTGCAGGAGCGCTGGTTTCCTGCCAAGGGCCCACGCCAAGGCCTGTCTTTCATGGTGCAGCTATGGCTTGCCTGAGCTCTGGCCCCAGCTCCGGCCCCAGCTCTGGCTGATGGGAAGCCCCGTTGCCTTTCAGATGCCCAGAAGTCATCCGTGGAGGAGAGCAAGCAGAGGGCGAGGCTGGAGTCTGGCGTGCTGGCCTTTTGCGCCCCGCTGCTGCAGGAGGCTGCATATGAGCTGTGGCCAAAGGGACAGAGGGTGGCCCTGCACCACAAGTGTACGGCCTTCCTGGAGAGGCACGCGCACAAGTGCCAGTGCTGCGGGGGAGGCGACTTTGTTGCCTTCCACCGCTTGGCCCTCGGCAGCATGCAGGAGGCCGAGAGCTGTGAAGAGCATGGCAGCGACTGCTCCTGGCGCAACTGGGAGGCCTCCCTGGCGACCAGCGAGGAGATGAAGTTGGACGAGCTCCCCGCCTCTACGGGTATGCCGTGTGCCCTGCTCTGGAGCCTGGGTCCTGCCCACTCCTACTGCACACTTGTTTCACGCAAGCGTGGGGATGCTTCCAGTGCAAGGCGGATAATGTTGTAGGACTAGTTCATTTCTCCACTGAGCACAGCTCCACAATGAGAGCGATGATGTGTCCACAGCATAGCGCCTTTCTCCCCTTGCGTGTCCACCTGCATTTTCCCGGAATTACGGGAGGGCAGCCCATCCCCCGGCAGAAGTGCACGCGTGGCTCAGCAGGCTGAGGTGTATTAGCTAGTGTGTCTAGTACACTTGGTGAAGCTAGGTTAAATCTGGAGTTGAGCCCCACAGTGAAGGCAGATGTCAGGGAAGGAGCTGGAGAGGGAGCTGCCGCCAGTGCCTTTGGCTCCGCTCTTCCTCCCTTGGTGCTACAGAATGGCAAGAAGCAGCTCTACGGCACGTGCCTTGAGGAGGTGTTTGATGCCATGCTTTCTTTGCAGATGCTTCAAGTGGTGTACCAAAAGAGAAGAGCTGCTTGGAGGAGATTTTTCGGTGAGGAGCCAAGGTTTTGAAGATGATTTTGGGGGGCAGTGGGGTGAGGGTGTGCAGAGGAGATAAGCGGAGTTTCCAGCCTGGGCTGCCCATTGTGAGTCTAGCATTGGCAAGAGCAGGCCTGTGAGAGGCAGCTGGGTTGAGATGGCCATGGGGATGCGTATCTTTGGGGAAGCCAGTGGGATCCCAGTGCTGATGGTGGTTTGGAGTGGAGCAGCCCTGGCTTTCTAGCTGTTAGAGAGCAGTGTTGCAAGCTGTGCAGGGGCAAAGCAGCCCCTGGAGGCAGGGTGGCTTGTGGAAGGGGACAGAAATGCCAGCTGGTCTCTCTGTCTGCCTAAAAGAGCAGTGTTCCTCCAGAGCAGGGGCAGCAAAGGTGCCAACAGGATCGCTGCTCCTGCCGCTTTGTTACAACTGTGGCCAACGGAATGGCTTGCCATTGCTGAAAAGGGGAGCTGTTGCTTCTCATGCCGGTTCTGCCCTGCCTGAGTCCACTGTGCCTGTGCTCTGGGGCCCCAGGGCTCCTCAGAGTGCCCAGCATATACTGGTCAATGGGCCCGCAGTGTCAGGGAACAAATCTTGCCAAAGCGTGCTGTGTGAGTGAGTTGTCCTGGCTTTGCTTGCCATGCAGGGAGAGCCAAAGGTCTTGAGGGAGGAGAGAAGGCGAGAGCGGAAGGGAGGAAGGAGCATGGGGGAAGTCATAGCAATGATGGGGGGCTGCAGCCCGCTCCGGAGTCAGTGGTGTCAGTTGTAAGCTGGGAGGGCCCGGGGAACTCTGGGTGTAGGTCACTGTTGTGTGGGGTAGAAAGAAGGACTGAGCGAGCTCCCTCAGCATGCCTGGGAAGGCTGTGCAACCCACGGCTCCCGTGCGGTGCCTTCGTGCGTGTGGCCTCGTGCTGTGCTAGAACGTGTCTTTAACGTAGGCTGAAGGAGCGGTGTTGGTGATGCTGGTGTGTGCTTTGGTGTCTTCTTTATCTGTGATCTTGTCTCCAGAGCAGCAAAGCAGTTTCTGGCTAAGACCGAATGGATGCCCAAGGTGCCCGGCAAGACCCACTGGATGCAGGGTGTGGAGTGTTCCTGCAGCTGCAAGGCCATTGTGGACTTGGTGCTTGTGCCCTTGGCTCAGCACTACATGGCAGTGGGCAATGACGCCAGAGCCTTTTATTATCTGCTGGAGGGTGCGGCTGCCTACTTGCACGTCTCCGACAACTACCTGGTGAGTTACCGTGCTTGCCAGAGCCCACTGCCCGTGGAGTCCTCTCAAGTGCCTTGCCCTGAGCAAGCCCATTTCCCCACTGCAATAGGGCCTGCCTGGGGGCCTGCCTTTGTGGGGACTCAGGGATGAATTGGTGGGGGGGAGACCCAGCGTTTGCCTCCTGTTTGCCTCTCCTGTGGCAAGAGAGACAGGGCCGTGAAGCAGCCCCTTGGTGCAAAGTGCACCTCCCAGGAGGTGGTGCAAAGGAGTGCTTGTGCGCGTGGTGTGAGAGGCAGCGTGACTGTGCTTGGGTGGGCATCACCAGGGGCAGATGCAGGTGAGGCACCTGGGAGTGCTGGGGCTGGGGACAGGCTTGGCAGCGATGCTCAGCTGCTCTCTGTGTGCTTGTTCAAAGGCCTTCCGGAACCTGCAGAAAGCAGAAGTACTGAGGACCTTGGTGGCTAAGAAGGGAAACGCGCTTGCTTGCTTTGAAGAAGCCACTTTGCTGAGCCTCAAAGGAGAGGTAAGGTGACAGGGTGGTTTTGGTGGGCTCCCCCAGTGGGTGGAGTTGAATGCTTTCCTGTGGGGTAGGGTGGGGTGGGGCAGGCTCTCCCTGGCCCACCTCACTGCGACTGCTCTCAGCCTGCTTTCCTGGGGCCCCTTTGCCCCCTGGCCAAAACCAGCTGAGGTCCTGGCCTTGATTCCGCCAGAGACATGCAATTGGTTATGTGCTGAATCAGAGCCCTTTGGGAGCCTTCCCAGTATCCTTGTTCTTAGCGTTCCCAGTAGCTGGGAGGCTCAGGATTCCCAGCTGTGCCTGGGGCTGCTTGATGGACTGGGGATGAGCTTTGTGCCAAACGGGACTGCCTTCAAAGCCCTTTTGCTGTGCAGGTCTGCTACCATATGGGACAAACGGAGCTGGCGAAGACAATGATCAGGAAGGCATTGAGCCTGCTGAAGAGGAAATTCCCCACGACCTGCACTGGCGCCGCCTTGCAGCTTGTGCTGGAAAAGTCAGAGCATGCCTCTCACAAGAAGAACAGAGACTCCTCCGTTCCTCAGGAGGCAGGGTAAGAAGCAGAAGGGAAAACAAGGACTCTTTTAGGCAGAGGGAAAGCTGCTGAGGGAGCTGGAGGCTAGTGGGTGGAGCAGCTGTGGGTTGTATTGGGCAGCTACTGGGGTGCTGGCATGGGAGATGGTGTTGGTGAGAGCAGGGAGGTGTTAGTGGGGAGCAGAGTGTGGGGAGGGGAAGGGAGTGTGCTGGCAGGAGCAGGAGGTGGGCCTGTCGGCGTAATCGGAGGTGAGCTGTGAGAGGAGGAAGCTCAGAGGCTGCAGCCAGGCACAGGCCTCCCGTGCAAGGCCCCTTTTCCTCCTGGTGGTCAGCTTTGTTTGGCCTGCCTAGGCTGTAGTGCCAAGACACCATCTTTAGCAGTTACGTTTCCTGGGTGGTACTCCTTGGTTCTGCCGCTTGTATAGCTGCGGCCGTGCCTGCGTCAGCTGCCCCTCTGCAAGGAGGTGCAGCCGTCTCCTCCATCCCCCTGCTTCCCCCGCCCCGTGGGACTTGGCACAGTGCGCCTCGTGGCTGTGGCCCAGCAGTTTCCCTTGTGTGGCAGGAGGCAGAGGCTCCCTTGGCTGTTCCGGCAAAGCCACTGCCTGTCCTTACTGCGGCAGCTCTTCAGCCTGGAGAGCGCCGCCGGCAGTCGGAGGCTCTCCCGCCTGGCAGCACTCATGAAGGTGAACACGGCCGAGGAGTCCGAGGACGCGAGTCACGTGAGTGCCTTCTCTCTGCAGCAGCAGACCCGTCCCTGACACGGCTCCTTTTCCCTGGCCTGGCAAGAGTACCAGCAGGGCCTGCCCCCGGCAAGAAGAGCCCAAAGATGTGTGTGTGTCTGCCCTTTTCTGGATGAACTTCCAGAGGGTGTGGGTTGCTGTTGCTTTTGGTAGCCCCTCGTGTTGGATTTGTTTCCTAATTGTGAGCATGGAGGTGGTTCTGGCTTTAAGGCAGCACCACTGCGTGTATTCTGTAGTTTCCTCGTAGCTCCTGATAATGCTGGTGTGCAAGGCCGGGGGCCCCTGTCTTGGCACGGCTGCAGTTAGCAGTGGCATTAGGAAGAAGAGTTGGTCGTATGGGTGGGCGCTGTGAGAGTGGAAGAGAAGAGAGAAGCTGGCAGCTGGGTTGTGGCCTGTCCCCTCCAGGCCAGGGAATTGCCCTGGAGAGACAGAGTCGTGTGCATTGTCGTGTTTGGACCCTTCTAGGTCCTCTTGTCCTACCTGGAATATGCGCTGTGCTGCCAGAACCTGGGCTGCCGGGAAGAGTGGCTGCAATACGGGCGGGCGGCCATGCAGCTTAGCGCTGAGGTGCAGCTCTTTGGAGGAGGGGTATTAAACGCAGCCAGCTTTGCCCAGGCCCTGTCCCATCTGACCCTCAGCCTGGGAAATCTGCCTCTGTCCGTCGACGTAGGTAGGTACTGCCCCCACCGCCTGCAAGAGGGCATCTCTGCCGAGAGAGCCGGTGCAAGTCTGCTTGTCCTCTTCCCAGGCTATCGTGCTGAGAGGCTCTGCATGGAGCTGCAGAAGCCTGACCTGGGCTGCGTGGTTCTCAGGACCCTCTTCACGGCACTCTTTCTGCAGATGAGGTAATCAGGGTGCTGGAGAGAGTGGGGGTTGCACAGTGTCGGGGGTCAGGGACCTTTGGGTGAGAACAGGCCTGCTGGAGAAAGTGGGACGGAGTTGGGAGGAAGAGCAAAGAAGGGAAAACGAGGGAGAGAGAGGTGCTGGGAAGGGGAGTGGGAAGTGTCTGGAGGTGCTGCCTGGGCTCCCAGCCCGTGGAGGGGCTCCCTGGAGGCTCGTTGTGTTCCTCCCCAGGTACCCGGAATGTGAGGCAGTGCTGCGCAGGCTAGAGGAGCAGGTGTCTGGAGCAGATGAGATCGTTGGGCAGGCATGCTTCTTCTGCTGCTGCTTAGACCTCTTGCTTGATGCTGGTAAGTGCTCAGTGAGGAGGGCCCCCGAGAGCCTGTTTGCTGGGCAGGCAAGGCTGCCCCCCTGGAGCTGTGGGCCAGAGCTGGGGGCTTTGTGCAAGGTATAAACAGGCAGAGCCCTCCCAGCACAAGCAGAAGTGCACCGTCAGTACAAGACTTCTAGAGACTAGAGTAGACAATACAAGAGTTCTGCCAGGTTTCCCTGTCCTCTGGAAACACGGAAACAGTTGTGCTGGCCAAAGCAGTTTTTCTCCTGGTAGAACAATGACCCCAGAGCCCCCAGCAATCCTTATATTTCCTCCACAGAGCTTTCCACTGTGCGCATTTCTCTCTTCGCCTGCATCCTCGTCATTTTTTTTCCCCTTTGCGTTTCTAACATGGGAGCCAAGAGTAATTTGACAGTGCTTTTAGTTATGCTCTTTCCTAGCTGTGTTTTGAGATTGCCCCTTCTGAAAGCTCTTCTCTACCTCACTGTGCTCTGGCTCCCCAGGAAGCAGGGCTAGCAGCGCTGGCATGTGCCTGAGCAGGAGGCACCTAAGAGCCTGTGCTCTGGGGTCGCTGTCCTTGCTGCTCAGTGGCAGCGTGCCTTTGTGCAGTGCTAGAAAGCTGCAGATTTCTCAAGGGCAAGGCATGGTGTCAGGGGAGCTGGGAGTTCTCTTGTTTCCTTCCTGATGTTCTCTGCCCTTGCATTCAAGGGCAGTTCTGTGCACTTGAACAGCCCTGAGGAGCTAGGGTAGAAGTGCAGCCCTTGCCTGCTTCCTGTGAGGTTTGTTGCTCTGTGAGTGCTTTGCCTACCAAGAACTTTGCCAGCTGTGCTGGAGCTTTCTGCTGCTCTGAATGCCTGAGGCACGGTGAGGCCAGGGAGGGAGGTGCTGCTTCGCTGCTTCTCTGAGAGACATTTGTATTGCAGGGTGGCAGTATAAGTCCTTTGAAGAGTGCAGGAGGTTCGTGGAGCAGAACGAAGCCAACTGCCTTCTCCAGGCGCAGAGCAGCATCCTGCTTGGACTGTATTCGTCCCTGGCTCTTTGGTAAGTTGGAGACTTGCTTTGAGTGGGGAGAGGCCCAGGCAGTGGCTGTGGCCGGGAAAGGGGGAGCTCTGCGTTCATCACATGCCCCCATCCCATGTCCACCAAGGCAGCTGCTTCTGGAGCACGGTGGTGAAAGGGGCCGGGGGGCCACGCAGGATGAGCAAGCTGGCAAGGAGGCCCAGGTTGTGCTGCTGTGGAGCCCTGCCAGGGAAGGATGCCTTGGCGGCATTCAGCCACAGCCTTCCTTTTCCCCCTGAATGTTGGGGGGGGACTGGTGTGGCTCTCTCTCAGCGCAGGAAAGCGATGCAGGCTGAATGCTGCCTAAGTGCAAGAGCTTGGCTCGGAGAGGCCACGAGGGCCTGGAGCAATGCTGTGTTTGTGGGAGAAGGCAGGCGTTGTCCCAGTCTCCTGCCTAGCATGGCTTGTGTCTCCTGGGTGCCTGCAAGGGACTGGGTTCCAGTCCTTGCAGTTTCCCTGTGGTCTCGCTCATCACTGTGGGGGAGTGCTGAGTGCCGCTGGCTCACAAACAGACACGCATGCGCACACGTTTATAAGCAGGTCAAGCAAACTGGAGGGAAGGGGAGCGGAGAGGACCCTGTCGGGAGGGACAGCAGTAGATTCCTGCTCAGCTGTGATGTAGCAGGGAGACGAGAACACCAAGTTCACGCGGGAGAGAAGGAATTGAGCTACTGCTGCCTGATTACAATACAGTGCTCTCAGGGATGCTTATCAGGAGCAGCTACAACACGCCGCAGTTCAGCCCCCCATCACGCCCCCAGTAGCTTCCTTGCCCTAGAGGATGCATTGCCTCTGGAAGCCAGGTTGGGGCTGGAGCCTATAGCCTAGGAGACCTCTTGGTTACTTGCTCATCTCTACAAAATGTGCCTGAGTGTGTGTTTGTCTGTGTTTCCTCTTTTCCTCTGGACAATGTAGGTTTGCAAGGCTTGGGCAGTGGGACAACTTCCAGAAGCCCTTTGAAAAGGCCAAGAGGCTGCTGAAGAGCACTGGCGCCTGCCTTGTGGCCAGCCAAGCGTGCAGCCGGCTCCTGGAGTGCCATAGCCTGGTGCTGAAAAAGGACATGGAGCACGGCTCGTGGAGGGCCCGTGAGAGCTGCCGCAGGGCTCTAAGGGTGAGGGATGCGGAGGAAGGGGAGGGGCATGCTGCAAGGGCCCTCTGGGGAAAGCTGTGTTGCTAGCAGCAGTGGGTTGACCTGTGCAGGTAGAAGCAGCCACAACAGGATGGAGTCAGGGTAGTGCCAGAGGGTAGCGGCTTAGGGAGCAACGTGGTTAAAGACTCCTGTAACAGAGGTGTCAGCAAGAGGGGGACGAGAAGGCAGTCAGGTGAAGGCAGTCTTCCTGGGCGTGTGAGAATTCCCTTGTGGGACTGTTTGGCCCAAACAGGAGAGGAGAGGAGCCTTGCTCAGCCATGAGCTAGTGAGCCCTGCTGAAATGGCTGCTCCATAGGAGGTGTTAGGGCTCAGGAGAGATCTGTGTGGTACCTCAGCCTTGCTAGCTGTGCACTCCTCCTTTCTTTGTGGCTGGTTTTCCTCTTTAGGGATTTGGTGCCCTTCTCTGTGCCAAGCCATCGCTGGGCTCTCTGACTTGTCCTGATGTACCTCTCTGTTGTTTTCTCGGCAGCTCGCCAAAGAGGTTTTCTCTCGGTGCTCCACAAGCCCCGTCTTCTACCCCAGAGTCTACCACCTGAAAGCCTACATTTTCCTGATGCTGGGGAATGAAGAGCAGAGCCTGCTGTGCCTCAACCAGGGCCTCCAAGCCTGTGAAGACCATGGCAACCTGCTGGAGAAGACTTGGCTGGAGATGAGCACTGTAAGTTGCTCACCTGTGCCTTTGAGTTGCTTCCTGGGCAGAAGTTGAGCCTGCTGTAGCAGAAGGTGGGCCGCACTGTACTGTGGCAGGTAGCCCCAGAGAGAGCCCCCCGAGAGCTTCAGGGGCATGTGCTCAAAGTCCTGTGTGAGCTGGTAGGTGCTCTTAGCCCTGCTCAAGAGGAAGGTAGAGAGCAGCTGTGATCCCTCTCTGCCAAGTGGGGCTGGACTGGTACGTGAGGAAGCAGTATGCCCTGCAGCTGCTCCTTTGCAGCATCTCTGCTTGGCAGAGCAGTGGTGAAGTGGAATCTTTCCCTGCTCCTTAAGGCAGCTCTGGGAGGCCAGGGTCAACGTGTGCTGAGTCTGAATTGGCCTTGCCTCTCCTTCTGCTCGCTGAGGGGTTTTGGCAGCATGGCTCATTGGCTGATGGATGGAACAAGCTGCTGAGAGAGGCCTTAGTTGCCTTCCCAGGCAGAAGTCATGGCTCTGGAGGTCACGTGCTCTTCTCAGCTCTCACTGTGCCTTTTTTCCCCCTTCCTTTAGGAGTGCTGGTTCACTGGAAAAGGCCCCCAGGGAGATTTGTGGCTGAAGACAGCCCCACATTTTCTGCACCTGAACCAAGCAAAGCCAGAGGTCTGTAACTCCAGGTACCTGCTGAAGCTGCCAGCACTGCAAAGGGAGGATTCTTCTCCAGGAATTAAATTCTGACACTGCTAGTCCAGGCAATTCTTCCTTTCCTTCTTCCTTTAATATACTCAGCATCATTCTTCGGCCCCCTGCTTGTATTCTGCCTCGTTCTCTCCTTTCCCACAACAATGTTTGCACAACCTGAGTCAAACTGAACCAACACCTACACAATTACTAAGGCCAATACTCAAAACAAAAACCAAAAAACAAAACAGTCTGAGCATTCTGAAGAGCTTAGCATTTAGGCTTCCATCAAGTGAGGAATATGATAAATAAGGCACAAAGCGCTCCAGAGAAGGTAAAGCTCTGGGGGGTTGGTTAATTCCTATAGTTCTATAGTAGTTCCCAAGTACTATCCGTTCTCCTGGGTAGAGGTAAGGCATCGGGCCATTTCAGGCCCGTCTCTGCCCAGCTCTCTGCCAGTTTGGTTCTCCTGTTGGAGTTTCTCCTTGCTGCAGCCCCACGGGATTGGGGGTGGTAGGCACAATGCAACTTCTGTTCTCTCTGCAGGTTTTATGCACAAGGGGATGTCTAGGGTTATACCTTTGTGATGAGTTAGTAGAGCAAAATGCATGTCCTTGGTGGAACTCATGTCTGTTTCTTAAGAAGACACAGATGTTAGGTCCTTGGCAGAGAGAACATTTTAAAATAAAGACATAGTTTACAGCCACCAAAGCAGGGAAGTTGGTAAGAGTATTATGTACTCTTGTCCCTGATAATGAAATGGTAGGTGGTGTTATTTATTTTTTTTTTAAAGTAACATTCTCTGGATAAAGGCATCCTGTATAAACTCCCTGTAAGCTGCCACAGGGCCCTCCCTTAATTGGGGAGTACCTTGCTGCCGCAGTAGTCCATGATTAATAAAGAAATAAAAGTGAGGCATCCCACATACATGACTGCAGACCCATTAGAAGCCAAAGGACAAATTTCCTGTTCCCAGCCGGTTGAATTAAGATGCCCCCTCGGTCACGGGGGAATCGCAGTGCGGGCATCCACTTCTCACTGGGTGGAATCTTGGGGGAAGTCCCACTGCCCAGAGCAGGGTCCACACCTTGGGGGGTGTCATTAATCTTTCATAGTTCGCACTGTTGTTCTCCCCAGAAGTCACAGCTTAAACCAATTGCAAGCCCAATCATCTGTTGATCCAGTCAGGATTCAGTCTTGCCTACAACTGCCTTGGTTTCCTTTCCATCACTCAGTTCCCCACTGTGCTACCAGCAGTGAGAGTTTCTGCAGTGCCATCTCATCTCTCATCACTCCATTCCGTCACAGCCCTGCAGTGTGGTGCCTCAAGCTGTAGGCGCCCCAGAGCTTGCCCACTGGTGGGAGGCACCAGCGCATGCTGCTGGGATCGGGGCTGTGCTATCCAGGAGGCCCACTCTTGCCTGCAAGCTGTGACACCTGCTGACTCATCAGCTCCCAAACTGTTGCCACAGGTCTTGAGTAGCGGAAGAAATCCTCAGTGTCCACTGCAGAGAGAATCAGGAAATGCTGTGAAGACAGGCAAAATCAAACAGCTGTGAGAGGGGGCAGGGGGGCTCCAGCAGAGAAGGGGCCAAAGTCCTTTGTGTCTGTGCTGTTGACCTTGGAGTGAATTTGCAGGAGCAGCAGGTGGGGGCCCTGGGGGTGGCACCTGCTGAAATTGTCTGTCTGCAGCCACATTGTGTCGTCCTATTCCTGCACGCTGCAGAGCTCCACAGCAACTCAGGAGGTGCAAGCCTTCAGGAGAGACAAGAAGTCAAGTTCCTGCTACTTGTGCCTAAGAAACCGCAGAAGGTTTCTTAGGAAGGCAGGGATGAAGCTCACACTTGTGGCCATAGTCACTTCGTGTGGGAGGTGCTCCAGGACGTAAATCCTGGCGTTAGGCACATCTTTGGTGAACTGCCTTGGTCTCATGTCCCTGTGAAAGAGATGCCAGAGTCCTGCTGCCTTTCCGTAGAGGCAAAGAGTATGGTTTTGGGGCCTCAGTCCTACCACCAGCTGCGAGTGGCTTCAGGACCCCATGCATGTGTGCGTGTGACGGTCCTCGGTGGCAGTGCTGCTGCCTCCGGGCTACAGGATCTTTTGCAAGCCCAGCCTTGGTGAGGGTCTGGCCCAGGTTAGTCCCTCTCTCACTACGGATACAGAGACACTAACTCTGCACCGGGAAGAAGAGAACAAACTCTGAACTGTGACTGCCCTAAGACTACTGTAACCACCTACACATTGAGGCTACTGTAACTGTTGTCCCAAAATCTGGGTTCTGCTACCCGGTGTGCAAGCAACCAATAGACACACAGGGTCGAGATATTTGTTTATTTCATTTCTGCACAGAGATGGGGGCTAGGTGGTAAATCCACAAAGCTAGCACACCTTCTCCCCCTCTCATCCTTGATTTATACACACTTTCCAGGGAGTATTTTATACAAATATTTCTATTGGTTACAGTTTCATTACCTCAGGTAATTGCTCTGCGCTTGCGCTTTTACATTCTTGTTAATTAGCATAGGAAGCGAAGAAGAGGCGGTAACATCATTATTATCTCATTTCCATCTCATTATTCATTTAGGGGTGTGAAATTTAATATGTTAATAAGCCTTAATGAGCCTACAGTCACTCCTGGGTTATTCTGCTGTTTTTGTCTTACCTACCCCTCGTATTCTTCAAAGCGCTGTGGTTTCATCAAGGTTCTTTAGCCGGAGCTGGTTATCCTTTGCAGTACTGTTTTTCTCTCCCCCTTGTCCTTGAGTCTTGTTGATTCTTTGCAAGGTTTTTCTCACAGTATTTCTCTAACATCCTGAGATCCTCATTAGTCCAGTCCCTGTTTGTATCATCTTGTGGGGTGGGAAGAGGTTCAGTGGGAGGAGAGCAAGAAGTGTTTGAGACATGTTTCCCTTTAAGTGCCATGCTGTATGTGCTAGAGACAGGTGGCTGTGCTGGACACCCCGGGCGTCTGACATGGACCTGCCAGCCCATTTCTGTGTCATTAAATGAAGTATCTGTCCTGAACTGGCAGATAGCTGTTTGTAACATTGGACTCTGCATGTGTCTCAGCCTCACAGTGAGTGGAGCTCTAGTTGTAGCAGGCATCTAGTGTCATTTCAGATGGCCAAAGAAATTCCTCACCTGGCCCCATACAATGCTGCAGGAGAATGCGGGTCTCCCAGTTGCTGCAGCAAAACAAGTCGTCATTGGTACATGCCTTGCACCAACTTTCTCTCTTCAACTGTCACCAAGTGTTTGTGTATGAGCAACTGGTTCCCACCCTCCATCTTCACCGATTGCAAAGGGAGCGCAGACAAGGAGCTCTCATGCAGATACCTGCCGATTAGGGGGAGGCATGGGAGGAGGTGTAGGAAGATTTTCCAAATCAGAAACTGGCTACACTGCTGGTGTTGGCAACAGGGTTTTGGATTCTATGGCCATGGAACATGGTTTGAAGACCAACAGCTGGTGGGGAGATATGATATTCACTTCATCAAGCAGGGCACATTTGCCTTTGCAAATAGGTTGGCCAGTCTAGTAAAGAGGGCTTTAAACTAGGTAGGAGGGAGGAGGGGCTTGTCATACAGACAGAGTAGACAGCAAAATACAAGTTGGGTTGGGGGGCCTCCAATGGGTAAATGCAGCTGGGGATGTGCGTTTGAGACATGGCTATGGGTGACCCCCATACACCCTTCATGGGAAACCTGCAGGCATGACCACCTCTCTGAAATGCCTGTACACCAACAGACGCAGCATGTGGAACAAACAGGAGGAGCTGGAGATCTGTGTGCGAACGCAGGGCCATGATCTCATTGCAATCACAGAGACATAGTGGGAAAGCTGACATGACTGAAATGCTGTCATGGATGGCTACGTGATTTTTAGGAGAGACAGGCCAGAAAGATGATGTGGTGGAATTGTTCTTTATGTGAGAGAGCAACTGGAAGGCATCGGGCTCTGCCTAGGGTTAGAGGAGGAGCCAGTTGAGAGCTTATGGGTAAAGATCAAAGGTCAGGCTAACATGGGGGACACTGTTGTGGGTTTCTACTACAGGCCACCTGATCAGGAAGAGGAAGCTGATGAGGTCTTCTATAAACAGCTTGAAGTAGCCTGAAGATCACAGGCCCTGGTTCTCATGGGAGACTTCAACCACCCTGACATCTGTTGGAAGGACAACACAGCAAGGCACAAACAGTCCAGGAGGCTCCTGCAATGCACTGATGATAACTTCTTGCCACAAATGGTGGAAGAACCTATGAGGAAGGGTGTCCTGCTGGATCTTGTACTAACCAACAGAGGAAATTGGTTAGAGATGTGAAGGTTGGAGGCAGCCTTGGCTGCAGTGACCCTGAGATGGTGGAGTTCAGGATCCTGCAGGAAAGAAGTAAGGCAACAAGCAGGAGTGGAGCCCTGGACTTCAGGAGAGCAGACTTTGGGCTGTTCAGAGACCTAATTGGTGAAGTCTCATGGGTTAAGGCCCCAGAAAGAAGAGGAGGGGTGGTCCAGGAGAGCTGGCTAGTATTCAAGCATCACTTCCTCCAAGCTCAGGAAGGGTGCATCCCAAGGAGAAAGAAGTCCAGCAAAGGGGGCAGGAGACCTGCATGGGTGAGTTAGGAGCTCCCAACAAAACTCCAACAGAAGAAGAAAGTACACAGAATGTGGAAGAGGGGACAGGCTACTTGGGAGAATTATAGGAATGATGCCAGAGTATGTAGAGATGCTGCGAGGAAGACTAAGGCTCAGCTGGAATTAAGTCTGGCAACGGATATCAAGGACAACAGGAAGGGCTTCTTCAGATACATCAGCAGCAAGAGGAGGACGAGGGAAAATGTGGGCCCGCTACTGAATGGGGTGGGGGCCCTGGTGATAAGGGATACAGAGAAGGCAGAATTACTGAATGCCTTCTGTGCTTCAGTCTTCACAGCTAAGGGCAGCCCTCAAGAATCCTTCAGCCTGGATGTAAGGGAGAAAGTCTGGAGAAGGGAAGACTTTCTCTTGGTTGAGGAGGATAGGATTAGAGACCTTCTGGGCAGGCTTGACATCCACAAATCCATGGGCCCGGATGGGATGCACTCATGGGTACTGAGGGAGCTGGCGGAAGTTGTTGCCAGGATGCTCCCCATCATCTTTGAAAGGTCCTGGAGAAGTGGAGAGGTGCCTGAGGACTGGAAGAAAGCCAATGTCACCCCAGTCTTCAGGAAGGGCAAGAAGGAGGACCCAGGTAACTACAGGCCAGTCAGTCTCACCTCCATCCCTGGAAAGGTGATGGGACATCTCATTCTCGGTGTCATCTCCAGGCATATGGAGGAAAAGAAGGTGATCAGGAGTAGCCAGCATGGATTCACCAAGGGGAAATCCTGCTTAACCAATCTGATAGCCTTCTATGATGGAATGACTGGCTGGGGAGATGAGGGCAGAGCAGTGGATGTTGTGAACCTTGACTTCAGCAAGGCTTTTGACACTGTCTCCCATAACATCCTCCTGGATAAGCTCAGGACATGTGGGTTAGAGAAGCGGACAGCGAGGTGGATTGATAACTGGCTACAGAGGCACATGTTGGCTGGCCACCCTCCGTGATGCATCGGGGGAGGGGGGGTGCAGCATGTCACAGTGGCTTCATCCTCTGTGGTGGAAATGAGGGTGTCCCCACTGCTGCGCTGCTCTGACAGGGAGCAGGTGTCTGGAGAGAGAAGGGCTTTGCATAGGGAGCCCTGCCAAGATGGGGAGGAAAGAGTTAGACAGGGGCATTTGTGCTGGGGCAGTGGCAGTGGGCACGGGAGGCAGCGTTAGGCAGTGTTTGAGAGCAGAGCAGCAGGCACAGGCCCTCGATGAGCAAGGGAGGCACTGCAGGAAGTGGTCTCAGCACCAAGGCAGGACAGAGGAGGTGCAAAGCAAGGTCAGGAAGTAAGGCCAGAGGAAGGCCAGCAAGAGGTCTGCGTACCAAATGGAGGTGCAGCTGCTGAGTGCTTCCGTCAGTGGGTTTCCTGAGGTGCAGGCTCCACTGCCCCTGGATGTCCTGCAATAACTTCCTGCTCGATAGCCGTCGATAGCCCTGCTGCCCACGCAGGGGTGTGTTTTTGGCCAAGGACGGCCTCCAGGGAGCCTGCAGAGAGCCCTTGGCTGCAGCCAGCTGTGAAGCCTGGCAGACTGGCAGGGGGGCCGGGAGCCTCTGCCTCTTCTGCTGCCTTTGGGCGTTGTGACTGCATTGTTGGTTGACAGCACGGTGGCATCAGGAACCTGGGGCCACACCGCAGCCTCTCCTGCCAGGGGTCTGCTGGCCCAGCACCAGCGGGAGGTACAAGGCCCCTGGGGTGACAGCCCTCATGCAGCCCCTGTCATCAGGATGCCAGGGCAGCTGAGTCTCTCCTTGCGTGGCTGTGCATCTCCTGTGGGTGGCCAGGAAAGCCTGCTGGGCTCCTTCCTCTGTGTTCCTGTGCACCAGGGTGGCCCTGTCACCACAGAAAGGGCAGGAGTCCAGCATCCTGGCATGGTGAAGTGGCTTCTCCCACAGCTCCACAAGCAGCCACGTAGATGATCAGAGGGATAGTGTACCAGCAGCTGGGCAGGGGGGATCTCCTGACAGAGGTGGGTGTGGTGGAGGTGAGGTGCAAGCTAAGTTCTTCCAGGCACCCGAGCATGGTCTTAGGTGCCATGGGTGCAGGTTCCTCTGCCTACCTGCCTGCCTCACAGCAGCAGTGCCAGGGCCCGAGCCAATACGGTTCTCTGTCTTCAGGACAGAAGAGCAGCAAATCCAGGAAAGCAGTGCTTTCCTAAACACAAGTTCCCGTTGGGCTCAACCTCATGAAGGTCGCACAGTGGCTACTGTGGCTGTCAGCACAATACTGTGCACTGAGATTGCTGCTGCCAGGCCTCCCAGCTGCTGGTGTATGTGGTTTGAATCGCTGGTGTACAGGATTCTCCAAAATGTCGGGACCTAAGCCACATCTCTGCAGTAGACTCATGAAGCAAGCACTTTCTGACTGACCAGCTACCATCAAATCTGTTGAAGATAGTCAACTCATGGAGCTAGGGTGTGCTTACAGGTGTGCTCACAGGTGTGCTTAGCTGTCTGGGTGAGGTGGAACTCAAGTCAGCTTTCATATTCAACTCTCTGACATTGATGTAGGTGACCAGAGATTGAGAAGCTTCTGCCCCAGCCAAGCTGGCCAAGCACACGAGGGGATTTATTTATTGTTAATGGATAAAGCCTTTTGTGAACAACATTGTCCTGGCTTCTCTCCTCCACCTCTCTTAACAGTGTCAATGAAAGGAAATGGCAGTGAGCAAGGCTCTGGAAGCACAGAAGATTGAACCCTTTCTGGAGCTGGAGCCTGTAGGAAAGTTCTGATTTTCCAAGCATCGTGGGCAGTGCTGGGAGTAGTTGGCATAGGTGACATTTCCTGCAGTCAGCCTCTCTACTAAAGCTAGCACTCAGCCCCCTCACGGCTCAACAGGAGGTTCCTGGGGCCTTGCACGTGCACCACTGCCTTCTTGTGTGCATGCCACCGTGTTAGGCAGCTAGTTGCACAAGTCACCAAGAGCTGGCCAAGACCTCCTTTGGGTATGCCTGGTCTTTTTGGAGGAGACTCATCTGGATATGTGCGGGCCCATTTTGTCATTGTAGCTCTGCTATTGTCCTAGTGCAGCAAGGGCCTGCTTCTCCCTCCGAGACTGGGAGGTGGGAGCCAAAGACAGTCACATGACTGGCATGGGGGAGAGATCAGCAGCCAGGGCCCAACCCACAGTACCCACCTCAGGTGAGCGAGGCCAGCCCAGAGACGAAAGTCAGGTTCAAGCACGCATCCAGATCATCTGTCATGTTCATGGTGATGGGACAGGCAGCGAGACCCAGAGTACCTTTTTTGGTACCTCACTACCTGGCCTGTAGTGCCTAATCGCCTCACCTAGCCCCTGCCCAGCCCAGGCTGTGCCCCATGCAGGCTTCAGCAGACACCATGCTCTGGGACCTGTCGGGGGCCTCATGCGGAACAGAGGCCATGCAAGGCTGGCCTTTTCCCCTCCATCAGGATATGGAGACATGCAAAAGGATGGAGCTGGTCACGGACCACCCCACAGGTGGGATGTGCTGTCAACCCTGGAAGGGCTAGCCTGGAAGAATGACCATGGGGAAACTTCCCCACTGTGTGCATATGTAGGGAGAAGATCTGTGGGAGATCTGGCAGTGAGTCCGGGGACTGGCAGAGCACATGATTGCAGCCCCAGAGTGTGTTCTCTGCACACTGACCAAACTCCTGCCAAGGTCAGACATGCATATTCCATCTTGTCAACAATGTCGAGCTGCTTCACAGCAAGTGGCTGCTCAAGCTGAGCACAGCTGAGATAAGGAAAGAGTTCTGGCAGATTTAAGGGGTCCCTAGGGTACAATGAGTTAAATGTCACCTGGGTTTCTGATTCATACTTCCAGCAGACTCCCATCAGGAACCCTCCCAGGCACTTTCTGGGACTCCCCAAGCAGTTTGGAGTGTAAGTCTTCTATTAAATCTATCCTGATTAAGCTCCCCTGATCCTTGAGTACCCACTCTATGCTGGTATCTGACCCTCCTTTTTCTGCCTTGTGGTCACAGCACGCAGCACAGGGAACAACCTGAGCTCTTCTCCTCTGCACTCGCCATGTCTTGGGGTCTTTCCCAGGAGCCCTGCATTTGCCCTGCAAGCACACGTCTCTGTGCTCCCACACTGCCATTCATGTGCAGCAGCTGCCTGCTGGCATTTTCACTCACTCAGGCCCTGTACTGCCCAGCCCAGCTGCTCCCCATCTGTCCCCACCTCCTCTGCTCTCTCTCCAGCCCACCCAGCAGAGCAGCTCAAGATGAGGATGACCCACTGCAGTGCCCACTCTAGGGAGCTAGAGAGCTCTGGATATGCCCGGCAGCCCAGGCACTCTGAAGAGCACAGCAGCTCCTGGGGGGCAGAGAGGTGTGTCAGCCTCCCCATCAGCTCCAGAACTGTGGTCTACTGTGGTCTAGCAGTGGCACAAGGAAATGGAGGCCAATCATTCCACTGATCCCATGTCCAGGAAATCCTTAACCTGGCTGCCTTCAGCCCTTCTGGCCAGCCCCTCTCCCCAGGACAGCATGAGAGTGCAGGCCCCAGGGCTCCTCAGGCAGCTCCAGTGACACAGCAGCCTGCCCTGAATTGACACACACAGCAACAGGTTTTCATTTATTTCTCCACACAAGCACGTGATTGCTCCTTTGCAAGGCATCCTTGCTCTGTGGAGAGCCTTTCCCCAGATCAGTGGATGCATGCTGGCCCAGTCAGCCATTCTTGCACCCCTTCCTTGGGCTCCACACAGGACCCTGGTCTGGTGGTGCTGCTCTGCAGGGCAAGAGGACTGTGGGGTCCCAGGGTGACTCCACCTCGGCGATGCTGATCAGGGCAGAGGCTGCTGGGTGAGCATCACTGCATCTGACAACCTTCCACCCAGAATCTCCAGCTGTGGCCATGAAGGATGGATGGAGCAATCACAGGGCATTGTACATTGCTCAGGATGTGTTCAGAGGTGTCATTAGACCCAGCCCACTCCCTCTCCTCAGGGACATGTGGGACATTCCTTGCTTTGGCCCTTTACATTTGCTTTTCTCTCCTTGGTTTTGAGAATCTCCACTCACTGCCCATCCCAGGCACACGCTGCCCCTGGAGATGCCCTGTGCTCTCTGGGTGGCTCCATATTCCCTTCCAGAAGGACAGCCATCTGTCACCAGCCCTCCAATATGTGGGACAGTCCCCAGCACACACTTCTTGACCACTCACCCTCTCCAGGGACCCTGGGAACTCGCAAGTGACAGCTAAATCCAGCCCTCGTTCCCACACACATCACCCAAAAGAGATGATGCCCCTTAGCCCACGGAAAAGATAAGCACAACAACAGGGCCTTTTTGGGTGTAATTCCCTGAGCACATTCTTGGCTCCAGCTTTGGAAAAAGACCCCATCATTCAGGCACAGTACTCAGAAGACTCTCTTTTATTACAGAGATGCTACGTGGGAGGCCAGCTCTGACACAGTGATAGGCAGATTTACAGAAGGCCTCTGTGAGAAAGACAAGGTTTCTGCCTCCAGAAATGTGGGAGGAATTCAGACATCTCTGCACAAACATGATTATCACAGACAGAACTCCCAAAGCACAAGAGCTGTGGAGATGAACTGGGAATCAGTTGTGAGGAGAGATGGTGGCAGGTTTAGTTCAGTTGGTTAGAGTGTGGTGCTGGTAACGCCAAGGTCGTGGGTTCAATCCCTATACAGGGCTATGCTGAGGGCTAGACTGGATGATCTCCAGAGGTCCCTTCCAACCTTACCATTCTATGATTACTGCTGAAGTAGTACCATGTGAATGAGTTTCCTCACTGCCTCCTGAAGCTCCTTGTTCCTCATGCTGTAGATGAGAGGATTCACTGTTGGAGGCACCACTGAGTACAGAACAGCCACCGCCAAATCTAGAACTGGGGAGGAGATGGAGGAGGGCCTTAGGTAGGCAAAGATGACAGTGCTGACAAACAGGGAGACCACAGCCAGGTGTGGGAGGCACATGGAAAAGGTTTTGCCCCGGCCCTGCTCGGAGGGGATCCTCAGCACAGCAGTGAAGACCTGCACATACGATAGCACAATGAAAACAAAGCACCCAAAGATTAAGCAGGCAGTAACCACAATAAGCCCAACTTCCCTGAGGTAGGATTCTGCGCAGGAAAGCTTGAGGATCTGGGGGATTTCACAGAAGAACTGGTCAACTGTGATGCCTTGGCAGAGTGGTAGTGAAAATGTGTTAGCAGTGTGCAGGAGAGCATTGAGAAACCCACTGGCCCAAGCAGCTGCTGCCATTTTGACACAAGCTCTGCTGTCCATGAGGATCCCGTAGTGCAGGGGTTTGCAGATGGCAACGTAGCGGTCATAGGCCATGACAGTGAGGAGAGAATACTCTGCGGAAAGTAAGAAGACAACCAGGAAGACCTGGGCAGCACATCCATAGTAGGAAATGGCCCTGGTGTTCCAGAGGGAATTGGCCATGGATTTGGGGACAGAGGTGGAAATGGAGCCAAGGTCAAGGACGGCGAGATTAAGGAGAAAGAAGTACATGGGGGTGTGGAGGTGGTGGTCACAGGCTATGGCTGTGATGATGAGGCCATTGCCCAGGAGGGCAGCCAGGTAGATGCCCAGGAAGAAGGAGAAGTGCAAGAGCTGCAGCTCCTGCGTGTCCGCAAATGCCAGGAGGAGGAACTCACTGATGGAGCTGCTGTTGTGCATTTGCTTCCTCTGAGCATTGGAGACTCCAAGGAAAAACAGACAAACAGAATTTAGGACAGACTTCTCTGAGCAAAGCTTTCTCATAAAACCTCCCAAACACAAACACACATTACCTTTTCCCATCTCAGCAGCACCATCACTCAGCTCTGTTTGATTTTGCTGTGAAAAGAAGTGTTCTCTGCCCGTGGGTTCTCGAGGAATCAGTCCTGACCTACAGCACTGTGTACATGGGAACAAATGTGACTACGATTTATATACCCAGGTCTGGTCAGATTTAATTCACTGATAATTTTGAAGGGATTTCAGCAACTTCACTCCCAGGTCTAAACAATATGGGTTCATGAATAGTTTTAAGGCTTTTCTGATTTCCTTCTGTTGACCCTGTGACACCAGAGGAAGCTTCATGGAGATAGAAATCCCCAACATTACTACTGCACTCAGAGTGACCAGCTGTGATTCTAGAGGGGGGAAAACACTCGCTCTGGTGTTAGTGCAGAGGGAGGAGCACTGGCCTGCCAACCTGCCTTATTCTCAGATGCGCTGTGCTCCCCTCTCCGAGGTGAAGCACAGTTGCAAAAAGTTTCTATTTCATGTCACCAAAAAAGAAATGGCACTGCGGAGAGCAGAGAAATCCACTTCCAAAGTGCCCATCAGCACTCCTTAGGAGGGTATGTGGGGGGGGGTCCCAGCCCAGGAGGGGTCCCAGCCCTCCCCTTCTGGCCAGCAACACATTGGGCTCCTTCCAGCTGCCCACAGCCGGCCTCCCAGCAGCATTTCCATGTTCTCAGTATCTAGATGACTTCTTCCTGGGGCACCTGGGTTACACCCAGCTGCAAAGAGAGAGCTGCGCCCTTCTGGAGGGCAGCTTGCAGCCCAGCCAGACTCCCCAGGGAAATGGCTAAATGTCTTAAGGATGCTGAGGGTGTTCGGAAGGGAGAGTTGGCTCATTCCTGGGCAACTGCATTGTCCAGAGACCCACAGGTTAGAGGGAGACTTGAGTACCTCATTCTCAAAGACATGTCTGCATGGTAGGACCACATGGCTGGTGTCAGCCATGCATCAACCCCCTCCCGCCTCCCCCTCCCCCCCCCCCCACCATGCTTAGAGAGGCCAAGGGGAAGGACAAGGGCAGCATGGGCAGGTAGGAAATGGAACAATGTCATGATATTTGTGCCAAGGGAGGCAGGGACAGGGAGGGATAGAGACACACTCAGGAGTGTTTCCTGTCCTCAATGTCTGGCTGCTGAGGAAATGACTCATGCCCTGGACTCCACAACCTTGAGAGAAGAGGGCTGTATTGGGTGGGAGAGGAGAGGAGTCACTGGAGTTGATAGTTTCCTCTCACAGTTTGGCAATGACATCCCTCTCAGTGTCACTGTCCTGGAGCCTCAGTACTCTTTTAAACCTGACACATCCAGTCCCATTTCACCCCACCCAAACAGAAAATAACTGAAAGCACCAACTCATGAAAGCACCTTCTCTTTCAGCTCTCCCCTGCCTTGGCATTCCTGGTGAAAGGTCACCTCCAGATATGTCCCCCAGCCCTGACACATGCAGCAGCCTCTCCATGGGACAAAGTACCTGCCCTGCCAGGGGTCCCTCCTTCCACCCAGAGCTTCCACCTTGCAGCATTGTGTGGAGCTCCCCAGGCAGGCTGAGTGCTGACCCTCTCAGGCAGCAGAATCACTGCCCCAGGCACACAGCACCCTGGAGCGCATAGAGTCTGCTCTGGAGTAGTCCATGACCACCTGAGTGCACAACCAGGCTTCACACCCCTACAGCCATCCCTCCAAGAAAGGAGCAGGATGACATGTCCCTCTAATCATGTGGCAGGGAATCTTTGCTCTGAAGTTTCTCCTGATCCTCCACATTCATGGGATGGGATGGGCTTAGAAGACTCCTCCAGGAAACACAGCAGCATTGCCCTGGAGCCAGAGACTTACCATGCAAAAGGCTGTGAAGATTTCCTTCAGAAGGAGCTCTCCTCTGGCCTCTCACTCCACACTGCCTTTCACTTCTGTCTTCTCTCATCTCATCTCCTCCTCAGCAGCAGGCAGTGCCCAGAGTCCTGCTGCTCTTTGCAGAGGAGCTGCCTCGGGACACAGCCATCTCTCAGCAGTGCTGCCAGGTTGCCATGAGCAACCTCTGTCCCCAAAACTGGCCTCAGCTCAGGAGCACAGGACCAGCTGAAGGCAGGGAGTTGTTCTGTCCCTTGTGCTCCCTCCTCCTGGGAGATGTTCCCTCAAGCAGACTAAAATAGTCACCTGTTTTCCCTTTCCAAAGAGTGCAGAGACACTGATTCCAACATTGCCATTTATTTCATCAGAGGATGGCTGTCTATGATAAGTGGAAATGTCCTCAGCTGGAAGCTCCTAGTCCCATCTCCTAACTAGGCACGACACCCAGACAGGGACAAGAAGGGAGTTCACTGACACATGGTTCAGTCAATCTCAGCATCACATCCTGGTTTAGAAGACCCTGGGTTGCATTTAGATTCAGATCCCCCTATCCCCACTGTGAACTCCACAAGCACACAGGAGGTAGGATTCCCCCTGCCAAAACTGAAGGGAGCACAGCACAGAGGTCTGCATGCGAGCTCCTTGTCTAAGCTCCCGTTCTAATCACTGGAGATGGAGGCTGGGAGTCAGTTGCTCACACACAAAGACTCGATGACAGTAGAAGAGACATCGGTTATCCCAGGCACGTACCAGTGTCTGCTTGCTCTGCTGGAGTGACTGGGAGCCCTGAATCCTCCTAGAACATCAGGTGGGGGCCAGGTGGTGAATTTATTGGTTATCTGAAATGATACAATGAAGCTGAGGCAAATGAAAATTCCCGTGTTACAAACAGCAGTTCTAGTCCAGTTCAGACACGTGATTTAATGACACAGAAATAGGCTGGTAGGGCTATTTCAAATTGCAGGGGTGTCCAGCACAACCACTTGTCTCTAGCAGATCCACCCTGGGACCTAAAGGAAAACCATGCCCCTTTGGAGTGATTGCTGGGCAAGTGCCCCAGGGCATCTCAGGTTTCCTATATGTGCCCAAACAAATGAATACCAACACTGGGGACTGGACTAATGAGGACCTAAGAGTGGTGGTATCACAGGTTGCCCAGGCTCTCAGACTTCTTCAGTGACACTTTGTCCTGCATGGAGATTGGTTCAAACATGTCACGAGCCCCTAGGTGTCACACAGACAGCTTGGGAAGCCAACCCCACTCCTGCGATTCCTGCATGGCCCAGCTGTGTTTCTCCCTGGCGTTGGGCACTGCAGGGTTTGCTCTCTTAATGGGAACCTCCTTTCACCATTACATTACCACCTGATATCCATGCCAGTAAGCCACCACTTGCACTCAAAGCCTTTGCATACATAAGGTCTTTGGTAACACGTGACAAATCTTTGGTCACCACTACAACGAGGTGCTGAAGCCAGAATGTATGCAAACACACACAGCCTGGGGTGCAGGCAGGAGCAATGCACAAGCTGTCACAAGATCATCACCTGGCTGGAATAACAGAGATGTGGTGGGATTGCTCGCATGACTGGAGTCCTTCAATGGCAGGTACAAGTTCTTCAGGAGGGACCACCGCAGAAGATGAGGAGGGGGATGCCCTACGTGTGAAGGGATAGCTTGGATGTAGGGAGCTCTTCCATGGGATGGACCAAGGGAGGCAGCTCTGCAGGGCAGAAGAGCTCAGGAAAACCAGCAGATCATTAAGGGACGCATCTGTCAAGAACAAGAATGCTCCATAACGAACAGTTTGTAAAATTGGTGGACATCTCTGGACTCTGGTTTGGCTAAAAAGCGAGCTCACACACGAGCTCCAGGGCTATAAGGCAGCGTATGGAAAGGGGAAGAAGGCAGAGGCTGCAAAGGAGGAATTTGGAAACAATGTCCAGCAAAGTCGGGATGGCACTAAGACAGTCAAAGCTCCTCTGGGACAGACACCTGCAGGGGACGTGAAGGACAGAAAGAAGAGCTGCTACTGCTGCAATCCTAGCAAAAAAAAAAAATATAAAAGGAAATGTTGGCCCACTGCTGAATGGGGCAGAGATTTCCAGTAAAAGCAGATGTAGATTGGTCTATGGAAGTCAGGTCCTTCCTGGCTTCAGCCTTCACCAGCAAGACCTTCTGAGCTGTTGTGCCCAGAGTCAGGACTCCTGAGGAGAAAACCAACAAACAGGGCCTAAGTCTCTAGAACTCAGCCTACAGAGACCTATGGCATTGGAAAGCTGGCATCCATGGACAGGGAGAGAGTCGACTGCGAGGACAGCAAGGCTGTTCTCCAGCATCTTGTAAAGATTGTGGCGATCAGGGAAGGTCCTAATGAGTAGAGAAAGGAATGTGTTGTGCTCATCTTCAAAAAATGGCCACAAGGACAAACCAGGGAGAACAGGCCTTTCAAACACACTCTGGAGAAGAGTGTGTCATAGAGCCAGCCTCTCCAATTACATGTCTAGGCAGGAGAAGAAGGTGCCTGGGAAGAGTCAGCATGGGTTTACTGAAGGTAAATCATTCCTGACCAACCCTGATTGCCTTCTGTGATAAAAGACTTGTACATGTGGAGAAGAGTAGAGTAGTGGATATCCAGAAAACATTCAGATGGGCAAAAGGCTGGTTGGATGATCAAGCTCAGAGCATTTTCAGGAGTGAGTCATGCTTGGTACAGTTGGGGTCTGCAGGGATATAACCTGCATCCTGCCCTGTTTAAAAGCCTTATCAGTGGGGCAGAACAACACTGCATCAGGACAGGCAGAGACCTCACTGGCAGAGGACTGATCCTGAGAAGGGCCTGGATGTTACAAAGGATGCCATAGGAGCCTGTGGTGCATGCTCACCACAAACGAGGCCAGCTATACACAAGACTGCGTTAGGAAGAGCATGGCCTCCCAGAGAAGGGCAGGTCTTATCCTGCTCGATTCAGCACTAGTGTGGCCACGTCTGGAACAGTGTGTCTCAGTGAGGGCTTCCCAGGGCTGGGAGAATGGGTACCAACTGGCGATGGTCCAGAGGAGGTCTGTCCAGATAGGACTGGGGTCCTCAAGCACATGGCCTTTATGGAGAGGCTGAGGTCCTGGGCTAATTTAGCCTGTTGAGGTGGAGGCTAAGGTCAGTAGAGTACTGTACAGACCTTAGTATAACTCTTGTGACTGGAATGTCACCATAGACAGCTACGCGCTTTTTAGGAAAGGCAGGTCAGGAAGGCGAGGTGGTGGAGTTGCTCTTTATATGAGGGAGCAATGGGAATGTATAGGGGTGGAGGAGGATGAGGTCAAGAGCTTATGGGTGAGGATTAAATGGCAGGCTAACATGGAGGGCACTGTTATGGGTGTTTACTGTATGGCCACTTGATCAGGAAGAGGAAGTCGATGAGGCTTTCTACAGACAACTGGAAGTAGCTTCCTGATCGCAGGCCCTGGTTCTCCTGGGGGACTTCAACCACCCTGACATCTGCTGGAAGGACAACACAGAGAGGCAGAAACAGTCCAGGAGGCCTCTGCAGATCATCAATGATCACTTCTCCTCAGTGGCTCCTCCACCACCCGTGTCAAGGAGTGTCCTGCTGGACCTTGTCCTAACCAACAAAGAAGAATTGGTTGGAGACATGACGGTTGGGGGCAGCATTGGCTGCAGTGACCATGAGATGGTGGAGTTCAGGATCCTGCATGGAAGAAGTAAGGTAAGAAGCAGGATTGGAACCCTGGACTTCAGGAGAGCAGACTTTGGCCTCTTCAGAGACCTAATTGGAGGAATCCCAGAGGTTAGTGCTCTAGAAGGAAGGGGAGTCCAAGAGAGCTGGCTAGTATTCAAGCATCCCTTCCTCCAAGCCCAAGAGCGGTGCATCCCAAGGAGAAAGTAGGCCAGCAAAGGAGGCAGGAGACCTGCATGGATGGGCAAGGAGCTCCTGGCAATACTCAAACAGAACAAGATAGTACACAGAGTGCAGAAAATAAGGACAAGCCACCTGGCAGGAATATAGGAACATCATCATAGTATGCAGGGATGTGACGAGGAAGGCTAAGGCCAATTTGGAATTCAACCTAGCAAGGGATTCAGGACAACAAGAAGGGCTTCTTCAAATACATCAGCAGCAAGAGGAAGACTGGGGAAAATCGGGCCCCACTGCTGAATGGAGTGGGAGCCCTAGTGACAGAGGACACAGAGAAGGCAGAATTACTGAATGCCTTCTTTGCATCAGTCTGCTGAGCCCTCAGGACTCCCAGATCCTGGAGATCAGAGAGGAAGTCTGGAAAAAGGAAGACTCTCCCTTGGTCAGGGAGGATCATGTTAGAGGTCTTTTAGGCAGCCTTGACATCCACTAATCCATAGGCTCTGATGGGATGCACCCACGAGTACTGAGGGAGCTCAGTTATTCATCAGCCTATATATCAGCCTGGTTATTGCTAGGCCGCTCTCCATCATCATTGAATGGTAATGGAGAACTGGAGAGGTGCCTGAGGACTGGAAGAAACCAATGTCACTCCAGGATTCAAGAAGGGCAAGAAGGAAGACCCAGGAAACTACAGGCCAGTCAGCCTCACCTCCATCCCTGGAAAGGGGATGGAACAGCTCATTCTGGATGTCACCTCCAAGCACACAGAGGAGGAGAAGGTGACCAGGAGTAGTCAGCATGGATTCACCAAGGGGAAATCCTGCTTAATCAATCTGGTGGCCTTCTATAATGGACTTTCTTACTGGGGAGATGAGGGGAGAGCAGTGAATGCTGTCTATCTTGACTTCAACAAGGCTTTTGACACTGTCTCCCAGAACATCCGCAGTAAACTCAGAAGGGCAGGCTGGATGAGCGGACAATGAGGTGGATTGAGAACTGACTGAAAGGCAGAGCTCAGAGGATTGTCATCAGTGGTACAAAGTCTAGTTGGAGGCCTGTACTATAGCTAATGGTGTCACCGAGGTCTCAGTACTGGGTCCCGTCTTGTTCAGTTTGTCCATCAATGACCTAGATGAAGGGACAGGGTGCATCCTCAGTGGATTTGCTGGTGCTACCAAGCTGGAAGAGTGGCTGGGACACCTGAGGGCTGTGCTGCCATACAGAGAGACCTGGACAGGCTGGAGAGTTGGGCAGAGAGGAACCTCATGAGGTTCAACAAGGGCAAGTGCAGGGTCCCGCACCTGGGGAGGAATAACCCCATGCACCAGCACAGACTCGGGGCTGAGCTGCCAGAAAGTAGCTCTGCAGAGAAGGACCTGGGAGTGCTAGTGGACGACAAGTTGACCATGAGCCAGCAATGTGCCCTTGTGGCCAAGAAGTCCAATGGCCTCCTGAGGCGCATTAGGAAGAGTGTCCCAAATCTGCATTCTTCTACCCAGTGTGCAAGCAACTAATAGACACACTGGGTCGAGATATTTATTTCATTTCTGCACAGAGATGGATACTATGTGGTAGATCCGCAAAGTTAGCACACCTTCTCCTTTTCTCGTTCTTTATTTATAAACAGTCAGTATATGAATGAAGTACATACAAGTATAAATAAATGTACATATAAGGGATCTCATAGCACAAAGCGCAGCCATTGGTCTAGCACTGGCCGATCAGTCAAGGCTGCACAAGTGACCCTACAACAACAAAGGGCAGCCACATGACTACCATGGACCTGTCAAGCCCTGAGGAACAACTGACCCAGCAGCACAGCCAGCAGCAGTGGCCATAGCACTGCCCTGGGAGAAAGTGAGGCAGAAGTGACCTCACAAACACACACATCAACCACATGACCAGCACTGTCCTATCAGGCACTGGGGCACAAAGGACCTCAAAACTACCACCAACAGCCCTGTCGCCAGCACTGGGTGATCAGGCACTGAGGCACAAGCGACCTTGTATAAGAAAGAGTAACAGCATGACCATCACAGGCACAAACAGCAGTCACGTGTCTCCTTGTTGCCTGCCATTTACAGGTGCACAGGTGGCTTTACACTGTGTATCAAAAGACTTTGCTTGCTGCTTGCAGATCCTGTTCTGAGGAAGTAGTGACTTCACAGTCTTCATCAAAGCCACGTGCCACCAGCTGGCCTATCAGATCGTAAGGCAAGTGTGACCTCACAAGCAGAAACAGAAGCCACATTCCTACCACTGGCCGCTCACATAAGGAACAAAGGTGACTCACACTCGGCAATGAAGGCATGGGCTTGCTGCTGAGGCACACCAACGTCAGAAGCACAAACAGCGCTGATCTCCATACCGCTGCTCTATCAGGTGCTCGTGCAGAAGTCAGCTCCGAATCAGAAACAGCAGCAAGGGCTCAGTTTTTTCAGCAACAACGACCTCAGATTCTGCATTGAAGCCATGTGCTTGCTGCTGGCCCATCAGGCACTGAGGCACAAGTGACCTCACAGGCACAAAAGCAGAAATGTGCTTGATGCTGTTCCTTGAAGCAAAAGTCACCTCTCCAAAACAAAAACAACAAGGTGGCTGCTGGTGGCCTAGCCAATACTGAGGCCCAATAACTTCACAAACACAACCATCAGCAATATGCATTGAGCTGGAGTGTCAGCTACTGAGGCAGAAGTGACCTCACAGGCAGCCATGAAGCCACAGATCTGCTCCTGCTCTGTTGGGGACTCAGGCACGATTGACCTAACCAGGCACAGAGAGCAGCCATGTCCATGCTGATCACCAATCACATACTGATGCACAACTGACCACAAAAGCACAAACACAGCAATGGGCCTGCTCCTCATTTGTGAGACACTGAGCTACGACGGACCTCAGCATGTTCACACAAAGCCGGGTTGGTTTTGTGGGTTGGTGCCCATTTTTCCTAGAAGACTGTTGGTGCCTTATACGATGAGTCAAAGTCCGTTATAATAAATGCCAGCATCTCTTGACTGCCTTTGTCTGGGTGCCCCAAAGCCTTTGTAGCTTAAATTGAGGAAATCTCATAGCCCTTGGGGTCCTGGCTCTGCGAGAGCTGAAGATGTGCCCAGAGCTAGGTTGCCCATGGCACCCAGCCCTCAGTGCTCTCTGAACCCAGCTGTGGGGCCTTGTCTTGTGCTGCAGAGCCTGTGCAGCGAAGACAGCTGGCATTGCAGCAGACCTGCAGCCTGAGGCTGTCTCATTACTTGGACCTCGCTTCAAAGCCTCTGCCCCCTTTTCCCCTTCACAAGGTCTCCTTGTCCAAGTAACTAGAGGAAAGGAACCGAGGTTATTTTGAGCTCAGGAGGCCTTCAGGACTCTCCAATATTTCTACATTGTATCTCTAACATTTTTATTCCTAAACAAAATCCCTATCCCTCCATCCCTAGGTGCAGGTTCCTGAAGGGATGGAGGTGGAACGCAGCAGCCTGCTCTGCCCAAAGAAAACAGGCTTTTCCCCTCTGAAAACAGCAACACTGTCAAAGGAGCCAGCTCTGTTCCTGCTCTTGTGCTGATCATTTGCACATGCCTTGTGAGCCTAGAGTGCCTTGGCCACCCTTGGGTGTGAGTGCAAGAGCTTCCCTGCGTGGGCTGAGGTGGCAAGGGAAGGCAGTGAGCAGAGCAGTGCTGGAGGAGTGTGCAAATGATGAATGTACTGCACGCAGTACCAATGCCAGGCACGTGTCTGTTGTTTGTGCTTCTGAGGTCCCTTGTGCCCCAGTGCCTGACAGGGCAATGCTGGGCCTCTGGCTGCTGTTTGTGCTTGTGAGGCCACTTGTGCCTCAGGGCCTGATAGGCCGCTCCCAGGCAGGCAGCTGCTGTTTGTGCATAGGAGGTCCCTTCTGCCTGAGGACCAGAGAGGCCAGCAGTAGGCCCATGGATGCTGTTTGCTGGTGTGAGGTCGCTTGTGAACCGGTACCTGCTAGGCCAGTGCTGGCCATGTGGCTTTTTTGTGCTTGTGAGTGAGGTCAGATCTCCATGAGTCCCTGATAGGCCAGTGTCATGGCTGTGGCTGCTGCTAGTGGATATGAGGTCACTTGTGCCTCAGTGCCTCACAGGCCAGCTACGGTTATGCGGCTGTTGTTTGTGAGGTCAGGCCTGCACCAGTGCTGGATAGGACAGTCCTGGTTATGTGGTTGATGTTAACTGTAGTGAGGTCCCTTGTGCACCAGTGACTTGCAGGATTATGCTAGGCCCATGGGTTGTGTTTGTGTTTCTGAGGTCAGTTCCGCCTCCGTCCCCGATGGGGCAATGCTCGGCCCTGGCTGCTCGTTGTGGTTGTGAGGTGACTTGTGCACCAGGGACTTACAGGCATGCACTAGGCCCGTGGCTGAGTTTGTGCTTGTGAGGTCTCTTCTGCCTCAGTCCCTGACAGGGCAATGCCAGGCCTGCAGGTGCTGCTTGTGTTTGCGAGGTCACTTCTGCCTGAGGCCCTCAGAGGCCAGTGGTAGGCCCCTGGCTGGTGTCTCTGGTTGAGAGGTGGCTTCTGCACCAGCGCCTGATGAGCCAGTGCCTGGCACCTGTCTGCTTTTTGTGGTAGTGAGGTCAGTTCTGCCTCCGTCCTTCCTCGGACCATGCTAAGCCCCTGGCTGGTATCTGTGGCTGTGAGGTCAGTTGTGCCTGTGGCCTTTGTTGCCACTGTTATGGACATTGCTGCTGCTTGTGGTTGTGAGGTCCTTGTACCTCACTGCCTGATAGGCTGGCGCTGGTCATGTGACTGCTGTTAGTTGTTGTGAAGTCATTTGTGCCTCATTGCCTGATTGGTCAGTGCTGGTCATGTGTTTCCTGTTGGTGGTTGGAGGTCTCTTGTGCCTCAGTGCCTGATATACTGGTGTTGGTGATGTGGCTGCTCTTTGTGGTTGTGAGGTCATGTGTGCCTCAGTGCCTGATAGGCCCGTGGTGGTCATGTGTTTGCTGTTTGGGTACTATGACATCACGTGTGCAGCAGTGTCTGATAGTCCAGCACTGTCACATGGCTTCTGCCTGTGCTTGTGAGGTCACTTGAGCCTCAGGGCCTCATAGGCCTGTGCCAGGCACATGGCTGCTCTTAGTGGCTGTGAGCTCACTTGTGCCTCATGGCTGATCGGCCAGTGCTGGTCATGGGGCTGGTGCCTGTGTCTGTGAGGTCATTTGTGCACGAGGGCCTCATAGGCCAGCACTGGTCACATGGCTGCTGCTTCTGCTTGTGAGGTGACTTGTGCCCCAGTGCCTGATGGGACAGTGCTGGTCATGTGGTTGATGTGTGTGGTTGTGAGGTCACTTCTGCCTCAGTTTCTACCAGGGCGGTGCTATGGCCATTGCTGCTGGCTGTGCTGGTGGGGTCAGTTGTACCTCAGGGCTTGACAGGTCCATGGTAGTCATGTGGCTGCTCTTTGTTGTTGTACGGTCACTAGTGCCGCCTTGACTGATCGGCCAATGCTAGACCAATGGCTGCGCTTTGTGCTATGAGATCCCTTATATATACATTTATTAATCCTTATATGTGTGTGAGTGTGTGTAATTATAGAACGAGAAAAGGAGAAGGTGTGCTGGCTTTGTGGATCTACCAGTTAGCACCCATCTCTGTGCAGTAATGAAAGAAATATCTCAACCCAATGTGTCTATTGGTTGCTTGCAAACTGGATAAAAAAACCCAATTTTGGGACAACGCCTTGAACTACCTGGCAACACTCTTATTAATGCACCCCAGGAGTCAACTGGCCTTCTTGGCCACAAAAGCACATTGCTGGCTCATGCTCAACTTGTTTTCCACTAAAACTCCCAGGTCCTTCTCTGCAGAGCTGCTTTCCTGCAGCTTAGCTCCCTGCCTGTACTGGTGGGTGGGGTTATTCCTCCCTAAGTGCAGGACTCTGCACTTGTCCATATTGAACCTCGTGAGGTTCCTCTCTGACCAGCTCTCCAGCCTGTCCAGATCTCTCTGCATGGCAGCACAGCTCTCAGGTGTATTATCAGGCACAACTCCCAGCTTGGTATGCCCAGCTTGCCAGGAACTCCTTGCTCATCCATGCAGGTCTCCTGCCTTTCATTTCCTTTCCTTTACCTCTTTCTCCTTCGGATGCACTGCTCTTGAGCTTGGAGGGAGTGATGCTTGAATACTAGCCAGCTCTCTTGGACTCGTCTTCCTTCTAGAGCGCTAACCCACGGGATTCCTCCGAGCAGGAATCTGAAGAGGTCAAAGTCTGCTCTCCTGAGTCCAGGGTTCCAATCCTGCTTATTGCCTTGCTTCCTCCATGCAGGATCCTGAACTCCACCATCTCATGGTTGCTGTAGCCAGGGCTGCCCCCAACCTTCTTGTCTCCAACAGGTCCTTCTTTGCTGGTTAGGACAAGGTCCAGCAGGACTCTCCTCCTTGGTGGCTCCTCCTCCACCTGTGTCAAGAAGTTATCATCGATGCTCTACAGGAGCCTTATGATTGTTTGTGCCAGGGCCTGCAATCATGAGGCTACTTCTAGCTGTCTGTGGAGGATCTCATCGACTTCCTCTTCCTGATCAAGTGGCCTATAGTAGACACCCAAAACAGTGTCCCCCACATTAGCCTGCTATTTAATCCTCATCCATAAGCTCTTGACTGGCTCCTCCTCCACCACTAGGCAGATCTCAATACATTCCAGTTGCTCTCTCACCTAAAGAGCAACTCCACCACTTAGCCTTCCTGGCCTGTCTCTCCTAAAAAGCACATAGCTGTCTACGGTGACATTCCTGTCATGCGAGCTATACAAAGGTCAGTACAGTACTCTACTGACCTTAGCCTCCATTTCAGTAAGCTAAAAAAGCCCAGGTCCCTCAGACTCTCCATAAAGGCCATGTGCTTGAGGAACCCAATCCTATCTGGACAGAACTCCTCTAGATCCTCTCCAGATGCTCCCCATTCCTCCAGCCCTGGGTAGCCCTCACAGGGACACACTGTTCCAGACGTGGCCACACCAGTGCTGAGTCCAGAGGAATAAGACCTGCCCTTCTCTGGGTGGCCATGCTCTTCCTAACGCAGTCCTGTGTGCATCTGGCCTCATCGGTGGTGAGTATACATCACAGGCTCATATGGCATCCTCTGTAACATCCACGCCCTTCTCCTCAGGATCAGTCCTCTGCCAGTGAGGGCTCTGCCTGTCCTGATGCATGTGTTGTTCTGCCCCACTGATGAGCCTTTCAAACAGGACAGGATGTGGGTTAAACCCCTGTATAGCCCACCTTTACCTGACATCCCGGTAAAGCATGACTTATTCCTGAAAATGCTCGGAGCTCCATGATCCAACCAGCCTTTTGCCCATCTGAATGTCTACTGGATATCCACTACTCTCCTGTTCTCCATATGTACAAGTCTTTTATCACAGGAGGCAATAGGGTTGGTCAAGAATGATTTACCTTCAGTAAATCCATGCTGACTCTTCCCAGGTGCCTTCTTCTCCTGCCCAGGAATTTGACTGGAGAGGCTGGTCTATGACACACTCTTCTCCAGAATGAGGTTGAATGGCCGGCAGCTCCCTGCTTTGTCCTTGTGGCCTCTTTTTTTTTTTGAAGATGGGCACAACACATTCCTTTCTCTGCTCATTGGCACCTCCCCTGATCTCCACAACATTTACAAGAGGATAGAGAGCAGCCTTGCTGTCCTCGCAGTCGACTCTCTCCATGCCAACCATCCAATGCCATAGATCTCTGTAGGCTGAGTTCTAGAGACTTAGGCCCTGTGGGCTGGTTTTCTCCTCAGGAGTCCTGACTCTGGGCATAACAGCTCAGAAAGTCTTGTTGGTGAAGGCTGAAGCCAGGAAGGACCTGACTTCCCTAGACCAATCTACATCTGCTTTTACTGGAAATCTCTGCCCCATTCGGCAGTGAGCCCAATTTCCTTTTTTTATTTTTTTACTATGCTTGTAGCAGCAGCAGCTCTTCTTCCTGTCCTTCACGTCCCCTGCAGGTGTCTTTCCCAGAGGAGATTTGGCTTCCTTAGTGCCATCCCGACTTTGCTGGACATTGTTTCCAAATTCCTCCTTTGCAGCCTCTGCCTTCTTCCCCTTTCCATATGCTGCCTTATACCCCTGGAGCTCGTGTGTGAGCTCCCTGTTTTGCCAAACCAGGGTCCAGAGATGTCACTAATTTTAAAAACTCTTCTTTAAGGAGCATTTTTGTTCTTGACAGACGTGTTCCTTAATGATCTGCTGGTTTTCCTGAGCTCTTCTGCCCTGCAGAGCTGCCTCTCTTGGTCCATCCCATGGAAGAGCTCCCTACATCCAAGCTACCCCTTCACACATAGGGCACCCCCCTCCTCATCTTCCCTGTAGATCTTGTACCTGCCATTGAAGGACTCCAGTCAGGCGAGCGATCCCACCACATCTCTGTTATTCCAGCCAGGTGATGATCTTGTGACAGCTTGTACATTGCTCCTGCCTGCACCCCAGACTGTGTGTGTTTGCATACATTCTGGCTTCAGCACCTCGTTGTAGTGGTGACCAAAGATTTGTCACGTGTTACCAAAGACCTTATGTATGCAAAGGCTTTCATGCAAGTGGTGACTTACTGGCATGGGTAGCAGGTGGCAATATAATACTGAAACGAGGTTCCCTTTAAGACAGCAAACCCTGCAGTGCCCAAGGCCAGGGAGAAACACAGCTGGGCCATGCAGGAATAGTAGGAGTGGAGTTGGCTGCCCAAGCTGACTCTGTGACACCTTGGGGCCGGTGACAGACTTGAACCAATCTCCAGGCAGGACAAAGTGTTGCTGAAGAAGTCTGTGAGCCTGGGCAACCTGTGACACCACCACTCTAAGGTCCTCATTAGCCCAGTCCCCAGTGTTGCTATTCGTTTGTTTGGGCACATGTAGGAAACCCGAGATGCCCTCGGACACTTGCCCAGCAATCACTCCAAAGGGGCATGGTTTTCCTTTAGGTCCCAGGGTGGATCTGCTAGAGACAGGTGGTTGTGCTGGACACCCCTGCCATTTGAAATCACGTGTCTGCACTGGACTAGAACTGCTGTTCGTAACAGTGGAATTTTCATTTGCCTCAGCTTCATAGCATCATTGCAGATGACCAAGATATTTTGCCACCTGGCCCCCACCTGATGTTCTAGGAGGATTCAGGGCTCCCAGTCACTCCATCAGAGCAAGCAGACACTGATCCTGCCTGGGATGACCTCTGTCTCATCAACTGTCACCAAGTAGTTGTGTGTGAGCAACTGACTCCCAGCCTCCATCTCCAGTGATTAGAATGGGAGCTTAGACAAGGAGCACTGTGCTGTGCTCCCTTCAGTTTTGACAGTGGGAATCATACCTACCATGTATTTGTGGAGTTCACAGTGGGGATAGGGGAATCTGAATCTAACTCCAGCCTGGGGTCTTCTAAACCAGGATGTGATGTTCAGATTGACTCATCTGAGCCAGTACCAGAACCATGTGTCAACGAACTCCCTTCTTGTCCCTGTCTGGGTGTCCTGCCTAGGTAAGAGATGGGAATAGGAGCTTCCAGATGAGGACATTTCCACTTATCATAGACAGGCATCCTCTGGTGAAATAAGTGGCAATGTTGGAATCAGTCTCTCTGTGCTTTTCAGAAAGGGAAAACAGGTGATTATTTTAGTCTACTTGAGGGATCATCTCCCAGGAGGAGGGAGCACAAGTTACAGAACAACTCCTGCCTTCAGCTGGTCCTCTGCTGAGCCCAATTTTGGGGACAGAGGTTGCTCATGGCAACCTGGCAGCACTGCTGAGAGATGGCTGTGTCCCAAGGCAGCTCCTCTGCAAAGAGCAGCAGGACTCTGGGCACTGCCTGCTGCTGCTGAGGAGATGAGATGAGAGAAGACAGAAGTGAAAGGCAGTGCAGAGTGAGAGGCCAGAGGAGAGCTCCTTGTGGGAGGAGAAATCTTCACAGCCTTTTGCACGGTAAGTCTCTGGCTACAGGGCAATGCTCCTGTGTTTCCTAGAGGGGTCTTCTAAGTCCATCCCATCCCATGAGTGTGGAGGATCAGGAGAAATTTCAGAGTAAGGATTCCCTGCCAGAGGAAGGAAGGGAGGTCCGAGGGACATGTCACTCTGCTCCTTTCTTGGAGGGATGGCTGCAGGGGTGTGAAGCCTTGTTGTGCACCCAGGAGGGCATGGACTGTCCTTCAGAGCAGAGTCTCTGTGCCCCAGGGTGCTGTGTGCCTGGGGCAGTGACTCTGCTGCCTGCGAGGGTCAGCACTCAGGCTGCCTTGGAAGCTCCACACAATGCTGCAGGGTGGAAGCTCTGGGTGGATGTAGGGAACCCTGGCAGGGCAGGTACTTTGTCCCATGGAGAGGCTGCTGCATGAGTCAGGGCTGGGGGTCATATCCAGAGGTGACTTTTCACCAGGAATGCCAAGGCAGGGGAGAGCTGAAAGAGAAGGTGCTTTCATGAGTTGGTGCTTTCAGTTATTTTCTGTTTGAGTGGGGTGTAATGGGACTGGATCTGTCAGGTTTAAAAGGTGGGAGAGGCTGCAGGACAGTGACACTGAGAGCAGTAGTTCTGGGAGGGACTCAGCAAATGCCTACATCCACCCTCAGCCTGCAGATAGAGTCAACATCACATTTCAAGCCTCAGCTAGGTTTTTCTCACCTGCTCCTTAGCACCTACAGATTTGGAGGTGCCCCTGGACAGTGTCCTGGCTCTGGCTTCAGGCAGCAGAGCCTTGATCAAAGTGTGAGAGGAAACTGTCAACTCCAAAGCCCCCTCTCCTTTCCCACCCAATACAGCCCTCTTCTCTCAAGGTTGTTGGGTCCAGGACATGAGTCATTTCCTCTGCAGCCAGACATCCAGGGGAGGAGACACTACTGAGTGTCTCTCTGTTCCTCCCTGTCCCTGCTTCCCTTGGCACAAATATCATGATGTTGCTCCCTGTTTCTTTCCTTCCTGCGCATGCTGCCCTTGTCCTTCCCCTTGGGCGGTCTGGTCAGAGGGGTTTCTGATGCAGTTCAGACACCAACCATGTGAGTCCTGCCATGCAGATGTGTCTTTGACAGTGAGGTACCCAAGTCCCCCTCTAACCTCTGGGGCTCTGGGCAATGCAGCGTAGGGGGCCAGAAATGAGGCAACTCTCTCTTCCAAATACCCTCAACACCCTTAGGACATTCAGCCATTTCCCTGGGGTGTCTGGCTGGGCTGCAAGCTGCCCTCCAGAAGGGCACAGCTCTCCCGTTGCAGCTGGGTATAACCCAGGTGCCTTAGGGAGAAGCACCTAGATACTAAGAACATGGAAATGCTACTGGGAGGCTGGATGTGGGCAGCTGGAGGGAGTCCAATGTGTTTTGCAATTGTTCCCCACCAGTGAGATGGGGGCAGAGGGCACCTGGGAACAAGCCAGCGCTCCTCCTTCTACACCAAAGCCAGAGTGAATCCTTTTGCCTCTGTGGAATCAGAAATGGTCATTCTGAGTGCAGCAGAAGTGTGGATGATTTCTACCTTCAAGAATCCTCCTCCGGTGTGACAGGGTCAAAGTCAGCTAAAGAAAACAAACCAAAAAAAGCCTTTAAACTCTTCATGAACCTACATCGTTTAGAATGGAGTGGATTAAATCTGACTGGAACTGGGAATATAAATCTTAGTCACGTCTGTTCCCATGTAGGCAGTGCTGTAGGTCAGGGCTGACTCCTCGGGAGCCCACAGGCAGAGGCCGCTGCTCCTCACGGCAAGCTCAGCCAGCACAAACCAGAGTTTAAGCCATGGAGCTCAGTGATGGTGCAGCTGAGATGGGGAGTGCTAATGTGTGTTTGCACGGGGGGAGGTGCTGGTGGAGGGGGTTGAAAGAGCTTTGCTCAGAGAAGTGTGTCCTAATTTGTGTCTATCTGTTCTTCCTTCGACAGTCCCCCAAGCTCAGGAGGTGCAAAATGTCCAACAGCAGCTCCCTCAGTGAGTTCCTCCTCCTGGTGTACACTGACACCCGGGAGCTGCAGCTCTTGCACTTCTCCTTCTTCCTGGGCATCTACCTGGCTGCCCTCCTGGTCAATGGCCTCATCATCACAGCCGTAGCCTGTGACCACCACCTCCACACCCCCATGTACTTCTTCCTCCTCAACCTCTCCCTCCTCGACCTTGGCTCCATCTCCACCACTGTCCCCAAATCCATGGCCAATTCCCTGTGGAACACCAGGGCCATTTCCTACTCAGGATGTGCTGCCCAGGTCTTCCTGGTTTTCTTCTTGTTTTCAGCCGAGTATTCTCTCCTCACGGTCATGGTCTATGACCGCTACGTTGCCATCTGCAATCCCCTGCACTATGGCACAATCATGGACAGCAGAGCTTGTGTCAGAATGGCAGCAGCTTCCTGGGCCAGTGGGTTTCTCAATGCTCTCCTGCACACTGCTAACACATTTTCACTCCCTCTCTGCCAAGGCAACAGAGTGGACCAGTTCTTCTGTGAAATTTCCCAGATCCTCAAGCTCTCCTGCTCTGACTCCTACCTCAGGGAAGTTCAGCTTCTTGGGATTATTACCTGTTTAGCCTTAGGGTGTTTCATTTTCATTGTGCTGTCCTATGTGCAGATCTTCAGGGCTGTGCTGAGGATCCCCTCTGAGCAGGGCCGACACAAAGCCTTTTCCATATGCCTCCGTCACCTGGCCGTGGTCTCCCTGTTTCTCAGCACTATCATCTTTGCCTACCTGAAGCCACCTTCTGTCTCCTCCCCAGTTCTGGATCTTGTGCTGGCTGTTCTGTACTCAGTGGTGCCTCCAACACTGAACCCCCTCATCTACAGCATAAGGAACAAGGAGCTCCAGCAGGCAGTGAGGAAACTGATCCAGATGGTACTAGTTCAGCAGCAATGAGCTGCCCATCTCTACTCACATCTGATTCCCAGTTCATCTCCACAGCTCTTGTGCTTTGGGAGTTCTGTCTGTGATAGTCATGTTTGTTCAGAAATGTCTGAATTCCTCCCGCATTTCTGGAGGCACAAACCTTGTCTTTCTCACCCAGAGGCCCTCTGTAAATCTTCCTATCACTGTGTCAGAGCTGGCCTCCCAAGTAGCATCTCTGTAATAAAAGAGGGTCTTCTGAGTACTGTGCCTGAATGATGGGTTCTTTTTCCAAAGCTTGAGCCAAGAATGCACTCAGGGAATTACACCCAAAAAGGCCCTGTTATTGTGCTTACATTTTCCACGGGCTTAGGGTCATGATCTCTTTTGGGTGATGCGTGTGGGAATGAGGGCTGGATTTAGCTGTCACTTATGAGTGCCCAGGGTGCTTAGAGAGTGTGAGTGGTCAAGAGGTGTCTGCTGGGGACTGTCCCACATATTGGAGGGCTGGTGACAGATGCTGCCCATCCTTCTGGAAGGGAATATGGAGTCACCCAGAGAGCACAGGGCATCTCCAGGGGCAGCGTGTGCCTGGAATAGGCAGTGAGCAGAGATTCTCAAAACCAGGCAGAATAAAGCAAATGTAAAGGGCCAAAGCAAGGAATGCCCCACATGTCCCTCAGGAGAGGGAGTGGACTGGGACTAATAAACATCTGAATACATCCTGAGCAATGTGTAATGTCCCATGATTGCTCCATCTATCCATGATTGGAGATTCTGGATGGGAGGTTTTCAGATGCAGAGATGCTGGTCCAATATCATCACCTAGGGACATGTTCCAATAGCATGTACCCTAGGGACCCCTTAACTCTACCAGAACTGTTTCCTTATCTCAGCTGTGCTCAGCTTGAGCAGCCACTGGCTGTGAAGCAGCTCGACATTGTTGACAAGATGGAATATTCACGTCTGACCTTGGCAGGAGTTTGGTCAGTGTGCAGAGAACACACTCTGGGGCTGCGATCACGCACTCTGCCAGTCCCCGGACTCACTGCCAGATCTCCCACAGATCTTCTCCCTGCATATACACACAGTGGCGAAGCTTCCCCATGGTCATTCTTCCAGACTAGCCCTTCCAGGGTTGACAGCGCATCGCACCTGTGGGGTGGTCCATGACCAGCTCCATCCTTTTGCATGTCTCTATATCCTGATGGAGGGGAAAAGGCCAGCCTTGAATGGCTTTTCTTCTGCATGAGACCCCTGGCAGATCCCAGAGCATGGTGTCTGCTGAAGCCTGCATGGGGCACAGCCTTGGCTGGGCAAGGGCTAGGTGAGGCAGTCAGGCACTACAGGCCAGGTGGTGAGGTACCAGAAAAGGTACTCTGTGTCTCACTGCCTGTCCCATCATCGTGAACATGACAGATGATCTGGATCCATGCTTGAACCTGACTTTCATCTCTGGGCCATCCTCACTCGCCTCAGGTGGGTACTGTGGGATGGGGCCCTGGCTGCTGATGTCCCTCCCATGCCAGTCATGTGACTGTCTTTGGCTCCCACCTCCCAGTCTTGGAGGGAGCAGCGGGCCCTTGCTGCGCTTGGACAATGGCAGAGCTACAATGAGAAAATGGGCCCACACATATCCAGATGAGTCTCCTGAAAAGAGTTCAGGCATGCCCCAAAAGATGTCTTGGCCATCTCTTGGAGAGTTGTGCAACTAGCTCCGCAACACGGTGTTGTCCAAAATCTGTGTTCTGTTACCCAGTGTGCAAGCACCCAATAGATACACACAGGGTCGAGATATTTGTTTATTTGATTTCTGCGCAGAGATGGGGGTTCCAGGTGGTAAATCCACAAAGCCAGCATACCTTCTCCCCCTCCCATTCTTGATTTATACACACTTTTCAGGGAGTACTTTATAAAAATCTTTCTAGTGCTTACAATTCCATTACATCAGATGATGGCTCTACGCTTGCGCTTTCACATTCTTGTTAATTAGCATAGGAAGCGAAGAAGAGGTGGTAACATCATTATCATGTCATTTCCGTCTCATTATTCATTTAGGGGTGTGTAGTTTAATATGTTAATAAGCCTTAATGAACCTAAGGTCACTTCTGGGTTATTCTGCCGGTTTTGTATTGCCTACCCCTCGCAATCTTCAAAGCGCTGTGGTTTCATCAAGGTTCTTTAGCCGGAGCTGGTTATCCTTTGCAGTACTGTTTTTCTCTCTCCCTTGTCCTTCAGTCTTGTTAACTATTTGCAAGGTTTTTCTCACAGTATTTCTCTAACAACAGTGGCATGCACACAAGAAGGCAGTGGTGCACGTGTAAGCCCCCAGAAACCTCCTGCTGAGCTGTGAGGGGGCTGAGTGCCAGCTTTAGTAGAGAGGCTGACTGCAGGAAATCCCGCCTCTGCCAACCACTCCCAGCACTGCCCACGATGCTTGGAAAATCAGAACTTTCCTACAGGCTCCAACTCCAGAAAGGGCTCAATTCTTTGTGCTTCCAGAGCCTTGCTCACTGCCATTTCCTTTCATTGATACTGTCAAGAGAGGTGGAGGAGAGAAGCCAGGACAATGTTGTTCACAAAAGGCTTTATCCATTAAGCAGATAAATCTCCTCATGTGTGCTTGGCCAGCTTGGCTAGGGCAAAAAGTTCTCAATCTCTGATCACCTTCATCAATGTAAGAGAGTTTAATGTGAAAGCTGACTTGAGTTCCACCTCACCCAGACAGCTAAGCACACCTGTGAGCACACCTGTAAGCACACCCTAGCACCATGAGTTGACTGTCTTCAATAGACTTGATGGCAGCTGGTCAGTCAGAAGGTGCTTGCTTCATGAGTCTACTGCAGAGATGTGGCTTAGGTCCCGACATCTTGGAGAATCCTATGCACCAGCGATTCATACTGCATACACCATCAGCTGGGAGGCCTGGCAGGAGCAATCTCAGTGCATGATATTCGTGCTGACAGCCACAGTAGCCACTGTGCAACCTTCAAGAGGTTGAGCCCAATGCGAACATGTGTTTAGAAGAGGGAGCACTGCTTTCCTGGACCTACTGCTCTTCTGTCCTGAAGACAGAGAACCGTGCTGGCTTGGGCCCTGGCACTGCTGCTGTGAGGCAGGCAGGTAGGCAGAGGAACCTGCACCCAGGGATCTTTAGGCCATGCTGTGGTGCCTGGAAGAACTTAGCTTGCCCCTTACCTCCAGCACACCCACCTCTGTCAAGAGATCCCCCCTGCCCAGCTGCTGGTACACTATCCATCTCTGCTCATCTACGTGGCTGCTTGTGGAGCTGTGGGAGAAGCCACTTCACCATGCCAGGATGTGGCTGGACTCCTGCCCTTTCTGTGGTGACAGGGCCACCCTGGTGCACAGGAACAGAGAGGAAGGAGCCCAGCAGGCTTTCCTGGCCACCCACAGGAGATGCATATCCACGCATGGAGAAACTCAGCAGCCCTGTGTCCTGGTGACAGGGGCTGCATGAGGGCTGTCACCCCAGGGGCCTTGTACCTACCACCATGCTGGGGCAGCAGACCCATGGCCAGAGAGGCTGCGGTGTGGCCCCAGGTTCCTGATGTCACCGTGCTGTCACCCAACAACGCAGTCCCAACGCCCAAAGGCAGCAGAAGAGGCAGAGGCTCCCGGGCCCCTGCCAGTCTGCCAGGCTTCACAGCTGGCTGCAGCCAAGTGCTCTCTGCAGGCTCCCTGGAGGCCATCCTTGGCCACAAACACACCCCTGCGTGGGCAGCAGGGCTGTCGATGGCTATCGAGCAGGACGTTATTGCAGGACATCCAGGGGCAGTGGAGCCTGCACCTCAGGACACCCACTGACAGAAGCACTCAGCAGCTGTACCTCCATTTGGTACGCAGACCTCTTGCTGGCCTTCCTCTGGCCTTACTTCCTGACCTTGCTTTGTACCTCCTCTGTCCTGCCTTGGTGCTGAGACCATTTCCTGCAGTGCCTCCCCTGCTCATCGAGGGCCTGTGCCTGCTGCTCTGCTCTCGAACACTGCCTAACGCTGCCTCCTGTGCCCACTGCCACTGCCCCAGCACAAATGCCCCTGTCTAACCCTTTCCTCCCCATCTTGGCAGGGCTCCCTATGCGCAGCCCTGCTCTCTCCAGACACCTGCTCCCCGTCAGAGCAGCACAGCACTGGGGACACCCTCATTTCCACCACAGGGGATGAAGCTGCTGTGACATGCTGCACCCCCTGCCCCAATGCATCATGGAGGGTGGGCAGCCAACATGCACCTCCATAGCAGGGACACACCAGGGACAGGACAGGACTGGACATGGCAGCAAGCAGACAACCTACCAGGGGCTCCAAGCCACACAAAGCCAACACTCCTGCCCTCCCATTCTCTTCTAGTCCTCCAAGGCTTTGCAGCAGGCGCTGCCTGTGAACAGCCAGGCACTTCCCACCTCCAGGAAGCAGAGAGCAATGCTCTCCCCGGGGCTCAGCACGCCAGCTCTCATCTCCCTGTTTTGCTTCCCATGCCCTCATAAGCGCATACACCCTTCAGGTGCCTGCTGCTGCACTAAGGGCTTTCATGGGAAAGGATCATAGAATCATAGAATCAGAAAATCAGTAAGGTTGGAAGGGACCTCTGCAGATCATCTAGTCCAACAGCCCTGCTCAGCAGGGTCACCTGCAGCCTGTTAGACAAGGTTGCATCCAGGCAGGCCTTGAAGATCTCCAGAGAAGGAGACTCCACAACCTCTCTGGGCAACCTGTTTCAGTGCTCTGTCACTCTCAGAGGAAAGAAATTCCTCCTCACGTTCAGGCGGAACTTCCTGTGCTTCCATTTCTGCCCATTGCCTCTTGTCCTGTCACATGGGACAACTGAAAAAAGTTTGTCCTCGTCCCCTTGACACCCTCCCTTCTGGTATATATACACATTGATCAGATCCCCCCTCAGTCTTCTCTTCCCCAGGCTAATCAGGCCCAGCTCTCCCAGCCGTTCCTCATAGCGCAGATGCTCCAGCCCTCTGATCATCCTCGTAGCCCTATGCTGGACTCTCTCCAGCAGCTCCATGTCTCTCTTGTACTGGGGATCCCAGAGCTGGACACAGGACTTGAGGTGAGGCCTCACCAGGGCTGAGTAGAGGGACAGGATCACCACCCTTAACCTCCTGGCAACACTCTTCCTAATGCAGCCCAGGAGACCGTTGGCCTTCTTGGCCACAAAAACACATTGCTGGCTCATGGTCAACTTGTCATCCACCAGCACTCCCAGGGCCTTCTCTGCACAGCTGCTCTCCAGAAGGTCAGCCCCCACCTTTTACAGGTGCATGGGGTTATTCCTGCCCAGGTGCAGGACTCTGCACTTGCCCTTGTTGAACCTCATGAGGTTCCTCTCCACCCAACTCTCCAGCCTTTCCAGGTCTCTCTGGATGGCAGCACAGCCCTCAGGTGTATCAGCCACTCCTCCCAGCTTGGTATCATCCGCAAACCTGCTAAGGAAGCACTTTGTCTCCTCATCCAGGTCATCGATGAGTAAATTGGACAGGATAGGACCAGTACTGAGCCCTGGGGAACTCCACTAGCCACAGGCCTCCAACTAGACTCCACACCACTGATGACAACCCTCTGAGCTCTGCCTTTCAGCCAGTTCTCAACCCACCTCACTGTCCGCTCATCTAACCCACACTTCCTGAGCTTATCTAGGAGGATGTTATGGGAGATAGTGTCAAAAGCCTTGCTGAAGTCAAGGTACACAACATCCACTGCTCTGCCCTCATCTCCCCACCCAGTCATTCCATCATAGAAGGCTATTAGCTTGATCCCCTAAGCAAGAATTTCCCCTTGGTGAATCCATGCTGACTACTCCTGATCACCTTCGTATCCTCCATATGGCTGGAGCTGACACCCAGAATGAGCTGTTCCATCACCTTTCCAGGGATGGAGGTGAGGCTGACCAGCCTATAGTTGCCTGGCTCCTCCTTCTTGTCCTTCCTGAAGACTGGAGTGACACTGGCTTTCTGCCAGTGCCCAGGCACCTCTCCAGTTCTCCAGGACCTTTCAAAGATGATGGAGAGCAGTCTGGCAAGAACATCCACCAGCTCCCTCGGTACCCGTGGGTGCATCCCATCTGGGCCCATGGATTTGTGAATGTCAGGCTTGCCCAGAAGATCTTTAATCTCATCCTCCTCAATGAAAGGACAGTATTCCCTTCTCCAGACTTTCTCCCTTGTCTCCAGGCTCTGGGATTCTTGAGGGCTGCCCTTAGCAGTGAAGACTGAAGCAAAGAAGGCATTCAGTAATTCTGCCTTCTCCGTATCCCTTGTCACCAGGGCCCCCGCCCCATTCAGTAGTGGGCCCACATTTTCCCTAGTCCTCCTCTTTCTACTGATGTATTTGAAGAAGCCCTTCCTATTGTCCTTGACATCCCTTGCCAGACTTAATTCCAAATACGCCTTCGCCTTCCTAGTTCCATCTCTACATACTCTGACAGCATTTTTATAATTCTCCCAAGTAGCCTGTCCTTTTTTCCACATTCTGTGTACTGTCTTGTTCCGTTTGAGTATTGCCAGGAGCTCCTTGCTCACACATGCAGGTCTCCTGCCCCCTTCGCTGGAGTTCTTTCTCCTTGGGATGCACTGCTCTTGACCTTGGAGGGAGTGATGCTTGAATACTAGCCAAATCTCCTGGACCACCCCCCTTTTAGGGCCTTAACCCATGATATTCCTCCAAATAGGTCTCTGAACAGCCCAGAGTCTGCTCTCCTGAAGTCCAGGGTTGCAATCCTGCTTATTGCCTTACTTCCTCCATGCAGGATCCTGAACTCCACCATCTCGTGGTCACTGCAGCCAAGGCAGCACCCAGACTTCACATTTCCAGTCAGTCTTTCTTTGATGCCTAGGACAAGGTCCAGCAGCACACCCTTCCTCTACCACCTGTGTCAAGAAGTTATCATCAATTTACTGCAGGAGCCTCCTGTACTGTTTGTGCCTAGCTCTGTTGTCCTTCCAGCAGGTATCAGGGTGGTTGAAGTCTCCCATGAGAACCAGGACCTGTGATTGTGAGGCTACCTCCAGCTGCCTGTAGAAGGCCTCATCGACTTCTTCTTCCTCGTCAGGTGGCCTGTAGTAGACACCCACAACAGTGTCCCCCGTGTTAGCCTGACCTTTGATCTTTACCCATAAGCTTTCGACTGCCTCTTCCTACACCCCCACGCAGACCCCGATGCATTCCAGCTGCTCTCTCACATAAAGAGCAGCTCCACCACCTCACCTTCCTGGCCTGTCTCTCCTAAAAAGCACATAGCCATCCATGACAGCGTTCTAGTCATGTCAACTATCCCACCATGTCTCTGTGACTGCAATGAGATCATGGCCCTGCGATCGCACACAGATCTCCAGCTCCTCCTGTTTATTCCCCATGCTGCGTGCATTGGTGTACAGGCATTTCGGAGAGGTAGTCATGCATGCAGGTTTCCCAGGAAGGGTGTACAGGGGTTGCCCATAGCCATGTTCTAAATGCACATCCCCAGCTGCATTTACCCATTGGAGGGCCCCCAACCCAACTTGTGTTCTGTTGTCTACCCTGTCTCTATGATACCCCGCTCCCCCTTCCTACCTAGTTTAAAGCCCTCTTTACTAGGCTGGCCAAACTGTTTGCAAAGGCAAATGTGCCCTGCTTGGTGAAGTGAAGCCCATCTCTCCCCACCAGTTGTTTGGTCTTCAAACTATTCTGCATGGTCATAGAACCCAAAACCCTGTTGCCAACACCAGCAGTGTAGCCAGTTGTTGATTTGGAAAATCTTCCTACGCCTCCTCCCATGCCTCCCCCTAATCGGCAGGTATCTGCATGAGAGCTCCTTGTCTGCGCTCCCTTTGCAGTCAGTGGAGATGGAGGGTGGGAATCAGTTGCTCATACACAAACACTTGGTGACAGTTGAAGAGAGAAAGTTGGTGCAAGGCATGTACCAATGACCACTTGTTTTGCTGCAGCAAATGGGAGACTCGCATTCTCCTGCAGCATTGGATGGGGCCAGGTGAGGAATTTCTGTGGCCCTCTGAAATGACACTAGATGCCTGCTACAACTAGAGCTCCACTCACTGTGAGGCTGAGACACAGGCAGAGTCCAATGTTACAAACAGCTATCTGCCAGTTCAGGGCAGATACTTCATTTAATGACACAGAAATGGGCTGGCAGGGCCACGTCAGATGCTTGGGGTGTCCAGCACAACCACCTGTCTATAGCACATACAGCATGGCACTTAAAGGGAAACCATGTCCCATTGGAGTGGCTGATGGGCATGTGCCCCAGGGCATCTTGGGTTTCCTACATTTGCCCAAACAAATGAATCCTACCTCTGCTTTCAGGCACAGTCTGTACTGTCTACATCCAAGTGTGCTGCAGAAGAGGGAGGCACATCACACCCAGGTCTCCTCTCTAGTGTCAGCACTCTCAAACACTTCTTGCTCTACTCCCACTGAACCTCTTCTCACCCCACTAGATGATACAAAGAGGGACTGGACAAATGAGGATCTCAGGATAGCTGGATCGCAGGCTGCCCAGGCCCAGGGATTTCTTCAGTGGCACCTTGTCCTTCCTGGAGACTGGTTCAAGAAATCTGTCAAATGACCAACAGTGTCACAGAGCCAGCTCACGCAGTCAGTCCCCTTCCTGGCATTCCTGCACAGCCCAGCCCTTTCTCTGTGGCCTTGGGCACTGCAGGGTTTGCTGTCTTAGTGGGAACCTCCTTTCACCATTCCATTACCACCTGCTATCCATGCCTGCGTGTCAGCACTTGAAATCAAAGCCTTTGCGTAAATGAGGTCCTTGGTAAAATGTTTCCTCGTGACAAATCTTTGGTTAGTGACACAGCTGAGGTGCTGAAGCAGACAAACATGCAAATTGCAGACTGAATGAGTGGACTGTGAGTTGGTTTGAGAACTGGCTGAAAGGCAGAGCTCAGAGGGTTATCATCAGTGGCACAGAGTCTAGTTGGAGGCCTGTGGCTCGTGGAGTTCCCCAGGGCTCAGTACTGGGTCCCATCCTGTTCGACTTCTTCATCAATGACCTGGATGAGGGGATGGAGTGCCTCCTCAGCAAGTTTGCTGATGATACCAAGCTGGGAGGAGTGGCTGATACACCTGAGGGCTGTACTGCCATCCAGAGAGACCTGGAAAGGCTGGAGAGCTGGGCAGAGAGGAACCTCATAAAGGTCAATGAGGGCGAGGGCAGTGCAAGGTCCTGCACCTAGGGAGAAATAACTTCATGCACCAGTACAAGCTGGGGGCTGAGCTGCTGGAGAGCAGCTCTGCAGAGAAGGACCTGGGAGTCCTGGCAGACAACAAGCTGACCACGATGAGCCAGCAATGTGCCCTTGTGGCCAGGAAGGCCATTGGTCTCCTGAGGTGCATTAGGAAGAATGTTGCCAACAGGTCGAGGGAGGTAATTCTGCCACTCTGCTCAGCCCTACTGAGGCCACACCTGGAGTACTGTGTCCAGTTCTGGGCTCCCCAGTACAAGAGAGATGCAGAACATGTGGAGAAAGGCCCAGGTAGGGCTATGAGGATGATCAGAGGGCTGGAGCATCTGCCGTACGAGGAATGGCTGCGAGAGCTTGGCTTGGTTAGCTTGGAGAAGACTGAGGGGGGATCTTATCAATGTGTCTAAGTATCTGAAGGGAGGGTGTCAAGGGGATGAGGCTAAACTCTTTTCAGTTGCCCCATGCAAAAGGACAAGAGGCAATGGGCACAAACTGAAACAGAGGAAGTTCTGCCTGATTATGAGCAGGCATTTCTTTCCTGTGAGAGTGACAGAGCAATGGAAGAGGTTATCCGGAGAGGTTGTGAAGTCTTCTTCTCTGGAGATACTCAAAACCCAACTAGATGCAATCCTGTCTAACATGATCTAGGTGACCCTTCTTGAGCAGGGGCTTGGACTAGATCATCTCCAGAGTTCCCTTCCAACCTTACCCATTCTGTGATTCTGTGATTCTGTGTCTTTAACAAAGCCTTTTACACTGTCTCCCTCAATATATTTACATAGAAGCTCGGATATTAAGGACTGCCTGATTAGGCAACTAGAAGGCTGAAAACTGGTTGGATGATTGGGCTCAGAGGGCTGTTTTGAATAGAGTAATTCTTTGCCTGCAGGCCAGAGAGAAAGGGAGCAGCACAGGGTCTCTCCTGGGACCTGTCCCGTTTAACACTTTGAGGAGTGGCCTGCAGGAGGTAACAGTCATCACATTAGTAGACAACTCCAAAGTGGGTGAGAGGCCCCAGCCTTGTGGCTGAGGGCTGCCACTGAGAGGGCCCTGGACAGGCCGGAGGAATGGGCTGCCGGGATGGAGACTCTTTATGCCGAGAAGACAAAAGGCAATACCGTCTCATACAAACATCCCATCTGTGTGCATTCTTTCCCCGTTGGCCCTGTTTTTGCTTGCTTTGTACCCTCACCTGGTATTTCTGAGATTATTGTCCTGTAAGTCCTGTTTCAGACAGAAATTACATTACACTAGAATCTCCTATTTTTAACTTTGTGCTGTCCTTCAGTTGCACTTGCTGTTCTCTTCTTAGAAGCACCACAAGTCAGTGAACCATCTGCACACACACATTAACAGGTGACACAAGAGAATTTCAGTCTGGAGGACCTTGAGAAAACTGAGGATTCAGCTGACAGAAACCTTGTGAAGCTTCTCAAGGAGAAGGGGCAAGTCCTGCACCTGGGGCAGGATAACTCCATGCTTCAGGGCAAGTTGGGACCTCAGCTGAGAAGTGCCCCTGAGGGGAAGGGCCTGGGTTTTATGAGAAATGCTACGTGAGCCAGTGAGGCACAGTCATTGCGAATAAGGCCAAGTGATTATGGGCTGCATGAGGAGAAGTGTGGCCACCCACACAAGGGGAGCCATTATTCCCCCTCCACTCAGCCCTGGGCTGACGATAGCTGGAGTAACATGTCCCTGAATGGGTCTCCCACGCACTTTTTTTGGTGGTGAGAAGCAGCACAAGAAAGGGAAAGAGTCACAATCTGCAGCTTGGGAGGTTCAAACCAGACATTAACAGGAATCAGTGTCACTCGAAGAGCAGTGCTGTGGTGCTACAGGTCACCCAGAGGGAGGCTGTGATCAGCCCCTGGCTCTGTGTTCCAAGGAACAGCCAGTGAGGATGGAGAGACATCAGTAACAGGGGGGAGATCCCGAGGTGGGAGCAAGGTGGGGAAGCATCTTGAGTGTCTACTGTCTGCAGGCACCCAGCAGCAGGCATGGGACAGTGTAGGACAGTCTGGTGGAGACAGTGGAGGGCACTGGCATGCTGAAGAGCCTGAAAGAGCAGAGGTCTTTGTTCTATGGCTGTTGTCTCAATCACTGAGGCCTACCAGGAGGCTTCATGACCTCACTGTCCCCTTGCCCACCAGAGGACCCCAGGAGGTGTTGTGTCATGGTTGGGCACTTGAGCTTGCACATCCCCACCTGCACACTGCCCCCAGGAGCAGCCCTGGGCAAAATATAGGGGAAAGGATCTCCCTTCTCAGGAGCTGGGTGTCTGCAATCGGCCATTTTGCTTGATAAAACACATCAAGGAGAGATTCGGCATCAGAGTCACCTGCATGTTGCCTTCGCCTACCTGTAATCAGTGCTTCCAACTTTCTGCTCTAATCAGCCCCCAGCGAATCTTTCTTGCTAACAGCCCTCAGTGGGACCCATTAATGCTCTGTGTAACTTTGGGTTCTGCTTCTGACTTTAACTTCTTGAAAGTTTTGTTCAGTCTCCTCTTAGTAACTGAGGCAGGTGGACTCAGCACCAAATACACCATGGGGCTCATTAAAATGAAAAACTTCCTGATGAATCTCTTCTCTCCTCATAATCTTCTTCAAGTCTGGTAAGGCTAATTGCAGAGGTTTCAGAAGTGTAGCTGAAAGTCGGAGACCTTCATAATATGAAATTATTTCTGCTTCTAAATTTTATTTTTATTATTATTATTTCCCACTTACAGAGTAAGTGGCAGGAGCATTCTCCAGGTGATACTGATCCACAGTGTCCCTCAGTGAAGTCAGGACACGCAGGAAAAGCAGTGTCCCAGGGGTCAGATGTTGTACACATAGTCTTCCTCTCCATCTCCTCAGCCCTGCCATTGCTCTCATCAGCCACCTGGGAATTCCATCACCCTTGCTAAAGCTAAAATGTTTCCACTAAAGTCTGTAAGTGATTTGTACAGCTCATATGCCTCAATTCCCACCTGCTTTCCTTAGACAACTAGCTACAAATAGACACAGTGGTTTGGAGTTTTTCTTTTCTTCTTTTGATTGTAAACAAACAAAACATAAAGAATGATATAGTTTCATAAAAAATAATTAAAATCCTCCACAGTATGCTAAGTCTGAGCTGCCTCCAGTGAGGCCCACTTCCCACAAGGAGAGCTTTACTAGAAATTTTGGGGATAGAAAGGAAATGGTAGCTAGAAACACAATTCATGACTTGGCTAAAGGGAGAGACTAGTAAAACTTGGAGCAAGCTCGAAACTCCTGAAGTGCAAATCAGTAGCTTCGTATCTGAATGAACCAAGAGCAACGAGAGGTGGAAAACTGGAAACAATGGAAAATTGCAACGTCCAGCTAGTGATGTTAGAAAATATCTTTTTAATCAGGGCATGTGGAAACAGAAGAGAGAGCCATGCAGCTCCTGGGGGTCCTGGGCCTTGCTGGGGGTTGTGCCGCTCTCGGGGATCCCTGACCAGGCTGTGCTGGTCTACAAAAGTCTGTGCTGAGACAAGGAGGAGCAGGAAGGTTGGTGGTAGGGACGTTCCCCAACTCCAGCAGCTGCAGAGGTGGGAGCTGGTCACCTCCCAGATTTCTGAATGAGCCAAAATGCAGGTCCTGAGGCACTGCACTGTCTTAAAGGTTCTGCACTGGAGCCTGGGCAGCAGCCCTGCAATGTGTGGACATGTCCAGAGAAGCTCAGGGTCAAAAATGTGGGAGATGCAGGGAGCCAAGGCTGTCCCTTGAGAGAACCAGGATGCTTGTGGGTACCATGGACTCTACCCAGGGGAGAAGCACTGTCCTGAAGTGATACTGAAAAGCTCAAGGACGAGCTGTGGTCAGGAGATGAAGAACATATATTTCCCCAGGCTCAGCCAGAAGGAAATCTGGCCAAAACTAATGGGAAATGGGAAATCTTCCTAGGTTTGATACCTGGCCTCACCCATGGCTTGGAGCACAGCAAGCACAAGGGTCCTGAAGAAAGCCCTCTGGAGTATGCATGCTAAGGACACGTTTGCTCTTTTCTGAAGTACCATCTCTAATTTAAGCTCCTCAGACCAAGCTGAAGACTTCTAAAACCAAAGAGCCTGCTCTGGTGCCTTATGGGAGAAGGTTGCCTGCTGTTTCATATTATCCTATACTCTGCTTCTACAGAAAGAGCGACCCATGGCAGAAATCCATGATTTTGATCCTGTCCTTGAAAAATGCCAAAAAAACTCCAAACCGACCCCCATGCCCCAGGGAACTGCACAGGTCTCCCCAATGCAGATACTTGTCAGTGCGGGGCCACAGAATTGGCCTCTCCAGTGCCCCATCTGTTAGATTTTAGAGCCTTTGGCACCGTCTGGAGACATTCCTGAAGGATTCATCAGAACCTTTTGGAACATAGCTGGGATGAGGAGCAGTGACTGCTCTAGGACATGAGGAGAAATCTCTGGGCTTTCTCGCTGGCTGTGCCATCTCCATGGCAGTGACGGGTTGAGCCCTCCGATGATACAAGCTGAGGTAACAGTGGGATGTCCTGTATCACAGGGAGGTCTCCCCAGTAACACAGCAGTGCCCTCACTTCCCCACAAGTTCTGGGAGGTGCTGGTCACTGCTCATGTCCTCCCCGCTGCTGCCCTTTAGAATTGGTCCATAGGTAGGAGTGGGGACAGGAGGGAGTAGGACCCTTTGGGCCACTTGTTCACAGGTAGAGGAGGAGGGACACATTGGAGAGAAGTTTTGGATGACAAGACAGGAGGAGCATCCTTTTTGGCAGTTGAACAGGTGAGGCAAGGCCAAGGGGGCAAGCGAGATGGAGGACTCAGACCACCAGACCAGATCACAATTCCTTGTTCCCGGTACTACAGGGGCTACTGGGGTAAGGGCTTTGGGAGCTCCTTCCCAAGGTGTTGGAGAGAGATTATTAACAGCAAAAATGGGTGTGGATCCTGGGCTGTGGAGGTGGCTGGCAAAGGTGGGGGCTGCCACAAGAGCCCTGCCTGAGGGTGTCATCTGGCTCAGGAGACAACGTGGCAGCTGGGTCCTGTAGCTGGGGCTGCCCTGAGCCCCAAGGCTCCTGTGGGGGCAGCTGCATCCCCTTGTGGAAGTTGTGGGGAAATATATGGTCAGGTTTCCCTGGGAGTGGGTCCCCCTTTGCGATGGGGCTCTGGCAGGAAAGGAGTCCTGTGTCCTGGAGCTGGGGCATCCTGCAGCTGCCGTGGGGCTCTAAAGGGCATAGGCAGATTTTTTTCTTTTTTAGTAACTGCTATCTAAAGGATGTTTTGCAGCACTATGAGCATTGTGAGGCCACAAGGAGAGTTGTGGAGGCTGTTCAGGAGCTGGCTCAACAGTGGAGAAGGCAGGAGGGGCTGCAGCTGGCAATGGGCATGTGGTCGGGGTGTGGGCAGGGAGGTCACAGCTTTCTGTGAAAGCTATGCCAAAAAATGACCAGTGTCAGATCAGTTCTTTGGCAGTAGCTGACAGGCAGGCAGGGGGCACATGGCTCCACTCTTGATGATGAGGTCACTTGTGCTAATGAGGCAGCAGCAGGTCCGTGGCTGGGCTATGCGCTTTGGAGCTCACTTCTGCCAGAGCAGCTGAGAGGTCAGCATTTGTGTCATGGCCGGAGAAATTCTCGTGAGGTGTCTCAGACAGTTATTGACCTGTTACCTGATAGGCCAGCAGTAGCAAATGGCTGGGGAAGTTATCTTGAGGAAACCTTTGCCATGAAAGCCCCTAGAGAAGCACCAGGCACGTACTGGAGGTATGTGCTTGTGAGGGCATAGGAGGCAAAAGAGAGAGATGAGACCTGGCATGGTGAGCTCTGAGGAGAGCACTTGCTCTCTGCTTCCTGGAGGTGGGAAGTGCCTGGCTGTTCACAGGCAGTGCCTGTTGCAAAGCCTTGGAGGACTAGAAGGGAATGGGAGGGCAGGAGAGTTGGGCTTCGTGTGGTTTGGGGCCCCTGGTAGGTTGCCTGCCTGCTGACATGTCTAATCTTGTCCCTGGTGTGTCCCTCCTACAGAGGCACATGTTGGCTGCCCACCCTCCATGATGCATCGGGGTGGGGGGTGCAGCATGTCACAGTGGCTTCATCCCCTGTGGTGGAAATGAGGGTGTCCCCAGTGCTGTGCTGCTCTGACAGGGAGCAGGTGTCTGGAGAGAGCAGGGCTGTGCATCGGGAGCCCTGCCAAGATGGGAGGAAAGGGTTAGACAGGGGCATTTGTGCTGGGGCCGTGGCAGTGGGCACGGGAGGCAGCGTTAGGCAGTGTTTGAGAGCAGAGTAGCAGGCACAGGCCCTTGACGAGCAGAGGAGGCACTGCAGGAAGTGGTCTCAGCACCAAGGCAGGACATAGGAGGTGCAAAGCAAGGTCAGGAAGTAAGGCCAGAGGAAGGCCAGCAAGAGGTCTGCGTACCAAATGGAGGTACAGCTGCTGAGTGCTTCTGTCAGTGGGTGTCCTGAGGTGCAGGCTCCACCGCCCCTGGATGTCCTGCAATAACGTCCTGCTCGATAGCCATTGACAGCCCTGCTGCCCACGCAGGGGTGTGTTTGTGGCCAAGGATGGCCTCCAGCGAGCCTGCAGAGAGCCCTTGGCTGCAGCCAGCTGTGAAGCCTGGCAGACTGGCAGGGGCCTGGGAGCCTCTGCCTCTTCTGCTGTCTTTGGGCGTTGTGACTGCGTTGTTGGGTGACAGCACGGTGACATCAGGAACCTGGGGCCATACCACAGCCTCTCCGGCCACAGGTCTGCTGGCCCAGCATCAGCGGGAGGTACAAGGCCCCTGGGGTGACAGCCCTCATGCAGCCCCTGTCACCAGGATGCCAGGGCAGCTGAGTCTCTCCGTGTGTAGCTGTACATCTCCTGTGGGTGGCCAGGAAAGCCTGCTGGGCTCCTTCCTCTGTGTTCCTGTGCACCAGGGTGTCCTTGTCACCACAGAAAGGGCATAAGTCCAGCCCCATCTTGGCATGGTGAAGTGGCTTCTCCCATAGCTCCATAAGCAGCCAGGTAGAGGATCAGAGCTGTATAGTGTACCAGCAGCTGGGCAGGGGGTACTTCCTGGAAGAGGTGGGTGTGCTGGAGGTAAGGGGCAAGCTAAGTTCTTCCAGGCACCACAGCATGGCCTAAAGATCCCTGGGTGCAGGTTCCTCTGCCTACCTGCCTGCCTCACAGCAGCAGCACCTGGGCCCGAGCCAGCATGGTTCTCTGTCTTCAGGACAGAAGAGCAGTAGGTCCAGGAAAGCAGTGCTCTCTCTTCTAAACACGTGTTTCTGATGGGTTCAACCTCTTGAAGGTTGCACAGTGGCTACTGTGGCTGTCAGCACGAATAGCATGCACTGAGATTGCTGCTGCCAGGCCTCCCAGCTGATGGTGTATGTGGTTTGAATCGCTGGTGCATAGGATTCTCCAAGATGTCGGCACCTAAGCCACATCTCTGCAGTAGACTCATGAAGCAAGCACTTTCTGATTGACCAGCTACCATCAAGTCTGTTGAAGATAGTCAACTCATGGTGCTAGGGTGTGCTTACAGGTGTGCTCACAGGTGTGCTCAGCTATCTGGGTGAGGTAGAACTCAAGTCAGCTTTCACATTAAACTCTCTTACATTGATGTAGGTGACCAGAGATTGAGAAGCTTCTGCCCCAGCCAAGCTGGCCAAGCACACATGAGGAGATCTAAGTGGTTAATTGATAAAGCCTTTTGTGAACACCATTGTCCTGGCTTCTTTCCTTCACCTCCCTTGACAATGTCAAAGAAAGGAAATGGCAGTGAGCAAGGCCCTGGAAGCACAGAAGATTGAGCCCTTTCTGGAGTTGGAGCCTATAGGAAATTTCTGATTTTCCAAGCATCTTGAGCAGTGCTGGGAGTGGTTGGCAGAGGCGGCATTTCCTGCAGTCAACCTCTCTACTAAAGCTAGCACTCAGCTCCCTCACGGCTCGGCAGGAGGTTCCTGGGGCCTTGCACGTGCACCACTGCCTTCTTGTGTGCATGCCACCGTGTTGGGCAGCTAGCTGCACAACTCTCCAAGAGCTGGCCAAGACCTCTTTTGTGGCATGCCTGGTCTTTTTGGAGGAGATGCAGCTGGATATCTGCGGGCCCATTTTGTCATTGTAGCTCTGCTATTGTCCTAGCGCAGCAAGGGCCCGCTGCTCCCTCCGAGACTGGGAGGTGAGAGCCAAAGACAGTCACATGACTGGCATGGGAGGGTCATCACCAGCCAGGGCCCCATCCCACAGTACCCACCTGAGGTGAGCGAGGCCAGCCTAGAGATGAAAGTCAGGTTCAAGCACGCATCCAGATCATCTGTTATGTTCATGGTGATGGGACAGGCAGTGAGACACAGAGTACCTTTTCTGGTACCTCACCACCTGGCCTGTAGTGCCTGACCGCCTCACCTAGCCCCTGCCCAGCCCAGGCTGTGCCCCATGCAGGCTTCAGCAGACACCATGCTCTGGGACCTGTCGGGGGCCTCATGCAGAAGAGAAGCCATGCAAGGCTGGCCTTTTCCCCTCCATCATGATATGGAGACATGCAAAAGGATGGAGCTGGTCATGGACCACCTCACAGGTGTGGTGCACCAGCAACCCTGGAAGGGCTAGTCTGGAAGAATGACCATGGGGAAGCTTCTCCACTGCGTGCATATGTAGGGAGAAGATCTGTGGGAGATCTTGCAGTGAGTCAGGGGACTGGCAGAGTGTGTGATCGCAGCCCCAGAGTGTGTTCTCTGCACACTAACCAAACTCCTGCCAAGGTCAGACGTGCATATTTCATCTTGTCAACAATGTCGAGCTGCTTCACAGCAAGTGGCTGCTCAAGCTTAGCACAGCTGAGATAAGGAAAGAGTTCTGGTAGATTTAAGGGGCCTTAGGGTACAACGAGTCAAATGCCACCTGGGTTTCTGACTCATACTTCCAGCAGCCTCCCATCAGCGACCCTCCCAGGCACTTTCTGGGACTCCCCAAGCAGTTTGGAGTGTAAGTCTTCTATTAAATCTATCCTGATTAGGCTCCCCTGATCCTTGAGTACCCACTTGATGCTGGTATCTGACCCTCCTTTTTCTGCCTTGTGGTCACAGCACACAGCACAGGGAACAACCTGAGCTCTTCTCTGCACTCGCTATCTCTTGGTGTCTTTCCCAGGAGCCCTGTATTTGCCCTGCAAGCACACGCCTCTGTGCTCCCACACTGCCATTCACATGCAGCAGCTGCCTGCTGGCATTTTCGCTCACTCAGGCCCTGTACTGCCCAGCCCAGCCCCTCCCCATCTGTCCCCACCTCCTCTGCTCTCTCTCCAGCCCACCCAGCAGAGCAGCTCAAGATGAGGATGACCCACTGCAGTGCCCACTCTAGGGAGCTGGAGAGCTCTGGATATGCCCGGCAGCCCAGGCACTCTGAAGAGCACCGCAGCTCCTGGGGGGCAGAGAGGTGTGTCAGCCTCCCCATCAGCTCCAGGACTGTGGTCTACTGTGGTCTAGCAGTGGCACAAGGAAATGGAGGCCAATCATTCCACTGATCCCATGTCCAGGAAATCCTTAACCTGGCTGCCTTCAGCCCTTCTGGCCAGCCCCTCTCCCCAGGACAGCATGAGAGTGCAGGCCCCAGGGCTCCTCAGGCAGCTCCAGTGACACAGCAGCCTGCCCTGAATTGACACACATAGCAACAGGTTTTCATTTATTTCTCCACACAAGCACGTGATTGCTCCTTTGCTCTTCTCTGAAGTCATCCTTGCTCTCTGGAGAGCTTTTCCCCAAGTCAGTGTGTCCATGCTGGCCCAGTCAGCCATTCTTGCACCCCTCCCTTGGGCTCCACACAGGACCCCGGTCTGGTGGTGCTGCTCTGCAGGGCAAGAGGGCTGTGGGGCCCCAGGGTGACTCCACCTCAGCGATGCTGATCAGGGCAGAGGCTGCTGGGCCAGCACCACTGCATCTGACAACCTCCCACCCAGAATCTCCAGCTGTGGCCATGGAGGATGGCTGGAACAATCATGGGGCATTGCACATTGCTCAGCATGTGTTCAGAGGTGTCATTAGACCCAGCCCACTCCCTCTCTTGAGCGACATGTTGGGCATTCCTTACTTTGGCCCTTTACATTTACTTTACTTTGCCTGGTTTTGAGAATCTCTACTCACTGCCCATTCCAAGAATACGCTGCCCCTAGAGATGCCCTGTGCTCTCTAGGTGACTCCACATTCCCCTCCAGAAGGATGGGCATCTGTCACCAGCCCTTCAATATGTGGGACAGTCCCCACTCACCCTCTCCAGGGACCCTAGGTACTTCCAAGTGACAGCTAAATCCAACCCTCATTCCTACACACATCACCCAAAAGAGATGATGCCCCTTAGCCCATGGAAAATGTAAGCATAACAACAGGACCTTTTCGGGTGTAATTCCCTGAGCAGATTCTTGGCTCCAGCTTTGGAAAAAAGACCCCATCATTCAGGCACAGTATTAAGGAGACCCTCTTTTATTACAGAGATGTTACTTGGGAGGCCAGCTCTGAGACAGTGATAGATAGATTTACAGAAGGCCTCTGGGTAAGAAAGACAAGGTTTGTGCCTCCAGAAATGTGGGAGGAATTCAAAAGTTTGTGCACAAACATGGCTATCACAGACAGAACTCCCAAAGCACAAGAGATGCTGGAGATAAAGTGGGAATCAGTTGTGAGGAGAGATGGGCAGCTCATTGCTGTTGAACTAGTACCATATGGATCAGTTTCCTCACTGCCTGCTGGAGCTCCTTGTTCCTTATGCTGTAGATGAGCGGGTTCAGTGTTAGAGGCACGACTGCGTACAGAACAGCCAGCACCAGATCCAGAACTGGGGAGGAGATAGAAGGTGGCTTCAGGTAGGCAAACATGATAGTGCTGAGAAACAGGGAGACCACGGCCAGGTGACGGAGGCACATGGAGAAGGCTTTGTGCCGTCCCTGCTCAGAGGGGATCCTCAACACAGCCCTGAAGATCTGTACATAGGACAGCACAATGAAAATGAAACATCCAAACATTAAACATCCACTAATCCCAAGAAGCCCAACTCCCCTGAAGTAGGAGTCTGCGCAGGAGAGCTTGAGGATCTGGGAAATTTCACAGAAGAACTGGTCCACTCTTTTGCCTTGGCAGAGAGGGAGTGAAAATGTGTTGGCAGTGTGCAGCACACCATTGAGAAAGCCACTGGCCCAGGCAGCAGCTGCCATTCTGACACAAGCTCTGCTGTCCATGATTGTGCCATAGTGCAGAGGTTGGCAGATGGCAATGTAGCGGTCATAGGCCATGACTGTGAGGAGAGAATACTCGGCTGAAAACAAGAAGAAAACCAGGAAGACCTGGGCAGCACATCCTGAGTAGGAAATGGACCTGGTGTTCCACAGGGAATTGGCCATGGATTTGGGGACAGTGGTGGAGATGGAGCCAAGGTCGAGGAGGGAGAGGTTGAGGAGGAAGAAGTACATGGGGGTGTGGAGGTTGGGCACACAGGCTACTGCTGTGATGATGAGGCCATTGCCCAGGAGGGCAGCCAGGTATATGCCCAGGAAGAGCAAGAAGTGCAAGAGCTGCAGTTCCCGTGTGTCAGCATACACCAGGAGGAGGAACTCACTGAGGGAGCTGCTGTTGGACATGTTGCACCTCCTGAGCTTGCAGGACTGTCCAAGGAAGAACAGATAGACACAAATTAGGACACACTTCTCTGAGTAAAGCTCTTTCAACCCCCCTCCCCTGAAACACACACACATTAGCACTCCCCATCTCAGCTGCACCATCACTGAGCTCCATGGCTTAAACTCTGGTTTGTGCTGACTGCGTTTGCCATGAGGAGCAGCGGCCTCTGCCCGTGGGCTCCTGAGGAGTCAGCCCTGACCTACAGCACTGCATACATAGGAACAGACATGACTAAGATTTATATTCCCAGTTCCAGTCAGATTTAATCCACTCCATTGTAAACAATGTAGGTTCATGAATAGTTTTAAGGCTTTTTTGGTTTTGTTTTCTTTAGCTGACTTTGACCCTGTCACACCGGAGGAGGATTCTTGGAGGTAGAAATCATCCACACTTCTGCTGCACTCAGAATGACCATTTCTGATTCCACAGAGGCAAAAGGATTCACTCTGGCTTTGGTGTAGAGGGAGGAGCACAGGCTTGTTCCCAGGTGCCCTCTGCCCCCATCTCACTGGTGTGAACAATTGCAAAAAGTTTCCTTTCCATGTTACCAAAAAGGAAATGGCACTGTGGAGAGCAGAGACATCTACTTCCAAAGTGCCCATCAGCACTCTTTCGGAGGGTATGTGAGGGGGGTCTCAGCCCTCCCCTTCTGGCCAGCAACACATCATTGCTCCTTCCAGCTGCCCACATCCAGCCACCCAGCAGCATTTCCGTGTTCTCAGTATCTAGGTGCTTCTCCCTAAGGCACCTGGGTTACACCCAGCTGCAATGGGAGAGCTGTGCCCTTCTGGAGGGCAGCTTGCAGCCCAGCCAGACACCCCAGGGAAATGGCTGAATGTCCTAAGGGTGTTGAGGGTGTTCGGAAGAGAGAGTTGGCTCATTCCTGGCCCCCTACACGTCACTGTCCAGAGCCCCACAGGTTAGAGGGAGATTTGGGCATCTCATTGTCAAAGACATATTTCATGACAGGACCAACATGGTCGGTGTCTGAACTGCAGCAGAAACCGCTCCGTCCAGAGCACCCAAGGGGAAGGACAAGGCAGCTTGGGTAGGTAGGAAAGAAACAGGGAGCAACATCATGATATTTGTGGCAAGGGATGCAGGGACAGGGAAGGACAGAGAGACACTCAGGAGTGTCTCCTCTCCTGGATATCTGACTGCTGAGGAAATGACTCATGTCCTGGACCCCACAGCCTTGAGGCAAGAGGGCTTAATTGGGTGGGAGAGGAGAGGGGGCTTTGGAGTTGACAGTTTCCTCTCACACTTTGACCATGGCTCCACTGTCTAAAGCCGTCCCTGCAGGGAGCTTTGTCTCTGTCCCCACGTGTCTCCCCTCTCACTGATCATAGACCCCATCCCACATGCTCAGCATTCAGCTCTGCCCTGCAGAAAACTCCCAGAGGCAGGACACTGTCCAGGGGCACCTTCAGGTTTGTAGGAGCTAAGGAGCAGGTGAAGCAATGCTAGCCGAGGCTGGAAAGGTGATCATGACTATCTGTAGGCTGAGGGGTAGATGAAAGCATTTGCTGACTCCCTCCCAGAACTGCTCCTCTCTCAGTGCCACTGTCCTGCAGCCTCAGTATTCTTTTAAACCTGACGCATCCAGTCCCATTTCACCCCACCCAAACAGAAAATAACTGAAAGCACCAACTCATGAAAGCACCTTCTCTTTCAGCTCTCCCCTGCCTTGGCATTCCTGGTGAAAAGTCGCTTCCGGATATGTCCCCCAGCCCTGACCCATGCAGTAGCCTCTCCATGGGAGAAAGTACCTGGCCTGCCAGGGATCTCTCCTTTCACTCAGAGCTTCCACCCTGCAGCATTGTGTGGAGCTCCCAGGCAGGCTGAGTGCTGACCCTCGCAGGCAGCAGTCACTGGCCCGGGCACACAGCACCCTGGGGCACAGAGACTCCACTCTGAAGGACAGTCCATGCCCACCTGGGTGCACAACCAGCGTTCACACACCTGCAGCCATCCATCCAAGAAAGGAGCAGGGTGACGTGTTCCTCTGACCTCCCTTCCTTCCTCTGGCAGGAAATCCTTGCTCTGAAGTTTCTCCCCATCCTCCACATTCATGGGATGGGAAGGGCTCAGAAGACTCCTCCAGGAAACACAGGAGCATTGCCCTGTAGCTAGAGACTTACCATGCAAAAGGCTGTGAAGATTTCTCCCACAAGGAGCTCTCCTCTGGCCTCTCACTCTGCACTGCCTCTCACTCCTGTCTTCTCTCATCTCATCTCCTCAGCAGCAGCAGGCAGTGCCCAGAGTCCTGCTGCTCTTTGCAGAGGAGCTGCCTTGGGACATAGCCATCTCTCAGCAGTGCTGCCAGGTTGCCATGAGCAACCTCTGTCCCCAAAACTGGGCTCAGCTCAGGAGCACAGGACCAGCTAAAGGCAGGAGTTGTTCTGTCCCTCGTGCTCCCTCCTCCTGGGAGATGATCCCTCAAGTAGACTAAAATAAGCACCTGTATTCCCTTTCTAAATAGGGTAGAGAGACTGATTCCAACATTGCCATTTATTTCATAAGAGGATGGCTGTCTATGATAACTGGAAATGTCCTCATCTGCAAGCTCCTAGTCCCATCGCTTAACTAGGCATGACACCCAGACAGGGACAAGAATGGAATTCACTGACACGTGGTTCAGTCAATATCTTGGCATCACATCCTGGTTTTGAAGACCTTGCGTTGCGTTTAGATTCAGATCCCCCTATCCCCACTGTGAACTCCACAAGCACACAGGAGGTAGGATTCCCCCTGCCAAAACTGAAGGGAGCACAGCACAGAGGTCTGCATGCGAGCTCCTTGTCTAAGCTCCCGTTCTAATCACTGGAGATGGAGGCTGGGAGTCAGTTGCTCACACACAACTACTTGGTGACAGTGGAAGAGACAGAGGTCATCCCAGGCATGTACCAATGTCTGCTTGCTCTGATGGAGTGACTGGGAGCCCTGAATCCTCCTAGAACATCAGGTGGGGAACAGGTGGCAAAATATCTTGGTCATCTGCAATGATGCTATGAAGCTGAGACTAATGAAATTCCAGTGTTACAAACAGCAGTAGTAGGTCAGTGCAGACACATGATTCAATGACACAGAAATAGGCTGGCAGGGGTTTTTCAAATGCCAGGGGTGTCCAGCACAACCACCTGTCTCTAGCAGATCCACCCTGGGACCTAAAGGAAAACCATGCCCCTTTGGAGTGATTGCTGGGCAAGTGTCCGAGGGCATCTCGGGTTTCCTACATGTGCCCAAACAAATGAATTCCAACACTGCCTTTAGGCAAAGCCCCTCCTGTCTCCACCCAAGTGTGCTGTATAAATGGGAGGCACATCATACCAGGGCCTCTGCTCTAGGCTCTGTACTCACAAACACTTCCAGCTCTCTGACCACTGAACACTTTTTCACCCTGCTATATAAAGTGAGCAGGGATTGGGCTAATGAGGACCTTAGAGTGGTGGTATCACAAGTTTCCCAGGCCCACAGACTTCTTCAGTGACACTTTGTCCTACCTGGAGATTGGTTCAAGCATGTCACCGGCCCCAAGGTGTCACAGAGTCAGCTCGGGCAGCCCACCCCATGCCTACTATTCCTGCATGGCCCAGCTGTGTTTCTCCCTGGCCTTGGGCACTGCAGGGTTTGCTCTCATAATGGGAACCTCCTTTCACCAGTACATTGCCACCTGCTATCCATGTCAATAAACCTCCACTTGCACTCAAAGCCTTTGCATACACAATGTCTTTGGTAACACGTGACAGATCTTTGGTCACCCACTGAGGTGCTGAAGCCAGAATGTATGCAAACATACACAGCCTGGGGTGCAGGCAGGAGCAATGCACAAGCTGTCACAAGATCATCACTTGGTTGGAATAACAGAGATGTGGTGGGATCACTTGTGTGACTGGAGTCCTTCAATGGCAGGTACAAGTTCTTCAGGAGGGACCACCGCAGAACATGAGGAGGGGGATGCCCTATGTGTGAAGGGGTAGCTTGGATGTAGGGAGCTCTTCCATGGGATGGACCAAGGGAGGCAGCTCTGCAGGGCAGAAGAACTCAGGAAAACCAGCAGATCATTAAGGGACACATCTGTCAAGAACAAGAATGCTACTTAAAGAAGAGTTTGTAAAATTGGTGGACATCTCTGGACCCCAGTTTGGCAAAACAGGGAGCTCACACGTAAGCTCCAGGGCTATAGGGCAGCATATGGAAAGGGGAAGAAGGCAGAGGCTGCAAAGGAGGAATTTAGAAACATTGTCCAGAAAAGTCGGGATGGCATTAAGGAAGCCAAAGCTCCTCTGGGATAGAGACATCCGCAGGGGATGTGAAGGACAGGAAGAAGAGCTGCTACTGCTACAGTCATAGCAGAAAGATAAAAAAGGAAATGTTGGCCCACTGCTGAATGGGGCAGAGATTTCCAGTAAAAGCAGATTTAGATTGGTCTAGGGAAGTCAGGTCCTTCCTGGCTTCAGCCTTCACCAACAAGACCTTCTGAGCTGTTGTGCCCAGAGTCAGGACTCCTGAGGAGAAAACCAACCAACAGGGCCTAAGTCTCTAGAACTCAGCATACAGAGATCTGTGGCATTGGATGGTTGGCATGGAGAGAGTCGACTGCGAGGACAGCAAGGCTGCTCTCTATCCTCTTGTAAACGTTGTGGAGATCAGGGGAAGTCCCAATAAGCAGAGAAAGGAGTGTGCTGTGCCCATCTTCAAAAAAAAAAAAAAAAAGGCCACAAGGACAAACCAGGGATCTGCCGGCCATTCAACCTCACTCTGTAGAGGGTGTCACATAGCCAGCCTCTCCAGTCAAATTCCTGGGCAGGAGAAGAAGGCACCTGGGAAGAGTCAGCATGGATTTACTGAAGGTAAATCATTCTTGACCAACCTGATTGCCTTCTGTAATAAAAGACTTGTACATCTGGAGAAGAGGAGAGTAGTGGATATCCAGTAGACATTCAGATGGGCAAAAGGCTGTTTGGATGATCGAGCTCAGAGCATTTTCAGGAATGAGTCATGCTTTACCAGGATGACAGTTAAAGGTGGGGTATACAGGGGTATACCCTGCATCCTGTTCAGTTTGAAAGCCTCATCAGTTGGGCAGAACAACACATGCATCAGGACAGGCAGAGCCCTCACTGGCAGAGGACTGATCCTGAGGAGAAGGGCGTGGACATTACAAAGGATGCCATATGAGCCTGTGGTGTATACTCACCACCAATGAGGCCAGATGCACACAGGACTGCGTTAGGAAGAGCATGGCCACCCAGAGAAGGGCAGGTCTTATCCCCCTTGACTCAGCATTGGTGTGGTGATGTCTGGAACAGTGCGTCCCAGTGAGGGCTACCCAGGGCTGGAGGAATGGGGAGCAAATGGAAAGGGTCCAGAGGAGGTCTGTCCAGATAGGACTGGGGTCCTCAAGCACATGGCCTTTATGGAGAGGCTGAGGGACCTGGGACGCTTTAGCTTACTGAAATAGAGGTTACAGTCAGTAGAGTACTGCACTGCCCTTAGTATAGCTCGCCTGACTGGAATGTCATCATAGACAGCTATGTGCTTTTTAGGAGAGACAGGCCAGGAAGGCTAAGTGGTGGAGTTGCTCTTTAGGTGAGAGAGCAACTGGAATGTATAAGGCTCCGCCTAGCGGTAGAGGAGGAAGCAGTCAAGAACTTACGGGTGAGGATTAAATAGCAGGCTAATGTGGGGGACACTGTTTTGGGTGTCTACTAAAAGCCACTTGATCAGGAAGAGGAAGTCGATGAGGTCCGCCACAGACAGCTAGAAGTAGCCTCATGATTGCAGGCCCTGGCACAAACAATCCAGAAGGCTCCTGTACAGCATCGATGGTAACTTCTTGACACAGGTGGTGGAGGAGCCACCAAAGAGGAGAGTCTTGCTGGACCTTGTCCTAACCAACAAAGAAGTACTGGTTGCAGACATGAAGGCTGGGGGAAGCCTTGGCTGCAGTGACCACGAGATGGTGGAGTTCAGGATCCTGCATGGGGGAAGCAAGGCAATAAGCAGGATTGGAACCTTGGACTTCAGGAGAGCAGAACTGGCCTCTTCAGAGACCTACTTGGAGGAATCCCATGGGTTAGCACTCTAGAAGGAAGGGGAGTCCAAGAGAGCTGGCTAGTATTCAAGCATCACTCCCTCCTAGCTCAAGAGCGGTGCATCCCAAGGAGAAAGAGGTAGAGGAAAGGGGGCGGGAGACCTGCATGGATGAGCAAGGAGCTCCTGGCAAGCTGGGCATACCAAGCTGGGAGTTGTGGCTGATACACCAGAGGGCTGTGCTGCCATTCGGGGAGATCTGGACAGGCTGGAGAGCTGGTCAGAGAGGAACCTCACGAGGCTCAATATGGACAAGTACAGAGCCCTGCACTTAGGGAGGAATAACCCCACGCACCAGCACAGGCTGGGAGCTAAGCTACTGGAAAGCAGCTCTGCAGAGAAGGACCTGGGAGTTTTAGTGGAAAACAAGTTGAGCATGAGCCAGCAATGTGCTTTTGTGGCCAAGAAGGCCAGTTGACTCCTGAGGTGTATTAGGAAGAGTGTTGCCAGTAGCTCAGGGTGTTGTCCGAAAATTGGATTCTTTTACCCAGTGTGCAAGCAAGCAATAGACACACTGGGTTGAGATATTTATTTCATTTCTGCACAGAGATGGGTGCTAACTGGTAGATCCACAAAGCTAGCACACCTTCTCCTTTTCTCATTCTTTAATTACACACACTCACTGTATAAATAAATGCATACAAGTATAAATAAATGTATATATAAGGGATCTCATGGCACATAGTGCAGGCATTGGTCTAGCATTGGCCGATCAGTCAAGGCCATGTAAGTAACTATACAACAAAGAAGAGCAGCCACATGACTACCATGGACCTGTCAAGCCCTGAGGCACAACTGACCCCACCAGCACAGCCCACAGCAACGGCCATAGCACCACCCTGGGAGAAACTGAGGCAGAAGTGACCTCACAACCACACACATCAACCACATGACCAGCACTGTCCCATCAGGCACTGGGGCACAAGTCACCTCACAAGCAGAAGCAGCAGCCATGTGACCAGCGCTGGCCTATGAGGCCCTCGTGCACGATTGACCTCACAGTCACAGGCACCAGCCCCATGACCAGCACTGGCCGATCAGGCAGTGAGGCACAAGTGAGCTCACAACCACTAAGAGCAGCCATGTGCCCAGCACTGGCCTATCAGACCCTGAGGCTCAAGTGACCTCACAAGCACAGGCAGAAGCCATGTGACAGTGCTGGCATATCAGACACTGATGCACAAGTGATGTCATAATACCCAAACAGCAACCACATGACCACCACTGGCCTATCAGGCACTGAGGCACACATGACCTCTCAACCACAAAGAGCAGCCACAACACCAACACCAGCATATCAGGCACTGAGGCACAAGAGACCTCCAACCACCAACAGGAAACACATGACCAGGACTGGCCAATCAGGCAACGAGGCACAAGTGACTTCACAACAACTAACAGCAGTCACATGATAGCACTGCCCTATCAGGCAGTGGGGTACAAGGACCTCACAACCACAAGTAGTAGCAATGTCCATAACAGTGGCAACAAGGGCCACAGGCACAAGCGACCTCACAGCCACAGATACCAGCCAGGGGCTTAGCATGGTCTGAGGAAGGACGGAGGCAGAAGTGACCTCACCACCACAAAAAGCAGACAGGTGCCTGGCACTGGCTCATCAGGTGCTGGTGCAGAAGCCACCTCGCAACCAGAGACACCAGCCAGGGGCCTACCACTGGCCTCTGAGGGCCTCAGGCAGCAGTGACCTCGCAAACACAAGCAGCACCTGTAGGCCTGGCATTGCCCTGTCAGGGACTGAGGCAAAAGTGACCTCACAAGCACAAACGCAGCCACAGGCCTAGTGCATGCCTGTAAGTCCCTGGTGCACAAGTGACCTCACAACCACAGCGAGTAGCCAGGGGCCGAGCATTGCCCCGTCGGGGACTGAGGCAGAACTGACCTCAGAAACACAAACACAACCCATGGGCCTAGCATAATCCTGCAAGTCACTGGTGCACAAGGGACCTCACTACAGTTAACATCAACCACATGACCAGCACTGTCCTATCCAGCACTGCTGCAGGCCTGACCTCACAAACAACAGCCACATAACCATAGCTGGGCTATGAGGCACTGGGGCACAAGGGACCTCAGAAGCAGAAATAACAGACACGTGCCTGGCATTGGCCTGTCAGGCACTGCTGCATAAGTGGCCTCAAAATCACAAACAACTACTACATGCCTACAGCTGGCCTACCAGGCACTGCTGTACAAGTGACCTCACAAACACAACAGCAGTAATGGCCTGGCACTGCCCCAATGAGCACTGAGGCAGAAGTCACCTTACAACAACTAAACAGCAGCCATGTCACCAGCACTGCCCCATCAGGCACTGAGGCACGAGGGACCTCAAAACTACTAACAACAGCCATTTCTCTAGCACGGGGTTATCAGGCACTGAGGCACAAGGGACTTTTTACCGGAAACAGCAACAACATTGAGGAGGAATTTCTTCACTGTGCGAGGTCACTTGTGCATGAGGGCCTCATTGGCCAGTGCTGGTCACATGGCTGCTGCTTCTGCTTGTGAGGTGACTTGTGCCCCAGTGCCTGATGGGACAGTGCTGGTCATGTGGTTGATGTGTGTGGTTGTGAGGTCACTTCAGCCTCAGTTTCTCCCAGGGCAGTGCTATGGTTGCCCGGAGACATTGTGGAGTCACCTTCTCTGGAGATACTCAAGGCCCGCCTGGATGCAACCCTGTCTCACAAGCTCTAGGTGACCCTGCTTGAGCAGCGAGGTTGGACTAGATGATCTCCAGAGGTCCCTTCTAACCTTACCGATTCTACGATTCTATAACCATCACAGGCACAAACAGCAGTCACGTGTCTCCTTGCTGCCTGCCATTTACAGGTGCACAGGTGGCTTTACACTGTGTATCAAAAGACTTTGCTTGCTGCTTGCAGATCCTGTTCTGAGGAAGTAGTGACTTCACAGTCTTCATCAAAGCCGCGTGCCACCAGCTGGCCTATCAGACCGTAAGGCAAGTGTGACCTCACAAGCAGAAACAGAAGCCACATTCCTACCACTGGCCGCTCACATAAGGAACAAAGGTGACCTCACACTCGGCAATGAAGGCATGGGCTTGCTGCTGAGGCACACCAACGTCAGAAGCACAAACAGCGCTGATCTCCATACCACTGCTCTATCAGGTGCTCGTGCAGCAGTCAGCTCCAAATCAGAAACAGAAGCAAGGGCTCAGTTTTTTCAGCAACAACGACCTCAGATTCTGCATTGAAGCCATGTGCTTGCTGCTGGCTAATCAGGCACTGAGGCACAAGTGACCTCACAGGCACGAAAGCAGAAATGTGCTTGATGCTGTTCCTTGAACCAAAAGTCACCTCTCCAAAACAAAAACAATAATGTGGCTACTGGTGGCCTAGCCAATACTGAGGCCCAATAACTTCACAAACACAACCATCAGCAATATGCATTGAGCTGGAGTGTCACCTACTGAGGCAGAAGTGACCTCACAGGCAGCCATGAAGCCACAGAGCTGCTCCTGCACTGTTGGGGACTCAGGCACGATTGACCTAACCAGGCACAGAGAGCAGCCATGTCCATGCTGATCACCAATCACATACTGATGCACAACTGACCACAAAAGCACAAACAGCAGCAATGGGCCTGCTCCCCATCTGCGAGGCGCTGAGCTATGACGGACCTCAGCATGTTCACACAAAGCTGGGTTGGTTTTGTGGGTTGGTGCCCATTTTTCCTAGAAGACTGTTGGTGCCTTATACGATGAGTCAAAGTCCCTTATAATAAATGCCAGCATCTCTTGACTGCCTTTGTCTGGGTGCCCCAAAGCCTTTGTAGCTTAAATTGAGGAAATCTCATAGCCCTTGGGGTCCTGGCTCTGCAAGAGCTGAAGATGTGCCCGGGGCCAGGTTGCCCATGGCACCCAGCCCTCAGTGCTCTCTGAACCCAGCTGTGGGGCCTCATCTCGTGCTGCAGACCTTGTGCAGTGAAGATAGCTGGCACACCAGCAGACCTCCAGCCTTAGGGTGTCTCATTACTTGGGCCTCGCTTCAAAGCCTCTGCCCCCTTTTCCCCTTCACCAGGTCTCCTTGTCCAAGTAACTAAAGGAAAGGAACCGAGGTTATTTTGAGCTCAGGAGGCCTTCAGGATTCTCCAATATTTCTACATTGTATCTCTAACTTTTTTATTCCTAAACAAAATCCCTATCCCTCCATCCCTAGGTGGAGGTTCCTGAAGGGATGGAGGTGGAACGCAGCAGCCTGCTCTGCCCAAAGAAAACAGGCTTTTTCCCTCTGAAAACAGCAACATTGTCGAAGGAGCCAGCTCTGTGCCTGCTCTTGTGCTGATCATTTGCACATGCCTTGTGAGCCTAGAGTGCCTTGGCCACCCTTGGGTGTGAGTGCAAGAGCTTCCCTGCGTGGGCTGAGGCGGCAAGGGAAGGCAGTGTGCAGAGCAGTGCTGGGGGAGTGTGCAAATGATGAATGTACTGCACGCATCTCTCCTTGCTGGCACTTGGTTGCATCTAGCCAACCAGCCAGCTGTGTGGGGTAGAGTCAGTGTGTTTGTAGACTAGCTGGGACAGCAGAGGTCTGGCATGAGGTTGATGGCTGATGCAGTGCTGAGTTGATCTGTCAGTGTCAGGCACCCCTTCCAATGAAGCTGCTCCCTCAGCTGATCTCTCTAGTGAGGCACAAGAAATGGAAGTGGCATCCTGCTGTCCTTGTGTAGGTGCCGCAGGGCAAAGGCTCGCAGCTCAGACCTGATGGTACTAAAGGAAAAGCCAGACCAATTGTTGCTTTTTGTGGTATGTGCCCTGTATAAGAGAGTGGGGTTGTCCAGGACTTGGAGAGAGTCTTGACAGGAGATGAAGGCTGTTTGCAGAAGGCTGTTATGTTTGGAGTGCTAACAGCAAAATCAATGGCCATGAGCATTGCCCAGGTGAGCTTCTGCTCTGTGAAGGTCTGCACCTTTCAGGTCACTTGTGCCTCAGTCCCAGGAAGACCAGCAGCAGGCACGTAGATACCATTTGTACTTGTGAGGTGAGCTGTGCCTCTGAACCAGTTAGACCAGCCTGGCTTTGTGTGAACATGCTGAGGTCCCTTGTATCTCAGTGTCTCACAAATGAGGAGCAGGCCCATTGCTGTGTTTGTGCTTTTGTGGTCAGTTATGTATCAGTATGTGATTGGTGATCAGCATGGACATGGCTGCTGTTTGTGCCTGGTTAAGTCAATTGTGCCTGAGTTCCCAACAGAGCAGGAGCAGCTCTGTGGCTTCATGGCTGCCTGTGAGGTCACTTCTGCCTCAGTAGGTGACACTCCAGCTCAATGCATATTGCTGATGGTTGTGTTTGTGAAGTTATTGGGCCTCAGTATTGGCTAGGCCACCAGTAGCCACATTATTGTTTTTGTTTTGGAGAGGTGACTTTTGGTTCAAGGAACAGCATCAAGCACATTTCTGCTTTCGTGCCTGTGAGGTCACTTGTGCCTCAGTGCCTGATTAGCCAGCAGCAAGCACATGGCTTCAATGCAGAATCTGAGGTCGTTGTTGCTGAAAAAACTGAGCCCTTGCTTCTGTTTCTGATTTGGAGCTGACTTCTGCACGAGCACCTGATAGAGCAGCGGTGTGGAGATCAGCGCTGTTTGTGCTTCTGACGTTGGTGTGCCTCAGCAGCAAGCCCATGCCTTCATTGCCGAGTGTGAGTCACCTTTGTTCCTTATGTGAGCGGCCAGTGGTAGGAATGTGGCTTCTGTTTTTGCTTGTGAGGTCACACTTGCCTTACGGTCTGATAGGCCAGCTGGTGGCACGCGGCTTTGATGAAGACTGTGAAGTCACTACTTCCTCAGAACAGGATCTGCAAGCAGCAAGCAAAGTCTTTTGATACACAGTGTAAAGCCACCTGTGCACCTGTAAATGGCAGGCAACAAGGAGACACGTGACTGCTGTTTGTGCCTGTGATGGTCATGCTGTTGCTGTTTCTTATACAAGGTCGCTTGTGCCTCAGTGCCTGATCACCCAGTGCTGGCGACAGGGCTGTTGGTGGTAGTTTTGAGGTCCTTTGTGCCCCAGTGCCTGATAGGACAGTGCTGGTCATGTGGTTGATGTGTGTGTTTGTGAGGTCACTTCTGCCTCACTTTCTCCCAGGGCAATGCTATGGCCACTGCTGCTGGCTGTGCTGCTGGGTCAGTTGTTCCTCAGGGCTTGACAGGTCCATGGTAGTCATGTGGCTGCTCTTTGTTGTTATAGGGTCACTTGTGCAGCCTTGACTGATCGGCCAGTGCTAGACCAATGGCTGCGCTTTGTGCTATGAGATCCCTTATATATACATTTATTTATACTTGTATATACTTCATTCATATACTGACTGTTTATAAATAAAGGACGAGAAAAGGAGAAGGTGTGCTAACTTTGCGGATCTACCACATAGTATCCATCTCTGTGCAGAAATGAAATAAATATCTCGACCCAGTGTGTCTATTAGTTGCTTGCACACTGGGTAGAAGAATGCAGATTTGGGACACTCTTCCTAACGCGCCTCATGAGGCCATTGGACTTCTTGGCCACAAGGGCACATTGCTGGCTCATGGTCAACTTGTCGTCCACTAGCACTCCCAGGTCCTTCTCTGCAGAGCTACTTTCTGGCAGCTCAGCCCCGAGTCTGTGCTGGTGCATGGGGTTATTCCTCCCCAGGTGCGGGACCCTGCACTTGCCCTTGTTGAACCTCATGAGGTTCCTCTCTGTCCAACTCTCCAGCCTGTCCAGGTCTCTCTGTATGGCAGCACAGTAGTCAGGTGAGCCAGCCACTCTTCCAGCTTGGTATCATCAGCAAACCCGCTGAGGATGCACCCTGTCCCTTCATCCAGGTCATTGATGAACAAACTGAACAAGACGGGACCCAGTACTGAGACCTCGGTGACACCATTAGCTATAGTACAGGCCTCCAACTAGACTTTGTACCACTGATGACAATCCTCTGAGCTCTGCCTTTCAGTCAGTTCTCAATCCACCTCACTGTCCGCTCATCCAGCCTGCCCTTCTGAGTTTACCACGGATGTTACGGGAGGCAGTGTCAAAAGCCTTGCTGAAGTCAAGGTAGACAGCATCCACTGCTCTGCCCTCATCTCCCCAGTCAGTCAGTCCATTATAGAAGGCTATCAGATTGGTTAAGCAGGATTTCCCCTTGGTGAGTCCATGCTGACTACTCCTGGTTACCTTCTCCTCCTCTGTGTGCTTGGAGGTGACATCCAGAACGAGCTGTTCCATCCCCTTTCCAGGGATGGAGGTGAGGCTGACTGGCCTGTAGTTTCCTGGGCCTTCCTTCTTGCCCTTCTTGAAGACTGGAGTGACATTGGTTTCTTTCAGTCCTCAGGCACCTCTCCAGTTCTCCAGGACCATTCAATGATGATGGAGAGCGGGCTAGCAATAACATCCACCAGCTCCCTCAGTACTCGTGGGTGCATCCCATCAGGGCCCATGGATTAGTGGATGTCAAGCCTGCCTAAAAGACCTCTAACATGATCCTCCTTGACCAAGGGAGAGTCTTCCTTTTTCCAGACTTCCTCTCTGATCTCCAGGATCTGGGAGTCCTGAGGGCTCACCAGACTGATGCCAAGAAGGCATTCAGTAACTCTGCCTTCTCTGTGTCCTCTGTCACTAGGGCTCCCACTCCATTCAGCAGTGGGGCCCGGTTTTCCCCAGTCTTCCTCTTGCTGCTGATGTATTTGAAGAAGCCCTTCTTGTTGTCCTGAATCCCTTGCTAGGTTGAATTCCAAGTGGGCCTTAGCCTTCCTCGTCACATCCCTGCATACTATGATAACGTTCCTATATTCCTGCCAGGTGGCCTGTCCTTTTTTCCACATTCTGTGTACTGTCTTGTTCTGTTTGAGTATTGCCAGGAGCTCCTTGCCCATCCATGCAGGTCTCCTGCTCCCTTTGCTGGACTTCTTTCTCCTTGGGATGCACCGCTCTTGGGCTTGGAGGAAGGGATGCTTGAATACTAGCCAGCTGTCTTGGACTCCCCTTCCTTCTAGAGCACTAACCCCTGGGATTTCTCCAAGTAGGTCTCTGAAGAGCCCAACGTCCGCTCTCCTGAAGTCCAGGGTTGCAATCCTGCTTATTGCCTTACTTCTTCCATGCAGCATCCTGAACTCCACCACCTCATGGTCACTGCAGCCAATGCTGCCCCTAGCCTTCATGTCTCCAACCAGTCCTTCTTTGTTGGTTAGGACAAGGTCCAGCAGGACACTCCTTGACACAGGTGATGGAGGAGCCACTGAGGAGAAGTTATCATTGATGCTCTGCAGAAGCCTCCTGGATTGTTTCTGCCTATCTGTGTTGTCCTTCCAGCATGTGTCAGGGTGGTTGAAGTCCCCCAGGAGAACCAGGGCCTGCAATCATGAAGCTGCTTCCAGTTGTCTGTAGAAAGCCTCATCGACTTCCTCTTCCTGATCAAGTGGCTTGTAGTAGACACCCATAACAGTGCCCTCCATGTTAGCCTGCCATTTAATCCTCACCCATAAGCTCTTGACTGCATCCTCCTCCACCCCATACCTTCCAGTTGCTCCCTCATATAAAGAGCAGCTCCACCACCTCGCCTTCCTGGCCTGTCTTTCCTAAAAAGCACGTAGCTGTCTATGGTGACGTTCCAGTCACAAGAGTTATACTAAGGTCAGTACAGTACTCTACTGACCTTAGCCTCCACCTCAACAGGCTAAAGCAGCCCAGATCCCTCAGACGTTCCATAAAGGCCAAGTGCTTGAGGACCCCAGTCCTATCTGGAGAGACCGCCTCTGGACCATCGCCAGTTGGTACCCATTCTTCCAGCCCTGGGCAGCCCACACTGGGACACACTGTTCCAGATGTGGCCACACTAGTGCTGAATGAGGGGGATAAGACCTGCCTGTGAAAAGTCAGGCACTTCCCACCTCCAGGAAGCAGAGAGAAAGTGCTCTCCTCGGGGCTCACCACACCAGCTCTCATCTCCCTCTTTTGCCTCACATGCCTTTACAAGTACATACCTCCAGCAGGTTCCTGCTGCTGCGCTAGGGTCTTTCATGGCAAAGAATCATAGAATCATAGAATCAGTAAGGTTGGAAGAGACCTCTGCAGATCATCTAGTCCAACCCCCCTGCTCAGCAGGGTCAATTAGAGCATGGTAGACAGGGTTGCATCCAGGCAGGCCTTGAAGATCTCCAGAGAAGGAGACTGCACAACCTCTCTGGGCAACCTGTGCCAGTGCTCTGTCACTCTCACAGGGAAGAAATTCCTCCTCACGTTCAGGCGGAACTTCCTGTGGTTCAGTTTGTGCCCATTGCCTCTTGTCCTGTCACACGGGACAACTGAAAATGGTTTGTCCCCACCCCCTTGACACTCACCCTTCAGGTACTTATACACATTGATAAGGTCCCCCCTCAGTCTTCTCTTCCCCAGGCTGAAGAGGGCCAGCTCTCGCAGCCTTTCCTCGTAGGGCTCATGCTCCAGCCCTCTGATCATCCTCGTAGTCGTCTGCTGGACTCTCTCCAGCTCTCTCCAGTAGCTCCACGTCTCTCTTGGACTGGGGAGCCCAGAACTGGACACAGTACTCCAGATGAGGCCTCACCAGGGCTGAGTAGAGGGGCAGGATCACCTCCCTCAACCTGCTGGCAACACTCTTCCTAATGCACCTCAGGAGACAATAGGCCTTCCTGGGCACAAGGGCACATTGCTGGCTCAGAGTCAACTTGTCATCCACCAGCATTCCCAGGTCTTTCTGTGCAGAGCTACTCTCCAGAAGGTCAGTCCCCAGCTTGTACTGATGCATGGTGTTATTCCTCCCTAGGTGCAGGACTCTGCACTTGCCCTTGTTGAACCTCAGGAGGTTCCTCTCTGCCCAGCTCTCCAGCCTGTCCAGGTCTCTGAAGGGCAGCACAGCCCTCAGGTGTGTCAGCCACTCCTCCCAGCTTGGTATCATCAGTAAACTTGCTGAGGAGGCACTCCATCCCCTCATCAAGGTCATTGATTGATAAATAGAACAGGATGGGACCCAGTACTGAGCCCTGGGGAACTCCACTAGCAACAAGCCTCCAACCAGACTCCATGTCACTGATGATGACCCTCTGAGCCCTGCCTTTCAGTCAGTTCTCAATCCACCTCACTGTCTGCTCGTCTAACCCACACTTTCTGAGTTTCTCTAGGAGGATGTTATGGGAGACAGTGTCAAAAGCCTTGCTGAAGTCAAGGTACACAACGTCCACTGCTCTGCCCTCATCTGCCCAGCCAGTCATTCCATCATAGAAGTTAAGCAGGATTTCCCCTTGGGGAATCTATGCTGACTACTCCTGATCACCTTCTTTTCCTCCATATGTCTGGAGCTGACATCCAGAATGAGCTGTTCCATCCCCTTTCCAGGGATGGAGGTGAGGCTGACTGGCCTATAGTTGCCTGGGTCCTCCTTCTTGCGCTTCTTGAAGACTGGAGTGACACTGGCTTTCTCTCAGTGCTCAGGCACCTCTCCAGTTCCCCAGGACCTTTTAAAGATGATGGAGAGCGGTCTGGCAACAACATCCACCAGCTCCCTCAGTACCCATGGGTGCATCCCATCTGGGCCCATGGATTTGTGGATGTCTAGCCTGCCAGAAGGTCTCTAATCCTATCCTCCTCAATGAAAGGAAAGTCTTCCCTTCTCCAGACTTTCTCCCTCACATCCAGGCTGCAGGATTCTTGAGGGCTGCCCTTAGCAGTGAAGACTGAAGCACAGAAGGTATTCAGTAATTCTGTCTTCTCTGTATCCCTTGTCACCAGGGCCCCCGCCCATTCAGTAGTGGGCCCACATTTTCCCCAGTCCTCCTCTTGCTAATGATGTATTTGAAGAAGCCCTTCCTGTTGTCCTTGATATCCCTTGCCAGACTCAATTCCAACTGGGCCTTAGCCTTCCTAGTCGCGTCTCTATATACTCTGGCTTCATTCCTATAATTCTCCCAAGTAGCTTGTCCCCTCTTCCATATTCTGTGTACTTTCTTCTTCTTTCTGAGTTTTGTCAGGAGCTCCTTGATCATCCATGCAGGTCTCCTGCCCCCTTTGCTGGACTTCTTTCTCCTTGGGATGCACCGCTCTTGAGCTTGGAGGGAGTGATGCTTGAATACTAGCCAGCTCTCCTGCCCCCCCCTTCCTTCTAGAGCCCTAACCCATGAGATTCCTCCAATTAGGTCTCTGAAGAGCCCAAAGTCTGCTCTCCTGAAGTCCGGGGCTCCAGTCCTGCTTGTTGCCTTACTTCTTTCCTGCAGGATCCTGAACTCCACCAACTCATGGTCACTGCAGCCAAGGCTGCCCCCAACCTTCACATCTCTAACCAGTTCCTCTCTGCTGGTAAGGACAAGATCCAGCAGAACTTTTTGGTAAGGACAAGATCCAGAACCCTTCCTCATAGGTTCTTCCACCATATCTGACAAGAAGTTATCACCAATGCATTGCAGGAGCCTCCTGGACTGCTTGTGCCTTGCTGTGTAGTCCTTCCAGCAGATGTCAGGGTGGTTGAAGTCCCCCATGAGAACCAGGGCCTGTGATATTCAGGCTACTTCCAGGTGTCTGTAGAAGGCCTCATCAACTTCCTCTTCCTGATCAGGTGGCCTGTAGTAGACACCCACAACAGTGTTCCCCGTGTTAGCCTGACCTTTGATCTTTACCCATAAGCTCTCGACTGACTCCTCCTCCAACCCTAGGCAGAGCTCGATGCCTTCCAGTTGCTCTCTCACATAAAGAACAATTCCACCACATCATCTTTCTGGCCCGTCTCTCCTAAAAAGCACATAACCATCCATGACAGCGTTCTACTCATGAGCTATCCCACCATGTCTCTGTGATTGCAATGAGATCATGGCCCTGCAGTCGCACACAGATCTCCAGCTCCTCCTGTTTGTTCCCCATGCTGTATGCATTGGTATACCTGCATTTCGGAGAGGTAGTCATGCATGCAGGTTTCCCATGAAGGGTGTATGGGGGTCGCCCATAGCCATGTCCCAAACACACATCCCTAGCTGCATTTACCCATTGGAGAACCCCCAACCCAACTTGTGTTTTGTTATCTACCCTATCTGTATGACACCCCGCCCCCACCTCCCTTCTAGCTAGTATAAAGCCCTCTTTACTAGACTGGCCAACCTGTTTGCAAAGGCAAATGTGCCCTGCTTGGTGAAGTGAATCCCATCTCTCCCCACCAGTTGTTGGTCTTCAAACCATGTTCCATGGTCATAGAACCCAAAACCCTGTTGCCAACACCAGCAGTGTAGCCAGTTGTTGATTTGGAAAATCTTCCTACGCCTCCTCCCATGCCTCCCCCTAATCGGCAGGTATCTGCATGAGAGCTCCTTGTCTGCGCTCCCTTTGCAGTCAGTGGAGATGGAGGGGGGGAATCAGTTGCTCATACACAAACACTTGGTGACAGTTGAAGACACGAAGTTGGTACAAGGCATGTACCAATGACCACTTGCTTTGCTGCAGCAAATGGGAGACCCATGTTCTCCTAGAGCATTGGATGAGGCCAGGTGAGGAATTTCTTTGGCCATCTGAAATGACACTAGATGCCTGCTACAACTAGAGTTCCACTCACTGTGAAGCTGAGACACACGCAGAGTCCAATGTTACAAACAGCTGTCTGCCAGTTCAGGGCAGATACTTCATTTAATGACACAGAAATGGGCTGACAGGGCCACGTCAGATGCTCAGGGTGTCCAGCACAGCCACCTGTCTCTAGCACATACAGCATGACACTTAAAGGGAAACCATGTCTCAAACACTTCTTGCTCTCCTCCCACTGAACCTCTTCTCACCCCACCAGATGATACAAACAGGGACTGGACTAATGAGGATCTCAAGATAGCTGGATCACAGGTTGCCCAGGCCCAGGGATTTCTTCAGTGGCATCTTATCCTTCCTGGAGACAGGTTCAAGAAATCTGACAAATGACCAACAGTGTCACAGAGCCAGTTCACGCAGTCAGTCCCCTTCCTGGCATTCCTGCACAGCCCAGCCCTTTCTTTGCGGCCTTGAGCACTGCAGGGTTTGCTGTCTCAGTGGGAACCTCCTTTCACCATTCCATTACCACCTGCTATCCATGCCAGCGTGTCAGCACTTGTGTCTCTGGGTGGGTCTCCCAGGCACTTTTCTTGGTAGTGGGAAGCAGCATAAGAAGGGGAAAGCATCACAATCTGCAGCTTGGAAGATCAAACCAGACATTAACGGGAATCAGTGTCACTCAAAGAGCAGTGCTGTGGTGCTACAGGTCACCCAGAGGGAGTCTGTGATCAGTCCCTGGCTCTGTGTTTCAAGGAACAGTCAGTGAGGACAGGGAGACATCAGTAGTGGGAGGGAGATCCCAAGGTGGGAGCAAGGTGGGGAAGCAGGTTGAGTGTTTACAGTCTGCAGGCACCCAGCAGCAGGCATGGGACAGTGTAGGACAGTCTAGTGGAGACAGTGGAGGGCACTGGCATGCTGAAGAGCCTGAAAGAGCAGAGGTCTTTGTTCTGCAGCTGTTGTCTCTGTCACCATGCCACCATCCACTACTCTCCTCTTCTCCACATGTGCAAGTCTTTTATCACAGAAGGCAATCAGGTTGGTCAAGAATGATTTACCTTCAGTAAATCCATGCTGACTCTTCCCAGGCACCTTCTTCTCCTGCCCAGACATGTGACTGGAGAGGCTGGCTCTATGACACACTCTTCCACAGATTGAGGTGGAAAGGCCTGCAGCTCCCTGGTTTGTCCTTGTGGCCTTTTTTGAAGATGGGCACAACATACTCCTTTCTCTGCTCATTGGGACCTTCCCTGATCTCCACAACATTTACAAGACAATAGAGAGCCAATTTTACAAACTCTTCTTTAAGGAGCATTCTTGTTCTTGACAGACGTGTTCCTTAATGATCTGCTGGTTTTCCTGAGCTCTTCTGCCCTGCAGAGCTGCCTCCCTTGGTCCATCCCATGGAAGAGCTCCCTACATCCAAGCTACCCCTTCACACATAGGGCATCCCCCTCCTCATCTTCCCTGGTGGTCCCTCCTGTAGAACTTGTACCTGCTGTTGAAGGACTCCAGTCAGGCGAGCAATCCCACCACATCTCTGTTATTCCAGCCAGGTGATGATCTTGTGACAGCTTGTGCATTGCTCCTGCCTGCACCCCAGGCTGTGTGTGTTTGCATACATTCTGGCTTCAGCACCTCAGTTGTAGGGGTGACCAAAGATTTGTCACGTGTTACCAAAGACCTTATGTATGCAAAGGCTTTGAGTGCAAGTGGTAGCTTACTGGCATGGATAGCAGGTGGCAATGTAATGGTGAAAGGAGGTTCCCATTAAGAGAGCAAACCCTGCAGTGCCCAAGGCCAGGGAGGAACAGAGCTGGGCTGTGCAGGAATACTAGTAGTGGAGTTGGCTGTCCGAGCTGACTGTGTGACACCTTGGGGCCCATGACAGACGAACCAATCTCCAGGCAGGACAAAGTGTTGCTGAAGAAGTCTGTGAGCCTGGGCAACCTGTGATACCACCACTCTAAGGTCCTCATTACCCAGTCCCCAGTGTTGCTATTCGTTTGTTTGGGCACATGTAGGAAACCCGAGATGCCTGGGGCACATGCCCAGCAGTCACTCCAAAGGGGCATGGTTTTCCATTAGGTCCCAGGGTGGATCTGCTAGAGACAAGTGGTTGTGCTGGACACCCCTGCCATTTGAAATCACGTGTCTGCACTGAACTAGAACTGCTGTTCGTAACAGTGGAATTTTCATTAGTCTCAGCTTCATAGCATCATTGCAGATGACCAAGATATTTTGCCACCTAGCCCCCACCTGATGTTCTAGGAGGATTCAGGGCTCCCAGTCACTCCATCAGAGCAAGCAGACACTGGCACATGCCTGGGATGACCTCTGTCTCTTCAGCTGTCACCAAGTATTTGTGTGTGAGCAGCTGACTCCCAGCCTCCATCTTCAGTGATTAGAACGGGAGCTTAGACAAGGAGCTCGCATGCAGACCTCTGTGCTGTGCTCCCTTCAGTTTTGGCAGGGGGAATCCTACCTCCTGTGTGCTTGTGGAGTTAACGGTAGGGATAGGCGATCTGAATCTAAATGCAACGCAGGGTCTTCAAAACCAGGATGTGATGCCGAGATTGACTGAACCATGTGTCAGTGAACTCCCTTCTTATCCCTGTCTGGGTGTCCTGCCTAGTTAGGAGATGGAACTAGGAGCTTCCAGATGAGGACATTTCCACTTACCATAGACAGCCATCCTCTGATGAAATAGATGGCAATGTTGGAATCAGTCTCTCTGCCCTCTTTAGAAAGGGAATACAGGTGATTATTTTAGCCTACTTGGGGGAACATCTCCCAGGAGGAGGGAGCACAAGGGACAGAACAACTCCTGCCTTCAGCTGGTCCTGTGCTGAGGCCAGTTTTGGGGACAGAGGTTGCTCATGGCAGCCTGGCAGCACTGCTGAGAGATGGCTGTGTCCAGAGACAGCTCCTCTGCAAAGAGCAGCAGGACTCTGGGCACTGCCTGCTGTTGCTGAGGAGACGAGATGAGAAAAGACGGAAGTGAAAGGCAGTGCGGAGTGGGAGGCCGGAGGAGAGCTCCTTGTGGGAGAAATCTTCACAGCCTTTTGCATGGTAAGTCTCTGGCTCCAGGGCAATGCTGCTGTGTTTCCTGGAGGAGTCTTCTAAGCCCATCCCATCCCATGAATGTGGAGGATGGGGAGATGCTTCAGAGCAAGGATTCCCTGCCAGAGGAAGGAAGAGAGGTCCGAGGGACACATCACCCTGCTCCTTTCTTGGAGGGATGGCTGCAGGGGTGTGAAGCCTGGCTGTGCACCCAGGTGGGCATGGACTGTCCTTCAGAGTAGAGTCTCTGCACCCCAGGGTTCTGTGTGCTTGGGGCAGGGACTCTGCTGCCTGCGAGGGTCAGCACTCAGCCTGCCTGGGAGCTCCACACAATGCTGCAGGGTGAAAGCTATGGGTGAAAGGAAGGACCCCTGGTAGGACAGGTGCTTTCTCCCATGGAGAGGCTAGTGCATGCAACAGGGCTAGGGGTCCTACCCAGAGGTGACTTTTCAGCAGTAATGCCAAGGCAGGGGAGAGCTGAAAGAGAAGGTGCTTTCATGAGATGGTGCTTTCAGTTATTTTCTGTTTGGGTGGGGTGAAATGGGACTGGATCTGTCAGGTTTAGACAGGGGACTGAGGCTGCAGGACAGTGGCACTGAGAGAGGAGCAGTTCTGGGAGGGACTTGGCAAATGCTTTCATCCACCCTGAAGCCTACAGTGAGAGTCAGCAGCACCTTTCGAGCCCCAGCTACGTTTGCTTCACCTGCTCCTTAGCTCCTACAAACCTGGAGGTGCCCCTGGACAGTGCCCTGCCTCTGGGAGCTTTCTGCAGGGCAGAGCTGAATGCTGAGCATGAGGGATGGGGTCTGTGATGACTGAGAGGGGAGAGACGTGGGGACAGAGACACAGCTCCCTGCAGGGACGGCTTTAGGCAGCAGAGCCATGGCCAAAGTGTGAGAGGAAACTATCCACTCCAGTGCCGCCTCTCCTCTCCCACCCAATACAGCTGTCATCCCTCAAGGATATGGGGTACAGGACATGAGTCATTTCCTCAGCAGTCAGACATCCAGGAGAGGAGACACATCTGAGTGTCTCTCTGTTCCTCCCTGTCCCTGCTTCCCTTGGCATAAATATCATGACATTGCTCCCTGTTTCTTTCCTACCTGCCCATGCTGCCCTTGTCCTTCCCCTTGGGCTCTCTAGGCATGGGGGGGGGGGTGGTTTCTGATGCAGTTCAGACACCGACTATGTGGGTCCTGCCATGAAGATATGTCTTTAACAGTGAGATGCCCAAGTCCCCCTCTAACCTTTCGGGCTCTGGACAATGCAGTTGCCCAGACAGGAGGCAACTCTCTCTTCTGAACATCCTCAACACCCTTAGGACATTCAACCATTTCCCTGGGGTGTCTGGCTGGGCTGCAATCTGCCCTCCAGAAGGGCACAGCTCTCCCGTTGCAGCTGAGTGTAACCTAGGTGCCTTAGGGAGAAGCACCTAGACTCTGAGAACACGGAAATGCAAGACTGCATGTGGGCAACTGGAAGGAGCCCGATGTGTTGCTGGCCAGAAGGGGAGGGCTGAATATCCCCCCTCACACACACACACACATATCCTTGGAAAGAGTGCTGGTGGGCACTTTGGAAGTGGATGTCTCTGCTCTCCACAGTGCCATTCCCTTTTTGGTAACATGAAAAACCCTTTTGCAATTGTTCTCCACCTGTGAGATGGGGGCAGAGGGCACCTGGGAACAAGCCAGCGCTCCTCCCTCTACACCAAAGACGGAGTGAATCCTTTTGCCTCGTTGGAATCAGAAATGGTCATTTTGAGTGCAGCAGAAGTGTGGATGATTTCTACCTCCAAGAATCCTCCTCCGATGTGACAGGGTCAAAGTCAGCTAAAGAAAACAAACCAAAAAAAAAGCCTTATAACTCTTCATGAACCTACATTGTTTAGAATGGAGTGGAACAAATTTGACTGGAACTGGGAATATAAATCTTAGTCACATCTGTTCCTATGTAGGCAGTGCTGTAGGTCACGGCTGACTCCTCGGGAGCGCATGGGCAAAGGCCGCTGCTCCTCATGGCAAACTCAGCCAGCACAAACCAGAGTTTAAGCCATGGAGCTCAGTGATGGTGCTGCTGAGATGGGGAGTGCTAATGTGTGTGTGTTCGGGGGCGGGGGGGCTGGTTGAAAGAGCTTTACTCAGAGAAGTGTGTCCTAATTTGTGTCTATCTGTTCTTCCTTGGACAGTCCTGCAAGCTCAGGAGGTGCAACATGTCCAACAGCAGCTCCCTCAGTGAGTTCCTCCTCCTGGTGTACGCTGACACCCGGGAGCAGCAGCTCTTGCACTTCTGGCTCTTCCTGGGCATCTACCTGGCTGCTCTCCTGGGCAACGGCCTCATCATCACAGCCGTAGCCTGTGACCACCACCTCCACACCCCCATGTACTTCTTCCTCCTCAACCTCGCCCTCCTCGACGTTGGCTCCATCTCCACCACTGTCCCTAAATCCATGGCCAATTCCCTCTGGAACACCAGGGCCATTTCCTACTCAGGATGTGCTGCCCAGGTCTTCCTGGTTTTCTTCTTGTTTTCAGCAGAGTATTCTCTCCTCACTGTCATGGCCTACGACCGCTATGTTGCCATATGCAGACCCCTGCACTATGGCACAATCGTGGACAGCAGAGCATGTGTCAGAATGGCAGCAGCTGCCTGGGCCAGTGGGTTTCTCAATGCTCTCCTGCACACTGGAAACACATTTTCACTACCGCTCTGCCAAGGCAACACAGTGGACCAGTTCTTCTGTGAAATTTCCCAGATCCTCAAGCTCTCCTGTGCAGACTCCTACCTCAGGGGAGTTGAGCTTCTTGGGATTATTAGCTGTTTAGTGTTTGGATGTTTCATTTTCATTGTGCTGTCCTATGTGCAGATCTTCATTGCTGTGCTGAGGATCCCCTCTGAGCAGGGCCGGCAAAAAGCCTTTTCCATGTGCCTCCCACACCTGGCTGTGGTCTCCCTGTTTCTCAGCACCGTCATGTTTGCCTACCTGAAGCCACCTTCTATCTCCTCCCCAGTTCTGGATCTGGTGCTGGCTGTTCTGTACGCAGTGGTGCCTCCAACAGTAAACCCCCTCATCTACAGCATGAGGAACAAGGAGCTCCAGGAGGCAGTGAGGAAACTGTATCAGCTGGTACTAGTTGAGCAGCAATGAGCTACCCATCTCTCCTCACAACTGATTCCCAGTTCATCTCCAGCATCTCTTGAGCTTTGGGAGGTCTGTCTGTGATAGTCATGTTTGTGGAGAGATGTCTGAATTCCTCCCACATTTATGGAAGCAGAAACCTTGTCTTTCTCACCCAGAGGCCTTCTGTAGATCTGCCTATCACTGTGTCAGAGCTGGCCTCCCAAGTAGCATCTCTTTAATAAAAGAGGGTCTTCTTACTACTGTGCCCGATTGCTGGAGTCTTTTCCCAGAGATAGAGCCAAGAGTCTGCTCAGGGAATTACACCCAAAAAGGCCCTGTTGTTGTGCTTACATTTTCCATGGGCTAAGGGGCATCATCGCTTTTGGGTGATGTGTGTGGGAATGAGGGCTGGATTTAGCTGTCACTTGTGAGTGCCCAGCGTGCCTGGAGAGGGTGAGTGGTCAAGAGGTGTGTGCTGGGGACTGTCCCACAAATTGGAGAGCTTGTGACAGATGGCCGTCCTACTGGAAGGGAATATGGAGCCACCCAGAGAGCACAGGGCATCTCCAGGGGCAGCGTGTGCCTGGAATGGGCAGTGAGAAGAGATTCTCAAAACCAGGCAGAGTAAAGCAAATGTGAAGGGCCAAAGCAAGGAATGCCCCACATGTCCCTGAGGAGAGGGAGTGGGCTGGGTCTAGTGACACCTCTGAACACATCCTGAGCAATATGCAATGCCCTGTGATTGCTCCATCCATCCTCCACAGCCACAGACCCTGGTCAGGAGGTTGTCAGATGCAGTGATGCTGGTCCAATAGCCTCTGCCCTGATCAGCGTGGCCAAGACAGAGTCACCCTGGGGCCTCACAGCCCGCTCGCCCTGCAGAGCAGCACCGGCAGACCAGGGCCTATGCAGAGCCCAGGGGAGGGGTGCAGGAATGGCTGACCAGGCCAGCATGCACACACTGATCTGAGAAATGGCTCTCTGGGGAGCAAGGATGCCTGTAGAGAAGAGCAAGGGAGCAATCGTGTGCTTGTGGGGAGGAATAAATGAAAACCTGTTGCTATGTTTGTCAGTCCAGGGCAGGCTGCTGTGTCACTGCAGCTGCCTGAGGCACCTCGGGCCCAGGATGGCTGGTCAGAGAGTCTGCAGACAACCAGTGTTAAGGATCTGCTTGTCATGGAATCAATGGAGACATGGAGTGACTGGCCTCCATTTCCTTGTGCCACTGCTGGCCCTCAGCCCTGGGGCTGATGGGAAGGCTGACACCCCTCCTTGCCTCCCAGGAGCTGCTGTGCTCTTCAGAGTGCCTGGGCTGTGCGGTAAGCATCCAGTGCTCTGCAGCTCCCTGTAGCAGGCACTGCAGTGGGTCTCCCTCATCTTGAGTTGCTCTGCTGGGTGGGCTGGGGAGAGGGCAGAGGAGGTGGGGGCGGAGCTGGGCTGGGTGGGGAGAAATGCCAGCAGGCAGCTACTGCATGTGAATGGCAGTGTGACAGCAGAGCAAAGCTATGTACTCGCAGGGCAAATGCAGGTCTCCTGAGAAAGGCACCAAGACATGGTGAGCACAGAGGAGAAGAGCTCAGGTTCTTCCCTGTGCTGTGTGCTGTGACCACAAGGCAGAAAAAGGAGGGTTGGATACTGGCATAGTGTGGGTACTCCATTAAATCAGGATAGATTTAATAGAAGACTTACACTCCAAACTACTTGGGTAGCCCTGGGAGCTGCCTGGGAACGTCGCGAATGGGAGGTTGCTGGAAGCACAAGTCAGAAACCAAGGTGGGACTCAGCTTGTTGTACCCTACAGGCACCTTAAATCTACTAGAACTCTTTCCTTATCTCAGCTGTGCTCAGCTGGAGCAGCTACTGGCTGTGAAGGAGCTTGACATTGTTGATGAAATGGAATATGCATGTCTGACCTTGACAGGAGTTTGGTCAGTGTGCAGAGAACACACTCTGGAGCTGCAATCACGCACTCTGCCAGGCTGACTTTTTGCCAGATCTCCCGTGGATTCTTCTCCGTACATATGCACACACTGTTGAAGCTACTCCGTGATCATTGTCCCAGACCAGCCCTTCCAGCATTGACCGCACACCACACACAACAGCTGTGAGGTGGTCTGTGGCCAGCTCCGTCCTTCAGCATGTCTCTATATCCCGATGGAGGGGAAAGGCCAGCCTTGCATGGCCTCTCTTCTGCACAAGACCCTGGAAGATCCCAGAGCACAGTATCTGTCAAACCTGTGTGGAGCACACCCTGGGCTTGGCAGGGGTTAGGTGAGTTGGTTAGAAACTACAGGCCAGGTGGCCAGGTACTGGAAAAGGTTCTCTGTGTTTCATCGCCTGTCACATCACCATGAACACTCCGGAATATCTGGACACGTGCTTGAACCTGGCTACAGTGTCTGGGCCAGCTTCACTCACCTGAGGTGGGTACAGTGGGATGGGGCCCTGGCTGCTGCTGTCCCCCCCATGCCAGTCATGTGACTGTCTTTGGCTCCCAACTCCCAGTCCTGAGGGGAGCAACTAGCCCTTGCTGCATCCTGACAGTGGCAGAGTTACAATGCGAAAATAGCTCTGTGCATCTGCAGCTGAATCTCCTGAAAAGACACCAGACATGCCCAGGACGATGTCTTGTCCAACTCCTGGACAGGTGTGCAACTAGCTGCCCAACACGGTAGTATGCACACAGGCAGTGGTGCATGTGCAAGGCCTCAGAAACCTCCTGACAAGCTGTGAGGGGGCTGAGTGCTGGGTTTAGTAGAGAGGCTGACTGAGGTGAACGGTGCCTCTGCCAACCACTCCCAGCACTGCTCAGGATGCTTGGAAAATCAGAACTTTCCTACAGGCTCCAGCTCCAGAATGAGCTCAAGCCTTTGTGCTTCCAGAGCCTTGCTCACTGCCATTTCCTTTCACTGATGCTATCAAGGGAGGTGGAGAGGGGGAAGCCAGGACAATGTTGTTCACAAAAGGCTTTATCAATTAACCAGATGAACCTCCTCCTGTGTGCATCACCAGGTTGGTTGGGACAACAGCTTTTCGATCTCTGGTCACCCGCACAGATGTTGGGGGCTATAATGTGAGCATTGAATTGAGTTCTATCTCACCCAGGCACCTAAGCACACCTGTGACTCTCTCCTAGCTCCATGAGTAGAGTATCTTCAACAGACTTGAAGGCAGCTGGTCAGTCAGAAAGTGTTTGCTTCATGAGCCTATTACAGAGATGTGATTAGGTTCTGACCTTCTGGAAAATCCTAGGCACACGGATTCAAACTGACTACACCCACAGCTGGGAGGCCTGGCAGCAGCAATCTCAGGGCCTGGTATTTGTACTGACAGCCACAGTAACCACTGTGCAACCTTCAAGAGGTTGTCCTCATGGTGAACATGCATTAAGAAGAAAGCGCTGCTTTCCTGGACCTGCTGCTCTCTGGGCCTGAACACATGCAGCTAGGGCCTTGGCACTGCTGCTGTGAGGCACGCAGGCAGAGGAACCTGCACCCATGGCACCTGAGGCCATGCTGTGTTGCTTAGAAGAACTTAGCTCGCCCCTTACCTCCAGCACACCCACCTCTGCCAGCAGATTCCACCTGCCCATTTGCTGGTACACTATCCAGCTCTGCTCATCTACGTGGCTGCTTGTGGAGCTGTGGGAGAAGCCACTTCGCTGTATCAGGCTGTGGCCAGACTCTTGTCCTTTCCACAGTGACAAGGGCACCCTGGTGCACAGGAACACAGAGAAAGGAGCCCAGCAGGCTTTCCTGGCCACCCACAGGAGATGCATGGCCATGCAAGGAGAGGCGCAGCTGCCCTGGTGTCCTGACGACAGGGGCTGCATGTGGCCTGGCACCCCAGGGGCCTTGTGCCACGTGCCAATGCTGGGCCAGCAGACCCCTGGCAGGGGAAGCTACGGCATGGCTCCAGGTCCCCGATGTCACTGTGCCGTCACCCGTCAATGCTGTCACAGTGCCGCAGGGCAGCAGAAGAGGTGGAGCCTCCCAGACCCCCTGCCAGTTTGCCAGGCTTCGCAGCTGGCACACAGATGGCTGCAGCCAAGGCTCTGCAGGCTCTCTGGAGGCCTCCCTTGGGCAGAAACGCACCCACGCGCAGGCAGCAGGGCTATCGATGGCTACCAAGCAGGGCTTTATCGAAGAACATCTCAGGGCACTGGTGCCTGCGTATCAGCACACCCACTGATGGGAACACTCAGCAGCTGCACCTCCATTTAGAACACAGACCCCTTCCTGCCTTCGTCCGGCCTTACCTCCTGACCTTGCTTTGCACCTTCTCTGCCCCGCTGTGGTGCTGAGGCTACTCCCTGCCGTGCCTCGCCTGCTTGTCAAGGGCCTGTGCCTGATGCTCCGCACTTGGACACTGCCTGACGCTGCCTCCCATGCCCACTGCCACTTCTCCATCACGAGTCCTCATGTCTAGCCTGTTCCTCCCTCTGCCCTTGACCACCTCCAGCCCCCTCTTAAGAAGTCCTGCTAGCTCTAACAGCAGCTTCCCTCCCACCTTGCATGCCCACCATGGACCCGTCCTCTCAGCACAAGTCCCAGTTCCTCGCATCTCTCTTGATGCCCTCTTCTCTGTGGTGAGTGAGCTCTTAATGCCAAGAGGCAGGAGTTTGATCTGTTTGCGCTGAGTGAGGAGATCATTTGTGGGTATGTAGCCTTAGTAGGCGAGGGGCTGTGGTGCTGAGCAGCCGCTTGCTCTCCATGGAGGGAGGGAGCTCACCCTGGGGCTAGGGCATGAGCCCATGGGTGCCTGGAGACAGCTGCCTTGTCCTGAGCAAGCTGATTGAAGCCATCAGGGCAAGAAATATCTTGATGCCTCGGTCTTCACATCCTAGTCCTTCAAGGAAGTTTGGGGGCTCATCCTCTCCTCTGCAGCACAGCTGAATTTGCTCTTTGTGGTGCTGTGCAGGAGACTGGAGGAAAACTGAGATGAACCCTTGGAGATCTTAGGGGAAGTCTTTGAGGAGCCAGAGGAATCTGAGAGGGTTCAGTGGCATAGGTGGGACCTGCTGCACCACCCTGGAGGAGGCTCTGTATGTGTGTCCTGGAAGGGAAAGGTCTAATGAGCAAGGCCAAGAGCTATCTCCTCTGGAACATGCAGCAGGACTCATGGGGGGATGCCAGAATGAGATGCCTTTGAGGGAAGACTAGAAGCCTTCCTCAGGGGGAGGAAGACATCTTTGCCACACTGGAGGAAGAACCTTTTAGCCTGGAGGCCTGAAGAAAGCCATGATGGAGAAGGCAGGTGTGGTGGGACCCCAGAATGCCTGTTTGCCAAGAAGACCAAGGCAACGGGCGTAGCATGGAGAGGTGTACCACTCTGTAGCCTCCTCAGGCCATCAGGGAGACCTGACACCCCCAAAGCCCTTGTGAGCTGGCCACACTGGTGTGCCCTTCCCAGCTTGTTGGCACTAAAGATCCTCCCTGTGGTGTTTCTGCCCCTGCACCTCATGACTCTGTCTGGCAGCCTCCTAATAATGCTGTCCATTGCCCATGAGCAATAGTTCCTCCTAGCCACGTGCCTCTCCCACAGCAACCCTTTCTTCCCTACATCCAGCATTCATTTGTTACAGAGCCTGAAATGTTGGGTGACCTCTTCTGTGCAGAGGAAATCATCTCTTTGGAAGGATGCATGGCCCACATTTCCGCCATCATCTCTGTCTGTATAGAAATCTGCCTCCTTGCTGTAACGGCCAATGACAGCAGGCCAATGACGGCTATGGCACCATCTGCAACCCTACGCACTTCAGCTGGCAGGGGCTGTGTGCACGGGAACAGGGATCCTCTACAGCCTGACTAGAATTATGATCAAATTGCCCTGCTTCACAGAATTTGACAGCTTGATCTGTGAGGAGCTGGTGGTGATCAAGCTAGCTTGCACAAAAGCCTACATTATTGAGACACTGATAATCTCCAGCTCTGAGCTCCTCTATACTTGCTTCATGGTCCCACTGGCCTTTTATGGCATCCTCCTAGTCTTGCTGAAGAAACATCTGTCCAAAGGTTTGCACAAGGCCCTCATCCATAAGCTTCTGCTTATGGATGTAAGGCTCTTTCTGGGGTACTGCAGCTTCATTTACTCCTGCCCTTGCACCAGCATCACTGAGGGCACTGTGATATTGGTCTTAAAACAACCATCACCTCTTGCTAAATCCCATAATCTACATCCTGGGAAATGAGTACACGATGTGGGCACTCCCCAAGCTAATGGGGAGAAAGGGAGCCACAGAGGAGAAATAAAAGCTAGAGCAAAAGCAGCTGCACTTTCCAGGGGCAGCTGCTGGTTTTCAACTTTGTCAGCAACAGGTAAATTTCATTGTGACAAATCAGCATCTGACCTCTTTCTGCGCAGACGACCCTGGTACCTCAGTTTGTGACCTGCAGGCCACGCTTACCAACCTGTGTTTGAACTCTCTTGCCTCACTGAGAAATATTTTAAAAAGGGTTTCTTCCAAGATGAAGTTATTATACAAAATACGTCACTTTTTACCTTTTCTCTGGAAAGGCATTCAAAGCAATGTGCAAGGTTTCATTTTGAGATAAGATTTTAGGAAGCTGAGGCTTCCGTAATTTCTCTGCCTGGTCTTCCCCTTTTCCCCCTCACCACTCTAAAGCTCTTCTAAAATTCCAGAATTCTTACTGACGGGGCAGCTAAAGATGCACGTGAAGAACTGTAGAAAATAATCCTGTCTCTACTTGATTTTTTATCACTGTCTCAAGGAGATAAGAAACAACGCTTGAATTCCATTCAGCAGGCATATCGTTTATTAATATTTCTCTCTTTTTAAGGTAGATCCCTTAAGATGAATGCCTGAAGCAGTAATCCTTTGTCAGCTCTCCATCAGAACGTTGGGTCACTCAGTTTGCAAGAGTTGCAGTGTGCAGATTTTCAGCATGGCAGCTCTTACTCAGAGGCCTTCTTCCACACTGAGCTTGTGGTCTCTTTCCTAAGTCCAAGGCATCTTGGCAGAACTCATGGGCTGCCTTCTACTCTCCCAGCGTGCAAAGTTGGTAGTAGTTCACTAAGAACATCTTTAAGAAGGCAAAGGGAGTTATGTGGCATGGGTGAACACTTCTTCTTTGTTTCCAAAGGCCACTGAAATGGACTTTGAACAACTGTGTGAGCTCCCATAGCCACACAGATCTGCTGGGAGACTAACCGGACCCACAGTTCTGCTCCCAAGGGACTTATTACATCTCTTCCAAAGCTCATACTGTCAACGACCTGGGAGGATTTAATGAATCCCTTTGTGACTCTCTCACAAGGCATGAGTTTAACATTCCTTGAGCTCTAAATCTGTCTTTCAGAAAAGCACACAGCCCAAGCTCTGCCAGTTCTCTCTGATTTCATCACAGCACGAAAGGTTCTGTGTTTGGTGTTGAGAGCAATTGAGTACCACAAGCTCTTGCTCTCCAGAACTAGCCGTTACGGGGGAGGGCTGAAGGTGTAAGTCACCTCTACCTCCCGGTTTATCTTGTCAGTGCTGAGCTTTAACTTCTGATTTCAGGGCATGTCTTCTTCATATTGGCGGGAATGCTTTGGAAGCAGTCAGGAAGTTCAGTTTCTATTTTGATTTTTGCATTGTTCATAGGGTAATTAATCGAGAAGTTATTTTATTTTTGTTTCTATTACATATATACGTGTATATATATATATATATGTATGTATGTATGTATACACACACACACACACATATAAAGTAAAGGCTTGCACTGGTTAAATATCAGGATGATCTTCCAGTACAAGGGGACCATCTGCTCAAGATAACTTGGGAGGGACCAGAAAACAAAACACAATCCAAGCCAAAGGAAACCCTGCTTGTGCCGTTGCAGGAATTATCAGTGCCTCTGGCTAGAGGAATTTATGGACAGCGATAGAAAGGAAGAAATCTGTTTATCCATCTCCATTTTTTTGATCAAAATTTACTTTTTCTTTTATGGAGAAAACACCCTGGAATGCAACTCTCAATCATTCTTTTTCTGGACACCCCTGGAAACAACATAAGTAAGCTCACCTTTCCTCCCTACCCTCTTTCATTTGGGGTGTGTTGCAGGGAGAAGGGGCTGAGGCATCGACTGGAAGGAGAACAACACTTCTGCTTGGTTACTTTTCAGTTATTTTTGTAAAATCTTCAGTACAGGAGAAAATCAGGCATCTGAATCTTTGGAGACATCAATGTCTGTCTCTCAGTAGACTCTAAATGAAGATGGGAGCCTCTATGCATGTCCTTGGCAACTTCAGAGCCCTATGAAAATAGTCATGGGAGTTGTAACAGGTGAAAATACTAATGCAAATCTACATTCTACAAGCTTGTGCCTCCACCTGTAACAGCTGCAGACCACTTCTGGGGTATTCAGCCATTTCTGGAGCATCTACATGTTGTTAGAAGTGTAACTATCTTTCTGGTGCTTGGTTAGCGCTGTTCTCAGAAGCTCAGCATCTCAACAGCAAGGAAACCACAGAGGCATTGATTTCCAAATACAAGAACCCTGGGTTCCTGCTCAGAGGGGGCTTCATCCTAGCAGACTGTGGAGCTTTGACATGTCCTGCCATTTCCATATGATTATTTCTGCCACGCTCTTGAACCATGCACTGTAAACAAGCTTTCTCCTTTGTCGGACAGGGTTCCTATACGATGTCCTCTCATCTCACTGCTATTCCAAAGACAAGATTTTGTGTTTGTGTCTGTGTACTTTCAATGATTTTGCCAAAATTTTTAAATTTGCATTTCAAAATGAAAATAAAATCACACAAACACTGGAATATGGAACGGACACAGATATTCAAGGTGACTGAATTTGTGCCTGCAGGTGTTGCATTGCTTGATCCCTCCTAAAAAGAGCAGATATCAAGCAGCTAAGGTTCCTGGCTGGTTCCTGACTGAAAAACAGGTGAATCTGTTCTCCCCAAGCAAAGTCACAGCTGGGAAAGTGAACTGCACACTCAAATGAATTTGCAGAAAGCTATCTAGCAGGAAAAGAAGGAGTCATACCACTCTCAGGGACTGTGCTGGGTGTTCTTACACCAGCTTAGGGAGGGGGGTGGAAAACCAGACAAGACTTAACAAACAGCAGCAACAAACAAGTGTCTAGGGTCTTAAAAATGATCTTTTAGTGAAAGCCTACTTCCCCAGTCTATGAGATCTATGAAGAAGTCAGCAGTGACTTCCCTAAAGTCTATTCAGATGCCATCTCACTAAACTGCAATGACCAACACAGAAGCCTTCCACCAGTCATTTGATTTCTTCTACAGGGAAGGAGGAGGAATATCTGCAGGCACAGATTCATCCATTTTATGTCTGACAATTGCAGACAGGTAACGTAAACCAGACTCTTGAAATCAGGAACGATGGCTCCTGAGATACATTCCACAGGGAGGCAAATCTTTCTGCTCTCTGATAGCTCCTGAGTAAGTCAGAGAAGTAGGTCAGCTTGCAGTGCATTGTCTGGAAACTGAAGAAATCCCAGAGTCTCCCTTGAAAGCCTGTTGCAGGACTCGCTTGGCATTCACACTTGAATCCTGCTGCTAATATTAGGCATCACCTTTTGGGTGAAACTTCGAGGCTTCGCCCTGTTCTGTCTTTATTCCTCCATATAGCTCAAGTTTGTATGATCGCCATCATGTTCTGTCTTCTCATACCATAAACTCGATTCTCCTTTCACTGTGTCCTTTCTCCTAGGTGCAACACAGCCGTCAACACGATGTGGCAGAATCACACGATGGTGAGTAACTTCTTCCTCTCAGGACTCACCACCAGCCATGTGGCAGAGCTGATCCTCTTCACCTTCTTCGTGGTTATCTACGTGCTGATTATTTTGGGCAATATTCTCATCATCTTCACAATTGCACTTGACCAGCATCTGCACAGTCCTATGTACTTCTTCCTCAGCAACCTCTCCATCATTGACATCTGCCACTCCTCAGTGGTGATGCCCAAGATGCTGGCTGACTTCCTGGTGGACAAGAAGAGCATCTCCTTTGAGGAGTGTGTGGCCCAGATGTTCTTCCTCCACCTCTTTGCCTGCACAGAGATCTTCCTCCTCACCATCATGGCCTATGATCGTTACATAGCCATCTGCAACCCCATGCATTATGGCACCATCATGAGCTGGAAGATGTGCCTCCAGCTGGCCACGGTCATGTGGATGGGAGGGCTGATACATTCTGTGTCTCTCACTGCCCTGACCCTCAATCTCCCATACTGTGGTCCCAGTTCCATTGACAACTTCTTTTGTGATGTCCCCTTGGTCATTAAGTTGGCCTGCACAAACACCCATGTCTTAGAAATGCTCATTGTCTCCAACTCAGGCCTCATCTCTGTGGTCTGCTTCCTGGTGCTGGTGACTTCCTGCGTGATCATCTTGATCTCACTGAGGAACCATCTCTCGGAAGGGCAACACAAGGCGTTATCGACCTGTGCTGCTCACCTGACAGTGGTGACGCTTTTCCTGGGACACTGCATTTTCATCTATCTCAGGCCAGCCAAGAGTTTAGCTGCAGACAAAGTTGTGTCCGTTTTCTTCACGGCCATCACCCCTCTGATGAACCCCCTTATCTATACCTTTAGGAATGAGGACATGCAAAATGCTTTGCGAAAGCTGTGTAAGCGGCAGATTGATTCCCAAGACAAGTGACACTGCTGGGTGTCCCCTCCCTCTGGAGTATTCTCTGGGCATGTAGCTTCAGGTTTTGTCTTCTCTGCACCCTTAGCGCTGAGTTGAAAGCAAACAATGCCACTGGGTCTCATCCAGTGGAAGTTCTTTGAGGGATGCTTTAAGCTCATTCATCAGAGGGAAAGTGTTGAAATATAAATGCCAAGGTTGTTCTAGATTATTAAACTCTAAGGACCCAGATCTAAGGTTGTTAATCTGAACAGCCTAAGTGTGTTTTGCAGTAACACTTCTTCCATTCCAAGGGAACGTATCCCTTCACCCTGGGTACTACTAGAAGGAGTTAATGCTTTAGCAAACACAAGACCGCTTATTCAGTTTCCTCTTCTGGTCTGTGTGGTTAGCCTGAATTTGAGAGTTTCAAGCTTGTCCTCATTCAGATAAGGATTTGATGGATGTACAGGTTTTATGCAGGCAGGTATTTTTACTCCAAACCCTACTGCCTCTCTTATCCCTGTGTGTAGCAGGACAGATATTTTGTTTACTCTGGATGTTTCTAAATAAGCCAGTGAAGGCAGTGTTGAGCTCTTTGCCCATTTTCAGCAGGGTGTCTGGATCAAATAGTACTTTTAGTTTAGATATGTCTACTTATCCATTTCCCATATGGCTGCACAAATGTGCTAGCACGACTTAGAGTGCAGTTTACGATTTGGAACAAAGAGTGAGGAGAAATAGAAAGTCGCATGTCTCCACTGCCATTGGGGAACAGAGCAAACAGATGCATGCTGTGCAGGTAGATGATGACCGATAGAGTAGCATCAGCTGAGGAAGCTCGTAGTCCTCGTCCTCTGGACCACATGCGTACTGCTCTCTGGGGCAAACGTGTGACACAGATTCCTCCGTCGAGAAATTGCCAAGGACCATAGTGAGGTTTGGCTTGCATGCTTTCAGACTGAGGTAGTTGACCAGTGTTAATGCTCAGCTCTTGCAAAACAGCCTCCTTCATCAAGAGCCATCAGAAAACCAAGAATACTGCCCTCATAGTCAGTGACCTCTCTTTGCCATCCACAGGAAATCAGCGTGAAAAGAACCTGTCTGATGGGCTAATTATTAAAGTTCAGTGGCCTCCCACTGCTCCCCACTGCTCCTCATTCATGGAATTTCATCTTCGGCAAAACAAAATAGTGAGAAACTACACAGGATTATGTTCTTGGGCAGCCAGATCTTTATGCAGTGCTGCAGATTTACAGGGCTCCTGAGAACCTCTTGGGTTATGCTGGGAAAGGTAAAGGGGTATTTTTTTGGTCTCTTGATTAGGAATAAAAATCCAGCACAGACACTTTTAGAGTGTCAAAAGGTACTCTGGAGACTAGACTAGCTTCTGCCCACTCCCAGCCTGTTCTCACCTATATTTCTTGTAGCACATTAAAGCACTTTGTATGTGGGTGAGAGATTTCCCTTGTTCTGATGCTGCTATAAGTCTACACCACCTCACCCTAGAGCTGGAGCAATCCATGAGCCAGCTGCGCTGACCGCACACCTTCAAATAGCTCACAGCCTGCTTATCCCGGGTAGGGATCGGGCCCTGCCCTGCCACCATTTAATTCACCCTCTTGCTCTGCCTCCATCATATGAATTACAACTGGTGAGAACAGCCAGTTCCTCTAAGTCCTGCCGTAAATCTTTCACTGAGGGTTTTCTCTGCTTCATGAACGAGCAGTGCACATCCAAATTAACAACAGGCTGATGGGAGGATGCAAACTTCAGCATCTGCCTCGGCTGTCAGGAGGGCACGTATAATGATCTCATTGCCAGCAGGAGGGCAGGTAGAAAGTTTGCACATGCTGCAGGTGGCTGCATCCCTACCCTGTCCATTATGGACACAACTGGTCTTTGAAAGCCAGCATGACCCAAGGAGGAGGAGCAATCTAGGAACTCATCATAAGGTCAGCTCATGTCCATGGTCCCAAACCAGTCAATGAAGCAGGCAAGCTCTAGGACCAGGAGGGTAAGAGGGGTTCACAGGCCTCTGGGGACAGAGCTCATTCTAGGAAGGAGTGTGCACTCCATATCTGCCCCATCTCCACTCCCTCCTCTACCTTTTGGGGCTCTTCCCAGGAGATCCTGGAGTGGGGAAGGGAGGGTCACACACTCTCTTATCCTACATGGGGTGGGACTACATCCCAGGCCCCATAGCAGCATGGAGGGTGAGGATGGGCACAGCTCCAACCCTAATGGGAAACAGAGCTGGCCTCCATGATGCCATAGCCTGTGTTATCAGGGGACACCTCCACAATTTCTCAGTGTAGACAGCTGATGGGGCCTCCACAGTGCCCCAGTGGGTGCAGAGAGGACAGGGATGTGCTCTGGGACAGGTCTAGGCTGGTGCCCTGGGGAGGAAAAGGCCCTGACATGCAGGGAGAGGCCTCTGCAGACAGCAGGGCAGTTCCCCTCCAGGCCAGGGTCGGTGAAGGGTCTCTGCAAGTTGGCTGCACTGCACAGTGCAGTGCTGAGCACATGGGCTGAGCCCCGGTCCTCACATCCAGCCAGCCCACAGGGCATTCACTCCATGGCAGAGGGGGGATGCTGTACGTCAGGCTGGGGCCCTGCTCTGGCATCTTGGATTCAGTCCCAGCAGGACTCTCCAGTATTTGCTCAGCTCTCTCTTCTGATTCCCAGTGCTGCAGCACTTCAGTGGTGCAGAGGCAGCCCCAAGGGCACTGCCGAGTGTGAGGTTTGACAGAGGTGCCAAGTTGGGAATGTCATAGCCTGGCTGAGCTGCCAAGGATCACAACCTCCAGCACTTTCCTGGAGATCTTTTCAGTAGGACTCTAGGAAGGATGTTGATTTCTCCCTTTGGAACAATTTGGGTTGCTTGGAGTGGTCCGTGTTTGATATACAAAGCCCTACTGTAGGGTGCTGTAGAGCAGCTGATGGGGATAAATGTTCCTGCTGTGGTCCTTTGCCTGTTTCAATGCACAGTCTCTGGCTGCCAATCCATATATTTTGATTTTCTCCAGAATCACCACACTGAAGGTGTTAAGTGCTCGTCTGAGTGGTGGCAAAAAAGCCCTACAGCACATGAGGGCCCTTGCACTTAAGGTACATTTACAAGGTGCCTTGTAGCTAAAAAGGCCAATGGTCTCCTGGGGTGCATTAGGAAGAGTGTTGCCAGTAAGTGGAGGGAGGTGATCCTGCCCCTCTACTCAGCCCTGGTGAGGCCTCATCGTGAGTACTGTGTCCAGTTCTGGGCTCCCCAGTATAAGGGAGATTTTGCACTACTGGAGAGAGTCCAGCACAGGGCTATGCAGATGATCAAAGGGATGGAGCATCTGCCCTGTAAGGAACGGCTGCAAGAGCTGGGCCTCTTTAGCCTGGAGAAGAGAAGCCTAAGAGGGAATCTTATCAATGTCTACAAATGCCTTCAGGGAGGATGTCAAGAAGATGGAGCCGAACTCTTTTTTGTGGTGCCAAGTGACAGAACAAGAGGCAACGAGCACAAACTGAAACACAGGATGTTCCATCTGAATATAAGGAAGAACTTCTTCACTGTGAGAGTGACAGAGCACTGGAACAGGTTGCCTAAAGAGGTTAAGGAGTCTCCTTCTCTGGAGATATTCAAACCCAGCCTAGAGGCAACCCTGTGCAATGTACCTAGGTGCAGCTGCTTGAGCAGAGAGGCTGGACTGGATGATCTCCAGAGGTCCCTTCCAGCCTCAACCATTCTGTGATTATGTGATTGGGGAGAAGGTGGTGAGGGTTGGGGGTCAGGTAGTGACTGTGAGGCTGTGCCACTCTTGCTGCACTGCCAGTCCCTGTGATATGGGGAGAAGTGACAGGAGACAGGGCAGCAAAAGGGTGGCGGTAGGTGGCAAGGCAGGGGCACGGGACAGCAGGGGCTGCTGTGAGGGGCTGTGGCCGGTGTTTCTACAGTGCGGCAGCTGTTGTGTTCACCTCGTAGCAGAAGTCCCACACTGACCCCAGGCAGGAAGAAGCCATTTCTGTGGCACGCTGTCTGTGCCACCTCCCATAGGAGAGGGACATGCAAAGAGGGTACTCCGCTTCTCCTGGTGCTCAGGGCCAGCTCCATGAGGCTGCCCCAGCATTCTCTGAGGAACATCTTCATCCTAAGCTTCCATCCGTGCTTCATCCCTGTGCCTACACGCATGGCCCCACTGCGCAAACACCACACAGGGCAGCGTGCATTCAGGGATGAGGAAACGTCCCTCTGACATGGCCCCCATGAAAGATTTCAGTGACCCATCCCCTCCCACAGCTCTCCTGCTCCAGCAGCCTCCTCCAGAGCCCAGCCCTGGGCATCTCCCACACTAGAGTTAGCACAGCGCCATCCCCAAGGGTCTGTCAGGGTCTGGGCAGGGAGAGAGGCTGGGCAGAGCTGGCCGTTCCCCTCAATACCAGCACTGGGTCCAGTAGGATGGAGCTGGTCACACAGAGAAATTCACCCCCCAAAATGTGAGTGGAAACACATCCAGGGCTGGAAACAGCTGATGTGAGAAGCTGGTCTGTGACCAACCGAAGTCGGGGCACCTGTACGGTTGGTCCATGCAACCAAGGGCACAGACCAGTCTCCTCTTTGGTGCCCAGGTTCTCCTCAGGCCATTCCCAGTCCAGCTCAACCCCTCCTCAGCTCTCCACACCTCCCCTGCCCACTTCCTAGACCACCCAGCAGAGCAAGTCAGCCTGGGGGTGGCCCCACAGTAGTACCTTGCTCCACAGCCCTGGCCCTCCAGTGGGCACAGCAGCTCTGGGGGCACAGCAGGGTGTGGGGAGGTGTCACCTGCCCCATCAGCCTCCTAGCTGGGACTGCCATTTACCTTTTAGTGACTCCACGTGATCTTGTGAAGCTCCATTCATCACCCATCCCTAAGCACGTGGTGCCTTTGGAGATGCCCTGTGCTCCCCTGGGGCTCCATACTTCCTTTGAGGACAGCTGCCAGCCCTGTCCTATGGTGTGGCCATTCAGCACCTCCAAGAGCACTGGGCACCCACAACTGAGAACTGAATCCAGCCCTCATTCCCTAAAAACATCACCTGGGAGCTAATTTTCTTGAGCCCATGGAGAGCCATGGAAAAGAAACAGGGTCTTTCAGGGGGAAAGTCCTTGAGCACATTCTGGCCTCCAGCTTTGGAAGAAGAGCTCAGCCTTCAAGGACTGCATGAGAAAATCCTCTTTTACTCGAGAGACAGGCCAGCTCTGCCACCGTGATGGACACATTTACAGCTGGTGTTTCAGTCAAACAGACTGGAAAGATGGGATGAATTCGGATGGTTCTACACAAACATGATTGTCACAGAGAGAAGGCCCAGAGTATGAGAGTTGTGTGAGATAAAGTGGAAGCCAGCTGTGGAAGCCACCACTCATTGCTGCTGAAGTAGAACCGATGGAGTCAGTCTTCTCAGGGCCTCCTGGAACTCCTTGTTCCTCCTGCAGTAGAGGAGGAGGTTCAACGCTGGAGGTACCGCTGAGTACAGAAGAGCCACCACCAGATCCAGAACTGGAGAAGAGATGGAGGGGGGCTTCAGGTAGGCAAACGTGCCAGTGCTGATGTACAGACAGACCACAGCCAGGTGAGGGAGGCACATGGAGAAGGCTTTGTGCCAGCCCTGCTTAGAGGGGATCCTCAACAGAGCCCTGAAGATCTGCACAATGAAAATGAAAGAGCCAAAGGCTAAACAGACACCAACTACAATAAGCCCAATCTCCCTGAGGTAGGAGATGTGTTGTCTTAGCAGAGGCTCCCGTCAAGAAGGCAAAAACGAAGACCTGGGCAGCACATCCCGAGTAGGAAACGGCCCTGGTGTTCCAGAGAGAGTTGGCCATGGATTTAGGGACGGTGGTGGAGATGGTGCCAATGTCAAGGAGGGAGAGGTCGAGGAGGTTCGTTTCCTCCTACTTCAGGGACTGATTAAGGGGAGTTAATCAATACATCTAATGCTATTGAGAAGCCCCCGGGATGCAGGGACATGCGACTGCGCATCCTGTGAGTTTGTGGAGTGCGCAGACAGGAACTGAACCCCACTCCATCCCAGGGGCTTCTCAGCAGGTTCTCTGTGCCCAAGTTGGAGCGTGCACTGAAATGTCTGTCTCCATGGGAGCTCCTTTTCCAAGGTCCCACTGTAGCTGGTGGAGATGGACAGAGGGAATCAGCTCTACACACACACACACACACCTGTTGTATATGAGTGCAGAGGACTGCAGAGGGATGAACTCCAGGGAGTGGAGAGGGCAGGGAAGAGAGAGAGAGAAGCACTTCACTTGTAAGAGAGAAGCAATAAAATATTTATTATGGTAAAATAGTGATTTAACAAAGTCCAATTGCAAATAAGACAGTGATTTTAATGAGGGTTGTTGGCAAGGTTCACTTGATTATTTACTGCCTGGAGGAGGACAGGGTCAGATCAGAGTGTTAAGGAGGCCCTGCTGTTGAGTTACAAGGCTCAGGATGGGTGCCTCCAAAACTCCCCGTTGGAGGAATAAGGGTGCACCTAGGTCCAATCCCAGCCTCAGACCTAGTCAGCGGTTTATATTTAAGAGTGCTGTGCCTGGTTACACTGTCTGAGCACCGTCACAACCCCTTTGCACATTTAAAGCGACAGAGGTGGTCCAAGACACATGCAAGCATCTACTCGCTCTGATGGAGCAACCATGAGACCCACATTCTTCTGCAGCATCAGTTGGGGACCAGGAGAGAATCTCCTTGGTCAGATGAAATGACACTTGCCACCTACTACTGCAAGAGTTCTGCTCACTAGGAAGCTGAGGATGTCAGAGGAGCAGGCTTGGGCCTACCTACCTGGGGTGGGGTGGGGGATGGTTGCTAGAGGGATCCCAAGGGACTCAGCTCTGAAGGGCAGGGTAGCTCAGGAAAGCTCTCCTAGTGAACCTTGACATCAACCCTCATTAAATCACTGTCTTATTTGCAATTGGACTTTGTTAAATCACTATTTTACCATAATAAATATTTTATTGCTTCTCTCTTACAAGTGAAATGCTTCTCTCTTTAAGGACAGCATCCTCCAAGCTCAAGAGTGCTGCTTACTGATACTCAGGAAAACAAGTAGATGTCCCAAGAGGCAAGATGACTGAACAGGCAACTCATGACTGAACAACAGGAGAGCACGAGAAGCATAGAGAGGCTGCAAAGGAGGAATTTTGAAATATTGTCCTGGGAATCTGGGAAGCAGTTAGGAAAGCCAAAGCGTCTCTAGGATTGACACTTGCCAAGAATACTAAGGGCATGTGGATGAACTGCTGTTGCTTCAGTAACAACAGATGCAGACCGCTCTGCAGATCTCAGTGCCTTTGCTTCACTCCCCAACCACAAGGACTCCCAGGCCACCCTCCTAGAGTCAGGATTCCCAAGGTAAAAAACAGTCAGCAGAGCATGAACACTGAGTCAGAGTTCCTTGGGAGAACTCACTGCATGCAAGTGTATGGGATTGCATGGGCTACAGCCAAGGATGCTGAGAACTGGCTGCCATCTCACAAGGTCACTCTGCATTGTCTTTGGATGTTTGTGTAGCCTGTGGGAGGTACTCATGATGAGAGAAAGGTAAACATTGTATTCAACTTCAAAAAGGCCAAAAGGACTATCTGGGGAACTACAGACTGACTGTTCAGCTTCACTGGATCAGGAGTGTGTCATGGAGGGAGTGCTCTACTATCGCATGTCTGGGTCCATGAGCATGGACATTAAAAGGACAGCATGGGTAGAAAAACAGAGGGCTAAAAATGGTTGGATGACTGGGCTCAGAGGGTTGTGGTGAGTAGGGTAGTTCTCTTCCTGGAGGCCAGAAGAGCAATGGGACCACAGGGTCTCTCCTGAGACCTGTCCTGTTTAATACTTTGATGAGTGACCTGGCAGAGGTCATGTTCATCACGTTCGTAGATGTGTCAGCTTGAGCCATCTACACATACACATTACAAGCTGGCATATGGGAGCTTCAGTCTGGAGGACCTTGAGAAAATTGGGGATTCAGCCAACAGAAACCTTGCCAAGTTTTATAAGGAGAAGGGGCAAGTCCTGCTCCTGGGGACAGATAACTCCATGCTTCAGAGCAGGTTGGGACCTTACTGGCTGAGAAGGGCCCTTGAGGAGCAGGGCCTGGGTGTTGCGAGAAATGTCATATGAGCCAGTGGGGCACAGTCATGGTGAACAAGGCCAAGTGACCATAGGTTGCATGAGGAGGAGTGTGGCCACCCACACAAAGGAAGCCACTATCCCCCCAAACTCAACCCTGAGGTGGCGACAGCTGGTGCAGTGGTGTGTCCCTGTAAGGGTCTCCCAGGAGCTTTTCTTGGTAGCAGGAAGCAGCACAAGAAGGGGAAAGAGTCACAATCTGCAGCTTGAGAAGTTCAAAATGGACATTAACATGAATCAAGGTCACTTGAAGAGCAGTGCTGTGGTGCAAAAGGTGACCCAGAGGGAGTCTGTGATCAGACTGACTCTGTGTTTCCAAGAACAGCCAGTGAGGACAGGGAGACATCAGTAAAGGAAGGAAGATGGAGGTGAGAGCAAGGTGTGGAAGTATCTTGGATGCCTACAGTCCACAGGCACCCAGCATCAGGCATGGGACAGTGTAGGACTGCTGTTTCTGGTGGAAACAGCAAGGGCATTGGCAAGGCTGAAGGGCCTGAAAGAGCAGAGGTCTTTGTTCTGTGGCTGTTGTCTCTGTCAACATGGCCTACCAGGAGACAACAGGGCCTCATTGTCCCCTTACCCACCATGGCACTCCAGGAGGTGTCATCCTGCACTCGGCATTGCACACCCCCACCTGTACACTGGCCCCAGGAGCAGTCCTGGGCAACTCATGGGGGAAAGGATCTGTCTTCTCAGGAGCTAGCTGTCCATACTCAGCCATTTTGCTTGATAAAACACATCAAGGGTTAACTCAGCATCAGAGTCACCTGCTCATTGCCTTTGCCTACCTGCAATCAGTGCCTCCGACTCTCTGCTCTAATCAGCCCCTGGGGAGTCTTTCTTGCTTATGTCCCTCCATGGGACCCATTAATGCTCTGTGTAACTTTGGGCTCTGCTTCTGACTTTGACTTCTTAAATGTTTTGTTCAGTCGCTTCTCAGTAGCTGATGCTGATGGACTCAGCACCAAATACACCATGTGGCCCATTAAAATGAAAAAAAGCCCTGATGAACCTTGTCCCTTCCTAAAATTTACTTCTGGTCCTGTATGACTAATTGCAATGGTTTCAGGCGTGTAGCCAAAAGACGGAGACTTTAATAATATGGAAGTATTTCTGCTTTTAAAATTTATTATTATTGTTATTATCCTACATACAGAGTAAGTAATAAGAACATTGTCCAGTTGGTACGGATCCAGAGTGTCCCTCAATGAGGTCAGGACACGCAGGAGAAGCAGTGCCCCAGAGGTCAGGTGTTGTTCAGGTAGTCTTCCTCTCCATCTCCCCAACCCTGCCATTGCTCTCTCAGTCACCTGGGACTTCCATCGCTCTTGTTAAAGCTAAACTTTTTCCACTGAAGTCTGCAACTGAACTGTACGGCTCACCTGCTCCAATTCCCACCTGCTTTCCTTAGACAACTAACTGCAAATAGACACAGAATATTCCCCTTTTTATTGCAAATAAAAAAAAGCATGATAGAGTTCCATTAAAAATAATTACGTTCCTCCACAGTATGCTAGGACCAATCTGCCTCCAGTGAGGCCCACTTCCCACAGGGACAGGAAACAAGAGATAGATAGAAACACAATTAAGAACTTGGCTAAAGGGACAGGCTAGTGAAAGATGGAGCAAGCTGGAAACTCTCTGGAGTGCAAATGAGCTGCTCGGTATCTGAATGAACCCAGAGTACGGGGAGGAGGAAAACTGGAAGCAATGGGAAGTTACAAATTGACATTTTAATCAGGGCATGTGGAAACAGAAGAGAGAGCCACGCAGCTGCTGAAGGATCCTGGGCCATGCTGGGGGCCGTGCTGCTCTTGGGGATCCCTGACCGGGCTGTGCTGCTGTACAACAGTCTGTGCTGAGACAAGGAGGAGCAGGAAGGTTGGTTGTAAGGATATTCCTAAAGTCCAGCAGCTGCAGAGGTGAGAGCTGGTCACCTCCCAGATTTCTGAATGAGCTAAAACACAGGCCCTGAGCCATTGCATTGCCTTACAGGCTCTGCCCTGGAGCCTGGGCAGCAGCCCTGTAGTGTGTGGGCATGTCCTGAGAAGCTCAGGGCCAAAAATGTGGGAGATCCAGGGAACTAGGGCTGTACAGTCCCTCAAGAGAGCCAGGATACAGCGGAGGCTCCAGGGTGACAGGGACTGTACCCAGGGGAGAAGCACTGTCCTGAAGTGATGCTGAAAACCTCAGGAACAAGCTGTGGTCAGGAGAAGAAGAACATCTTTCCCTAAGCTCAGCCAGAAGGAAATCTGGGCAAAACTAATGGGAAATGGGAAGTCTTCCCTAGGTTTGATACCTGGCCTCACCCATGGCTTTGGAGCACAGCAAGCACCAGGGTCCTGAAGAAAGCCCTCTGGAGTAGGTATGTTAAGGACACGTTTGCTCTTTTCGGGTGTATCATCTCTAATTGAAGCTCCTCAGACCGAGCTGAGGACTCCTAAAACCAAAGAGCCTGCTTTGGTGCCTAATGGAAGAAGGCTGCCTGCTGTTCCACATCCTGTCCTACATCCTGCTGCTACAGAAAGAGCAACTCACAGCAGAAACACATGGCTTTGATCCTGTCCTTGAAAAATGTCAAACCCCAAATCAACCCCCAAGCCCCAGGGAACTGCACAGGTCTCCCCAATGCAGACCCTTGTCAGTGCAGGGCCACAGAAGTGGCCTCTCCAGTGCCCCATCTGAGAAATTTCAGAGCCTGTCTGGAGACATTCCTGAAGGATTTATCAGAAATATTTGGAATACACCCAGCATGAGGAGCAGTGACTGATCCCAAGGACATGCAGGGAAATGTCTCAGCTCTCTCCCTGGCTGTGCCATCTCCATGGCAGGGACACACTGAGGCCCCAGATGACACAAGCTGAGGTCACAGTGGGATGTCCTGCATCACAGGGAGGTCTCCCCAGTGATACACTGGTACCCTCGCTTCCCCGCAAGGTCTGGGAGGTGCTGGTCACTACTCATGTCCTCCCCACTGCTGCCCTTTGGAGCTGGTCCAGGGTGAGGAGTGGGGACAGGAGAGTAGGACCCTTTGGGCCACTTGTTGACAGGTAGAGGAGGGACACATTGGAGAGCAGTTTTGGATGACAAGAGAGGAAAGGCATCCTTTTTTGGCAGTCGGACAGGTGAACCAAGGCCAAGGGGGCAAGCGAGATAGCTTTGGGAGATCCTTCCCATAGGTGTCACACAGACACTACCTGCAAAAATGGCTGTGGATCCTGGGCTGTGGAGGTGGCTGGAAAAGGTGAGGGCTGCCACAAGAGCCCTGCCTGAGGGCCCTATGTGGCCCAGAAGACAATGTGGCAGCCAGGACCTGCAGCTGGGGCTGCCCTGAGCCCCAAGGTTCCTGTGGGGCCAGCTCCATGCTCTTGTGGAAGTTGGGGGTCAATACTTGGACAAGTTTCTCTGCCAGTGGGTCTCCCCTTGGGATGTGGCTCTAGCAGGAAAGGAATCCTGTGTCCTGAAGCTGGGGTGTCCTGCAGCTCCCATGGGGTTCTGAACAGCATAGGCAGAAGCTTTTTTTTTTTTTTTTTTTTTTTTTTTTTTGGCAGTAACTGGTATCTAAAGGGAGTTTTGCTGCACTATGAGCATTGTGAGGCCACGAGGTGAGTTGAGGGGCTGTTCAGGAGCTGCCTCAGCTGTGGAGGAGGCAGGAGGGGCTGCAGCTGGCAATGGCCACAAGGCTGGGGTGTGGGCAAGGAGGTCACAGCTCTCTGTGAGAGCTATACCAAAAAATGACCAGTGTCAGATCAGTTCTTTCACAGTAGCTGACAGGCGGGCAGGGGGCACATGGCTCCACTCTTGATGACGAGGTCACTTGTGCTAATGAGGCAGCAGCAGGTCCATGTCTGGGCTGTGTGCTTTGGAGATCACTTCTGCCAGAGCAGCAGGGAGGTCAGCATTTGTCTCATGGCTGGAGAAGTTATGGTGAAGTGATGGCTGTCTCAGAGTGACCTGATAGGCCAGCAGTGACAAATGGCTGGGGAAGTTATCTTGAGGAAACCTTTGCCATGAAAGCCCCTAGAGCAGCAGCAGGCACCTGCTGGGGGTATGTGCTTGTGAGGGCATGGGAGGCAAAAGAGAGAGATGAGAGCTGGCATGGTGAACCCCGGGGAGAGCACTTGCTCTCTGCTTCCTGGAGGTGGGAAGTGCCTGGCTGTTCACAGGCAGTGCCTGTTGCAAAGCCTTGGAGGACTAGAAGGGAATGGGAGGGCAGGAGAGTTGGGTTTCATGTGGTTTGGGGCCCCTGGTGGGTTGTCTGCCTGCTGACATGCCTGGTCCTGTCCCTGGTATGTCCCTGCTACAGAGGCACATGTTTGATGGCCACCCTCCTTGATGCCTCTGCGGGGGGAGGTTGCAGCATTTCACAGCGGCTTCATTGCCTGTGGTGGAAATGAGGGTGTCCCCAGTGCTGTGCTGCTCTGACGGGGAGCAGGTGTCTGGAGAGAGCCGGGCTGTGCATGGGGAGCCCTGCCAAGATGGGGAGGAAAGGGTTAGACAGGGGGATTGGTGCTGGGGCAGTGGCAGTGGGCACAGGAGGCAGCGGTAGGCAGTGTTCGAGAGCAGAGCAGCAGGCACAGGCCCTTGATGAGCAGGCACAGCACTGCAGGAAGTGGTCTCAGCACCAAGGCAGGACAGAGGAGGTGCAAAGCAAGGTCAGCAAGTAAGGCCAGAGGAAGGCCAGGAAGAGAGCTGCGTACCAAATGGAGGTGCAGCTGCTGAGTGCTTCCGTCAGTGGGTGTCCTGAGATGTAGACTCCACTGCCCCCGGATGTCCTGCAATAACGTCCTGCTCGATAGCCATCGACAGTCCTGCTGCCCACGCAGGGGTGTGTTTGTGGCCAAGGATGGCCTCCAGGGAGCCTGCAGAGAGCTCTTGGCTGCAGCCATCTGTGAAGCCTGGCAGACTGGCACAGGCCCGGGAGCCTCTGCCTCTTCTGCTGCCTTTGGGCATTGTGACTGCATTGTTGGGTGACAGCATGGTGATATCAGGAACCTGGGGCCACACCGCAGCCTCTCTGGCCAGGGGTCTGCTGGCCCAGCATCAGCAGGAGGTACAAGGCCCCTGGGGTGCCAGCCCTCATGCAGCCCCTGTCACCAGGACACCAGGGCAGCGGAGTCTCTCCATGTGTGGCTGTGCATCTCCTGTGGGTGGCCAGCAAAGCCTGCTGGGCTCCTTCCTGTGTGTTCCTGTGCACCAGGGTGGCCCTGTAACCACAGAAAGGGCAGGAGTCCAGCCACATCCTGGCATGGTGAAGTGCCTTCTACCACAGCTCCACAAGCAGCCACGTAGATGAGCAGAGCTGGACAGTGTACCAGCAGCTGGGCAGGTGGAATCTGCTGGCAGAGGTGGGTGTGCTGGAGGTAAAGGGCAAGCTAAGTTCTTCTAGGCACCACAGCATGGCCTCAGGTGCCATGGGTGCGGGTTCCTCTGCCTACCTGCCTGCCTCACAGCAGCAGTGCCAGGGCCCGAGCCAGCACGGTTCTCTGTCTTCAGGACAGAAGAGCAGCAGGTCCAGGAAAGCAGTGCTCCCTCTTCTAAACACGTGTTTCTGATGGGCTCAACCTCTCGAAGATTGCACGGTGGTTACTGTAGCTGTCAGCACAAATACCATGCCCTGAGATTGCTGCTGCCAGGCCTCCCAGCTACTGCTGTATGTGTTATGAATCGCTGGTGCATAGGATTCTCCAAAATATCGGGACCTAAGCCACATCTCTGCAGTAGACTCATGAAGCAAGCACTTTCTGACTGACCAGCTGCCATCAAGTCTGTTGAAGACAGTCAACTCATGGAGCTAGGGAAGAGTCACAGGTGTGCTTAGCTGTCTGGGTGAGGTGGAACTCAAGTCAGCTTTCACATTAAACTCTCTTACATTGATGTAGGTGACCAGAGATTGAGAAGCTTCTGCCCCAGCCAAGCTGGCCAAGCACACATGAAGAGATTTATCTGGTTAATTGATAAAGCCTTTTGTGAACAACATTGTCCTGGCTTCTCTCTTCCCTTGATAGTATCAATGAAAGGAAATGGCAGTGAGCAAGGCTCTGGAGGCACAGAAGATTGAGCCCTTTCTGGAGTTGGAGCCTGCAGGAAAGTTCTGATTTTCCAAGTATCGTGGGCAGTGCTGGGAGTGGTTGGCATAGGAGGTATTTACTGCAGTCAGCCTCTCTACTAAAGCTACCACTCAGCCCCCTCACAGCTCGGCAGGAGGTTCCTGGGGCCTTGCACGTGCACCACTGCCTTCTTGTGTGCATGCCACTGTGTTGCGGAGCTAGTTGCACAACTCTCCAAGAGCTGGCCAAGACCTCTTTTGGGGCATGCCTGGTCTTTTTGGAGGAGACTCATCTGGATATGTGCGGGCCCATTTTCTCATTGTAGCTCTGCTATTGTCCAAGCGCAGCAAGGGCCCGCTTCTCCCTCTGAGACTGGGAGGTGGGAGCCAAAGACAGACACATGACTGGCATGGGAAGGACATCAGCAGCCAGGGCCCCATCCCACAGTACCCACCTGAGGCGAGCGAGCCCAGCCCAGAGACGAAAGTCAGGTTCAAGCATGTATCCAGATCATCTGTCATGGTCATGGTGATGGGACAGGCAGTGAGACACAGAGTACCTTTTTTGGTACCTTACCACCTGGCCTGTAGTGCCTGACCACCTCACCTAGCCCTTGCCCAGCCCAGGCTGTGCCCTACGCAGGCTTCTGCAGACACCATGCTCTGGGATCTGCCGGAGGTATCGTGTAGAAGAGAAGCCATGCAAGGCTGGCCTTTTCCCCTCCACCAGGATATGGAGACATGCAGAAGGATGGAGCTGGCCATGGACCACCCCACAGGTGGGGTGTGCTATCAACCCTGGCAGGGCTAGTCTGGAAGAATGGCTTTGGGGAACTTCCCCACTGTGTGTATATGCAGGGAGAAGATCTGTGGGAGATCTGGCAGTGAGTCCGGGGACTGGCAGAGTGCGTGATCGCAACCCCAGAGTGTGTTCTCTGCACACTGACCAAACTCCTGTCAAGGTCAGACGTGCATATTCCCTCTTGTCAACAATGTTGAGCTGCTTCACAGCCAGTGGCTGCTCAAGCTGAGCACAGGTAAGATAAGGAAAGAGTTCTGGTAGATTTAAGGGGTCCCTAGGGCACATGCTATTAGTACATGTCCCTAGGTGATGCTATTGGACCAGCATCTGTGCATCCGACAACCTCCCACCCAGAATCTCCAGCTGTGGAGGATGGATGGAGCAATCATGGGGCATGGCACATTGCTCAGGATGTATTCAGAGTTGTCATTAGACCGAGCCCATTTCCTCTCCTGAGGGACATGTGGGGCATTCCTTGTTTTGGCCCTTTACATTTACTCTCCTTGGTTTTGAGAATCTCCACTAACCGCCCATTCCAGGCACAGGCTGCCCCTGGAGATGCCTTGTGCTCTCTGGGTGGCTCCATATTCCCTTCCAGAAGGATGTCCATCTGTCACCAGCCCTCCAATATGTGGGACAGTCCCCAGCACACAACTCTTGACCACTCACCCTCTCCAGGCACCCTGGGCACTCACAAGCGACAGCTAAATCCAGCCCTCATTCCCACACACATCAGCCAAAAGAGATGATGCCCCTTAGCCCATGGAAAATGTAAGCACAACAACAGGGCCTTTTTGGGTGTAACTCCCTGATCAGATTCTTTGCTCCAGCTTTGGAAAAAGACCCCAGCAATCAGGCACAGTAGTAAGGAGATCTGCTTTTATTACAGAGATGCTACTAGGGAGGTCAGCTCTGACACAGTGATAGGAAGATTTACAGAAGGCCTCTGGGTGAGAAAGACAAGGTTTCTGACTCCAGAAATGTGGGAAGAATTCAGACATTTCTGCACAAACATGACTATCAGACAGAACTCCAAAAACACAAGAGCTGTTGGAAGTAAACTGAGAATCAGTTATGAGGAGAGATGGGCAGCTCATTGCTGCTGAACTAGTACCAGCTGAAACAGTTTCCTCAGTGCCTGCTGGAGCTCCTTGTTCCTCATGCTGTAGATGAGAGGATTCAGTGTTGGAGGCACCACTGCGTACAGAACAGCCAGCACCAGATCCAGAACTGGGGAGGAGATGGAGGTGGGCTTCAGGCAGGCAAAGATGACAGTGCTGACAGAGAGACCACAGCAAGGTGTGGGAGGCACATAGAAAAGGTTTTGCGTCAGACCTGCTCAGAGGGGATCCTCAGCACAGCAGTGAAGATCTGTATGTAGGACAGCACAATGAAAACAAAGCACCCAAAGACTAAACAAAGATTAACCACAAGAGCCATAGCTTCCCTAAAGTAGGAGTCTGCGCAGGAGAGCTGGAGGATCTGGGAAATTTCACAGAAGAACTGGTCTACTGTGTTGCCTTGGCAGAGCGGTATTGAGAATGTGTTCCCAGTGTGCAGCACAGCATGGAGAAACCCACTGGCCCAGGAAGCTGCTGCCATTCTGAAACAAGCTCTGCTGTCCATGATTGTGCCATAGTGCAGGGGTTTGCAGATGGCAACGTAGCGGTCATAGGCCATGACAGTGAGGAGAGAATACTCTGCTGAAAGCAGCAAGACAAGCAGGAAGACCTGGGCAGCACATCCCAAGTAGGAAATGGCCCTGGTGTTCCAGAGGGAATTGGCCATGGATTTGGGGACAGAGGTGGAAATGGAGCCAAGGTCGAGGACGGCGAGATTAAGGAGAAAGAAGTACATGGGGGTGTGGAGGTGGTGGTCACAGGCTATGGCTGTGATGATGAGGCCGTTGCCCAGGAGAGCAGCCAGGTAGATGCCCAGGAAGAGGGAGAAGTGCAAGAGCTGCAGCTCCCGGGTGTCAGCGTTCAGCAGGAGGAGGAAATCACTGAGGGAGCTGCTGTTTGCCATTTTATTCCTTCTGATCTTAGGGCACTGTCCAAGAAGAACAGATAGACACAAATTAGGACACACTTCTCTGAGCAAAGCTGTCTCATAACCCCCCCCCCACCCCGATCACACACACACATTAGCACTCCCCATCTCAGCAGCACCATCACTGAGCTCCATGGCTTAAACTCTGGTTGTGCTGGCTGAGTTTGTCATGAGGAGCAATCGACTCTGCCCGTGGGCTCCTGAGGAGTCAGCTGTGACCTACAGCACAGCGTATGTGGGAAAAGATGTGACTAAGATTTATATTCCCAGTTCCATTCAGATTTAATCCACTCATAACATTGAAAGGATTTCAGCTTCTTCACTCCCAGTTCCCAATAATGTGGGTTCGTGAATAGTTTTAACACTTTTTGGGGGTTTTCTTCTGCTCACCCTCTCACACCGGAGGAAGCTTCTTGGAGGTAGAAATCCTCAGCATTGCTGCTGCACTCAGCGTGACCAGCTGTCATTCCGGAGAGGCCAAGAGATTCACTCTGGCTCTGGAGAGGAGCGCTGTCCTGTCGATCTGCCTTGTTCCCAGGTGCCGCGTGGTCCCATCTCAGAGGTGGACAGTTGCAAAAAGTTTCTTTTTCATGTTACCAAAAAAGGAATGGCACTGTGGAGAGCGGAGGAACCCACTTCCAAAGTGCCCATCAGCACTCTTTCTGAGGGTATGTGAGGGGGATCTCAGCCCTCCCCTTCTGTCCAGGAACACACTGGGCTCCTTCCAGCTGCCCACATCCAGCCATAAAATAGCATTGCCATGTTCTTAGTATCTAGATGGCTTCTCCCTGGGGCACCTAGGTTATACCCAGCTGCAGTGGGAGAGCTCTGCCCTTCAGGAGCGGCACAAGTTGCAGCCCAGCCAGACACCCCAGGAAAATGGCTGAATGTCCTAAGGATGTTAAGGGTGCTTTGAAAATTGAGTTGGCTCATTTCTGGCCCCTTCCACTGCACTGTCCACAGCCCCACAGGTTAGAGGGGCACTTGGGTACCTCACTGTCAAAGACACATCTTCATGACAGGACCCACATGGTTGGTGTCTGAACTGCATCAGAAACCCCTCTGTCCAGAGCACCCAAGGGGAAGGACAAGGGAAGCATGGGCAGGTAGGAAAGAAACAGGGAGCAATGTCATGGTATTTGTGCCAAGGGAAGCAGGGACAGGGAGGAACAGAGAGACACTCCAGAGTGTCTCCTCTCCTGGATGTCTGGCTGCTGAGGAAATGACTCCTGTCCTGTACCCCACAGACTTGAGAGAAGAGTTCTGTATTGGGCGGGAGAGGAGAGGCGGCATTGGAGTGGACAGTTTCCTCTCACACTTTGACCATGGCTCCGCTGCCTAATGCCGTCCCTGCAGGGAGCTGTGTCTCTGTCCCCACGTCTCTCCCCGCTCAATGATCACAGACCCCATCCCACCTGCTGAGCATTCAGGTCTGCCCTGCAGAAATCTCCCAGAGGCAGGACACTGTCCAGGGGCAACTCCAGGTCTGTAGGTGCTAAAGTGCAGGTGAGACAAACCTGGCTGAGGCTCGAAAGGAGATGCTGACTCTATCTGTAGGCTGAGGGCGGATGAAGGCATTTGCATTGACTCATGCAGCAGCTTCTCCATGGAAGAAAGTACCTGCCCTGCCAGGGGTCTCTCCTTCCACCCAGAACTTCCACCCTGCAGCATTGTCTGCAGCTCCCCAGGAAGGCTGAATGCTCTGGGGTTCAGAGACTCTGCTCTGGAGTACAGTCCATACCCATTTGGGTACACAACCCAGGTTGCTTCACACCCCTGCAGCCATCCCTCCAAGAAAGGAGCAGGATGACATGTCCCTCTGACCATGTTGCACAGAATCCTTGCTCTGAAGTTTCTCACTATTCTCCACAGTCATGGGATGGGATGGGCTTAGAAGACTCCTCCAGGAAACACAGCAGCATTGCCCTGGAGCCAGAGACTTACCATGCAAAAGGCTGTGAAGATTTCTCCCACATGATCTCCTCTGGCGCCTCACTCTACACTGCCTTTTACTCCTGTCTTCTCTCATCTCATCTCCTCAGCAGCAACAGGCAGTGCCCAGAGTCCTGCTGCTCTTTGCAGAGGAGCTGCCTCGGGACATAGCCATCTCTCAGCAGTGCTGCCAGGTTGCCATGAGCAACCTCTGTCCCCAAAACTGGCCTCAGCTCAGGAGCACAGGACCAGCTGAACGAGTCAGTTGTTCTGTCCCTTGTGCTCCGTCCTCCTGGGAGATGTTCCCTCAGGTAGGCTAAAATAATCACCTGTTTTCCCTTTCTAAAGAGGGCAGAGAGACTGATTCCAACATTGCCATCTATTTCGTCAGAGGATGGCAGTCTATGATAAGTGGAAATGTCCTCAGCTGGAAGCTCCTAGTCCCATCTCTTAACTAGGCAGGACACCCAGAGAGGACAAGAAGGGAGTTCACTGACATGTGGTTCAGTCAATCTTGGCATCACATCCTGGTTTTGAAGACCCTGCGTTGCATTTAGATTCAGATCCCCTATCCCTACCGTTAACTCCACAAACACACAGGAGGTAGGATTCCCCCTGCCAAAACTGAAGGGAGCACAGCACAGAGGTCTGCATGCGAGCTCCTTGTCTAAGCTCCCGTTCTAATCACTGGAGATGGAGGCTGGGAGTCAGTTGCTCACACACAAATACTTGGTGACAGTGGAGGAGACAGAGGTCATCCCAGGCATGTACCAGTGTCTGCTTGCTCTGATGGAGTGACTGGGAGCCCTGAATCCTCCTAGAACATCAGGTGGGGGGCAGGTGGTGAATTTTCTTGGTCATCTGCAATGATGCTATGAAGCTGAGACTAATGAAAATTCCCGTGTTACAAACAGCAGTTCTAGTTCAGTGCAGACACATGATTTAATGACACAGAAATAGGCTGGCAGGGCTATTTCAAATGCCAGGGGTGTCCAGCACAACCACCTGTCTCTAGCAGATATAGCTGGGACCTAAAGGAAACCCATGCCCCTTTGCAGTGATTGCTGGGCAAGTGCCCCAGGGCATCTCGGGTTTCCTACATGTGCCCAAACAAATGAATTCCAACACTGCCTTTAGGCAAAGCCCCTCCTGTCTCCACCCGTGTGCTGTATACATGGGAGGCACATCACACCAGGGCCTCTGCTCTAGGCCCTGTACTCACAAACCCTTCGAGCTCTCTGCCCACTGAACACTTTTTCACCCTGCTATATAAAGTGAGCAGGGATTGGGCTAATGAGGACCTTAGAGTGGTGGTATCACAAGTTGCCCAGTTCCACAGACTTCTTCAGTGACACTTTTCCTACCTGGAGATTGGTTCAAGTCTGTCACCGGCCCCAAGGTGTCACACAGTCAGCTCGGGCAGCCCATCCAACACCTACGATTCCTGCATAGCCCAGCTGATTTTCTCCCTGGCCTTGGGCACTGCAGGGTTTGCTCTCTTAATGGGAACCTCCTTTCACCATTACATTGCCACCTGCTATCCATGCCAGTAAGCCACCACTTGCACTCAAAGCCTTTGCATACAAAATGTCTTTGGTAATACGTGACAAATCTTTGGTCACCTACTGAGGTGCTGAAGCCAGAATGTATGCAAACACACACAGCCTGGGGTGCAGGCAGGAGCAATGCACAAGCTGTCACAAGATCATCACCTGGCTGGAATAAGAGAGATGTGGTGGGATCGCTCACATGACTGGAGTCCTTCAATGGCAGGTACAAGTTCTTCAGGAGGGACCACCAGGGAAGATGAGGAGGGGGATGCCCTATGTGTGAAGGGGTAGCTTGGATGTAGGGAGCTCTTCTATGGAATGGACCAAGGGAGGCAATTCTGAAGGGCAGAGGAGCTCAGAAAAACCAGCAGATCATTAGGGAACACATCTGTCAAGAACAGGAATGCTCCTTAAAGAAGAGTTTGTAAAATTGGTGGACATCTCTGGACCCCAGTTTGGCAAAAGAGGGAGCTCACACGTGAGCTCCAGGGATATAGGGCAGCATATGGAAAGGGGAAGAAGGCAGAGGCTGCAAAGGAGGAATTTAGAAACATTGTCCAGCAAAGGACACTTCCTGGGCACTAAGGAAGCCAAAGCTCCTCCAGGATAGAGACATCCGCAGGGGACGTGAAGGACAGGAAGAAGAGCTGCTACTGCTGCAATCATAGCAGAAAGATAAAAAAGGAAATGTTGGCCCACTGCCGAATGGGGCAGAGATTTCCAGTAAAAGCAGATGTAGATTGGCCTAGGGAAGTCAGGTCCTTCCTGGCTTCAGCCTTCACCAACAACACCTTCTGAGCTGTTGTGCCCAGAGTCAGGACTCCTGAGGAGAAAACCAACCCACAGGGCCTAAGTCTCTAGAACTCAGCATACAGAGATCTGTGGCATTGGATGGTTGGCATGGAGAGAGTCGACTGCGAGGACAGCAAGGCTGCTCTCTATCCTCTTGTAAAGGTCGTGGGGATCAGGGGAGGTCCCAATGAGCAGAGAAAGGACTGTGTTGTGCCCATCTTCAAAAAAAAGGCCACAAGGACAAACCAGGGAGCTGCTGGCCATTCAACCTCACTCTGAAGAGTGTGTCATAGAGCCAGCCTCTCCAGTCACACTTCTGGGCAGGAGGAGAAGGTGCCTGGGAAGAGTCTGCATGGATTTACTGAATGTAAATCATTCCCGATCAACCTGATTGCCTTCTGTGATAAAAGACTCGTACATGTGGAGAACAGGAGAGTAGTGGATATCTAGAAGACATTCAGATGGGCAAAAGGCTGGTTGGATGATCGAGCTCAGAGCATTTTCAGGAATGAGTTATGCTTTACCAGGATGACAGTTAAAGGTGGGGTCTGCAGGGGTATACTCTGCACCCTGTCCTGTTTGAAAGCCTCATCAGTCAGGCAGAACAACACATGCATCAGGACAGGCAGAGACCTCACTGGCAGAGGACTGATCCTGAGGAGAAGGGCATGGACATTACAAAGGATGCCATATGAGCCTGTGGTGTATACTCACCACCAATGAGGCCGGATGCACACAGGACTGCGTTAGGAAGAGCATGGCCACCCAGAGAAGGGCAGGTCTTATCCCCCTTGACTAAGCATTGGTGTGGCCATGTCTAGAACAGTGTGTCCCAGTGAGGGCTACCCAGGGCTGGAGGAATGGGGAGCAAATGGAAAGGGTCCAGAGGAGGTCTTTCCAGATAGGCCTGGGGTCCTCAAGCACATGGCCTTTATGAAGAGGCTGAGGGACCTGGGATGCTTTAGCTTACTGAAATAGAGGCTACGGTCAGTAGAGTACTGCACTGCCCTTAGTATAGCTCACCTGACTGGAATGTCATCATAGACAGCTACCTGCTTTTTAGGAGAGACAGGCCAGGAAGGCTATGTGGTGGATTTGCTCTTTATGTGAGAGAGCAACTGGAATGTATAGGACTCCGCCTAGTGGTGGAGGAGGAGGCAGTTGAGAACTTTCGGGTGAGGATAAAATAACAGGCTAATGTGGGGGACACTGTTTTGGGTGTCTACTAAAAGCCACTTGATCAGGAAGAGGAAGTCGATGAGGTCCGCCACAGACAGCTAGAAGTAGCCTCATGATTGCAGGCCCTGGCACAAACAATCCAGAAGGCTCCTGTACAGCATCGATGATACAGCACCTTGACACAGGTGGTGGAGGAGCCACCAAGGAGGAGAGTCCTGCTGGACCTTGTCCTAACCAGCAAAGAAGTACTGGTTGCAGACATGAAGGCTGGGGGCAGCCTTGGCTGCAGTGACCACGAGATGGTGGAGTTCAGGATCCTGCATGGGGGAAGCAAGGCAATAAGCAGGATTGGAACCTTGGACTTCAGGAGAGCAGAATTGGCCTCTTCAGAGACCTACTTGGAGGAATCCCGTGGGTTAGTGCTCTAGAAGGGAGTCCAAGACAGCTGGCTAGTATTCAAGCATCACTCCCTCCTAGCTCAAGAGCGGTGCATCCCAAGGAGAAAGAGGTAGAGGAAAGGAAATGAAAGGCAGGAGACCTGCATGGATGAGCAAGGAGCTCCTGGCAAGCTGGGCATACCAAGCTGGGAGTTGTGCCTGATACACCAGAGGGCTGTGCTGCCATTCGGGGAGATCTGAACAGGCCGGAGAGCTGGTCAGAGAGGAACCTCACGAGGTTCAATATGGACAAGTACAGAGCCCTGCACTTAGGGAGGAATAACCCCACGCACCAGCACAGGCTGGGAGCTAAGCTACTGGAAAACAGCTCTGCAGAGAAGGACCTGGGAGTTTTAGTGGAAAACAAGTTGAGCATGAGCCAGCAATGTGCTTTTGTGGCCAAGAAGGCCAGTTGACTCCTGAGGTGTATTAGGAAGAGTGTTGCCAGTAGCTCAGGGTGTTGTCCGAAAATTGGATTCTTTTACCCAGTGTGCAAGCAAGCAATAGACACACTGGGTCGAGATATTTATTTCATTTCTGCACAGAGATGGGTGCTAACTGGTAGATCCACAAAGCTAGCACACCTTCTCCTTTTCTCATTCTTTAATTACACACACTCACTGTATAAATAAATGCATACAAGTATAAATAAATGTATATATAAGGGATCTCATGGCACATAGTGCAGGCATTGGTCTAGCATTGGCCAATCAGTCAAGGCCATGTAAGTAACTATACAACAAAGAAGAGCAGCCACATGACTACCATGGACCTGTCAAGCCCTGAGGCACAACTGACCCCACCAGCACAGCCCGCAGCAACGGCCATAGCACCACCCTGGGAGAAACTGAGGCAGAAGTGACCTCACAACCACACACATCAACCACATGACCAGCACTGTCCCATCAGGCACTGGGGCACAAGTCACCTCACAAGCAGAAGCAGCAGCCATGTGACCAGCACTGGCCTATGAGGCCCTCGTGCACGACTGACCTCACAGTCACAGGCACCAGCCCCATGACCAGCACTGGCCGATCAGGCAGTGAGGCACAAGTGAGCTCACAACCACTAAGAGCAGCCATGTGCCCGGCACTGGCCTATGAGACCCTGAGGCTCAAGTGACCTCACAAGCACAGGCAGAAGCCATGTGACAGTGCTGGCATATCAGACACTGATGCACAAGTGATGTCATAATACCCAAACAGCAACGACATGACCACCACTGGCCTATCAGGCACTGAGGCACACATGACCTCTCAACCACAAAGAGCAGTCACAACACCAACACCAGCGTATCAGGCACTGAGGCACAAGAGACCTCCAACCACCAACAGGAAACACATGACCAGGACTGGCCAATCAGGCAATGAGGCACAAGTGACTTCACAACAACTGACAGCAGTCACGTGATAGCACTGCCCTATCAGGCAGTGAGGTACAAGGACCTCACAACCACAAGCAGCAGCAATGTCCATATCAGTGGCAACAAGGGCCGCAGGCACAAGTGACCTCACAGCCACAGATACCAGCCAGGGGCTTAGCATGGTCCGAGGAAGGACGGAGGCAGAAGTAACCTCACCACCACAAAAAGCAGACAGGTGCCGGGCACTGGCTCATCAGGTGCTGGTGCAGAAGCCACCTCTCAACCAGAGACACCAGCCAGGGGCCTACCACTGGCCTCTGAGGGCCTCAGGCAGCAGTGACCTCGCAAACACAAACAGCACCTGTAGGCCTGGCATTGCCCTGTCAGGGACTGAGGCAGAAGCGACCTCACAAGCACAAACGCAGCCACGGGCCTAGTGCATGGCTGTAAGTCCCTGGTGCACAAGTGACCTCACAACCACAACGAGCAGCCAGGGGCCGAGCATTGCCCCGTCGGGGACTGAGGCAGAACCGACCTCAGAAATGCAAACACAACCCATGGGCCTAGCATAATCCTGCAAGTCACCAGTGCACCAGTGACCTCACTACAGTTAACATCAACCACGTGACCAGCACTGTCCTACCTAGCACTGGTGCAGGCCTGACCTCACAAACAACAGCCATATAACCATAGCTGGCCTGTGAGGCACTGAGGCACAAGTGACCTCACATCCACTAACTGTAGCCATGGCCATGACACTGGCCTATCAGAGACTCAGAGAGAACTGACCTCACAAGCACAGAAAAGCCACACCAGCAAACAGCATCCATGGGCCTGCTGCTGGCCTATCTGCTCCTCAGGCAGAAGGGACCTCCCAAGTACAAACAGCAGCTGCCTACCTGGGAGCAGCCTATCAGGCCCTGAGGCACAAGTGGCCTTACAACCACAAACAGCAGCCAGAGGCCCAGCATTGCCCTGTCAGGCAGTGGGGCACAAGGGACCTCAGAAGCACAAACAAAAGACATGTGGCTGGCATTGGGCTGTCAGGCACTGGTGCATAAGTGGTCTCAAAATCACAAACATCTACCTCATGCCTACAGCTGGCCTACCAGGCACTGCTGTACAAGTGACCTCGCAAACACAACAGCAGTAACAGTCGTAACCCTGGCAATTAGGGCCTCAGGAAGAAGTAATCTCACAACTACAACCAACAACCACATGACCAGCACTGGCCTATCAAACACTGAGGCACTAGTTAACCTCCTAGTCACAAACAGAAGCCATGGGCCTAGCAGTGTCCTCCAGTGTAAGTGGCCTCACAAGGACAAACAACAGCTGTGGGCCTGGCAGTGGCCTGACAGACACTGAGGCACAAGTGACCTCACAGCCACTAACAGCACCTGTGTACCTAGCACAGGTCTATCAAGCTCTGATGCACAAGTAACCTCACAACCATAAACAGCTGCTTTGGGCCTAGCACTGCCGCGATTGGCACCTACCAGGTTCAGAAGCACAACTCACCTCACAAGGGCGAGTGGCATCGATATGCCTTCTGCTGGCCTTTGTGGTACCGAGTCACAACTGATGTGAGAAGAACACAGCACACACAGGAGAAGCTCACTTTGGCCACTGTCATGGCCCTTGATTTTGTTGTTATCATGCCATACAAACCAGTCCTCCATAAACAGCTTTCATCTCCTGACAAGACTCTCTCCAGGTCATGGCACATCTCTACTCTGTCACCCTGGGGAAGCATCACAAAAGACACTCTAGGCTCACAAGGCATGTGCAAATGATCAGCACAAGAGCAGGCACAGAGCTGGCTCTTTGGCCAACACTGCTGTTTTCAGAGGGAAAGATCCTGTTTTCTTTGGGCAGAGCAGACTGCTGCTTTCCACCTCCATCCCCTCAGGAACCTCCACCTCAGGATGGAGGGATGAGGATTTTGTTTAGGAATAAAAAAGTTATAGAAACAAAGTAGAAACATTGGAGTGTCCTGAAGGCCTCCTGAGCTCAAAGTAACCTCGCTTCCTTTCCTTTAGTAACTTGGACAAGGAACCCCCATGAAGCCGAAAAGGGGGGCAGAGGCTTTGAAATGAGGCCCAAGTAATGAGACAGCCTCAGGCTGGAGGTCTGCTGAAATGCCAGCTGTCTTGGCTGCACAGACTCTGCAGTATGAGATGAGGCTCCACACCTGGGTTCAGAGAGCACTGAGGGCTCAACATTGAGGAGGAATGCAAGGCCCGCCTGGATGCAACCCTGTCTAACAAGCTCTAGGTGACGCTGCTTGAGCGGGGGGATGGGGGGGTGGACTAGATGATCTCCAGAGGTCCCTTCCAACCTTACCGATTCTATGATTCTATGACCATCACAGGCACAAACAGCAGTCACGTGTCTCCTTGCTGCCTGCCATTTACAGGTGCACAGGTGGCTTTACACTGTGTATCAAAGGACTTCGCTTGCTGCTTGCAGATCCTGTTCTGAGGAAGTAGTGACGTCAGAGTCTTCATCAAAGCCACATGCCACCCGTTGGCCTATCAGACCGTAAGACAAGTGTGACCACACAAGCAAGAACAGAAGCCACATTCCTACCACTGGCCGCTCACATATGGAACAAGGGTGACCTCACACTCCACATTGAACTCATGGGCTTGCTGCTGAGGCACACCAACGTCAGAAGCACAAACAGCGCTAATCTCCACACCGCTGCTCTATCAGGTGCTCGTGCAGAAGTGAGCTCTGAACCAGAAACAGCAGCAAGGGCTCAGTTTCTTCAGCAACAATGAGCTCAGATTCTGCATTGAAGCCATGTCCTTGCTGCCGCAGCCCATTCTTGGCAAGCCTGGGAAGGAACACACACATCAATATGATCCAAGTTCAATCCAACTTTATTCGTTTGTCTATCTAACTTATATATCTTTTCTAACAAGCTCATGCATCCACACGCCTCGCAAAGCATTTCTATTGGTTGTCTAGTATTGTCCTATGCGCATCTGCTCAGTTTCTAGTTGGCTGTTGTGTTGACTCCCCTTCTGGATGCATATCCTGTGAGTAATTACAGGCGCCTGCTTATCTTATCTTCTTTATCCTCTTGCCTTCAAGGAATTCCTTCTTGGTGACCTTTGAACGGCTTGTTGCTTACTTCAGCTCTTTTTAATCCTGCAAGATAGCCAAGGCCCCGACACCTCCCCCCCTTTTTCAAAAACAGAGTCAGCTATCCTCTGCATGGACTGCTGCAGACATTGCAATATACAAGGTAGGCGTACAAGTAACATCAGGACTACCAATCCCATAAGCATAAATTGATGAACGAGAGAAGCAAGCCAAGAGCTTAAACCTAGCGATTTTAACCAACTTTCCAAGACCCAACTCTCCTCCTTCAGTTTACTCATCCCATCCTTTAAATCCTTTATTCTGTTATGGATCGATTCCGAATGATCAGAGAAATTCATACAACACATTCCCTCAAACTCTTCACACCCATGCCCATGCACTAATAATAAAAAATCTATAGCTGCTCTATTTTGCAATACTGCATGATTTACGCTGGCTACGTCTTGAGATAATCTAGAATGTCGGAAGTCATGTTAAGTTCATTTTTCGTCCAACAAGCTAACTGCTTCAACGTTTTCATTGCCCGCACGGCTGTAGCCCCGGGGAAAACCATGCTCATTAAAAGAGTTCTCAGGTCACTCCAAAATTTTGGGTCTCCCACCTCACTACAGTCTAATTGGTGCAATTCTCTTTTCTTCTGACGACTCCTTTGGCTATCCGCCCACTGTACCACTGTCGACACGTTTGGGTGAAATAATGTTAATTTCCCCAAATAGCATGGTCCCCCTTTTGGTCCTGCTGGTACTCTATTCCATGCCCTATCTCCACAGATCAAAAAGATCCCAGGCAGCAATCGCCGCGCTGGCTTATCAGTTAGATTGCATTTGGAGTATGTTTGTCCCATTACTTTGTCTGACTTCAGTCCCGACTCGACAGACGCCCACGTTCTACTGGGCATGTCAAGTTCTGTATTTAGGGGCTCAAATTGCACCCATCCGTTTCTCGTGCCATTTGTGGCATTTACGCATCCTAATAAATCTAATTCTTCTGGGGGTGATCACAATGTGTAGTTTAGTTGTTTTATAATCTCACACTGCCACCCACCATCTCTTTGTGCATCAGTCAAACCTGGAGTTTTCAACGTCTGGTTGACCGTAGTAAAGTTTAGACATGTTTCATTTCCAATAAACCCTTGAAATTCCCCCGGTTGCCACACGGGCACTCCCACTAGACAAGTTCGAAATGGATCTCCTGGTCTCTGTGGACTCTAGCAAAATGATTTCTGACCTGTTGTATTAGCTATGGTTACCCATATGTTTTCTCTCTCATTAATATTCGTTAATGACCATACATGAATCACGCCAGTTAATCCCAGCCACCAAGCCCACTGCGCCTTCATGTTTCTGTAGGCAACTGGGTTTGCCTCAGCACCCTGTAATGCCTTTGCTGTTTCGGCTTTCTCCTTTGTCAGCCACAGCTGCACCCACTTGGCTGGTATCCACATAGTTCTAGCCCCTGTAACAACACAAGCATATCCCCTTCCCCAGGTTACTAATTCCCTGGGACCTTCCCATTGTTGCGTCTGCTGATTGAAAACATTGAAAACCCCCGCCGGAACCTGTTTTCACGAAAAATCAGCGGTATTTTTGGAAAAATGTGCAAAAATGGGTATTTTGTCATCTGTACGGGGGTTCAGCCAATTTAAGACATAACATGCTTTACAGGTTACATCATAGGGGCTGAGCTCCCCCTCTTTTTTCAAAACAGCCAAAAGGTGTTTTAAGTTCTGATGATGTCAGTCGATTATTGCTTGTCCGCCTGAATTGTACGGAGACGCTTCCTGGCCTTAAGCAAGATAGTTCCTATAGCTTCAAATCTTTGTGTAATGTTGTTTTTCAGATGGCTTGCTAAAAACACCCATTCTAAAATCTGTAAGCGATTCTGATTATTCACCTGTGCTATCACAGCTGCGACCTCTTTATGCTTGTTGTAAACGACTATACTCACTGGCAAATTTTCTTGGTACCGATAAGCCACAGTGCCGGCTATCTTTTCTTCTATCTTTTATATTTATTTATATATATATATATATATATATAAAATAAATTATAAATATATTTATAATATTATAAATATTTTCATAATAAATTATAAATTATTTATTTTTATATTTATTTATATATTATTATAAATTATAAATATATTTATAATCACAATTATAATATTATAATTATGAATATATTTATAATAAATTGTAAATTATAAATACATATTTATATATATTTATTTTTATTATTGTTATTTATCTATTGGTTCCTATGTTGGTCCATCCGCTCTTTGTGTAACTGGCATGGCCATAGGAGTAAATAGATACTCTCCTTCCAACTTGGTATTCTCTATAAGGACCCTGTAACGTGTGGTGGGGTTAAAATTCGGGTCATGAGGTGGCACCGCCTCATCTTTGCCTTCCTTCCCCACAGAGCCGAACAGTTCCCTCTCCTTGCCATGCACCACCAATTGCAACCATGACAACACCCCTTTACCATTGAATTATGGGCAGCTGCCTGTATGTCCCTTTGTCCTGATCCCCGGTCGAGGCGCTTCATCTGATCCAACAAGGCAGTCATCCTGTCGGCTTGGCCGCGGAGCTCTTGACGAATCTCTCAGCTGCTCTTGGTCCCCTGGCTCATCATCCAGCAGCGGGACCTTTACTGGATCAGAGTCCATATTGGCCGGGGGAGCGGTAGACGCTGGACGGTCCTCCCCTTCCCAGGGTGGCAAATCGTCATCTATCTCCCCCCAAGCCTCCTTTTCGGCTACAGACACAGGACAGGCATGCAGGGGACACCCGAGGTCATCATCGTCAGGTACCTCCTTGTACTGAGGTCCTGAGCCACTCACAGCTGTCCATTCTGAATCTCCTGAGCCCTCCTGCTCCTCGTTAGTACTTCGTACGGCGCTGCGAATACCAGCGGCAACAGCCACTTCCCCATGCAACTGTTCCAGTATCTGTCGGACCGGTCAATATATCTTTGCCAACGACTGCGCCTCCTTGGATCCCACTTGCACGCTTTCCCACAGTTCCTTTCCGACTCCTTCCCATGCTTCCCACTTGTATACTTGTGGAGCTTCTACTATAAGCCCCTTTCTTCGACACCACAGTAATAAATCAGTTAAGTCCGACTTCGTTATCTGCGTGTCCGTTTTCCGAGCCAATTTCAACAGGCTCCCTATTGCCGCTTGCTCTATCACTGATGCAGCGAACCCCATCCTGCTTCCCTGACTCACCGGTCAGTTGTGGCCACAATCCGCCTTTCTTCAGGCACCCGGCTACTGTTGCTGGCTATGCAGGATCCTTGCCCGCTTATGGCTCCACTCCTACCCCAGTTGGTCTCTGAGGATCACCTCAGGGTCACCAGATGCCGTAGCCCATTATTGGCAAGATGGGAAGGAACACACACATCAATATGATGCAAGTTCAATCCAACTTTATTCCTTTGTCTATCTAGCTTATATATCTTTTCCAGCAAGCTCACGCATCCACGCGCCTCACAAAGCATTTCTATTGGTTGCCTAGCATTGTCCACACGCATCTGCTCAGTTTCTAATTGGCTGCTGTGCTGACTCCCTTTCTGGATGCACGTCCTGTAAATGATCACAGGTGCCTGCTTATCTTATCTTCTTAATCCTCTTGCCCTAAAGGAATTCCTCCTTGGTGACCTTTGAACGGCTTGTTGCTTACTTCAGTTCTTCATAATCCTGCAAGATAGCCAAGGCCCAACAGTTTTCATATTCCTAAACAAAATCCCCATCCTGAGGTGGAGGTTCCTGAGGGGATGGAGGTGGAAAGCAGCAGCCTGCTCTGCCCAAAGGAAACAGGATCTTTCCCTCTGAAAATAGTAACATTGTCCAAGGAGCCAGCTCTGTTCCTGCTCTTGTGCTGATCATTTGCACATGCCTTGTGAGCCTAGAGTGCCTTGGCCACCCTTGAGTGTGAGTGCAAGAGCTTCCCTTTTGGGCTGAGGTGGCAAGGGGAGGCAGCGAGCAGAGCAGTGGCTGGGGAGTGTGCAGGTGGTGAGTGTCCTGCACGCAATTCTCCTTGCTGGCACATGGTTGTATCTAGCCGACCAGCCAGCTGTGTGGGGCAGAGACAGTGTGTTTGTAGACTGGCTGGCATAGCAGAGGTCTGGTATGAGGTTGATGGCTGGTGCAGTGCTGAGTTGATCTGTCAGTGTCAGACACCCTTTCCAGTGAAGCTGCTCCCTCAGCCAATCTCTCTAGCCAGGCACAACACATGGAAGTGGCATCCTGCTGTCCTTGTGTAGGTGCTCCAGGGCAAAGGCTCACGGCTCTGACTTGATGGTACTAAAAGAAAGGCCGGACCAATTGTTCCTTTTTGTGGTATGTGCCCTGTGTGAGAGAGTGGAGATGTCCATGACTTGGAGAGAGTCTTGCAGGAGATGAAGGCTGTTTGCAGAAGACTGTTATGTTTGGAGTGCTAACAGCATAATCAAGGGCCATCAGAGTTGCCCAGGTGAGCTTCTGCTCTGTGAAGGTCTGCAATTCTCAGGTAACTTATGCCTCAGTCCCAGGAAGACCAGCAGCAGGCACGTAGATGCCACTTGTGCTTGTGAGGTGAGCTGCGCCTCTGAACCTGTTAGACCAACCTGACTTGGGGAAGGTGGTGAGGTCCCTTGTATCTCAGCGTCTTGTAAACGGGGAGCAGGCCCATTGCTGCTGTTTGTGCTTTTGTGGTCAGTTGTGCATCAGTATGTGATTGGTGATCAGCATGGACATGGCTGCTGTTTGTGCCTGGTTAAGTCAATTGTGCCTGAGTCCCAAACAGGCCAGGAGCAGCTCTATGGCTTCATGGCTGCCTGTGAGGTCACTTCAGCCTCAGCAGGTGACACTCCAGCTCAATGCATATTGCTGATGGTTGTGTTTGTGAAGTTATTGGGCCTCAGTATTGACTAGGCCACCAGCAGCCACCTTGTTGTTTTTGTACTGGTGAGGTGACTTTTGCTTCAAGGAACAGCATCAAGCACATTTCTGCTTTCATGCTTGGGAGGTCCCTTGTGCCTCAGTGCCTGATCGGCCAGCAGCAAGCACATGGCTTCAATGCAGAATCTGAGCTCATTGTTACTGAAAAAACTGAGCCCTTGCTGCTGTTTCTGGTTCAGAGCTCACTTCTGCGTGAGCACCTGATGGAGCAGTAGTGTAGAGATTAGCACTGTTTGGGTTTCTGACGTTGGTGTGCCTCAGCAGCAAGCCCATGCCTTCAATGTGGAGTGTGAGGTCACCCTTGTTCCAGTATGTGAGAGGCCAATGGTAGGAACATGGCTTCTGTTTCTGCTTGTGAGGTCACACTTGCCTTACGGTCTGATAGGCCAGTGGGTGGCACATGGCTTTGATGAAGACTGTGAAGTCACTGCTTCCTCAGAACAGGATCTGCAAGCAGCAAGCGAAGTCCTTTGATACACAGTGTAAAGCCACCTGTGCACCTGTAAATGGCAGGCAGCAAGGAGACACGTGACTGCTGTTTGTGCCTGTGATGGTCATGCTGTTGCTGGTTCTGATACAGGGTCCCTTGTGCCTCAGTGCCTGATGACCCAGTGCTGGCGACAGGGCTGTTGTTAGTAGTTTTGAGGTCCCTTGTGCCTCAGTGCCTGATGGGGCAGTGCTGGTGACGTGGCTGCTGTTACTTGTTGTAAGTTGACTTCTGCCTCTGTACCTATTGGCAGGCAGTGCTAGGCCCGAGGCTGTTGTTAGTGGTTGTGAGGTCCCTTGTGCCTCAGTGCCGGACAGGACAATGCTGGTCATGTGGCTTTTTTGAGCTTGTGGGGTTGGTTCTTCATGAGTCCCTGATAGGCCAGAGTCATGGCCGTGGCTACTGTTATTGGATGTGAGGTCACTTGTGCCTCAGTGCCTCATAGACCAGCTATGGTTATGTGGCTGTTGTTTGTGAGGTCAGGCCTGCACCAGTGCTGGATAGGACAGTGCTGGTCATGTGGCTGATGTTAACTGTAGTGAGGTCACTGGTGCACCAGTGACTTGCAGGATTATGCTAGGCCCATGGGTTGTGTTTGCGGTTCTGAGGTCGGTTCTGCCTTAGTCCCTGATGGGGCAATGCTTGGCCCCTGGCTGCTCGTTGTGGTTGTGAGGTCACTTGTGCACCAGGGACTTACAGCCATGCACTAGGCCCGTGGCTGCGTTTGTGCTTGTGAGGTCGCTTCTGCCTCAGACCCTGACAGGGCAGTGCCAGGCCTACAGGTGCTGTTTGTGTTTGCGAGGTCACTTCTGCCTGAGGCCCTCAGAGGCCAGTGGTAGGCCCCTGGATGGTGTCTCTGGTTGTGAGGTGGCTTCTGCACCAGCACCTGATGAGCCAGTGCCCGGCACCTGTCTGCTTTTTGTGGTGGTGAGGTCACTTCTGCCTCCGTCCTTCCTCGGACCATGCTAAGCCCCTGGCTGGTATCTGTGGCTGTGAGGTCGCTTGTGCCTGCAGCCCTTGTTGCCACTATTATGGACATTGCTGCTGCTTGTGGTTGTGAGGTCCTTGTACCTCACTGCCTGATAGGGCAGTGCTATCATGTGACTGCTGTCAGTTGTTGTGAAGTCACTTGTGCCTCATTGCCTGATTGGCCAGTGGTGGTCATGTGGTTACTGTTTGGGTATTATGACATCACTTGTGCAGCAGTGTCTGATAGGCCAACACTGGTCACATGGCTTCTGCCTGTGCTTGTGAGGTCACTTGAGCCTCAGGACCTCATAGGCCAGTGCTGTGCACATGGCTGCTCTTAGTGGTTGTGAGCTCACTTGTGCCTCATGGCTGATGGGACAGTGCTGGTCATGGGGCTGGTGCCTGTGACTGTGAGGTCACTCATGCATGAGGGCCTCATAGGCCAGCACTGGTCACATGGCTGCTGCTTCTGCTTGTGAGGTGTCTGTGCCCCAGTGCCTGATGGGACAGTGCTGGTCACATGGTTGATGTGTGTGGTTGTGAGGTAACTTCTGCCTCAGTTTCTCCCAGGGCAGTGCTATGGCCATTGGTGCAGGCTGTGCTGGTGGGGTCAGTTGTGCCTCAGGGCTTGACAGGTCCACGGTAGTCATGTGGCTGCTCTTCTTTCTTGTATGGTCACTTGTGCAACCTTGACTGATTGGCCAGTGCTAGACCAATGGCTGCGCTTTGTGCTATGAGATCAATTGTATAGCAGAGTGAAAAAGTGTTCAGGGGGCAGAGAGCTAGACGGGTTTGTGAGTACAGAGCCTAGAGCGGAGGCCCTGGTGTGATGTGCCTCCCATGTATACAGCACACTTGAATGGAGACAGGAGGGGCTTTGCCTAAAGGAAGTGTTGGAATTCATTTGTTTGGGCACATGTAGGAAACCCGAGATGCCCTGGGGCACTTGCCCAGCAATCACTCCAAAGGGGCATGGGTTTCCTTTAGGTCCCAGGATGGATCTGGTAGAGACAGGTGGTTGTGCTGGACACCCCTGGCATTTGAAATAGCCCTGCCAGCCTATTTCTGTGTCATTAAATCAAGAGTCTGAACTGGACTAGAACTGCTGTTTGTAACACTGGAATTTCATTAGTCTCAGCTTCATAGCATCATTGCAGATGACCAAGGTATTTTGCAACCTGGCGCCCACCTGATGTTCTAGGAGGATTCAGGGCTTCCAGTTACTCCATCAGAGCAAGCAGAAACTGGTACGTGCCTGGGATAACCGATGTCTCTTCTACTGTCATCGAGTCTTTGTGTGTGAGCAACTGACTCCCAGCCTCCATCTCCAGTGATTAGAACGGGAGCTTAGACAAGGAGCTCGCATGCGGATCTCTGTGCTGTGCTCATTTCAGTTTTGGCAGGGGGAATCCTACCTCCTGTGTGCTTATGGAGTTCACAGGGGGAATAAGGCGATCTGAATCTAAATGCAACCCAGGGTCTTCAAAACCAGGATGTGATGCCGAGATAGACCGAACCATGTGTAAATGAACTCCCTTCTTGTCCCTGTCTGGATGTCCTGCCTGGGTAAGAGATGGGACTAGGAGCTTCCAGCTGAGGACATTTCCACTTATCATAGACAGCCATCTTCTGATGAAATAAATGGCAATGTTGGAATCAGTCTCTCTGCACTCTTTGGAAAGGGAAAACAGGTGACTATTTTAGTCTGCTTGAGAGAACATCTCCCAGGAGGAGGGAGCACAAGGGACAGAACAACTGCTTCCTTCAGCTTGTCCTGTGCTCCTGAGCTGAGCCCAGTTTTGGGGACAGAGGTTGCTCATGGCAACCTGGCAGCACTGCTGAGAGATGGCTGTGTCCCAAGGCAGCTCCTCTGCAAAGAGCAGCAGGACTCTGGGCACTGCCTGTTGCTGCTGAGGAGATGAGATGAGAGAAGACAGAAGTGAAAGGCAGTGTGGAGTGAGAGTCCAGAGGAGAGCTCCTTGTGGGAGAAATCTTCATAGCCTTTTGCATGGTAAGTCTCTGGCTCCAGGGCAATGCTGCTGTGTTTCCTGGAGGAGTCTTCTAAGCCCATCCCATCCCATGAATGTGGAGGATCAGGAGAAACTTCAGAGCAAAGATTCCCTGCCACATGATCAGAGGGACATGTCATCCTGCTCCTTTCTTGGAGGGATGGCTGTAGGGGTGTGAAGCCTGGTTGTGCACCCAGGTGGTCATGGACTACTCCAGAGCAGAGTCTCTGTGCCCCAGGGTGCTGTGTGCCTGGGGCAGGGACTCTGCTGCCTGCAAGGGTCAGCACTCAGCCTGCCTGGGAGCTCCACACAATGCTGCAGGGTGAAAGCTATGGGTGAAAGGAGGGACCCCTGGTAGGACAGGTGCTTTCTCCCATGGAGAGGCTAGTGCATGCAACAGGGCTAGGGGTCATACCCAGAGGTGACTTTTCAGCAGTAATGCCAAGGCAGGGGAGAGCTGAAAGAGAAGGTGCTTTCATGAGATGGTGCTTTCAGTTATTTTCTGTTTGGGTGGGGTGAAATGGGACTGGATGTGTCAGGTTTAAAAGAGTACTGAGGCTCCAGGACAGTGACACTGAGAGAGGGATGCCATTGCCAAACTGTGAGAGGAAACTATCAACTCCAGTGACTCCTCTCCTCTCCCACCCAATACAGCCCTCTTCTCTCAAGGTTGTGGAGTCCAGGGCATGAGTCATTTCCTCAGCAGCCAGACATTGAGGACAGGAAACACTCCTGAGAGTGTCTCTATCCCTCCCTGTCCCTACCTCCCTTGGCACAAATATCATGACATTGTTCCATTTCCTACCTGCCCGTGCTGCCCTTGTCCTTCCCCTTGGGCTCTCTATGCATGGTGGGGGGAGGGGAGGGGGAGGCGGGAGGGGGCTGATGCATGGCTGACACCAGCCATGTGGTCCTACCATGCAGACGTGTCTTTGAGAATGAGGTACCCAGGTCTCCCTCTAACCTGTGGGGCTCTGGACAATGCAGTTTCCCAGGAATGAGCCAACTCTCTCTTCCGAACAGCCTCAGCATCTGTAGGACATTGAGCCATTTCCCTGGGGTGTCTGGCTGGGCTGCAAGCTGCCTTCCAGAAGGGCACAGCTCTCTCTTTGCAGCTGGGTGTAACCCAGGTGCCCCAGGGAGAAGTCACCTAGATACTGAGAACATGGGAATGCTGCTGGGAGGCTGGCTGTGGGCAGCTGGAAGGACCCAATGTGTTGGTGGCCAGAAGGGAAGGGCTGGGACCCCCCCCCCCCCCAAATACCCTCCTAAGGAGTGCTGATGGGCACTTTGGAAGTGGATTTCTCTGCTCTCCGCAGTGCCATTTCTTTTTTGGTGACATGAAATATAGAAACTTTTTGCAACTGTGCTTCACCTCGGAGAGGGGAGCACAGCACATCTGAGAATAAGGCAGGTGGACAGGCCACTGCGCCTCCCTCTGCACTAACACCAGAGCGAGTGCTTTTTCCCCTCTGGAATCACAGCTGGTCACTCTGAGTGCAGTAGTAATGTTGAGGCTTTCTATCTCCATGAAGCTTCCTCCGGTGTAACAGGGTCAGCAGAAGGAAATCAGAAAAGCCTTAAAACTATTCATGAACCCATATTGTTTAGACCTGGGAGTGAAGATGTTGAATTCCCTTCAAAATTATCATTGAATTAAATCTGACCAGACCTGGGTATATAAATCGTAGTCACATTTGTTCCCATGTACACAGTGCTGTAGGTCAGGACTGATTCCTCGAGAACCCACGGGCAGAGGCCACTTCTTTTCACAGCAAAATCAACCAGAGCTGAGTGATGGTGCTGCTGAGATGGGGAAAGGTAATGTGTGTTTGTGTTTGGGAGGTTTTATGAGAAAGCTTTGCTCAGAGAAGTCTGTCCTAAATTCTGTTTGCCTGTTCTTCCTTGGAGTCTCCAACGCTCAGAGGAAGCAAATGCACAACAGCAGCTCCCTCAACGAGTTCCTCCTCCTGGCATTTGCGGACACACAGGAGCTGCAGCTCTTGCACTTCTCGCTCTTCCTGGGTATCTACCTGGCTGCCCTCCTGGGCAACGGCATCATCATCACAGCCATACCCTGTGACCACCATCTCCACACCCCCATGTATTTCTTCCTCCTTAATCTCTCATTCCTCGACCTTGGCTCCATTTCCACCACTGTCCCCAAATCCATGGCCAATTCCCTGAGGAACACCAGGGCCATTTCCTACTCTGGATGTGCTGCACAGGTCTTTCTGGTTGTCTTCTTGCTTTCCGCAGAGTATTCTCTCCTCACTGTCATGGCCTATGATCGCTACGTTGCCATCTGCAAACCCCTGCACTATGGGATCCTCATGGGCAGCAGAGCTTGTGTCAGAATGGCAGCAGCTGCCTGGGCCAGTGGGTTTCTCAATGCTCTCCTGCACACTGCTAACACATTTTTCATACCACTCTGCCAAGGCAACACAGTGGACCAGTTCTTCTGTGAAATCCCCCAGATCCTCAAGCTCTCCTGCACAGACTCCTACCTCAGGGAAGTTTGGCTTATTGTGGTTACTGCCTGCTTAGTCTTTGGGTGCTTTTTTTTCATTGTGCTATCGTATGTGCAGATCTTCACTGCTGTGCTGAGGATCCCCTCCGAGCAGGGCCAGCGCAACACCTTTTCCATGTGCCTCCCGCACCTGGCTGTGGTCTCCCTGTTTGTCAGCACTGTCATCTTTGCCTACCTGAGGCCCTCCTCCATCTCCTCCCCAGTTCTAGATTTGGTGGTGGCTGTTCTGTACTCAGTGGTGCCTCCAACAGTGAACCCTCTCATCTACAGCATGAGGAACAAGGAGCTTCAGGAGGCAGTGAGGAAACTGGTTCAGATGGTACTACTTCAGCAGTAATCATAAAATGGTACGGTTGGAAGGGACCTCTGGAGGACATCCAGTCTAATCCTCAGCATAGCCCCATACAGGGATTGGACCCACGACCTTGGCATTAGCAGCACCACACTCTAACCAACTGAGCTAAACCTGCCCCCATCTCTCCTCACAACTGATTCTCAGTTTATCTCCAACAGCTCTTGTGCACTGGGAGTTCTGTCTGTGATAGTCATGTTTGTGCAGAGATGTCTGAATTCCTCCCACATTTCTGGAGGCACAAACCTCGTCTTTCTCACACAGAGGCCTTCTGCAAACCTGCCTATCACTATGTCAGAGCTGGCCTCCCTAGTAGCATCTCTTTAATAAAAGAGGGTCTTCTTAGTACTGTGCTGATTGCTGGGGTCTTTTTTCAAAGCTGGAGCCAAGAATCTGCTCAGGGAATTACACCCAAAAAGGCCCTGTTGTTGTGCTTACATTTTCCATGGGCGAAGGGGCATCATCTCTTTTGGGTGATGTGTGTGGGAATGAGGGCTGGATTTAGCTGTCGCTTGTGAGTGCCCAGGGTCCCTGGAGAGGGTGAGTGGTCAAAAGGTGTCTGCTGGGGACTGTCCCACATATTGGAGGGCTGGTGACAGATGGCCATCCTTCTGGAAGGGAATATGGAGTCACCCAGAGAGCAGAGGACATCTCCAGGGGCACTGTGTGCCTGGAATGGGCAGTGAGTGGAGATTCTCAAAACCAGGCAGAGGAAAGTAAATGTAAAGGGCCAAAGCAAGGAATGCCCCACATGTCCCTGAGGAGAGGGAGTGGGCTGGGTCTAATGACATCTCTGAACACATCCTGAGCAATGTGCGATGCCCTGTGATTGCTCCATCCATCCTGCACAGCCATGGACCGTGGGTGGGAGATTTTCAGATGCAGTGATTCTCGTCCAATAGCCGCCTCCCTGATCAGCATGGCCAGAGCAGAGTCCCCCTGGGGCCCCCCAGCCCGCTTGCCCTGCAGAGCAGCACTGCCTGACCACCGCCCTATGCAGAGCCTAGGGGAGGGGTGCAAGAATGTTGGATGTCATTGATGAAGAAGTTGAACAGGATGGGACCCAGTACTGAGCCCTGGGGAACTCCATGAGCCACAGGCCTCCAACTAGACTCTGTGCCACTGATGATAACCCTCTGAGCTCTGCCTTTCAGCCAGTTCTCAATCCAACTCACAGTCCACTCACCCAGTCTGCAATTTGCATATTTGTCGGCTTCAGCACCTCAGCTGTGTCACTAACCAAAGATTTGTCATGAGGAAACATTTTACCAAGGACCTCATTTATGCAAAGGCTTTGGTTTCAAGTGCTGACACGCTGGCATGGATAGCAGGTGGCAATGGAATGGTGAAAGGAGGTTCCCACTAAGACAGCAAACCCTGCAGTGCCCGAGGCGACAGAGAAAAAGCTGGGCTGTGCAGGAATGCCAGGAAGGGGACTGACTGCCTGAGCTGGCTCTGTGACACTGTTGGGCATTTGACAGATTTCTTGAACCAATCTCCAGGAAGGACAAGGTGCCACTGAAGAAATCCCTGGGCCTGGGCAGCCTGCGATCCAGCTATCTTGAGATCCTCATTAGTGCAGTCCCTGTTTGTATGATCTAGTGAGGTGAGAAGAGGTTCAGGAGAGGAGAGCAAGAAGTGTTTGAGACATGGTTTCCCTTTAAGTGCCATGCTGTATGTTCTAGAGACAGGTGGCTGTGCTGGACACCCCAGGCATCTGACGGGACCCTGCCAGTCCATTTCTGTGTCATTAAATGAAGTATCTGCCCGGAACTGGCAGACAGCTGTTTGTAACATTGGACTCAGCCTCACAGTGAGTGGAGCTCTAGTTGTAGCAGGCATCTAGTGTCATTTCAGATGGCCAAAGAAATTCCTCACCTGGCCCCATCCGATGCTCCAGGAGAATGTGGGTCTCCTTTAGTTGCTTCACCAAAGCAAGTCGTCATTGGTACATGCCTTGCACCAATTTTTTTGTCTTCAACTGTCACCAAGTGTTTGTGTATGAGCAGCTGATTCCCCCCTCCATCCCCACTTCTTGCAAAGGGAGCATAGACAAGGAGCTCTCATGGAGATACCTCTGTGGTGCACACTTCAGCATGGGGAAGGGGAATCCCCCCTCGTATGTATTTGTGGAGTTCATGGAACTTTGTTGAATCCCACTGCAGCCCAGGGGCTTCTCAACAGGCATGTGATGCCCACATTGACTCATCAGAATCAATACCTGAACCATGGCTAAACAGGCTCCCTTCTTGTTCCCATCTAGGTGTCCTGCCAAGTTAAGGGATAAGAGTAGGGGCTTCCACAGCAGAACATTTCCACTTATCATAGATAGTCATGCTCTGAGAAACTAAACTGCAATGTTGTAATCAGTTTCTCTCTGCTCTTTAGAAAAGGACAGTAGGTGATTATTTTAGACTACTTTGGGGAACATTTCCCAGGAGGAGGGAGCACAAGGGACAGAGAAAGTCATGCCTTCAGCTGGGCCCCTACTTCTGAGCAGGGGCTCAGCTCCAGCTTCTGGGACAGAGCAAGCTCATGGCAACCTGGAGGCACTGCTGAGAGACAGCTGTGTGCAGGCGCAGCTCTGCAAAGAGTAGCAGGGCTCTGGGCACTGCCTGCTGCAGCTGACATGAGATGAGAGAAGGCAGAGCGAAGTGAAAGGCAGTGTGGAGTGGGAGGCCAGAAGAGAGATCACTGTGGGAGAAACCTTCACAGCCTTTGACATGGTAAGTCCCTGGCTGCAGGGCAATGCTACTGAGGTTCCTGGGAGCGTCTTCTGAACCCAGCCCAGCCCTTGAATCTCTCTCCTGGTTCTTCCAGCGCATAGGTGGAGGGGAAGATGCTTCAGGGCAGGGACTCCCTGCCACAGCCTCAGAGGGACAGGGTGCCCTGCTACCTTTTCCCATGGATGGCTGCAGGGGTGTGAAGGCAGTGTGTGCACACATGTCTCCATGGACTGTAATTCAGAGCAGTGTCCCTGCATCTTAGGGTCCTGCATGCCTGGGGTAGCGGCTCTGCCGCCTGCAAGGGTCAGCACTCAGCCTGCCTGGGGAGCTCCCCACAGTGCTGTGGGGAAAAGCTATGGGTGAGAGGCATGACCTCTGGCAGAGCAGGCTCATTCTCCTGCTGAGAGGGTGCTGCATGGGTCAAGACTGCTCACAGCTCTAGCTCACCATGAGGACATTCTGAGAGTGGAGTTTTCAAGAGGACTTGTCTCTGCATGGTGGGAATGGTAATGCAGCAGTCAGGTTTAAACAAGGGGCTAAGCCTCTTCACTGCCACTGAACGATGAATAGGCTTGCACACGCCTTCACCACTCCTCAGCCTACAGGCAGCACTAACATCAACTTGTCAGTGTCGTTGGAGATTTTCTCGTCTGCTCTTTAGCCTCTACAAACAGAGAGATGCCCCTGGGGAATTTCCTGTTGCTTGGAGGTTTCTGTAGGGCAGAGCTGAGATCACAGTGGGGGGGATGGGGTCCATCGCTCTTGGATCAGCAGAGTTGGGAAAGGGAGGGGTGTTTGGAGATTTCCGCTTCGCAAGTGGATACCACTGTCAGCACAGGCCAGTTTCCTGTAGGGTAACTTGCAGTCAAGACTGTCCCTTAGCTGAGAGAGCTGCATGCCCAAGGCAGCTGGGAATGGGACTGATGTGGAGATGTGGAGGTCCCTGCTCCTCCTGGCACACTCAGCCAGCACAAACGGGAGCTCCAGACAGGGAGCTGAATGAAGGTCCTGCTGCAAAGGAGTAAAGCAGTGTGTGTGTGTGTGTGTGTGTGTTTGTGTTGGTGTGGGTGGCTGTGAGAAAGGCAAAGAGTTTTGATCAGAAAGATCTCCTGACATCTACTGTCTTTTCTTGCTTTTGCAGCCTGCCACATCCAGAGGGAGCAAGATGTCCAACAGTAGCTCCCTCAACGAGTTCCTGCTCCTGGCATTTGCCGATACATGGCAGTTGCAACTCTGGCACTTTGTGCTGTTCCTGGGCATCTACCTGGCTGCTCTCCTGGGCAACCGCCTCATCATCACAGCCATAGCCTGTGACCACCGTCTCCACATCCCCATGTACTTCTTCCTCCTCAATCTCTCCATCCTTGACCTTGGTTTCATCTCCACCACTGTCCCCAAATCCATGGCCAATTCCCTCTGGAACACCAGAGCCATTTCCTATTCAGGATGTGCTGCCCAGATCTTCTTCTTTATCATCTTCATTTCAGCAGAGTATTCTCTCCTCACTGTCATGGCCTATGATCGCTATGTTGCCATATGCAGACCCCTGCACTACAGGACCCTCATGGACAGCAAAGCTTGTGTCAAAAAGGCAGCAGCTGCCTGGGCCAGTGGCTTTCTCTGTGCAGTGCTGCACACTGGAAACACATTCTCAATACAATTCTGCCAAGGCACTGTCCTAGACCAGTTCTTCTGTGAAATCCCCCAGATCCTCAAGCTCTCCTCTGCAGACTCCTACCTCAGGGAAGTTGGGGCTCTTGTAGTTGGTGCCTGTTTATTCTTTGGGTGTTTAGTTTTCATTGTGCTAACTTACGTGCAGATCTTCACTGCTGTGCTGAGGATCCCCTCCGAGCAGGGCTGGCACAAAGCCTTTTCCATGTGCCTCCCTCACCTGGCCGTGGTCTCTCTCTTTATCTGCACCTCATTTTTTGCCTACCTGAAGCCCCCCCATTTTTCCTCCCCAACTCTGGATCTAGTGGTGGCTGTTCTGTACTCAGTGGTGCCTCCAACACTGAACCCCCTCATCTACAGCATGAGGAACAAGGAGCTCAAGGACGCCCTGAGGAAACTGCTTATATAGGTACAATGTCAGCACCAGTAACTATCCCATGTGCGCCACGCTTCCTTCACAGGGCATTTGTCATCAAGGCTCTGTGTTATGCATCTCTTTCTTAATTTTCTCTGATCTATTCTTGTAAAATGAAAAAAAAATACATTGTTTTGGTTTGTGTCACTTCTCAGGAATCTCTCATTTCAATCTGACCCAGGCTTCCCACTTTATCAGCAGATATGGGGGAACCTCAGAGCCCACTAGTCTGAACCCCCTCAGATGCCCTCTGGGCAACACAGGTAGCTTCCCTTTGCAATGTCTTCTCCAGCACTGATACCAAGGAAGCTCAGAGGAACAGAGTCGGACTCAGATGAGTACAGACCAGGTGACACCATGGTCCTGTGTCCACTAGGAGAGCTCAGCTCCCCTGGCCACAGTCAGGGTGTGATCTGCGATCCCTCTTTGGGGAGGGTGGCAGCCAGCTGTCACTGTGGCTGGTCCCTTCCCACTGCAGTGCTCCAACACTCACAGCAGATTAGGAGTGGGGAGGAGGAGAGTCTGGAGGCAGCCTGTGGAACAGGTCCTCTGCTCCTCAGCACCATCCCCACACTGCCACAGCAGCCATTTCCTTGCCACAGCCTTCGATTAGGGGGCTGCAGATTTCCTGGAGAATCATTCACCAAGAGCAGCAAGACTTTCCCCTTTCAGAGCTGTTCTCCTAAGTTCCACACTGTCCTGCTGTGTTCTCCTGTGTGTGTATGACCTAAGTGCCCTGGTAACGTGGTGCTTCCTTGCGGATTTCTGTGAGCTCAGGCAGGACCAGGCACTGGGCACCTTTATGCCAGACCTGGCCTCCAGAGTAACATTTCCATAATGAAAGCGGATCTCCTCTGTGATGTGCCTGAGATCTGGCCTTTCTGCAGAAGGTGGAGTCAAAATTAACCTCAAGGGATTGCACCCCAAAAGGTAATGCTCTTTTTCTTGTGAGCTCCATGGGATCCAGGGGATGAGCTCAGAGTCTCTGGCTGATCTGCTAGGGACTGAGGTCTGGATTCACGGCACATCTGTCAGTGACCAGTGTAGATGGTCTCTGAATTACCTGCCCTCAGCTGTCCCACAGGTGACAGTGCTGATGACAGATGCCCATCCTCCTGGAGGGGAATCAGAGCCATGAGGAGAGCTCAGGGGAGCTCCAGGCAGAGTGTGTGCCTCAGGTGGGCAGGGAATGGAGCCTCACAAAGTGAGGGATGGTCCACAGTGGAGTAACCAGAAAGTAAAGCACTTCATCCAGATATTCCTGGGAAAACAAGGGCTCTGCAATGCCTGGAGAGGCAGTGGGGACCCAGGAGGCCCAGGGAAAGGGCACTGGGGAGTGATTCCTGCACCCTCAGTGAAACACCACCGGCTGGAGTTAGTGCCCACCTAACACATCTCCTGCCATTGCAGATGGCCTGGGGTCACTCTGAACATGGTCCCTGAGCACAGACACACGCCAGCAGTATCAGCAGTGGTCATTCCTGTCTGATGAGGTCTGCTTCTCAACCTGGCCAGCATGGCCAGGGCAGAGTCAGGAGTCACCATGTGACCCCTTGGCTCCACAGCCGCTCACTCTACAGAGAAGCCCTGCCAGCCCAGGGTCCTGTGGGGAGCACAGGGCAGGGATTCAGGAACAGTTGGCCTGGCCAGCACGGACACACTGACCTGGGGAAGGGCTTTCTGGAGAGCAGGGATGTCCCAGCAGAAAAGCCACGCAGCACTCAGAGATAGAAAATGAGAAGGAGAATGAGGTTTCTCTGTACTCCAGCTCGGGACAGATGGCTCTGCCTCTGGGGTAGCAGGAGCCACAGGGCCAGGGCTCCTGTGCTGTGCTGGGCAGAGAGGTGAGCATGGAAGGGCTGCAGGCAAACGGGGAAGGGGGTCTTCTGGGCACAAGAGCGGGAGAGGCAGAGAGTGACTGGACTCACTGTGGGGCCTCCTCCCCTTTGCTGGGAAGCTTGGGCCATGAACCATGTGGACATGAATGGTGTGGACGTGGCTGTGCCTGGCCCTGCACCTCTCGAATGCTGACCTGACCCTGTTCTCGTCCTGCTGACCCAGCACCCCATCTCTACTATGCATTTGTCTCCTCACTATAGCCAGGAAAGCCTTGGCAAGGGAAGCTGGGACATGAGCAGATCCTAGAGAAGGTTGTAACTGCAAAAGGTGACTCTATATCCATAACAGTCCACCCGATATCTGTAACAGCCACTCTATCTTGACAGCCAATTTCAAGGTGTAAGGAGAGCTTCAGATCTGGGACTCCTACACAGGTCACAGTGCATGCAGAAGTTTAGCTGCATGACAAAGCAAGGGCAGCTGCTTGGGCCTGATTTTGTGACACATAGTTGGGCAGGCAGGTTCTTCTGTACCACAGCTCGACTACTTAAGCATCATTTGTGATAGGGTTCCTGCTACAAAGAGGATGTGGTTGGGAGCAGCAAGAATGGGGCTGCTCTGTATAGGAAGGGAAGCAGAGCCAGGAGCAGAGGGCACCAGCAAGGCAGGCAGGGCAGGGACCCACCCATGGGAGGTGCCATCCCGCAGTGCCTGGACAACAGGAGCAGAGCAGGCTGGGAGATGATAACTGGGGCCAGGCACAGTCCAATAACAGCAAGACAGGACTGGAGGACTCCAGTCGGCCCTACTTTGTGTGGGAGGCTGGACAGGAGACCTCCAGAGGCCCCCTCCCACTGAAACTCCTCTGTGACTCCATGAACTCTTGCTCTTCAGCCTCTGCTTCAGAAGCACTGCAAGCTCACTGTGCATGGGAAGCCCATGAACGTCCCTGTGCTCCTACCCTCAAACAGGCATCCACTCCAAACCTGAAGCCTGGCCAGTGCCTTGGCCGTGCAGCCGAGGGCAGGGCTCTTCACCCCAATTTCCCTTCTTCTCACCCTGCTCCTGGCATTGGTGCTGCTGTGCCCATGTTAAAACCTCCTGGCACCAGGCTGCCCTGGGGCCCAAGGTGGCCCCAGCTCCCTCCAGGGCTGCACTGGAGCCTTTCAGGAGTGAGCTGAAGTGGTGCTGGCACTGCCAGGGTGGATGAAGAGAGGGCAGCTCCCCTCTGCCATGCTGGGGCAGGGTCTGGGTCTGGGCACAGTGTTTCCCTCGGGACCTCCCAGAGAAGTTGCTCAGGGAGATCCTCCACCTCTGCCTGGCAGCAGCACCAGTGCTCAGGGTGTCAGGCAGGACATGCACAGATGGGAGAAGGAGGAGGAGCTCCACAGGGGGAACACCCTTCATGGCCTGGTGCCTTCCCCCGGAAACCTGCATTTGTCCTGCAAGCACATGGCATTTTTCCTCTCCTGGGCCCTTTCCAGCCCAACCCAGCCCCTCTCTGGCTCTCCTCACATCTCCTGCTCTCTCCACTGCCCACCCAGCAGAGCAGCCCCAGATAGGATGGCCCTACAGCAGTGCCTGCTGTAGGAGGCTGCAGAGCCCTGGACACTCACCCCACAGCTCCAGCCCCTCTGAAGGACACAGCAGCTCCTGTGGGGCAGAGAGGGGTGTGAGCCTCTCCATCAGCACCTGGGCTGGGGGTCAGCAGTAGCACAACAAATGGAGACTGATGGCTTCATGTCTCCACTGCACCTATGAGCAGGAGGTCCTTAACTCTGGCTGCCTGCAGCCCCTTTGGGCAGCCCCTCTCCCCAGGACAGCACAAGAGTCCTGGCCCCGGAGCTCCTCAGGCAGCTCCAGTGACAGAGCAGCTTGCCCTGAACTGAGAGACATAGCAACGGGTTTTCATTTATTCCCCACTACAAGCACAAAATTGGTCCTTTGCTCTTCTCTGCAGACATCCTTGCTCCCCAGAGAGCCTTTCCCAAGGTCAGTGTGTCTGTGCTGGCCTGGCTGGCCGTTCCTGCACTGCTCCCCTAGGTTCCCCACAGAGCTGCAGGATCGCAGTGCTGCTCTGCAGGGTGAGTGGGCTATGGGGCCACTGGGTGACTCAGCACTGGCCATGATGGTCAGAGCAGAGCCAGCTGGATCACCATCATTGCACCCGACAACCTCTCCCCCTGCCCAGGATTTGTGACAGTGGAGGATGGATGGAGCAATGACAGGGCATTTCTCAGAATCACACAGAGTGGCTGAGGTTGGAAGGGACCTCTGGAGATCATCTAGTCCACCCCCACCCTGCTCAAGCAGGGTCACCTAGAGCATGTTATACTGGATTACATTCAGGGAGGTCTTGAATATGTCCAGAGAAGGAGACTCCACAATCTCTCTGGAAAACCTCTTCTAGTGCTCTATCACTCTCACAGCAAAGAAGATCTTCATTATGTTCAGGTGGAGACTTTCACATTGCTCAGGATGTGTTCAGAGGTGTCATGAGACCCAGCCCACTCCCCCTCCTGTGAATGAAGAGCCCTGATTTGGTGCATTCCTTGGTTTGTCCCTTTCCTTTTGATTTTGAGGGTCTCCACTCTGGAGAGTGTCAGTCCAGGCACACGCTGCCCCTGGAGTTCCCCTCTGTTTGCCAGGTGACTCCATATTCCCTTCCAGAAGAATGACCATCTGTCACCAGCCTTCTAATATGCGAGACAGTCCCCAATAGAGACCTCTGGCCCAGGCAGCTGCTGCCATTCTGACACAAGCTCTGCTGTCCATGATTGTGCCATAGTGCAGGGGTTTGCAGATGGCAACATAGCGGTCATAGGCCATGACAGTGAGAAGATAGTACTCTGCTGAAAACAAGAAGATAACCAGGAAGACCTGGGCAACACATCCTGAGTAGGAAATGGACCTGGTGTTCCAGAGGGAATTGGCCATGGATTTGGGGACAGTGGTGGAGATGGAGCCAAGGTCGAGGATGGAGAGGTTGAGAAGGAAGAAATACATGGGGGTGTGGAGACGGTGGTCACATGCTACGGCTGTGATGATGAGGCTGTTGCCCAGGAGGGCAGCCATGTAGATGCCCAGGAAGAGTGAGAAGTGCAAGAGCTGCAGCTCCCGGGTTCCCGCAAGTGGCAGGAGAAGGAACTCATTGAGGGAGCTGCTGTTGGACATTTGCTGCTTTGGGGCACAGGGCAACTGTCCAAGGGGGGAAAGACAGTGACCACTTCTTTTCTCTGAGAAAAACTTTCAAATTTTCTTAGAAATACTACCCACTTAGCCACCCACCCCACAGTACAGACAAATTTCTTTTCTCCTTCTCAGGAAGACCTTCGTTCAGCTCCTCAGCTTCAGTTCCATCTAAGTGTTCTGGAAGGAGCGGAGGCCTGTCCTACTTTACAGCAGGTAGTATGTGGGGCTGGTTTGTGATGGCTCTGATTTTCACAATTGATGTGCCCACCTTTAAAGGAAAAGATCTCTTAATATCCTTACATACAGTTCTACAGAATTTGTGCTGCATACAGAGTGGCATTTTTTTACAGTTATTTGTTTGTAGATTTTTAGATTCTTCCATCACATCTGGTGAGTGGTCTTTTTAAGGACAGATGATTTCATTTCTGCAAGGATGAAAAAAAAAGAGAGAGGAGAAAGTGGATTGTAGTAAATGCTGAGTCAGGAGTGCTGTTGAGTCCTCCTGCCTTGCTCCCAGCTGCCCTGTGCTTGCACTTGCATTACCCGAAGGATGATTTCACCCACAAGTTACTCTAAAAAAAGACATTGAACTCTGATGAGATCAGGGGAGGCTGGTTTCAAAGCACAGAACTAACTCTGCTCTCTTTCACAGCCCGAGGTGGAGATGTGATGGAGAGAACAGAACATTGCTCCTGACATACATGATTCGACCAAGGACTCTGTGAGCTGACTGCTGAGAGTGGAGGAAACTCTCAACACTTCCATTCTAGCCGAGGAAACGCTGGGTTCACTTCAGCTGCACACATATGAAGGTGCTCAGGAGCATTTTCTGGTGTTAGTACCTCCTGAACTACTTGCAATGGATCTCCAGCATTGCTAAGATCCAGTGGGAGAGCTTTGTCCTTCTGGAGGGCAGCTTTCAAACCCAGCAGGACACCGTAAGGACTCACTCACATGTCCTGAAAAGGAGATCTTCTAAAGGGAGAGTCAAGTCGTTCCCCAGACCCTCAAATCACATTTCCCAGCACCCTGGGATGAGAACAGGCTGTGGGCACCTCAGCCCTCTGCAGACACCTCCATGGGAGGACCTCAGGGTGGGTGTCTGAATTTGTAGCTGAACCTCCAGCTGACAGCAAGTACAAGAGCAGAAAGGGAGAGGGAGGACCACGGGAGAGTTGCCTGAGTCCAGCCTGCCACAGTGTTTCTGTGGGCACTTTCCTCACGTTTCCCGAGAATCTCTCAGCTCCCTGGAGCTGTCCCCACTGGGTGCTCTTTCTCTGTCCCCACGTCTGTACCCTGTCAGTGCTCCCTGACCCCATGCCACCCACGGGGCATTTGGCTCTGCCCTACAGACTCCTTCTGGCCAAAGGGCCCAGCCCAGGGGCATCTCTGTGTGTGCAAGACCTAAGGAGCAGGGGAGACTAAGCATGATGAGACTGGTGAGGGCTGCAAAGGTGATATTGCTGCTGCTGGCAGATGAAAAGGTAGCTGAAGGAGCTTTCTGGGGTCCTTGTAGACCTATTGGTCCCTCACAGGAATACTGCAGAACTCTCTTCCAGTCACCTAAGCCCAAACCATCCTTTCCAGTTTGTGCCCTGCCAAAGATATAAAACAAAATCAGAGCCTCAGGAGGGTGCCTTCCCTTTCAGGCAAGCCTGCCATGCATGTTAGAAACCAGGAGAGTGATCCGTAAAAAGCCTTCCAGACATGGGATGGGCTGCGTTCAGAAAACCCCTCCAGGAATCTCAGTGGTGTTGTCCTGCAGCCAGAGACTTACCGTGTCAAAGGCTGTGAAGATTTCTCCCACAGTGAGCTCTCCTCTGGCCTCCCACTCCACACCGCCTTTCACTTCTCATCTCCTGTCCACAGTCAGTGCCTACAGCCTAGAGCCCTGCTGCTCTTTGCAGAGGAGCTGCTCCTGGACACCGCTGTCTCTCAGTAATGCTTCCAGGTTGCCATGGGCTCCCTCTGTCCCAGGAGCCCGGCCCCGCTCAGGAGCAGGGGGCAGCTGAAGACAGGAATTTCTCTGTGCCTTGTGCTCCATTCTCTTGGGAAATCGTCCCTGAAGTAGACCGAAATAATCACCGATGGTCCCTCTCTAAGCCCTGAAGGAAGACTGATTCCAGCATTACAATTTATTTCATCAGAGAATGGTTATCTGCAAGAGATGGAAATCTCCCACTCGGGAAGCCCCTGTTCAATCTCTTAACTAGGCAGGACACCTGGAAAGGGGCAGGAAGGGAGCTCGTTTAGCCATGGTTCAGGTATTGGTTCTGATGAGTGTTTCAGTGCATCGCATGTCTGTTTAGAAGCCCCTGAACTGCAGTGGGACTCAGATCCCTCCCATGACCTCCACAGGCACAGAGAAGGTGGGATTCCCCTTGCCTGAGCAGAAGTGTGCACAACAGAGATGTTTGCCTGTGAACTCCTTGTCTGAACTGCCATTACAATCACTGGAGATGGCGGGTGGGAGTCAGTCCCTCACACACAAACCTCTGGTGTTAATTAAAGAGACAGAGTTAAAGAGACAGCTAAGAGTTAAGGAGACAGTTCAAGTATCTGTTTGCACTGATGGAGCAACTACAAGAATCACACCCTTCTGGAGCATGAGGTAGGAGCCGGCGGGGAATTTCCTTGGCCATGACACTAGATGTCTAACACTGCTGGAGCCCCACTCACTGCGAAGCTGAGACACAAACTGATCCCTGCAGTGCAAAATACTGATGTGATTCAGTGCAGACTCTTGATTTAATGACGTAAAATAGGCTGGAAGGTCCATACCGGATACCTGGGTTGTCCAGCACCACTGTGTATTTCTCACAGATACAGCGTGGCACCTACAGGAAAATCATGTCCCTTGGGCATGTGTGCTGGGCAAGTGCCCAGGGCATCTTGGGTTTCCTACCTGTGCCCAAACAGATGAGTCCTACCTCTGCCCTTAGGCACAGTCAGTATCGTCCACATCCAAGCGTGCTGTGTAAATGGGAGGCACATCACACCGGGGTCTCCACTCCAGTCTCGGCACTCTCACATCCTTCTAGCTCTCCTGTCCCTGAGCCTCTTCTCACTTGCTCAGATGATATGAACAGGGACTGGACTAATGGTCTCCACAAAGTGGTTGGATCATGGGCTTTCCAAGGCCTGGGAATTGCTCAGTAGCACCTTGTCCTTCCTGGAGATCAGTTCACCTCTGACACAGGCCCCACGATGCTGCAGAGTCAGCTCAGGCAGCAAACCCATTCCTGCACAGCCCAGCTGTTTTTCTCCCTGGCCTCGGGCACTGCAGGGTTTGCTCTCTTAGTGGGAACATCCTTTCACCATAACATTGCCACCTGCTTTGTATGCCAGCATGTCCCTGCTCTGAAGTGGGATCATCATGCACACACTGTCCTTGGCCCTTGATAACAGGTTTCACCATCACAAGTCTGATTGAAACATTGCTAGAATGACTAAGATGTGGTGAGATCACTCGCATGACTGAAAGGAACCAATTGTATGGTAGAAGGTCTTCAGGAGAGAACAAGGGAGAAGATGAGGAAGTGGAGTGTCCTTTGTGTGAAGGGGCAGCTCAGATGTGCGGAGCTCTTCCATGGGAGAGACAAGTGTTTGGGTAAGCACCAGAGTCAGGGTGACATTGTGATGGGAGCTAGACCACCTAATCAGGGTGACGAAGTCAATGCAATGTGAGCAAATCTGTGGATCACAGGCCCAAGTGATCTTGTGGGGCAGGGAGGGGAGTGGACTTCAATCTCACAGACATTCTCTGGAAAGGTGAACAGCAGGGTGGAAGCAGGCTGGGAGGTTTCTGGAGGGCACCAGGGACAGCTTCTTTGCACAGTTGCACAATGGGGCAGTACTCATACTTCCCTCTGTCTGCAATTCCAACAGGGAGGAACTGATCAAGGATGGGACAGTCAGTGTCATGCTTTCCTAGAGTGACCATGAAAAAGCAGAGTTCTATGTCCTGAACAGAATGAGGAAGGATAATAACGGAGCTCAGACCCCGGACTTCAGAGAAGTAGACCTGGGCCTGCTCAGGGGACTGGTGGGGGCCCAGGAGCTCCGGAAAGCCAGCAGGTCTGTAAGGACAGCACCTGCCAAGCACAAGAATGGGCCATAGCGATACTCAGTAAATCTAGTAGAAATCTTGGGAGATTGGCTCGGCTACACTGAGAAATCAGGATTGAGCTCCAGAGCAAAAAGTCTGCATGTAAGAATTGGAAAGAGGGAGAGGATAAAAAAAAAAAAAAAAAAAAGAAGAAGAAGAAATCAGAAAAATTGTCCAGCAAAGCAGGGATGGTCTTAGGGAAGCCAAAGCTCTGCTAGGATTGGACTTGCAAGGTATGTCAATGGCATCAAGAAGAGCTGCTACCTCTTCAGTTACAGCAAAAGAGGAAAAAGGAAAATGTGGGCTCACTGCTGGTTCGGGCAGGGAATCTAGTAACAGAAGATGCAGGTAGGTCTGAGGAGCTCTGTGCCTTCTTGGCCCCACTCTCCACCAACAAGGTCTCCTGGGCTGTTTTGCCTGGAGTCAGGACTTCAGAGGAAAAAAACAGCCACAGATGGAACAGGGTTCAGTGAGGTATTATTGGCAAGATCTCAACCCCTGCAAGTCTCTGGAACTGGATGGGCTGAATCAGAGGACACTGAGAGGGCTGGCCAATATCGTAACAAGGGCAGTCGCTATCTTCTTTATGAAGGCTGTGGAGATCAGGGGAGGTCCCAACAACTAGAAGAAGGAATATGCTGTGCCCATCTTCCAAAAAGCCCACGAGGACCACTTGGGGAGCTGCAGGCCCTTCAGTCTCATTTTGGTGAAGAGTGTTTCATGGAGTGAGTCCTCTTGCATCACATTCCTGGGCATGTGAAGGAGGAGGAGGAGGAGGAGGTAATGGATTTACTGAAGATAAATCATTCCTGAGCAACCTGGTTGCTTTCATGATAAAAGTTCTGTACTTGTGGAAGAGAGGAGAGGAGAGGAGAGGAGAGGAGAGGAGAGGAGAGGAGAGGAGAGGAGAGGAGAGGAGAGGAGAGGAGAGGAGAGGAGAGGAGAGGAGAGGAGAGGAGAGGAGAGGAGAGGAGAGGAGGTTATTTGCTGTGATTTAACTAGGCGTCTGATGGTATCTCACACTATTTTCTTGCATACAAGTAAGGCATTACACTCCACTGGGTAGGCAGCCGGATGGGTAAAAAGCTGGCTGGATGATCAAGCTCAGAGGGCTTTTGTGAATGGGTTTGGCTTTACCTGGAAGCCAGTGACGAGTGAAGTATGCAAGTGTCCATACTGGGACTTGTCCTGTTTAACAACTTCATCAGTGACCTCGAGGACACAACTCTCATCACATTTGCAGATGGCACCTAATCAGGAAAACGGTCATAAGCTTGAGGGCTGCCATCCAGATGGACCTCAGCAGGGGAGAGGAACGGGCTGCCAGGAACGTTGTGTTGACTGTGGAATGGAAGCTATGGCCATGCACAACATCATCATTTGATGTCATTCATTCTAAAAGAGACATGGATGCACATTGAAACCAGGTCCAAGAATCCTCTCCCAGGCTGCATTTCTCAGTGTGTCTGATCAGATGATCAACACTCAGGCAGTTCTGGTCCTCCCCCACCTCCAACACGCACACGTGAGTCAGTGAAGCCTATGAGATTAAAGAAGTGAAAAGGTGCCTGTGTGCATCTTTCTCCAGGGGTTGTGGTGCTACCAAACAGAGCCGACAAGCCCAGGGAAGGAGCTGTCAACATCTCCAGAGCATGTGTTCCTGCAAGGTCCAGGAGAGACCTTTGCCCGTACCCTGGCTCTCCAGCTGCAGGCTAGACAAACCCAGAGAGTGTTTTTTGTTTGTTTTACCTAAAAGGATGGACAACACATTTCCTTGATTTTGAGTCCCTTAAGGAATACTTTTAAATCAACATGACTAAGAGTCTTGTTGGATCTTTCTGGTGGAGGCTCAGTCCTTCCATTTGACCAGTAATAACAACGCACTTTACTGGAACTCTAGTACTGAGTTTCAGCTTTGTAGTTACTTCTTCCATGTACTGATATAACCTTCCCTCCATGAAAAAATGTTTCTCTACTCTTCTTTATCCCAGCCCTCATTCCTAAAACAGTCAAGGCTGTTTACAAGGACTCAGCAACTTGAATCCAAAGGACACAGACATTTACCTGTTGCAGTTAAGAAATGTTTCTTCTTGTCTAGTAGGCATTTGATGAGGCAGTTCATCCTCAGAACCCTGAACGTAATTACTCATCTTTATATATTGCACCCTCATTTAAAACATGGTTAATGCCACCTGAAAGACAAGAGTTGTTTGCTAACTTCCCTGCATAGTCCATGTTGAAGGTACTTGCACTAGTACAGCCTCCAAATCTGAGCTGAAAAACATTCCCTTGCATTTTGTGATTTAATGGGAACACATTATATTCTTGTCTTGACCTTACCACACAGCACAGCAGAGTGAACGAGTGTCTACAAAGCTTTCCCGAATATCCTGATTTGGCTGAGTATATCTCCCCTGTGGTGAAAATGCCTATTATTCTAAGAATAAATACAGATGATGATCAGGAATGCCTTCTGTAGTGCAGAGATACCCGAACAATACATATACTGTACATATGTATATACAAATATGTGTGTGTGCATGTGTATACACATATATATATATGCACACACACACACACGCATATATGTGTGTATATATGTATTTCCTGACAGAACACTTGTGTAGAGTAACAGAGTCCCCACACAACTGTAGGAACTGGGTTTTTGTAGCTCTGCGCTGTGCGTGGTTCATTCCTGCCAGCTGATCAGTGTTTCTATGTGCAACAGCAGCCTCTTTCTTTCAGGATCCAGAAAGTCCCAGAGAAGCCAACCAAATCCCTACTTGCACGAACTCAGTGATGAGTCTATGCAGAGGACTCCTGGCACCTTCCTTGATTCACAGCAGTAGGAGCCTGGCACCAGCCCCACTGCCCAGCACAGCCTGGGGGTGGCTCAGGCCTCCCTGGAGAGCCCCAGCCCAGCAGGGAACAGCACTGCAAGGCCACCGCATTTCTGGCCTGTCATCTTCAGGGACAGGAGTGTCCTCCCAAGCCATTTCACAGCCCTGGGGCTGCTGCTCAGCTGCTCGGGCTGAAGTGGCCTCACAGCTGCTCTGCTGATGCTGTTCCTGCTGCTGGCCTCTCCAGTGCTCGGGCAGAAGCGACCTCGCAGCCTACACCGAGGCCATGAACCTGCTCCTGGCCCAGCAGCAGCAGAGACACAACAAGAACATCCATAAACCGGGAGGCTGCTGGTGGCACAGAACCTCCAGAGCAGGAAGTGACCTCACAGTTGGCAGCAGAGTTGTGTCCCCTCTTTTGGCGTATCAGGCACTCAGGGAGCTGTGACCTCACAACCTGCATCCAAGCGTTAGGCCTGTTCCTGTCCACTCAGCAGCAGAGACTGCAGTGACATCACAAGGACCTCCCTGAAAAGGATCCTCCTTCTGGCCTATCAGCTCCAGAGAAACATGTGACCTCCAATGAGAACCAGACCCTGATAGGTGTTGGCCTATCAGGTGCGCAGGCAGCAGTGACGTTGCAAGCACAAACTCCAGTCACATCCCTGGCCTGCTCTGGCTTCTCCTCACACAGAAGTGACCATGTCATTGACCCCCAGGGATGTAGGGAAGGTTTTTTCCTGGGATTTCCTTGCTTCTGCAGTGGCTTCTCAGAGCTGGGAGAGGGCCCAGGAGGCAGCAGGGCCTTGGCCCCAGCCACATGTCAGTACCTTCCCCTCGTGAGCCGTGGGGCCGGTCCTTCCTCCTGCCAGACCTTTGACCAGTCAACTGGTCTTGAAGAGGGTGACAGGAGCCTGAGGTCTCCTTGACCATCCTGAGGACATGCTCCTCAGGGACTCCCAAAAGCACTGCTGGCTGCTTGTCCCCAAGCACCTGGCCCAGGAAGTGTGTGCAGGGGCACTGTCACAGCCACAGCTGTTGCAGTGCCATGAGGATCCTGCCCGGCCTGTTCTTCCAGCACTTCCTCAAACAACAGGCTTGGGAGGACCAGGAAGGACCATGTCCCACGTATGCCCATCCAGGTGGCTGAGGGAGCACCTTGGGGACTTGGTTTCCTTCAACACAAGGACATTCTGGGTGCAGCAGTTGGGCTGGCATTCGCTGGTCGCCCCACAACCCCCGGAGTCGAGACTGCTCCCCAGTGCTGAGGAGCTAAAAAGGAAAATCTGGTGCACAGAGAAAAGTAGGGAAATACTGCAGGTCTCCCTGAGGCCAGATGTTACAGGATCTGCTTCTGAGGGTGTTTCAGTGGTGGCTGTGATGTCACTCAGGTCCCTTGTGAGCCACACATTGGAGGGATCTTGTAGCCTTCAGCCACCCAGGATTTTAAGGTCTCAGATGGAAATCTTTCTTTCAATGACCAAAAACTCCCCCTTGTCTGCAAGGGGTCTCTCAAATCCTGCCGTCTTCCATCTCTGAAGGAGTGTCAGGAGAAGACTCTCCTTCCCCCAGGTTCTTCTGGCCATGGAAGAAATGGCTTTACCAGAGAGGGAGCAAATCCACCCCTATTTGCAGATGTTTAGTGGAGGGACTCCTGGCCTGAATCCCCCCTCTTTTGATTCGTTTTTACTTTCTTCCTTCACCTCTCCCACAGAGATTTATCTTACTGTGTGGGATGTGCCATGGCCCATGGCATGAGCAGAGGGAGCCACATCCATCCCCACGGCTCAGGGCTGGGATCCTTGGCAGCTCAGGAGGGTCCCTGTCCCTTGGTTTCTCCAGGCCTTTGCTGTGAGGCCTCGTGCACACGTTTGCTTTCTCAGTGCTCTTTCCCAGCTGCCCAGATTATCACCGTGGCATTTCCCTGCACTCAGCGCTTTCTCCACAGTCTCAATCTATGTATTACACAAAGGGAAAAAATGGAGTTCAGGGTAGACTGAGGTGGGACCACGGGAAGTATCGCTGAAGAGCAGAGAAAGTATCAAGTAGCTCATAGTCACCCTCAGGACGTTCAGTCCTAACTCCCCCGTGAGCAAGCCTGGACCCATCTGGCTCCAGCCACTTGGCAACGGGCAGAAATGCCGTTTTCATCGTTGTGTTTGCAGCACCTGGGCACTCTGTTGGCCACACCGCTCTCTCCAGCATGGGCAGTCTGACAGTTCTGCTCTTCCTTTATTTTGCTCCTCTTTTTTTTTTTTGTCAGAGCTGCCAGGATTTTTTGTGTGTCCCGCTGCACTTGCCCTGCTGCCTGTACTCTTGCTAGCACAACCTGGTGTAATGGTGGCTGTCTTTGCTACAGGAGCACCCTGCTGACTGCTGGTCACCTTCATATCCACCACGACCTTCCCCAGATCCTCCTTCTTGTCCTTCTTGAAGACGGATGCAATGTTTGGTGGAGGAGTGGGAAGGGCCGGGGACCAGGCAGTGGCTGCAGGGCTGTGCCAGCTCTTACTGCACTGCTGGTCCTTGCAGTGTGGGGAGAAGAGACGGGAGATGGGGCAGCATGGGGGTGGCAGCGGGGCAGGGGACAGTGGGGACTGCAGCGAGGGGTCGTGGCTGGTGTTTCTGCAGCGCAGTGGCTGTCACATCCATCCAACATGCCAAAGTCCTGCACTGAGCCCAGGCAGGACCAGGCCATTTCCCTGGTGCCTGTTCCACCCTCCCAGCAGGATGGGGACATATGGGGAGGGCGCCCCACCCGTCCTAGTGCTCCGGGCCAGCTCCACAAGGCTGGCACAGCTTTGCCTGAAGGATCCCTTGGTCCTCAGCCTCTGCTCTGGCACGGCTGGGGCAGGGGCAAGAGCTCGTGGGGCAGGGCTGGGAGAGCTCTCCTGGGAGCTTCTCTTTCACAGGGGAGCGGTGAGGAGCATCGTGCTTCCACCTGTGCCTCATCCCTGCACCCACACGTGGCCCCATGACCCTGCTAGGCAGGCACCACACAGGGCAGTGGGGCCTTCAGGAGTGGGGAGAATCCCCCTGGCCCGGTCCCCATGACAGCCCTCGGTGACCCATCCACCCACAGCCCCCCTGCTTTGGCAGCCTCTCCCAGCACCTGGCCCCTGCCCAGCCCTGGCCATGTCCCACGTTGGGGATAGCACACCGTCATCCTCCGGGGTCTGGCTGGGAGAAAGGCCAGGCAGGGCTGCTTGTTCCTCTCGATACAGGCATGAGCCCAGCAGGACGGAGCTGGCCACGCAGTCAAATGTGCCCAGAAACCTGGGGTGCGTGGGCAGAGTTGGAAATGGCCGATGCGAGAGGCCAGCGTGTGATGCAGGCCCAGGGGCACCTCCCTGGTCAGCTCATGCAACCAAGGGCGCAGACTGGCCGTTCTCTCTTCTGCGCCCAACACGTCTTGGTTCCCCTCCATGAGATCTGGCTCTGTACCACAAACCCCCTCGACATGTGTCCTCATCTTTCCCACTCACACAGCTGAGCTGACGTTGGTGCTTTCCTCTCCCAGGCCCTCTCCAGCCCAGCCCAGCCTCTCCCCGCCTCTCCTCACCTCCTCTGCCCTCTCCCAAGCCCACCCAGAAGAGCAGCCCAGGCTGGGGGTGGACCCACAGCAGTGGTCCCCGCAGGGGGTGCAGAGCAGGAGGTGGGTGCAGCAGCTCCACTGGGTGAGGGGTGTGTATCAGCTGCCCCATCAGCCTCCGGGCTGGGACTGGACCTAGTGGCACAAGCAGGCAGAGGACAGTGACACTCTGTAGCCCTTCTTCTTGTGTCCAGAGGATGCCCTACCCCCAGGCTACCTGCAGCCCACCGTGCCAGCCCCTCTCTCCAGGACAGCACAAGAGCCCCTGCCCTGGGGCTCCTCTGGCAGCTCCTGCTGCCCCAGGGGCTCAGCAGCCTCTCGTTGGATGACATGCAGAGAAACAGATTTCTCTTTCTCACTTATTCCTCCTTTCCAGCACACAACAGCTCCTTTCCACTTCTCTGGAGACATCCCTGCTCCCCAAAGAGCCCTTTCCCAGGGGGGTGCATTGGTGCTGGCCTGCCTGGCCATTCCTAGACCCTCCCCCATCCTCCCCATGAGGCCCTGAGCTGCTCTGCCAGTGCTGCTCTGCAGAGCAAGTGGCTGTGGGGCAGCAGGGCCACAGGTTGCCTCCACTCTGGCCATGGTGGTCATGATGGGAAGCAGACCCAGCCGGATAGGTATCACTGCACCATACAGCCCCTACCAAGGAGTCTGTGGCTGTGGATGATGCTCTGAGCAATCACAGGCCATTTCAAATGGCTCAGGCTGTGTTCAGGTGTGTGGTTTAATGTAACACACGAATTTCATTGAAGGTGACAAGAACCACTCTCCAGGCTCTCTTCCCTGTTCCTGCAGGGTCCACACTGCCCCTCATCAGACTGCAGAGCTCCCACTAGCCTTGGGTTTACCCTTTACCTTTGGATGACTGCCCTAGATTTTGTGAAGCTCCATTCTCTGCTCACCGCAAGGCACATGGTGCCCCTGGAGATGCCCTGTGCTCTCCTGGGGGCTGCATGCTCTCTTCGGGAAGCACAGGCCTCTGTCTCCCAGCCTGTCACACTGGAGATAGTAGGGCCTGACCATTCATCACCTCCAGGAGCACTGGGCACCCACAAATGAGAGCTGACTCTGGTCCTCATTCTTAACACATCACCGATAAGCTCATCACCTTGAGATAAGTTCATCACCCTAGGGAGCCCGGGAACAGCAAGAAGTCTCTTCAAGGTGAAAGGCCTTGAGCACATTTTAGACTGCAGCTTTGGAAGGAGAGCACAACCTTCAAGCACTGCACTGAGGAAATCTTGTTTTATTTGAGTGAAGCCAAGTCTGACACTGTGGCAGGCACATTTAAAGCAGGGTATTTCAGCCAGACAGAGTTTGTGCCACTGGAGAAGGGAGATGAATTCAAACACTTCTGCACAAACATGAGAATCACAGAGAGAATGCCCAAAGCACAGGAGCTGTTTCAGAAAAATTAGAAGCCAACTGTGAAGGGGGATGGGCAGCTTACTTCTTCTGAACTAGGACCAGCTGAATCAGTTTGTTCAGTGCATCTCTGAGCTCCCTGTTCCTCATGCTGTAGATGAGGGGGTTCAGCGTTGGAGGCACCACTGCATACAGAACAGCCAGCTCTAGGTCCAGAGATGGGGAGAAGACAGAGGAGGGCTTCAGATAGGCAGACATGCCAGTGCTGATGTACAGGGAGACCACAGCCAGGTGTGGGAGGCACATGGAGAAGGCTTTGTGCCGGCCCTGCTCAGAGGGGATCCTCAACACAGCAGTGAAGATCTGCATGTAGGACAGCACAGTGAAAACAAAGCAGCCAAAGATTAAGCAGGCAGTAACCACAATAAGCCCAACTTCCCTGAGGTAGGATTCTGAGCAGGAAAGCTTGAGGATCTGGGGAATTTCACAGAAGAACTGGTCCACTGTGTTGCCTTGGCAGAGAGGTGTTGAAAAAGCATTTCCAGTGTGCGGGAGAGCATTGAGGAAACCACTGGCCCAGGCAGCTGCTGCCATTTTGACACAAGCTCTGCTGTCCATGATGGTCCAGTAGTGCAGGGGTCTGCAGACAGCAACAAAGCGGTCATAGGCCATGATTGTAAGAAGAGAACACTCCACTCCAACTGAAAATGAAAACATGAAGAACTGAGTTGCACATCCCAAGAAGGAAATGGCCCTGGTGTTCCACAGGGAATTGGCCATGGATTTGGGGACAGTGGTGGAGATGGAGCTGATGTCAACGAGGGAGAGATTGAGGAGGAAGAAATACATGGGAGTGTGCAGGTGGTGGTCGCAGGCTATGGTTGTGATGATGAGGCCATTGGCCAGGAAGGCAGCCAGGTAGATGCCCAGGAAGAGGGAGAAGTGCAAGAGCTTCAGCTCCCATGTGTCTTCAAATGGTAGGAGAAGGAACTCGTTGAGGGAGCTGCCGTTGGACATTTGTTCTGCCATGGTTCAGGGCAATGTCCAAGGGGGAAAAGACATTGATAAGTTAGAACAGGCTTCTCTGAGCAAAACCCGCTCCAGTCCTCAGAGTACTCCCCATACTTTCTCTCCCCTTTGCCTTCATTCACTGTCCTTTCCTGCTCACTGGTTCATGCTGAGCATGCAGTGCCAGGACCTCTGTCCATAGGCTCCACAGGAGTCAGCTCTGCTCTGTTCAGAAGTGCAAATGGAGGTGTCAGACTGCTTTGTGTGTTTGGTGGGGATAACTGGGAATGGGCACCATGAGCTGAGTGGTGAGGACTTTCCAGATGTCTCTGTCACAGTGGGATGGACCCTGTCCTCATGTCAGTTGACTATCGTCACTCCTTCTCCAGGCACTGTAGTGGCAGTGGGAAGCGACTTGCTCTGAGGTACACATCCTGCAGCAGATTACATCCCCCTGTTCTGAGGAAAGACTGTGAGCATTTAAACACTAATTTTCTCCAGAAAATGGGCTGCAGTGGAGGGGTCTGTTTCTATATTTCCTGAGTTTTCAGATGCCTCCATCACACCATGGGAACATTCTTTGATGGGGCAGACATCTTTGGCGTTACAGGTGCTCTCAGCCTGAGCTCTTGCCCATCCCAAGGGGAAGAAGGAGCTCATGAGGACTTTGTACAAAGTTACGGGATCTAGTCTGTCTAGGAGTCTTGCCCCTCACTGCCCTGTGTTCACACCTCCCTCAGCTAGAGGACAGTCACACTCACAAATTACTCTGTGAAAGAAATGAGATGGAGTTGAGAGTGGAGGAGTTCAGTTTCAAAGTGAAGATTTCCAAATCCTTCTCTCTCAGCCCACATATGGAGAGAGTGCTCTTCAGAGCATTTGATGAGGTTTCTGACTCTCAGCTATCACACATACGATACAGGAGAGCTGTGATCTTCTGGAGGGCAGTTTGCAGCCTGGCAGAACACCCTAGAGAGACAGTCAAGAGGGCTAACGATGGAGCTTCTCCTTACAGGAGAGTCAGATCATTCCCCCACCAGACGAGATGTACTGCCACCTAGGAAGGTGGAAGGGGACATGGACACATTCCCTGCCATGAAGACAACTCCACACAGGACCCACAGGGTCAATGCCCTAAATGCCGCTGAACTCCCTCCTTCAGCCCGTAGAGCATGAGAGCAAGGACCAGAGCAGCACAGAGAGGTAGAGAAGCAAGGAATACCGTTACCCTCCTACCAAAGGGAAAGCAGTGAGAGACAGACAAGCAGTCTGGAAAGCCTTCTCCTCACCCAGCTGAGCACATGACCTCCCAGATGGCAACATCACAGGACAGTTGCTCCCGCTCCTTTGTTGCATAGTGGGAAATAGGCACATTGCAGGAGAAGTGCACCTCTCCTCTGCTGGAGCTCAGGCTGCTGAGGAGGGTGCTCATGCCCTGGACCCCTGGCCCTGAGGGCAGAGGCTCTGCTGGTGGGAGAGGAGACACAGGGGGCTTACTTAGAGGAAGATGTCTTCCCTTCTGCATTGAAGGGGATGACAAGGAGGTCTCCAAATTCCCCTTCCCCCCATCACACACAACATTTATGGTTCTCGTTTCCTCTTATTCACTCATCATATCTTAACTGCTTGGAGCTTTTCCTCCTGGGAGCTGCTTTTCTCTCCTAGGTCTTCCCACAGCCAGCACTTAGCAAACAGTAGGAAAATGCAAGATCCAGGAAAGCACTTACCTTTAAGGTAACCCCTGTCCCTGCCTTGATTGTCCTCTAATAAAGGCCTATTGAAAATATTCTGGGGTGAGCTGGAGCTGAGAGCAGCCCTGACCCACGCAGCACCCTCTCAGCAGGAGAACGAACCTGCCCTGCCAGGGGTCACTCCTCCCACTCAGAACTTCTCCCTGCACTGCTGTTGGGAGTCTCCTGGACAGGCTGAGTGCTGACCCTCAAGGGCAGCAGAGTCACTGTACCGGACACACAGCAGTCTGAGGCACAGGGATATTGCTCTGAATTACATCCCTGGTTAGAGCTGGACGCACTCTCTGGTTTCACATCCCTGCACTGGCCCTGGAAGGAAGTAGCTGTGATGTCCTGTCCCTCTGATCACTTAGCAATGAATGCCTGCTCTAAAGCACCACCTGCTCCAAACAGCAGAAGCTGGCAGAGCTGCCCTGAGAGACCCTTTCAGCTGTGGAAGGTGTCAGCTCCAGAAGAACTCAGTAGGAACCACAGCAGCAATGTGGCCCTGCTGCCAGAGACTTACTGTGTCAATGACTGTGAAGATTCCACCCTGCAGGGAGCTCTCAGCTGTCCTCCCTTTCCCAACTCTCTTTAGTTTCTGAGTCGCTCATCTCGTGCTGGTGCCCGCAGGCAGTGCCCTTAGTCCTGCTGCTCCTTTAAGAGGAGCTGCTCCTGGACAGATCTGTCTCTCTGTAATACCTGCTAGGTTGCCGTGGGTCCCGTGGTCCCAGGAGCCAGACCCAGCTTAGGAGCAGAAGATCAGCCGAAGACATGACTTCCTCTGTCCTCTGTGCACCCTTACGATGTTCCTCGGGCTCTAGGGCTGCCAGTTGCTGAAAGGCCAAGAGGTCACCCCCGAGAAATGTTCACTGAAGTAGACTAAAGTAATCACCAATGGTCCCTGTCTAAACCGTGGGGAGAAACTGAGTCCAGCACTGCAGTTTGTCTCATACAGAACAGTTTTCCAAGAGAGATGGAAATGTCTCTCTCTAGAAGGCCCTCCTCCCATCTCATAAGAAGGCAGGACACCAGCACCAGGACAAGAAGGGAGTTCATTTCCTTGTGCTTCAGGGACTGATTTACAGGAGTGAATTAATACATCTAATGCCCACTGAGAAACCCCTGGGAGGGAGTGTGATTCAGGACCCTCCCATGCACTCCACAAACTCACGGGACATGGGATTCCCCTTGCGCAAGTTGTAGTGTGCACTAAAATGCCTGTCTGCATGGGACAGAGGGCCCTGGACAGGCAGGAGGAATGAGTTGCCAGGAATCTCATGAAATTCAACAAGGATAAATACCAGGTTCTTGCACCTGGGACAGACCAAGACAGTGCAAAGATACAGGCCGGGGACTAGGCTGTCATGGAGCAGCTCTGCTGAAAGGGACCTGGGGGTCCTGGTGGGCAGAAGGCAAAATATGAGACAATCGTGTGCCCAGGTAGCAAGGAAGGCCAAGGGTGTCCTGGTCTGTGTGAACAGGAGCACAGACAGGAGATTGGTGGAAGCGGTGACCCCTCTCTACTACTCACTCCTTTAGAGCAAATGTACACTTCTGCATCCACTTTGGGGCTCCTTGGTCCTATAAAGATGGTAATAACTGGGAGCAAGTTCAGCAGAAGGCCCCGAAGGTGGTCTCAGAGCTGGAGCACTAGATCTGTGAATGAGCAGGGCTTGTTCAGCCTGGAGAAGAGATGCCTCTGGAGAGACCTAATAGAAGCCTTCCAGTACCTGAGAGGAGGCCCTGAAGAAGACGAAGCAAGGCTATTTATCATAGTCCACGCTGCAAGGACAAGAGACAATACCTTCCCATACAAACATCCCACCCATGTTTATTCTTCCCCATTGGCCCTGGTTTTGCTTGCTTTGTACCCTCACTTGGTATTTCTGAGATTATTGCCCTAATAAGTCCTATTTCAGGCAGGAATTCCATTACACTAGAACCTCCTTTTGTTACATGTGCTGTCCTGCAATTCTGCTTGCTGTTACCTTCTTAGAGGCACCACAAGGCAGCCTGAGCCCTCTGCACATGCACATTACAAGCTGGTATACCCAAGCTTCATTCTGGAGGACGTTGAGAAACTTGGGGATGGGGCCAAGAGAAACCTTGTGAAGTTTTGCAAGGAGAAGGGGCAAGTCCTGCACCTTGGAAGGATAACTCCATGCTTCAGGGCAGGTTGGGACCTTATCATCTGAGAAGTGTCCCTGAAGAGAAGGGCCTGGGTGTTGTGAGAAGCGCTACATGAGCCAGTGAGGCATAGTCATTGTGAATAAGGGCTGCATGAGGAGGAGTGTGGCCACCCACACAAGGGGAGCCATTATTCCCCCTCGACTCAGCCTTGGGTTGATGATAGCTGGAGTAATGTGTCCCAGGGTGGGTCTCCCAGGCACTTTTCTTGATAGTGGGAAGCAGCACAAGAAGGGGAAAAAGTCAAAATCTGCAGCTTGTGACGATCAAACCAGTCATCAAGATGAATCAATGTCACTCAAAGAGTAGTGCAATGGTGGAAAAGCTCATCCCGAGGAAGTCTGTGATCAGCTCCTGGCTCTTTGCTTCAAGGAACAGCCAGTGAGGACAGGGAGACATCAGTAAAGGGAGAGGTGAGAGCAAGGTGGGGAAGCAGGTTGGATGTCCACAGTCTGCAGGCACCCAGCTGCAAGTAAGGGACAGCGTAGGACAGCCTGGTGGAGATAGCTGAGGACATTGGCATGGTGAAGAGCCTGAAAGAGCAGAGGCCTTTGTTCTATGGCACTGACACCTACGAGGAGACAGCAAGGCCTCATTGTCCCCCTGTCCACCAGGGGACCCTGGGAGGTGTCGCATCACCATCCTGCAGTCAGCATTGCACACCCCCACCTGTGCACTGCTCCCCTCAGCAGCCCTGAGCAACGCATGGGGGAAAGGATCTCCCTTCGCAGGAGTTGGCTGTCCATACTCGGCCATTTTGCTTGATAAAACACATCAAGGGTAGACGCAGCATCAGAGTCACCTGCACATTGTCTTTGCCTACCTATAGTCAGTGCCTCCAATTTTCTGCTCTAATCAGCCCCTGGGGAGACTTTCTTGGTAACGGTCCTCAGTGGGAACCATTAATGCTCCGTGAAACTTTGGGCTCTGCTTCTGACTTTGGCTTCTTGAATGTTTTGTTCAGTCTCCTCTCAGTAACCGAGGCTGATAGACTCACCACAAAATACAACATGGGGCACATTAAAATGTAAAAAGTCCCGATGAACTTTGTCCTTCCCAATAATTTTCTTATAGTCTTGTAGGCCTGATTGCAGAGGTTTCAGGAGTGTAGCTGAAAGATGGAGACTTTAATAATATGAAAGTATTTCTGCATTTAAAATTTTATTATTTTATTTTCCACTTATAGAGTGACAGGAATATTCTCCTGTTGATACAGATCCAGAGTGTCCCCTAATGAAGCAGGACACATAGGGAAAGCAGTGTCTCAGGCATTGATCAGACAGTCTTCCTCTCCACCTCCTCAACCCTGCCGTCGCCCTCCTAGTCACCTGGGACTTCCATCGCTCTTGTTAAAGCTAAACTGCTTCCACTGAAGGTTGCAACTGCATTGTACATCTCATATGCCCCAATTCCCATCTATTTTCCTTAGACAAATAGCTGCAAATAGACATAGAGGTCGACATAGATCATTGTGGTTTTTTTAATTGCAAACAAAGAATAAAGCATGATAGAGTTTCATGAAAAATAATCACGCTCCTCAACAGTATGCTAAGTCCGAGCTGCCTTCACTGAGGTCCACTTCGCACAAGGTCCAGCCTTACTAGAATCCTTTTGTAAAGACAGGAAATGGTAGGTAGAAACACAGTTAAGGACTTGGTAAAGGACAGACTAGTGAAAGACGGAGCAAGCTTGAAACTCCCTGAAGTGCAAATGAGCAGCTCTGTATCTGAATGAACCAAGAGTATGGGGAGGAGGAAATTGGAAACAACGGGAAGTAACAACCTCCAGCTAGAGTGCTGCAAAGGTGATGTTAGAAACTGTCCATTTAATCAGGCCATTTGGAAATAGAGGAGAGAGTCATGCAGCTCCTGGTGTGTGTGTGGGGGGGAATGCGGGGGTCCAGGACCATGCTGTGAGTAGTGCTGCTCTTGGTGAACCTTGATGGGGCTGTGCTTCTGTGGTCTGTGTCGAGACAACGAAGAGCAAGCAGGCTGCTTGTAGGCCCATTCCCAAACTCCAGCACTGACAAAGACGGGAGCTGGTCACCTCACAAATGTCTGAATGAGCCAAAATGCAGGTCCTGAGGCACTGCACTTCTTCACAGGCTCTGCACTGGAGCCTGGGCAACAGCACTGCAGCATGTGGGCATGTTCTGAGAAGCCCAGGGTCAAAAATGAGGGAGATGCTGTGAATCAGGGCTGTACAGTCCCTTGAGAGAGCCAGGATGCTTGGGGGGATCCAAGGTGCCAGGCACTGTACCCAGGGGAGGAGCTCTGCTCCAAGGTGATGCTGAAAAAGATCAGCTGCAGTATGAAGAGGAGAAATATTTCTCCCTATGCCCAGCCAGAAGGAAAGCTGGGCAAAAATTCATGGAAAATGGGAGAACTTCCCCAGATTTACTACCTGGCCTTGTCCATAACTTTGGAGCACAGCAAGCACCAGCGTCCTGAAGAAAAGCCTCTGGAGGACAGGACTCAAAGACATGTTTGTTCTTTTCTGGTGTATCATACCTGTCTTAAGTACCCCAGACCCAGCTGAGGACTTTTAACACTAAATAGCCTGCTTTGGTGCCTCAAGGAAGAAGGTTGTGTCCTGCTCCATATTGTCCTACAGCCTGCTTCTACAGAAAGAGCGACCCACAGCAGAAACACATGACTTGGATCCTGTCCTTGAAAAATTCTAAACTCCAAACCAACCCCCACGCCCCAGGGAACTGCACAGGTCTCCTCAGTGCAGACACTTGTCGGTACAGGGCTGCAGAAGTGACCTCTCCAGTGCCCCATGTGAGAGATTCCAGAGCTGTTGGCATTGCCTGGAGACATTCCTGAAGAATTTAATAGATTTTTTGGTGAACATAACTGGGATGAGGAGAGGTGGCTGCTCTGTAGCACATGAGAGGAAATGTCCCAGCTCTCCCTGGCTGTGCCGTCTTCATAGCAGTGGCCTATTGAGGCCCCGATGACACAAACGGAGGTCACAGTGGGATGTGCTACCTCACAGGCAGGTCTCCCTAGGGATACAGCAGAGCCCTCACTTCCCTGTGAGGTCTGGGAGCAGGTGGGCACTGCTCATGTCCTCCCCACTGCTGCCCTTCAGAGCTGTTCCAGCGTGAGGAGTGGGGACAGTAGGCAGCAGAGCCACGTTGGGCCACTCATTGACAGACAGAGGATCAGGAATGCATTGGAGAGGCGATTGGGGTGATGAAATGGGAAAAGCATCCTTTTCTTCCTGACTGGACAGGTGAGCCAAGGGCAAGGGGGTAAATGAGATGCAGCTCTCAGACCATCAGCCCAGACCACCATTCCTTGTTCCCAGTGCTCCTGTGGCACTCCACGAAGGGTAAGAGATTCGGGAACTCCTTCCTCGTTTGTCATGCAGAGACTGTAAAATATAAAAACAGTTGTGGGTCCTGGGCTGTGGGGTGGCTTGATAGGATGTGGGCTGCCACAGGAGCCCTGCCTGAGGGTCCCATTTGGCTCAGGGGACAATGTGGCCACCAGGACTCCCGGGTCCTGTGGCTGGGGTTGTCCTGAGCCCCAATACTCCTGTGGGGCCAGCTCCATCCCCATGTGGAGGGTGAGGGGCAATCCATGGCCAGGTTACCCTAGGAGTGGGTCCCCCTTTGAGATCTGGATCTAGCAGGAAAGGGATCCTGTGTCCTGGAGCTGGGGTATGCTGTAGCTCCCATGGAGTTCTCAAGAGCATTCCCAGAATCTAATCTTTTTTGGGGGTGGTAGTAACTGCTATCTAAAGGGTGTTTTGCTGCACTATGAGCTTCGTGAGGCCAGGAGTTGAATCAGGGAGGCAATTCAGGAGCTGGCTCAGCTGTGGAGGAGGCAGGAGGAGCTGCAGGCAGCAATAGTTATGTAGCCAGGGTGTGGGTAGGGAGGTCATGGCTGTCAGCAAGAGTTATGCCAGAAAATGACCAGTGTCAAATCGGTTCTTTGGCAGGAGCTGGCAGGCCAGCTGGGGGCACATGGCTCCACTCTTGATGATGAGGTCACTTCTGTCTGAGTACCTGATAGGCCAGCTGCAGGAACAAGGCTTGGCTGGTGATGGTGAGGTCACTTGTGACTGCTGAACTGATTGGATCACAGCAGAGCTGTGCCTGGAGAGCGGTCTGTGAGGTGATTTGCAGTTGAGCAGCTGATGGAGCATCAGCAGCTCCATGGCTGGGCTATGGGCTTTGGAGCTCACTCCTACATTAGCAGCTGAGAGGTCAGCATTTGTCTCATGGAGGGGGAAGTTACCATGAGATGCCTGCTGTCTCAGAGGGTTACTGACCATTGATAGAGACATGTCTGTGGTGGTGACTGTGAGGTCATCTCCTTCTGGGTCCCTTAGAGCCCAGCAGCAGGCAGGTAGGCGTGGATGTTGACTGGGCAGACTCTTTTGTCAGAGGACATGATAGGCCAGCAGTAGCAAATGGCTGGAGAACTTATCTTGAGGTAACTGATGACTCAGAAGCCTGCTGGGGTCTGCGCTTAGGAGGGTACGTGAGGAAAAAGAGAGAGACGAGAGCTGGCATGGTGAGACCTTGGGAGAACACTTACTCTCTGCTTCCTGGAGGTGGGAAGGGAGCAGGTGCATGCCTGTGGCTGGCTGCTCAGAGGCATCACCTGCTGCAAGGCCTTGGAGGGCTGGAAGGGAATTGGAGGGCAGGAGAGTTGGGCTTTGTGTGTTTTGGGGCCCCTGGTGGGTCAGCTGCTTGCTGCCATGTCTATTCCTGTCCCTTGTGTGTCCCTGCTGCAGAGGTGTGTGTTAGCAGGGCACCCCTTTGGGGGCATCGGTGGGGTTGTAACATGTCACAGTGCTGGTGTTCCCTGTGGTGGGTACAGGGATGTCCCCAGTGGAGCAGTGCTGTGCATGGAGAGCCCTAGCAAGATGAGGAGGAAAGGGCTAGTCATGGGGATTTGTGGTGGCAGTGGACACGGGAGGCAGCCTTAGGCAGTGTTCGAGAGCAGAGCAGCAGGCACAGGCCCTTGACGAGCAGCTGAGGAATGGCAGGGAGTGGCCTCAGCACCAAAGCAGGGCAGAGAAGGTGCACAGCAAGGTCAGGAAGCAAGGCCAGAGGAAGGCCAGGAAGAGGACCGTATACCAAGTGGAGGTGCAGCTGCTGAGTGCTTCCATCAGTGAGTGCGCTGGGGTGCAGGCACCAGTACCCTCAGGTGTCCTGCGATAACGTCTTCCCCTCCCTCTCTCCTCTCAGTAGCCATTGCTATCCCTGCTGCCCACACACAGCAGGATTAGCGCCCAAGGATGGCCTCCAAAGTGCCTGCAGAGAGCCCTTGGCTGCACCCAGTTGTGTCCCAGCTGCAAAGCCTGGCAGACTGGCAGGGGGCCAGGAGGCTCTGCCTATCCTGCTGCCCCTGGGCACTGTGACTAAGTTGCAGAGTGACAGCATGGTGACATCGGTGCCCCGGGGCAACTCCACAGCCCCCAGTGCCAGTGGTCTGCTGGCACAGCATTGGCAGTCAGCACAAGGCCTCCAGGGTGCCAGCCCTCATGCAGCTCACATCTCCAGGATGCCAGGGCAGCTGGGCCTCTCCTTGTGTGGCTGCACATCTCCTGTGGGTGGCCAGGAAAGCCTGCTGGGCTCCTTCCTGTGCATTCCTGTGCACCAGGGTGTCCCTGTCACTACAGAACAGGCAGGAGTCTAGCCACATCCTGGCATGGCCACATCTTCTGCAGCGCCTCAAGCAGCCAGGTAGATGATCAGAGTTCGGTAGTGTGCCAGCAGCCTGGCAGTGGGGACCTCCTGGCAGAGATGATGGTGTTGGAGGTGAGGGGCAAGGTAAGTTCCTCTAGGCACCAGATCATGGCCCCAGGTGCCATGGGTGCAGATTCCTCTGCCTTCCTGCATCAAAGCAGCAGTGCCAGGGCCCTAGCGGCACATCTTCAGGCCCTGAAGAGCAGCAGGTCCAGGAAAGCAGTGCTCTCTCTTCTAAACACATGTTCACAATGAGGACAACCTTTTGAAGGTTGCACAGTGGTTACTGTGTCCATCAGCACGAATACCATGCACTGAGATTGCTGCTGCCAGGCCTCTCAGCTGTTGGCATAGGCCATTTGGATCGTTGTGCCTAGGACTTTCCAAAACGTCGGGACCTAAACCAACTTGACCAAGCACACGTGAGGAGGTTCATCCGGTTAATTCATAAAGCCCCCTGTGAACAACATTGTCCTGGGTTCCCCCCCTCTGCCTCCCTTGACAGTGTCAGTGAAAGGAGATGGCAGTGAGCAAGGCTCTGGATATGCAAAGGACTGAGCCCTTTCTGGAGCTGGAGCCTGTAGCAAAGTCTTGATTTTCCAAGCATCTTGAGCAGTGATGGGAATGGTTGGTGCAGACTCCATTTACTGCTGTCAGTCTCTCTACCAAACTTAGCATTCAGCCCCCTCACAGCTTGACAGGAGATTTCTGGGGCCTTGCACGTGCACCACTGCCTTCTTGTGTGCATGCCACCATGTTGGGCAGCTAGTTGCACAGCTCTCCAAGAGTTGGGCAAGAAATCTTCCTGGGCATGCCTGGTGTCTTTTCAGGAGACTCTACTGGAGATGTGCAGGCCCAATTTCTCATTGTAACTTTGCCATTGTCAGGGCACAGTAAGCACCAGCTGCTGCCTCCAAGATTGGGCGCTGAGAGTCAAAGACAGGCATAGGTCTGCCATGGGAGGGACATCATCAGCCATGGCCTACAGTACCCACCTGAGGCGAGTGAGGCAGGCCCATAGACAGTAACCGGGTTCAAACATGTGTACGTATGTTCCAGAGTGTTTGTGGTGATGGAACAGGCAGTGAGACACAGAGTACCTTTTGTAGTACCTCACCATCTGGCCTGCAGTGCGTAATCACCTCACCTTGTCCCTGCACAGCCCAGACTGTGCCCCACATAGATTTTAGAAGATACTGTGTTCTGGGATTTTCCAGGGTCTTCTGCAGGAGAGAGGCCGCGTAAGGCTGGCCTTTTCCCCTCCATCAGGATATGGAGACATGCAAAAGGATGGAGCTAGTCATGGACAATCCCATGGGTTTGGTGCACTGCCAACATTGGAAGGGCTGGTGTGTGACGATGATCACAGAGCAGCTTCCCCACTGTGTGGATATGTAGTGGGAAGATCTACGGGAGATCTGGCAGTGAGTCAGGGAACTGGCAGAGCACATGATCACAGCCGCAGAGTGTGTTCTCTGCACACTGACCAAACTCCTGTCAAGGTCAGACGTGCATATTCCCTCTTGTCAACAATGTTGAGCTGCTTCACAGCCAGTGGCTGCTCAAGCTGAGCACAGCTGAGATAAGGAAAGAGTTCTGGTAGATTTAAGAGGCCCTTAGGATACAATGAATTGAATCCCACCTGGGTGTCTGACTCGTGCTTCCTGTAGCCTCCTCTCACAGCCCCTCCTCCCCCCAAGCAGTTCCTGGGGCTGCCCAAGCAGTTTGGAGTGTAAGTCTGCTATTAAATCTATCCTGATTAACCTCTCATGAACTTTGAGTGTCTCTCTACACCAGTATCTGACCCTCCTTTTCCCACCTTGTGGTCACAGCATGCAACACAGGGAAGAACCAGAGCTGTTCTCCTCTGCACTTACCATGTCTGGATGCCTTTGCCAGGAGCCCTGCATTTGCCCTGCAAGCACACGTCTGAGTGCTCTCACACTGCTGGTCACATGCAGTAGCTTCCTGCTGGCATTTTTCCTCTCCTGGGTCCTTTCCAGCCCATCTCAGCCCCTACACAGCTCTCCTCACCTCCTCTGCCCTCTTCCCAGCCCATAAAGCACAGCTGCCCAGGATGGGGAGCCCTACAGAAGTGCCTGCTGCAGGAGGTTGTGGAGCTCCAGACACTGACCCCCACAGCCCCAACGCCACGGAAGGGCATAGAAGCTCCTAGTGTGGCCTCATGGTGGCTTAGCACTGGCCATGCCGGTCAAGACAGAGCCAGCTGGACCAGCATCACTGCACCTGACAACCTCCTTCCCTACCCAGGGTCTGAGGATATGGAGGATGGATGAAGTAATCACAGGGCATTTCACATTTCTCAAGGCATGTTCAGCGGTGTCATTAGACCTAGCCCAGTCCCTCTCCTGAGACTGCAGAACCCTGATTTGGTGCATTCCTTGGTTTGGCCCTTTATATTTGGGTGACTCCACTTGGTTTTGGGAGTCTCCACTCACTACACATCCCAGGCACACACTGTCTGGGTGGCTGCACATTCCCTTCCAGAAGGATGGGCATCTCTCACCAGCCCTCTCATATGTGAGACAGTCCTCAGCAGAGATCACTTGACCACTCACTCTCCCCAGGGGCACTGGAAACCCACCCACAAGTGGGGGATTAATCCAGCCCTCATTCCCTGATACATCACTCAAAAGAGTTAATGCCTCTTAGCCCACAGAAACTTCAGGCATCGCAACAAGGCCTTGTTGAGTGAAATTCTCTGAAAGCATTCTTGGTTCAAGGTGGTGAAGAAAAGCCCAGCTTTCAGGCACAGTGCTAGGGAGATCCCCTTTTATTATAGAGGTGCTACTTGGGAGGCCAGCTCTGACACAGTGATAGGCAGATTTACAGAAGGCCGCTGAGTCATATAGATGGGATTTGTGCCTCTGGAGAAGTGGGATGAATTCAGACATTTCTGTACAAACGTAACTATCACAGACAGAATTAGCAAAACAAAGGAGCTGCCCGAGATAAAGTTTAAATTCTTTGTAAGGAGATATCAGCAGCTCACTGCTGCTGAACTAGTACCAGCTGAAATAGTTTCCTCACTGCCTCTTGGAGCTCCTTGTTCCTCATGCTGTAGATGAGAGGGTTCAGTGTTGGAGGGACCATGGAGTACAGAACAGCCAGTACCAGATCCAGAGTTGGGGAGGAGATGGAGGAGGGCTTCAGATAGGCAAAGAGGCCAGTGCTGATGAATAGAGAAACCACAGCCAGGTGCGGGAGGCACATGGAGAAGGCTTTGTGCTGGCCCTGCTCAGAGGGGATCCTCAGCACAGCAGTGAAGATCTGCACGTAGGACAGCACAATGAAAACGAAACAACCAAAGAATAAACAGGCACTAACCTCAAGCAACCCAGCTTCCCGGAGATAGGAGTCTGCACAGGAGAGCTTGAGGATCTGGGGGATTTCACAGAAGAACTGGTCCACTGTGTTGCCTTGGCAGAGCAGTATTGAAAATGTGTTTCCAGTGTGCAGGACTGCATAGAGAAAACCACTGGCCCAGGCAGCTGCTGCCATTCTGACACAAGCTCTGCTGTCCATGATTGTGCCATAGTGCAGGGGTCTGCAGATGCCAACGTAGCGGTCATAGGCCATGACAGTGAGGAGACTCATACTCTGCTGAAAACAAGAAGACAACCAGGAAGACCTGGGCAGCACATCCTGAGTAGGAAATGGCCCTGGTGTTTTTCAGGGAATTGGCCATGGATTTGGGGACAGTGGTGGAGATGGAGCTGAGGTCAAGGACAGACAGGTTGAGGAGGAAGTACATGGGGGTGTGGAGATGGAGATCACAGATTATGGCTGTGATGATGAGGCCGTTGCCCAGAAGAGCAGCCAGGTAGATGCCCAGGAAGAAGGAGAAGTGCAAGAGCTGCAGCTCTCATGTTGCTGCAAATGCCAGGAGGAGGAACTCACTGATGGAGCTGCTGTTGGACATTTTGCACCTCATAGCTTGGGGGACTGTCCAAGGAAGAACAGAGAGACACAAATTAGGACAGACTTCTCTGAGCAAAGTTTTCTCATAAGCCCCCCCGAGCAGACATCCATTACTTCTCCCCATCTCAGCAGCACCATCACTGAGCTCTGTCTCTTCAGCTTTGCTTTGTGCTGGCTGAGTTTGCCATGAGGAGCTGTGGCCTCTGCCCATTGACTCCCGAGGAGCCAGTCCTGACCTACAGCACTGTGTACATGGGAACAGTGATGACTAAGATTTCTGTTCCCTGTTCTGGTCAGATTTAATCCACTCAAAATGTTGAAGAGATTTCAGGATCTGCACTCCCAGGGCTCTCATGAATAGCTTTAAGGCTCTTTTTTTTCTTTGGTTTTGTTTACCTGACTCTGACCCTGTCACACAGGAGAAGGCTTCTTGGAGGTAGAAATTCTCAGCGTTGCTTCGGCACTAGAAATGATCAGCTGTGATTCCAGACAGACAGAAAGATTCATTCTAGTTTTGGAGCAGAGGGAGGAGAGCTGTCCTGTCCATCTGGCTTGTTCCCAGCTGCCCTGTGCTCGCACCCTGAAAGTGGAGGAAATTGCAAAAAGTTTCCTTTTTTTTTTTTATCCAAAAAAGAAATGACACTGCAGAGAGCAGAGGAGTCTGCTTCCAAAGTAGCCATCAACACTCTTACACTTTTTCCTGAGAGTATGTGAGGAAGGTCTCACAATCCTCTTCTAGCCAGCAACAGCAACACATTGGGGTATTTCCAGATGCCCGCATCCAGCCTCCCAGTAGCATTTCTGTGTTCCCAGTATCTAGGTGGCTTCTCCCTGAGACACCTAGATTACACCCAGCTGCAATGGGAGAGCTGTGCCCTTCTAGGAGGGGCACAAGTTTCAGCCCAGCCAGACACCCCAGGGAAATGGCTGAATGTCCTAAGGATGGGGTGTCCTGGTGATAGACTTGGCTCAATGTCGGTCCCCTAAACTGCATTGTCCAGAGCCCCACAGGTTAGAGGGGGCTTGGACGCCTCACTGTCAAAGACACATCTGCATGGCAGGACCCACATGGTCGGTGTCTGAACGGTATCAGAACCCCTCCCGCGCCCAGAGCGCCCAAGGGGAAGGACAAGGGGCAACATGCACAGGTGGGAAACATGGAGGAATACCATGATACTTGTGCTGAGGGAGGCAGGGACAGGGAGGGACAGAGAGACACTCAGGAGTGTCTCCTCCCCTGGATGTCTGGCTGCTGAGGAAATGACCCACGCCCTGGACTCCACAGCCTGGAGAGCAGAGGGCTGTGCTGGCTGGGAGTGGAGCAGGGGCGTTGGAGTTGACAGTTTCCTCTCACACTCTGGCCAGGACTCTGCAGCCTGGACCTGTCTCTGCAGGGAGCTGATTCTCTGTCCCCACATCTCTCCCCTCAGTGATCAGAGACCCCATCCCACATGCTGATTATTCAGCTCTTCCCTGAAGAAAGCTCCCAGAGTTGGAACACTGTCCAGGGGCACCTCCAGGTTTCTAGGTGATAATGAGCAGGTGAGACAAACCTAGCTGAGGCTGGAAAAGTGATGCTGACTCTCTCTGTAGGCTTCAGGGTGGATGAAAGCATTTGCCGAGTCCCTGCCAGAACTGCTCCTCTCTCAGTGTCAATATCCTGGAGCCGCAGCCCCCTGTCTAAACCTGACAGATCCAATCCCATTTCACCCCACCCAAACAGAAAATAACTGAAAGCACCAACTCATGAAAGCACCTTCTCTTTCAACTCTCCCCTGCCTTGGCATTCCTGGTGAAATGTCACCTCTGGATATGACCCCCAGCCCTGATCTATGCAGTAGCCTCTCAATGGGGCAAAGTACCTGCCCTGACAGGGGTCACCCCTTTCACCCAGAGCTTCCACTCTTCAGCACTGTGTGGAGCTCCCCAGGCAGGCTGAGTGCTGACCCTCGCAGGCAGCAGAGTCCCTGCCCCAGGCACACAGCACCCTGGGGTGCAGAGACTCTGCTCTGAAGGACAGTCCATGCCCACCTGGGTGCACAAACAGGCTTCACACCCCTGAAGCCATCCATCCAAGAAAGGAGCAGGGTGACGTGTCCCTCGGACCTCCCTTCCTTCCTCTGGCAGGGAGTCCTTGCTCTGAAGTGTCTCCCCATCCTCCACACTCATGGGATGGGATGGGCTTAGAAGACTCCTCCAGGAAACACAGCAGCATTGCCCTGTAGCCAGAGACTTACCATGCAAAAGGCTGTGAAGATTTCTCCCACAAGGAGCGCTCCTCCGGCCTCTCACTCTGCACTGCCTTTCACTCCTGTCTTCTCTCATCTCATCTCCTCAGCAGCAGCAGGCAGTGCCCAGAGTCCTGCTGCTCTTTGCAGAGGAGCTGCCTCGGGACACAGCCATCTCTCAGCAGGGCTGCCACATTGCCATGAGCAACCTCTGTCCCCAAAACTGGCCTCAGCTCAGGAGCACAGGACAAGCTGAAGGCAGGAGTTGTTCTGTCCCTTCTGATCCCTCCTCGTGGGAGATGTTCCCTCAAGTAGGCTAAAATAATCACCTGTTTTCCCTTTCTGAAAAGCACAGAGAGACTGATTTCAACATTGCCATTTACTTCATCAGAGGATGCCTATCTATGATAAGTGGAAATGTCCTCATCTGCAAGCTCCTAGTCCCATCTCTTAACTAGGCATGACACCCAGACAGGGACAAGAAAGGGAGGCAATGTCTTTGGTAACACGTGACAGATCTTTGGTCACCTACTGAGGTGCTGAAGCCAGAATGTATGCAAACATACACAGCCTGGGGTGCAGGCAGGAGCAATGCACAAGCTGTCACAAGATCATCACCTGGCTGGAATAACAGAGATGTGGTGGGATCACTTGTGTGACTGGAGTCCTTCAATGGCAGGTACAAGTTCTACAGGGAAGATGAGGAGGGGGGTGCCCTATGTGTGAAGGGGTAGCTTGGATGTAGGGAGCTCTTCCATGGGATGGACCAAGGGAGGCAGCTCTGCAGGGCAGAAGAACTCAGGAAAACCGGCAGATCATTAAGGAACACGTCTGTCAAGAACAAGAATGCTCCTTAAAGAAGAGTTTGTAAAATTGGTGACATCTCTGGACCCTGGTTTGTCTAAAAAGCGAGCTCACACGTGAGCTCCAGGGGTATAAGGCAGCATATGGAAAGGGGAAGAAGGCAGAGGCTGCAAAGGAGGAATTTGGAAACAATATGTCCAGCAAAGTCAGGATGGCACTAAGAAAGCTAAAGTTCCACTGGGACAGACACCTGCAGGGGACGTGAAGGACAGAAAGAAGAGCTGCTACTGCTGCAATCCTAGCAAAAAAAAAAATATATAAAAGGAAATGTTGGCCCACTGCTGAATGGGGCAGAGATTTCCAGTAAAAGCAGATGTAGATTGGTCTAGGGAAGTCAGGCCCTTCCTGGCTTCAGCCTTCACCAACAAGACCTTCTGAGCTGTTGTGCTCAGAGTCAGGACTCCTGAGGAGAAAACCAACCCACAGGGCCTAAGTCTCTAGAACAAAGCCTACAGAAACCTATGGCAGTGGACAGCTGGCATCCATGGACAGGGAGAGAGTCGACTGCGAGGACAGCAAGGCTGCTCTCTATCCTCTTGTAAAGGTTGTGGAGATCAGGGAAGGTCCCAATGAGTAGAGAAAGGAGTGTGTTGTGCCCATCTTCAAAAAAGGCCACAAGGACAAACCAGGGAGCTGGAGGCCTTTCAAACTCACTCTGGAGAAGAGTGTGTCATAGAGCCAGCCTCTCCAGTCACATGTCTGGGCAGGAGAAGAAGGTGCCTGGGAAGAGTCAGCATGGATTTACTGAAGGTAAATCATTCCTGACCAACCTGATTGCCTTCTGTGATAAAAGACTTGCACATATGGAGAAGAGGAGAGTAGTGGATGGTGGCATGGTGACAGAGACAACTGTCTCAGAATAAAGACCTCTGTTCTTTCAGGCTCTTCAGCATGCCAGTGCTCTCCACTGTCTCCACCAGACTGTCCTACACTGTCCCACACCTGCTGCTGGGTGCCTGTAGACTGTAAACACTCAACCTGCTTCCCCACCTTGCTCCCACCTCGGGATCTCCCTCCCACTACTGATGTCTCCCTGTCCTCACTGACGATTCCTTGAAACAGAGCCAGGGACTGATCACAGACTCCCTCTTGGTGACCTGTAGCACTACAGCACTGCTCTTCGAGTGACACTGATTCCTGTTAATGTCTGGTTTGATCTTCCAAGCTGCAGATTGTGATGCTTTCCCCTTCTTATGCTGCTTCCCACTACCAAGAAAAGTGCCTGGGAGACCCACCCTGAGACACAAGTGCTGACACACTGGCATGGATAGCAGGTGGTAATGGAATGGTGAAAGGAGGTTCCCACTAAGACAGCAAACCCTGCAGTGCCCAAGGCCGCAGAGAAAGGGCTGGGCTGTGCAGGAATGCCAGGAAGGGGACTGACTGCGTGAGCTGGCTCTGTGATACTGTTGGGCATTTGTCAGATTTCTTGAACCAGTCTCCAGGAAGGACAAGGTGCCACTGAAGAAATCCCTGGGCCTGGGCAGTCTGTGATCCAGCTATCCTGAGATCCTCATTAGTCAAGTCCCTGTTTGTATCATCTGGTGGGGTGAGAAGAGGTTCAGTGGGAGGAGAGCAAGAAGTGTTTGAGACATGGTTTCCCTTTAAGTGCCATGCTGTATGTGCTAGAGATAGGTGGCTGTGCTGGACACCCTGAGCATCTGACGTGGACCTGTCAGCCCATTTCTGTGTCATTAAATGAAGTATCTGCCCTGAACTGGCAGGCAGCTGTTCGTAACATTGGACTCTGCATGTGTCTCAGCTTCACAGTGAGTGGAGCTCTAGTTGTAGCAGGCATCTAGTGTCATTTCAGATGGCCAAAGAAATTCCTCACCTGGCCCCATCCGATGCTCTAGGAGAACGTGGGTCTTCCATTTGCTGCAGCAAAGCAAGTGGTCATTGGTACATGCCTTGTACCAACTTCGTGTCTTCAACTGTCACCAAGTGTTTGTGTATGAGCAACTGATTCCCCCCCTCCATCTCCACTGACTGCAAAGGGAGCACAGACAAGGAGCTCTCATGCAGATACCTGCCGATTAGAAGGAGGCATGGGAGGAGGCGTAGGAAGATTTTCCAAATCAACAACTGGCTACACTGCTGGTATTGGCAACAGGGTTTTGGATTCTATGACCATGGAACATGGTTTGAAGACCAACAACTGGTGGGGAGAGATGGGATTCACTTCACCAAGCAGGGCACATTTGCCTTTGCAAATAGGTTGGCCAGTCTAGTAAAGAGGGCTTTATACTAGCTAGAAGGGGGGCGGGGGGGTATCATACAGATAGGGTAGATAACAAACCACAAGTTGGGTTGGGGGGTCTCCAATGGGTAAATCCAGCTAGGGATGTGTGTTTGGGACATGGCTATGAGCGACCCCCGTACACCCTTCATGGGAAACCTGCAGGCATGACTACCTCTTTAAAATGCAGGTATACCAATGCATACAGCATGGGGAACAAACAGGAGGAGCTGGAGATCTGTGTGCGACTGCAGGGCCATGATCTCATTGCAATCACAGAGACATGGTGGGATAGCTCACATGAGTGGAACGCTGTCATGGATGGCTACGTGATTTTTAGGAGAGACAGGCCAGAAAGATGATGTGGTGGAACTGTTCTTTATGTGAGAGAGCAACTGGAAGGCATCGAGCTCTGCCTAGGGGTGGAGGAGGAGGCAGTCGAGAGCTTATGGGTAAAGATCAAAGGTCAGGCTAACATGGGAAACACTGTTGTGGGTGTCTACTACAGGCCACCTGATCAGGAAGAGGAAGTTGATGAGGCCTTCTACAGACAGCTGGAAGTAGCCTGAATATCACAGGCCCTGGTTCTCCTGGGGGACTTCAACCACCCTGACATCTGCTGGAGGGACTACACAGCAAGGCACAAGCAGTCCAGGAGGCTCCTGCAATACATTGATGATAACTTCTTGTCAGATATGGTGGAAGAACCTATGAGGAAGGGGGTTCTGGATCTTATCCTTACCAAAAAGTTCTGCTGGATCTTGTCCTTACCAGCAGAGAGGAACTGGTTAGAGATGTGAAGGTTGGGGGCAGCCTTGGCTGCAGTGACCATGAGGTGGTGGAGTTCAGAATCCTGCAGGAAAGAAGTAAGGCAACAAGCAGGACTGCAACCCCGGACTTCAGGAGAGTAGACTTTGGGCTCTTCAGAGACCTAATTGGAGGAATCTCTTGAGTTAGGGCTCTAGAAGGAAGGGGAGGGGGCAGGAGAGCTGGCTAGTATTCAAGCATCACTCCCTCCAAGCTCAAGAGCGGTGCGTCCCAAGGAGAAAGAAGTCCAGCAAAGGGGGCAGGAGACCTGCATGGATGATCAAGGAGCTCCTGACAAAACTCAGAAAGAAGAAGAAAGTACACAGAATATGGAAGAGGGGACAGGCTACTTGGGAGAATTATAGGAATGAAGCCAGAGTATATAGAGACGCGACTAGGAAGGCTAAGGCCCAGTTGGAATTGAGTCTGGCAAGGCATATCAAGGACAACAGGAAGGGCTTCTTCAAATACATCGTTAGCAAGAGGAGGACTGGGGAAAATGTGGGCCCGCTACTGAATGGGCGGGGGCCCTGGTGACAAGGGATACAGAGAAGACAGAATTACTGAATACCTTCTGTGCTTCAGTCTTCACTGCTAAGGGCAGCCCTCAAGAATCCTGCAGCCTGGATGTGAGGGAGAAAGTCTGGAGAAGGGAAGACTTTCCTTTCATTGAGGAGGATAGGATTAGAGACCTTCTGGCAGGCTAGACATCCACAAATCCATGGGCCCAGATGGGATGCACCCACGGGTACTGAGGGAGCTGGTGGATGTTGTTGCCAGACCGCTCTCCATCATCTTTAAAAGGTCCTGGGGAACTGGAGAGGTGCCTGAGCACTGAGAGAAAGCCAGTGTCACTCCAGTCTTCAAGAAGCGCAAGAAGGAGGACCCAGGCAACTATAGGCCAGTCAGCCTCACCTCCATCCCTGGAAAGGTGATGGAACAGCTCATTCTGGATGTCAGCTCCAGACATATGGAGGAAAAGAAGGTGATCAGGAGTAGTCAGCATAGATTCCCCAAGGGGAAATCCTGCTTAACCAAGCTGATAGCCTTCTATGACAGAATGACTGGCTGGGTAGATGAGGGCAGAGCAGTGGACGTTGTGTACCTTGACTTCAGCAAGGCTTTTGATACTGTCTCCCATAACATCCTCCTAGAGAAACTCAGAAAGTGTGGGTTGGACGAGCAGACAGTGAGGTGGATTGAGAACTGGCTGAAAGGCAGAGCTCAGAGGGTCGTCATCAGTGACATGGAGTCTGGTTGGAGGCTTGTTGCTAGTGGAGTTCCCCAGGGCTCAATACTGGGTCCCATCCTGTTCTATTTATCAATCAATGACCTTGATGAGGGGATGGAGTGCCTCCTCAGCAAGTTTACTGATGATACCAAGGTGAGAGGAGTGGCTGACACACCTGAGGGCTGTGCTGCCCTTCAGAGACCTGGACAGGCTGGAGAGTTGGGCAGAGAGGAACCTCCTGAGGTTCAACAAGGGCAAGTGCAGAGTCCTGCACCTAGGGAGGAATAACACCATGCATCAGTACAAGGTGGGGGCTGACCTTCTGGAGAGTAGCTCTGCACAGAAAGACCTGGGAGTGCTGGTGGATGACAAGTTGACTCTGAGCCAGCAATGTGCCCTTGTGCCCAGGAAGGCCTATTGTCTCCTGAGGTGCATTAGGAAGAGTGTTGCCAGCAGGTTGAGGGAGGTGATCCTGCCCCTCTACTCAGCCCTGGTGAGGCCTCATCTGGAGTACTGTGTCCAGTTCTGGGCTCCCCAGTCCAAGAGAGACGTGGAGCTACTGGAGAGAGCTGGAGAGAGTCCAGCATACGACTATGAGGATGATCAGAGGGCTGGAGCACCAGCCCTACGAGGAAAGGCTGCGAGAGCTGGCCCTCTTCAGCCTGGGGAAGAGAAGAGTGAGGGGGGACCTTATCAATGTGTATAAGTACCTGAAGGGTGAGTGTCAAGGGGGTGGGGACAAACCATTTTCAGTTGTCCCATGTGACAGGACAAGAGGCAATGGGCACAAATTGAACCACAGGAAGTTCCGCCTGAACGTGAGGGGGAATTTCTTCCCTGTGAGAGTGATGGAGCACTGGCACAGGTTGCCCAGAGAGGTTGTGGAGTCTCCTTCTCTGGAGATCTTCAAGGCCTGCCTGAATGCCACCCTCTCTACCATGCTCTAACTGACCCTGCTGAGCAGTGGGGCTGGACTAGATGATCTGCAGAGGTCTCTTCCAACCCTACTGATTCTATGATTCTATGATTCTTTGCCATGAAAGACCCTAGCGCAGCAGCAGGAACCTGCTGGAGGTATGTACTTGTAAAGGCATGTGAGGCAAAAGAGGGAGATGAGAGCTGGCGTGGTGAGCCCCGGGGAGAGCACTCTCTTTCTGCTTCCTGGAGGTGGGAAGTGTCTGGCTGTTCACAGGCAGTGCCTGCTGCAAAGCCTTGGACTAGAAGGGAATAGGAGGGCAGGAGAGTTGGGCTTTGTGTGTTTTGGGGCCCCTGGTGGGTTATCTGCCTGCTGCCATGTCTAGTCCTGTCCCTGGTATGTCCCTGCTACAGAGGCACATGTTGGCTGGCCACCCTCCGTGATGCATTGGGGCAGGGGGTGCAGCGTGTCACAGCAGCTTCATCTCCTGTGGTGGAAATGAGGGTGTCCCCAGTGCTGTGCTGCTCTGACGGGGAGCAGGTGTCTGGAGAGAGCAGGGCTGTGCATGGGGAGCCCTGCCAAGATGGGGAGGAAAGAGTTAGACAGGGGGATTTGTGCTGGGGCAGTGGCAGTGGGCACAGGAGGCAGCGTTAGGCAGTGTTCAAGAGCAGAGCAGCAGGCACAGGCCCTCGATGAGCAGGGGAGGCACTGCAGGAAGTGGTCTCAGCACCAAGGCAGGCCAGAGGAGGTGCAAAGCAAGGTCAGGAAGCAAGGCCAGAGGAAGGCCAGCAAGAGGCCTGCGTACCAAATGGAGGTGCAGCTGCTGAGTGCTTCCGTCAGTGGGTGTCCTGAGGTGCAGGACACCCGGATGTCCTGCAATAATGTCCTGCTCGATAGCCATCGATAGCCCTGCTGCCTATGCAGGGGTGTGTTTGCGGCCAAGGATGGCCTCCAGGGAGCCTGCAGAGAGCCCTTGGCTGCAGCCAGCTGTGAAGCCTGGCAGACTGGCAGGGGCCCGGGAGCCTCTGCCTCTTCTGCTGCCTTTGGGCGTTGTGACTGCATTGTTGGGTGACAGCACGGTGACATCAGGAACCTGGGGCCACACTGCAGCCTCTCCGGCCACGGGTCTGCTGGCCCAGCATCAGCAGGAGGTACAAGGCCCCTGGGGTGCTAGCCCTCATGCAGCCCCTGTCACCAGGACACCAGGGCAGCTGAGTCTTTCCATGCATGGCCGTGCATCTACTGTGGGTGGCCAGGAAAGCCTGCTGGGCTCCTTCCTCCTGTGCACCAGGGTGGGCCTGTCACCACAGAAAGGGCAGAAGTCCAGCCACATCCTGTCATGGTGAAGTGGCTTCTCCCACAGGCACACAAGCAGCCAGGTAGATGAGCAGAGCTGGATAGTGTACCAGCAGCTGGGCAGAGGTGGGTATGTTGGAGGTGAGGTGCAAGCTAAGTTCTTCCAGGCGCCTGAGCAGCTCATAGGTGCTCTGGTTGCAGGTTCCTCTGCCTACCTGCCTGCCTCACAGCAGCAGTGCCAGGGCCCGAGCCAGCATGGTTCCCTGTCTTCAGGACAGAAGAGCAGCAGGTCCAGGAAAGCAGTGCTCTCTCTTCTAAACACGTGTTTCTGATGGGTTCAACCTCTTGAAGGTTGCACAGTGGCTACTGTGGCTGTCAGCACAAATACCATGCACTGAGATTGCTGCTGCCAGGCCTCCCAGCTGCTGGTGTATGTGGTTTGAATCGCTGGTGCATAGGATTCTCCAAGATGTCGGCACCTAAGCCACATCTCTGTAATAGACCCATGAAGCAAGCACTTTCTGACTGACCAGCTGCCATCAAGTCTATTGAAGACAGTCAACTCATGGAGCTAGAGTGTGCTTCAAGGTGTGCTCACAGGTGTGCTTAGCTGTCTGGGTGAGGTAGAACTCAAGTCAGCTTTCACATTAAACTCTCCAACATTGATGTAGGTGACCAGAGATTGAGAAGCTTCTGCCCCAGCCAAGCTGGCCAAGCACACATGAAGAGATCTGTCTGGTTAATGGATAAAGCCTTTTGTGAACAACATTGTCCTGGCTTCTCTCCTCCACCTCCTTTGACAGTATCAGTGAAAGGAAATCGCAGTGAGCAAGGCTCTGGAGGCACAGAAGATTGAGCCCTTTCTGGAGTTGGAGCCTGTAGGAAAGTTCTGATTTTCCAAGAATCTTGAGCAGTCCTCAGAGTGGTTGGCATAGGTGACATTTCCTGCAGTCAGCCTCTCTACTAAAGCTAGCACTCAGCCCCCTCACGGCTCGGCAGGAGGTTCCTGGGGCCTTGCACGTGCACCACTGCCTTCTTGTGTGCATGCCACCGTGTTGGGCAGCTAGTTGCACAACTCTCCAAGAGATGGCCAAGACCTCTTTTGTGGCATGCCTGGTCTTTTTGGAGGAGACTCAGCTGGATATGTGCGGGCCCATTTTCTCATTGTAGCTCTGCTATTGTCCAAGCACATCAAGGGCCCACTGCTCCCTCTGAGACTGGGAGGTGGGAGCCAAAGACAGACACATGACTGGCATGGGAGGGACATCAGCAGCCAGGGCCCCATCCCACAGTACCCACCTGAGGCGAGTGAGGATGGCCCAGAGATGAAAGTCAGGTTCAAGCATGGATCCAGATCATCTGTCATGTTCACGATGATGGGACAGGCAGTGAGACACAGAGTACCTTTTTTGGTACCTCACCACCTGGCCTGTAGTGCCTGACTGCCTCACCTAGCCCTTGCCCAGCCAAGGCTGTGCCCCATGCAGGCTTCAGCAGACACCATGCTCTGGGATCTGCCGGGGGTCTTATGCAGAAGAGAAGCCATGCAAGGCTGGCCTTTTCCCCTCCATCAGGATATGGAGACATGCAAAAGGATGGAGCTGGTCATGGACCACCCCACAGGTGGGGTGTGCTGTCAACCCTGGAAGGGCTAGTCTGGAAGAATGACCATGGGGAAGCTTCTCCACTGCGTGCATATGTAGGGAGAAGATCTGTGGGAGACCTGGCAGTGAGTCCGGGGACTGGCAGAGTACATGACCACAGCCCCAGAGTATGTTCTCTGCACACTGACCAAACTCCTGCCAAGGTCAGACGTGCATATTCCATCTTGTCAACAATGTCGAGCTGCTTCACAGCCAGTGGCTGCTCAAGCTGAGCACAGCTGAGATAAGGAAATAGTTCTAGTAGATTTAAAGGGTTCCTAGGGTACAACAAGCTGATTCCCACCTGGGTGTCCAACACATGCTTCCAGCAGCCTCCCATTAGCGACCCTCCCAGGCATTCCCAGGGCTCCCGAAGCAGTTTGGAGTGTAAGTCTTCTATTAAATCCAGCCTGATCAACCTCCCATGATCCTTGAGTACCCATCTTATGCTGGTATCTGACCTTCCTTTTTCTGCCTTGTGCTCACAGCACACAGCACAGGGAAGAACCTGAGCTCTTCTCCTCTGCACTCGCTATCTCTTGGTGTCTTTCCCAGGAGCCCTGTATTTGCCCTGCAAGCACACGTCTCTGTGCTCCCACACTGCCACTCACGTGCAGCAGCTGCCTGCTGGCACTTCTCCTCACCCAGGCCCTGTGCTGCGCAGCTCAGCTCCTCCCCATCTGTCCCCACCTCCTCTGCCCTCTCCCCAGCCCACCTAGTACAGTAGCTCAAGATGAGGATGATCCATGACAGTGCCTGCTGCAGGGAGCTGCAAAACTCTGGATGTTCACCCATAATCTAGGCACTCTGAAGAGCACAGCAGCTACAGGGCGGAGGGTGGTGGTGGTCAGAGAGGTGTGTCAGCCTCCCCCTCAGCCCTAGGGCTGTGGTCTACTGTGGTCTAGCAATGGCACAAAGAAATGTAGTCCAATCACTCCATTTCTCCACTTCTCCCATGGCTACGACATCCTTAACCCTGGCTGTATGAAGACCCTCTGGCCAGCCCTTCTACCCAGGACAGCACGAGAGTCCTGGGTGCGAGGAGCCTCAGGATCCAGTGACATAGCAGCCTGCCCTGAACTGACAAACATAGCATCAGGTTTTTATTTATTCCTCCCCACAAGCATGTGATTGCTCCTTTCTTCTCTACAGGCATCCTTGCTCCCCAGAGAGCCTTTCCCCAGGCCAGTGGGTCTATGCTGGCCTGGTCAGCCATTCTTGCACCCCTCCCCAAGGCTCTGCATAGGCCATGGTGTGGTGTTGCTGCTCTGCAAGGCGAGTGGGCCATGAGGCCCCAGGGGGACTCAGCCTTGGCAGTGTTGATCAGGGAAGTGGCTATTGGACCAGCATCACTGCATCTGACAACCTCCCACCCAGAATCTCCAGCTGTGGAGGATGGATGGAGCAATCACAGGGTATTGCACATTGCTCAGGATGTTTTCAGAGGTGTCATCAGACCCAGCCCACTCCCTCTCCTCAGGGACATGTGGGGCATTCCTTGCTTTGGCCCTTTACATTTGCTTTACTCTGCTTGGTTTTGGGAGTCTCCACTCACTGCCCATTCCAGGTACATGCTGCCCCTGGAGATGCCCTGTGCTCTCTGACTCCATATCCCTTCCAGAAGGATGGCCATCTGTCACCAGCCCTCTAATATGTGGGACAGTCCCCAGCACACACCTCTTGACCACTCACACTCTCCAGGGGCACTGGGCACCCACAAGTGACAGTTAAATCCAGCCCTCATTCCCACACACATCACTCAAAAGAGATGATGCCCCTTAGCCCATGGAAAATGTAAGCACAACAACAGGGCCTTCCTGGGTGTAATTCCCTGAGTGCATTCTTGACTCCAGCTTTGGAAAAAGACTCCATCATTCAGGCAGAGTACTCAGAAGACCCTCTTTTATTACAGAGATGCTACTTGGGAGGCCAGCTCTGACACAGTGATAGGTAGATTTACAGAAGGCCTCTGTGTGAGAAAGACAAGGTTTGTGCCTCCAGAAATGTGGGAGGAATTCAGACATCTCTCCACAAACATGACTATCACAGACAGACCTCCCAGTGCACAAGAGATGCTGGAGATAAAGTGGGAAACAACTGCTAGGAGAGATGGGCAGCTCATTGCTGCTGAACTAGTACCAGCTGAAACAGTTTCCTCACTGCCTCCTGGAGCTCCTTGTTCCTCATGCTGTAGATGAGGGGGTTCAGTGTTGGAGGCACCACTGAGTACAGAACAGCCAGTACCAGATCCAGAACTGGGGAGGAGATAGAAGGTGGCTTCAGGTAGGCAAACATGACAGTACTGACAAACAGAGAGACCACGGCCAGGTGCGGGAGGCACATGGAGAAGGCTTTGTGCCGGCCCTGCTCAGAGGGGATCCTCAGCACAGCAGTGAAGATCTGCACGTAGGACAGCACAATGAAAACGAAACATCCAAACACTAAACAGCCGCTAATCCCAAGAAACCCAACTCCCCTGAAGTAGGAGTCAGAGCAGGAGAGCTTGAGGATCTGGGAAATTTCACAGAAGAACTGGTCCACTCTGTTGCGTTGGCAGAGCAGTAGTGAAAATGTGTTCCCAGTGTGCAGGAGAGCATTGAGAAACCCACTGGCCCATTCAGCAGCTGCCATTCTGACACAAGCTCTGCTGTCCATGATTGTGCCATAGTACAGGGGTTTGCAGATGGCAAGGTAGCGGTCATAGGCCATGACAGTGAGGAGAGAATACTCTGCTGAAAACAAGAAGACAACCAGGAAGACCTGGGCAGCACATCCTGAGTAGGAAATGGCCCTGGTGTTCCAGAGGGAATTGGCCATGGATTTGGGGACAGTGGTGGAGATGGAGCCAAGGTCGAGGAGGGCAAGGTTGAGGAGGAAGAAGTACATGGGGGTATGGAGGCGGTGGTTGCAGGCTATGGCTGTGATGATGAGGCTGTTGCCCAGGTTGGCAGGCAGGTAGATGCCCAGGAAGAAGGAGAAGTGCAAGAGCTGCAGCTCCTGTGTGTCAGCATACACCCGGAGGAGGAACTCAGTGAGGGAACTGCTGTTGGACATTTTGCACCTCTTGAGCTTGGGGGACTGTCGAAGGAAGAACAGATAGACACAAATTAGGACAGACTTCTCTGAGCAAAGCTCTTTCAAACCGCCCTCCCCCCGAACACACACACAGTAGCACTCCCCATCTCAGCTGCACCATCACTGAGCTCCATGGCTTAAACTCTGGTTTGTGCTGGCTGAGTTTGCCATGAGGAGCAGCGGCCTCTGCCCGTGGGCTCCCGAGGAGTCAGCCCTGACCTACAGCACTGCCTACATGGGAACAGACGTGACTCAGATTTATATTCCCAGTTCCAGTCAGATTTAATCCACTCCATTCTAAACAATGTAGGTTCATGAATAGTTTTAAGGCTTCTTTGGTTTTGTTTTCTTTAGTTGAATTTGACCCTGTCACACCGGAGGAGGATTCTTGGAGGTAGAAATCATCCACACTTCTGCTGCACTCAGAATGACCATTTCTGATTCCACAGAGGCAAAAGGATTCACTCTGGCTTTGGTGCAGAGGGAAGAGTTCTGGCTTGTTCCCAGGTGCCCTCTGCCCCCATCTCAGAGGTGTAGAACTCTTGCGGAAAGTTTCCTTTCCATGTTACCAAAAAGGAAATGGCACTGTGGAGAGCAGAGAAATCCACTTCCAAAGTGCCCATCAGCACTCTTTCAGAGGGTATGTGAGGGGGGTCTCAGCCCTCCCCTTTTGGCCAGCAACACACTGGGCTCCTTCCAGCTGCCCATATCCAGCCTCCCAGTAGCATTTCCGTGTTCTTAGGATCTAGGTGCTTCTGCCTAAGGCACCTGGGTTATACCCAGCTGCAAAGGGAGAGCTGTGCCCTTCTGGAGGGCAGCTTGCAGCCCAGCCAGACACCCCAGGGAAATGGCTGAATGTCCTAAGGATGCTGAGGGTGTTCAGAAGAGAGAGTTGGCTAATTCCTGCCCCCCTACACTGCATTGTCCAGAGCCCCACAGGTTAGAGGGGGATTTGGGCCTCTCACTGTCAAAGACATATCTGCATGGCAGGACCCACATGGTTGGTGTCTGAACTGCATCAGAAACCCCTTGCCCAGAGCGCCCAAGGGGAAGGACAAGGGCAGCATGGGCAGGTAGGAAAGAAATAGGCAGCAACGTCATGGTATTTGTGCTGAGGGAGACAGGGACAGGGAAGGACAGAGAGACACTCAGGAGTGTCTCCTCTCCTGGATGTCTGACTGCTGAGGAAATGACTCATGTCCTGGACCCCACAGCCTTGAGGCAAGAGGGCTGTATTGGGTGGGAGAGGAGAGGGGACTTTGGAGTTGATAGTTTCCTCTCACACTTTGGCCATGGCTCCGCTGCCAAAAGCCATCCCTGCAGGGAGCTGTGTCTCTGTCCCCACATCTCTCCCCTCTCAGTCATCACAGACCCCATCCCTCATGCTCAGCATTCAGCTCTGCCCTGCAGAAAGCTCCCAGAGGCAGGACACTGTCCAGGGGCACCTCCAGGTTTGTAGGAGCTAAGGAGCAGATGAAGCAAACCTAGCTGAGGCTGGAAAGGTGATGCTGACTCTATCTGTAGTCTCCGGGTAGATGAAAGCATTTGCTGAGTCCCTCCCAGAACTGCTCCTCTCTCAGTGTCACTGTCCTGCAGCCTCAGTCCCCTGTCTAAACCTGACAGATCCAGTCCCATTTCACCCCACCCAAACAGAAAATAACTGAAAGTACCAACTCATGAAAGCACCTTCTCTTTCAGCTCTCCCCTGCCTTGACATTCCTGCTGAAAAGTCACCTCTGGATATGTCCCCCAGCCCTGATCCATGCAGCAGGCTCTCCATGGAAGAAAGTACCTGTCCTGTCAGGGGTCTTTCCTTCCTCCCAGACCTTCTCCCTCCAGTGCCATGGGGATCTCCCTGCACAGGCTGAGTGTTGACCCTTGCAGGCAGCAGAGTCCCAGCCCTAGGCACACAGCACCCTGGGGCACAGACACTCTGCTCTGAAGGACAGTCCATGCCCACCTGGGTGCACAACAAGGCTTCACACCCCTGTAGACATCCATCCAAGAAAGGAGCAGAGTGACATGTCCCTCTGACCATGTGGCACGGAATCCTTGTTCTGAAGTTTCTCCCCATCCTCCACACTCACAGGATGGGATGGGCTTAGAAGACTCCTCCAGGAAACACAGGAGCATTGCCCTGTAGCCAGAGCCTTACCATGCAAAAGGCTGTGAAGATTTCTCCTCCCACAAGGAGCTCTCCTCTGGCCTCTCACTCCACACTGCCTTTCACTTCTGTCTTCTCTCACCTCATCTCATCTCATCTCCTCAGCAGCAACATGCAGAGCCCAGAGTCCTGCTGCTCTTTGCAGAGGAGCTGCCTCAGGACACAGCCATCTCTCAGCAGTGCTGCCAGGCTGCCATGAGAAACCTCCATCCCCAAAACTGGACTCAGCTCAGGAGCACAGGACCAGCTGAAGGCAGGAGTTGTTCAGTCCCTTGTGATCCCTCCTCCTGGGAGATGTTCCCTCAAGTAGGCTAAAATAAACACCTGTTTTCCCTTTCTAAAAAGCACAGAGAGACTGATTCCAACATTGCCATTTATTTCGTCAGAGGATGGCTGTCTATGATACCTGGAAATGTCCTCATCTGCAAGCTCCTAGTCCCATCTCCTAACTAGGCAGGACACCCAGACAGGGATAAGAAGGGAGTTCACTGACACATGGTTCAGTCAATCTCGGCATCACATCCTGGTTTTGAAGACCCTGCGTTGCATTTAGATTCAGATCGCCCTATTCCCCCTGTGAACTCCACAAACACACAGGAGGTAGGATTCCCCCTGCCAAAACTGAAGGGAGCACAGCACAGAGGTCTGCATGCGAGCTCCTTGTCTAAGCTCCCGTTCTAATCACTGGAGATGGAGGCTGGGAGTCAGCTGCTCAAACACAAAGACTTGGTGACAGCTGAAGAGACAGAGGTCATCCCAGGCATGTGCCAGTGTCTGCTTGCTCTGATGGAGTGACTGGGAGCCCTGAATCCTCCTAGAACATCAGGTGGGGGCCAGGTGGGAAAATATCTTGGTCATCTGCAATGATGCTATGAAGCTGAGACTAATGAAAATTCCACTGTTACGAACAGCAGTTCTAGTTCAGTGCAGACACGTGATTTCAAATGGCAGGGGTGTCCAGCACAACCACTTGTCTCTAGCAGATCCACCCTGGGACCTAAAGGAAAACCATGCCCCTTTGGAGTGACTGCTGGGCACGTGCCCCAGGGCATCTCGGGTTTCCTACATGTGCCCAAACAAACGAATAGCAACACTGGGGACTGGGCTAATGAGGAGCTTAGAGTGGTGGTATCACAGGTTGCCCAGGCTCACAGACTTCTTCAGCAACACTTTGTCCTGCCTGGAGATTGGTTCGTCTGTCATGGGCCCCAAGGTGTCACACAGTCAGCTCGGACAGCCAACTCCAGTACTATTATTCCTGCACAGCCCAGCTGTGTTCCTCCCTGGCCTTGGGCACTGCAGGGTTTGCTCTCATAATGGGAACCTCCTTTCACCATTACATTACCACCTGCTATCCATGCCAGTAAGCCACCACTTGCACTCAAAGCCTTTGCATACATAAGGTCTTTGGTAACACGTGACAAATCTTTGGTCACCACTACAACGAGGTGCTGAAGCCAGAATGTATGCAAACACACAGAGCCTGGGGTGCAGGCAGGAGCAATGCACAAGCTGTCACAAGATCATCACCTGGTTGGAATAACAGAGATGTGGTGGGATCACTTGTGTGACTGGAGTCCTTCAACAGCAGGTACAAGTTCTACAGGAGGGACCACCAGGGAAGATGAGGAGGGGGGTGCCCTATGTGTGAAGGGGTAGCTTGGATGTAGGGAGCTCTTCCATGGGATGGACCAAGGGAGGCAGCTCTGCAGGGCAGAAGAGCTCAGGAAAACCAGCAGATCATTACGGGACACATCTGTCAAGAACAAGAATGCTCCTTAAAGAAGAGTTTGTAAAATTAGTGACATCTCTGGAGCCCAATTTGACAAAACAGGGAGCTCACATGTGAGCTCCAGGGCTATAGGGCAGCATATGGAAAGGGGAAGAAGGGAGAGGCTGCAAAGAAGGAATTTAGAAACATTGTCCAGCAAAGTCAGGATGGCACTAAGGAAAACAAAGCTCCTCTGGGATAGGGACATCCGCAGGGGACGTGAAGGACAGGAAGAAGAGCTGCTACTGCTGCAATCATAGCAGAAAGATAAAAAAGGAAATGTTGGCCCACTGCCGAATGGGGCAGAGTAAAAGCTTTTTCCAGTAAAAGCAGATGTAGATTGGCCTAGGGAAGTCAGGTCCTTCCTGGCTTCAGCCTTCACCAACAAGACCTTCTGAGCTGTTGTGCCCAGAGTCAGGACTCCTGAGGAGAAAACCAACCCACAGGACATAAGTCTCTAGAACTCAGCATACAGAGATCTGTGGCATTGGATGGTTGGCATGGAGAGAGTCGACTGCGAGGACAGCAAGGCTGCTCTCTATCCTCTTGTAAAGGTTGTGGAGATCAAGGGAGGTCCCAATGAGCAGAGAAAGGACTGTGTTGTGCCCATCTTCAAAAAAAAGGCCACAAGGACAAACCAGGGATCTGCCGGCCATTCAACCTCACTCTGAAGAGTGTGTCATAGAGCCAGCCTCTCCAGTCACATGTCTGGGCAGGAGAAGAAGGCACCTGGGAACAGTCAGCATGGGTATACTGAATGTAAATCATTCTTGACCAACCTGATTGCCTTTTGTAATAAAAGACTTGTACATGTGGAGAAGAGGAGAGTAGTGGATATCCAGAAGACATTCAGAAGGGCAAAAGGCTGTTTGGATGATCGAGCTCAGAGCATTTTCAGGAATGAGTCATGCTTTACCAGGATGACAGTTAAAGGTGGGGTATGCAGGGGTATACCCTGTACCCTGTCCTGTTTGAAAGGCTCATCAGTCAGGCAGAACAACACATGCATCAGGACAGGCAGAGCCCTCACTGGCAGAGGACCGATCCTGAGAAGGGCCTGGACGTTGCAAAGGATGCCATATGAGCCTGTGGTGTATACTCACCACCAATGAGGCTGGATGCACACAGGACTGCATTAGGAAGAGCATGGTCACCCAGAGAAGGGCAGGTCTTATCCCCCTTGACTCAGCACTGGTGTGGCCACGTCTGGAACAGTGTGTCCCAGTGAGGGCTACCCAGGGCTGGAGGAATGGGGAGCAAATGGAAAGGGTCCAGAGGAGGCCTGTCAAAAAAGGCATGGGGTCCTCAAGCACATGGCCTTTATGGAGAGGCTGAGGGACCTGGGATGCTTTAGCTTACTGAAATAGAGTCTACGGTCAGTAGGGTACTGCACTGCCCTTAGTATAGCTCGCTGGACTGGAATGTCATCATAGACAGCTACGTGCTTTTTAGGAGAGACAGGCCAGGAAAGCAAGGTGGTGGTGTTGCTCTTTATGTGAGAGAGCAACTGGAATGTATTGAGCTCTTCCCAGGGGTAGAGGAGGAGCCAGTCAAGAGCTTTTGGATGAGGATTAAATAGAAGGGTAATGTGGGGGACACTGTTGTGGGTGTATACAATAGGCCACTTGATCAGGAAGAGGAAGTCAATGAGGTCCTCCACAGACAGCCGGAAGTAGCTTCATGATTGCAGGCCCTGGCAGAAACAATCATAAGGCTCCCATACAGCACTGATGATAACTTCTTGACACAGGTGGTGGAGGAGCCACCGAGGAGGAGAGTCCCGCTGGACCTAGTCCTGATCAACAAAGAAGGACTGGTTGGAGACATGAAGGTAGGGGCAGCCTTGGCTACAGCAACCACGAGATGGTGGAGTTCAGGATCCTGCATGGAGGAAGCAAGGCAATAAGCAGGATTGGAACCCTGGACTTCAGGAGAGCAGACTTTGGGCTCTTCAGATTCCTACTTGGAGGAATCCCAGGGGTTAAGCCTCTAGAAGGAAGAGGAGTCCAAGAGAGCTGGCTAGTATTCAAGCATCACTTCCTGCAAGCCCAAGAGCGGTGCATCCCAAGGAGAAAGAGGCACAGGAAAGTGGGCGGGAGACCTGCATGGATGAGCAAGGAGCTCCTGGTAAGATGGGATACCAGGCTGAAAGGAGTGGCTGATACACCTGGGGGCTGTGTTGCCATGTAGAGAGACCTCGACAGGCTGGAAAGCTGGTCAGAGAGGAACCTCATGAGGTTCAATAAAGGACGAGTGCAGAGTCCTGCACTTAGGGAGGAATAACACCACCCACCAGTACAGGCTGGGGTCTAAGCTACCAGAAAGCAGCTCTGCAGAGAAGGACCTGGGAGTTTTAGTAGAAAACAAGTTGAGCATGATCCAGCAATGTGCTTTTGTGGCCAAGCAGGCCAGTGGTCTCCTGAGGTGCATTAGGAAGAGTGTTGCCAGGTAGCTCAAGGTGTTGTCTGAAAATTGGATTTGTTTTCTCAGTGTGCAGGCAACCAATAGACACATTGGGTCAAGATATTTCTTTCATTTCTGCGCAGAGATAGGTGCTAACTGGTAGATCCACAAAGCCAGCACACCTTCTCCTTTTCTCGTTCTATAATTACACACACTCACTATATAAATAAATGTATGTAAGTATAAATAAATGTATATATACGTGATCTCATGGCACAAAGTGCAGCCATTGGTCTAGCATTGGCCGATCAGTCAATGCTGCACAAGTGACCCTACAACAAAGAAGAGCAGCCACATGACTACCATGGACCTGTCAAGCCCTGAGGCACAACTGACCCCACCAGCACAGCCAGCAGCAATGGCCATAGCACTGCCCTGGGAGAAAGTGAGGCAGAAGTGACCTCACAACCACACACATCAACCACATGACCAGCACTGTCCCAGCAGGCACTGGAGCACAAGTCACCTCACAAGCAGAAGCAGCAGCCATGTGACCAGCACTGCCAATGAGGCCCTCATGCACAAGTGACCTCACAGTCACAGGCACCAGCCCCATGACCAGTGCCAGCCTATCAGGCAGTGAGGCACAAGAGACCTCACGACCACAAACAGCAGCAATGTCCATAACAGTGGCAACAAGGGCCGCAGGCACAAGTGACCTCACAGCCACAGATACCAGCCAGGGGCTTAGCATGGTCCGAGGAAGGACGGAGGCAGAAGTGACCTCACCACCACAAAAAGCAGACAGGTGCCTGGCACTGGCTTATCAGGCGATGGTGCAGAAGCCACCTCTCAACCAGAGACACCATCCAGGGGCCTACCACTGGCCTCTGAGGGCCTCAGGCAGCAGTGACCTCACAAACACAAGCAGCACCTGTAGGCCTGGCATTGCCCTGTCAGGGACTCAGGCAGAAGCGACCTCACAAGCACAAACGCAGCCATGGACCTAGTGCATGCCTGTAAGTCCCTGGTGCACAGGTCACCTCACAACCACAACTAGCAGCCAAGGGCCGAGCATTGCCCCATCGGGGACGGAGGCGGAACTGACCTCAGAAACACAAACACAACCCATGGGCCTAGCATAATCCTGCAAGTCACTGGTGCACAAGGGACCTCACTACAGTTAACATCAACCACATGACCAGGACTGTCCTATCCAGCACTGCTGCAGACCCGACCTCACAAACAACAGCCGCATAACCGTAGCTGGCCTATGAGGCACTGAGGCACAAGTGCCCCACATCCACTAGCAGCAGCCACAGCCATGACACTGGCCTATCAGGGACTCATGGAGATCTGACCTCACTCACAAGCACAAAAAAGCCACATGACCAGCACTGGCCTAGCAGGCACCGGGTCACAGGCGAGCTCACACCAGCAAACAGCATCCATGGGCCTACTGCTGGCCTCTCTGGTCCTCAGGCAGAAGGGACCTCCCAAGCACAAAGAGCAGCTGCCTGCCTGGGAGCGGCCTATCAGGCCCTGAGGCACAAGTGACCGCAGGACCACAAACAGCAGCCAGAGGCCCAGCATTGCCCTGTCAGGCACTGGGGCACAAGGGACCTCAGAAGCACAAACAACAGACATGTGCCTGGCATTGGCCTGTCAGGCATTGGTGCATAAGTGGCCTCAAAATCACAAACAACTACTACATGCCTACAGCTGGCCTACCAGGCACTGCTGTACAAGTGACCTCACAAACACAACAGCAGTAATGGCCTGGTACTGCCCAAATGAGCACTGAGGCAGAAGTCACCTTACAACAACTAAACAGCAGCCATGTCACCAGCACGGCCCCATCAGGCACTGAGGCACGAGGGACCTCAAAACTAATAACAACAGCCATTTCTCTAGCATGGGGTTATCAGGCACTGAGGCACAAGGGACTTTGTACCAGAAACAGCAACAACATTGAGGAGGAATTTCTTCACTGTGCGAGGTCACTTGTGTATGAGGGCCTCATAGGCCAGTGCTGGTCACATGACTGCTGCTTCTGCTTGTGAGGTGACTTGTGCCCCAGTGCCTGGTGGGACAGTGCTGGTCATGTGGTTGATGTGTGTGGTTGTGAGGTCACTTCAGCCTCAGTTTCTCCCAGGGCAGTGCTATGGTTGCCCAGAGACGTTGTGGAGTCATCTTCTCTGGAGATACTCAAGGCCCGCCTGGATGCAACCCTGTCTAACAAGCTCTAGGTGACCCTGCTTGAGCAGGGAGGTTGGACTAGATGATCTCCAGAGGTCCCTTCTAACCTTACCAATTCTACGATTCTATGACCATCACAGGCACAAACAGCAGTCACGTGTCTCCTTGTTGCCTGCCATTTACAGGTGCACAGGTGGCTTTACACTGTGTATCAAAAGACTTTGCTTGCTGCTTGCAGATCCTGTTCTGAGGAAGTAGTGACTTCACAGTCTTCATCAAAGCCGCGTGCCACCAGCTGGCCTATCAGATCGTAAGGCAAGTGTGACCTCACAAGCAGAAACAGAAGCCACATTCCTACTACTGGCCTCTCACATAAGGAACAAAGGTGACCTCACACTCGGCAATGAAGGCATGGGCTTGCTGCTGAGGCACACCAATGTCAGAAGTACAAACAGCGTTGATCTCCATACCGCTGCTCTATAAGGTGCTTGTGCAGAAATCAGCTCCGAATCAGAAACAGCAGCAAGGGCTCAGTTTTTTCAGCAACAACGACCTCAGATTCTGCATTGAAGCCATGTGCTTGCTGCTGGCCGATCAGGCACTGAGGCACAAGTGACCTCACAGGCACAAAAGCAGAAATGTGCTTGATGCTGTTCCTTGAACCAAAAGTCACCTCTCCAAAACAAAAATCACAATGTGGCTACTGGTGGCCTAGCCAATACTGAGGCCCAATAACTTCACAAACACAACCATCAGCAATATGCATTGAGCTGGAGTGTCACCTACTGAGGCAGAAGTGACCTCACAGGCAGCAATGAAGCCATAGAGCTGCTCCTGGCCTACTGCGGACTCAGGCACGATTGACCTAACCAGGCACAAACAGCACCCATGTCCATGCTGATCACCAATCACTTACTGATGCACAACTGACCACAAAAGCACAAACAGCAGCAATGGGCCTGCTCCCCATCTGCGAGGCGCTGAGCTACGACAGACCTCAGCATGTTCACACAAAGCCGGGTTGGTTTTGTGGGTTGGTGCCCATTTTTCCTAGAAGACTGTTGGTGCCTTATACGATGAGTCAAAGTCCCTTATAATAAATGCCAGCATCTCTTGACTGCCTTTGTCTGGGTGCCCCAAAGCCTTTGTTGCTTAAATTGAGGAAATCTCATAGCCCTTGGGGTCCTGGCTCTGCAAGAGCTGAAGATGTGCCCAGAGCTAGGTTACCCATGGCACCCAGCCCTCAGTGCTCTCTGAACCCAGCTGTGGGGCCTTGTCTTGTGCTGCAGAGCCTGTGCAGCGAAGACAGCTGGCATTGCAGCAGACCTGCAGCCTGGGGCTGTCTCATTGCTTGGGTCTCATTTCAAAGCCTCTGCCCCCTTTTCCCCTTCACAAGGTCTCCTTGTCCAAGTAACTAAAGGAAAGGAACCGAGGTTATTTTGAGCTCAGGAGGCCTTCAGGACTCTCCAATATTTCTACATTGTATCTCTAACTTTTTTATTCCTAAACAAAATCCCTATCCCTCCATCCCTAGGTGGAGGTTCCTGAAGGGATGGAGGTGGAACGCAGCAGCCTGCTCTGCCCAAAGAAAACAGGCTTTTTCCCTCTGAAAACAGCAACACTGTCGAAGGACCCAGCTCTGTGCCTGCTCTTGTGCTGATCATTTGCACATGCCTTGTGAGCCTAGAGTGCCTTGGCCACCCTTGGGTGTGAGTGCAAGAGCTTCCCTGCGTGGGCTGAGGTGGCAAGGGAAGGCAGTGAGCAGAGCAGTGCTGGAGGAGTGTGCAAATGATGAATGTACTGCACGCAGTACCAATGCCAGGCATGTGTTTGTGCTTCTGAGGTCCCTTGTGCCCCAGTGCCTGACAGGGCAATGCTGGGCCTCTGGCTGCTGTTTGTGCTTGTGAGGCCACTTGTGCCTCAGGGCCTGATAGGCCGCTCCCAGGCAGGCAGCTGCTGTTTGTGCTTAGGAGGTCCCTTCTGCCTGAGGACCAGAGAGGCCAGCAGTAGGCCCATGGATGCTGTTTGCTGGTGTGAGGTCGCTTGTGAACCGGTGCCTGCTAGGCCAGTGCTGGTCATGTGGCTTTTTTGTGCTTGTGAGTGAGGTCAGATCTCCATGAGTCCCTGATAGGCCAGTGTCATGGCTGTGGCTGCTGCTAGTGGATATGAGGTCACTTGTGCCTCAGTGCCTCACAGGCCAGCTACGGTTATACGGCTGTTGTTTGTGAGGTCAGGCCTGCACCAGTGCTGGATAGGACAGTCCTGGTCATGTGGTTGATGTTAACTGTAGTGAGGTCCCTTGTGCACCAGTGACTTGCAGGATTATGCTAGGCCCATGGGTTGTGTTTGTGTTTCTGAGGTCAGTTCCACCTCCGTCCCCGACGGGGCAATGCTCGGCCCCTGGCTGCTCGTTGTGGTTGTGAGGTGACTTGCGCACCAGGGACTTACAGGCATGCACTAGGTCCATGGCTGCGTTTGTGCTTGTGAGGTCGCTTCTGCCTCAGTCCCTGACAGGGTAATGCCAGGCCTACAGGTGCTGCTTGTGTTTGCGAGGTCACTTCTGCCTGAGGCCCTCAGAGGCCAGTGGTAGGCCCCTGGCTGGTGTCTCTGGTTGAGAGGTGGCTTCTGCACCAGCGCCTGATGAGCCAGTGCCCGGCACCTGTCTGCTTTTTGTGGTAGTGAGGTCAGTTCTGCCTCCGTCCTTCCTCGGACCATGCTAAGCCCCTGGCTGGTATCTGTGGCTGTGAGGTCAGTTGTGCCTGTGGCCTTTGTTGCCACTGTTATGGACATTGCTGCTGCTTGTGGTTGTGAGGTCCTTGTACCTCACTGCCTGATAGGCTGGCGCTGGTCATGTGACTGCTGTTAGTTGTTGTGAAGTCATTTGTGCCTCATTGCCTGATTGGTCAGTGCTGGTCATGTGTTTCCTGTTGGTGGTTGGAGGTCTCTTGTGCCTCAGTGCCTGATATACTGGTGTTGGTGATGTGGCTGCTCTTTGTGGTTGTGAGGTCATGTGTGCCTCAGTGCCTGATAGGCCCGTGGTGGTCATGTGTTTGCTGTTTGGGTACTATGACATCACGTGTGCAGCAGTGTCTGATAGGCCAGCACTGTCACATGGCTTCTGCCTGTGCTTGTGAGGTCACTTGAGCCTCAGGGCCTCATAGGCCTGTGCCAGGCACATGGCTGCTCTTAGTGGCTGTGAGCTCACTTGTGCCTCATGGCTGATCGGCCAGTGCTGGTCATGGGGCTGGTGCCTGTGTCTGTGAGGTCATTTGTGCACGAGGGCCTCATAGGCCAGCACTGGTCACATGGCTGCTGCTTCTGCTTGTGAGGTGACTTGTGCCCCAGTGCCTGATGGGACAGTGCTGGTCATGTGGTTGATGTGTGTGGTTGTGAGGTCACTTCTGCCTCAGTTTCTACCAGGGCGGTGCTATGGCCATTGCTGCTGGCTGTGCTGGTGGGGTCAGTTGTACCTCAGGGCTTGACAGGTCCATGGTAGTCATGTGGCTGCTCTTTGTTGTTGTACGGTCACTAGTGCCGCCTTGACTGATCGGCCAATGCTAGACCAATGGCTGCGCTTTGTGCTATGAGATCCCTTATATATACATTTATTAATCCTTATATGTGTGTGAGTGTGTGTAATTATAGAACGAGAAAAGGAGAAGGTGTGCTGGCTTTGTGGATCTACCAGTTAGCACCCATCTCTGTGCAGTAATGAAAGAAATATCTCAACCCAATGTGTCTATTGGTTGCTTGCAAACTGGATAAAAAAACCCAATTTTGGGACAACGCCTTGAACTACCTGGCAACACTCTTATTAATGCACCCCAGGAGTCAACTGGCCTTCTTGGCCACAAAAGCACATTGCTGGCTCATGGTCAACTTGTTTTCCACTAAAACTCCCAGGTCCTTCTCTGCAGAGCTGCTTTCCTGCAGCTTAGCTCCCTGCCTGTACTGGTGGGTGGGGTTATTCCTCCCTAAGTGCAGGACTCTGCACTTGTCCATATTGAACCTCGTGAGGTTCCTCTCTGACCAGCTCTCCAGCCTGTCCAGATCTCTCTGCATGGCAGCACAGCTCTCAGGTGTATCATCAGGCACAACTCCCAGCTTGGTATGCCCAGCTTGCCAGGAACTCCTTGCTCATCCATGCAGGTCTCCTGCCTTTCATTTCCTTTCCTTTACCTCTTTCTCCTTCGGATGCACTGCTCTTGAGCTTGGAGGGAGTGATGCTTGAATACTAGCCAGCTCTCTTGGACTCGTCTTCCTTCTAGAGCGCTAACCCACGGGATTCCTCCGAGCAGGAATCTGAAGAGGTCAAAGTCTGCTCTCCTGAGTCCAGGGTTCCAATCCTGCTTATTGCCTTGCTTCCTCCATGCAGGATCCTGAACTCCACCATCTCATGGTTGCTGTAGCCAGGGCTGCCCCCAACCTTCTTGTCTCCAACAGGTCCTTCTTTGCTGGTTAGGACAAGGTCCAGCAGGACTCTCCTCCTTGGTGGCTCCTCCTCCACCTGTGTCAAGAAGTTATCATCGATGCTCTACAGGAGCCTTATGATTGTTTCTGCCAGGGCCTGCAATCATGAGGCTACTTCTAGCTGTCTGTGGAGGATCTCATCGACTTCCTCTTCCTGATCAAGTGGCCTATAGTAGACACCCAAAACAGTGTCCCCCACATTAGCCTGCTATTTAATCCTCATCCATAAGCTCTTGACTGGCTCCTCCTCCACCACTAGGCAGATCTCAATACATTCCAGTTGCTCTCTCACCTAAAGAGCAACTCCACCACTTAGCCTTCCTGGCCTGTCTCTCCTAAAAAGCACATAGCTGTCTACGGTGACATTCCTGTCATGCGAGCTATACAAAGGTCAGTACAGTACTCTACTGACCTTAGCCTCCATTTCAGTAAGCTAAAAAAGCCCAGGTCCCTCAGACTCTCCATAAAGCCCATGTGCTTGAGGAACCCAATCCTATCTGGACAGAACTCCTCTAGATCCTCTCCAGATGCTCCCCATTCCTCCAGCCCTGGGTAGCCCTCACTGGGACACACTGTTCCAGACGTGGCCACACCAGTGCTGAGTCCAGAGGAATAAGACCTGCCCTTCTCTGGGTGGCCATGCTCTTCCTAACGCAGTCCTGTGTGCATCTGGCCTCATCGGTGGTGAGTATACATCACAGGCTCATATGGCATCCTCTGTAACATCCACGCCCTTCTCAGGATCAGTCCTCTGCCAGTGAGGGCTCTGCCTGTCCTGATGCAGTGTTGTTCTGCCCCACTGATGAGCCTTTCAAACAGGACAGGATGTGGGTTCTATCCCTGTATACCCCACCTTTACCTGACATCCCGGTAAAACATGACTCATTCCTGAAAATGCTCGGAGCTCCATGATCCAACCAGCCTTTTGCCCATCTGAATGTCTACTGGATATCCACTACTCTCCTGTTCTCCACATGTACAAGTCTTTTATCACAGAAGGCAATCAGGTTGGTCAAGAATGATTTACCTTCAGTAAATCCATGCTGACTCTTCCCAGGTGCTTTCTTCTCCTGCCCAGGAATTTGACTGGAGAGGCTGGTCTATGACACACTCTTCTCCAGAATGAGGTTGAATGGCCAGCAGCTCCCTGCTTTGTCCTTGTGGCTCTTTTTTTTTGAAGATGGGCACAACACATTCCTTTCTCTGCTCATTGGCACCTCCCCTGATCTCCACAACGTTTACAAGAGGATAGAGAGCAGCCTTGCTGTCCTCACAGTCGACTCTCTCCATGCCAACCATCCAATGCCATAGATCTCTGTGGGCTGAGTTCTAGAGACTTAGGCCCTGTGGGCTGCTTTTCTCCTCAGGAGTCCTGACTCTGGGCATAACAGCTCAGAAAGTCTTGTTGGTGAAGGCTGAAGCCAGCAAGGACCTGACTTCCCTAGACCAATCTACATCTGCTTTTACTGGAAATCTCTGCCCCATTCGGCAGTGAGTCAACATTTCCTTTTTTTATTTTTTTACTATGATTGCAGCAGCAGCAGCTCTTCTTCCTGTCCTTCACGTCCCCTGCGGGTGTCTTTCCCAGAGGAGATTTGGCTTCCTTAATGCCATCCCGACTTTGCTGGACATTGTTTCCAAATTCCTCCTTTGCAGCCTCTGCCTTCTTCCCCTTTCCATATGCTGCCTTATACCCCTGGGGCTTACGTGTGAGCTCCCTGTTTTGCCAAACCAGGGTCCAGAGATGTCACTAATTTTAAAAACTCTTCTTTAAGGAGCATTCTTGTTCTTGACAGACGTGTTCCTTAATGATCTGCTGGTTTTCCTGAGCTCTTCTGCCCTGCAGGGCTGCCTCCCTTGGTCCATCCCATGGAAGAGCTCCCTACATCCAAGCTACCCCTTCACACGTAGGGCATCCCCCTCCTCATCTTCCCTGTAGAACTTGTACCTGCTGTTGAAGGACTCCAGTCACACAAGTGATCCCACCACATCTCTGTTATTCCAGCCAGGTGATGATCTTGTGACAGCTTGTGCATTGCTCCTGCCTGCACCCCAGGCTCTGTGTGTTTGCATACATTCTGGCTTCAGCACCTCATTGTAGTGGTGACCAAAGATTTGTCATGTGTTACCAAAGACCTTATGTATGCAAAGGCTTTCGTGCAAGTGGTGACTTACTGGCATGGGTAGCAGGTGGCAATATAATACTGAAACGAGGTTCCCTTTAAGACAGCAAACCCTGCAGTGCCCAAGGCCAGGGAGAAACACAGCTGGGCCATGCAGGAATAGTAGGAGTGGAGTTGGCTGCCCAAGCTGACTCTGTGACACCTTGGGGCCGGTGACAGACTTGAACCAATCTCCATGCAGGACAAAGTGTCGCTGAAGAAGTCTGTGAGCCTGGGCAACCTGTGACACCACCACTCTAAGGTCGTCATTAGCCCAGTCCCCAGTGTTGCTATTCGTTTGTTTGGGCACATGTAGGAAACCCGAGATGCCCTGGGGCACGTGCCCAGCAATCACTCCAAAGGGGCATGGTTTTCCTTTAGGTCCCAGGGTGGATCTGCTAGAGACAGGTGGTTGTGCTGGACACCCCTGGCATTTGAAATCATGTGTCTGCACTGGACTAGAATTGCTATTCGTAACACTGGAATTTTCATTTGCCTCAGCTTCATAGCATCATTGCAGATGACCAAGATATTTTGCCACCTGGCCCTCACCTGATGTTCTAGGAGGATTCAGGGCTCCCAGTCACTCCATCAGAGCAAGCAGACACTGATCCTGCCTGGGATGACCTCTGTCTCATCAACTGTCACCAAGTATTTGTGTGAGCAACTGACTCCCAGCCTCCATCTCCAGTGATTAGAACGGGAGCTTAGACAAGGAGTACTGTGCTGTGCTCACTTCAGTTTTGACAGTGGGAATCATACCTACCATGTATTTGTGGAGTTCACAGTGGGGATAGGGGGATCTGAATCTAACTCCAGCCTGGGGTCTTCTAAACCAGGATGTGATGTTCAGATTGACTCATCTGAGCCAGTACCAGAACCATGTGTCAACGAACTCCCTTCTTGTCCCTGTCTGGGTGTCGTGCCTAGTTAAGAGATGGGAATAGGAGCTTCCAGATGAGGACATTTCCACTTATCATAGGCATCCTCTGATGAAATAAATGGCAATGTTGGAATCAGTCTCTATGCTTTTCAGAAAGGGAAAACAGGTGATTATTTTAGTCTACTTGAGGGATCATCTCCCAGGAGGAGGGAGCACAAGTTACAGAACAACTCCTGCCTTCAGCTGGTCCTCTGCTGAGCCCAATTTTGGGGACAGAGGTTGCTCATGGCAACCTGGCAGCACTGCTGAGAGATGGCTGTGTCCCAAGGCAGCTCCTCTGCAAAGAGCAGCAGGACTCTGGGCACTGCCTGCTGCTGAGGAGGAGATCAGATGAGAGAAGACAGAAGTGAAAGGCAGTGCAGAGTGAGAGGCCAGAGGAGATCTCCTTGTGGGAGAAATCGTCACAGCCTTTTGCATGGTAAGTCTCTGGCTACAGGGCAATGCTCCTGTGTTTCCTAGAGGAGTCTTCTAAGTCCATCCCATCCCATGAGTGTGGAGGATGGGGAGAAATTTCAGAGCAAGGATTCCCTGCCAGAGGAAGGAAGGGAGGTCCGAGGGACATGTCACTCTGCTCCTTTCTTGGAGGGATGGCTGCAGGGGTGTGAAGCCTTGTTGTGCACCCAGGTGGGCATGGACTGTCCTTCAGAGCAGAGTGTCTGTGCCCCAGGGTGCTGTGTGCCTGGGGCAGTGACTCTGCTGCCTGCGAGGGTCAGCACTCAGGCTGCCTTGGAAGCTCCACACAATGCTGCAGGGTGGAAGCTCTGGGTGGAAGTAGGGAACCCTGGCAGGGCAGGTACTTTGTCCCATGGAGAGGCTGCTGCATGAGTCAGGGCTGGGGGTCATATCCAGAGGTGACTTTTCACCAGGAATGCCAAGGCAGGGGAGAGCTGAAAGAGAAGGTGCTTTCATGAGTTGGTGCTTTCAGTTATTTTCTGTTTGAGTGGAGTGTAATGGGACTGGATCTGTCAGGTTTAAAAGGTGGGAGAGGCTCCAGAACAGTGACACTGAGAGCAGTAGTTCTGGGAGGGACTCAGCAAGTGCCTACATCCACCCTCAGCCTGCAGATAGAGTCAACATCACATTTCGAGCCTCAGCTAGGTTTTTCTCACCTGCTCCTTAGCACCTACAGACTTGGAGGTGCCCCTGGACAGTGTCCTGGCTCTGGCTTTAGGCAGCAGAGCCTTGGTCAAAGTGTGAGAGGAAACTGTCAACTCCAAAGCCCCCTCTCCTTTCCCACCCAATACAGCCCTCTTCTCTCAAGGTTGTTGGGTCCAGGACATGAGTCATTTCCTCTGCAGCCAGACATCCAGGGGAGGAGACACTACTGAGTGTCTCTCTGTTCCTCCCTGTCCCTGCTTCCCTTGGCACAAATATCATGATGTTGCTCCCTGTTTCTTTCCTTCCTGCACATGCTGCCCTTGTCCTTCCCCTTGGGCGGTCTGGTCAGAGGGGTTTCTGATGCAGTTCAGACACCAACCATGTGAGTCCTGCCATGCAGATGTGTCTTTGACAGTGAGGTACCCAAGTCCCCCTCTAACCTCTGGGGCTCTGGGCAATGCAGCGTAGGGGGCCAGAAATGAGGCAACTCTCTCTTCCAAATACCCTCAACACCCTTAGGACATTCAGCCATTTCCCTGGGGTGTCTGGCTGGGCTGCAAGCTGCCCTCCAGAAGGGCACAGCTCTCCCGTTGCAGCTGGGTATAACCCAGGTGCCTTAGGGAGAAGCACCTAGATACTAAGAACATGGAAATACTACTGGGAGGCTGGATGTGGGCAGCTGGAGGGAGCCCAATGTGTTTTGCAATTGTTCCCCACCAGTGAGATGGGGGCAGAGGGCAGCTGGGAACAAGCCAGCGCTCCTCCCTCTACACCAAAGTCAGAGTGAATCCTTTTGCCTCTGTGGAATCAGAAATGGTCATTCTGAGTGCAGCAGAAGTGTGGATGATTTCTACCTCCAAGAATCCTCCTCCTGTGTGACAGGGTCAAACTCAGCTAAAGAAAACAAACCAAAAAAAGCCTTTAAACTCTTCATGAACCTACATCGTTTAGAATGGAGTGGATTAAATCTGACTGGAACTGGGAATATAAATCTTAGTCACGTCTGTTCCCATGTACACAGTGCTGTAGGTCAGGGCTGACTCCTCGGGAGCCCACAGGCAGAGGCCGCTGCTCCTCACAGCAAGCTCAGCCAGCACAAACCAGAGTTTAAGCCATGGAGCTCAGTGATGGTGCAGCTGAGATGGGGAGTGCTAATGTGTGTGTGCACTGGGGGAGGTGCTGGTGGAGGGGGTTGAAAGAGCTTTGCTCAGAGAAGTGTGTCCTAATTTGTGTCTATCTGTTCTTCCTTGGACAGTCCTGCAAGCTCAGGAGGTGCAAAATGTCCAACAGCAGCTCCCTCAGTGAGTTCCTCCTCCTGCTGTACGCTGACACCCGGGAGCTGCAGTTCTTGCACTTCTCCATCTTCTTGGGCATCTATCTGGCTGCCCTCCTGGTCAATGGCCTCATCATCATAGCCGTAGCCTGTGACCACCACCTCCACACCCCCATGTACTTCTTCCTCCTCAACCTCTCCCTCCTCGACCTTGGCTCCATCTCCACCACTGTCCCCAAATCCATGGCCAATTCTCTGTGGAACACCAGGGCCATTTCCTACTCGGGATGTGCTGCCCAGGTCTTCCTGGTTTTCTTCTTGTTTTCAGCAGAGTATTCTCTCCTCACTGTCATGGCCTATGACCGCTACGTTGCCATCTGCAATCCCCTGCACTATGGCACAATCATGGACAGCAGAGCTTGTGTCAGAATGGCAGCAGCTGCCTGGGCCAGTGGGTTTCTCAATGCTCTCCTGCACACTGCTAACACATTTTCACTCCCTCTCTGCCAAGGCAACACAGTGGACCAGTTCTTCTGTGAAATTTCCCAGATCCTCAAGCTCTCCTGCGCAGACTCCTACCTCAGGGAAGTTGAGCTTCTTGGGATTATTACCTGTTTAGCCTTAGGGTGTTTCATTTTCATTGTGCTGTCCTACGTGCAGATCTTCAGGGCTGTGCTGAGGATCCCCTCCGAGCAGGGCCGACACAGAGCCTTTCCCATGTGCCTCCCTCACCTGGCCGTGGTCTCCCTGTTTCTCAGCACTATCATCTTTGCCTACCTGAAGCCACCTTCTGTCTCCTCCCCAGTTCTGGATCTGGTGCTGGCTGTTCTGTACTCAGTGGTGCCTCCAGCAGTGAACCCCCTCATCTACAGCATAAGGAACAAGGAGCTCCAGCAGGCAGTGAGGAAACTGTTTCAGCTGGTACTAGTTCAGCAGCAATGAGCTGCCCATCTCTCCTCACATCTGATTCCCAGTTCATCTCCACAGCTCTTGTGCTTTGGGAGTTCTGTCTGTGATAGTCATGTTTGTTCAGAAATGTCTGAATTCCTCCCACGTATCTGGAGGCACAAACCTTGTCTTTCTCACCCAGAGGCCCTCTGTAAATCTTCCTATCACTGTGTCAGAGCTGGCCTCCCAAGTAGCATCTCTGTAATAAAAAAGGGTCTTCTGAGTACTGTGCCTGAATGATGGGTTCTTTTTCCAAAGCTTGAGCCAAGAATGCACTCAGGGAATTACACCCAAAAAGGCCCTGTTATTGTGCTTACATTTTCCACGGGCTTAGGGTCATGATCTCTTTTGGGTGATGTGTGTGGGAATGAGGGCTGGATTTAGCTGTCACTTATGAGTGCCCAGGGTGCTTAGAGAGGGTGAGTGGTCAAGAGGTGTCTGCTGGGGACTGTCCCACATATTGGAGGGCTGGTAACAGATGCTGCCCATCCTTCTGGAAGGGAATATGGAGTCACCCAGAGAGCACAGGGCATCTCCAGGGGCAGCGTGTGCCTGGAATAGGCAGGGAGCAGAGATTCTCAAAACCAGGCAGAGTAAAGCAAATGTAAAGGGCCAAAGCAAGGAAATCCCCACATGTCCCTCAGGAGAGGGAGTGGACTGGGACTAATAAACCTCTGAATACATCCTGAGCAATGTGTAATGTCCCATGATTGCTCCATCTATCCATGATTGGAGATTCTGGATGGGAGGTTTTCAGATGCAGTGATGCTGGTCCAATATCATCACCTAGGGACATGTTCCAATAGCATGTACCCTAGGGACCCCTTAACTGTTAACCCCTTAACCCCAGAACTGTTTCCTTATCTCAGCTGTGCTCAGCTTGAGCAGCCACTGGCTGTGAAGCAGCTCGGCATTGTTGACAAGATGGAATATGCACGTCTGACCTTGGCAGGAGTTTGGTCAGTGTGCAGAGAACACACTCTGGGGCTGCGATCACGTACTCTGCCAGTCCCCTGACTCACTGCCAGATCTCCCACAGATCTTCTCCCTGCATATACACACAGTGGCGAAGCTTCCCCATGGTCATTCTTCCAGACTAGCCCTTCCAGGGTTGACAGCACATCCCACCTGTGGGGTGGTCCATGACCAGCTCCATCCTTTTGCATGTCTCTATATCCTGATGGAGGGGAAAAGGCCAGCCTTGCATGGCTTCTCTTCTGCATGAGACCCCTGGCAGATCCCAGAGCATGGTGTCTGCTGAAGCCTGCATGGGGCACAGCCTTGGCTGGGCAAGGGCTAGGTGAGGCAGTCAGGCACTACAGGCCGGGTGGTGAGGTACCAGAAAAGGTACTCTGTGTCTCACTGCCTGTCCCATCACCATGAACATGACAGATGATCTGGATGCATGCTTGAACCTGACTTTCGTCTCTGGGCCTACTTCGCTCGCCTCAGGTGTGTACTGTGGGGTGGGGCCCTGGCTGCTGATGTCCCTCCCATGCCAGCCATGTGACTGTCTTTGGCTCCCACCTCCCAGTCTTGGAGGGAGCAGCGGGCCCTTGCTGCTCTTGGACAATGGCAGAGCTACAATGAGAAAATGGGCCCACACATATCCAGATGAGTCTCCTGAAAAGAGTTCAGGCATGCCCCAAAAGATGTCTTGGCCATCTCTTGGAGAGTTGTGCAACTAGCTCCGCAACACGGTGTTGTCCAAAATCTGTGTTCTGTTACCCAGTGTGCAAGCACCCAATAGATACACACAGGGTTGAGATATTTGTTTATTTGATTTCTGCGCAGAGATGGGGGTTCCAGGTGTAAATCCACAAAGCCAGCATACCTTCTCCCCCTCCCATTCTTGATTTATACACACTTTTCAGGGAGTACTTTATAAAAATCTTTCTAGTGCTTACAATTCCATTACATCAGATGATGGCTCTGCGCTTGCGCTTTCACATTCTTGTTAATTAGCATAGGAAGCGAAGAAGAGGTGGTAACATCATTATCATGTCATTTCCGTCTCATTATTCATTTAGGGGTGTGTAGTTTAATATGTTAATAAGCCTTAATGAACCTAAGGTCACTTCCGGTTTATTCTGCCGGTTTTGTCTTGCCTACCCCTCGCAATCTTCAAAGCGCTGTGGTTTCATCAAGGTTCTTTAGCCGGAGCTGGTTATCCTTTGCAGTACTGTTTTTCTCTCTCCCTTGTCCTTCAGACTTGTTAACTATTTGCAAGGTTTTTCTCACAGTATTTCTCTAACAACAGTGGCATGCACACAAGAAGGCAGTGGTGCACGTGTAAGCCCCCAGAAACCTCCTGCTGAGCTGTGAGGGGGCTGAGTGCCAGCTTTAGTAGAGAGGCTGACTGCAGGAAATCCCGCCTCTGCCAACCACTCCCAGCACTGCCCACGATGCTTGGAAAATCAGAACTTTCCTACAGGCTCCAACTCCAGAAAGGGCTCAATTCTTTGTGCTTCCAGAGCCTTGCTCACTGCCATTTCCTTTCATTGATACTGTCAAGAGAGGTGGAGGAGAGAAGCCAGGACAATGTTGTTCACAAAAGGCTTTATCCATTAACCAGATAAATCTCCTCATGTGTGCTTGGCCAGCTTGGCTAGGGCAAAAGGTTCTCAGTCTCTGGTCACCTACATCAATGTCAGAAAGTTTAATGTGAAAGCTGACTTGAGTTCCACCTCACCCAGACAGCTGAGCATACCTGTGAGCACACCTGTAAGCACACCCTAGCACCATGAGTTGACTGTCTTCAATAGACTTGATGGCAGCTGGTCAGTCAGAAGGTGCTTGCTTCATGAGTCTACTGCAGAGATGTGGCTTAGGTCCCGACATCTTGGAGAATCCTATGCACCAGCGATTCATACTGCATACACCAGCAGCTGGGAGGCCTGGCAGGAGCAATCTCAGTGCATGATATTCGTGCTGACAGCCACAGTAGCCACTGTGCAACCTTCAAGAGGTTGAGCCCAATGCGAACATGTGTTTAGAAGAGGGAGCACTGCTTTCCTGGACCTACTGCTCTTCTGTCCTGAAGACAGAGAACCGTGCTGGCTCGGGCCCTGGCACTGCTGCTGTGAGGCAGGCAGGTAGGCAGAGGAACCTGCACCCATGGCACCTGAGGCCATGCTGTGGTGCCTAGAAGAACTTAGCTTGCCCCTTACCTCCAGCACACCCACCTCTGTCAAGAGATCCCCCCTGCCCAGCTGCTGGTACACTATCCAGCTCTGCTCATCTACGTGGCTGCTTGTGGAGCTGTGGTAGAAGCCACTTCACCATGCCAAGATGTGGCTGGACTCCTGCCCTTTCTGTGGTGACAGGGCCACCCTGGTGCACAGGAACAGAGAGGAAGGAGCCCAGCAGGCTTTCCTGGCCACCCACAGGAGATGCATATCCACGCATGGAGAAACTCAGCAGCCCTGGTGTCCTGGTGACAGGGGCTGCATGAGGGCTTTCATCCCAGGGGCCTTGTACCTCCCACCATGCTGGGGCAGGAGACCCATGGCCAGAGAGGCTGTGGTGTGGCCCCAGGTTCCTGATGTCACCGTGCTGTCACCCAACAACGCAGTCACAACGCCCAAAGGCAGCAGAAGAGGCAGAGGCTCCCGGGCCCCTGCCAGTCTGCCAGGCTTCACAGCTGGCTGCAGCCAAGGGCTCTCTGCAGGCTCCCTGGAGGCCATCCTTGGCCACAAACACACCCCTGCGTGGGCAGCAGGGCTATCGACGGCTATCGAGCAGGACGTTATTGCAGGACATCCGGGGGCAGTGGAGCCTGAACCTCAGGACACCCACTGACAGAAGCAGTCAGCAGCTGTACCTCCATTTGGTACGCAGAGCTCTTGCTGGCCTTCCTCTGGCCTTACTTCCTGACCTTGCTTTGTACCTCCTCTGTCCTGCCTTGGTGCTGAGACCATTTCCTGCAGTGCCTCCCCTGCTCATCGAGGGCCTGTGCCTGCTGCTCTGCTCTCGAACACTGCCTAACGCTGCCTCCTGTGCCCACTGCCACTGCCCCAGCACAAATGCCCCTGTCTAACCCTTTCCTCCCCATCTTGGCAGGGCTCCCCATGCACAGCCCTGCTCTCTCCAGACACCTGCTCCCCGTCAGAGCAGCACAGCACTGGGGACACCCTCATTTCCACCACAGGGGATGAAGCTGCTGTGACATGCTGCACCCCCTGCCCCAATGCATCATGGAGGGTGGGAAGCCAACATGCACCTCCATAGCAGGGACACACCAGGGACAGGACAGGACTGGACATGGCAGCAAGCAGACAACCTACCAGGGGCTCCAAGCCACACAAAGCCGAACACTCCTGCCCTCCCATTCTCTTCTAGTCCTCCAAGGCTTTGCAGCAGGCCCTGCCTGTGAACAGCCAGGCACTTCCCACCTCCAGGAAGCAGAGAGCAATGCTCTCCCCAGGGCTCAGCAGGCCAGCTCTCATCTCCCTGTTTTGCCTTCCATGCCCTCATAAGCGTATACACCCTTCAGGTGCCTGCTGCTGCACTAAGGGCTTTCATGGGAAAGGATCATAGAATCATAGAATCAGAAAATCAGTAAGGTTGGAAGGGACCTCTGGAGATCATCTAGTCCAACAGCCCTGCTCAGCAGGGTCACCTGCAGCCTGTTAGACAAGGTTGCATCCAGGCAGGCCTTGAAGATCTCCAGAGAAGGAGACTCCACAACCTCTCTGGGCAACCTGTTTCAGTGCTCTGTCACTCTCACAGGAAAGAAATTCCTCCTCACGTTCAGGCGGAACTTCCTGTGCTTCCATTTCTGCCCATTGCCTCTTGTCCTGTCACATGGGACAACTGAAAAAAGTTTGTCCTCGTCCCCTTGACACCCTCCCTTCAGGTATATATACACATTGATCAGATCCCCCCTCAGTCTTCTCTTCCCCAGGCTAAACAGGCCCAGCTCTCCCAGCCGTTCCTCATAGCGCAGATGCTCCAGCCCTCTGATCATCCTCGTAGCCCTATGCTGGACTCTCTCCAGCAGCTCCATGTCTCTCTTGTACTGGGGATCCCAGAGCTGGACACAGGACTTGAGGTGAGGCCCCCCCAGGGCTGAGTAGAGGGACAGGATCACCACCCTTAACCTCCTGGCAACACTCTTCCTAATGCAGCCCAGGAGACCGTTGGCCTTCTTGGCCACAAAAACACATTGCTGGCTCATGGTCAACTTGTCATCCACCAGCACTCCCAGGGCCTTCTCTGCACAGCTGCTCTCCAGAAGGTCAGCCCCCACCTTTTACAGGTGCATGGGGTTATTCCTCCCCAGGTGCAGGACTCTGCACTTGCCCTTGTTGAACCTCATGAGGTTCCTCTCCACCCAACTCTCCAGCCTTTCCAGGTCTCTCTGGATGGCAGCACAGCCCTCAGGTGTATCAGCCACTCCTCCCAGCTTGGTATCATCCGCAAACCTGCTAAGGAAGCACTTTGTCTCCTCATCCAGGTCATCGATGAGTAAATTGGACAGGATAGGACCAGTACTGAGCCCTGGGGAACTCCACTAGCCACAGGCCTCCAACTAGACTCCGCACCACTGATGACAACCCTCTGAGCTCTGCCTTTCAGCCAGTTCTCAACCCACCTCACTGTTGTCTCGTCTAACCCACACTTCCTGAGCTTATCTAGGAGGATGTTATGGGAGATAGTGTCAAAAGCCTTGCTGAAGTCAAGGTACACAACATCCACTGCTCTGCCCTCATCTCCCCACCCAGTCATTCCATCATAGAAGGCTATTAGCTTGATCCCCTAAGGAAGAATTTCCCCTTGGTGAATCCATGCTGACTACTCCTGATCACCTTCGTATCCTCCATATGGCTGGAGCTGACACCCAGAATGAGCTGTTCCATCACCTTTCCAGGGATGGAGGTGAGGCTGACCAGCCTATAGTTGCCTGGCTCCTCCTCTTGTCCTTCCTGAAGACTGGAGTGACACTGGCTTTCTGCCAGTGCCCAGGCACCTCTCCAGTTCTCCAGGACCTTTCAAAGATGATGGAGAGCAGTCTGGCAAGAACATCCACCAGCTCCCTCGGTACCCGTGGGTGCATCCCATCTGGGCCCATGGATTTGTGAATGTCAGGCTTGCCCAGAAGATCTTTAATCTCATCCTCCTCAATGAAAGGACAGTCTTCCCTTCTCTAGACTTTCTCCCTTGTCTCCAGGCTCTGGGATTCTTGAGGGCTGCCCTTAGCAGTGAAGACTGAAGCCCAGAAGGCATTCAGTAATTCTGCCTTCTCCATATCCCTTGTCACCAGGGCCCACGCCCCATTCAGTAGTGGGCCCACATTTTCCCTAGTCCTCCTCTTTCTACTGATGTATTTGAAGAAGCCCTTCCTATTGTCCTTGACATCCCTTGCCAGACTTAATTCCAAATACGCCTTAGCCTTCCTAGTTGCATCTCTACATACTCTGACAGCATTTTTATAATTCTCCCAAGTAGCCTGTCCTTTTTTCCACATTCTGTGTACTGTCTTGTTCTGTTTGAGTATTGCCAGGAGCTCCTTGCTCACACATGCAGGTCTCCTGCCTCCTTTGCTGGCCTACTTTCTCCTTGGGATGCACCGCTCTTGGGCTTGGAGGAAGGGATGCTTGAATACTAGCCAAATCTCCTGAACCACCCCTCCTTTTAGGGCCTTAACCCATGATATTCCTCCAAATAGGTCTCTGAACAGCCCAGAGTCTGCTCTCCTGAAGTCCAGGGTTGCAATCCTGCTTATTGCCTTACTTCCTCCATGCAGGATCCTGAACTCCACCATCTCGTGGTCACTGCAGCCAAGGCAGCACCCTGACTTCACATCTCCAGTCAGTCTTTCTTTGATGCTTAGGACAAGGTCCAGCAGCACACCCTTCCTCTACCACCTGTGTCAAGAAGTTATCATCAATTTACTGCAGGAGCCTCCTGGACTGTTTGTGCCTAGCTCTGTTGTCCTTCCAGCAGGTATCAGGGTGGTTGAAGTCTCCCATGAGAACCAGGACCTGTGATTGTGAGGCTACCTCCAGCTGCCTGTAGAAGGCCTCATCGACTTCTTCTTCCTCGTCAGGTGGCCTGTAGTAGACACCCACAACAGTGTCCCCCGTGTTAGCCTGACCTTTGATCTTTACCCATAAGCTCTCAACTGGCTCCTCCTCTAACCCTAGGCAGAGCCCGATGCCTTCCAGTTGCTCTCTCACATAAAGAACAATTCCACCACATCATCTTTCTGGCCTGTCTCTCCTAAAAATCACATAGCCATCCATGAGAGCGTTCTAGTCATGTCAGCTATCCCACCATGTCTCTGTGACTGCGATGAGATCATGGCCCTGCGATCGCACACAGATCTCCAGCTCCTCCTGTTTATTCCCCATGCTGCGTGCATTGGTGTACAGGCATTTCGGAGAGGTAGTCATGCATGCAGGTTTCCCAGGAAGGGTGTACAGGGGTTGCCCATAGCCATGTTCTAAATGCACATCCCCAGCTGCATTTACCCATTGGAGGGCCCCCAACCCAAGTTGTGTTCTGTTGTCTACCCTGTCTCTATGACACCCCGCTCCCCCTTCCTACCTAGTTTAAAGCCCTCTTTACTAGGCTGGCCAAACTGTTTGCAAAGGCAAATGTGCCCTGCTTGGTGAAGTGAAGCCCATCTCTCCCCACCAGTTGTTTGGTCTTCAAACTATTCTGCATGGTCATAGAACCCAAAACCCTGTTACCAACACCAGCAGTGTAGCCAGTTTCTGATTTGGAAAATCTTCCTACGCCTCCTCCCATGCCTCCCCCTAATCGGCAGGTATCTGCATGAGAGCTCCTTGTCTGCGCTCCCTTTGTAGTCAGTGGAGATGGAGGGGGGGAATCAGTTGCTCATACACAAACACTTGGTGACAGTTGAAGAGAGAAAGTTGGTGCAAGGCATGTACCAATGACGACTTGTTTTGCTGCAGCAACTGGGAGACTCGCATTCTCCTGCAGCATTGGATGGGGCCAGGTGAGGAATTTCTGTGGCCCTCTGAAATGACACTAGATGCCTGCTACAACTAGAGCTCCACTCACTGTGAGGCTGAGACACAGGCAGAGTCCAATGTTAAAAACAGCTATCTGCCAGTTCAGGGCAGATACTTCATTTAATGACACAGAAATGGGCTGGCAGGGCCATGTCAGATGCTTGGGGTGTCCAGCACAACCACCTGTCTCTAGCACATACAGCATGGCACTTAAAGGGAAACCATGTCCCATTGGAGTGGCTGATGGGCATGTGCCCCAGGGCATCTTGGGTTTCCTACATTTGCCCAAACAAATGAATCCTACCTCTGCTTTCAGGCACAGTCTGTACTGTCTACATCCAAGTGTGCTGCAGAAGAGGGAGGCACATCACACCCAGGTCTCCTCTCTAGTGTCAGCACTCTCAAACACTTCTTGCTCTACTCTCACTGAACCTCTTCTCACCCCACTAGATGATACAAACAGGGACTGGACTAATGAGGATCTCAGGATAGCTGGATTGCAGGCTGCCCAGGCCCAGGGATTTCTTCAGTGGCACCTTGTCCTTCCTGGAGACTGGTTCAAGAAATCTGTCAAATGACCAACAGTGTCACAGAGCCAGCTCACGCAGTCAGTCCCTTTCCTGGCATTCCTGCACAGCCCAGCCCTTTCTCTGCGGCCTTGGGCACTGCAGGGTTTGCTGTCTTAGTGGGAACCTCCTTTCACCATTCCATTACCACCTGCTATCCATGCCAGCGTGTCAGCACTTGAAATCAAAGCCTTTGCGTGAATGAGGTCCTTGGTAAAATGTTTCCTCGTGACAAATCTTTGGTTAGTGACACAGCTGAGGTGCTGAAGCAGACAAACATGCAAATTGCAGACTGAATGAGTAGACTGTGATTTGGTTTGAGAACTGGCTGAAAGGCAGAGCTCAGAGGGTTATCATCAGTGGCACAGAGTCTAGTTGGAGGCCTGTGGCTCGTGGAGTTCCCCAGGGCTCAGTACTGGGTCCCATCCTGTTCGACTTCTTCATCAATGACCTGGATGAGGGGACGGAGTGCCTCCTCAGCAAGTTTGCTGATGATACCAAGCTGGGAGGAGTGGCTGATACACCTGAGGGCTGTGCTGCCATCCAGAGAGACCTGGAAAGGCTGGAGAGCTGGGCAGAGAGGAACCTCATAAAGGTCAATGAGGGCGAGGGCAAGTGCAAGGTCCTGCACCTAGGGAGAAATAACTTCATGCACCAGTACAAGCTGGGGGCTGAGCTGCTGGAGAGCAGCTCTGCAGAGAAGGACCTGGGAGTCCTGGCAGACAACAAGCTGACCACGATGAGCTAGCAATGTGCCCTTGTGGCCAGGAAGGCCATTGGTCTCCTGAGGTGCATTAGGAAGAATGTTGCCAACAGGTCGAGGGAGGTAATTCTGCCACTCTGCTCAGCCCTACTGAGGCCACACCTGGAGTACTGTGTCCAGTTCTGGGCTCCCCAGTACAAGAGAGATGCAGAACATGTGGAGAAAGGCCCGGGTAGGGCTATGAGGATGATCAGAGGGCTGGAGCATCTGCCGTACGAGGAATGGCTGCGAGAGCTTGGCTTGGTTAGCTTGGAGAAGACTGAGGGGGGATCTTATCAATGTGTCTAAGTATCTGAAGGGAGGGTGTCAAGGGGATGAGGCTAAACTCTTTTCAGTTGCCCCATGCAAAAGGACAAGAGGCAATGGGCACAAACTGAAACAGAGGAAGTTCTGCCTGATTATGAGCAGGCATTTCTTTCCTGTGAGAGTGACAGAGCAATGGAAGAGGTTATCCGGAGAGGTTGTGAAGTCTTCTTCTCTGGAGATACTCAAAACCCAACTAGATGCAATCCTGTCTAACATGATCTAGGTGACCCTTCTTGAGCAGGGGCTTGGACTAGATCATCTCCAGAGTTCCCTTCCAACCTTACCCATTCTGTGATTCTGTGATTCTGTGTCTTTAACAAAGCCTTTTACACTGTCTCCCTCAATATATTTACATAGAAGCTCGGATATTAAGGACTGCATGAGTAGGCAACTAGAAGGCTGAAAACTGGTTGGATGATTGGGCTCAGAGGGCTGTTTTGAATAGAGTAATTCTTTGCCTGCAGGCCAGAGAGAAAGGGAGCAGCACAGGGTCTCTCCTGGGACCTGTCCCGTTTAACACTTTGAGGAGTGGCCTGCAGGAGGTAACAGTCATCACATTAGTAGACAACTCCAAAGTGGGTGAGAGGCCCCAGCCTTGTGGCTGAGGGCTGCCACTGAGAGGGCCCTGGACAGGCCGGAGGAATGGGCTGCCGGGATGGAGACTCTTTATGCCGAGAAGACAAGAGGCAATACCGTCTCATACAAACATCCCATCTGTGTGCATTCTTTCCCCGTTGGCCCTGTTTTTGCTTGCTTTGTACCCTCACCTGGTATTTCTGAGATTATTGTCCTGTAAGTCCTGTTTCAGACAGAAATTACATTACACTAGAATCTCCTATTTTTAACTTTGTGCTGTCCTTCAGTTGCACTTGCTGTTCTCTTCTTAGAAGCACCACAAGTTAGTGAACCATCTGCACACACACATTAACAGGTGACACAAGAGAATTTCAGTCTGGAGGACCTTGAGAAAACTGAGGATTCAGCTGACAGAAACCTTGTGAAGCTTCTCAAGGAGAAGGGGCAAGTCCTGCACCTGGGGCAGGATAACTCCATGCTTCAGGGCAAGTTGGGACCTCAGCTGAGAAGTGCCCCTGAGGGGAAGGGCCTGGGTGTTATGAGAAATGCTACGTGAGCCAGTGAGGCACAGTCATTGCGAATAAGGCCAAGTGATTATGGGCTGCATGAGGAGAAGTGTGGCCACCCACACAAGGGGAGCCATTATTCCCCCTCCACTCAGCCCTGGGCTGACGATAGCTGGAGTAACATGTCCCTGAATGGGTCTCCCACGCACTTTTTTTGGTGGTGAGAAGCAGCACAAGAAAGGGAAAGAGTCACAATCTGCAGCTTGGGAGGTTCAAACCAGACATTAACAGGAATCAGTGTCACTCGAAGAGCAGTGCTGTGGTGCTACAGGTCACCCAGAGGGAGGCTGTGATCAGTCCCTGGCTCTGTGTTCCAAGGAACAGCCAGTGAGGATGGAGAGACATCAGTAACAGGGGGGAGATCCCGAGGTGGGAGCAAGGTGGGGAAGCATCTTGAGTGTCTACTGTCTGCAGGCACCCAGCAGCAGGCATGGGACAGTGTAGGACAGTCTGGTGGAGACAGTGGAGGGCACTGGCATGCTGAAGAGCCTGAAAGAGCAGAGGTCTTTGTTCTACGGCTGTTGTCTCAATCACTGAGGCCTACCAGGAGGCTTCATGACCTCACTGTCCCCTTGCCCACCAGAGGACCCCAGGAGGTGTTGTGTCATGGTTGGGCACTTGAGCTTGCACATCCCCACCTGCACACTGCCCCCAGGAGCAGCCCTGGGCAAAGTATAGGGGAAAGGATCTCCCTTCTCAGGAGCTGGGTGTCTGCGATCGGCCATTTTGCTTGATAAAACACATCAAGGAGAGATTCGGCATCAGAGTCACCTGCATGTTGCCTTCGCCTACCTGTAATCAGTGCTTCCAACTTTCTGCTCTAATCAGCCCCCAGCGAATCTTTCTTGCTAACAGCCCTCAGTGGGACCCATTAATGCTCTGTGTAACTTTGGGTTCTGCTTCTGACTTTAACTTCTTGAAAGTTTTGTTCAGTCTCCTCTTAGTAACTGAGGCAGGTGGACTCAGCACCAAATACACCATGGGGCTCATTAAAATGAAAAACTTCCTGATGAATCTCTTCTCTCCTCATAATCTTCTTCAAGTCTGGTAAGGCTAATTGCAGAGGTTTCAGAAGTGTAGCTGAAAGTCGGAGACCTTCATAATATGAAATTATTTCTGCTTCTAAATTTTATTTTTATTATTATTATTTCCCACTTACAGAGTAAGTGGCAGGAGCATTCTCCAGGTGATACTGATCCACAGTGTCCCTCAGTGAAGTCAGGACACTCAGGAAAAGCAGTGTCCCAGGGGTCAGATGTTGTACACATAGTCTTCCTCTCCATCTCCTCAACCCTGCCATTGCTCTCATCAGCCACCTGGGAATTCCATCACCCTTGCTAAAGCTAAAATGTTTCCACTAAAGTCTGTAAGTGATTTGTACAGCTCATATGCCTCAATTCCCACCTGCTTTCCTTAGACAACTAGCTACAAATAGACACAGTGGTTTGGAGTTTTTCTTTTCTTCTTTTGATTGTAAACAAACAAAACATAAAGAATGATATAGTTTCATAAAAAATAATTAAAATCCTCCACAGTATGCTAAGTCTGAGCTGCCTCCAGTGAGGCCCACTTCCCACAAGGAGAGCTTTACTAGAAATTTTGGGGATAGAAAGGAAATGGTAGCTAGAAACACAATTCATGACTTGGCTAAAGGGAGAGACTAGTAAAACTTGGAGCAAGCTCGAAACTCCTGAAGTGCAAATCAGTAGCTTCGTATCTGAATGAACCAAGAGCAACGAGAGGTGGAAAACTGGAAACAATGGAAAATTGCAACGTCCAGCTAGTGATGTTAGAAAATATCTTTTTAATCAGGGCATGTGGAAACAGAAGAGAGAGCCATGCAGCTCCTGGGGGTCCTGGGCCTTGCTGGGGGTTGTGCCGCTCTCGGGGATCCCTGACCAGGCTGTGCTGGTCTACAAAAGTCTGTGCTGAGACAAGGAGGAGCAGGAAGGTTGGTGGTAGGGACGTTCCCCAACTCCAGCAGCTGCAGAGGTGGGAGCTGGTCACCTCCCAGATTTCTGAATGAGCCAAAATGCAGGTCCTGAGGCACTGCACTGTCTTACAGGTTCTGCACTGGAGCCTGGGCAGCAGCCCTGCAATGTGTGGACATGTCCAGAGAAGCTCAGGGTCAAAAATGTGGGAGATGCAGGGAGCCAAGGCTGTCCCTTGAGAGAACCAGGATGCTTGTGGGTACCATGGACTCTACCCAGGGGAGAAGCACTGTCCTGAAGTGATACTGAAAAGCTCAAGGACGAGCTGTGGTCAGGAGATGAAGAACATATATTTCCCCAGGCTCAGCCAGAAGGAAATCTGGCCAAAACTAATGGGAAATGGGAAATCTTCCTAGGTTTGATACCTGGCCTCACCCATGGCTTGGAGCACAGCAAGCACAAGGGTCCTGAAGAAAGCCCTCTGGAGTATGCATGCTAAGGACACGTTTGCTCTTTTCTGAAGTACCATCTCTAATTTAAGCTCCTCAGACCAAGCTGAAGACTTCTAAAACCAAAGAGCCTTCTCTGGTGCCTTATGGGAGAAGGTTGCATGCTGTTTCATATTATCCTATACTCTGCTTCTACAGAAAGAGCGACCCATGGCAGAAATCCATGATTTTGATCCTGTCCTTGAAAAATGCCAAAAAAACTCCAGACTGACCCCCATGCCCCAGGGAACTGCACAGGTCTCCCCAATGCAGATACTTGTCAGTGCGGGGCCACAGAATTGGCCTCTCCAGTGCCCCATCTGTTAGATTTTAGAGCCTTTGGCACCGTCTGAAGACATTCCTGAAGGATTCATCAGAACCTTTTGGAACATAGCTGGGATGAGGAGCAGTGACTGCTCTAGGACATGAGGAGAAATCTCTGGGCTTTCTCGCTGGCTGTGCCATCTCCATGGCAGTGACAGGCTGAGCCCGCCGATGATACAAGCTGAGGTAACAGTGGGATGTCCTGTATCACAGGGAGGTCTCCCCAGTAACACAGCAGTGCCCTCACTTCCCCACAAGTTCTGGGAGGTGCTGGTCACTGCTCATGTCCTCCCCGCTGCTGCCCTTTAGAATTGGTCCATAGGTAGGAGTGGGGACAGGAGGGAGTAGGACCCTTTGGGCCACTTGTTCACAGGTAGAGGAGGAGGGACACATTGGAGAGAAGTTTTGAATGACAAGACAGGAGGAGCATCCTTTTTGGCAGTTGAACAGGTGAGGCAAGGCCAAGGGGGCAAGCGAGATGGAGGACTCAGACCACCAGACCAGATCACAATTCCTTGTTCCCGGTACTACAGGGGCTACTGGGGTAAGGGCTTTGGGAGCTCCTTCCCAAGGTGTTGGAGAGAGATTATTAACAGCAAAAATGGGTGTGGATCCTGGGCTGTGGAGGTGGCTGGCAAAGGTGGGGGCTGCCACAAGAGCCCTGCCTGAGGGTGTCATCTGGCTCAGGAGACAACATGGCAGCTGGGTCCTGTAGCTGGGGCTGCCCTGAGCCCCAAGGCTCCTGTGGGGGCAGCTGCATCCCCTTGTGGAAGTTGTGGGGAAATATATGGTCAGGTTTCCCTGGGAGTGGGTCCCCCTTTGCGATGGGGCTCTGGCAGGAAAGGAGTCCTGTGTCCTGGAGCTGGGGCATCCTGCAGCTGCCGTGGGGCTCTAAAGGGCATAGGCAGATTTTTTTCTTTTTTAGTAACTGCTATCTAAAGGATGTTTTGCTGCACTATGAGCATTGTAAGGCCACAAGGAGAGTTGTGGAGGCTGTTCAGGAGCTGGCTCAACAGTGGAGAAGGCAGGAGGGGCTGCAGCTGGCAATGGGCATGTGGTCGGGGTGTGGGCAGGGAGGTCACAGCTCTCTGCGAAAGCTATGCCAAAAAATGACCAGTGTCAGATCAGTTCTTTGGCAGTAGCTGACAGGCAGGCAGGGGGCACATGGCTCCACTCTTGATGACGAGGTCACTTGTGCTAATGAGGCAGAAGCAGGTCCATGGCTGGGCTATGTGCTTTGGAGCTCACTTCTGCCAGAGCAGCTGAGAGGTCAGCATTTGTGTCATGGCCGGAGAAGTTCTCGTGAGGTGTCTCAGAGGGTTATTGATCTGTTACCTGATAGGCCAGCAGTAGCAAATGGCTGGGGAAGTTATCTTGAGGAAACCTTTCCCATGAAAGCCCTTAGAGCAACAGCAGGCACCTGCTAGGGGTATGTGCTTGTGAGGGCATGTGAGGCAAAAGAGAGAGACGAGAGCTGGCTGCTGAGCCCTGGGGAGAGCACTTGCTCTCTGCTTTCTGGAGGTGGGAAGTGCCCGGCTGTTCACAGGCAGTGCCTGTCGCAAAGCCTTGGAGGACTAGAAGGGAATGGGAGGGCAGGAGTGTTGGGCTTTGTGTGTTTGAGGGCCCCTGGTGGGTTGCTGGCCTGCTGCCATGTCCAGTACTGTCCCTGGTGTGTCCCTGCTACAGAGGCGCATGTTGGCTGGCCACCCTCCGTGATGCATTGGGGCAGCGTGTGCAGCACATCACAGCAGCTTCATTGCCTGTGGTGGAAATGAGGGTGTCCCCAGTGCTGGGCTGCTCTGACGCGGAGCAGGTGTCTGGAGAGAGCCGGGCTGTGCATGGGGAGCCCTGCCAAGATGGGGAGGAAAGGGTTAGACAGGAGCATTTGTGCTGGGGCAGTGGCAGTGGGCACAGGAGGCAGCGTTAGGCAGTGTTCGAGAGCAGAGCAGCAGGCACAGGCCCTCGATGAGCAGGGGAGGCACTGCAGGAAGTGGTCTCAGCACCAAGGCAGGACGGAGAAGGTGCAAAGCAAGGTCAGCAAGTAAGGCCAGAGGAAGGCCAGGAAGAGATCTGCGTACCAAATGGAGGTGCAGCTGCTGACTGCTTCTGTCAGTGGGTGTCCTGAGATGTAGGCTCCACTGCCCCCGGATGTCCTGCAATAACGTCCTGCTCGATAGGCATCGATAGCCCTGCTGCCCACGCAGGGGTGTGTTTGTGGCCAAGGACGGCCTCCAGGGAGCCTGCAGAGAGCCCTTGGCTGCAGCCAGCTGTGAAGCCTGGCAGACTGGCAGGGGCCCGGGAGCCTCTGCCTCTTCTGCTGCCTTTGGGCGTTGTGACTGCATTGTTGGATGACAGCATGGTGACATCAGGAACCTGGGGCCACACCGCAGCCTCTCCTGCCAGGGGTCTGCTGGCCCAGCATCAGCGGGAGGTACAAGGCCCCTGGGGTGACAGCCCTCATGCAGCCCCTGTCACCAGGACGCCAGGGCAGCTGAGTCTCTCCGTGTGTGGCCATGCATCTCCTGTGGGTGGCCAGGAAAGCCTGCTGGGCTCCTTTCTCTGTGTCCTGTGCACCAGGGTGGCCCTGTCACCACAGAAAGGGCAGGAGTCCAGCCACATCCTGGCATGGTGAAGTGGCTTCTCCCACAGGTGCACAAGCAGCCACGTAGATGAGCAGAGCTGGATAGTGTACCAGCAGCTGGACAGGGGGTACTTACGGGCAGAGGTGGGTGTGCTGGAGGTAAGGGGCAAGCTAAGTTCTTCTAGGCACCACAGCATGGCCTAAAGTGCCCTGGGTGCAGGTTCCTCTGCCTACCTGCCTGCCTCACAGCAGCAGCGCCAGTGCCCGAGCCAGCATGGTTCTCTGTCTTCAGGACAGAAGAGCGGCAGGTCCAGGAAAGCAGTGCTCTCTCTTCTAAACACGTTTCTGATGGGTTCAACCTCTTGAAGGTTGCACAGTGGTTACTGTGGCTGTCAGCAGGAATAGCGGGCACTGAGATTGCTGCTGCCAGGCCTCCCAGCTGCTCATGTATGCGGTATGAATCACTGGTGCATAGGACTCTCCAAAATGTCAGGACCTAAGCCACATCTCTGCAGTAGCCTCCTGAAGCAGGCACTTTCTGACTGACCAGCTGCCATCAAGTCTGTTGAAGACAGTCAACTCATGGAGCTAGGGTGTGCTTACAGGTGTGCTCACAGGTGTGCTCAGCTGTCTGGGTGAGGTGGAACTCAAGTCAGCTTTCACATTAAACTTTCTGACATTGATGTAGGTGACCAGAGACTGAGAACCTTTTGCCCTAGCCAAGCTGGCCAAGCACACATGAGGACATTTATCTGGTTAATGGATAAAGCCTTTTGTGAACAACATTGTCCTGGCTTCTCTCCTCCACCTCTCTTGACAGTGTCAATGAAAGGAAATGGTAGTGAGCAAGGCTCTGGAAGCACAGAAGGTTGAGCCCTTTCTGGAGCTGGAGCCTGTAGGAAAGTTCTGATTTTCCAAGCATCGTGGGCAGTGCTGGGAGTGGTTGGCAGAGGCGGGATTTCCTGCAGTCAGCCTCTCTACTAAAGCTAGCACTCAGCCCCCTCACAGCTCGGCAGGAGGTTTGTGCGGCCTTGCATGTGCACCATTGCCTTATTGTGTGAATGCCACCGTGTTGGGCAGCTCGTTGCACAACTCTCCAAGAGCTGGCCAATACCTCTTTTGGGGCATGCCTGGTCTTTCTGCAGGAGACTCAGCTGGATATGTGCGGGCCCATTTTCTCATTGTAGCTCTGCTATTGTCTAAGCGCAGCAAGGGCCCACTGCACCCTTCAAGACTGGGAAGTGGGAGCCAAAGATAGTCACATGGCTGGCATGGGAGGGACATCAGCAGCCAGGGCCCCCTCCCACATTACACACCTGAGGCGAGCGAAGTAGGCCCAGAAATGGTAGCCAGATTCAAGGATGTATCCAGATCATCTGTCATGTTCATGGTGATGGGACAGGCAGTGAGTCAAAGAGTACCTTTTCTGGTATCTCACCTCCTGGCCTGTAGTGCGTGATCACCTCATCTAGCCCCTGCGCAGCCCAAGCTGTGCCCCATGCAGGCTTCAGCAGACACCATGCTCTGGGATCTGCCAGGGGTGTCGTGTAGAAGAGAAGCCATTCAAGGCTGGCCTTTTCCCCTCCATCAGGATATAGAGACATGCAAAAGGATGGAGCTGGTCATGGACCACCCCACAGGTGGGGTGCATTACCAGCCCTGGAAGGGCTGGCCTGGAAGAATGCCATGGGGAAGCTTCCCCGCTCTGTGCATATGTAGGGAGAAGATCTGTGGGAGATCTGGCAGTGAGTCAGGGGACTGGCAGAGTGCGTGATCGCAGCCCCAGAGTGTGTTCTCTGCACACTGACCAAACTCCTGTCAAGGTCAGACGTGCATATTCCATCTTGTCAACAATGTCGAGCTGCTTCACAGCCAGTGGCTGCTCAAGCTGAGCACAGCTGAGATAAGGAAATAGTTCTGGTAGATTTAAGGGGTCCCTAGGGTACAACAAGCTGAGTCCCACCTGGGTTTCTGACTCATACTTTCAACTGCCTCCCATCAGCAACCCTCCCAGGTAGTTCCCAAGCAGTTTATAGTGTAAGTCTTCTATTAAATCTATCCTGACTAAGCTTCCACGATCCTTGAGTACCCACTCTATGCTGGTATCTGACCCTCCTTTTTCTTCCCTGTGGTCACAGCACATAGCACAAGAAAAAACCTGAGCTCTTCTCCTCTGCACTCGCCATGTCTTGGTGCCTTTCCCAGGACACCTGCATCTGCCCTGCAAGCAGACACCTCTGTGCTCCCACACTGTCTTTCACATGCAGTAGCTGCCTGCTGGCATTTCTCCTCACCCAGGCCCTGTACTGCCCAGCTCAGCCCCTCCCCACCTTTTCCCACCTTAACCCTGGCTGTCTGCAGATCTTCTGGGCAGCCCTTCTACCCAGGACAGTGCAAGAGTCCTGGGCCTGAGGTGCCTCAGGCAGCTGCAGTAACACAGCAGCCTGCCTCACACTGACAAACATAGCAACAGGTTTTCATTTATTCCTCCTCACAAGCACACAATTGCTCCTTTGCTCTTCTCTACAGGTGTCCTTGTTCCCCAGAGAGCCTTTCCCCAGGTCAGTGGGTCGATCCTGGCCTGGTCTGCCATTTTCACACCCCTCTCCTAGGCTCTGCATAGGCCCTGGTCTGGCAGAGCTGTTCTGCAGGTAAGTCGGCTGTGGGGGCCCCATGCTGATCAGGGAGGCGGCTATTTGACCAGTATCACTGCATCTGAAAACCTCCCACCCAGAATCTCTGGCTGTGGAGGATGGATGGAGCAATCATGGGACATTTCACATTGCTCCGGATTTATTCAGAGGTGTCATCAGACCCAGCCCAGTCCCTCTCCTGAGGGACCTATGGGGCATTCCTTGCTTTGGCCCTTTATATTTACTTTACTCTGCTTGGTTTGGGGAGTCTCCACTCACTGCCCATTCCAGGCACATGGTGCCCCTGGAGATGCCCTATGCTCTCTGACTCCATATCCCTTCCAGAAGGATGGTCATCTGTCACCAGCCCTCCAATATGTGGGACAGTCCCCAGCAGACACCTCTTGACCACTCACCCTCTCCAGGCACCCTGGGCACTCGCAAGTGACAGTTAAATCCAGCCCTCATTCCCACACACATCACCCAAAAGAGATGATGCCCCTTAGCCCACGGAAAATGTAAGCACAAAAACAGGGCCTTTTTGGGTGTAATTCCCTGAGTGCATTCTTGGCTCCAGCTTTGGAAAAAGAACCCAACATTCAGGCACAGTACTCAGAAGACCCTCTTTTATTATAGAGATGCTACTTGGGAGGCCAGCTCTGACACAGTGATAGGCAGATTTACAGAAGGCCTCTGGGTGAGAAAGACAAGGTTTGTGCCTCCAGAAATGTGGGAGGAATTCAGACATTTCTACACAAACATGACTATCACAGACAGAACTCCCAAAGCACAAGAGATGCTGGAGATATAAACTGGGAATCAGTTGTGAGGAAAGATGGGCAGCTCATTGCTGCTGAACTAGTACCATCTGGATCAGTTTCCTCGCTGCCTGCTGGAGCTCCTTGTTCCTCATGCTGTAGATGAGAGGGTTCACTGTTGGAGGCACCACTGCGTACAGAACAGCCAGCACCAGATCCAGAACTGGGGAGGAGATAGAAGGTGGCTTCAGGTAGGCAAAGATGATAGTGCTGAGAAACAGGGAGACCACGGCCAGGTGAGGGAGGCACATGGAAAAGGCTTTGTGTCGGCCCTGCTCGGAGGGGATCCTCAGCACAGCCCTGAAGATCTGCACGTAGGACAGCACAATGAAAATGAAACACCCTAAGATTAAACAGCTAATAATCCCAAGAAGCTCAACTTCCCTGAGGTAGGAATCTGCGCAGGAGAGCTTGAGGATCTGGGAAATTTCACAGAAGAACTGGTCCACTGTGTTGCCTTGGCAGAGTGGTAGTGAAAAAGCATTTCCAGTGTGCAGGAGAGCATTGAGAAACCCACTGGCCCAGGCAGCTGCTGCCATTCTGACACAAGCTCTGCTGTCCATGAGGATCCCATAGTGCAGAGGTTGGCAGATGGCAACATAGCGATCATAGGCCATGACAGTGAGGAGAGAATACTCTGCTGAAAACAAGAAGAAAACTAGGAAGACCTGGGCAGCACATCCCAAATAGGAAATGGACCTGGTGTTCCTCAGGGAACTGGCCATGGATTTGGGGACAGTGGTGGAGATGGAGCCAAGGTCAAGGATGGAGAGGTTGAGGAGGAAGAAGTACATGGGGGTATGGAGGCAGTGGTCACAGGCTACGGCTGTGATGATGAGGCCGTTGCCCAGGAGGGCAGCCAGGTAGATGCCCAGGAAGAGGGAGAAGTGCAAGAGCTGCAGCTTCCGTGTGTCAGCGTACACCTGGAGGAAGAACTCACTGAGGGAGCTGCTGTTGGACATTTTACACCTCCTGAGCTTGGGGCACTGTCCAAGGAAGAACAGATAGACGCAATTTAGGACACACTTCTCTGAGCAAAGCTCTTTCAACCACCCCCCCCTGCCCCCAAACACACACACATTAGCACTCCCCATCTCAGCAGCAGCATCACTGAGCTCCGTGGCTTAAACTCTGGTTTGTGCTGGCTGAGCTTGCCATGAGGAGCAGCAGCCTTTGCCCATGGGCTCCCGAGGAGTCAGCCCTGACCTACAGCACTGAGTATATACGAACAGACGTGACTAATATTTATATTCCCAGTTCCAGTCAAATTTAATCCACTCCATTCTGAACAATGTAGGTTCATGAAGAGTTTCAAGGCTTTTTTTTGGTTTGTTTTCTTTAGTTGAATTTGACCCTGTCACACTGGAGGAGGATTCTTGGAGGTAGAAATCATCCACACTTCTGCTGCACTCAGAATGACCATTTCTGATTCCAACGAGGCAAAAGGATTCACTCCGTCTTTGGTGTAGAGGGAGGAGCGCTGGCTTGTTCCCAGGTGCCCTCTGCCCCTATCTCAGAGGTGGAGAACAATTGCAAAAGGGTTTTTCATGTTACCAAAAAGGGAATGGCACTGTGGAGAGCAGAGACATCCACTTCCAAAGTGCCCACCAGCACTCTTTCCAAGGATATGTGTGTGTGTGTGTGAGGGGGGATATTCAGCCCTCCCCTTCTGGCCAGCAACACATCGGGCTCCTTCCAGTTGCCCACATGCAGTCTTTCATTTCCGTGTTCTCAGAGTCTAGGTGCTTCTCCCTAAGGCACCTAGGTTACACCCAGCTGCAACGGGAGAGCTGTGCCCTTCTGGAGGGCAGATTGCAGCCCAGCCAGACACCCCAGGGAAATGGTTGAATGTCCTAAGGGTGTTGAGGATGTTCAGAAGAGAGAGTTGCCTCCTGTCTGGGCAACTGCATTGTCCAGAGCCCGAAAGGTTAGAGGGGGACTTGGGCATCTCACTGTTAAAGACATATCTTCATGGCAGGACCCACATAGTCGGTGTCTGAACTGCATCAGAAACCACCCCCCCCCCCATGCCTAGAGAGCCCAAGGGGAAGGACAAGGGCAGCATGGGCAGGTAGGAAAGAAACAGGGAGCAATGTCATGATATTTATGCCAAGGGAAGCAGGGACAGGGAGGAACAGAGAGACACTCAGATGTGTCTCCTCTCCTGGATGTCTGACTGCTGAGGAAATGACTCATGTCCTGTACCCCATATCCTTGAGGGACGACAGCTGTATTGGGTGGGAGAGGAGAGGCGGCACTGGAGTGGATAGTTTCCTCTCACACTTTGGCCATGGCTCTGCTGCCTAAAGCCGTCCCTGCAGGGAGCTGTGTCTCTGTCCCCACGTCTCTTCTCTCTCAGTGATCACAGACCCCATCCCACATGCTGAGCATTCAGCTCTGCCCTGCAGAAAGCTCCTGTGGCAGGGCACTGTCCAGGGACACCTCCAGGTTTGTAGAAGCTCAGGAGCAGGTGAAGCAAACCTAGCTGAGGCTGGAAAGGTGATGCTGACTCTCACTGTAGGCTTCAGGGTGGATGAAAGCATTTGCCAAGTCCCTCCCAGAACTGCTCCTCTCTCAGTGCCACTGTCCTGCAGCCTCAGTCCCCTGTCTAAACCTGACAGATCCAATCCCATTTCACCCCACCCAAACAGAAAATAACTGAAAGCACCATCTCATGAAAGCACCTTCTCTTTCAGCTCTCCCCTGCCTTGACATTCCTGGTGAAAAGTCACCTCTGGGTATGACCCCCAGCCCTGTTGCATGCACTAGCCTCTCCATGGGAGAAAGCACCTGCCCTACCAGGGGTCCCTCCTTTCACCCATAGCTTTCACCCTGCAGCATTGTGTCGAGCTGCCAGGCAGGCTGAGTGCTGACCCTCGCAGGCAGCAGAGTCCCTGCCCCAAGCACACAGAACCCTGGGGCACAGAGACTCTGCTCTGAAGGACAGTCCATGCCCACCTGGGTGCACAGCCAGGCTTCACACCCCTGCAGCCATCCCTCCAAGAAAGGAGCAGGGTGACGTGTCCCTCGGACCTCTCTTCCTTCCTCTGGCAGGGAATCCTTGCTCTGAAGCATCTCCCCATCCTCCACACTCACGGGATGGGATGGGCTTAGAAGACTCCTCTAGGAAACACATCAGCATTGCCCTGGAGCCAGAGACTTACCATGCAAAAGGCTGTGAAGATTTCTCCCACAAGGAGCTCTCCTCCGACCTCTCACTCTGCACTGCCTCTCACTTCTGTCTTCTCTCATCTCATCTCTACAGCGGCAGGCAGTGCCAAGAGTCCTGCTGCTCTTTGCAGAGGATCTGCCTTGGGACACAGCCATCTCTCTGCAGGGCTGCCAGGCTGCCATGAGCAACCTCTGTCCCTAAAATTGGCCTCAGCACAGGACCAGCTGAAGGCAGGAGTTGTTCTGTCCCTTGTGATCCCTCCTCCTGGGAGATGTTCCCTCAAGTAGGCTAAAATAATCACCTGTATTCCCTTTCTAAAGAGGGCAGAGAGACTAATTCCAACATTGCCATTTCTTTCATCAGAGGATGGCTGTCTATGATAAGTGGAAATGTCCTCATCTGGAAGCTCCTCTTCTCATCTCCTAACTAGGCGGGACACCCAGACAGGGACAAGAAGGGAGTTCATTGACACATGGTTCAGTCAGTTTCGGCATCACATCCTGGTTTAGAAGACCTTGCGTTGCATTTAGATTCAGATCGCCCTATTCCCCCTGTGAACTCCACAAACACACAGGAGGTAGGATTCCCCCTGCCAAAACTGAAGGGAGCACAGCACAGAGGGCTGCATGCGAGCTCCTTGTCTCAGCTCCCATTCTAATCACTGGAGATGGAGGCTGGGAGTCAGCTGCTCACACACAAAGACTTGGTGACAGTGGAAGAGACAGAGGTCATCCCAGGCATGTGCCAGTGTGTGCTTGCTCTGATGGAGTGACTGGGAGCCTTGAATCCTCCTAGAACATCAGGTGGGGAAATATCTTGGTCATCTGCAACGATGCTATGAAGCTGAGACTAATGAAAATTCCAGTGTTACGAACAGCAGTTCTACTTCAGTGCAGACACGTGATTTCAAATGGCAGGGGTGTCCAGCACAACCACCTGTCTCTACCAGATATACCTGGGACCTAAAGGAAAACCATGCCCCTTTGGAGTGATTGCTGGGCAAGTGCCCCAGGGCATCTGGGGTTTCCTACATGTGCCCAAACAAACGAATAGCAACACTGGGGACTGGGCTAATGAGGACCTAAGAGTGGTGGTGTCACAGGTTGTCCAGGCTCACAGACTTCTTCAGCAATACTTTGTCCTGCCTGGAGACTGGTTCGTCTGTCATGGGCCCCAAGGTGTCACACAGTCAGCTCGGGCAGCCAACTCCACTACTACTATTCCTGTATGGCCCAGCTGTGTTCCTCCCTGGCCTTGGGCACTGCAGGGTTTGCTCTCTTAATGGGAACCTCCTTTCACCATTACATTGCCACCTGCTATCCATGCCAGTAAGCCACCACTTGCACTCAAAGCCTTTGCATACATAAGGTCTTTGGTGACACGTGACAAATCTTTGGTCACCCCTACAGCAGAGGTACTGAAGCCAGAATGTATGCAAACACACACAGCCTGGGGTGCAGGCAGGAGCAATGCACAAGCTGTCACAAGATCATCACCTGGTTGGAATAACAGAGATATGGTGGGATTGCTCGCATGACTGGAGTCCTTCAATGGCAGATACAAGTTCTTCAGGAGGGACCACCGCAGAACATGAGGAGGGGGATGCCCTACGTGTGAAGGGATAGCTTGGATGTAGGGAGCTCTTCCATGGGATGGACCAAGGGAGGCAGCTCTGCAGGGCAGAAGAGCTCAGGAAAACCAGCAGATCATTAAGGAACACGTCTGTCAAGAACAAGAATGCTCCTTAAAGAAGAGTTTGTAAAATTGGCTCTCTATTGTCTTGTAAAGGTTGTGGAGATCAGGGAAGGTCCCAATGAGCAGAGAAAGGAGTGTGTTGTGCCCATCTTCAAAAAAGGCCACAAGGACAAATCAGGGAGCTGGAGGCCATTCAGCCTCACCCTGGGGAAGAGTGTGTCATAGAGCCAGCCTCTCCAGTCACATGTCTGGTCAGGAGAAGAAGGTGCCTGGGAAGAGTCAGCATGGATTTACTGAAGGTAAATCATTCTTGACCAACCTGATTGCCTTCTGTAATAAAAGACTTGCACATGTGGAGAAGAGGAGAGTAGTGGATGGTGGCATGGTGACAGAGACAACAGCTGCAGAACAAAGACCTCTGCTCTTTCAGGCTCTTCAGCATGCCAGTGCCCTGCACTGTCTCCACTAGACTTTCCTACACTGTCCCATGCCTGCTGCTGGGTGCCTGCAGACTGTAAACACTCAACCTGCTTCCCCACCTTGCTCCCACCTCGGGATCTCCCTCCCACTACTGATGTCTCCCTGTCCTCACTGACTGTTCCTTGAAACACAGAGCCAGGGACTGATCACAGCCTCCCTCTGGGTGACCTGTAGCACCACAGCACTGCTCTTTGAGTGACACTGATTTCCATTAATGTCTGGTTTGATCTTCCAAGCTGTAGATTGTGATGCTTTCCCCTTCTTATGCTGCTTCCCACTACCAAGAAAAGTGCCTGGGAGACCCACCCTGAGACACAAGTGCTGACACGCTGGCATGGATAGCAGGTGGTAATGGAATGGTGAAAGGAGGTTCCCACTAAGACAGCAAACCCTGCAGTGCCCAAGGTGACAGAGAAAGGGCTGGGCTGTGCAGGAATGCCAGGAAGGGGACTGACTGCGTGAGCTGGCTCTGTGACACTGTTGGGCATTTGACGGATTTCTTGAACCAGCCTCCAGGAAGGACAAGGTGCCACTGAAGAAATCCCTGGGCCTGGGCAGCCTGTGATCCAGCTATCTTGAGATCCTCATTAGTCCAGTCCCTGTTTGTATCATCTGGTGGGGTGAGAAGAGGTTCAGTGGGAGGAGAGCAAGAAGTGTTTGAGACATGGTTTCCCTTTAAGTGTCATGCTGTATGTGCTAGAGACAGGTGGCTGTGCTGGACACCCCAGGCATCTGATGTGGCCCTGCCAGCCCATTTCTGTGTCATTAAATGAAGTATCTGCCCAGAACTGGCAGACAGCTGTTCGTAACATTGGACTCTGCGTGTGTCTCAGCTTCACAGTGAGTGGAGCTCTAGTTGTAGCAGGCATCTAGTGTCATTTCAGATGGCTAAAGAAATTCCTCACCTGGCCCCATCCAATGCTCTAGGAGAACGTGGGTCTCCCATTTGCTGCAGCAAAGCAAGTGGTCATTGGTACATGCCTTGTACCAACTTCGTGTCTTCAGCTGTCACCAAGTGTTTGTGTATGAGCAATTGATTCCCCCCCTCCATCTCCACTGACTGCAAAGGGAGCACAGACAAGGAACTCTCATGCAGATACCTGCCGATTAGGGGGAGGCATAGGAGGAGGAGTAGGAAGATTTTCCAAATCAACAACTGGCTACACTGCTGGTATTGGCAACAGGGTTTTGGATTCTATGACCATGGAACATGGTTTGAAGACCAACAGCTGGTGGGGAGAGAAGGGATTCACTTCACCAAGCAGGGCACATTTGCCTTTGCAAACAGGTTGGCCAGTCTAGTAAAGAGGGCTTTATACTAGCTAGAAGGGGGGTTGGGGGGGTGTCATACAGATAGGGTAGATAACAAAACACAAGTTGGGTTGGGGGGTCTCCAATGGGTAAATCCAGCTAGGGATGTGTGCTTGGGACATGGCTATGGGCGACCCCTGTACACCCTTCATGGGAAACCTGCAGGCATGACTACCTCTCCGAAATGCAGGTATACCAATGCATACAGCATGGGGAACAAACAGGAGGAGCTGGAGATCTGTGTGCGACTGCAGGGCCATGATCTCATTGCAATCACAGAGACATGGTGGGATAGCTCACATGAGTGGAACGCTGTCATGGATGGCTATGTGCTTTTTAGGAGAGACAGGCCAGAAAGATGATGTGGTGGAATTGTTCTTTATGTGAGAGAGGAGTCAGTCGAGAGCTTATGGGTAAAGATCAAAAGTCAGGCTAACATGGGGAACACTGTTGTGGGTGTCTACTACAGGCCACCTGATCAGGAAGAGGAAGTTGATGAGGCCTTCTACAGACAGCTGGAAGTAGCCTGAATATCACAGGCCCTGGTTCTCCTGGGGGACTTCAACCACCCTGACATCTGCTGGAGGGACTACACAGCAAGGCACAAGCAGTCCAGGAGGCTCCTGCAATGCATTGTTGATAACTTCTTGTCAGATATGGTGGAAGAACCTATGAGGAAGGGTTCTGGATCTTGTCCTTACCAAAAAGTTCTGCTGGATCTTGTCCTTACCAGCAGAGAGGAACTGGTTAGAGATGTGAAGGTTGGGGGCAGCCTTGGCTGCAGTGACCATGAGGTGGTGGAGTTCAGAATCCTGCAGGAAAGAAGTAAGGCAACAAGCAGGACTGGAGCCCCGGACTTCAGGAGAGCAGACTTTGGGCTCTTCAGAGACCTGATTGGAGGAATCTCATGGGTTAGGGCTCTAGAAGGAAGGGAGGGGCAGGAGAGCTGGCTAGTATTCAAGCATCACTCCCTCCAAGCTCAAGAGCAGTGCATCCCAGGGAGAAAGAAGTCCAGCAAAGGGGGCAGGAGACCTGCATGGATGATCAAGGTGCTCCTGACAAAACTCAGAAAGAAGAAGAAAGTACACAGAATATGGAAGAGGGGACAGGCTACTTGGGAGAATTATAGGAATGAAGCCAGAGTATATAGAGACGCGACTAGGAAGGCTAAGGCCCAGTTGGAATTGAGTCTGGCAAGGGATATCAAGGACAACAGGAAGGGCTTCTTCAAATACATCGTTAGCAAGAGGAGGACTGGGGAAAATGTGGGCCCGCTACCGAATGGGCAGGGGTCCTGCTGACAAGGGATACAGAGAAGACAGAATTACTGAATGCCTTCTGTGCTTCAGTCTTCATTGCTAAGGGCAGCCCTCAAGAATCCTGCAGCCTGGATGTGAGGGAGAAAGTCTGGAGAAGGGAAGACTTTCCTTTCATTGAGGAGGATAGGATTAGAGACCTTCTGGCAGGCTAGACATCCACAAATCCATGGGCCCAGATGGGATGCACCCATGGGTACTGAGGGAGCTGGTGGATGTTGTTGCCAGACCGCTCTCCATCATCTTTAAAAGGTCCTGGGGAACTGGAGAGGTGCCTGAGCACTGAGAGAAAGCCAGTGTCACTCCAGTCTTCAAGAAGCGCAAGAAGGAGGACCCAGGCAACTATAGGCCAGTCAGCCTCACCTCCATCCCTGGAAAGGTGATGGAACAGCTCATTCTGGATGTCAGCTCCAGACATATGGAGGAAAAGAAGGTGATCAGGAGTAGGCAGCATGGAATCACCAAGGGGAAATCCTGCTTAACCAATCTGATAGCCTTCTATGATGGAATGACTGGCTGGGTAGATGAGGGCAGAGCAGTGGATGTTGTGTACCTTGACTTCAGCAAGGCTTTTGACACTGTCTCCCATAACATCCTCCTAGAGAAACTCAGAAAGTGTGGGTTAGACGAGCAGACAGTGAGATGGATTGAGAACTGGCTGAAAGGCAGAGCTCAGAGGGTCGTCATCAGTGACATGGAGTCTGGTTGGAGGCTTGTTGCTAGTGGAGTTCCCCAGGGCTCAATACTGGGTCCCATCCTGTTCTATTTATCAATCAATGACCTTGATGTGGGGATGGAGTGCCTCCTCAGCAAGTTTACTGATGATACCAAGCTGGGAGGAGTGGCTGACACACCTGAGGGCTGTGCTGCCCTTCAGAGACCTGGACAGGCTGGAGAGCTGGGCAGAGAGGAACCTCCTGAGGTTCAACTAGGGCAAGTACAGAGTCCTGCACCTAGGGAGGAATAACACCATGCATCAGTACAAGGTGGGGGCTGACCTTCTGGAGAGTAGCTCTGCACAGAAAGACCTGGGAATGCTGGTGGATGACAATTTGACTCTGAGCCAGCAATGTGCCCTTGTGCCCAGGAAGGCCTATTGTCTCCTGAGGTGCATTAGGAAGAGTGTTGCCAGCAGGTTGAGGGAGGTGATCCTGCCCCTCTACTCAGCCCTGGTGAGGCCTCATCTGGAGTACTGTGTCCAGTTCTGGGCTCCCCAGTCCAAGAGAGATGTGGAGCTACTGGAGAGAGCTGGAGAGAGTCCAGCATACGACTACGAGGATGATCAGAGGGCTGGAGCACCAGCCCTACGAGGAAAGGCTGCGAGAGCTGGCCCTCTTCAGCCTGGGGAAGAGAAGAGTGAGGGGGGACCTTATCAATGTGTATAAGTACCTGAAGGGTGAGTGTCAAGGGGGTGGGGACAAACCATTTTCAGTTGTCCCGTGTGACAGGACAAGAGGCAATGGGCACAAATTGAACCACAGGAAGTTCCGCATGAACGTGAGGGGGAATTTCTTCCCTGTGAGAGTGACGGAGCACTGGCACAGGTTGCCCAGAGAGGTTGTGCAGTCTCCTTCTCTGGAGATCTTCAAGGCCTGCCTGGATGCAACCCTGTCTACCATGCTCTAACTGACCCTGCTGAGCAGGGGGGTTGGACTAGATGATCTGCAGAGGTCTCTTCCAACCTTACTGATTCTATGATTCTATGATTCTTTGCCATGAAAGACCCTAGCGCAGCAGCAGGAACCTGCTGGAGGTATGTACTTGTAAAGGCATGTGAGGCAAAAGAGGGAGATGAGAGCTGGCATGGTGAGCCCCGAGGAGAGCACTTTCTCTCTGCTTCCTGGAGGTGGGAAGTGCCTGGCTTTTCACAGGCAGGTCTTATCCCCCTCATTCAGCACTAGTGTGGCCACATCTGGAACAGTGTGTCCCAGTGTGGGCTGCCCAGGGCTGGAAGAATGGGTACCAACTGGCGATGGTCCAGAGGCGGTCTCTCCAGATAGGACTGGGGTCCTCAAGCACTTGGCCTTTATGGAGCGTCTGAGGGACCTGGGCTGCTTTAGCCTGTTGAGGTGGAGGCTAAGGTCAGTAGAGTACTGTACTGACCTTAGTATAACTCTTGTGACTGGAACGTCACCATAGACAGCTACGTGCTTTTTAGGAAAGACAGGCCAGGAAGGCGAGGTGGTGGAGCTGCTCTTTATATGAGGGAGCAACTGGAAGGTATGGGGTGGAGGAGGATGCAGTCAAGAGCTTATGGGTGAGGATTAAATGGCAGGCTAACATGGAGGGCACTGTTATGGGTGTCTCATACAAGCCACTTGATCAGGAAGAGGAAGTCGATGAGGCTTTCTACAGACAACTGGAAGCAGCTTCATGATTGCAGGCCCTGGTTCTCCTGGGGGACTTCAACCACCCTGACATCTGCTGGAAGGACAACACAGATAGGCAGAAACAGTCTAGGAGGCTTCTGCAGAGCATCAACGATAACTTCTTCTCAGTGGCTCCTCCATCACCTGTGTCAAGGAGTGTCCTGCTGGACCTTGTCCTAACCAACAAAGAAGGACTGGTTGGAGACATGAAAGCTAGGGGCAGCATTGGCTGCAGTGACCATGAGGTGGTGGAGTTCAGGATGCTGCATGGAAGAAGTAAGGCAATAAGCAGGATTGCAACCCTGCTTCAGGAGAGCGGACGTTGGGCTCTTCAGAGACCTACTTGGAGGAATCCCAGGGGTTAGTGCTCTAGAAGGAAGGGGAGTCCAAGAGAGCTGCCTAGTATTCAAGCATCCCTTCCTCCAAGCCCAAGAGCTGTGTATCCCAAAGAGAAAGAAGTCCAGCAAAGGGAGCAGGAGACCTGCATGGATGGGCAAGGAGCTCCTGGCAATACTCAAACAGAACAAGACAGTACACAGAATGTGGAAAAAAGGACAGGCCACCTGGCAGGAATATAGGAACGTCATCATAGTATGCAGGGATGTGACGAGGAAGGCTAAGGCCCACTTGGAATTCAACCTAGCAAGGGATTCAGGACAACAAGAAGGGCTTCTTCAAATACATCAGCAGCAAGAGGAAGACTGGGGAAAATCGGGCCCCACTGCTGAATGGAGTGGGAGCCCTAGTGACAGAGGACACAGAGAAGGCAGAGTTACTGAATGCCTTCTTGGCATCAGTCTGCTGAGCCCTCAGGACTCCCAGATCCTGGAGATCAGAGAGGAAGTCTGGAAAAAGGAAGACTCTCCCTTGGTCAAGGAGGATCATGTTAGAGGTCTTTTAGGCAGGCTTGACATCCACTAATCCATGGGCCCTGATGGGATGCACCCACGAGTACTGAGGGAGCTGGCAGGTGTTATTTCTAGCCTGCTCTCCATCATCATTGAATGGTCCTGGAGAACTGGAGAGGTGCCTGAGGACTGGAAGAAACCAATGTCACTCCAGTCTTCAAGAAGGGCAAGAAGGAAGGCCCAGGAAACTACAGGCCAGTCAGCCTCACCTCCATCCCTAGAAAGGTGATGGAACAGCTCGTTCTGGATGTCACCTCCAAGCACACAGAAGAGGAGAAGGTAACCAGGAGTAGTCAGCATGGACTCACCAAGGGGAAATCCTGCTTAACCAGTCTGATAGCCTTCTATAATGGACTGACTGACTAGGAGATGAGGGCAGAGCAGTGGATGCTGTCTACCTTGACTTCTACCTTGACTGACTACCTTGACTGCTGAGGCACACCAACGTCAGAAGCACAAACAGCGCTGATCTCCATACCGCTTCTCCATCAGGTGCTCATGCAGAAGTCAGCTCCAAATCAGAAACAGCAGCAAGGGCTCAGTTTTTTCAGCAACAACGACCTCAGATTCTGCATTGAAGCCATGTGCTTGCTGCTGGCTAATCAGGCACTGAGGTACAAGTGACCTCACAGGCATGAAAGCAGAAATGTGCTTGATGCTGTTCCTTGAAGCAAAAGTCACCTCTCCAAAACAAAAAAAACAAGGTGGCTGCTGGTGGCCTAGTCAATACTGAGGCCCAATAACACAACCATCAGCAATATGCATTGAGCTGGAGTGTCACCTTCTGAGGCAGAAGTGACCTCACAGGCAGCCATGAAGCCACAGATCTGCTCCTGCTCTGTTGGGGACTTGGGCACAATTGACTTAACCAGGCACAAACAGCAGCCATGTCCATGCTGATCAACAATCGCATACTGATACATAACTGACCACAAAAGCACAAACACAGCAATGGGCCTGCTCCTCATTTGTGAGACACTGAGCTACGACGGACCTCAGCATGTTCACACAAAGCCAGGTTGGTCTAACAGGTTCAGAGGCACAGCTCACCTCACAAGCACAAGTGGCATATACGTGCCTGCTGCTGGTCTTCCTGGGACTGAGGCACAAGTGACCTGAAAGGTGCAGACCTTCACAGAGCAGAAGCTCACCTGGGCAATGCTCATGGCCCTTGATTATGCTGTTAGCACTCCAAACATAACAGCCTTCTGCAAACAGCCTTCATCTCCTGCCAAGACTCTCTCCAAGTCCTGGACAACCCCACTCTCTTACACAGGGCATATACCACAAAAAGCAACAATTGGTCTGGCTTTTCCTTTAGTACCATCAGGTCTGAGCTGCGAGCCTTTGCCCTGCGGCACCTACACAAGGACAGCAGGATGCCACTTCCATTTCTTGTGCCTCACTAGAGAGATCGGCTGAGGGAGCAGCTTCATTGGAAGGGGTGTCTGACACTGACAGATCAACTCAGCACTGCATCAGCCATCAGCCTGACACCAGACCTCTGCTGTCCCAGCTAGTCTACAAACACACTGACTCTACCCCACACAGCTGGCTGGTCTGTTAGATGCAACCAAGTGCCAGCAAGGAGAGATGCGTGCAGTACATTCATCATTTGCACACTCCCCCAGCACTGCTCTGCTCACTGCCTTCCCTTGCCACCTCAGCCCACGCAGGGAAGCTCTTGCACTCACACCCAAGGGTGGCCAAGGCACTCTAGGCTCACAAGGCATGTGCAAATGATCAGCACAAGAGCAGGAACAGAGCTGGGTCCTTGGACAATTTTGCTGTTTTCAGAGGGGAAAAGCCTGTTTTCTTTGGGCAGAGCAGGCTGCTGCATTCCACCTCCATCCCTTCAGGAACCTCCACCTAGGGATGGAGGGATAGGGATTTTGTTTAGAAATAAAAATGTTAGAGATACAATGTTGAAATATTGGAGAATCCTGAAGGCCTCCTGAGCTCAAAATAACCTCTGTTCCTTTCCTTTAGTTACTTGGACAAGGAGACCTTGTGAAGGGGAAAAGGGGGCAGAGGCTTTGAAGCGAGGTCCAAGTAATGAGACACCCTCAGGCTGGAGGTCTGCTGGTGTGCCAGCTATCTTCGCTGCACAAGCTCTGCAGCACGAGATGAGGCCCCACAGCTGGGTTCAGAGAGCACTGAGGGCTGGGTGCCATGGGCAACCTAGCTCTGGGCACATCTTCAGCTCTCGCAGAGCCAGGACCCCAAGGGCTATGAGATTTCCTCAATTTAAGCTACAAAGGCTTTGGGGCACCCAGACAAAGGCAGTCAAGAGATGCTGGCATTTATTATAACGGACTTTGACTCATCGTATAAGGCACCAACAGTCTTCTAGGAAAAATGGGCACCAACCCACAAAACCAACCCGGCTTTGTGTGAACCTGCTGAGGTCCGTCATAGCTCAGTGTCTCACAAATGAGGAGCAGGCCCATTGCTGTGTTTGTGCTTTTGTGGTCAGTTGTGCATCAGTATGTGATTGGTGATCAGCATGGACATGGGTGCTGTTTGTGCCTGGTTAGGTCAATCGTGCCTGAGTCCCCAACAGAGCAGGAGCAGATCTGTGGCTTCATGGCTGCCTGTGAGGTCACTTCTGCCTCAGAAGGTGACACTCCAGCTCAATGCATATTGCTGATGGTTGTGTTTGTGAAGTTATTGGGCCTCAGTATTGGCTAGGCCACCAGTAGCCACATTGTGATTTTTGTTTTGGAGAGGTGACTTTTGCTTCAAGGAACAGCATCAAGCACATTTCTGATTTCGTGCCTGTGAGGTCACTTGTGCCTCAGTGCCTGATCGGCCCTCAGCAAGCACATAGCTTCAATGCAGAATCTGAGGTCGTTGTTGCTGAAAAAACTGAGCCCTTGCTGCTGTTTCTGATTTGGAGCTGACTTCTGCATGAGCACCTGATGGAGAAGCGGTATGGAGATCAGCGCTGTTTGTGCTTCTGACGTTGGTGTGCCTCAGCAGCAAGCCCATGCCTTCATTGCCGAGTATGAGGTCACCTTTGTTCCTTATGTGAGCGGCCAGTGGTAGGAATGTGGCTTCTGTTTTTGCTTGTGAGGTCACACTTGCCTTACGATCTGATAGGCCAGCTGGTGGCACGCGGCTTTGATGAAGACTGTGAAGTCACTACTTCCTCAGAACAGGATCTGCAAGCAGCAAGCAAAGTCTTTTGATACACAGTGTAAAGCCACCTGTGCACCTGTAAATGGCAGGCAACAAGGAGACACGTGACTGCTGTTTGTGCCTGTGATGGTCATGCTGTTGCTGTTTCTTATACAAGGTCGCTTGTGCCTCAGTGCCTGATCACCCAGTGCTGGCGACAGGGCTGTTGGTGGTAGTTTTGAGGTCCTTTGTGCCCCAGTGCCTGATAGGACAGTGCTGGTCATGTGGTTGATGTGTGTGTTTTTGAGGTCACTTCTGCCTCAGTTTCTCCCAGGGCAGTGCTATGGCCACTGCTGCTGGCTGTGCTGCTGGGTCAGTTGTTCCTCAGGGCTTGACAGGTCCATGGTAGTCATGTGGCTGCTCTTTGTTGTTGTAGGGTCACTTGTGCAGCCTTGACTGATCGGCCAGTGCTAGACCAATGGCTGCGCTTTGTGCTATGAGATCCCTTATATATACATTTATTTATACTTGTATGTACTTCATTCATATACTGACTGTTTATAAATAAAGAACGAGAAAAGGAGAAGGTGTGCTAACTTTGCGGATCTACCACATAGTATCCATCTCTGTGCAGAAATGAAATAAGTATCTCGACCCAGTGTGTCTATTAGTTGCTTGCACACTGGGTAGAAGAATGCAGATTTGGGACACTCTTCCTAATGCGCCTCAGGAGGCCATTGGACTTCTTGGCCACAAGGGCACATTGCTGGCTCATGGTCAACTTGTCGTCCACTAGCACTCCCAGGTCCTTCTCTGCAGAGCTACTTTCTGGCAGCTCAGCCCCGAGTCTGTTCTAGTGCATGGGGTTATTCCTCCCCAGGTGCGGGAAGCTGCACTTGCCCATGTTGAACCTCATGAGGTTCCTCTCTGTCCAACTCTCCAGCCTGTCCAGGTCTCTCTGTATGGCAGCACAGTAATCAGGTGAGCCAGCCACTCTTCCAGCTTGGTATCATCAGCAAACCCGCTGAGGATGCACCCTGTCCCTTCATCCAGGTCATTGATGAACAAACTGAACAAGACGGGACCCAGTACTGAGACCTCGGTGACACCATTAGCTATAGTACAGGCCTCCAACTAGACTTTGTACCACTGATGATGATCCTCTAAGCTCCACCTTTCCGCCAGTTCTCAATCCACCTCACTGTCCACTCATCCAGCCTGCCCTTCTGAGTTTACCACGGATGTTACGGGAGGCAGTGTCAAAAGCCTTGCTGAAGTCAAGGTAGACAGCATCCACTGCTCTGCCCTCATCTCCTAGTCAGTCAGTCCATTATAGAAGGCTATCAGACTGGTTAAGCAGGATTTCCCCTTGGTGAGTCCATGCTGACTACTCCTGGTTACCTTCTCCTCCTCTGTGTGCTTGGAGGTGACATCCAGAACGAGCTGTTCCATCCCCTTTCCAGGGATGGAGGTGAGGCTGACTGGCCTGTAGTTTCCTGGGCCTTCCTTCTTGCCCTTCTTGAAGACTGGAGTGACATTGGTTTCTTCCAGTCCTCAGGCACCTCTCCAGTTCTCCAGGACCATTCAATGATGATGGAGAGCGGGCTAGCAATAACATCCACCAGCTCCCTCAGTACTCGTGGGTGCATCCCATCAGGGCCCATGGATTAGTGGATGTCAAGCCTGCCTAAAAGACCTCTAACATGATCCTCCTTGACCAAGGGAGAGTCTTCCTTTTTCCAGACTTCCTCTCTGATCTCCAGGATCTGGGAGTCCTGAGGGCTCAGCAGACTGATGCCAAGAAGGCATTCAGTAACTCTGCCTTCTCTGTGTCCTCTGTCACTAGGGCTCCCACTCCATTCATCAGTGGGGCCCGATTTTCCCCAGTCTTCCTCTTGCTGCTGATGTATTTGAAGAAGCCCTTCTTGTTGTCCTGAATCACTTGCTAGGTTGAATTCCAAGTGGGTCTTAGCCTTCCTCGTCACATCCCTGCATACTATGATAACGTTCCTATATTCCTGCCAGGTGGCCTGTCCTTTTTTCCACATTCTGTGTACTGTCTTGTTCTGTTTGAGTATTGCCAGGAGCTCCTTGCCCATCCATGCAGGTCTCCTGCCTCCTTTGCTAGCCTACTTTCTCCTTGGGATGCACCGCTCTTGGGCTTGGAGGAAGGGATGCTTGAATACTAGGCAGCTCTCTTGGACTCCCCTTCCTTCTAGAGCACTAACCCCTGGGATTCCTCCAAGTAGGTCTCTGAGGAGCCCAACGTCCGCTCTCCTGAAGCAGGGTTGCAATCCTGCTTATTGCCTTACTTCTTCCATGCAGCATCCTGAACTCCACCACCTCATGGTCACTGCAGCCAATGCTGCCCCTAGCCTTCATGTCTCCAACCAGTCCTTCTTTGTTGGTTAGGACAAGGTCCAGCAGGACACTCCTTGACACAGGTGATGGAGGAGCCACTGAGGAGAAGTTATCATTGATGCTCTGCAGAAGCCTCCTGGACTGTTTCTGCCTATCTGTGTTGTCCTTCCAGCACATGTCAGGGTGGTTGAAGTCCCCCAGGAGAACCAGGGCCTGCGATCATGAAGCTGCTTCCAATTGTCTGTAGAAAGCCTCATCGACTTCCTCTTCCTGATCAAGTGGCCATACAGTAAACACCCATAACAGTGCCCTCCATGTTAGCCTGCCATTTAATCCTCACCCATAAGCTCTTGACCTCATCCTCCTCCACCCCTATACATTCCCGTTGCTCCCTCATATAAAGAGCAACTCCACCACCTCGCCTTCCTGACCTGCCTTTCCTAAAAAGCGCGTAGCTGTCTATGGTGACGGTCCAGTCACAAGAGTTATACTAAGGTCAGTACAGTACTCTACTGACCTTAGCCTCCACCTCAACAGGCTAAAGCAGCCCAGGTCCCTCAGACGTTCCATAAAGGCCAAGTGCTTGAGGACCCCAGTCCTATCTGGAGAGACCGCCTCTGGACCATCGCCAGTTGGTACCCATTCTTCCAGCCCTGGGCAGCCCACACTGGGACACACTGTTCCAGATGTGGCCATACTAGTGCTGAATCGAGGGGGATTAGACCTGCCCTTCTCTGGGTGGCCATGCTCTTCCTAAAACAGTCTTGTATGCAGCTGGCTTCGTTTGTGGTGAGCATGCACCACAAGCTCATATGGCATCCTTCGTAACATCCAGGCCCTTCTCCTCAGGATCTGCCCTCTGCCAGTGAGGTCTCTGCCTGTTCGGATGCACATGTTGTTCTGCCCCACTGATGAGCCTTTCAAACAGGACAGGGTCCAGTGTATACCCCTGTATACTCCACATTTAACTGTCATCCCGGTAAAGCATGACTCATTCCTGAAAATGCTCTGAGCTCAATCATCCAACCAGCCTTTTGCCCATCTGAATGTCTACTGGATATCCACTACTCTCCTCTTCTCCACATGTGCAAGTCTTTTATTACAGAAGGCAATCAGGTTGGTCAAGAATGATTTACCTCCAGTAAATCCATGCTGACTATTCCCAGGCACCTTCTTCTCCTGCCCACACATGTGAATGGAGAGGCTGGCTCTATGGCACACTCTTCCCCAGAGTGAGGTTGAAAGGCCTGCAGCTCCCTGGTTTGTCCTTGTGGCCTTTTTTGAAGATGTGCACAACACACTCCTTTCTCTACTCATTTGGACCTTCCCTGATCTCCACAACCTTTACAAGACAATAGAGAGCAGCCTTGCAGTCCTCGCAGTCGACTCTCTCCCTGTCCATGGATGCCAGCTGTCCACTGCCATAGGTCTCTGTAGGCTGAGTTCTAGAGACTTAGGCCCTGTGGGTTGGTTTTTTCCTCAGGAGTCCTGACTCTGGGCCCAACAGCTCAGAAAGTCTTGTTGGTGAAGGCTGAAGCCAGGAAGGACCTGACTTGCCTAGACCAATCTACATCTGCTTTTACTGGAAATCTCTGCCCCATTCAGCAGTGGGCCAACATTTCCTTTTATATTTTTTTTGCTATGATTGCAGCAGTAGCAGCTCTTCTTCCTGTCCTTCACATCCCCTGCAGGTGTCTGTCCCAGTGGAACTTTAGCTTTCTTAGTGCCATCCCGTCTTTGCTGGACATTGTTTCCAAATTCCTCCTTTGCAGCCTCTACCTTCTTCCCCTTTCCGTATGCTGCCTTATACCCCTGGAGCTCATGTGTGAGCTCGCTTTTTTAACCAAACCAGGGTCCAGAGATGTCCACCAATTTTACAAACTGTTCGTTATGGAGCATTCTTGTTCTTGACAGACGTGTTCCTTAATGATCTGCTGGTTTTCCTGAGCTCTTCTGCCCTGCAGAGCTGCCTCCCTTGGTCCATCCCATGGAAGAGCTCCCTACATCCAAGCTATCCCTTCACACATAGGGCACCCCCCTCTTCATCTTCCCTGGTGGTCCCTCCTGTAGAACTTGTATCTGCTGTTGAAGGACTCCAGTCAGGCGAGCAATCCCACCACATTTCTGTTATTCCAACCAGGTGATGTTCTTGTGACAGCTTGTGCATTGCTTCTGCCTGCACCCCAGGCTGTGTGTGTTTGCATACATTCTGGCTTCAGCACCTCAGTTGTAGGGGTGACCAAAGATTTGTCACGTGTCCCCAAAGACCTTATGTATGTATGCAAAGGCTTTGAGTGCAAGTGGTGGCTTACTGGCATGGATAGCAGGTGGTAATGTAATGGTGAAAGAATGTTCCCATTAAGAGAGCAAACCCTGCAGTGCCCAAGGCCAGAGAAAAACACAGCTGGGCCATGCAGGAATCGCAGGAGTGGGGTTGACGGCCCGAGCTGACTCTGTGACACCTTGGGACCGGTGACAGACTTGAACCAATCTCCAGGCAGGACAAAGTGTTGCTGAAGAAGTCTGTGAGCCTGGGCAACCTGTGATACCACCACTCTAAGCTCCTCATTAGCCCAATCCCTGCTCTCTTTATATAGCAGGGTGAAAAAGTGTTCAGTGGTCAGAGAGCTAGAAGGGTTTGTGAGTACAGGGCCTAGAGCAGAGGCCCTGGTGTGATGTGCCTCCCATGTATACAGCACACTTGAATGGAGATGGGATGGGCACATGTAGAAAACCCAAGATGCCCTGGGGCACTTGCCCAGCAATCACTGCAAAGGGGCATGGTTTTCCTTTAGGTCCCAGGGTGGATCTGCTAGAGACAGGTGGTTGTGCTGGACACCCCTGGCATTTGAAATAGCCCTGCCAGCCTATTTCTGTGTCATTAAATCACATGTCTGCACTGACCTACTACTACTGTTTGTAACACTGGAATTTTCATTTGCCTCAGCTTCATAGCATCGTTGCAGATGACCAAGATATTTTGCCACCTGTTCCCCACCTGATGTTCTAGGAGGATTCAGGGCTCCCAGTCACTCCATCAGAGCAAGCAGACACTGGTATGTGCCTGGGATGATCTCTGTCTCTTCCACTGTCACCAAGTATTTGTGTGTGAGCAACTGACTCCAAGCCTCCATCTCCAGTGATTAGAACGGGAGCTTAGACAAGGAGCTCGCATGCAGACCTCTGTGCTGTGCTCCCTTCAGTTTTGGCAGGGGGAATCCTACCTCCTGTGTGTTTGTGGAGGTCACAGTGGGGATAGGGGGATCAGAATCTAAATGCAACCCAGGGTCTTCAAAACCAGGACGTGATGCCGAGATTGACTGAACCATGTGTCAGTGAACTCCCTTCTTATCCCTGTCTGGGTGTCCTGCCTAGTTAGGAGATGGAACTAGGAGCTTGCAGATGAGGACATTTCCAGTTATCATAGAGAGCCATCCTCTGACGAAATAAATGGCAATGTTGGAATCAGTCTCTCTGTGCTTTTTAGAAAGGGAAAACAGGTGTTTATTTTAGCCTACTTGAGGGAACATCTCCCAGGAGGAGGAATCACAAGGGACTGAACAACTCCTGCCTTCAGCTGGTCCTGTGCTCCTGAGCTGAGCCCAGTTTTGGGGACAGAGGTTGCTCATGGCAGCCTGGCAGCACTGCTGAGAGATGGCTGTGTCCCGAAACAGCTCCTCTGCAAAGAGCAGCAGGACTCTGGGCACTGCCTGTTGCTGCTGAGGAGATGAGATGAGATGAGGTGAGAGAAGACAGAAGTGAAAGGCAGTGTGGAGTGAGAGGCCAGAGGAGAGCTCCTTGTGGGAGGAGAAATCTTCACAGCCTTTTGCATGGTAAGGCTCTGGCTACAGGGCAATGCTGCTGTGTTTCCTGGGGGAGTCTTCTAAGCCCATCCCATCCTGTGAGTGTGGAGGATGGGGAGAAACTTCAGAGCAAGGATTCCCTGCCACATGGTCAGAGGGACATGTCACTCTGCTCCTTTCTTGGATGGATGGCTGCAGGGGTGTGAAGCCTTGTTGTGCACCCAGGTGGGCATGGACTGTCCTTCAGAGCAGAGTCTCTGTGGCCCAGCATGCTGTGTGCCTAGGGCTGGGACTCTGCTGCCTGCAAGGGTCAACACTCAGCCTGTGCAGGGAGATCCCCATGGCACTGGAGGGAGAAGGTCTGGGAGGAAGGAAAGACCCCTGACAGGACAGGTACTTTCTTCCATGGAGAGCCTGCTGCATGGATCAGGGCTGGGGGACATATCCAGAGGTGACTTTTCACCAGGAATGTCAAGGCAGGGGAGAGCTGAAAGAGAAGGTGCTTTCATGAGTTGGTGCTTTCAGTTATTTTCTGTTTGGGTGCGGTGAAATGGGACTGGATCTGTCAGGTTTAAAAGAATACTGAGGCTGCAGGACAGTGGCACTGAGAGAGGAGCAGTTCTGGCAGGGACTCAGCAAATGCTTTCATCTACCTGGAGCCTACAGATAGTCAGCATCACCTTTCCAGCCTCAGCTAGCTTTGCTTCACCTGCTCCTGAGCTCCTACAAACCTGGAGGTGCCCCTGGACAGTGTCCTGCCTCTGGGAGCTTTCTGCAGGGCAGAGCTGAATGCTGAGCATGAGGGATGGGGTCTGTGATGACTGAGAGGGGAGAGATGTGGGGACAGAGACATAGCTCCCTGCAGGGATGGCTTTTGTCAGCGGAGCCATGGCCAAAGTGTGAGAGGAAACTATCAACTCCAAAGTCCCCTCTCCTCTCCCACCCAATACAGCCCTCTTGCCTCAAGGCTGTGGGGTCCAGGACATGAGTCATTTCCTCAGCAGTCAGACATCCAGGAGAGGAGACACTCCTGAGTGTCTCTCTGTCCTTCCCTGTCCCTGCCTCCCTCAGCGCAAATATCGTGATGTTGCTCCCTGTTTCTTGCTGCCCTTGTCCTTCCCCTTGGGTGCTCTGGGCAGGGGGTTTCTGATGCAGTTCAGACACCAACCATGTGGGTCCTGCCATGAAAATATGTCTTTGACAGTGAGGGGCCCAAATCCCCTCTAACCTGTGGGGCTCTGGACAATGCAGTGTAGGGGGCCAGGAATTAGCCAACTCTCTCTTCTGAACACCCTCAACACCCTTAGGACATTCAGCCATTTCCCTGGGGTGTCTGGCTGGGCTGCAAGCTGCCCTCCAGAAGGGCACAGCTCTCCCTTTGCAGCTGGGTATAACCCAGGTGCCTTAGTCAGAGGCACCTAGATCCTAAGAACACGGAAATGCTACTGGGAGGCTGGATATGGGCAGCTGGAAGGAACCCAGTGTGTTGCTGGCCAGAAAGGGAGGGCTGAGACCCCCCTCACATTCCCTCTGAAAGAGTGCTGTTGGGCACTTTGGAAGTGGATGTCTCTGCTCTCCACAGTGCCATTCCCTTTTTGGTAACATGAAAAGGAAACTTTCCGCAATAGTTCTACACCTCTGAGATGGGGGCAGAGGGCACCTGGGAACAAGCCAGCACTCTTCCCTCTGCACCAAAGCCAGAGTGAATCCTTTTGCCCCTCTGGAATCAGAAATGGTCATTCTGAGTGCAGCAGAAGTGTGGATGATTTCTACCTCCAAGAATCCTCCTCCGGTGTGACAGGGTCAAATTCAACTAAAGAAAACAAAACCAAAGAAGACTTAAAACTATTCATGAACCTACATTGTTTAGAATGCAGTGGATTAAATCTGACTGGAACTGGGAATATAAATCTTAGTCACGTCTGTTCCCATGTAGGCAGTGCTGTAGGTCAGGGCTGACTCCTCGGGAGCCCACGGGCAGAGGCCGCTGCTCCTCATGGCAAACTCAGCCAGCAAAAACCAGAGTTTAAGCCATGGAGCTCAGTGATGGTGCAGCTGAGATGGGGAGTGCTAATGTGTGTGTGTTTCAGGGGAGGGGGGTTGAAAGAGCTTTGCTCCGAGAAGTGTGTCCTAATTTGCGTCTATCTGTTCTTCCTTGGACAGTCCCCCAAGCTCAGGAGGTGCAACATGTCCAACAGCAGCTCCCTCAGTGAGTTCCTCCTCCTGGTGTATGCTGACACACGGGAACTGCAGCTCTTGCACTTCTTGCTCTTCCTGGGCATCTACCTGGCTGCACTCCTGGGCAATGGCCTCATCATCACAGCCGTAGCCTGTGTGCCCAACCTCCACACCCCCATGTACTTCTTCCTCCTCAACCTCTCCCTCCTCGACCTTGGCTCCATCTCCACCACTGTCCCCAAATCCATGGCCAATTCCCTGTGGAACACCAGGGCCATTTCCTATTTGGGATGTGCTGCCCAGGTCTTCCTGGTTTTCTTCTTGTTTTCAGCCGAGTATTCTCTCCTCACAGTCATGGCCTATGACCGCTACGTTGCCATCTGCCAACCTCTGCACTATGGCACAATCATGGACAGCAGAGCATGTGTCAGAATGGCAGCTGCTGCCTGGGCCAGTGGCTTTCTCAATGCTCTCCTTCACACTGCTAACACATTTTTACTCCCTCTCTGCCAAGGCAACACAGTGGACCAGTTCTTCTGTGAAATTTCCCAGATCCTCAAGCTCTCCTGCGCAGACTCCTACTTCAGGGGAGTTGGGCTTCTTGGGATTAGTGAATGTTTAATGTTTGGATGTTTCATTTTCATTGTGCTGTCCTATGTACAGATCTTCAGGGCTGTGTTGAGGATCCCCTCTGAGCAGGGCCGGCACAAAGCCTTCTCCATGTGCCTCCCTCACCTGGCCGTGGTCTCCCTGTTTCTCAGCACTATCATCTTTGCCTACCTGAAGCCACCTTCTATCTCCTCCCCAGTTCTGGATCTGGTGCTGGCTGTTCTGTACTCAGTGGTGCCTCCAACAGTGAACCCTCTCATCTACAGCATGAGGAACAAGGAGCTCCAGCAGGCAGTGAGGAAACTGATCCAGATGGTACTAGTTCAACAGCAATGAGCTGCCCATCTCTCCTCACAACTGATTCCCACTTTATCTCCAGCATCTCTTGTGCTTTGGGAGTTCTGTCTGTGATAGTCACGTTTGTGCAGAAATGTCTGAATTCCTCCCGCATTTCTGGAGGCACAAACCTTGTCTTTCTCACCCAGAGGCCTTCTGTAAATCTATCTATCACTGTCTCAGAGCTGGCCTCCCAAGTAACATCTCTGTAATAAAAGAGGGTCTCCTTAATACTGTGCCTGAATGATGGGGTCTTTTTTCCAAAGCTGGAGCCAAGAATCTGCTCAGGGAATTACACCCGAAAAGGCCCTGTTGTTGTGCTTACATTTTCCATGGGCTAAGGGGCATCATCTCTTTTGGGTGATGTGTGTAGGAATGAGGGTTGGATTTAGCTGTCACTTGGAAGTACCTAGGGTCCCTGGAGAGGGTGAGTGGGGACTGTCCCACATATTGAAGGGCTGGTGACAGATGCCCATCCTTCTGGAGGGGAATGTGGAGTCACCTAGAGAGCACAGGGCATCTCTAGGGGCAGCGTATTCCTGGAATGGGCAGTGAGAAGAGATTCTCAAAACCAGGCAAAGTAAAGTAAATGTAAAGGGCCAAAGTAAGGAATGCCCAACATGTCGCTCAAGAGAGGGAGTGGGCTGGGTCTAATGACACCTCTGAACACATGCTGAGCAATGTGCAATGCCCCATGATTGTTCCAGCCATCCTCCATGGCCACAGCTGGAGATTCTGGGTGGGAGGTTGTCAGATGCAGTGGTGCTCACCCAGCAGCCTCTGCCCTGATCAGCATCGCTGAGGTGGAGTCACCCTGGGGCCCCAAAGCCCTCTTGCCCTGCAGAGCAGCACCACCAGACCGGGGTCCTGTGTGGAGCCCAAGGGAGGGGTGCAAGAATGGCTGACTGGGCCAGCATGGACACACTGACTTGGGGAAAGGCTCTCCACAGAGCAAGGATGACTTCAGAGAAGAGCAAAGGAGCAATCACGTGCTTGTGTGGAGAAATAAATGAAAACCTGTTGCTATGTGTGTCAATTCAGGCCAGGCTGCTGTGTCACTGGAGCTGCCTGAGGAGCCCTGGGGCCTGTGGTAGGCGACACGGGGCGCTGCGGAAGATCACGGGATGTGACGTCCCGACGAGGCAGGGTTAAGACAGGAAAAGACAGTGCGAGCGCGTATATAAAGAATTGTAATGACGCAATAAACGCCATTTGCCGCATCCTCCCTAGGGAGTCAGTGTGGTGTGGCCCAGGGGCGGGCGGGGTTGCGGGCTCCTGACCTCACCCTAACTCTGGGTATTGTTGCGACGGCAACAAAGTGGAGACCCCGACGTGATAGGGTGAGGGTGGTCGCCGGGGCGACGGGGGTGGCGCCAGACAGACGATGGAAGCGGTGATTAAGGTAATTCAAACGTGCGCGCAGGAATGGGGAACTTCTGTGAAGTCGAGCGCAATTTCGGCGTGTGTTGAACGCCTAATCCAGGAGGGTGCTGTACAGCGTCCTGCTGACATTCTTATCTCATCAAATTGGCCTCGGTGCTCCGAGGTGTTAGCAGAGCGGACTATGTCCGGCCACTCGGGAAAAGACCTTAAGGCTTGGGGTGTTGTGCTTACCCTGCTTCGCCGAGCGCGGGAGGAGCAGGAGGCTTGGCAGGCAGCACGGGGCTTGCTGTATGACTCGCAGCCGCAGGGCACCCAAACGGGGGACCGCTCGAACTCGCCGGGGGTATCCAAATCGGTGACGCGAGCGGCTGATAGCGCCGATGAGGACCATTTGTCCCCATTGGAGCCACAAGTTCTGCCGGTGCAGCCCGTGTCAGCTGCAGCGCCGCAAACGTGTAACCCTACACCTCCTAGTTATCCTTGGGAGGAGTTGCGAGCCGCCCATTACACTCCGGGCGAGGGAGGATTGCCTCCTGTCCAGGAAGAGCCTGAGAGTGAGGCAGACGCCTCACTTCCATCAGCCCCCATCGACAGGCGTCCGGTGGTGTCTGCTGACGAATGGCTACCGGGGTGCTTGATTAAACGAACGTGGAAAGACACGGAGACAGCGGGAGGAGAGGGAGATAGGACAAGAACTGACACAGACGCCTCGCGTCCATCGGCGCCCATCGACAGGCGTCCGGTAGTGTCTGCCGACGAATGGCTACCGGGGTGCTTGATTAGACAAACGTGGAGAGACACGGGGACAGCGGGAGGAGAGGGAGATAGGACAGAAGCTGACACAGACGCCTCGCTTCCATCAGCCCCCATCGACAGGCGTCCGGTGGTGCCTGCCGACGAATGGCTACCGGGGTGCTTGATTAAACCTAATTGGGGAGCCGAGGGAGCACCGGGGGGAGAGAGGAGCAGGACAGAAGCTGATGCAGACATGCAGAAGTTAACGGAGCAGTTGCAGCGTATGCGCGGTCCATCAGCGGCTGCGCACTCGCCAGAGCGACAGGATGTGGGCACAACGAGGGCGGGGGGTGAAGGAGAATGGAAAGAACAACAGGACATGGGGAGAGGTGGTAGTCAAGACAACCCAGACAGTCAAGGCCACTCAGAACTTAGCTCAGACTTGCGCAAGGTGCTCGAGGTGCTGCAACGATTGGAGGAAGAAGTTGGGAGGCAGAAACGTATAGTGCAGCAAGGGGGTGGGAAGCGAAGCAGTGACACAATCCAGCTGCCCAATTGGGACCTTGTTGCTAAAGATGTGTTGCTATCTGGTTTGGCCGTCCGCCCGGGAGCAGCGGTACAGGTGTTCCCTGTGACTATAACCGCAGCGGGGATGGAGTGGCGGCCTTGGGATGCTAAAGTGATTACACAATTGATTAAAACAAAGGCAGAACACGGCCTGAATCACCCGCTCACGCAGGCAATGCTTGATAACCTGTTGGGTGCAGGTCCGGCCACCCCGGCGGACTGTCGCCAATTAGCGCAGATGATTTTAACACAGACTGAGAATGTCCTGTGGAAAGAGCAGTGGGAGAGTAGGCTACATCAAACGTTGATACAGGCGACACAAGATTCACAGAGCCCCCTCAGGCACTCCACTTTGGGGCGCTTGAAAGGGTCTGATGCAGGGCTAACCGCCCAACAGCAAGCGGCCGGTCTACGGACTGCAGAATTGAACGCCACAGCGCGGGCAGCCCGTGAAGCGTTCAATGATCTGCAGCGTTATGTGAAACCCCCCGAACCATGGACACAGGTGAAGCAAGGATTAACGGAAAATTTTGCCGATTTTTGCAACCGTTTGCAGGCCTCCCTAGAATCGGCAGCAACCTTGCCGGGGGAGGCCAAGAACGCAATTATGCTGGAGTGTATTCGTCAGCAGGGCAATGAGCAGACTAAGAGCGCACTACTCACGGCGCCAAAAGGAGCGTCGATAGGGGCAACCATAAAGCATGTCTTGGAGCATGCCCAGAATGTGCCGTCCGGAGTAACTTTTCCTCACAAATGCATAGTGCATTTGTGCCCCACTCTAGTGTGCTAGCGGCCATGATAACAAAGATGTGGACGGCCGCTCTGCGTATGTTCGGTACCGAACCCTCCACTCTCTGGCTCCCGTATAAAACCCAGTGCTGGGAGGAGCAATTATGCAACCAAAAAAAAAAAAAAAAAAAAAAAAAATAGTGCTAGCTTTAGAAGGATACCCTGGGAAGATACGATGTGGGCCAACGCTCCAAGGTTGGACTCACTTGCGCATTATTCACCCATCCGCGTCAGTCCGAGTACTGACGCGACCTCAACCAGGCCTGACAGTCTTTACAGATGCCTCGTCACAAACGGGCCGAGCGGTAGTAGTATGGCAAGACAAGGGTGAATGGCAGTCTGTTTCTGCCCAAGATACCGCTCAATCAGTACAATTTTTGGAGGCAAAAGCCGTGTGCCTGGCTCTCGACTTACCGTATGAGGGCCATGTAAACATTGTCACAGATTCTATGTTTGTCTTTAAGCTCCTGGCCTCCATGGCCACGCCCGGCTGGGCGGGCACGGATATTGCCTGTATGCTTGAGAACCATCTACAGGATCGCGGAAGTACTGTGTCCATATTACATGTAAAGAGCCATACCAATGTCCCTGGATACTACCAAAGGGGTAATGCAGTGGCAGACCAAGCCGCGACGCGGGTGTACACCCTTCAGGACACGCGCGCACTCCATGACCACTTTCACATAGGTGCACGTGGACTAGCCAAATCGTGCAGCATTTCCATTTCAGACGCAAGAGCAGTGGTAGCCACCTGCCCATACTGTCAACATAGCCCTTTGTGGGGGGCGGGAGTTAACCCTCGAGGTCTACAGCCTAACCAGATCTGGCAAACTGACTTTACCTGGCATGCGCCCTTCCAACCGCAAGCGTGGCTTGCCGTCACCATTGATATGGCCAGCACATACCTTGTGGCTACCTGTCACCGTAAAGCAACCGCCAAAGCCGCACAATCTCATTGGGAAACAACAATCGCTGTCTTGGGACTTCCTGAGGTCATCAAAACAGACAATGGAGCTGCATTTGTTGCTCATAGTACCCGGGAGTGTGCCAACAAATGGGGCATCCAATTAAAACAGGGAATTCCATATAACAGCCAAGGTCAGGCCATAGTTGAACATACCCATCAAGTTCTGAAGCAACGCTTACGGGCGCTTGGGGAGGGGGACGGATTGGGCATAGGTGGGAAACGTGTCCCCTTACCCCTCCAGGCCAACCTTTTAGCTCGCGCACTATTTGGCCTGAATCATTTTGTGCGCGGGGAAAATCGAAATGCTCCGGTCGACAAACATTGGGCCAAAGCAGCGGTGGAAGACGGCCCTCCAGTCAGGGTTCGAGATCCTGAGTCAGGGGTCTGGGAGGATGGTTGGACCTTTATAACAGGAGGAAGAGGATACGCGGCGATCCGCAAGGGAGAGGCAATACGCTGGGTACCAGCGCGGTGGATACGTCCTGATGTCCATCAATAATACTCACCTTAGTTCTCAAGTGTCTTTTGCAGGTTCTGTAAGGAGGAAATACGTTCTTGTGACCGGCTGATATCATGAGAGCAGCGTCGCGGGAAAGAGAATGATGCCGAGTTCACAAGGATTGGGAGTTGCTATGCACGCTTAGCTTTGCTTTAGGGCTTTCACACTGGCTTGAGAATTACAAGGCTGCAGCCCGCTTACAGCACTGGCATCCCTGGCCTTGCCGCATGTGTACGCAGCTTGCGGCGTACAATTAATGAGTTACGGCGTCCTCACTCTGGGTATCAACGTCTCCTGATGATTCAAGAAACAACGACTGTATTGTAGCATGGAGAGGGGGACTTGTGGTAGGCGAAACGGGGCACTGCGGAAGATCACGGGATGTGACGTCATGACGAGGCAGGGCTAAGACAGGAAGAGACAGTGCGAGCGCGTATATAAAGAATTGTAACGACGCAATAAACGCCATTTGCCGCATCCTCCTGAGGGAGTCAGTGTGGAGTGGCCCAGGGGCGGGCGGGGTTGCGGGCTCCTGACCTCACCTGAACTCTGGGTATTGTTGCGATGGCAACAGGTCCCAACCACCCTCACGAAGGCCCATAAAACCCCCTTTGTAGCCCCCCAACCCTCCAGAAGGCCCCCCAAACCTGCAGCACTCGGGGTGGGGGGCAGCAGCCTATTTCTCCCCCTTCCCCTAGGACAGCGAGATCTGGGTGTTTATTTGCCCCAGGGATGGTTGTTTGCCATGGGGGGGGGGCTATATTTACCCCCGCTCCGCGCCAATGCCGCTCTCCCCCACAGCCTCACCCCAACATCAACCCATGATGTACGCCAAAACCCTGCTGCAGCTGGGCATGATGTGACCCCCCCCGAGATGACACGACCCCCTCGAGGTCACAACACCCCCCGGGGGTGACACCTTCCCCCCCTGCCGGGTGTCTCCCCTCCCCCAATGGCTTTTAATACGCTGGATTGTATTTATTCCCTCCCCACCTGCTGGGGGGGCACTGGTGGGGGTGGGGGTGCCCCACCAATGGAGGGGAGGGGCAGGGGGGACCGTCTAGGGGGCACTGGCTCAGGAACTGCCCCCCTGGTCTGGCCCCCACTTTACTGTCTGTAATTAAAGATGTTAAAATAAAGTAATTATTGGAAGCCTCGCGGGGGGCCCAGCGTCCGAGGAGGTGTGGGGACGGGGGAGGGTGTGGCGCTGCTGGCCACAGACACCTGGGTCCTCTGTACGAGTGCAGGGGAGGGCCGGGGCGGCATGCCCGGATGCCTGGGACCATCCCAGACACCTGAGTCCCTTGGAGAACTGGGTTGTCCTGGACTTCTTGCGTTGCCTGGACTCCTGGGCACCTCGGACGCCTGGGCCCCTTGCTCACCCGGGGGAGTGGAGTTCGGGGGGGGGTTCAGCGTGGGAGCCCCGGACGCCTGGGTCTCCTCTCTGTGGGGGAGAGCAGGGGGTGAGAAGGGCCACCCGGATGCCTGGGTCCCCAAAGGGGCAGTGATAGAACTGAGACTCATGGCTGGATCTGATTGATCATGTCAAATAAAATATTGAATCAGCAACAAGTTTCTATTGCTTAAACCGTGGAACAAGAAGCTGCTCTGGGTCCTACTTGTGCTCCCAGCCAAGAGGCACCTTATCGCTTGCAACAAAACTTAAAAAAAAAAAACATAGAAATCTTGACTTTTGCTGCTCCTCACTGGCGCCTTCCAACGATCAAAAAGAGAACGGATCATTTTTATCCTTCCAACGCATATGGGAAACGCCCTCTCGGTCACTGCTGGCAGGGCTCGGCGGCCGCTTCTGCTTCGGAGAGCACGGTTTAATTTAATCTAGAGGGGATTTAGCGAAATGCTAAAATGCGACATTGATCTCTAGGCGAGAGGCTGCTTTTTAAGCATGGGGGAAAGCTTGTTCTGCGACGCGTGTTTGGTCTTTGGTGGAAAGCTTGAAGCAGATGGGAACAAAAAAAGGGAATAAATCATTTCTACTCACGTTAGACCGATGCTTTTCCAAAATCCTAAGGACTGTGAGTCATGGAAACTTCCTCAAATCTTTGCTGCATTGTAGTGTTTTCATATCGGATTTAAAAATGCTGTAAAACGAGGGGATTTTTGTTTACATGTAAGCAGTGGGATGAAGACGAGCAGATTGGCGGAGACCTACTCGGTGACCATGAGCGTGTTGAGGGCGGTTCCATCTTGGCAGCCCTTGGTGGGCATGGCTGCTGCTAGGAGAAGCTTGGAGGCAACGTGAGCAAAAAAAAAAAAAAAAAAAAAAAGAGAACAAAGAAAGAAAAAAGAAAAGAAAGAAAAGAAACACATTTCCAAGACATTTCATGGGACGTTGAGATCCTCGGGCTGAAGGAGATGCTGCTCCGTGGTGTTGATCCCACCTCTCCAAATGCAAAGGACCGGGGAGATGTTCACCCAAGGAGACCACCAGTGGTACCACCACACCTCACCAGCTGCAGCAGAAAACAGCCCAAGGCAGCTGCAGGAAACGGAGGCAAGTAGGAGTCCATTGCCCAGGTCTCCACAAACAGGACTTGCACCAGATGAGAGCAGAAGAGGGGAAACGGGCGTTTGCAACGGCTCTCAATCATGAACGAACGACTCCAACCAGAGAAGACCATATTGTCTCCATGAATTGTGCAAGATTCCCACTCCCAAGTTTAGGTAGGATTTCCATCTTTACGTACTTCAGCCATAACCTCCGTGAGTTCAGCAACTTGTGGAAAATGGCAGGAAGTGGTGAGGAACAATGGAAAGGGTGGAAAATATTGGAAGACGAGGCAAAAGCAATGGAAAAATGTATAAAGAGGCAGAAAACAGGGAAAATGATGGAAATTGGGATGAAACCCCCAAAGCAGTGGAAAACACAAAAATACTACAAAATCACCTGCAAAATAAATGCCAAAAATCCCATTTAAAAAATAAAAAAACTTCAGCACAATGTCTCCTACAAAATAAAAGCTACTAAAAAGCCCCACAGAGAATGCACAAATAGCAGAAAACAGTAGAAGAATGCCAAAAAGTTGGAAATGTGAAAAGTGAAAGTAGAGAGAGCTTGAGAGAAAACAATAGCAAATGAAGTAGAAGAGAAAGAGAGATTAAAAACCCCAATATATTCAACAGAAGGCTGAGTATGCATACAGAAGATCAGAAAATGTTTTAAAAAGACACAAAAAAGGTGGATGCAATGACACAGAATGGAAAGAAAAGCAACACAAGTGTGAAAAGCACATGAAAAAGAAAAGGAATGATCATAAAGCAGAGGGAAAGAGCAGAAAATGGTAAAGAATGTGAAGACAGTGGAAAATGCAAGAAAGATGGTTAATGCGGGGGAAAAAAAGGATTGAAAACAGCAGAAAATGATGGAAAAAACCATACCTGGAAAACTGCAGAAAGCATAATGACTGAAAACGCAGAAAAAAAGGCAAAAATGCAAAAAAAAAAAAAAAATCAGAAAATGCTGGCACATGACATAAAAAAAAGAAAACATCGTAATACGCAAGGAATGGCAGAAAATGCAAAACCTACCAAAACCTGGCCTCCAAAATAATGGAAAACACCTAAAGCAACAAGGAACACACACACACACACACACACACACACACAAACTCCAAGTGGAATTGAGTGGAAAAGGTGGAAAGCAGGGGAGAATGTACCAAAAAAACAAGGAAGAAAATGCACAGAATTGCTGAAAAAAATCAAAAATAAGAAGGTGGTAGAAAAAGTAGGAGTTGATGAAAACGGGCAGAAAAAAGCAGAACATGGTGGAAAGGACTTAGAGGAGTAAAAATGGCAGAAAACAGAAACACCAGAAAAGGCAAAAAAAAAAAAAAAAAAAAAAAGAAAAAGTAAAAAATTCGAAGAACAACTGAAAGCATCGGGGACTGACTAAACAGCAGAAAATTCTGAAAGGGAAAGGAAAATGGTGGAAATCACAGAAGAAGATGGAGGAAACAGAAAGGATGGATAACATGAAGAAAACGGAACACCAAATACACTTAAAATGGTTAAAAATGGTTAAAATGGTTAAGCCAGTGATGTCAGAAAGTGAAAAAAAAAAAAAAAAAAAAGTGGAAAAACTGAGAAGTGGCAAAAAATCAAAAAAAAAAAGGAAAACCTGAAAACACTTCAAATGGGACAAAACGCAAGAAATAGGGGAAAATTCACACACCCCCCCAAAAAAATAATTGCCCAAAGTGTCCAACAGCAGCAGAAATCTTTGGAAAAAATATAAATTAGAAAGAAAGAAATGTGGAAAATGCAAAAAGCTCTATATGAAAACTGCTGGAAATGCAAAAAAAAAGGGGGGGGGAGTGTAAAACAGAGAAAGAATGGAAGAAAGAGGACACAAAAAAAGGTTGAAAGGGGGAAAAAAAGATGGAAAAGGGGAAAGCAGAAATGGTAGAAATGGCAGAAAAGGAGGGAGAGCAGCGACAGATGATGCAGGCACGGCAGAAAAGAGATGGTGCAAAGCAAGAAGTGCAGAAAGCTGTGGAAAATGGTGAAGAGCACCAAAAGAAAGTGGAAGGTGGAGAAACATCGAAATGGAAAATGAGGAAAGCGGGTAAATTGGAGGGGAAAAAGCAAAAAGAATATGGGCAGATGGAGGTCAGAAAACAGTGGGGATGGCCGTGATGTGCCAGCAGAGGAGCTGCACCAAGATGACTGAGGTTCTCCCTGGCTGTTGACCTCGGGGGCCTCCCTGCTGCTGGATGGGTTGCTGGGTCCACCGGCCAGCTCGTGGTGAGTCTGAGTGCACACCAGAGCTGTGCGTCTTGCTGGCTTTCATCCTTCCCGGGCTTCATTCACTCTCCGGTCGAGCCATGCCAGACCACAGGTACACAACAGACCAGATGGCCTCAGCCAGGAACAGGATGGTCGACAGCTAACAGTGCGGCTGGACGGCCAAGAGAGAACCCGGTGCACAGTTCCACAGCACCCAGGTGCTTCCGGTGTGAGCCTGCAGTGTGCAGGGGCCGTGGTGGGATTGCTGCTGGGGAAGCTGGACTGAACTGCTCCGTGTCCCTGAGCAGCTCCTATGGCTGGTTGATAGTGAAGGGACTGTTCTGCAGCACTGAATTCGCTGAAAGGGACTTGGTCACACATGGCCCCAGCGCCAGCAGCTCCGGATTACGGGGCGCCCCAGTGAATCAAAGCTGATGGCTCCTGGCTTTTGAGGTCTTTCAAGGGAAAATAGAAGCACATAGTGCTTCTATCATGGGGAAGAGGGAGAGCAGAGGAAAGAAGCAATTCCCAGGGACGGCGCAGGGTGGGCAGTGGTGATAGAAAGAGAGCTGCACGGCAAACCCCAGCCCGGCCCTTGCACAGCAGATGCAAGGCCTGAGGACAGCGGGTGTCTGTAGAGGCTACAGAGCTTCTCCCGCTTGCCCTTGTGTTTCCTGGTCCAGCAGAGCAACTGCCCTCTTCTCCCTTGCCTTTCTCTCTCTCCAAAAAAAAAAATTACACACACATGGGCTGAAGAAACAGGACTTTATCTTTGAGGAAAGCAGAACAAGGGGAAGAAGTGGTAGAACACTAATGGGACAGGATGCGCTTAGAGTTGTCGAGCTGTCCTGTGCTGCGGGAGACACCAGCCATGGCCCAGACCTTCCAGCACACTTGCGTGCCTGCGGCGTCCAGCCCCACAGCATTGGCACAGCTGTGGCAGTGCTGCTCAAACAGAGTCACCTCCTGGCAGAAGGGTGACACCTCTGCCATGCTCTCTGGAGCCAGTGACCCAGTGCTCCAAAGCTGAACCTTGGTGGCGACCGCTCCTGGGGAGTTCTCAGGTCCAGCACGCTCTGTGTCACCAGGCAACGGACGGAAGGTTCAGCATCAGCTTCCAGGGGCTGGAGGGCTGAGACAGAAAAGATCACAGCACATAACAGACTCCCACAGTTGCAGACCTCCTTGATATCCCGCCCAAACAGGGCCCGTCCCACCCAGCCCTTCCTAGGCTGGGCAGGCAGCACGTGGGACAAAGGGACCTGCTGCAAGTTGCTGGTCAGGAATACCCCAGGTGACCCACAAATACTCACCTCCTCTCCCCCAAAGAGGCAGACCACACCTGCCTGGCTTATGGCAGGGCCAGCAACTGGAGCTCCCTTCCTGGGCTCCCTCCTCCTCCCTGCCAGGGCCTCCTGCCACAGCTGCTCTCACTCGCCACTGCAGATCTGCTCCACCTTCTCCTTCCTCTGCTTCATTTGCTGCCCCATGAGCCCTAGGCAAACACCTCCTGTCAGCCCTCATACTCCCCATCAAGACCTCAGCAGCACAGCTCCCATCTGGCCGTGCCAGCCTGCCCACTCATCCTCTTCCCCTTGCGCAAGGCTGGCCTCAGCATGGTCCCCAGGGTGCAGGATGCAGGCATGCTGTGAGGCACTGCAGAACCTCCTCTCAGCCCACCTGCATGGTCAGGGATGCGACTGGGGTAGTGGCTCACCAAGGAACCTCACGGCTGCCTCCCGCAAGGATGCCTCAGGCTTCTCCAAGTATGGCAGGCTCTGGTGCAGGTATTGCTCCGCTCTGCTCCTGTCCCTCAGCACCTGGAGACACCACAAGGCCGGGGGTTGGCACTGAGACTCCCTGGGGAGTCAGGCTTGACCCTCCTCCCACGGCCGGCCTCCTCTTCCTTCCTCCTCATGACCCCTGGTGACCTAGGGATGCTGAGATCCCCCCCAAGCCTTCTGACAAGGACAGCCAAGCCAGGGGCTCCTTCAGCATCCCAGGGGGGACAGCAAGGGCAGAGGGGCCTGGAGCAGAGCCCGAGGCGGCCGGGGCTCTGGGCTGCAGCCGTGGGTGAGGGGCACAGCTGTGTGCCCTGCACACTGGGCGTTGGGGCAGGCTTCGTCCGGTCAGGGCCCCGGGACTTTGGCCTTGTCCTTACCAGGTACTCCCCGATCTTCAGTATCTCCCCTGTCCTGGCCAGTTGCTTGAGCTCCTCCCACTTGAGGAGCTGTGCAGCGCTGACAAGGGCTTTCTGAGCGGCCTGCAGAGCAGCAGAGACCGGCAGATGCCACCACAGCCAGGACAAGACACCCTGCCTCCCCCTCATCTTGGCCAGCCTTGGAGCATGTCCCAGCCCACAGTGGGGCTTAGGACCAGGGCTGCCCCTCCCTGCTGAAGGCAGCGGCACCTCTGCCCTGTCCTTGGCGACTCAGCAAATAGGACCTCCCGCTGACATGCACTCAGAGGCACACTTGTCAGCAGCCCCTGCCATGGTGCTCAGGCCTCCCCCAGGTCATGTCAGCATCCCTTCCCCAAAGCACTGCTCCATGCCTGGGCCGCTCTCTGGTTCTGCTCGCTCTTGTGCAGGAAGAGTGGCACCAGGCTCCTCTGCACGGGCTGCTTCATCCTCTGCTTGTTCTTCCCCACCACAATCTCCATCAGGTCCTTGAAGAGCAGCATGGAGAGCTCTCGCACTGTGCTGCAGCTCTGTGAGGAAGGAAGGAGAGCAGCGCAGGCCTTTGCAACGAATCCAGGAGCCGGGCATGAGAAGAAGGTTTTCCTTTGCGAGGCCTCGTCTTCTGCAGGCACAACTGTCCCCCTCCCTGGCCAGGGCTCCGAGCTGGGGACAAGCCTCTGCACAGGCAGCACAACTGTGGCAGGAGGTGCCAATACACTGGCCAGTGGGCACACGTGCAGAAGGACACAGAGCATCCAGAGCCACGTCTACAGACCCACCCACACGCCAGAGAGCCCCTGGCTCTCCCACCAGCCTTACGTCATCAAAGCGTGGCAGAAGCCTCTCTGCCAGCTGCAGAGTGATGGGGTTGGAGCCCTTCTGGTCCAGGTAGCTGAGGATGTTTCTCAGCAACAGCAAGCTTCCTGCACGCACGTCCCTGCGGGCATCCTGCAGCCACTCCACCATGTCTGGGAGCAGGCTCTGCATTTTCCTTGCCTGTGGCAAAGACACAACTTCCTTTTGTGAAGCAAGGCCAGAGCCCCCTGGCCACAAGTGCTCTGGGGGCTGATTTCCCATCAGGGCTCAGGGGCAAGGGCCAGGGCTCTGCACACAGCCACGGCTGGGGCACAGAGGCTGCAGTGCACGGCAGAGATCTCCAAGGGGGCTCCGAGCACCCAGGGCTTCTCTAGGGAGCAAGGCTCCTGCCTCCAGGACCAGCAGCAGCCAACTGCATTAGCCCAACTCTGTGATCTGCCTCATCATCCCTCTCCCAGCAGGACTCTGGCCGCAGCGTTCTCACAATGGAGGCCGTTTGGAAGTGGCTTGTTGCTGCTGGGCCTGGATCTCTGCCTGGCACAGCAGAGCTCTTCCCGAGGGCCATTGGTGCCTTTCTGCCTGTGCAGCACAGCCCAGGGGCTGCCATGAAAGACTTGGGGCACATCAAGAGGGCAGCGGGGACGTGGGAGCAGCTAGCACACCTCCTGAGGGCCAGCAAAGGCCAGGCCACTCTGTGACCCAGCACCACCTGCCAAGCCCCAGCCTGCCAGCATGGCTTCACCCAGCTGCCCCCCTGCTCACCATCTCAGGCCTCTTCAGCAGGCTCAGGAGGCCTCTGAATGCCAGTCTGCGCAGCTCCAGGCCCTCAGCCTGCATGTAGCACCAGAGCAGCGGCAGCGCGGCATCGTCCATCTCGGCAAGGTCAAGGCCGTCCAGCAGCTGAAATGCACACAGCACTGACGGACTGGCAGAGCCACCAGCACTGCCTGCAGCGTGCAGCCCTGCGTCCCACCCACCATTCAGGCCAAGGGCACCAGCCCCTGACACAGCTCATGCCACGGGTAGGGGCCACTGTGGAGACACCCGCAGGCCCTGCTCCCAGCCCTGGGGCTCACAGCACACTGCACGCACTGCTCGCCTCCGCCCCACGGCCTCGGAGCCCTCTGCAGCCTCTTGTCCTCAGCCCTTGGAGGAGCACTTGAACCCAGAGAGCTGTCGCAAAGGAGGCCCAAAAGGCAAGTGCTTGCGAGCGGTCGCCCAGCAGAAACGAGCCAAGGCCAGGGCTGCTAACAAAAGCGCGTGCGTTGCCCTAGCTCCATTCTCAACGTCACCCACCAGGCACGCGTACAATGCGAGCAGAGAGCATTCAGCGGCACCTCCAGAGAGGTACCGCTTGCCATGAGGCTCACCTCCACAAAGAAAGCCATGGCGGGCCTCTGGCGAAACTGGTCCTCCCTGCTCGGCAGCCTTGCCAGCTGGTGGAAGATCCAGTGACACAGGTGTCTCGGAGCTCTCCTCATGGCTCTGGCAGAAGGAAGAAGGCACTGTTGGTCCTCAGCTGAGCAGGCAAACCTGCTCTGGGCCTGCTTGGCCCCTTCAGCCACTTCCCCCCAGCACACTGAAGGCAGCTCAAGGCAGTGCTTGGCACGCAGCCACGGCAGCCAGCAGCATGTGCTCCTGCAGGGCTGCTCTTTCCCCACCACACCTTGCCATCAGAAAGCCAGGCTCCGTCACCATTATGTTCCTCTGGGTGGGAGACTGGAGAAACACCCTTCCTACCTGCAAGTCATGGCATTCCCACGCATGCCGTGTCCTCACCCCTTGGCATTCCTCTGCCCCGGGGGCCTTCCCAGGTCCTTCTGCTCAGCTTTCACCTTTCCTGGGGCTCTGCTTTGGCTGCCACTGCAGCCAGACCCTCCCCAATCCTCTCTGTGAGGGGAGCCCAGGCCCCACCGGAGGGCACTCCGGAGCTTTGGGAGGGCACCACTCCTGCGAGGGACCTTCTCTCACTACTCCTAACACCAGCTACTCCCCCAACAGCTCTCAAAGCTGGGCAGTAGTTGGTCAGGGAGCTCCCATGGACATTTTGCTGTGTGAGCCCTTGCCACAAGTGGGGAGGCTGCAGCCCCTTTCTTGGAGAGCTCGCCCCCACCCCCCGTCCACAAGGAAGGACATTGTGTGGGGCACCCCAAATCCACGGAAGAGGTGCTGCGGGAGAGCAGGGCGTAAAGGGCTCTACCTGGCCAGCATGGACACTCCCTTCTGATATGTCTCTGCACGCAGAAACAGCTCCCAGCCACCATTCCTCTCCACAGCCAGGGCTACGTGCCGATAGCCTGCACAGTGGAAGAGACCCTTCATGGCCTCCATGGCACACCTGCATGCAGAGCAAAGCCCAGGTCACACTGGCAGCCTGGCCCTGCCTCCAACTCCAAGGCCGAGACAGGAGGAGTGGGATCAAGCACCTGACGTGGCTGGGGGCATGGGACCCATCCCACAGGCATTCCCTCAGGAAGACATTTGCTTCCTGGCAGGTGAACCCTGCTGTGAAGACCATCTGAAAGAACAGTGCCAGGGAAGAGCTGGGGGAAGAAGGCCTTCAACACCTGTGGGTCGTCCGGCTACTGGACGATCACGTGCAGTGCTCTTGTTGCCTGTGGAAAACACCCAGGGACACCTCTCACTCCTGAGCGCTCCCTGCCATTCTCCCTGAACCCTCGAGCTGGGACCCTCACGCACAGCCTCGTGCCATGGACAATGCAGATGGAGGGCTCAGACTTGCTGCCTGACCAAGGCCAATGCCTGCAGGCTCTTTGGCCTCAACTCCTGTCTGTACACAAGGAGCCTTCCTGCGTGAGGGACACTAGGGGGTGCAGGGACAGGGGGAGATGGAGATTTCCAGGCCATGGCCAGCCTGAGTGTTTGTGTGCAGAGCAGCGCTCGACAGCCCTGTGCGCTGGCAACGGGAGGCCTGGTGCTGGGCATGTTGTATCCCCACGCAGGGGAGATGCCTGCCTGGGGGCACACAGGCAGGGCAGAGGGGGCCCACAGAGCCAGGCAACAGCCGGGGGACCAACGAGGCCTCGTCCCGTAACTCACAGCCAGGGGAAGGATGCAGCTGTTGTCCCTCTCGGAGGTGGACTGCTTGCGCAGTGCCCGTTGCTCCAGCAAGCTCAGCAGCTCCTGCAGCACGTCTTTTGCAACTGTGGGCTGATCCAGCAGCACCTTCCACATGGTTGTGGTGATGCTGCAGGCCCAGAGCGCTCTGTCAGTGGCACTTCCTCGGCCACAGCGCCAGAGCCTGGGCATGCCCTGGAGCTCCCTAGACATCCAGCAGCCCTGACCCTGCCCACCCCCTCCTCACTGGGAGCCCTAAAGGGGGCCTGCCCATGCAGGCTGGACAGCACCAGGCTGAAGTGCCTTGTGGGGAAGGCAGGGAGCATGGCTGCTGCCTGCTGAAAGCAGGCTCTATTGCTCAGCTCTGCCTTCTGCAGAGCTACCTGATGCATGGGGACTGGGCAGTGGTGGGACAGACAGAGGACCCTGCCCCGCAGGCGTGTCCTGGGAGTCTCCTTGGGTCTGGCCCCCTTTGCGCCCTTCTCCCCATCTGCAATGAGCCCTCGAGCCTGACGGGCCCCATACCTGTTGCAGAGTGGGGAGCAGTAGAGCAGGCTCACGGTCACCTCGTCAGGGTTCGAGCAGCACAGCTGGCAAAGGATGTTGTTCAGGGTGACCCGGGCCGACAGCTCCCTGACGTACCTAAGGCTCCTGTAGAGGCACCTCATGATCCGTGGCACCTGGAAGACCCATGGGTGAGAGTGGGGCTGCTACCAGAGAGCAGCCATTACCCCACTTCCCACTGACATCCCCTTCCTTCTCCATGGCTCCCAGTGCTCCTTGCTGCCTTCCAAGGCTCTTGGGTGTCCCAGACCCCTGGCTCTGGCGAGGTAAGACCACGTCCCAGAGGGCTCCTGCCCCCCACACACCACCTGCAGCCTGCTTACATCTTCCAGTGAAGAGACAGCACCCACCACAAACATGTTCAGCATGTGAGTAGCCACCACCACCGTGCTGTAGTTGCTGCAGTTCCTCATGCCCTCAATGGCTGTGACAATGACGTCTATGCCCTCGGAGGGCTGAAGGTTTTTCACAAACAGCTTATGGGAGAATGGAGGTGAGGGAAGAAATGTCACGCTCTGTGCCACATTAATGGTGCTTAGCTGAGCAGTGGACGTGGCTCGGGAGAGGTGGGCGGGGTAATGCTGGCACTGTGGTCCCAGCAGAGCCAGGGGCAGCTGTTGGGTTGTGCAGCAGCACCGTGGGGCACGTGGCCACAGGGCCATCAGGGCAAGGGAGGATGGTCGCGGTCAGGGTCACAGTGCACTGGCTCTACAGGCAAGCACAGCTTGACGGTGGCCCTCAAGGCTACACCTGCTGCTGGGACTCTTGCAGTGAAGCCCCTGCCCACTCCCCACTCAGGTACAGTGGAAGCGGCACCGGGGGAGAGCTGGGCTGCTACCAGAGTGCAGCCTTACACCAGGGGCCACTGAGAGCTGCTTCCCTCTCCACCACGCGCCCTGCCCACTCTGCATGCACTGCGATACCCCCTCAGCCCGGCTCATTAGGCAGCCCTCTGCTCGTCCAAGTCCCATGATGACCCCATGGCCAAGAGTCACAGCACGGGAGGTGCTCCTCACATTCATGATGACACTGAGCTTGCTGGTCCATGACACGCAGAGCTCGTCGTCAGCTTCCCACTCCTTTGGGTTCTCCGCATGCCCTTGATTATCCTGCAACGGCTCGCTGCCTGAGCAGGAGCAGAAAAAGAGAGCAGTCAGGAGGAGTGAAGGAGCCTTGGAGGGGGCAGACTGATGGCCTCAGGGAGAAAGCAGCCTGGCAGAGGAGAAGAGCATGCCAGTAACGTCTGGGGAGCAGGATTCCCCGGGAGGCTGGGGGCCCTTTGCAGGGGACAGAAGGGGCAACTGCTTTGAAGGCTACCAAAGGCCTGGGGGGGGGGGGGGGTTCAATGGGACTTTGTGGTGTGAAGCACCTCAGCATCCCTAGTGCGAGCAGGGGTTGCTGAGCATTTTCCACAGCAGGGCAGTCCAGCACAGCCACTAACATCCTGCTGCCCTACTGCTCCATCAGCCCTCTTTACTGCTCCTGTGTCTCACGGAGCAGAGTGGCCGAGGCAGGCTCATGCCCTCCCTGGCCTTGCCAGGCTCTCCAGCTCCACAAGGATGCAGCCCACCACAGCTTCTCTTACGTTTTCGTTGCACCACCAATCTGAAGAGGCAATGAAGAGCGTCCAAAGCCCCACGGCTGGTCTCTGCATCCTCATAGGCGCAGCAAAGTATGAGGTGCCCCACCAGCTGTCCCACTATGGGGACAGAGACCCTTCCGTAGCCGCTGGGGCTCTCCTCAACTCCATCAAAGGGGCGCCAGACCTGCCGAACGGGCGGTACAGCTAGAAGGACTGATGGCAGGCAGTCGCCACCAAAGCCCTGAAGCCAAGAGTCTGCCCAGGCATGCATGCCAGGTGAGTCAAAGCTCCGGAGGGCCCTGCAGGCCTGGCCTCCCAAAGCAGCAAGGCAGCACTGCCACACCTCGCCTCACATCGTGCTCCCTGCACACTCCTGCCCTGCACACATCTGGGGCACAGCTGGGGCCTCAGAAAAAAACGCCTGCAGAGAGAAGCTCATGGCAAGAGGAACAAAGAGCTTTTGCCTCAGGGCAGGGCCTTGCTGAGCGCTTTGACCTCTGGCCAGGCTTCCCTCAGAGGCACCCCGGAGCTGAAGGCTGCTCTGGTCTGCAGGCAAGGGGCAAAGGGGTGGCTGGGAGGCGCCTGCCTCCTTACCTCCAGCGAGTAATAGTTGGACAGCACATTGCTCAGCCTCCCAATCCTCCCCACGGCCCTCTCACGCACAGCTGCTCTCTCCGAGTTGGTGAAGGGCAACAGGAGCTGGGAGGACAAAGGCTACTGGTCTGCCTGGGGAGCTGACACCTGCTCCAGCAGAAGCAGCTCTCCTCAGCCCCTGGCTGCACTGATAGTTCATGAAGGCAGGAAACCGCACGCCACCTGCACAGGCACCCTTCTCAGACACTCCCCCTCCAGAACATCGCCCTGCATGCAGAACATTTCCTGGCGGTCTGCTTGGGGAGGTTGGGCTATGGCCTCCTGGCCTGGCAAAAGAACCAGCCTTCTCAGCTGGGCTGCCCTTGCACGATGGGCAGGTCCTAGCAGGGCCCTGCACCATTCAGAGCTGGAAAGCAAAGGACAAGGGACGGGGGGCGGGCAGGGGTATCGCAGCAGTAGCTGCCGTCTATGTGGTGCTGAGAGAAAAAGGACGCAATTCCTCCCACATCTTTGGTGCAGGAAAGGCTTTAAGGGCAGAGTTGGCCCTGGAGTGCAGCAGGCAAGGCTTTCTCATGACCTAGGAGTCGTCTCTGGAAGCAGAAGGGACTTGGGCTGCAGCCAGCGCACCCCAGGATCAGTGCACATGAGACTCCCGGTCACCTAAGGGAGGTGGGCTCCCTCCCTGCACTCTGCAGCCTCCACATGGCACTGAGATAGGAAATGGCCACCTGAGGGTATCGCTTCCCCCTGAGCTGAGGAACAGTCCCTGTGAAGCCCACTCTTTGCAAATGCCACACCTGCAAGATATTCTGCAGCTCCAGGAGGCTGGAAGTGGCAGAGTTGAGCACCAGCACCTCCAGCATGTTATCCATGCTGTCCAGGGTCTGCAAGGAGCACAGAGGGTTGTGACACTCTTTCACCGCTCCCTGGCACACACCAGCCTCTGGGCTTTGCCCGTGGCCACACCCAGAGGAAGGGGTAGAAGGGAGGAGGGTGGGAAAGCAAAGCTGGGATCGGGCCCTGCCTGTGATCTTGCAGTCATCTCTCAGCACAGGCCGGGCAGGGGCAAGAGCAGAGGGGCTGACAGGCTCCCCGTCGCTCGCCCAGTGCATACCTTGGAATAGAGGCAGGTGTCCAGGTTCTTCATATCTTCTTTGGCAGGAAGCAAGAAGACACTCCTGAAGCAGGTGTGCAGGAGGATGCTCTTTTTGCCCTCCAGAACCAGCTCCACGGCACTGCAAAGAGAGAGAGGCGCTTGCTCAACACTGCCGCTGGCAGCACTGCCTTGATGCCCTGGCAAGGTGGATGTGGACCTCTGGGGCAGGAGTCGTCGGGCTGGTCCGACGCTGCCACACGCAGCCCTGCGTGTGTTGGGGGGGTGTACTCCTTCCTTCCATGACACTGCTCCTGGGACAGAGGACAGTCCTTCTCGGTAGGCCTCACGCTTTCTCAACCATCTGCCTCCCCTTCTCTGGTGAAGGCCAAGGTGCCCTGGGCAGCTGCAGGTAGCCCTGTGCCCTCCCATCTGCCCTGAGGACAAATCCGGGGCCGGGGAGAGCAGAGGCCCAGCGGGCAGAACCACCAGCCTCCCTCCACGATGGGGGGACACCTCCCAGGCAGGCACGGTGCCATCAGGACCATGCTCTGGAGAGGTCTGGGCCAAACCAGGGGCTGATGTACGTACCTCATCGCCATGAGAGCAAGCATGGCTTGCTGACGCACTGCTGTGCCCAGCTGCTCCATCGGCTCCTCCTCCAGCAGCACCTGGAGAGCACAACCGGGATGCCACACCGAAAGTGCCACCACCCAGGGCCAGCACTCCCAGCAGCACTCTGTGAGGCTAGCAGAGGCCTGAGGCCCCCATCCCTGCATTGCAGCCCACAATGACCCCCCCTCTGAGGTCTCAGCTCGCAGGGCTTCTCAAGGCCACCCGGATGCCCAGCCCTTTGCCAATGCCTATCTGCCCCAGTCCTCCCAATGCCCAAGTCCTCTCCAAAGAGCTGCGCTTGTGCCCAGCTGCCCTTGAGCCCGTACTCACAGCTGCTGCATGGGCCCTCACCTTGATATGCTCGGCCAGGTCGTACGTGCAGCAGAAAACATCCAGGCCCCACGACAAGGCCTTGGAGCTGCTGCCTCGGCAGAGGGTGCAGATGCACTCCAGGAACTTGAGCTTCTGCACCTCTTCCTGACGCACGGGGAAGAGAGACGGAGTGAGCGTGAAGGGCAGGGGAAAGAGCAGCAGGAGCAGAGCAGCGAGGGGGCTGCAGCGGTGCGCGTGTCCCCTGGCCGGGAGCAGCTCTGCACAGCCAGCAGCCCCCCCGCAGCCTGGCAGCAGAGCTGGCGCGACCCACATGGAGACTCAGGCCCAGCCCGGCCGCACGTGGCTGCAGCTACCTTCTGTGTGCCGCTCACAAAGGCCTGGATGAACTCCAGGGCTTCCTCATCCTCTCTCGACAGCTCCGACCAGCTGCAGATGGAAAACTTGGCCCCTGCAAAAGCCAGAGAGCCAGGAGGCCTGGAGACACTGAGCGCACCGAGCTCGGCCTCCGTGCCACTGCCCCGGGCACCCCAGTGCCAGCGTGCGGGCAGACGGGAGCCCTGCGCAGAGCAGGACGCGCTCCCCGGCCCCGGCCCGGCCCAGCCCCGCGCGGCCCCTCACTCACTGCTCCACGGGCTCCGTGACGCCTGGGCCCTGCAGCCCTCAGAGGACGCCTGGGGAGAGCTGCTGCCCTGGGGAGTCCCGTCCCGCTCCTGGGGTGCCTGGGGACTGCGCGGGCGACCGCCCTCCTTCTCCCAGGCCGCCCGGGGGTGGCTGGGGGGTCTCTCCTCCATCCTGCGGGGCAGAGCAGAGGCCAGAGGGGGAGAGTTTTTAAGGCAGAGCCGGGCAGGTCCCCGCAGGAGTGGTGGCGGCGCTGCGGCGTCCCCTCGCCCGCCTTGGCCCTGGCGCCAGCTCTCCTGCCCCACAGCCCCTTCCGCAAGGCTCTGCCCCACCACGGCCGAGGGCCCCCGTGGCCCCGCCACGCTGCCCAGCCCCAGCCCAGCCCCGTGGCTCCCACCCGGCACAGGAGGTGGGAAGGCCTCGGGAAACGCCTCGGCTCCGCAGGGCTGCCGGGGCGGCAGGGAAAGTCGCGGCTGCGCTCTGCGGCTCCTGCCTGAGCCCCGCGCGCTCCTGCCCTCTCCCGGCGCCGTCCTCCCGGACACTGCGGGGCCGCGGCGGGTCACCAGGCGGGTCCCAGCGGCCCCGCGCATGGCGGCGCTGAGGTCACCTCTGCTGCCTGCAGCGGCTCCATGAGCAGCAGCCGCCGCCGCCGTGGCCCCAGGGCCCGAGCGCCGCCGCCCCGCAGAGGACAGAGCTGCCGGAGGCAGCGGGAGGCAGCTCCAGGGGCAGCGCAGGGCTGCGCACGGCCACCTCCCTCCCGCTTCAGCCCCGACGGACCAGGCGCTGCAGCCACTCACCTACCGCGCACCAACCGCTAACCCCAAGCCCTGCTCCTGAACCAGCCCCGGCCCCGACTCCAACCCCTCAGCCCAAACCCCACCGCTGAGCCAAGACACACACCTCTCACCCCTTTCCCTGGTGCTCACCTCACCCCCACCCCCAGCCCCAGCATCACCACGCCAACCTTCCCCCTGGCCCTCACCTCCAGCCATCACCCAGTCCCACAGAAAGCTCGCCAGCGCTCACCACAAGCACCAGCACCCCGAAGCACCGCAGCAGAACCTCCCCCCAATCCTCCCCCTGACCCCCACCCAGTACAGCCACCCCCCGTCCCCGGCTCCACCTGCAACACCAACCCCCAAGCAGAAACCCCAAGGAGCAGCCTCGACCCTAACTGCTAACACAACCCCCTTCCCCGCTAGCCCCACCCGCGCACTCACCACCCAACCTGCCACCCCTCGGCCCACGCGCACGCTGGGCTCCCGCCGACCCCACGAGGCAGCAGCAGTGCAGGGACTGGGAGGGGCTGGAGCAGCCGAGCTTGGCAGGGACCTGGGGAGCTGGTCTGGTCCAGCCCCGCGGATCAAGCAGGGTCCCCTGGAGCAGGCTGCCCTGGAGCAGGAGGGGCCGGTCTGGAGTCTCTCCCGGAGTGGAGACTCTGCAGCCTCTCGGGGAACCTCTGCCCGCCTTCGGCCCCTTCACAGTGAACAAGCGATTTCCTGCGCTCCGGCGGAATTTCCTGCTCCGCCATCCTGTGCCGCTGCCTCTCCTGCTCCCTCTGCGCACAGTAGGCCGCTCCCATGCGGCCGCGGGGCAGAGGCCCCCGCCGCCCCCCACCCGCCCACGGGCCCGGCCCGGGCGAGCGCTGGCCCAGGCGCAGGAGGCGGCGGGCAGGGGGCGCTGCACCCCGCCGGCCCCGTGCCTGGCAGCAGGGACAGCCCCGTCGGGGCGCGCCATTGGGCGGCCGGCACGTCGCTCAGGGCACAGCCCGCCCCCCAGACCCCATTGGCTCGCGGCCTCCCCTCGCGAGCTGATTGGCCAGGCGCGGGCGGCAGCCCTGAGGGCGGGCAGGCTCGGTGCCGCCCTGAGGCCAGCGCAGCCACCCCGCGCCCGGCCCCGCCGCCGCCGCCGCCGCCCTGCTCCGCCCGCGGAGCCCCCGCAGCTCTCGGCCCTTCCCCGCTCGCGCCCAGCCCTCGCCCCCAGCCCCAGCCCCGCAGCCCTCGCCCGCAGCCCCACGCCTCCCCCACAGCCACCCCCACCAGCGCCACTCCCCGGGAACCCCGAGCAGAGCCGCAGCCCTGCCTGGAGCCTCCCCCGACCCCAGCCCTCCACGGGGAGCTCCGACCCGGAGCCCGGGCCGCACTGGCCACGCCGTCTGGATTCAAAAAGTCGTTTTCACCACACGCTCCTGACCAACTTCAGAGACAGTTTCGCTTTCTTCTCTGCCTCAGCCAAACTGTGAAATGCAGCGTTAAACTCGGAGCAGGTGGAAGTGGTTATTTCCGGAGCCTGGGACTTCAGGCTGGCAGCGTGCTTCCATACCACCGAAACGCCTTGACTGCGTGCTCCGTGGCAGGAGCGTCTCCGTTACCAAGCTCCGATGAAACAACGCAACAAAACACGAAAACGTGCTGCACAGAATCACAGCTCTGCCAGGTCCTTCCTAGGAACATCTGCAGGAGCTGCTCAGTCCAAACAGAAACCACAGCTCTCTTCTTTTAAGAAATGCAGGCTACAAACAGCCACTCGCTCTGCACAGTGCTCCCCCAAATGCAGGCAGTATTATCCCACCGGTAATCTGTTCCCCTGTGTCTGCTGGAGAGATTTTTGCCCTCTGGAACTCTGCGGGAGACGCTGAAGGCACCAAGTTCACCAGATGTGACGTGCTCACGATGGGCAAGACCTGGGTGTCTCCTCTTGCAGGGACATGGGGTGTTACCTTCTCACCGGAGGCACACTGACAACTGCAACAGATACCCCAAACCTGTCCTGAACAGCTTCTGCCTTCTGCTGTTGCCCCCGGCACAACACGGGTATTGAAGCTCGGTCACAGCCTCTCTTTAAAACTACACTTAGCGGACGAGTGCCGCCTGCAGCAGCACGAGCTCAGGGACTGGCAGTGGGTAATCAAGTCACACTAACCCTAAGATGGAAACTTAATCTAAATGTAACTCTATGTAGTAATGGCAGAGTGAGAGGGGTACTACAGCCACGTAAAGCAAGGCTGTCGTTGCAGCGTGACCTCTGCTTTGGACCAAATGTGCACACAGGGGCCTGGGTCAGAGGCCGTTTTTTCTGTGGTTGCTGGTCAGTGCTGCCAGCACTGCAGCTGCAGTGGACATTGGTGATTGGTGTGGGACAGCAGGAGCTGTGACTGGAAGGGGTCTTTGGACAGGCAAGGGACAGAAAGGAAGGGACAGGAAAACGCGGTGCCGTCACAGAAACTGGTGCCATGCCACAGAGCTCCCCAGGAGCTGACACCCGACTGCTGGGCCGCAGTGCTCCTCAGCTGGAGCACTCTGCTTGCAGCCCGTCCTCCCAGAGCTGGGATGGTGTCTCAAAGCAATTTCCTGGTGGAGAGTGAAAGCGATAGTGTCAGAGACCTGATGCAGTGGTTTGCAGAGAAGGGTGTGCAGAAGGGGCCGGCAGCTCGGAGCCGTGGTGGGGCCCGGCGGGGGCGGGGCCAGCGGGCCCAGGGGCGTGGCCATGGACACACAGGCCCCGCCCCCATCTGCAGCAGTGACACCTCCCATGCTGTGACCCCTCCCACTCTGCGCGCCTCCATTGGCTCCTGTGGGGTAGGGCGGGGCCTCCTGGGGCGGGACCTGGGAGAGAGGAGCAGGAGGGGGCAGCAGTGAGCATGCGCTGTGCGGGGGCGGAGCGGGCAGGGCAGCCAAGGGGTGGGGCCCCGAGGGTCAGGAGGGACGGGGCAGGGCGGAGCATGCGCACTGGGGCTGGGGAGGCGGCTGAGGGGCAGGGGGGGCCGGGGCTGCCCGGGCCCTACAGGCAGGGAGGGGGCGAGAGGCGGCTGCTGCCGCGGGGCAGCGTCTCCTGCCCCGGGGGCGCCTGGAGCCTTTAGCCGCGGTGCTGGGAGCTGCCGCCCCGGCCATGTGGCCGAGGGCTGGGCAGAGCGAGCGGCCATGTGCACGGGGGCGGCAGTAGCCGCTGCGGCCCGGCCGTGTGCCAGCAGCGGGTGGGCAAGGCCCGGCCCGGCCTGGGCCATCTCCGGCCCCCAGGACCACCTGGCTCTTGCGCCCCTTCTCCTGGTGGCCCTGCGGCTTGGAGCCACCTGCGGTGACCATTTCTCAGCACCGTCCCCACTGCGAGAGCAGGGCACGGGCCCAGCACTGCTGTGCATGGGCAGAGCGTGGGCGAAGGCACTTTCGGAGCTGCCTCGCAGACCTGCTGGTCTCTCCATGGACTTCGGAGTCTGGGACTCCTGTCCAGCCTGGGCAGCTCCTTCTCCCTTCCCCACACCCCACGGGCAGGGACCTGAAAGCAGAGACTCAGGGAAGCGCCTTGCCTTTGGTGTCGTCCCTGCTGGAGCTTCCTCCTGAGACGCCCCGGACAGTGTCCTGGGGGCGAGCGGGAGCTCTGAGCAGCCCTGCTCCACGCAGCCCCCTGTGCATGGGGAACAGCCCTGCCCTGCCGGGGCCGCTCCTTCGCCCAGTGCTTCCCCAGCCCCTGTTCACCTTGCTTGTAGGTATCCCTGGACATCGCCTGGAGAAGGCTGGGTTGTGCCTTGTGTCTGCTGGGACACCGATGCTGGCGAGGTGTGACTGAAGTGTCAGCTTGAAATGTGTCTCTGGCTGAAAGCTGAGCTGGAGGATGCGGGCGTTTTCTGTCATCGTGAGCTTTACCTTCTGCAATACCAGTGTGTGCTGAATGCAAATGCATTTTTAGAGGAAGGGGTCTGCATTTAACATGCACCCCCCACTGCTTTGTGTGTGACCTGAGTAGCATATGCACAGCAGCTCTTCCGTGTGTTCTGTAAAAGGGGGAGTCAAGGATATCAGTTATGTTGTAAGAAGGTTTTCTGCTCCTGACTGAAAAGGGAGGTTGTCCAGTAGGGTCGGTTACGGCTGGGCTTGGGAGCATAGCAGTGGAAAGGGAACGATTTTGTTGAAGAAACACCAAAGTATCCTTACTGTGTCTCCTGTTCTTTGGGAAAGGAAATGGAAAAGCAAGAAAACCCCTGCTTTCAGTGTCTGCTCCTGAAGCAGAAGTTTTCACAAGCCTTCCTCTTTGTCATATCTGATCTAAGAGTTTGACTCTTGCCTTCTGCTTTGTTTGGGAAGTGTGCAGCTGAGAATGGAAGAGCCAGTTGCTGAGTCCTGCTTGAGCAGCAGGTTCTTTCCTACTGTGTGTGTATGAGTTGCTTCCAAAGAGTGGCTCTGCAGCTGGCGGAGAGGCTTCTGCCACGCTTTGAAGATGTAAGGCTGGTGGGAGAGGCAGGGGCTCTCTGGCGTGTGGGTGCATCTGTAGACGTGGCTCTGGATGCTGTGTGTCCCTCTGCACGTGTGCCCACTGGCCAGTGTATTGGCACCTCCTGCCACAGTTGTGCTGCCTCTGCAGAGGCTTGTCCCCAGCTCCGAGCCCTGGCCAGGGAGGGGGACAGTTGTGCCTGCAGAAGACAAGGCCTTGCAAAGGAAAACCTTCTTCTCATGCCTGGCTCCTGCAGTCGTTGCTGAGGCCTCCGCTGCTCTCCTTCCTTCCTCACAGAGCTGCAGCACAGTGCGAGAGCTCTCCATGCTGCTCTTCAAGGACCTGATGGAGATTGTGGTGGGGAAGAACAAGCAGAGGATGAAGCAGCGCGTGCAGAGGAGCCTGGTCCCACTCTTCCTGCACATGAGCGAGCAGAACCAGAGAGCGGCCCAGGTATGGAGCAGTGCTTTGGGGAAGGGATGCTGACATGACCTGGGGGAGGCCTGAGCACCATGGCAGGGGCTGCTGACAAGTGTGCCTCTGAGTGCATGCCAGCGGGAGGTCCAATTTGCTGAGTGGCCAAGGAAAAGGCAGAGGTGCCGCTGCCTTCAGCAGGGAGGGGCAGCCCTGGTCCTAAGCCCCACTGTGGGCTGGGACATGCTCCAAGGCTGGCCGAGATGAGGGGGAGGCAGGGTGTCTTGTCCTGGCTGTGGTGGCATCTGCCGGTCTCTGCTGCTCTGCAGGCCGCTCAGAAAGCCCTTGTCAGCGCTGCACAACTCCTCAAGTGGGAGGAGCTCAAGCAACTGGCCAGGACAGGGGAGACATGGAAGATTGGGGAGTACCTGGTAAGGACAAGGCCAAAGTCCCGGGGCCCTGACCGGACGAAGCCTGCCCCGCTGCCCAGTGTGCAGGGCACACAGCTGTGCCCCTCACCCACTGCTGCAGCCCAGAGCCCCGGCCGCCTCGGACTCTGCTCCAGGTCCCTCTGCCCTTGCTGTCCCCCCGGGATGCTGAAGGAGCCCCTGGCTTGGCTGTCCTTGTCAGAAGGCTTGGGGGGGATCTCAGAGGAGGCCGGTCGTGGGAGGAGGGTCAAGCCTGACTCCCCAGGGAGTCTCGGTGCCAACCCACGGCCTTGCGGTGTCTCCAGGTGCTGAGGGACAGGAGCAGAGCGGAGCAATACCTGCACCAGAGCCTGCCATACTTGGAGAAGCCTGAGGCATCCTTGCGGGAGGCATCCGTGAAGTTCCTTGGTGAGCCACTACCCCAGTCGCATCCCTGACCATGCAGGTGGGCTGAGAGGAGGTTCTGCAGTGCCTCACAGCATGCCTGCATCGTGCACCCCGGGGACCACACTGAGGCCAACCTTGCACAAGGGAAAGAGGATGAGTGGCTAGACTGGCAAGGCCCGGTGGGAGCTGTGCTGCTGGGGTCTTGGTGGGGAGTATGAGGGCTGACAGGAGGTGTTTGCCTAGGGCTCACGGGGCAGCAAATGAAGCAGAGGAAGGAGAAGGTGGAGCAGATCTGCAATGGTGAGTGAGAGCAGCTGTGGCAGGAGGCCCTGGCAGGGAGGAGGAGGGAGCCCAGGAAGGGAGCTTCAGTTGCTGGCCCTGCCATAAGCCAGGCAGGTGTGGTCTGCCTCTTTGGGGGAGAGGAGGTGAGTATTTGTGGGTCACCTGGGGTATTCCTGACCAGCAACTTGCAGCTGATCCTTTTGTCCCACGTGCTGCCTGCCCAGCCTGGGAAGGGCTGGGTGGGACGGGCCCTGTTTGGGCGGGATATCAGGGATGTCTGCAACTGTGGGAGTCTGTTATGTGCTGTGATCTTTTCTGTCTCAGCCCTCCAGCCCCTGGAAGCTGATGCTGAACCCTCCGTCCGTTGCCTGGTGACACAGAGCGTGCTGGACCTGAGAACTGCCCGGGAGCGGTCGCCACCAAGGTTCAGCTTTGGAGCACTGGGTCACTGGCTCCAGAGAGCATGGCAGAGGTGTCACCCTTCTGCCAGGAGGTGACTCTGTTTGAGCAGCACGGCCACAGCTGTGCCAATGCCGTGGGGCTGCACGCCGCAGACACGCAAGTGTGCTGGAAGGTCTGGGCCATGGCTGGTGTCTCCCGCAGCACAGGACAGCTCGACAGCTCTAAGCGCATCCTGTCCCATTAGTGTTCTACCACTTCTTCCCCTTGCTCTGCTTTCCTCAAAGATAAAGTCCTGTTTCTTCAGCCCATGTGTGTGTAATTTTTTTTGGAGAGAGAGAAAGGCAAGGGGGAAGAGGGCAGTTGCTCTGCTGGACCAGGAAACACAAGGGCAAGAGGGAGAAGCTCTGTAGCCTCTACAGACACCCGCTGTCCTCAGGCCTTGCATCTGCTGTGCAAGGGCCGGGCTGGGGTTTGCCATGCAGCTCTCTTTCTATCACCACTGCCCACCCTGCGCCGTCCCTGGGAATTGCTTCTTTCCTCTGCTCTCCCTCTTCCCCATGACTATGTGCTTCTGTTTTCCCTTGAAAGACCTCAAAAGCCAGGAGCCATCAGCTTTGATTCACTGGGGTGCCCCGTAATCCAGAGCTGCTGGCGCTGGGGCCGTGTGTGACCCAGTCCCTTTCAGCGAATTCAGTGCTGCAGAACAGTCCCTTCACTGTCAGCCAGCCATAGGAGCTGCTCAGGGACACGGAGCAGTTCAGTCCAGCTTCCCCAGGAGCAATCCCACCACGGCCCCTGCACACTGCAGGCTCACACCGGAAGCACCTGGGTGCTGTGGAACTGAGCACCGGGTTCTCTCTTGGCCGTCCAGCCGCACTGTTAGCTGTCGACCATCCTGTTCCTGGCTGAGGCCACCTGGTCTGTTGTGTACCTGCGGTCTGGCATGGCTCGACCGGAGAGGGAATGAAGCTTGAGAAGGATGAAAGCCAGTAAGACGCATAGCTCTGGTGTGCACTCAGACTCACCACGAGCTGGCCGGTGGACCCAGCAACCCATCCAGCAGCAGGGAGGCTCCCCGAGGCCAACAGCCAGGGAGAACCTTGATCATCTTGGTGCAGCTCCTCTGCTGGCACATCACAGCCATCCCCACTGTTTTCTGCTGCTTTGGGGGTTTCATCCCAATTTCCATCATTTTCCCTTTTTTCTGCCTCTTTATGCATTTTTCCATTGCTTTTGCCTCGTCTTCCAATATTTTCGACCCTTTCCACTGTTCCTCGCCGCTTCCTGCCGTTTTCCACAAATTGCTGAACTCACGGAGGTTACGGCTGAAGTACATAAAGATGGAAATCTTACCTCAACTTGGGACTGGGAATCTTGCACGATTCATGGAGAGAATACGGTCTTCTCTGGTTGGACTCGTTCGTTCATGATTGAGAGCCGTTGCAAACACCTGTTTCCCCTCTTCTGCTCTCCTCTGGTGCAAGTCCTGTTTGTGGAGACCTGGGCGATGGACTCCTACTTGCCTCCATTTCCTGCAGCTGCCTTGGGCTGTTTTCTGTTGCAGCTGGTGAGGTGTGGTGGTACCACCGGTGGTCTCCTTGGGTGAACATCTCCCCAGTCCTTTGCATTTGGAGAGGACGGTCATTGCTGGCAGCTGGTGGCAGGGAGAGCCCTGGGGTAGCGCAGGAGCTCTGCTGTCCCCAGCTCATCCTTTGGGATCAGCTCCATGGAGCAGCATCTCCTTCAGCCCAAGGATCTCAACGTCCCATCAAATGTCTTGGAAATGCATGTCTTTTCTTTCCTTTCTTCTCCCCCCTTTTTTTTTGGGGGGGGGGAAGGGGGGGAGGGAACTGGCTCATGTTGCCTCCAAGCTTCTTCTAGCAGCAGCCATGCCCACCAAGGGCTGTCAAGATGAAACCACACTCAACACGCTCACGGTCGCTGAGAGGAGGTCTCCGCTGATCTGCTCGTCTTCATCCCACTGCTTACATGCAAAAAAATCCCCTCGTTTAACTGCAATTTTAAATCCGATATGAAAACACTATAATGCAGCAAAGATTTGAGGAAGTTTCCATGACTCACGGTCCTTAGGATTTAGGAAAAGCACTGGTTTTAAGTGAGTAGAAGTGATTTATTCCCCCCCCTTTTTTTTTTGTTCCCACCTGCTTCGAGCTTTCCACCAAAGACCAAACACGTGTCGCAGAACGAGCTTTCCCCCACGCTTAAAAAGCAGCCTCTCGCCTAGAGATCAATGTCGCATTTTAGCATTTCGCTAAATCCCCTCTAGATTAAATTAAACTGCGCTCTCCAAAGGGGAAGCAGCCGCCGAGCCCTGCCAGCAGCGACTGAGAGGACGTTTCCCGGATGTGTTGGAAGGATAAAAATGATCCGTTCTCTTTTTGATCGTTGGAAGGTGCCAGTGAGGAGCAGCAAAAGTCAAGATTTCTATGTTTTTTTTTATTAAAGTTTTGTTGCTAGCGATAAGGTGCCTCTTGGCTGGGAGCACAAGAAGGACCCAGAGCAGCTTCTTGTTCCACAGCTTAAGCAATAGAAACTTGTTGCCGATTCAATATTTTATTTGACATGATCAACCAGATCCAGCCACGATTCTCAGTTCTACCACTGCCCCTTGGGGGACCCAGGCGTCCGGGTGCCCCTTCTCACCCCCCGCTCTACCCCACACAGAGGGGACCCAGGCATCCAGGGCTCCCATGCTGAACCCCCCCCCAACCCCACTCCCCCGGGTGAGCGAGGGGCCCAGGCGTCCGAGGTGCCCAGGAGTCCAGGCAACGCAAGAAGCCCAGGACAACCCAATTCTCCAAGGGACTCAGGCGTCCGGGAGGGTCCCAGGCATCCGGGCATGCCGCCCCGCCCCTCCCCTGCACTCGTACAGAGGACCCAGGTGTCTGTGGCCAGCAGCGCCACACCCTCCCCCGTCCCCACACCTCCTCGGACGCTGGGCCCCCCGCGAGGCTTCCAATAATTACTTTATTTTAACATCTTTAATTACAGACAGTAAAGTGGGGGCCAGGCCAGCGGGGCAGCTCCTGAGCCAGTGCCCCCTAGATGGTCCCCCCTGCCCCTCCCCCCCATTCGTGGGGCACCCCCACCCCCACCAGTGCCCCCCAAGGAGGTGGGGAGGGAATAAATATAATCCAGTGTATTAAAAGCCATTGAGGGAGGGGAGACACCCGAGGGAGGGAGGGTGTCACCCCCGGGGGGTGTTGTGACCTCGAGGGGGTGTTGACATCTCGGGGGGGGTCACATCATGCCCAGCTGCAGCAGGGTTTTAGCGTACATCATGGGTTGATGTTGGGGTGAGGCTGTGGGGGAGAGCGGCATTGGCGCAGAGCGGGGGTAAATACCGCCCCCCCCCCATGGCAAACAACCATCCCTGGGGCAAATAAACACCCAGATCTCCCTGTCCTAGGGGAAGGGGGAGAAATAGGCTGCTGCCCTCCACCCCGAGTGCTGCAGGTTTGGGGGGGGGCCTTCTGGAGGGTTGGGGGGTACAAAGGGGGTTTTATGGGCCCCCATGGGGGTGGTTGGGACCCCGGGGTAGGGGGGAGTTGGGAGATCCTGGGGGGGCTCCAGGGGTTTGGAGGGGGGCTCCTGGGAGGGTTTTGTTGTCCCAAAATCTGGGTTCTGTTACCCGGTGTGCAAGCAACCAACAGACACACAGGGTCGAGATATTTCTTTATTTCATTTCTGCGCAGAGATGGGGGCTAGGTGGTAGATCCACAAAGCTAGCACACCTTCTCCCCCTCTCATTCTTCATTTATACACACTTTCCAGGGAGTATTTTATACAAATCTTTCTATTGGTTACAATTTCATTACCTCAGGTAACCACACTGCGCTTGCGCTTTCACATTCTGGCCTTAGGCATGCAATCTCTGCAGGAGCTGGCCCCTAGAGCCCAGGGGCTCCCAGCTCGTGCCCTCTGCACGCACAGGGAGCTGGGATTCTTGAGTTTATTTACAAAAGAGAAACCAGGAAAAACAGAGCAGAAAACAAGCAAGTCGGAGCCGCCAGCTGTAATTGGCCTGGCTAGAGGCCAGCACCCAGCTGTGCATGCCGTGTTCAGCCTCTGCGGGACTGCGCCCTGTGGGCAAGGGCACCGCCTGCGAGGGTGTCAGCCTCAGCCCCGGCTCACCTTCCCGTAGGGAGCAGTGAGCCTTGGGCTGCCTGTGAGCTGGGGTGCCCAGCGTGAGGGGGTGTCCCTGCGGCGTGGAAGCTTTACACAGCTCTCTCCCGCAGAGCAGGGGGCTGGAGCTGCCTCCTGCCGCGTCTTTCAGCTTTTTCTCCCCCTCTCTGATATGCCCGTCCGCTGTGCTGCTGGTGCAGCCCTGTCCATCTCCTCCTGGCCTCCGCCAGGAGCCCTGTGGCTGGAGGTTTGCTCTGTCCCCCACCCCCTGGAAAAGACCCACTTGCTCTTCACAACAGAACAACCTAGGACGTGCCCCGCTGCGTGCTGCAGTTGCTAGGGCAGCGATGACGTGCAGAAGCTGTCCCTGTTAGCTGGCTCGCTTGTCTGATGACAGCACAGAGGCAATCGACGACGTGTGGCCGATGTCACTGCCGGGTGATTGTGACCTGCCCCTTGGTGGCAGAGGGCCAGCAGCCCCTCCCAAGGCCCCAGGCTATTGCGCAACCCTGCGCGGTGCTGTGCTAGCCTGCTCCCGGTTGGGCACGGTCGTCTTCTCCTGAGGTGCCCTGTGTACCCCAAGGGCGCTGACGATGTCTTGTGCCTGGGAGAGAAGGTCCAAGCACTGCTCAGAACTCGGGGAAGTAGCTGCTTACGTCCCTGACCTCATTTTATCTGAGGACTTGAGGCACGAAGCCCGTTGCGTTCAGAATTTTCATGGAGTACTGCTCTTTGCGGACGTCTCAGGTGGGTCCAAGGCTTGTGAAGGGCGGGGGTTGAGAAGAAGTCAGAGACACGAGGCATTGGGAATTTCTGGACCTTTGGGAGCCCCGGTGCCACCTCTGGTGGAGAATGCATCAGAGGAGGCCTCTTTGCTGCTGCCATCTTCCACTTTGGGGGAAGCAGAGCTCAGAGGTGGCTGACGTCAGGAGGAACAAGGGGCTCCAAAAGAGGAGAGGCCTGGAAGAGGCCGGGAGTCGGCTAGTTGAGCTCAGCAGAGGTACCCAGTGCTAGGCACTCCTCCACGGGCTGCAAGAGCGCGTGGGCCAGGGGCCCCTGCTCCAGGCTGTGTGGTGTGGGAGAAGGCACGCTGCCGGGAGCAGTGGCCAATGCGAGAGTGGTGGTTTCTCTTGGGTGGTGCAGGCTCGTTGTCACAAGCCAGGTCAGGGCACGATGTAATGCGCACGCTCTCTGAGGTGGGAGCGTGAAGCTGGCGGCCATGTAGGCACCTGCTGATTCCTCTGTGCCTGTTTGTGCCTCTTTGAGGTTTCACTGCTCTGACAGAGAAGTTTAGCCAGAGCGTCAGCCTCGAGCGGGGTGCGGACGAGCTAACGCAAACGCTCAATGACTACATGGGCGACATTGTGGAGGGTAAGTGCCGTTCTGCAGGACTGTCTGGGACGGTGCCATGAGGCTGCTCTTTGGGAGAGCAGAGAGGTGCGCTAGGCAGCCTCCTTGCACGTGCTGGGGGTTTCTGTGGGTGCTGAGGGCCACCGAGAGCAGCTGGGCTCTTGTGCTGGGGGACACTGGTGCTGAGAAACGGGTGTCTTATCTTCACTAGCTCCTTTGGGCAGTGCCCAGTACCGTAGGCACCAGTGCTGTGGTGCCTGTGAGCAGTGTAGAGGCGGGGCTGGAGCTGTGCTTTCCTGAATGGTGCCCCACCAGGCACCACTGCCCTTGTGCTGCTCGGGCGGCAGAGTGGCTCCTTTTTGGCTTGCTTGGTGAAGGTGCAGAGGTGACTCTTCTCTTGCTTTCTTTCGCCTGCAGAGCTGCTGGGCTTTGGAGGAGACATCTTGAAGTTTGCAGGTATGTCTTTCTAATTGAAACTTATCTCTGCTGCCACTGCAGAAGCGTGCTAGGGGAGAGGACAGAGTGAGCTGTGAGCTGGCAAAGCCCAGAGGGGAGGCTCTGTGGGCATGCAGGTGCTCCTGGGGAGCTGCCATCGCGGGCCCCAAGTGGGAAGCTGCAGTGGGACAGGGCTGGTGTGGAGGTGTTGGGGAGGCAGCCTGGGAGCTTGGGGGTTGAGGCAGCATGGTAGGAAGGAGGGGATGAGAGAGGCCTCTCATCTCTGCCCTGAGTGGGACCAGCTGCGGGGGTGCCCGTGTTCCTGTAGCCACACTGTGCACCTTCATCCTCTGTGGCTGCTGTTGTAGCTGGCCTGGGGGAGGGGAAGGCATCCCTGTGCCCAGAGAGCTGTAGTTGAGGAGGAGGCCTTCCGACGAGTGCCTCTTCCTCAGCACGCCTGCCGGTTCCTGCTGTCCGTGCAGGGGGGTGCAGCTCAGGGCGCGTCAGGTCTCACGAGAGCCTTCCCCCGTTCCCTTGCTTTCTGCAGGGGATGCTGTACTGGTGCTGTGGAGAGTGAGGGAAACACAGCTGAGAGACACCATCAGCCTGGTGCTGCAGTGCTGCCAGCAAATCCAGGAGAAGTACAGCGTCCGTGACACAGACGTGGGTCTGAAGCTCCGACTGAAGATAGGTACGGGGTGTGCTGGATTAGCCGTGCCGTGTGTGGCTCCATGGCCCTGTGCAGGGCCACAGGGTGCTTTTCCACCTGGGGGAGAGGTGGTGATCCCTCGTGGGGCCAGGGAAACCTTCTGCCTGGAAGGCTGTTGTGTGCTCTCAGGCAGCCGCTTACAAGCTGCCTGCACGCACCCTGAGCAGATGGCCAGCAAAGGTGCTGGTGTGCTGGGCCTCTGGGGTGCTGTGGCTGTGAAGACTTTGTCAGTGTCAGCTTCACGTGCCTCTTTCCAGGCACCCGTTTCAGGCCCCTCTGTTGGCAGGCCCCACTTTGTACCGCCTCCCCATCGACACTCCAGCTGGACTCCGTAATGAAGGACGGGTGCCTCCAGCTGAAGCAGCTGAGAGGAGGAGCCTGTCTCCAGGGTTGAGCTTGAAACAGAGCCTGTGGAGAGTTGCCGCTGTGGGAGGCTGCGGAGGTGCAAGTGCTCCGCGCCTCAGTCGTGCTTGTCTCTCCCCAGGGATCTCTGCAGGGCACATGTCGCTGCTGACTGTGGGAGACCGCAAGGAGCAGCACTTCCTGATCCTTGGCAAGGCCGTGGGTGAAGTCTGGCAGGCGCAAAACCTTGCAAGTGCAAGTGATGTTATCCTGTCAGCCAGCTGCTGGGAGCTCTGTAACCAGAGCCAGGTGAAGAGCAAGAGAGTGAAAGGCCAAGGAGCTGTGAAGGTGGGCGAGATGGCCTCTAGAGCTGTTTGGGGCACCTGGAGCTGGGGGTGAGGGAGGAAGGTGTGCGAAGGCTGAGGAGATGGGCGTTGTGGGAGTTGTAGCTGTAAAGCGGAGGTGGAGAGCTGTAGCTGTTGCCCTTCCAGCCGAGGGTTAGCTGTGGATTGTGCTTGCTGGGTTTGCGGTGGGGTCAGGAGGGAGTGTCAGGGTTTGGCCCTGCTGGGGTCGTGGCGGTGTTCTGTAGACGTCGGGGTGCGTGGCTGATGGCTGCACAGCTCATGTGCTGCTGATGCCAGCGTTTGTCCCGGTGCAAATCCAGCAAGGTGGCTTTGCTACATGGGGATCTCCTCCTCTTCTCTGGGAAGCGAGGGCGGGATGGAGGGAGGGTAGGACGCGTGCCCTGGGACTCCTGGGGAGGCCGATGGCAGTGCTTCTGCTGCGTGTGCCTCCAGGTTACAGGCATGCAGCGGATGTCTGTGTCGGAGCGCGAAGACCTTTTCTCCAAGTTCACACGAGCCCAGCTGAACTGCCGTTCTCCGGAAATGCCAGGTGAGTGCCCCGGCTTTGCCTTGTTCTGTGCCTGCCCAGAAAGATGGGGACTGGCTTGCGGAGGGGCCACTGGGGCCTGGCCTCTGCCCTCTCCCCCTTGCAGTTAGTTAGTGGTTGGGCTTGGGGCGCAGCTGCGCTGCAGCAGAGGCACTGGCTGCTTCCCGCTGCTTCCAGGGGACGGCTGTGGCTGAGCACCTGCAAGAGGAACACACGGGCAAAGGGCGGAGGACCTTGCTCCCCGAGTTGCAGTGCCAGCCCCTGCTTTGCAAGGCCCCCGTAGCCAGGCTCGTAGCACCCTGCTGCCAGTGACCGCGTGTATTTTCCTTGCGTAGGCGTCCTGAGGCCTGCGGTTACCTTGGCCCCTCATCGTGCTCAGGGGAAGGTGCTGAGGAAGTACATCCCAGCCAGTGTCCTGCGCAAGGTATGGCCACGAGTGCTGGGAGGTGCCTTTTGGGGGAGAGGGAGGGGAGAAGGAGATGTGTGTTGCAGAGCGGCAGTTCTCCAGACAGCAGGTAAGGCAAAGAAAATGCCCCCGTATGCAAAAACCTGGGAAAGAAGTGCTGCAGGGGCCAGAAACCTGCCGACTGTGTGCTCCTGCAGAGAGCGCCGGGGGTGAGGAGGGGTGGATTGCCCTCTGCATTTTCCACTGGTGTTGTTCTGGCCATGGCCCCGGGGTAAGAGAGAGATGCCTCCGGAGTGGTGACAGCATTGCTGAGGGTGGCCCCTTGTGTCCATCCATGCCCAGTGCCTTCTTGCACCGTTGCGTGTCTGCCTCGCGCAGGCTGACGCCTGCTTTGCACTGCGAGGAGGCTTTCTGCATTCCTCTGAGAGCGCCCGCTGCTGCCGCTCTGTGCGCTCTGCCTTGGTATCTGCTGCAGGCAGGAAGCGCCCAGGGCGAGCTGGCTGGTGGAGGTGGCCCGCTGCTGTCTTCCAGATTGACGACAGACAGCCCCTGGCGTGCCTATCCGAGCTGCGGCCGGTCACCTGCCTCTTTGTGAAGCTGCAGTTTGCTGCCAAGGTCAACCTAACGCAAATCTGCAAGGCTATCCAGGACAGCAGCATGCTGATTTTGGAGATCCTCCGTCCTCACAAGGGCGAAATCAACAAAATCTCCATGTTTGATAAGGTGAGCGTGGAGGAGCAGTGCCCCCGCGCACGAGGGCGAGGGTGGTGGTGGAGAGGAGGGAAGCGGCTCTGTCTCTCGCACGGTGGGGAGAGGGGAAGCAGCTCTGCCTCGGCGTTGGGAGCGGTACCCTGGGGTGTCCTGGGGTTGCCCTGAAGCTCTGCTGCGGTCGGCGGAGGCTGGAGTCTCAGGGCGGGAAGGGTTTGGTGCAGGCGTTGCGGCAAGGTGTGCTGTCTCTGTCCTCGGCAGGGCTGCACGCTGCTGTGTGTGTTTGGCCTCCCTGGAGGAAAGCTGCCCTGCGAGAGCGTTTGCGCCTTGGAAAGCGCGATTAAAATCTCCACCGCCTGCTCCGGCAGGCTGGGGAAAATTGAGTGAGTGGGGAGGCATGCTGCCTGGGACGGCCTGGGGCGGGGGGTGCGGAGGGGTGCCAGAGCGCCTGGCTGCTCTGCACGCGCAGCCCGCTCAAGCTGGCGTGTCCGCTGCCGGGCTCTGCCAGTCCCCGAGGCCTGTGCTGCCGGGGCAGACGGCAGAGCGCGGGGACGTGGGGAAGGGGCGGCGGTGGGCAGGCAGGACTGCGCACGGGCGCTGCTGATCCCTGCTGCTCTGCCTGCGCCTCAGGGCAGTGTCCGTGGGGGTCACCAGCGGGACGGCGTTCTGCGGAGTCGTCGGCCACCGCGTCAGGCACGAGTACACAGGTACGAGGTGTCCGTCTGCGGAGCGGGTGCCCGGGCCGCGTCCATTACAGGAAGAGGCAGAGTGTCGGGGAAGAAGCTGTGGGCCCTGGGCGCTGGGCCAGGACGAGGGCTTGGCCTGCGGCAGCGCGTCGGGACCGGCGGAGGCGGGGCGGGTCCCGCCGTACGACGGGGGATGGGCTGTGAGCCTCTTTGTTGCTCTCACTCGTGCTCAGCAGGGTTTTGTGCTGGCCTGTGCTGCGGGGGATGCAGCCGGCAGCCTGGAAGGGTGGTGCGGGTTGCTCTCCTGAGGACGTCAACGCGTGGTCTCTCTCTGTGGCAGTCATGGGCCAGAAGGTGAACCTGGCTGCCCGGCTGATGGAGCACTACCCGGGGCTGGTGTCCTGCGATGCGGCGACCTACGCAGCGTCCCGGCTGCCCCGGTCTTACTTCAAGGAGCTGCCGAAGGCCCAGATGAAGGGGGTTGGCGATCCTGGCACTGTCTATCAGTACCTGGGGATGTCGCAGAAGCTGTGAGTGTGCTCTTTGAGCAGGCTGCCTGGGGGCGTGGAGGCACACAGGGTGCAGCTTTGGGCAAAAAGAGGAGCTGTGCAGAAAGAGGCCAAGCTGCTGCCCTCCCCAGGCCTCCCACCGCTGTGGCTGAGAAGAGGGAAAGCCATAGCATGGCCGTGCTTTTTGCCTGTTCACCTTGGTGCCTGTTGCTGTTGGGAGAGTGGGAGTGATGGCGTAGGGGTGGAGAGGGCTCTCGGGAGTCCTGCCCAGAGGGCTTGCAACTCTGCTTTCTGCCCTGTGCTTGCTTGCTGGCATGCAAGTGGCAATGCAGTGACAATTGTGACCCACCCAGGGGGTATTATCTCGGCTGCTTCTGAGCAGGAAGCTCTTGGAAAGCACTTTGGTCTGTGCTGGTCCCCTGGGAAAATGTGGGTGGCCGGGCCTGTGTTCCTGCTCGCTTGCTGGTGAAACTGGAGCTGTTCCTCTGGGCCAGGCTTGTAGGTTCTCTTTGGATGATGTTTTGGCCTCTGTTGCTTGCACGTTGATAGCGTGTGCTGTGCCAGTGTGGTCAGAAGCCCTTGGGCTTCTGTGTGCTGGAAGTTTTCCCTGTGCTTGTTTGGTGTTTGCACTCTCTCCTGAATGAGCGTGAACTTTGGTGGTGGGAGTGTGGGCAGGCTGCCATTATGCTCAAAAGAAGAGCGGGTAGGCAAGAGTGTGTCCTCAGCTGCACGCATGACTCTCTGTCCTCCAGCTTCTGCCTCCTTCACTGACTTTTGTTTTTCTCTCCCCCTGCTAGCGTATTTGGCCTGGATCTTATGGAGGAGAGGTCAGAGTACGGCCCCTTGCTCGGTAGGTGAATGCCTTGCTCTTGTGTATGGCCATTTCTTGCCCTTGGTAGCTGCTAGTACCAGCCTGGGAATGGAGATGCTTTTGCAAGGGATGGTGTTGCCTGCAGTGGCCATCAGGTTTGGGCTCACAGCTCGTTCGTAAGGTTGGAGTTGGGCCAGCAGTGGAGGTGGGAATCAGAGTGAGACGCCTAGTGCTTCCTGCCTTCCTGCACCGTTAGCGTGTCAGGAGCTTTCAAGAACGCAGTTGCTGCCAGGCTCAGTGCAAGTATACAGTTGCTCCCAGGCTCCAGCAGGAAGGTGGGGCTGTGAGTGCCCTAAGGCAGGCCTAGCTGCAGAATTGTAGCTGTTGGGGTGGGAAGGAGCCCTGGGTGTGGGCAGGCTCGCAGGTGCGGTGGAGGGAAGTTGCAGTGGCAGCAAGAGGGGAGGCTGCCCAAGGTTGTTGGCTTTTGAGCTCGCTACAGCAGCTTGCTTTTTGTCTGCCTTCACAGGTCGTGAAAAAGAGATTGCCCTCTTTGAAAGTGCCTTGAAAGCCTATGGGACTTGTCACGAAAGCAGCATCCTAGCGTTTGAGGGTGTGCTTGGCTCTGGAAAGAGCCATTTACTCACTGAGCTGGCATCTTTGGGCCAGGCTGCTGGCCACAGGTGAGTGTTTTGGAGCACTACCTGTGGGACACTTCCCTTGCCCATCCACTGATGTTTGTGGCATCCTCGAGCCCCTCTGCTAGTGCTGCTGGCCGTTGGCCTGCAGCATCCCTGAAAAGCCTCCTGGAGCCGCTGGTATGGAGCAGCTGCACGCTCTCCTACTACGTCTCGCGGGAGCTGGAAGTGGCTTGTGGAGCCAGGGCTGTTGCTCTTGCAAACTTAGGCCAGGCTGCAAGGGCTGGCAAGAGCCCAAGCTGCATGCTTTTCATGCAGCTGGAGAGTAAGGAGAAGAAAGATGCTGGGGGAGGCGGGAGTGGTGTGGTGGAGCTGCCAGAGAAAGGCTGCTTGCCCTTGGGCTTTTATTGCCAAAGACCACTGGGGCGGCCAAGCCTTCCCGTAGTATAGGAGGCAGATGGCAAAGCTGTGGCATTCAAACACAAAGGCCCAACTTGCTCAGTCATTGCTTCTTCAGCTGGCAAGTTGCTGTGCAGGGGGAGGTGCTGAGAGCTGTGGAGACACAGGGTGTGGTGGTGGCTCTGCCAGGGGCTTGGCAGCAATTGCCCCTCTGTGGCTTTTCCTTGTAAGATGCGGGAAAAGCTTGGCCCTCTGTGAAGCTCTTGGAGGTGTGTGGAAGAAGAGTCCGTCTGGGGCTGTGTGTCCAGAGCTCCCTTGTAGACAGCCCTGGATGACGTGCCTCTTCTCTGACAGTTTTGCCTTGGAAGTCTGCAGCTCTTTGCGTTGCTCTCTGAATCTCGGTCCTCTTTGCTTTTGCATGGCAGGGTAGTGGCCGTGGAACTGACAGAGCTAGACCTGAAGCAGGTCTACTCTGCCCTCCGTATGGTGCTGGCCATGGCCCTGGGCCTGCAGTCATGTCAATCGTGCAGTGCCAGACAGCTTGTGCTGCAGGCAAAGCTCCAAGGGCTGATGGCAGAGAGCAGCTACTGCCTCCTCAACGACGTCTTCCTCGTTAAGGTGAGAGCGAGGCCCTCTCTGGCCCTGGCAAAGGGCTGCTTGTGAGCTTTTGTAGTTTGGAGGCTCTGGTGGGGAGTCTCTTGGCTGCCTGGAGGGAAGAGCAGGGGCATATAGTGCAGGCTTCTGTTCCTGAGCGCGGTGGGCAAAAGGCACTGAAGAGCAGCTTGGAGATGGGGCTGATGAGCTTGTGTTGAGCTGAGTGCTGTGTGAGTGGTCTGCTGTCTCCCGGGACTGCCATCACAAGCGAATAAGCAGAGGGCTTCTGTTCTCAGCTCCCGGGGTATCGGCACTGTGTTGTCTCCTTGCAGCTGTGTTGGAGAGAGGGCTGATGGTGAGGCCAGGAGAGGCATTTTGCTGGGTTGGTGTTGTGTGGTGGGTAGGTGTGCTGCAAGCCCTGGAAAGCTGTTTCTCTATGACTGTGCTTTTCTGGGCAGTTTCCCCTCTCGACCGCAGTTTCCCAGATGAGTGGCACTCAAAGGCAAATGGAGCTGGAGTTGGTTTTGAAGAAAGTGCTCCAGAAGGTGAGCTCTTCTCTCCCTCGGGGCTCAGAGGAAGACACCAATGCCACAGGCGGAGGCTTCAGGAGGAGAGTGGTGGGAGCTGGCGGGAGGACGATGTACCTGAGTCCTTACCCTTCAGAGCCCAAGCACCCCTGCCCATACCCCCGATACCTTTCCTCCCATAAAGTTGGTGGGCACGTGCTCGGGAGGAGCAACAAGGTTCTTCTGTCCTACTTTGCACAAGAGGCCTTAAAGTCTCAGAGAAAGTGCAAGTCAGTAAGATTCTGGATGCCTAAGTAGCTGGGGAGAGGAAAGAGGCTTCAGAGCGTTCTCTCCGTCTCTCTCTCTCCCTCTCTGTCTGGAGAGGGAGGGAAAGAGGCCAAAGTTGCTGCTATGGAAGCTACTTGAGAACCCATCAGAATCCCCGCAGAGCAAGCTGTTTGTTTCAGACTGTTGAAGAAGATGGCGTTGTATTTGTCATCGACAATGCCCACTGCATCGACTCTCCCTCCTGGAGTCTGATGTGGAGCGTGCTCAGGGATGTCTCGATCTTCATGGTGATGAGCTTCACTGCCAGTCACTGCAGAAGACAGAGGCTTTGCCAAGCTGCCGTAGACATCCTGAAGTTGCCGAAAACCAGCTGTGTTCGTCTTGGAGAGCTGAAGCCTTCTGCTGTAGTGCAGAAAGCCTGCCAGGAGCTTGGAGTTGTCAGCCTGCCCCAAGATCTAGAGACGTAAGTCACAGGCAGGGCCTGTGAGCTCTTGCTGAGAGCTTGAAGCTGTGCAGAGAGCCAAAGGGAATGAAGCCCTAGAAAAGGCAGTGCAGAGCTTCTAGGAGGGCCAGTGCCTCTAGCCAGTGGGACATCCTGGCAGTCGTGAGCTGCGAGTGGGCAGCTGCCTAGGCACAGAGCACAGGAGGTGTCCAGCCTTCTGTGTTGCACTGGAAGGCAGGAAGGAAGTGGTCCTGCATGCTGGCATGGCTCAGGGGTGGCAAAGGCATTAGTCTGCGTGGTGAGGCTTTGTGGGGTGAATCACGGGGGCAAAGGTTCTCACCGGTGCCGGAGAGCATCGAGGCTGTTGGGCACACGAAAGACAAGGCTTGCTTGGGGCTCTATCTGCACTGCTTTTCCCGAGGATTCCAGCAAAGGCTGTATCTTCCGGGTGACTCAGGCACCAAAGCCCGTGGGAGTCGTGGCCCTTTCAGAAGTGAGGTGGAGCTGTGGTGAAGACGTTGGTTTCTGTGCTCTGCCCGAGTGGCTCAGCGCCCACCTGAAACGTGTGCGTGTGCGCCTGCCTTTGCCTGTGTCAGTGAGTGCTGGATGTGCTCCTTTGCAGGTTGCTGACGCAAAGAAGCTACGGCATCCCCTATTACTGTGAGGAACTGCTGCGCTACCTTCTTGGCCACGACATGCTCTTGTTCCACCCACTGGGGAAGGATGAGAAACGAGAGGACAAGTGGGAGAGCCTCTTCAGTAAGCACCTTTGCGGCCGACTGCCTAGTTGCTGTGGTGCATTTTCCCCAGCGCATTCTTGCCCGAGGCTTCCCCTGTGAACTTGGCACTGTCAGCTCTTGCAGCCATAAAGAGCGTGGTGTGGATCAGGTGTGGGTTTGTACAGGCCTTGCTGCTGGGACAGCCCAAGCTGAGGCCGGGGAGTTCTGGTATCTTTGAGAGGACAAGCAAGGGTGCCGTGGCAGCCAATTTCAAAGGAGGAGCAGAGCTGCTGCCTGGCACTCAGGTGAGTGCTGGTCTTGTCGTGAACTCATAGGAACGCAGGTGCTTCTTCTGGGCCAGTGTGGTGAGTCCTGTGGCTGGAATGTTCCTTGTGCACAGCCACGGGGCTGGATTGAGTCCGTCAGTGACACGTGGTGCCAGGTGCTGTAAGGCCTGCTAGGGGTGAATGCTGAAGGGTTGAGGTTGGAGGGAGCTGAGGGATGTTGGGTGGGAGGCATTTAGAGGACCAGAGAGAGGGCCTGAAGAGTTGAGTGTGTTAGCAAAAACACTTGAGGGCAAGGGAAGGCAAATGGATGCCTGGAGTCCACAACGCCTGGTCTGCTGCTTCAAGGAGAGCTCCTGCTGGGGTCAGGCTCTTCTCCATATGGGTATACGGCACTGGTGCACTTTATGTTCCTGCCGCACACCGTGTTTGTTGGTCAGAAAAAACTTCTTCATCAGCAGGTGGTCTGAGGACTCTGGCTTTTGTGAGCCCCTGCTGTCCTTCTCCTCTGCCTTATAGGCCAAAGCGTAGTTTGAAGCCTGCCTGAAGGGGTGGGAAAGAGCAATTTCTGTCCCTGAGCACAGCTGCTTACGAAGCTCCGTGTGCGGGGTGAGGGCAGGCAGGCGCAGAGCAGCCTGACAGCAGGCTGGCTTTGGGCATGCTCTGGCTAAAGAGAGCGAGAGATTAAACACAAGACCCCGGCTAGGCACAAAGCGGGGCATGCTGCTTCTGCCTCTAGCATGCCCCACGCGGGTGGATTTTCATGGGGACGTCGGAGGTGCTGCTGTCTGACCTGTGGAAAATCCCTTCTTTGGCCCTTTGAGTCGCTGCCCAAATTCTTGGGATGCCCTGGAGAACTCTGCTCTCTGGCCGATGTAGGCGTGTTATTTAAGAGGCATTGGAATGTGCGTGTATTTCCCTGGGCAGAAGGCAAAGAAGGTCACTTGCCAAGAAGTCTGACATCAAACCCAGCAGAGGCGAGGCACCGGCCTTGGGAACTTGAATGCCAAAGTGTGAAAGCCCCCAAAGGTGCTACTAAGTGAAGGCGGCAGTGGTAACACGACCTAGGGATGAATGCCAACCAGCTTGCCATGGACCCCCAATTTTGCATTTGCACTGGCAAGGTGCCTGCCTCTGGGATGACGGCAACACTGCTGCCTTCTGCCTTGAGGCGTTGCCTCCCCAGTCAGGAGGTCTGGAGCCTTTGACTTGGGAGTGTTTGGGGAAACTGCCTGGCAACAGCTAATGTTAGGGAAGGGCTATGAAACAAAGGTATGCAAGGGAAGTGCTTTGCTCGTCTTAGCGAGCATGTTTGGTGCAGGCCAAGTGCATCAGCCCACCTGAGGCAGGCCTTGTTCCAGCTGAGGTGGATTTTGTAGTGTTTGCAAGCAGGAAGTCATGACATGAATTGTCTCCCTTTGCTAATCGCTTTCTCCTGCTCCCTTGTGCCGCTCAGCTTCTGTGACGGAGGCTTCAACCACCACAGCAGCACGAAGCTCCAGCGCGGGGAAGGACCGCAGGGTGTGCACCATGAGACCGGCTGTGACCCCGCAGAACACAGTACTTCCCCCTACATTGAAAGGTGAGGGGCTGAGCCGCGCTGTGGCAGCTGGCAGCAGTGCTGGGTGCCTTTGCCAGGGCCTGAGCTGGAGAGTGTGGGCCTCGGTGTGCTGCAGAGTTGAGCCTCTCCCCTCTGGGACTCTGCTGGGCAGGTTGCTTTGGTGCCGTGGGATTGTCCGCAGAGAAACCTGCACGTTGTCTGCTCTGAGTGGGGTGGGGTGGGCAGGGGGCGGAGAAAGGAAGGTATTGGGAGCAGACTGTTCTCAGCAAGAGAAAATGCATTTCCAGGGGATATTTGTCATGGCTCCGATTGAGCTTTGAACTAGGCTTCGCACCTCATTGTTCTGTTTGTAATTTCTCCTGCTTGTGGGGGCCTCAAGGCACTGAAGCCCAACCAAAGCCGTCTTGCGAATCTCTCTTTGCCTGTTGTTTTCTGGGCTGGCCCAGAAATCGCCCCATTTCTAGGGGGTGCTGGATAGGAAGCTGTGAATGAGCATGGCTGCCCTCAAGCCAAACCCTGGCCGAATGCCGGTGGCAGAAATGTCCCCCATGCCCAAGTGTTCTTCTTGAAGGAGCTGCTTTGTCCAAGAAGGGGAAAGTCTTGTGTGACCAAGGGAAGTGCGGGGTTGTGGGGAGCTCTGAGCTGGCCTCGGCGGTGCAGGAAAAGCTCTCTGTCTGTGTGCCCTGTGGACATAAATAGAGCGCAGAGCTGGCAAGCTGCATGCCCGGACATATGCATGTGCTGGATGCTGCCCTGCTCATCCGTGGTGGGGGAGCGTTCGTCTGAGCATCTCTGCTTTCCTGCGTCCTTGCTTCCTGTGAGTCAAGCAGGAGCAGAGGCATCTTGAAGACACGTGCCCTGGGTTGCAGTTGTCCAAGGGGCTGGGTCCCTAGGGAAGAATCTACCCACTCAAGTGTTGCAGCTAATGCAGGCCGTGATGGTGGGGAGTGGGCAAGGGAGAGACGTGTGGCTTGCTTTTGGCAGGGATTGCGCTGGCTGAGCTGGACAGCATGAAGCCCTCGGAGCAGATGGTTCTGAAGTGTGCAGCCATCCTAGGGCTGCTGTTTAGCACGGAGCTGCTGTTCCACATCCTTCCTGGGTGGAGCAGGGCCAAGCTGAACAAGGCGCTGAATGCCCTGGTGAGATGCAACATCCTCAAGTGGCTGAATGCTGCCAAGGGGGCAGAAGAGAGCAGTGTTCCCACCGAGGGGTCAGGCACCTCTCTGGAGGAGGAGAGCGGTAAGAGGTGGTAAGGGGAGCCTGGGAGCACTGCAGGCTGCTGCTGCCGCTGTCTGTGTCCCCGGTGGGGCTCCCCAGAGAATGCCCCCTGCCTGGAGGAGGTGTGTAATGCTCATGGCACCCCGGGGAGTTAGGGATGGGTTGTTAAAAGCTCTGACGAGTCCATTTCCGAGGAGCCTGTGCTTTGTGCTTTGTGCTGGAGGGCAATATTGCAGTGAGGTGTTGCGAGTCCCTCTGCTGCCCTGCCTACAAGCGCGGCTCATAGCCCATGTAGGAGAGGGAGTACGAAAGCCCGGACCTGCTGACCCAGCCTCCCGCTGTGTGCAGATGAGGGATTTAGTGTGCGTTGATCTTTATTGTCCCCTAGCGCCGGGGGAGCGTAGGAGGCTGGGAGTGTCTTGCAGAGTGGGCAGAAAGAGCTGGCTGTGTCTTGCTTCTGCGGCTGGCAGCATCCCCAGCTGCCGCCTGGGGCGCAGCTGCACAGCCTGTTGGCAGGGAGAGCAGGCCAGCAGCCCGTTGCGCTGGCCGTGCTAGTGTGAGGAAGGCAAGGTGGGCCCTTTTGCTGTCTGGCCCGGAGGCTCTGAGTGCAGGAGCGCTGGTTTCCTGCCAAGGGCCCACGCCAAGGCCTGTCTTTCATGGTGCAGCTATGGCTTGCCTGAGCTGTGGCTCCAGCTCCGGCCCCAGCTCTGGCTGATGGGAAGCCCCATTGCCTTTCAGATGCCCAGAAGTCATCCATGGAGGAGAGCAAGCAGAGGGCGAGGCTGGAGTCTGGCGTGCTGGCCTTTTGCGCCCCACTGCTGCAGGAGGCTGCGTACGAGCTGTGGCCGAAGGGACAGAGGGTGGCCCTGCACCACAAGTGTGCGGCCTTCCTGGAGAGGCACACGCACAAGTGCCAGTGCTGCGGGGGAGGCGACTTTGTTGCCTTCCACCGCTTGGCCCTCGGCAGCACGCAGGAGGCCGAGAGCGGAGAAGAGCATGGCAGCGACTGCTCCTGGCGCAACTGGGAGGCCTCCCTGGCGACCAGCGAGGAGATGAAGTTGGACGAGCTCCCCGCCTCTACGGGTATGCCGTGTGCCCTGCTCTGGAGCCTGGGTCCTGCCCACTCCTACCGCACACTTGTTTCACACAAGCGTGGGGATGCTTCCAGTGCAAGGCGGATAATGTTGTAGGACTAGTTCATTTCTCCACTGAGCACAGCTCCACAATGAGAGCGATGATGTGTCCACAGCGTAGCGCCTTTCTCCCCTTGCGTGTCCACCTGCATTTTCCCAGAATTACGGGAGGGCAGCCCATCCCCCGGCAGAGGTGCACGCGTGGCTCAGCAGGCTGAGGTGTATTAGCTAGTGTGTCTAGTACACTTGGTGAAGCTAGGTTAAATCTGGAGTTGAGCCCCACAGTGAAGGCAGATGTCAGGGAAGGAGCTGGAGAGGGAGCTGCCGCCAGGGCCTTTGGCTCTGCTCTTCCTCCCTTGGTGCTACAGAATGGCAAGAAGCAGCTCTACGGCATGTGCAGTGAGGAGGTGTTTAATGGCATGCTTTCTTTACAGATGCTTCAAGTGGTGTACTGAAAGAGAAGAGCTGCTTGGAGGAGATTTTTCAGTGAGGAGCCAAGGTTTTGAAGATGATTTTGGGGGGCAGTGGGGTGAGGGTGTGCAGAGGAGATAAGCGGAGTTCCCCGCTTGGGCTGCCCGTTGTGAGTCTAGCATTGGCGAGATCAGGCCTGTGAGAGGCAGCTGGGTTGAGATGGGCATGGGGATGCGTATCTTTGGGGAAGCCAGTGGGATCCCAGTGCTGATGGTGGTTTGGAGTGGAGCAGCCCTGGCTTTCTAGCTGTTAGAGAGCAGTGTTGCAAGCTGTGCAGGGGCAAAGCAGCCCCTGGAGGCAGGGTGGCTTGTGGAAGGGGACAGAAATGCCAGCTGGTCTCTCTGCCTGCCTAAAAGAGCAGTGCTCCTCCAGAGCAGGGACAGCAAAGGCGCCAACAGGACCGGTGCTCCTGCCGCTTTGTTACAGCTATGGCCAACGGAATGGCTTGCCATTGCTGAAAAGGGGAGCTGTTGCTTCTCGTGCCGGTTCTGCCCTGCCTGAGTCCACTGTGCCTGTGCTCTGGGGCCCCAGGGCTCCTCTGAGTGCCCAGCATATACTGGTCAATGTGCCCGCAGTGTCAGGGAACAAATCTTGCCAAAGCGTGCTGTGTGAGTGAGTTGTCCTGGCTTTGCTTGCCGTGCGGGGAGAGCCAAAGGTCTTGAGGGAGGAGGGAAGGCGAGAGCGGAAGGGAGGAAGGAGCACAGGGGGAAGTCATAGCAATGATGGGGGGCTGCAGCCCGCACCGGAGTCAGTGGTGTCAGTTGTAAGCTGGGAGGGCCCAGGGAACTCTGGGTGCAGGTCACTGTTGTGTGGGGTAGAAAGAAGGACTGAGCGAGCTCCCTCAGCACACCTGGGAAGGCTGTGCAGCCCACGGCTCCCGTGCGGTGCCTTCGTGTGTGTGGCCTCGTGCTGTGCTAGAATGTGTCTTTAACGTAGGCTGAAGGAGCAGTGTTGGTGACGCTGGTGTGTGCTTTGGTGTCTTCTTTCTCCGTGATCTTGTCTCCAGAGCGGCAAAGCAGTTTCTGGCTAAGACCGAATGGATGCCCAAGGTGCCCAGCAAGACCCAGTGGACGCAGGGTGTGGAGTGTTCCTGCAGCTGCAAGGCCATTGTGGACTTGGTGCTTGTGCCCTTGGCTCAGCACTACATGGCAGTGGGCAATGACGCCAGAGCCTTTTATTATCTGCTGGAGGGTGCGGCTGCCTACTTGCACGTCTCCGACAACTACCTGGTGAGTTGCCGTGCTTGCCAGAGCCCACTGCCCATGGAGTCCTCTCAAGTGCCTTGCCCTGAGCAAGCCAGTTTTCCCACTGCAATAGGGCCTGCCTGGGGGCCTTCCTTTGTGGGGACTCAGGGACGAATTGGTGGGAGGGAGACCCAGCGTTTGCCTCCTGTTTGCCTCTCCTGTGGCAAGAGAGACAGGGCTGTGAAGCAGCCCCTTGGTGCAAGGTGCACCTCCCAGGTGGTGGTGCAAAGGAGTGTTTGTGCGCGTGGTGTGAGAGGCAGCGTGACTGTGCTTGGGTGGGCATCACCAGGGGCAGGTGCAGGCCTCCTCAGCAAGATGCTGGAGGCACCTGGGAGTGCTGGGGCTGGGGACAGGCTTGGCAGCGATGCTCAGCTGCTCTCTGTGTGCTTGTTCAAAGGCCTTCCGGAACCTGAAGAAGGCAGAAGTGCTGAGGACCTTGGTGGCTAAGAAGGGAAACGCGCTTGCTTGCTTTGAAGAAGCCACTTTGCTGAGCCTCAAAGGAGAGGTAAGGTGACAGGGTGGTTTTGGTGGGCTCCCCCGGTGGGTGGAGTTGAATGCTTTCCTGTGGGGTAGGGTGCGGTGGGGCAGGCTCTCCCTGGCCCACCTAACTGCGACTGCTCTCAGCCTGCTTTCCTGGGGCCCCTTTGCCCCCTGGCCAAAACCAGCTGAGGTCCTGGCCTTGATTCCACCAGAGACACGCAATTGGTTATGTTCTGAATCGGAGCCCTTTGGGAGCCTTCCCAGTATCCTTGTTCTTAGCGTTCCCAGTAGCTGGGAGGCTCAGGATTCCCAGCTGTGCCTGGGGCTGCTTGATGCACTGGGGATGAGCTTTGTGCCAAACGGGACAGCCTTCAAAGCCCTTTTGCTGTGCAGGTCTGCTACCATATGGGACAAACGGAGCTGGCGAAGACAACGATCAGGAAGGCATTGAGCCTTCTGAAGAGGAAATTCCCCACGACCTCCACTGGCGCCGCCTTGCAGCTTGTGCTGGAAAAGTCAGAGCATGCCTCTCACAAGAAGAACAGAGACTCCTCCGTTCCTCAGGAGGCAGGGTAAGACGCAGAAGGGAAAGCAAAGGCTCTTCTAGGCAGAGGAAAAGCTGCTGAGGGAGCTGGAGGCTAATGGGTGGAGCAGCTGTGGGTTGTATTGGGCAGCTACTGGGGTGCTGGCATGGGAGATGGTGTTGGTGAGAGCAGGGAGGTGTTAGTGGGGAGCCGAGTCTGGGGAGGGGAAGGGAGTGTGCTGGCAGGAGCAGGAGGTGGGCCTGTTGGCGTAAGCGGAGGTGAGCTGTGAGAGGGAGGAAGCTCAGAGGCTGCAGCCAGGCGCAGGCCTCCCGTGCAAGGCCCCTTTTCCTCCCGGTGGCCAGCTTTGCTTGGCCTGCCTAGGCTGTAGTGCCAAGACACCATCTTTAGCAGTCACGCTTCCTGGGTGGTACTCCTTGGTTCTGCCGCTTGTATCGCTGCGGCCGTGCCTGCGTCAGCTGCCCTTCTGCAAGGAGGTGCAGCCGTCTCCTCCATCCCCCTGCTTCCCCCGCCCCGTGGGACTCGGCACAGTGTGCCTAGTGGCTGTGGCCCAGCAGTTTCCCTTGTGTGGCAGGAGGCAGAGGCTCCCCTGGCTGTTCCGGCAAAGCCACTGCCTGTCCTTACTGCGGCAGCTCTTCAGCCTGGAGAGCGCCGCCGGCAGTCGGAGGCTCTCCCGCCTGGCAGCACTCATGAAGGTGAACACGGCCGAGGAGTCCGAGGATGCGAGTCACGTGAGTGCCTTCTCTCTGCAGCAGCAGACCCGTCCCTGACACGGCTCCTTTTCCCTGGCCTGGCAAGAGTACCAGCAGGGCCTGCCCCCGGCAAGAAGAGCCCAAAGATGGACGTGTGCCTGCCCTTTTCTGGATGAACTTCCAGAGGGTGTGGGTTGCTGCTGCTTTTGGTAGTCCCTCGCATTGGATTTGTTTCCTAATTGTGAGCATGGAGGTGGTTCTGGCTGTAAGGCAGCACCACTGTGTGTATTCTGTAGTTTCCTCGTAGCTCTTGATAATGCTGGTGTGCAAGGCCAGGGGCCCCTGTCTTGGCACAGCTGCAGTCAGCAGTGGCAGTAGGAAGAAGAGTTGGTCGTATGGGTGCGCGCTGTGAGAGTGGAAGAGAGAAGCTGGCAGTTGGGTTGTGGCCTGTCCCCTCCAGGCCAGGGAATTGCCCTGGAGAGACAGAGTCGTGTGCATTGTCGTGTTTGGACCCTTCTAGGTCCTCTTGTCCTACCTGGAATATGCGCTGTGCTGCCAGAACCTGGGCTGCCGGGAAGAGTGGCTGCAATACGGGCGGGCGGCCATGCAGCTTAGCGCTGAGGTGCAGCTCTTTGGAGGAGGGGTATTAAACACGGCCAGCTTTGCCCAGGCCCTGTCCCATCTGACCCTCAGCCTGGGAAATCTGCCTCTGTCCGTCGACGTAGGTAGGTACTGCCCCCACCGCCTGCAAGAAGGCATCTCTGCCGAGAGAGCCGGTGCAAGTCTGCTTGTTCTCTTCCCAGGCTATCGTGCTGAGAGGCTCTGCATGGAGCTGCAGAAGCCTGACCTGGGCTGCGTGGTTCTCAGGACCCTCTTCACGGCACTCTTTCTGCAGATGAGGTAATCACAGTACTGGAGAGAGTTGGGGTTGCGCAGTGTCAGGGGTCAGGGACCTTTGGGTGAGAACAGGCCTGCTGGAGAAAGTGGGACGGAGTTGGGAGGAAGAGCAAAGAAGGGAAAACGAGGGAGAGAGAGGTGCTGGGAAGGGGAGTGTGAAGTGTCTGGAGGTGCTGCCTGGGCTCCCAGCCCGTGGAGAGGCTCCCTGGAGGCTCGTTGTGTTCCTCCCCAGGTACCCGGAATGTGAGGCAGTGCTGCGCAGGCTAGAGGAGCAGGTGTCTGGAGCAGATGAGATCGTTGGGCAGGCATGCTTCTTCTGCTTCTGCTTAGACCTCTTGCTTGATGCTGGTAAGTGCTCAGTGAGGAGGGCCCCCGAGAGCCTGTTTGCTGGGCAGGCAAGGCTGCCCCCCTGGAGCTGTGGGCCAGAGCTGGGGGCTTTGTGCAAGGTATAAACAGGCAGAGCCCTCCCAGCACAAGCAGAAGTGCACCGTCAGTACAAGACTTCCAGAGACTAGAGTAGACAACACAAGAGTTCTGCCAGGTTTCCCTGTCCTCTGGAAACACGGAAACAGTTGTGCTGGCCAAAGCAGTTTTTCTCCTGAGAGAACGATGACCCCAGAGCCTCCAGCAATCCTTATATTTCCTCCACAGAGCTTTCCGCTGTGCGTGTTTCTCTCTTCGCTTGCATCCTCGTTAATTTTTTTTGCTTTTGCATTTCTAACATGGGAGCCAAGAGTAATTTGACAGTGCTTTTAGTTATGCTCTTTCCTAGCTGTGTTTTGAGATTGCCCCTTCTGAAAGCTCTTCTCCGCCTCACTCTGCTCTGGCTCCCCAGGAAGCAGGGCCAGCAGTGCTGGCATGTGCCTGAGCAGGAGGCACCTAAGAGCCTGTGCTCTGGGGTCGCTGTCATTGCTGCTCAGTGGCAGCGTGCCTTTGTGCAGTGCTAGAAAGCTGCAGATTTCTCAAGGGCAAGACGTGGTGTCAGGGGAGTTGGGAGTTCTCTTGTTTCCTTCCTGATGCTCTCTGCCCTTGCGTTCAAGGGCAGTTCCGTGCACTTGAGCAGCCCTGAGGAGCTAGGGTAGAAGTGCAGCCCTTGCCTGCTTCCTGTGAGGTTTGTTGCTCTGTGAGTGCTTTGCCTGCCAAGAACTTTGCCAGCTGCGCTGGAGCTTTCTGCTGCTCTGAATGCCTGAGGCACGGTGAGGCCAGGGAGGGAGGTGCTGCTTCGCTGCTTCTCTGAGAGACATTTGTATTGCAGGGTGGCAGTATAAGTCCTTTGAAGAGTGCAGGAGGTTCGTGGAGCAGAACGAAGCCAACTGCCTTCTCCAGGCGCAGAGCAGCATCCTGCTTGGACTGTATTCGTCCCTGGCTCTTTGGTAAGTTGGAGACTTGCTTTGAGTGGGGAGAGGCCCAGGCAGTGGTTGTGGCCGGGAAAGGGGGAGCTCTTCGTTCATCACATGCCCCCATCCCATGTCCACCAAGGCGGCTGCTTCTGGAGCACGGTGGTGAAAGGGGCCGGGGGGCCACGCAGGATGAGCAAGGTGGCAAGGAGCCCCAGGTTGTGCTGCTGTGGAGCCCTGCCAGGGAAGGATGCCTTGGCGGCATTCAGCCACAGCCTTCCTTTTCCCCTTGAATGTTGGGGGGGGACTGGTGTGGCTCTCTCTCAGTGCAGGAAAGCGATGCAGGCTGAATGCTGCCTAAGTGCAAGAGCTTGGCTCGGGGAGGGCATGAGGGCCTGGAGCAACGCTGTGTTTGTGGGAGAAGGCAGCCATTGTCCCAGTCTCCTGCCTAGCATGGCTTGTGTCTCCTGGGTGCCTGCAAGGGACTGGGTTCCAGTCCTTGCAGTTTCCCTGTGGTCTCGCTCATCACTGTGGGGGAGTGCTGAGTGCTGCTGGCTCACAAACAGACCCGCATGTGCACACGTTTATAAAGAGGTCAAGCAAACTGGAGGGAAGGGGAGCGGAGAGGACCCTGTCGGGAGGGACAGCAGTAGATTCCTGCTCAGCTGTGATGTAGCAGGGAGACGAGAACATCAAGTTCATGCGGGAGAGAAGGAATTGAGCTACTGCTGCCTGATTACAATACAGTGCTCTCAGGGATGCTTATCAGGAGCAGCTACAACATGCTGCATTTCAGCCCCCAGCCCCCCAGGTGTGCCCCCAGTAGCTTCCTTGTCCTAGAGGATGCAATGCCTCTAGAAGCCAGGTTGGGGCTGGAGCCTATGGTCTAGGAGACCTCTTGGTTACTTGCTCATCTCTACAAAATGTGCCTGAGTGTGTGTTTGTCTGTGTTTCCTTTTTTCCTCTGGACAATGTAGGTTTGCAAGGCTTGGGCAGTGGGACAACTTCCAGAAGCCCTTTGAAAAGGCCAGGAGGCTGCTGAAGAGCACTGGTGCCTGCCTTGTGGCCAGCCAAGCGTGCAGCCGGCTCCTGGAGTGCCATAGCCTGGTGCTGAAAAAGGACATGGAGCACAGCTTGTGGAGGGCCCGTGAGAGCTGCCGCAGGGCTCTAAGGGTGAGGGATGCGGAGGAAGGGGAGGGGCATGCTGCAAGGGCCCTCTGGGGAAAGCTGTGTTGCTAGCAGCAGTGGGTTGACCTGTGCAGGTAGAAGCAGCCACGACAGGATGGAGTCAGGGTAGTGCCAGAGGGTAGCGGCTTAGGGAGCAACATGGCTAAAGACTCCTGTAACAGAGGTGTCAGCAAGAGGGGGACGAGAAGGCAGTCGGGTGAAGGCAGTCTTCCTGAGCATGTGAGAATTCCCTTGTGGGACTGCTTGGCCCAAACAGGAGAGGAGAAGAGCCTTGCTCAGCCATGAGCTAGTGAGCCCTGCTGAAATGCCTGCTCCATGGGAGGTGTTAGGGCTCAGGAGAGATTTGTGTGGTACCTCAGCCTTGCTAGCTGTGCACTCCTCCTTTCTTTGTGGCTGGTTTTTCTCTTTGGGGATTTGGCGCCCTTCTCTGTGCCAAGCCATCGCTGGGCTCTCTGACTTGTCCTGATGTACCTCTCTGTTGTTTTCTCGGCAGCTCGCCAAAGAGGTTTTCTCTCGGTGCTCCACAAGCCCCGTCTTCTACCCCAGAGTCTACCACCTGAAAGCCTACATTTTCCTGATGCTGGGGAATGAAGAGCAGAGCCTGCTGTGCCTCAACCAGGGCCTGCAAGCCTGTGAAGACCATGGCAACCTGCTGGAGAAGACTTGGCTGGAGATGAGCACTGTAAGTTGCTCACCTGTGCCTTTGAGTTGCTCCCTGGGCAGAAGTTGAGCCTGCTGTAGCAGAAGGTGGGCCGCACTGTACTGTGGCAGGTAGCCCCAGAGAGAGCCCCCCGAGAGCTTCAGGGGCATATGCTCAAAGTCCTGTGTGAGCTGGTAGGTGCTCTTAGCCCTGCTCAAGAGGAAGGTAGAGAGCAGCTGTGATCCCTCTCTGCCAAGTGGGGCTGGACTGGTACGTGAGGAAGCAGTATGCCCTGCAGCTGCTCCTTTGCAGCATCTCTGCTTGGCAGAGGAGTGGTGAAGTGGAATCTTTCCCTGCTCCTTAAGGCAGCTCTGGGAGGCCAGGGTCAACGTGTGCTGAGTCTGAATTGGCCTTGCCTCTCCTTCTGCTCGCTGAGGGGTTTTGGCAGCATGGCTCATTGGCTGATGGATGGAACAAGCTGCTGAGAGAGGCCTTAGTTGCCTTCCCAGGCAGAAGTCATGGCTCTGGAGGTCACGTGTTCTTCTCAGCTCTCACTGTGCCTTTTTCCCCCCCTTCCTTTAGGAGTGCTGGTTCACGGGAAAAGGCCGCCTGGGAGATTTGTGGCTGAAGACAGCCCCACATTTTCCGCACCTGAACCAAGCAAAGCCAGAGGTCTGTAGCTCCAGGTACCTGCTGAAGCTGCCAGCACTGCAAAGGGAGGATTCTTCTCCAGGAATTAAATTCTGACACTGCTAGTCCAGGCAATTCTTCCTTTCCTTCTTCCTTTAATATACTCAGCATCATTCTTCGGCCCCCTGCTTGTATTCTGCCTCGTTCTCTCCTTTCCCACAACAATGTTTGCACAACCTGAGTCAAACAGAACCAACACCTACACAATTACTAAGGTTAATACTCAAAACAAAAACCAAAAAACAAAACAGTCTGAGCATTCTGAAGAGCTTAGCATTTAGGCTTCCATCAAGTGAGGAATAGGATAAATAAGGCACAAAGCGCTCCAGAGAAGGTAAAGCTCTGGGAGGTTGGTTAATTCCTATAGTTCTATAGTAGTTCCCAAGTAGTATTCGTTCTCCTGGGTAGAGGTAATGCATCGGGCCATTTCAGGCCCGTCTCTGCCCAGCTCTTTGCCAGTTTGGTTCTCCTGTTGGAGTTTCTCCTTGCTGCAGCCCCACAGGATTGGGGGTGGTAGGCACAATGCAACTTCTGTTCTCTCTGCAGGTTTTATGCACAAGGGGATGTCTAGGGTTATACCTTTGTGATGAGTTAGTAGAGCAAAATGCATGTCCTTGGTGGAACTCATGTCTGTTTCTTAAGAAGACACAGATGTTAGGTCCTTGGCAGAGAGAACATTTTAAAATAAAGACATAGTTTACAGCCACCAAAGCAGGGAAGTTGGTAAGAGTATTATGTACTCCTGTCCCTGACTAATGAAATTGTAGGTATTGTTATTTTTTAAAAAAAGTAACATTCTCTGGATAAAGGCATCCTGTATAAACTCCCTGTAAGCTGCCACAGGGCCCTCCCTTAATTGGGGAGTACCTTGCTGCTGCAGTCGTCCATGATTAATAAAGAAATATAAGTGAAGCATCCCACATACATGATTGCAGACCCATTAGAAGCCAAAGGACAAATTTCCTGTTCCCAGCCAGTTGATTTAAGATGCCCCATCGGTCACGGGGGAATCGCAGTGCGGGATCCACTTCTCACTGGGTGGAATCTTGGGGGAAGTCCCACTGCCCAGAGCAGGGTCCACACCTTGGGGGGTGGCATTAATCTTTCATAGTTCGCACTGTTGTTCTCCCCAGAAGTCACAGCTTAAACCAATTGCAAGCCCAATCATCTGTTGATCCAGTCAGGATTCAGTCTTGCCTACAACTGCCTTGGTTTCCTTTCCATCACTCAGTTCCCCACTGTGCTACCAGCAGTGAGAGTTTCTGCAGTGCCATCTCATCTCTCATCACTCCATTCCGCCACAGCCCTGCAGTGTGGTGCCTCAAGCCGTAGGCGCCCCAGAGATTGCCCACTGGTGGGAGGCACCAGCGCATGCTGCTGGGATCGGGGCTGTGCTATCCAGGAGGCCCACTCTTGCCTGCAAGCTGTGACACCTGCTGACTCATCAACTCCCAAACTGTTGCCACAGGTCTTGAGTAGCAGAAGAAATCCTCCATGTCCACTGCAGAGAGAATCAGGAAATGCTGTGAAGACAGGCAAAATCAACCAGTTGTGAGAGGGGGCAGGGGGGCTCCAGCAGAGAAGGGGCCAAAGTCCTTTGTGTCTGTGCTGTTGACCTTGGAGTGAATTTGCAGGAGCAGCAGGTGGGGGCCCTGGGGGTGGCACCTGCTGAAATTGTCTGTCTGCAGCCACATTGTGTCGTCCTATTCCTGCACGCTGCAGAGCTCCACAGCAACTCAGGAGGTGCAAGCCTTCAGGAGAGACAAGAAGTCAAGTTCCTGCTGCTTGTGCCTAAGAAACCGCAGGAGGTTTCTTAGGAAGGCAGGGATGAAGCTCACACTTGTGGCCATAGTCACTTCGTGTGGGACGTGCTCCAGGACAGAAATCCTGTTGTTAGGCACATCTTTGGTGAACTGCCTTGGTCTCATGTCCCTGTGAAAGAGATGCCAGAGTCCTGCTGCCTTTCCCTAGAGGCAAAGAGGATGGTTTGGGGGCCTCAGTCCTACCACCAGCTGCGAGTGGCCTCGGGACCCCATGCATGTGTGCGTGTGACGGTCCTCGGTGGCAGTGCTGCTGCCTCCGGGCTACAGGATCTTTTGCAAGCCCAGCCTTGGTGAGGGTCTGGCCCAGGTTAGTCCCTCTCTCACTACGGATACAGAGACACTAACTGCACCGGGAAGAGAACAAACTCTGAACTGTAACTGCCCTAAGACTACTGTAACCACCTACACACTGAGGCTACTGTAACTGTTGTCCCAAAATCTGGGTTCTGCTACCCGGTGTGCAAGCAACCAATAGACACACAGGGTCGAGATATTTGTTTATTTCATTTCTGCACAGAGATGGGGGCTAGGTGGTAAATCCACAAAGCTAGCACACCTTCTCCCCCTCTCATCATTGATTTATACACACTTTCCAGGGAGTATTTTATACAAATATTTCTATTGGTTACAGTTTCATTACCTCAGGTAATTGCTCTGCGCTTGCGCTTTTACATTCTTGTTAATTAGCATAGGAAGCGAAGAAGAGGCGGTAACATCATTATTATCTCATTTCCATCTCATTATTCATTTAGGGGTGTGAAATTTAATATGTTAATAAGCCTTAATGAGCCTACAGTCACTCCTGGGTTATTCTGCTGTTTTTGTCTTACCTACCCCTCGTATTCTTCAAAGCGCTGTGGTTTCATCAAGGTTCTTTAGCCGGAGCTGGTTATCCTTTGCAGTACTGTTTTTCTCTCCCCCTTGTCCTTGAGTCTTGTTGACTCTTTGCAAGGTTTTTCTCACAGTATTTCTCTAACATCCTGAGATCCTCATTAGTCCAGTCCCTGTTTGTATCATCTAGTGGGGTGGGAAGAAGTTCAGTGGGAGGAGAGCAAGAAGTGTTTGAGACATGTTTCCCTTTAAGTGCCATGCTGTATGTGCTAGAGACAGGTGGCTGTGCTGGACACCCCAGGCATCTGACATGGACCTGCCAGCCCATTTCTGTGTCATTAAATGAATTATCTGCCCTGAACTGGCAGATAGCTGTTTTTAACAATGGACTCTGCATGTGTCTCAGCCTCACAGTGAGTGGAGCTCTAATTGTAGCAGGCATCTAGTGTCATTTCAGATGGCCAAAGAAATTCCTCACCTAGCCCCATACAATGCTCCAGGAGAATGCGGGTCTCCCAGTTGCTGTAGCAAAGCAAGTGGTCATTGGTACATGCCTTGCACCAACTTTCTCTCTTCAACTGTCACCAAGTGTTTGTGTATGAGCAACTGACTCCCACCCTCCATCTTCACTGATTGCAAAGGGAGTGCAGACAAGGAGCTCTCATGCAGATACCTGTCGATTAGGGGGAGGCATGGGAGGAGGCGTTGGAAGATTTTCCAAATCAGAAACTGGCTACACTGCTGGTGTTGGCAACAGGGTTTTGGATTCTATGGCCATGGAACATGGTTTGAAGACCAACAGCTGGTGGGGAGATATGATATTCACTTCATCAAGCAGGGCACATTTGCCTTTGCAAATAGGTTGGCCAGTCTAGTAAAGAGGGCTTTAAACTAGGTAGGAGGGAGGAGGGGCTTGTCATACAGACAGAGTAGACAGCAAAATACAAGTTGGGTTGGGGGGCCTCCAATGGGTAAATGCAGCTGGGGATGTGCGTTTGAGACATGGCTATGGGTGACCCCCATACACCCTTCATGGGAAACCTGCAGGCATGACCACCTCTCTGAAATGCCTGTACACCAACAGACGCAGCATGTGGAACAAACAGGAGGAGCTGGAGATCTGTGTGCGAACGCAGGGCCATGATCTCATTGCAATCACAGAGACATAGTGGGAAAGCTGACATGACTGAAATGCTGTCATGGATGGTTACGTGACTTTTAGGAGAGACAGGCCAGAAAGATGATGTGGTGGAATTGTTCTTTATGTGAGAGAGCAACTGGAAGGCATCGGGCTCTGCCTAGGGTTAGAGGAGGAGCCAGTTGAGAGCTTATGGGTAAAGATCAAAGGTCAGGCTAACATGGGGGACACTGTTGTGGGTTTCTACTACAGGCCACCTGATCAGGAAGAGGAAGCTGATGAGGTCTTCTATAAACAGCTTGAAGTAGCCTGAAGATCACAGGCTCTGGTTCTCATGGGAGACTTCAACCACCCTGACATCTGTTGGAAGGACAACACAGCAAGGCACAAACAGTCCAGGAGGCTCCTGCAATGCACTGATGATAACTTCTTGCCACAAATGGTGGAAGATCCTATGAGGAAGGGTGTCCTGCTGGATCTTGTACTAACCAACAGAGGAAATTGGTTAGAGATGTGAAGGTTGGAGGCAGCCTTGGCTGCAGTGACTCTGAGATGGTGGAGTTCAGGATCCTGCAGGAAAGAAGTAAGGCAACAAGCAGGAGTGGAGCCCTGGACTTCAGGAGAGCGGACTTTGGGTGTTCAGAGACCTAATTGGTGAAGTCTCATGGGTTAAGGCCCCAGAAAGAAGAGGGGGGGTGGTCCAGGAGAGCTGGCTAGTATTCAAGCATCACTTCCTCCAAGCTCAGGAAGGGTGCATCCCAAGGAGAAAGAAGTCCAGCAAAGGGGGCAGGAGACCTGCATGGGTGAGTTAGGAGCTCCCAACAAAACTCCAACAGAAGAAGAAAGTACACAGAATGTGGAAGAGGGGACAGGCTACTTGGGAGAATTATAGGAATGATGCCAGAGTATGTAGAGATGCTGCGAGGAAGACTAAGGCTCAGCTGGAATTAAGTCTGGCAACGGATATCAAGGACAACAGGAAGGGCTTCTTCAGATACATCAGCAGCAAGAGGAGGACGAGGGAAAATGTGGGCCCGCTACTGAATGGGGTGGGGGCCCTGGTGATAAGGGATACAGAGAAGGCAGAATTACTGAATGCCTTCTGTGCTTCAGTCTTCACAGCTAAGGGCAGCCCTCAAGAATCCTTCAGCCTGGATGTAAGGGAGAAAGTCTGGAGAAGGGAAGACTTTCTCTTGGTTGAGGAGGATAGGATTAGAGACCTTCTGGGCAGGCTTGACATCCACAAATGCATGGGCCCGGATGGGATGCACTCATGGGTACTGAGGGAGCTGGCGGAAGTTGTTGCCAGGATGCTCCCCATCATCTTTGAAAGGTCCTGGAGAAGTGGAGAGGTGCCTGAGGACTGGAAGAAAGCCAATGTCACCGCAGTCTTCAGGAAGGGCAAGAAGGAGGACCCAGGTAACTACAGGCCAGTCAGTCTCACCTCCATCCCTGGAAAGGTGATGGGACATCTCATTCTCGGTGTCATCTCCAGGCATATGGAGGAAAAGAAGGTGATCAGGAGTAGCCAGCATGGATTCACCAAGGGGAAATCCTGCTTAACCAATCTGATAGCCTTCTATGATGGAATGACTGGCTGGGGAGATGAGGGCAGAGCAGTGGATGTTGTGAACCTTGACTTCAGCAAGGCTTTTGACACTGTCTCCTATAACATCCTCCTGGATAAGCTCAGGACATGTGGGTTAGAGAAGCGGACAGCGAGGTGGATTGATAACTGGCTACAGAGGCACATGTTGGCTGGCCACCCTCCGTGATGCATCGGGGGAGGGGGGGTGCAGCATGTCACAGTGGCTTCATCCTCTGTGGTGGAAATGAGGGTGTCCCCAGTGCTGCGCTGCTCTGACGGGGAGCAGGTGTCTGGAGAGAGAAGGGCTTTGCATAGGGAGCCCTGCCAAGATGGGGAGGAAAGAGTTAGACAGGGGCATTTGTGCTGGGGCAGTGGCAGTGGGCACGGGAGGCAGCGGTAGGCAGTGTTCAAGAGCAGAGCAGCAGGCACAGGCCCTCGATGAGCAAGGGAGGCACTGCAGGAAGTGGTCTCAGCACCAAGGCAGGACAGAGGAGGTGCAAAGCAAGGTCAGGAAGTAAGGCCAGAGGAAGGCCAGCAAGAGGTCTGCGTACCAAATGGAGGTACAGCTGCTGAGTGCTTCCATCAGTGGGTTTCCTGAGGTGCAGGCTCCACTGCCCCTGGATGTCCTGCAATAACTTCCTGCTCGATAGCCGTCGATAGCCCTGCTGCCCACGCAGGGGTGTGTTTTTGGCCAAGGATGGCCTCCAGGGAGCCTGCAGAGAGCCCTTGGCTGCAGCCAGCTGTGAAGCCTGGCAGACTGGCAGGGGGGCCGGGAGCCTCTGCCTCTTCTGCTGCCTTTGGGCGTTGTGACTGCATTGTTGGTTGACAGCACGGTGGCATCAGGAACCTGGGGCCACACCGCAGCCTCTCCTGCCAGGGGTCTGCTGGCCCAGCACCAGCGGGAGGTACAAGGCCCCTGGGGTGACAGCCCTCATGCAGCCCCTGTCATCAGGATGCCAGGGCAGCTGAGTCTCTCCTTGCGTGGCTGTGCATCTCATGTGGGTGGCTGGGAAAGCCTGCTGGGCTCCTTCCTCTGTGTTCCTGTGCACCAGGGTGGCCCTGTCACCACAGAAAGGGCAGGAGTCCAGCATCCTGGCATGGTGAAGTGGCTTCTCCCACAGCTCCACAAGCAGCCACGTAGATGATCAGAGCTGGATAGTGTACCAGCAGCTGGGTAGGGGGTATCTCCTGACAGAGGTGGGTGTGGTAGAGGTGAGGGGCAAGCTAAGTTCTTCCAGGCACCCGAGCATGGTCTTAGGTGCCATGGGTGCAGGTTCCTCTGCCTACCTGCCTGCCTCACAGCAGCAGTGCCAGGGCCCGAGCCAGTACGGTTCTCTGTCTTCAGGACAGAAGAGCAGCAAATCCAGGAAAGCAGTGCTTTCCTAAACACAAGTTCCCGTTGGGCTCAACCTCATGAAGGTCGCACAGTGGCTACTGTGGCTGTCAGCACAATACTGTGCACTGAGATTGCTGCTGCCAGGCCTCCCAGCTGCTGGTGTATGTGGTTTGAATCGCTGGTGTACAGGATTCTCCAAAATGTCGGGACCTAAGCCACATCTCTGCAGTAGACTCATGAAGCAAGCACTTTCTGACTGACCAGCTACCATCAAGTCTGTTGAAGATAGTCAACTCATGGAGCTAGGGTGTGCTTACAGGTGTGCTCACAGGTGTGCTTAGCTGTCTGGGTGAGGTGGAACTCAAGTCAGCTTTCATATTCAACTCTCTGACATTGATGTAGGTGACCAGAGATTGAGAAGCTTCTGCCCCAGCCAAGCTGGCCAAGCACACGAGGGGATTTATTTATTGTTAATGGATAAAGCCTTTTGTGAACAACATTGTCCTGGCTTCTCTCCTCCACCTCTCTTAACAGTGTCAATGAAAGGAAATGGTAGTGAGCAAGGCTCTGGAAGCAGAGAAGATTGAACCCTTTCTGGAGCTGGAGCCTGTAGGAAAGTTCTGATTTTCCAAGCATCGTGGGCAGTGCTGGGAGTGGTTGGCATAGGTGGCATTTCCTGCAGTCAGCCTCTCTACTAAAGCTAGCACTCAGCCCCCTCACGGCTCAGCAGGAGGTTCCTGGGGCCTTGCACGTGCACCACTGCCTTCTTGTGTGCATGCCACCGTGTTAGGCAGCTAGTTGCACAAGTCACCAAGAGCTGGCCAAGACCTCCTTTGGGCATGCCTGGTCTTTTTGGAGGAGACTCATCTGGATATGTGCGGGCCCATTTTGTCATTGTAGCTCTGCTATTGTCCTAGTGCAGCAAGGGCCTGCTTCTCCCTCCGAGACTGGGAGGTGGGAGCCAAAGACAGTCACATGACTGGCATGGGGGAGAGATCAGCAGCCAGGGCCCAACCCACAGCACCCACCTGAGGTGAGCGAGGCCAGCCCAGAGACGAAAGTCAGGTTCAAGCACGCATCCAGATCATCTGTCATGTTCATGGTGATGGGACAGGCAGCGAGACCCAGAGTACCTTTTTTGGTACCTCACTACCTGGCCTGTAGTGCCTAATCGCCTCACCTAGCCCCTGCCCAGCCCAGGCTGTGCCCCATGCAGGCTTCAGCAGACACCATGCTCTGGGACCTGTCGGGGGCCTCATGCGGAACAGAGGCCATGCAAGGCTGGCCTTTTCCCCTCCATCAGGATATGGAGACATGCAAAAGGATGGAGCTGGTCACGGACCACCCCACAGGTGGAATGTGCTGTCAACCCTGGAAGGGCTAGCCTGGAAGAATGACCATGGGGAAACTTCCCCACTGTGTGCATATGTAGGGAGAAGATCTGTGGGAGATCTGGCAGTGAGTCCGGGGACTGGCAGAGCACATGATTGCAGCCCCAGAGTGTGTTCTCTGCACACTGACCAAACTCCTGCCAAGGTCAGACATGCATATTCCATCTTGTCAACAATGTCGAGCTGCTTCACAGCCAGTGGCTGCTCAAGCTGAGCACAGCTGAGATAAGGAAAGAGTTCTGGCAGATTTAAGGGGTCCCTAGGGTACAATGAGTTAAATGTCACCTGGGTTTCTGATTCATACTTCCAGCAGCCTCCCATCAGGAACCCTCCCAGGCACTTTCTGGGACTCCCCAAGCAGTTTGGAGTGTAAGTCTTCTATTAAATCTATCCTGATTAAGCTCCCCTGATCCTTGAGTACCCACTCTATGCTGGTATCTGACCCTCCTTTTTCTGCCTTGTGGTCACAGCACGCAGCACAGGGAACAACCTGAGCTCTTCTCCTCTGCACTCGCCATGTCTTGGGGTCTTTCCCAGGAGCCCTGCATTTGCCCTGCAAGCACACGTCTCTGTGCTCCCACACTGCCATTCATGTGCAGCAGCTGCCTGCTGGCATTTTCACTCACTCAGGCCCTGTACTGCCCAGCCCAGCCCCTCCCCATCTGTCCCCACCTCCTCTGCTCTCTCTCCAGCCCACCCAGCAGAGCAGCTCAAGATGAGGATGACCCACTGCAGTGCCCACTCTAGGGAGCTAGAGAGCTCTGGATATGCCCGGCAGCCCAGGCACTCTGAAGAGCACAGCAGCTCCTGGGGGGCAGAGAGGTGTGTCAGCCTCCCCATCAGCTCCAGGACTGTGGTCTACTGTGGTCTAGCAGTGGCACAAGGAAATGGAGGCCAATCATTCCACTGATCCCATGTCCAGGAAATCCTTAACCTGGCTGCCTTCAGCCCTTCTGGCCAGCCCCTCTCCCCAGGACAGCATGAGAGTGCAGGCCCCAGGGCTCCTCAGGCAGCTCCAGTGACACAGCAGCCTGCCCTGAATTGACACACATAGCAACAGGTTTTCATTTATTTCTCCACACAAGCACGTGATTGCTCCTTTGCAAGGCATCCTTGCTCTGTGGAGAGCCTTTCCCCAGATCAGTGGATGCATGCTGGCCCAGTCAGCCATTCTTGCACCCCTTCCTTGGGCTCCACGCAGGACCCTGGTCTGGTGGTGCTGCTCTGCAGGGCAAGAGGACTGTGGGGTCCCAGGGTGACTCCACCTCGGCGATGCTGATCAGGGCAGAGGCTGCTGGGTGAGCATCACTGCATCTGACAACCTTCCACCCAGAATCTCCAGCTGTGGCCATGAAGGATGGATGGAGCAACCACAGGGCATTGTACATTGCTCAGGATGTGTTCAGAGGTGTCATTAGACCCAGCCCACTCCCTCTCCTCAGGGACATGTGGGACATTCCTTGCTTTGGCCCTTTACATTTGCTTTTCTCTCCTTGGTTTTGAGAATCTCCACTCACTGCCCATCCCAGGCACACGCTGCCCCTGGAGATGCCCTGTGCTCTCTGGGTGGCTCCATATTCCCTTCCAGAAGGACGGCCATCTGTCACCAGCCCTCCAATATGTGGGACAGTCCCCAGCACACACTTCTTGACCACTCACCCTCTCCAGGGACCCTGGGAACTCGCAAGTGACAGCTAAATCCAGCCCTCATTCCCACACACATCACCCAAAAGAGATGATGCCCCTTAGCCCACGGAAAAGATAAGCACAACAACAGGGCCTTTTTGGGTGTAATTCCCTGAGCACATTCTTGGCTCCAGCTCCGGAAAAAGACCCCATCATTCAGGCACAGTACTCAGAAGACTCTTTTTTATTACAGAGATGCTACGTGGGAGGCCAGCTCTGACACAGTGATAGGCAGATTTACAGAAGGCCTCTGGGTGAGAAAGACAAGGTTTCTGCCTCCAGAAATGTGGGAGGAATTCAGACATCTCTGCACAAACATGATTATCACAGACAGAACTCCCAAAGCACAACAGCTGTGGAGATGAACTGGGAATCAGTTGTGAGGAGAGATGGTGGCAGGTTTAGTTCAGTTGGTTAGAGTGTGGTGCTGGTAACGCCAAGGTCGTGGGTTCAATCCCTATACAGGGCTATGCTGAGGGCTAGACTGGATGATCTCCAGAGGTCCCTTCCAACCTTACCATTCTATGATTACTGCTGAAGTAGTACCATGTGAATGAGTTTCCTCACTGCCTCCTGAAGCTCCTTGTTCCTCATGCTGTAGATGAGAGGATTCACTGTTGGAGGCACCACTGAGTACAGAACAGCCACCGCCAAATCTAGAACTCGGGAGGAGATGGAGGAGGGCCTTAGGTAGGCAAAGATGACAGTGCTGACAAACAGGGAGACCACAGCCAGGTGTGGGAGGCACATGGAAAAGGTTTTGCCCCGGCCCTGCTCGGAGGGGATCCTCAGCACAGCAGTGAAGACCTGCACATACGATAGCACAATGAAAACAAAGCACCCAAAGATTAAGCAGGCAGTAACCACAATAAGCCCAACTTCCCTGAGGTAGGATTCTGCGCAGGAAAGCTTGAGGATCTGGGGGATTTCACAGAAGAACTGGTCAACTGTGATGCCTTGGCAGAGTGGTAGTGAAAATGTGTTAGCAGTGTGCAGGAGAGCATTGAGAAACCCACTGGCCCAAGCAGCTGCTGCCATTTTGACACAAGCTCTGCTGTCCATGAGAATCCCGTAGTGCAGGGGTTTGCAGATGGCAACGTAGCGGTCATAGGCCATGACAGTGAGGAGAGAATACTCTGCGGAAAGTAAGAAGACAACCAGGAAGACCTGGGCAGCACATCCATAGTAGGAAATGGCCCTGGTGTTCCACAGGGAATTGGCCATGGATTTGGGGACAGAGGTGGAAATGGAGCCAAGGTCGAGGACGGCGAGATTAAGGAGAAAGAAGTACATGGGGGTGTGGAGGTGGTGGTCACAGGCTATGGCTGTGATGATGAGGCCGTTGCCCAGGAGGGCAGCCAGGCAGATGCCCAGGAAGAAGGAGAAGTGCAAGAGCTGCAGCTCCTGCGTGTCCGCAAATGCCAGGAGGAGGAACTCGTTGAGGGAGCTGCTGTTGTGCATTTGCTTCCTCTGAGCATTGGAGACTCCAAGGAAGAACAGACAAACAGAATTTAGGACAGACTTCTCTGAGCAAAGCTTTCTCATAAAACCTCCCAAACACAAACACACATTACCTTTTCCCATCTCAGCAGCACCATCACTCAGCTCTGGTTGATTTTGCTGTGAAAAGAAGTGGCCTCTGCCCGTGGGTTCTCAAGGAATCAGTCCTGACCTACAGCACTGCATACATGGGAACAAATGTGACTAAGATTTATATACGCAGGTCTGGTCAGATTTAATTCACTGATAATTTTGAAGGGATTTCAGCAACTTCACTCCCAGGTCTAAACAATATGGGTTCATGAATAGTTTTAAGGCTTTTCTGATTTCCTTCTGTTGACCCTGTGACACCAGAGGAAGCTTCATGGAGATAGAAATCCCCAACATTACTACTGCACTCAGAGTGACCAGCTGTGATTCTAGAGGGGGGAAAACACTCGCTCTGGTGTTAGTGCAGAGGGAGGAGCACTGGCCTGTCCACCTGCCTTATTCTCAGATGCGCTGTGCTCCCCTCTCCGAGGTGAAGCACAGTTGCAAAAAGTTTCTATTTCATGTCACCAAAAAAGAAATGGCACTGCGGAGAGCAGAGAAATCCACTTCCAAAGTGCCCATCAGCACTCCTTAGGAGGGTATGTGGGGGGGGGTCCCAGCCCGGGAGGGGTCCCAGCCCTCCCCTTCTGGCCAGCAACACATTGGGCTCCTTCCAGCTGCCTACAGCCAGCCTCCCAGCAGCATTTCCATGTTCTCAGTATCTAGGTGACTTCTTCCTGGGGCACCTGGGTTACACCCAGCTGCAAAGAGAGAGCTGTGCCCTTCTGGAGGGCAGCATGCAGCCCAGCCAGACTCCCCAGGGAAATGGCTGAATGTCTTAAGGATGCTGAGGGTGTTCGGAAGAGAGAGTTGGCTCATTCCTGGGCAACTGCATTGTCCAGAGCCCCACAGGTTAGAGGGAGATTTGGGTACCTCATTCTCAAAGACACGTCTGCATGGTAGGACCACATGGCTGGTGTCAGCCATGCATCAACCCCCTCCCGCCTCCCCCTCCCCCCCCCCCCGCCATGCTTAGAGAGCCCAAGGGGAAGGACAAGGGCAGAATGGGCAGGTAGGAAATGGAACAATGTCATGATATTTGTGCCAAGGGAGGCAGGGACAGGGAGGGATAGAGACACACTCAGGAGTGTTTCCTGTCCTCAGTGTCTGGCTGCTGAGGAAATGACTCATGCCCTGGACTCCACAACCTTGAGAGAAGAGGGCTGTATTGGGTGGGAGAGGAGAGGAGTCACTGGAGTTGATAGTTTCCTCTCAAAGTTTGGCAATGACATCCCTCTCAGTGTCACTGTCCTGGAGCCTCTCCCACCTTTTAAACCTGACACATTCAGTCCCATTTCACCCCACCCAAACAGAAAATAACTGAAAGCACCAACTCATGAAAGCACCTTCTCTTTCAGCTCTCCCCTGCCTTGGCATTCCTGGTGAAAGGTCACCTCTGGATATGTCCCCCAGCCCTGACACATGCAGCAGCCTCTCCATGGGACAAAGTACCTGCCCTGCCAGGGGTCCCTCCTTACACCCTGAGCTTTCACCTTGCAGCATTGTGTGGAGCTCCCCAGGCAGGCTGAGTGCTGACCCTCGCAGGCAGCAGAATCACTGCCCCAGGCACACAGCACCCTGGAGCGCATAGAGTCTGCTCTGGAGTAGTCCATGACCACCTGAGTGCACAACCAGGCTTCACACCCCTACAGCCATCCCTCCAAGAAAGGAGCAGGATGACATGTCCCTCTAATCATGTGGCAGGGAATCTTTGCTCTGAAGTTTCTCCTGATCCTCCACATTCATGGGATGGGATGGGCTTAGAAGACTCCTCCAGGAAACACAGCAGCATTGCCCTGGAGCCAGAGACTTACCATGCAAAAGGCTGTGAAGATTTCCTCCAGAAGGAGCTCTCCTCTGGCCTCTCACTCCACACTGCCTTTCACTTCTGTCTTCTCTCATCTCATCTCCTCAGCAGCAGCAGGCAGTGCCCAGAGTCCTGCTGCTCTTTGCAGAGGAGCTGCCTTGGGACACAGCCATCTCTCAGCAGTGCTGCCAGGTTGCCATGAGCAACCTCTGTCCCCAAAACTGGCCTCAGCTCAGGAGCACAGGAACAGCTGAAGGCAGGAGTTGTTCTGTCCCTTGTGCTCCCTCCTCCTGGGAGATGTTCCCTCAAGCAGACTAAAATAGTCACCTGTTTTCCCTTTCCAAAGAGTGCAGAGACACTGATTCCAACATTGCCATTTATTTCATCAGAGGATGGCTGTCTATGATAAGTGGAAATGTCCTCATCTGGAAGCTCCTAGTCCCATCTCCTAACTAGGCACGACACCCAGACAGGGACAAGAAGAGAGTTCACTGACACATGGTTCAGTCAATCTCGGCATCACGTCCTGGTTTAGAAGACCCTGGGTTGCATTTAGATTCAGATCCCCCTATGCCCACTGTGACCTCCACAAACACACAGGAGGTAGGATTCCCCCTGCCAAAACTGAAGGGAGCACAGCACAGAGGTCTGCATGCGAGCTCCTCGTCTAAGCTCCCGTTCTAATCACTGGAGATGGAGGCTGGGAGTCAGTTGCTCACACACAAAGACTCGATGACAGTAGAAGAGACATCGGTTATCCCAGGCACGTACCAGTGTCTGCTTGCTCTGATGGAGTGACTGGGAACCCTGAATCCTCCTAGAACATCAGGTGGGGGCCAGGTGGTGAATTTATTGGTTATCTGAAATGATACAATGAAGCTGAGGCAAATGAAAATTCCCGTGTTACAAACAGCAGTTCTAGTCCAGTTCAGACACGTGATTTAATGACACAGAAATAGGCTGGCAGGGCTATTTCAAATGCCAGGGGTGTCCAGCACAACCACCTGTCTCTAGCAGATCCACCCTGGGACCTAAAGGAAAACCATGCCCCTTTGGAGTGATTGCTGGGCAACTGCCCCAGGGCATCTCAGGTTTCATATATGTGCCCAAACAAATGAATAGCAACACTGGGGACTGGGCTAATGAGGACCTAAGAGTGGAGGTATCACAGGTTGCCCAGGCTCTCAGACTTCTTCAGTGACATTTTGTCCTGCATGGAGATTGGTTCAAACATGTCACCAGCCCCTAGGTGTCACACAGTCAGCTTGGGAAGCCAACCCCACTCCTGCGATTCCTGCATGGCCCAGCTGTGTTTCTCCCTGGCCTTGGGCACTGCAGGGTTTGCTCTCTTAATGGGAACCTCCTTTCACCATTACATTACCACCTGATATCCATGCCAGTAAGCCACCACTTGCACTCAAAGCCTTTGCATACATAAGGTCTTTGGTAACACGTGACAAATCTTTGGTCACCACTACAACGAGGTGCTGAAGCCAGAATGTATGCAAACACACACAGCCTGGGGTGCAGGCAGGAGCAATGTACAAGCTGTCACAAGATCATCACCTGGCTGGAATAACAGAGATGTGGTGGGATCGCTCGCCTGACTGGAGTCCTTCAATGGCAGGTACAAGTTCTTCAGGAGGGACCATCGCAGAAGATGAGGAGGGGGATGCCCTACGTGTGAAGGGATAGCTTGGATGTAGGGAGCTCTTCCATGGGATGGACCAAGAGAGGCAGCTCTGCAGGGCAGAAGAGCTCAGGAAAACCAGCAGATCATTAAGGGACACATCTGTCAAGAACAAGAATGCTCCATAACGAACAGTTTGTAAAATTGGTGGACATCTCTGGACTCTGGTTTGGCTAAAAAGCGAGCTCACACACGAGCTCCAGGGGTATAAGGCAGCATATGGAAAGGGGAAGAAGGCAGAGGCTGCAAAGGAGGAATTTGGAAACAATGTCCAGCAAAGTCGGCATGGCACTAAGACAGTCAAAGCTCCTCTGGGACAGACACCTGCAGGGGACTTGAAGGACAGAAAGAAGAGCTGCTACTGCTGCAATCATAGCAAAAAAATATATATATATATAAAAGGAAATGTTGGCCCACTGCTGAATGGGGCAGAGATTTCCAGTAAAAGCAGATGTAGATTGGTCTACGGAAGTCAGGTCCTTCCTGGCTTCAGCCTTCACCAGCAAGACCTTCTGAGCTGTTGTGCCCAGAGTCAGGACTCCTGAGGAGAAAACCAACGAACAGGGCCTAAGTCTCTAGAACTCAGCCTACAGAGACCTATGGCATTGGAAAGCTGGCATCCATGGACAGGGAGAGAGTCGACTGCGAGGACAGCAAGGCTGTTCTCCAGCATCTTGTAAAGATTGTGGCGATCAGGGAAGGTCCTAATGAGTAGAGAAAGGAATGTGTTGTGCTCATCTTCAAAAAATGGCCACAAGGACAAACCAGGGAGAACAGGCCTTTCAAACTCACTCTGGAGAAGAGTGTGTCATAGAGCCAGCCTCTCCAATTACATGTCTAGGCAGGAGAAGAAGGTGCCTGGGAAGAGTCTGCATGGGTTTACTGAAGGTAAATCATTCCTGACCAACCTGATTGCCTTCTGTGATAAAAGACTTGTACATGTGGAGAAGAGGAGAGTAGTGGATATCCAGAAGACATTCAGATGGGCAAAAGGCTGTTTGGATGATCAAGCTCCGAGCATTTTCAGGAGTGAGTCATGCTTTGTACAGTTGGGGTCTGCAGGGATATAACCTGCATCCTTCCCTGTTTAAAAGCCTTATCAGTGGGGCAGAACAACACTGCATCAGGACAGGCAGAGCCCTCACTGGCAGAGGACTGATCCTGAGAAGGGCCTGGATGTTACAAAGGATGCCATAGGAGCCTGTGGTGCATGCTCACCACAAACGAGGCCAGCTATACACAAGACTGCGTTAGGAAGAGCATGGCCTCCCAGAGAAGGGCGGGTCTTATCCTGCTCGATTCAGCACTAGTGTGGCCACGTCTGGAACAGTGTGTCTCAGTGAGGGCTTCCCAGGGCTGGGAGAATGGGTACTAACTGGCGATGGTCCAGAGGAGGTCTATCCAGATAGGACTGGGGTCCTCAAGCACATGGCCTTTATGGAGAGGCTGAGGTCCTGGGCTAATTTAGCCTGTTGAGGTAGAGGCTAAGGTCAGTAGAGTACTGTACTGACCTTAGTATACCTCTTGTGACTGGAATGTCACCATAGACAGCTACGCGCTTTTTAGGAAAGGCAGGTCAGGAAGGCGAGGTGGTGGAGTTGCTCTTTATATGAGGGAGCAACGGGAATGTATAGGGGTGGAGGAGGATGAGGTCAAGAGCTTATGGGTGAGGATTAAATGGCAGGCTAACATGGAGGGCACTGTTATGGGTGTTTACTGTATAGCCACTTGATCAGGAAGAGGAAGTCGATGAGGCTTTCTACAGACAACTGGAAGTAGCTTCCTGATCGCAGGCCCTGGTTCTCCTGGGGGACTTCAACCACCCTGACATGTGCTGGAAGGACAACACAGAGAGGCAGAAACAGTCCAGGAGGCCTCTGCAGAGCATCAATGATCACTTCTCCTCAGTGGCTCCTCCACCACCCGTGTCAAGGAGTGTCCTGCTGGACCTTGTCCTAACCAACAAAGAAGAATTGGTTGGAGACATGACGGTTGGGGGCAGCATTGGCTGCAGTGACCATGAGATGGTGGAGTTCAGGATGCTGCATGGAAGAAGTAAGGTAAGAAGCAGGATTGGAACCCTGGACTTCAGGAGAGCAGACTTTTTCTCTTCAGAGACCTAATTGGAGGAATCCCAGAGGTTAGTGCTCTAGAAGGAAGGGGAGTCCAAGAGAGCTGGCTAGTATTCAAGCATCCCTTCCTCCAAGCCCAAGAGCGGTGCATCCCAAGGAGAAAGTAGGCCAGCAAAGGAGGCAGGAGACCTGCATGGATGGGCAAGGAGCTCCTGGCAATACTCAAACAGAACAAGACAGTACACAGAGTGCAGAAAATAAGGACAAGCCACCTGGCAGGAATATAGGAACGTCATCATAGTATGCAGGGATGTGACGAGGAAGGCTAAGGCCAATTTGGAATTCAACCTAGCAAGGGATTCAGGACAACAAGAAGGGCTTCTTCAAATACATCAGCAGCAAGAGGAAGACTGGGGAAAATCGGGCCCCACTGCTGAATGGAGTGGGAGCCCTAGTGTCAGAGGACACAGAGAAGGCAGAGTTACTGAATGCCTTCTTTGCATCAGTCTGCTGAGCCCTCAGGACTCCCAGATCCTGGAGATAAGAGAGGAAGTCTGGAAAAAGGAAGACTCTCCCTTGGTCAGGGAGGATCATGTTAGAGGTCTTTTAGGCAGGCTTGAAATCCACTAATCCATGGGCTCTGATGGGATGCACCCATGAGTACTGAGGGAGCTCAGTTATTCATCAGCCTATATATCAGCCTAGTTATTGCTAGGCCGCTCTCCATCATCATTGAATGGTCATGGAGAACTGGAGAGGTGCCTGAGGACTGGAAGAAACCAATGTCACTCCAGGATTCAAGAAGGGCAAGAAGGAAGACCCAGGAAACTACAGGCCAGTCAGCCTCACCTCCATCCCTGGAAAGGTGATGGAACAGCTCATTCTGGATGTCACGTCCAAGCACACAGAGGAGGAGAAGGTGACCAGGAGTAGTCAGCATGGATTCACCAAGGGGAAATCCTGCTTAATCAATCTGGTGGCCTTCTATAATGGACTTACTTACTGGGGAGATGAGGGGAGAGCAGTGAATGCTGTCTATCTTGACTTCAGCAAGGCTTTTGACACTGTCTCCCAGAACATCCGCAGTAAACTCAGAAGGGCAGGCTGGATGAGCAGACAATGAGGTGGATTGAGAACTGACTGAAAGGCAGAGCTCAGAGGATTGTCATCAGTGGTACAAAGTCTAGTTGGAGGCCTGTACTATAGCTAATGGTGTCACCGAGGTCTCAGTACTGGGTCCCGTCTTGTTCAGTTTGTTCATCAATGACCTAGATGAAGGGACAGAGTTCATCCTCAGTGGGTTTGCTGGTGCTACCAAGCTGGAAGAGTGGCTGGGACACCTGAGGGCTGTGCTGCCATACAGAGAGACCTGGACAGGCTGGAGAGTTGGGCAGAGAGGAACCTCATGAGGTTCAACAAGGGCAAGTGCAGGGTCCCGCACCTGGGGAGGAATAACCCCATGCACCAGCACAGACTCGGGGCTGAGCTGCCAGAAAGTAGCTCTGCAGAGAAGGACCTGGGAGTGCTAGTGGACGACAAGTTGACCATGAGCCAGCAATGTGCCCTTGTGGCCAAGAAGTCCAATGGCCTCCTGAGGCGCATTAGGAAGAGTGTCCCAAATCTGCATTCTTCTACCCAGTGTGCAAGCAACTAATAGACACACTGGGTCGAGATACTTATTTCATTTCTGCACAGAGATGGATACTATGTGGTAGATCCGCAAAGTTAGCACACCTTCTCCTTTTCTCGTTCTTTATTTATAAACAGTCAGTATATGAATGAAGTACATACAAGTATAAATAAATGTATATATAAGGGATCTCATAGCACAAAGCGCAGCCATTGGTCTAGCACTGGCCGATCAGTCAAGGCTGCACAAGTGACCCTACAACAACAAAGAGCAGCCACATGACTACCATGGACCTGTCAAGCCCTGAGGAACAACTGACCCAGCAGCACAGCCAGCAGCAGTGGCCATAGCACTGCCCTGGGAGAAAGTGAGGCAGAAGTGACCTCACAACCACACACATCAACCACATGACCAGCACTGTCCTATCAGGCACTGGGGCACAAAGGACCTCAAAACTACCACCAACAGCCCTGTCGCCAGCACTGGGTGATCAGGCACTGAGGCACAAGCGACCTTGTATAAGAAACAGCAACAGCATGACCATCACAGGCACAAACAGCAGTCACGTGTCTCCTTGTTGCCTGCCATTTACAGGTGCACAGGTGGCTTTACACTGTGTATCAAAAGACTTTGCTTGCTGCTTGCAGATCCTGTTCTGAGGAAGTAGTGACTTCACAGTCTTCATCAAAGCCGCGTGCCACCAGCTGGCCTATCAGATCGTAAGGCAAGTGTGACCTCACAAGCAGAAACAGAAGCCACATTCCTACTACTGGCCGCTCACATAAGGAACAAAGGTGACCTCACACTCGGCAATGAAGGCATGGGCTTGCTGCTGAGGCACACCAACGTCAGAAGCACAAACAGCGCTGATCTCCATACCACTGCTCTATCAGGTGCTCGTGCAGAAGTCAGCTCCGAATCAGAAACAGCAGCAAGGGCTCAGTTTTTTCAGCAACAACGACCTCAGATTCTGCATTGAAGCCATGTGCTTGCTGCTGGCCGATCAGGCACTGAGGCACAAGTGACCTCACAGGCACAAAAGCAGAAATGTGCTTGATGCTGTTCCTTGAAGCAAAAGTCACCTCTCCAAAACAAAAACAACAAGGTGGCTGCTGGTGGCCTAGCCAATACTGAGGCCCAATAACTTCACAAACACAACCATCAGCAATATGCATTGAGCTGGAGTGTCACCTACTGAGGCAGAAGTGACCTCACAGGCAGCCATGAAGCCACAGATCTGCTCCTGCTCTGTTGGGGACTCAGGCACGATTGACTTAACCAGGCACAAACAGCAGCCATGTCCATGCTGATCACCAATCACATACTGATGCACAACTGACCACAAAAGCACAAACACAGCAATGGGCCTGCTCCTCATTTGTGAGACACTGAGCTACGACGGACCTCAGCAGGTTCACACAAAGCCAGGTTGGTTTTGTGGGTTGGTGCCCATTTTTCCTAGAAGACTGTTGGTGCCTTATACGATGAGTCAAAGTCCCTTATAATAAATGCCAGCATCTCTTGACTGCCTTTGTCTGGGTGCCCCAAAGCCTTTGTTGCTTAAATTGAGGAAATCTCATAGCCCTTGGGGTCCTGGCTCTGCGAGAGCTGAAGATGTGCCCAGAGCTAGGTTGCCCATGGCACCCAGCCCTCAGTGCTCTCTGAACCCAGCTGTGGGGCCTCATCTCGTGCTGCAAAGCTTGTGCAGCGAAGATAGCTGGCACACCAGCAGACCTCCAGCCTGAGGGTGTCTCATTACTTGGGCCTCGCTTCAAAGCCTCTGCCCCCTTTTCCCCTTCACAAGGTCTCCTTGTCCAAGTAACTAAAGGAAAGGAACCGAGGTTATTTTGAGCTCAGGAGGCCTTCAGGACTCTCCAATATTTCTACATTGTATCTCTAACTTTTTTATTCCTAAACAAAATCCCTATCCCTCCATCCCTAGGTGCAGGTTCCTGAAGGGATGAAGGTGGAACGCAGCAGCCTGCTCTGCTAAAGAAAACAGGCTTTTCCCCTCTGAAAACAGCAACACTGTCAAAGGAGCCAGCTCTGTTCCTGCTCTTGTGCTGATCATTTGCACATGCCTTGTGAGCCTAGAGTGCCTTGGCCACCCTTGGGTGTGAGTGCAAGAGCTTCCCTGCGTGGGCTGAGGTGGCAAGGGAAGGCAGTGAGCAGAGCAGTGCTGGAGGAGTGTGCAAATGATGAATGTACTGCACGCAGTACCAATGCCAGGCATGTGTTTGTGCTTCTGAGGTCCCTTGTGCCCCAGTGCCTGACAGGGCAATGCTGGGCCTCTGGCTGCTGTTTGTGCTTGTGAGGCCACTTGTGCCTCAGGGCCTGATAGGCCGCTCCCAGGCAGGCAGCTGCTGTTTGTGCTTAGGAGGTCCCTTCTGCCTGAGGACCAGAGAGGCCAGCAGTAGGCCCATGGATGCTGTTTGCTGGTGTGAGGTCGCTTGTGAACCGGTGCCTGCTAGGCCAGTGCTGGTCATGTGGCTTTTTTGTGCTTGTGAGTGAGGTCAGATCTCCATGAGTCCCTGATAGGCCAGTGTCATGGCTGTGGCTGCTGCTAGTGGATATGAGGTCACTTGTGCCTCAGTGCCTCACAGGTCAGCTACGGTTATGCGGCTGTTGTTTGTGAGGTCAGGCCTGCACCAGTGCTGGATAGGACAGTCCTGGTCATGTGGTTGATGTTAACTGTAGTGAGGTCCCTTGTGCACCAGTGACTTGCAGGATTATGCTAGGCCCATGGGTTGTGTTTGTGTTTCTGAGGTCAGTTCCACCTCCGTCCCCGATGGGGCAATGCTCGGCCCCTGGCTGCTCGTTGTGGTTGTGAGGTGACTTGCGCACCAGGGACTTACAGGCATGCACTAGGTCCATGGCTGCGTTTGTGCTTGTGAGGTCGCTTCTGCCTCAGTCCCTGACAGGGTAATGCCAGGCCTACAGGTGCTGCTTGTGTTTGCGAGGTCACTTCTGCCTGAGGCCCTCAGAGGCCAGTGGTAGGCCCCTGGCTGGTGTCTCTGGTTGAGAGGTGGCTTCTGCACCAGCGCCTGATGAGCCAGTGCCCGGCACCTGTCTGCTTTTTGTGGTAGTGAGGTCAGTTCTGCCTCCGTCCTTCCTCGGACCATGCTAAGCCCCTGGCTGGTATCTGTGGCTGTGAGGTCACTTGTGCCTGTGGCCTTTGTTGCCACTGTTATGGACATTGCTGCTGCTTGTGGTTGTGAGGTCCTTGTACCTCACTGCCTGATAGGCTGGCGCTGGTCATGTGACTGCTGTTAGTTGTTGTGAAGTCATTTGTGCCTCATTGCCTGATTGGTCAGTGCTGGTCATGTGTTTCCTGTTGGTGGTTGGAGGTCTCTTGTGCCTCAGTGCCTGATATACTGGTGTTGGTGATGTGGCTGCTCTTTGTGGTTGTGAGGTCATGTGTGCCTCAGTGCCTGATAGGCCCGTGGTGGTCATGTGTTTGCTGTTTGGGTACTATGACATCACGTGTGCAGCAGTGTCTGATAGTCCAGCACTGTCACATGCTTCTGCCTGTGCTTGTGAGGTCACTTGAGCCTCAGGGCCTCATAGGCCTGTGCCAGGCACATGGCTGCTCTTAGTAGCTGTGAGCTCACTTGTGCCTCATGGCTGATCGGCCAGTGCTGGTCATGGGGCTGGTGCCTGTGTCTGTGAGGTCATTTGTGCACGAGGGCCTCATAGGCCAGCACTGGTCACATGGCTGCTGCTTCTGCTTGTGAGGTGACTTGTGCCCCAGTGCCTGATGGGACAGTGCTGGTCATGTGGTTGATGTGTGTGGTTGTGAGGTCACTTCTGCCTCAGTTTCTACCAGGGCGGTGCTATGGCCATTGCTGCTGGCTGTGCTGGTGGGGTCAGTTGTACCTCAGGGCTTGACAGGTCCATGGTAGTCATGTGGCTGCTCTTTGTTGTTGTATGGTCACTAGTGCCGCCTTGACTGATCGGCCAATGCTAGACCAATGGCTGCGCTTTGTGCTATGAGATCCCTTATATATACATTTATTAATCCTTATATGTGTGTGAGTGTGTGTAATTATAGAACGAGAAAAGGAGAAGGTGTGCTGGCTTTGTGGATCTACCAGTTAGCACCCATCTCTGTGCAGTAATGAAAGAAATATCTCAACCCAATGTGTCTATTGGTTGATTGCAAACTGGATAAAAAAACCCAATTTTGGGACAACGCCTTGAACTACCTGGCAACACTCTTATTAATGCACCCCAGGAGTCAACTGGCCTTCTTGGCCACAAAAGCACATTGCTGGCTCATGGTCAACTTGTTTTCCACTAAAACTCCCAGGTCCTTCTCTGCAGAGCTGCTTTCCTGCAGCTTAGCTCCCTGCCTGTACTGGTGGGTGGGGTTATTCCTCCCTAAGTGCAGGACTCTGCACTTGTCCATATTGAACCTCGTGAGGTTCCTCTCTGACCAGCTCTCCAGCCTGTCCAGATCTCTCTGCATGGCAGCACAGCTCTCAGGTGTATCATCAGGCACAACTCCCAGCTTGGTATGCCCAGCTTGCCAGGAACTCCTTGCTCATCCATGCAGGTCTCCTGCCTTTCATTTCCTTTCCTTTACCTCTTTCTCCTTCGGATGCACTGCTCTTGAGCTTGGAGGGAGTGATGCTTGAATACTAGCCAGCTCTCTTGGACTCGTCTTCCTTCTAGAGCGCTAACCCACGGGATTCCTCCGAGCAGGAATCTGAAGAGGTCAAAGTCTGCTCTCCTGAGTCCAGGGTTCCAATCCTGCTTATTGCCTTGCTTCCTCCATGCAGGATCCTGAACTCCACCATCTCGTGGCTGCTGTAGCCAAGGCTGCCCCCAACCTTCTTGTCTCCAACAGGTCCTTCTTTGCTGGTTAGGACAAGGTCCAGCAGGACTCTCCTCCTTGGTGGCTCCTCCTCCACCTGTGTCAAGAAGTTATCATCGATGCTCTACAGGAGCCTTATGATTGTTTCTGCCAGGGCCTGCAATCATGAGGCTACTTCTAGCTGTCTGTGGAGGATCTCATCGACTTCCTCTTCCTGATCAAGTGGCCTATAGTAGACACCCAAAACAGTGTCCCCCACATTAGCCTGCTATTTAATCCTCATCCATAAGCTCTTGACTGGCTCCTCCTCCACCACTAGGCAGATCTCAATACATTCCAGTTGCTCTCTCACCTAAAGAGCAACTCCACCACTTAGCCTTCCTGGCCTGTCTCTCCTAAAAAGCACATAGCTGTCTACGGTGACATTCCTGTCATGCGAGCTATACAAAGGTCAGTACAGTACTCTACTGACCTTAGCCTCCATTTCAGTAAGCTAAAAAAGCCCAGGTCCCTCAGACTCTCCATAAAGGCCATGTGCTTGAGGAACCCAATCCTATCTGGACAGAACTCCTCTAGATCCTCTCCAGATGCTCCCCATTCCTCCAGCCCTGGGTAGCCCTCACTGGGACACACTGTTCCAGACGTGGCCACACCAGTGCTGAGTCCAGAGGAATAAGACCTGCCCTTCTCTGGGTGGCCATGCTCTTCCTAACGCAGTCCTGTGTGCATCTGGCCTCATCGGTGGTGAGTATACATCACAGGCTCATATGGCATCCTCTGTAACATCCACGCCCTTCTCAGGATCAGTCCTCTGCCAGTGAGGGCTCTGCCTGTCCTGATGCAGTGTTGTTCTGCCCCACTGATGAGCCTTTCAAACAGGACAGGATGTGGGTTCTATCCCTGTATACCCCACCTTTACCTGACATCCCGGTAAAGCATGACTCATTCCTGAAAATGCTCGGAGCTCCATGATCCAACCAGCCTTTTGCCCATCTGAATGTCTACTGGATATCCACTACTCTCCTGTTCTCCACATGTACAAGTCTTTTATCACAGAAGGCAATCAGGTTGGTCAAGAATGATTTACCTTCAGTAAATCCATGCTGACTCTTCCCAGGTGCTTTCTTCTCCTGCCCAGGAATTTGACTGGAGAGGCTGGTCTATGACACACTCTTCTCCAGAATGAGGTTGAATGGCCAGCAGCTCCCTGCTTTGTCCTTGTGGCTCTTTTTTTTTGAAGATGGGCACAACACATTCCTTTCTCTGCTCATTGGCACCTCCCCTGATCTCCACAACGTTTACAAGAGGATAGAGAGCAGCCTTGCTGTCCTCACAGTCGACTCTCTCCATGCCAACCATCCAATGCCATAGATCTCTGTAGGCTGAGTTCTAGAGACTTAGGCCCTGTGGGCTGCTTTTCTCCTCAGGAGTCCTGACTCTGGGCATAACAGCTCAGAAAGTCTTGTTGGTGAAGGCTGAAGCCAGCAAGGACCTGACTTCCCTAGACCAATCTACATCTGCTTTTACTGGAAATCTCTGCCCCATTCGGCAGTGAGCCAACATTTCCTTTTTTTATTTTTTTACTATGATTGCAGCAGCAGCAGCTCTTCTTCCTGTCCTTCACGTCCCCTGCGGGTGTCTTTCCCAGAGGAGATTTGGCTTCCTTAATGCCATCCCGACTTTGCTGGACATTGTTTCCAAATTCCTCCTTTGCAGCCTCTGCCTTCTTCCCCTTTCCATATGCTGCCTTATACCCCTGGAGCTTACGTGTGAGCTCCCTGTTTTGCCAAACCAGGGTCCAGAGATGTCACTAATTTTAAAAACTCTTCTTTAAGGAGCATTCTTGTTCTTGACAGACGTGTTCCTTAATGATCTGCTGGTTTTCCTGAGCTCTTCTGCCCTGCAGGGCTGCCTCCCTTGGTCCATCCCATGGAAGAGCTCCCTACATCCAAGCTACCCCTTCACACGTAGGGCACCCCCCTCCTCATCTTCCCTGTAGAACTTGTACCTGCCATTGAAGGACTCCAGTCACACAAGTGATCCCACCACATCTCTGTTATTCCAGCCAGGTGATGATCTTGTGACAGCTTGTGCATTGCTCCTGCCTGCACCCCAGGCTGTGTGTGTTTGCATACATTCTGGCTTCAGCACCTCATTGTAGTGGTGACCAAAGATTTGTCATGTGTTACCAAAGACCTTATGTATGCAAAGGCTTTCGTGCAAGTGGTGACTTACTGGCATGGGTAGCAGGTGGCAATATAATACTGAAACGAGGTTCCCTTTAAGACAGCAAACCCTGCAGTGCCCAAGGCCAGGGAGAAACACAGCTGGGCCATGCAGGAATAGTAGGAGTGGAGTTGGCTGCCCAAGCTGACTCTGTGACACCTTGGGGCCGGTGACAGACTTGAACCAATCTCCAGGCAGGACAAAGTGTCGCTGAAGAAGTCTGTGAGCCTGGGCAACCTGTGACACCACCACTCTAAGGTCCTCATTAGCCCAGTCCCCAGTGTTGCTATTCGTTTGTTTGGGCACATGTAGGAAACCCGAGATGCCCTGGGGCACGTGCCCAGCAATCACTCCAAAGGGGCATGGTTTTCCTTTAGGTCCCAGGGTGGATCTGCTAGAGACAGGTGGTTGTGCTGGACACCCCTGCCATTTGAAATCACGTGTCTGCACTGGACTAGAATTGCTATTCGTAACACTGGAATTTTCATTAGTCTCAGCTTCATAGCATCATTGCAGATGACCAAGATATTTTGCCACCTGGCCCCCACCTGATGTTCTAGGAGGATTCAGGGCTCCCAGTCACTCCATCAGAGCAAGCAGACACTGATCCTGCCTGGGATGACCTCTGTCTCATCAACTGTCACCAAGTATTTGTGTGAGCAACTGACTCCCAGCCTCCATCTCCAGTGATTAGAACGGGAGCTTAGACAAGGAGCACTGTGCTGTGCTCACTTCAGTTTTGACAGTGGGAATCATACCTACCATGTATTTGTGGAGTTCACAGTGGGGATAGGGGGATCTGAATCTAACTCCAGCCTGGGGTCTTCTAAACCAGGATGTGATGTTCAGATTGACTCATCTGAGCCAGTACCAGAACCATGTGTCAACGAACTCCCTTCTTGTCCCTGTCTGGGTGTCGTGCCTAGTTAAGAGATGGGAATAGGAGCTTCCAGATGAGGACATTTCCACTTATCATAGGCATCCTCTGATGAAATAAATGGCAATGTTGGAATCAGTCTCTATGCTTTTCAGAAAGGGAAAACAGGTGATTATTTTAGTCTACTTGAGGGATCATCTCCCAGGAGGAGGGAGCACAAGTTACAGAACAACTCCTGCCTTCAGCTGGTCCTCTGCTGAGCCCAATTTTGGGGACAGAGGTTGCTCATGGCAACCTGGCAGCACTGCTGAGAGATGGCTGTGTCCCAAGGCAGCTCCTCTGCAAAGAGCAGCAGGACTCTGGGCACTGCCTGCTGCTGAGGAGGAGATCAGATGAGAGAAGACAGAAGTGAAAGGCAGTGCAGAGTGAGAGGCCAGAGGAGATCTCCTTGTGGGAGAAATCGTCACAGCCTTTTGCATGGTAAGTCTCTGGCTACAGGGCAATGCTCCTGTGTTTCCTAGAGGAGTCTTCTAAGTCCATCCCATCCCATGAGTGTGGAGGATGGGGAGAAATTTCAGAGCAAGGATTCCCTGCCAGAGGAAGGAAGGGAGGTCCGAGGGACATGTCACTCTGCTCCTTTCTTGGAGGGATGGCTGCAGGGGTGTGAAGCCTGGTTGTGCACCCAGGAGGGCATGGACTGTCCTTCAGAGCAGAGTCTCTGTGCCCCAGGGTGCTGTGTGCCTGGGGCAGGGACTCTGCTGCCTGCGAGGGTCAGCACTCAGGCTGCCTTGGAAGCTCCACACAATGCTGCAGGGTGGAAGCTCTGGGTGGAAGTAGGGAACCCTGGCAGGGCAGGTACTTTGTCCCATGGAGAGGCTGCTGCATGAGTCAGGGCTGGGGGTCATATCCAGAGGTGACTTTTCACCAGGAATGCCAAGGCAGGGGAGAGCTGAAAGAGAAGGTGCTTTCATGAGTTGGTGCTTTCAGTTATTTTCTGTTTGAGTGGAGTGTAATGGGACTGGATCTGTCAGGTTTAAAAGGTGGGAGAGGCTCCAGAACAGTGACACTGAGAGCAGTAGTTCTGGGAGGGACTCAGCAAGTGCCTACATCCACCCTCAGCCTGCAGATAGAGTCAACATCACATTTCGAGCCTCAGCTAGGTTTTTCTCACCTGCTCCTTAGCACCTACAGACTTGGAGGTGCCCCTGGACAGTGTCCTGGCTCTGGCTTTAGGCAGCAGAGCCTTGGTCAAAGTGTGAGAGGAAACTGTCAACTCCAAAGCCCCCTCTCCTTTCCCACCCAATACAGCCCTCTTCTCTCAAGGTTGTTGGGTCCAGGACATGAGTCATTTCCTCTGCAGCCAGACATCCAGGGGAGGAGACACTACTGAGTGTCTCTCTGTTCCTCCCTGTCCCTGCTTCCCTTGGCACAAATATCATGATGTTGCTCCCTGTTTCTTTCCTTCCTGCACATGCTGCCCTTGTCCTTCCCCTTGGGCGGTCTGGTCAGAGGGGTTTCTGATGCAGTTCAGACACCAACCATGTGAGTCCTGCCATGTAGATGTATCTTTGACAGTGAGGTACCCAAGTCCCCCTCTAACCTCTGGGGCTCTGGGCAATGCAGCGTAGGGGGCCAGAAATGAGGCAACTCTCTCTTCCAAATACCCTCAACACCCTTAGGACATTCAGCCATTTCCCTGGGGTGTCTGGCTGGGCTGCAAGCTACCCTCCAGAAGGGCACAGCTCTCCCGTTGCAGCTGGGTATAACCCAGGTGCCTTAGGGAGAAGCACCTAGATACTAAGAACACAGAAATGCTACTGGGAGGCTGGATGTGGGCAGCTGGAGGGAGCCCAATGTGTTTTGCAATTGTTCCCCACCAGTGAGATGGGGGCAGAGGGCAGCTGGGAACAAGCCTGTGCTCCTCCCTCTACACCAAAGTCAGAGTGAATCCTTTTGCCTCTGTGGAATCAGAAATGGTCATTCTGAGTGCAGCAGAAGTGTGGATGATTTCTACCTCCAAGAATCCTCCTCCTGTGTGACAGGGTCAAACTCAGCTAAAGAAAACAAACCAAAAAAAGCCTTTAAACTCTTCATGAACCTACATCGTTTAGAATGGAGTGGATTAAATCTGACTGGAACTGGGAATATAAATCTTAGTCACGTCTGTTCCCATGTACACAGTGCTGTAGGTCAGGGCTGACTCCTCGGGAGCCCACAGGCAGAGGCCGCTGCTCCTCACAGCAAGCTCAGCCAGCACAAACCAGAGTTTAAGCCATGGAGCTCAGTGATGGTGCAGCTGAGAGGGGGAGTGCTAATGTGTGTGTGCACTGGGGGAGGTGCTGGTGGAGGGGGTTGAAAGAGCTTTGCTCAGAGAAGTGTGTCCTAATTTGTGTCTATCTGTTCTTCCTTGGACAGTCCTGCAAGCTCAGGAGGTGCAAAATGTCCAACAGCAGCTCCCTCAGTGAGTTCCTCCTCCTGCTGTACGCTGACACCCGGGAGCTGCAGTTCTTGCACTTCTCCATCTTCTTGGGCATCTACCTGGCTGCCCTCCTGGTCAATGGCCTCATCATCACAGCCGTAGCCTGTGACCACCACCTCCACACCCCCATGTACTTCTTCCTCCTCAACCTCTCCCTCCTCGACCTTGGCTCCATCTCCACCACTGTCCCCAAATCCATGGCCAATTCTCTGTGGAACACCAGGGCCATTTCCTACTCGGGATGTGCTGCCCAGGTCTTCCTGGTTTTCTTCTTGTTTTCAGCAGAGTATTCTCTCCTCACTGTCATGGCCTATGACCGCTACGTTGCCATCTGCAATCCCCTGCACTATGGCACAATCATGGACAGCAGAGCTTGTGTCAGAATGGCAGCAGCTGTGTGGGCCAGTGGGTTTCTCAATGCTCTCCTGCACACTGCTAACACATTTTCACTCCCTCTCTGCCAAGGCAACACAGTGGACCAGTTCTTCTGTGAAATTTCCCAGATCCTCAAGCTCTCCTGCGCAGACTCCTACCTCAGGGAAGTTGAGCTTCTTGGGATTATTACCTGTTTAGCCTTAGGGTGTTTCATTTTCATTGTGCTGTCCTACGTGCAGATCTTCAGGGCTGTGCTGAGGATCCCCTCCGAGCAGGGCCGACACAGAGCCTTTCCCATGTGCCTCCCTCACCTGGCCGTGGTCTCCCTGTTTCTCGGCACTATCATCTTTGCCTACCTGAAGCCACCTTCTGTCTCCTCCCCAGTTCTGGATCTGGTGCTGGCTGTTCTGTACTCAGTGGTGCCTCCAGCAGTGAACCCCCTCATCTACAGCATAAGGAACAAGGAGCTCCAGCAGGCAGTGAGGAAACTGTTTCAGCTGGTACTAGTTCAGCAGCAATGAGCTGCCCATCTCTCCTCACATCTGATTCCCAGTTCATCTCCACAGCTCTTGTGCTTTGGGAGTTCTGTCTGTGATAGTCATGTTTGTTCAGAAATGTCTGAATTCCTCCCACGTATCTGGAGGCACAAACCTTGTCTTTCTCACCCAGAGGCCCTCTGTAAATCTGCCTATCACTGTGTCAGAGCTGGCCTCCCAAGTAGCATCTCTGTAATAAAAAAGGGTCTTCTGAGTACTGTGCCTGAATGATGGGTTCTTTTTCCAAAGCTTGAGCCAAGAATGCACTCAGGGAATTACACCCAAAAAGGCCCTGTTATTGTGCTTACATTTTCCACGGGCTTAGGGTCATGATCTCTTTTGGGTGATGTGTGTGGGAATGAGGGCTGGATTTAGCTGTCACTTATGAGTGCCCAGGGTGCTTAGAGAGGGTGAGTGGTCAAGAGGTGTCTGCTGGGGACTGTCCCACATATTGGAGGGCTGGTGACAGATGCTGCCCATCCTTCTGGAAGGGAATATGGAGTCACCCAGAGAGCACAGGGCATCTCCAGGGGCAGCGTGTGCCTGGAATAGGCAGGGAGCAGAGATTCTCAAAACCAGGCAGAGTAAAGCAAATGTAAAGGGCCAAAGCAAGGAATGCCCCACATGTCCCTGAGGAGAGGGAGTGGACTGGGACTAATAAACCTCTGAATACATCCTGAGCAATGTGTAATGTCCCATGATTGCTCCATCTATCCATGATTGGAGATTCTGGATGGGAGGTTTTCAGATGCAGTGATGCTGGTCCAATATCATCACCTAGGGACATGTTCCAATAGCATGTACCCTAGGGACCCCTTAACTCTACCAGAACTGTTTCCTTATCTCAGCTGTGCTCAGCTTGAGCAGCCACTGGCTGTGAAGCAGCTCGGCATTGTTGACAAGATGGAATATGCACGTCTGACCTTGGCAGGAGTTTGGTCAGTGTGCAGAGAACACACTCTGGGGCTGCGATCACGTACTCTGCCAGTCCCCTGACTCACTGCCAGATCTCCCACAGATCTTCTCCCTGCATATACACACAGTGGCGAAGCTTCCCCATGGTCATTCTTCCAGACTAGCCCTTCCAGGGTTGACAGCACATCCCACCTGTGGGGTGGTCCATGACCAGCTCCATCCTTTTGCATGTCTCTATATCCTGATGGAGGGGAAAAGGCCAGCCTTGCATGGCTTCTCTTCTGCATGAGACCCCTGGCAGATCCCAGAGCATGGTGTCTGCTGAAGCCTGCATGGGGCACAGCCTGGGCTGGGCAAGGGCTAGGTGAGGCAGTCAGGCACTACAGGCCGGGTGGTGAGGTACCAGAAAAGGTACTCTGGGTCTCACTGCCTGTCCCATCACCATGAACATGACAGATGATCTGGATGCATGCTTGAACCTGACTTTCGTCTCTGGGCCTACTTCGCTCGCCTCAGGTGTGTACTGTGGGGTGGGGCCCTGGCTGCTGATGTCCCTCCCATGCCAGTCATGTGACTGTCTTTGGCTCCCACCTCCCAGTCTTGGAGGGAGCAGCGGGCCCTTGCTGCTCTTGGACAATGGCAGAGCTACAATGAGAAAATGGGCCCACACATATCCAGATGAGTCTCCTGAAAAGAGTTCAGGCATGCCCCAAAAGATGTCTTGGCCATCTCTTGGAGAGTTGTGCAACTAGCTCCGCAACACGGTGTTGTCCAAAATCTGTGTTCTGTTACCCAGTGTGCAAGCACCCAATAGATACACACAGGGTTGAGATATTTGTTTATTTGATTTCTGCGCAGAGATGGGGGTTCCAGGTGTAAATCCACAAAGCCAGCATACCTTCTCCCCCTCCCATTCTTGATTTATACACACTTTTCAGGGAGTACTTTATAAAAATCTTTCTAGTGCTTACAATTCCATTACATCAGATGATGGCTCTACGCTTGCGCTTTCACATTCTTGTTAATTAGCATAGGAAGCGAAGAAGAGGTGGTAACATCATTATCATGTCATTTCCGTCTCATTATTCATTTAGGGGTGTGTAGTTTAATATGTTAATAAGCCTTAATGAACCTAAGGTCACTTCTGGGTTATTCTGCCGGTTTTGTCTTGCCTACCCCTCGCAATCTTCAAAGTGCTGTGGTTTCATCAAGGTTCTTTAGCCGGAGCTGGTTATCCTTTGCAGTACTGTTTTTCTCTCTCCCTTGTCCTTCAGACTTGTTAACTATTTGCAAGGTTTTTCTCACAGTATTTCTCTAACAACAGTGGCATGCACACAAGAAGGCAGTGGTGCACGTGTAAGCCCCCAGAAACCTCCTGCTGAGCTGTGAGGGGGCTGAGTGCCAGCTTTAGTAGAGAGGCTGACTACAGGAAATCCCGCCTCTGCCAACCACTCCCAGCACTGCCCACGATGCTTGGAAAATCAGAACTTTCCTACAGGCTCCAACTCCAGAAAGGGCTCAATTCTTTGTGCTTCCAGAGCCTTGCTCACTGCGATTTCCTTTCACTGATACTGTCAAGGGAGGTGGAGGAGAGAAGCCAGGACAATGTTGTTCACAAAAGGCTTTATCCATTAACCAGATAAATCTCCTCATGTGTGCTTGGCCAGCTTGGCTAGGGCAAAAGGTTCTCAGTCTCTGGTCACCTACATCAATGTCAGAAAGTTTAATGTGAAAGCTGACTTGAGTTCCACCTCACCCAGACAGCTGAGCATACCTGTGAGCACACCTGTAAGCACACCCTAGCACCATGAGTTGACTGTCTTCAATAGACTTGATGGCAGCTGGTCAGTCAGAAGGTGCTTGCTTCATGAGTCTACTGCAGAGATGTGGCTTAGGTCCCGACATCTTGGAGAATCCTATGCACCAGCGATTCATACTGCATACACCAGCAGCTGGGAGGCCTGGCAGGAGCAATCTCAGTGCATGATATTCGTGCTGACAGCCACAGTAGCCACTGTGCAACCTTCAAGAGGTTGAGCCCAATGCGAACATGTGTTTAGAAGAGGGAGCACTGCTTTCCTGGACCTACTGCTCTTCTGTCCTGAAGACAGAGAACCATGCTGGCTTGGGCCCTGGCACTGCTGCTGTGAGGCAGGCAGGTAGGCAGAGGAACCTGCACCCATGGCACCTGAGGCCATGCTGTGGTGCCTAGAAGAACTTAGCTTTCCCCTTACCTCCAGCACACCCAACTCTGTCAAGAGATCCCCCCTGCCCAGCTGCTGGTACACTATCCAGCTCTGCTCATCTACGTGGCTGCTTGTGGAGCTGTGGTAGAAGCCACTTCACCATGCCAAGATGTGGCTGGACTCCTGCCCTTTCTGTGGTGACAGGGCCACCCTGGTGCACAGGAACAGAGAGGAAGGAGCCCAGCAGGCTTTCCTGGCCACCCACAGGAGATGCATATCCACGCATGGAGAAACTCAGCAGCCCTGGTGTCCTGGTGACAGGGGCTGCATGAGGGCTTTCATCCCAGGGGCCTTGTACCTCCCACCATGCTGGGGCAGGAGACCCATGGCCAGAGAGGCTGTGGTGTGGCCCCAGGTTCCTGATGTCACCGTGCTGTCACCCAACAACGCAGTCACAACGCCCAAAGGCAGCAGAAGAGGCAGAGGCTCCCGGGCCCCTGCCAGTCTGCCAGGCTTCACAGCTGGCTGCAGCCAAGGGCTCTCTGCAGGCTCCCTGGAGGCTGTCCTTGGCCACAAACACACCCCTGCGTGGGCAGCAGGGCTGTCGATGGCTATCGAGCAGGACGTTATTGCAGGACATCCAGGGGCAGTGGAGCCTGAACCTCAGGACACCCACTGACAGAAGCAGTCAGCAGCTGTACCTCCATTTGGTACGCAGACCTCTTGCTGGCCTTCCTCTGGCCTTACTTCCTGACCTTGCTTTGCACCTCCTCTGTCCTGCCTTGGTGCTGAGACCATTTCCTGCAGTGCCTCCCCTGCTCATTGAGGGCCTGTGCCTGCTGCTCTGCTCTCGAACACTGCCTAACGCTGCCTCCTGTGCCCACTGCCACTGCCCCAGCACAAATGCCCCTGTCTAACCCTTTCCTCCCCATCTTGGCAGGGCTCCCCATGCACAGCCCTGCTCTCTCCAGACACCTGCTCCCCGTCAGAGCAGCACAGCACTGGGGACACCCTCATTTCCACCACAGGGGATGAAGCTGCTGTGACATGCTGCACCCCCTGCCCCAATGCATCATGGAGGGTGGGCAGCCAACATGCACCTCCATAGCAGGGACACACCAGGGACAGGACAGGACTGGACATGGCAGCAAGCAGACAACCTACCAGGGGCTCCAAGCCACACAAAGCCGAACACTCCTGCCCTCCCATTCTCTTCTAGTCCTCCAAGGCTTTGCAACAGGCCCTGCCTGTGAACAGCCAGGCACTTCCCACCTCCAGGAAGCAGAGAGCAATGCTCTCCCCAGGGCTCAGCACGCCAGCTCTCATCTCCCTGTTTTGCCTCCCATGCCCTCATAAGCGCATACACCCTTCAGGTGCCTGCTGCTGCACTAAGGGCTTTCATGGGAAAGGATCATAGAATCATAGAAACAGAAAATCAGTAAGGTTGGAAGGGACCTCTGGAGATCATCTAGTCCAACAGCCCTGCTCAGCAGGGTCACCTGCAGCCTGTTAGACAAGGTTGCATCCAGGCAGGCCTTGAAGATCTCCAGAGAAGGAGACTCCACAACCTCTCTGGGCAACCTGTTTCAGTGCTCTGTCACTCTCACAGGAAAGAAATTCCTCCTCACGTTCAGGCGGAACTTCCTGTGCTTCCATTTCTGCCCATTGCCTCTTGTCCTGTCACATGGGACAACTGAAAAAAGTTTGTCCTCGTCCCCTTGACACCCTCCCTTCAGGTATATATACACATTGATCAGATCCCCCCTCAGTCTTCTCTTCCCCAGGCTAAACAGGCCCAGCTCTCCCAGCCGTTCCTCATAGCGCAGATGCTCCAGCCCTCTGATCATCCTCGTAGCCCTATGCTGGACTCTCTCCAGCAGCTCCATGTCTCTCTTGTACTGGGGATCCCAGAGCTGGACACAGGACTTGAGGTGAGGCCCCCCCAGGGCTGAGTAGAGGGACAGGATCACCACCCTTAACCTCCTGGCAACACTCTTCCTAATGCAGCCCAGGAGACCGTTGGCCTTCTTGGCCACAAAAACACATTGCTGGCTCATGGTCAACTTGTCATCCACCAGCACTCCCAGGGCCTTCTCTGCACAGCTGCTCTCCAGAAGGTCAGCCCCCACCTTTTACAGGTGCATGGGGTTATTCCTGCCCAGGTGCAGGACTCTGCACTTGCCCTTGTTGAACCTCATGAGGTTCCTCTCCACCCAACTCTCCAGCCTTTCCAGGTCTCTCTGGATGGCAGCACAGCCCTCAGGTGTATCAGCCACTCCTCCCAGCTTGGTATCATCTGCAAACCTGCTAAGGAAGCACTTTGTCTCCTCATCCAGGTCATCGATGAGTAAATTGGATAGGATAGGACCAGTACTGAGCCCTGGGGAACTCCACTAGCCACAGGCCTCCAACTAGACTCCGCACCACTGATGACAACCCTCTGAGCTCTGCCTTTCAGCCAGTTCTCAACCCACCTCACTGTCTGCTCATCTAACCCACACTTCCTGAGCTTATCTAGGAGGATGTTATGGGAGATAGTGTCAAAAGCCTTGCTGAAGTCAAGGTACACAACATCCACTGCTCTGCCCTCATCTCCCCACCCAGTCATTCCATCATAGAAGGCTATTAGCTTGATCCCCTAAGCAAGGATTTCCCCTTGGTGAATCCATGCTGACTACTCCTGATCACCTTCGTATCCTCCATATGGCTGGAGCTGACACCCAGAATGAGATGTTCCATCACCTTTCCAGGGATGGAGGTGAGGCTGACCAGCCTATAGTTGCCTGGCTCCTCCTCTTGTCCTTCCTGAAGACTGGAGTGACACTGGCTTTCTGCCAGTGCCCAGGCACCTCTCCAGTTCTCCAGGACCTTTCAAAGATGATGGAGAGCAGTCTGGCAAGAACATCCACCAGCTCCCTCGGTACCCGTGGGTGCATCCCATCTGGGCCCATGGATTTGTGAATGTCAGGCTTGCCCAGAAGATCTTTAATCTCATCCTCCTCAATGAAAGGACAGTCTTCCCTTCTCCAGACTTTCTCCCTTGTCTCCAGGCTCTGGGATTCTTGAGGGCTGCCCTTAGCAGTGAAGACTGAAGCCCAGAAGGCATTCAGTAATTCTGCCTTCTCCATATCCCTTGTCACCAGGGCCCACGCCCCATTCAGTAGTGGGCCCACATTTTCCCTAGTCCTCCTCTTTCTACTGATGTATTTGAAGAAGCCCTTCCTATTGTCCTTGACATCCCTTGCCAGACTTAATTCCAAATACGCCTTAGCCTTCCTAGTTGCATCTCTACATACTCTGACAGCATTTTTATAATTCTCCCAAGTAGCCTGTCCTTTTTTCCACATTCTGTGTACTGTCTTGTTCTGTTTGAGTATTGCCAGGAGCTCCTTGCTCACACATGCAGGTCTCCTGCCTCCTTTGCTGGCCTACTTTCTCCTTGGGATGCACCGCTCTTGGGCTTGGAGGAAGGGATGCTTGAATACTAGCCAAATCTCCTGAACCACCCCTCCTTTTAGGGCCTTAACCCATGATATTCCTCCAAATAGGTCTCTGAACAGCCCAGAGTCTGCTCTCCTGAAGTCCAGGGTTGCAATCCTGCTTATTGCCTTACTTCCTCCATGCAGGATCCTGAACTCCACCATCTCGTGGTCACTGCAGCCAAGGCAGCACCCTGACTTCACATCTCCAGTCAGTCTTTCTTTGATGCTTAGGACAAGGTCCAGCAGCACACCCTTCCTCTACCACCTGTGTCAAGAAGTTATCATCAATTTACTGCAGGAGCCTCCTGGACTGTTTGTGCCTAGCTCTGTTGTCCTTCCAGCAGGTATCAGGGTGGTTGAAGTCTCCCATGAGAACCAGGACCTGTGATTGTGAGGCTACCTCCAGCTGCCTGTAGAAGGCCTCATCGACTTCTTCTTCCTCGTCAGGTGGCCTGTAGTAGACACCCACAACAGTGTCCCCCGTGTTAGCCTGACCTTTGATCTTTACCCATAAGCTCTCAACTGGCTCCTCCTCTAACCCTAGGCAGAGCCCGATGCCTTCCAGTTGCTCTCTCACATAAAGAACAATTCCACCACATCATCTTTCTGGCCTGTCTCTCCTAAAAAGCACATAGCCATCCATGAGAGCGTTCTAGTCATGTCAGCTATCCCACCATGTCTCTGTGACTGCGATGAGATCATGGCCCTGCGATCGCACACAGATCTCCAGCTCCTCCTGTTTATTCCCCATGCTGCGTGCATTGGTGTACAGGTATTTCGGAGAGGTAGTCATGCATGCAGGTTTCCCAGGAAGGGTGTACAGGGGTTGCCCATAGCCATGTTCTAAATGCACATCCCCAGCTGTATTTACCCATTGGAGGGCCCCCAACCCAAGTTGTGTTCTGTTGTCTACCCTGTCTCTATGACACCCCGCTCCCCCTTCCTACCTAGTTTAAAGCCCTCTTTACTAGGCTGGCCAAACTGTTTGCAAAGGCAAATGTGCCCTGCTTGGTGAAGTGAAGCCCATCTCTCCCCACCAGTTGTTTGGTCTTCAAACTATTCTGCATGGTCATAGAACCCAAAACCCTGTTACCAACACCAGCAGTGTAGCCAGTTTCTGATTTGGAAAATCTTCCAACGCCTCCTCCCATGCCTCCCCCTAATCGGCAGGTATCTGCATGAGAGCTCCTTGTCTGCGCTCCCTTTGTAGTCAGTGGAGATGGAGGGGGGGAATCAGTTGCTCATACACAAACACTTGGTGACAGTTGAAGAGAGAAAGTTGGTGCAAGGCATGTACCAATGACCACTTGTTTTGCTGCAGCAAATGGGAGACTCGCATTCTCCTGCAGCATTGGATGGGGCCAGGTGAGGAATTTCTGTGGCCCTCTGAAATGACACTAGATGCCTGCTACAACTAGAGCTCCACTCACTGTGAGGCTGAGACACAGGCAGAGTCCAATGTTAAAAACAGCTATCTGCCAGTTCAGGGCAGATACTTCATTTAATGACACAGAAATGGGCTGGCAGGGCCATGTCAGATGCTTGGGGTGTCCAGCACAACCACCTGTCTCTAGCACATACAGCATGGCACTTAAAGGGAAACCATGTCCCATTGGAGTGGCTGATGGGCATGTGCCCCAGGGCATCTTGGGTTTCCTACATTTGCCCAAACAAATGAATCCTACCTCTGCTTTCAGGCACAGTCTGTACTGTCTACATCCAAGTGTGCTGCAGAAGAGGGAGGCACATCACACCCAGGTCTCCTCTCTAGTGTCAGCACTCTCAAACACTTCTTGCTCTACTCCCACTGAACCTCTTCTCACCCCACTAGATGATACAAACAGGGACTGGACTAATGAGGATCTCAGGATAGCTGGATTGCAGGCTGCCCAGGCCCAGGGATTTCTTCAGTGGCACCTTGTCCTTCCTGGAGACTGGTTCAAGAAATCTGTCAAATGACCAACAGTGTCACAGAGCCAGCTCACGCAGTCAGTCCCTTTCCTGGCATTCCTGCACAGCCCAGCCCTTTCTCTGCGGCCTTGGGCACTGCAGGGTTTGCTGTCTTAGTGGGAACCTCCTTTCACCATTCCATTACCACCTGCTATCCATGCCAGCGTGTCAGCACTTGAAATCAAAGCCTTTGCGTGAATGAGGTCCTTGGTAAAATGTTTCCTCGTGACAAATCTTTGGTTAGTGACACAGCTGAGGTGCTGAAGCAGACAAACATGCAAATTGCAGACTGAATGAGTAGACTGTGAGTTGGTTTGAGAACTGGCTGAAAGGCAGAGCTCAGAGGGTTATCATCAGTGGCACAGAGTCTAGTTGGAGGCCTGTGGCTCGTGGAGTTCCCCAGGGCTCAGTACTGGGTCCCATCCTGTTCGACTTCTTCATCAATGACCTGGATGAGGGGACGGAGTGCCTCCTCAGCAAGTTTGCTGATGATACCAAGCTGGGAGGAGTGGCTGATACACCTGAGGGCTGTGCTGCCATCCAGAGAGACCTGGAAAGGCTGGAGAGCTGGGCAGAGAGGAACCTCATAAAGGTCAATGAGGGCGAGGGCAAGTGCAAGGTCCTGCACCTAGGGAGAAATAACTTCATGCACCAGTACAAGCTGGGGGCTGAGCTGCTGGAGAGCAGCTCTGCAGAGAAGGACCTGGGAGTCCTGGCAGACAACAAGCTGACCACGATGAGCTAGCAATGTGCCCTTGTGGCCAGGAAGGCCATTGGTCTCCTGAGGTGCATTAGGAAGAATGTTGCCAACAGGTCGAGGGAGGTAATTCTGCCACTCTGCTCAGCCCTACTGAGGCCACACCTGGAGTACTGTGTCCAGTTCTGGGCTCCCCAGTACAAGAGAGATGCAGAACATGTGGAGAAAGGCCCGGGTAGGGCTATGAGGATGATCAGAGGGCTGGAGCATCTGCCGTACGAGGAATGGCTGCGAGAGCTTGGCTTGGTTAGCTTGGAGAAGACTGAGGGGGGATCTTATCAATGTGTCTAAGTATCTGAAGGGAGGGTGTCAAGGGGATGAGGCTAAACTCTTTTCAGTTGCCCCATGCAAAAGGACAAGAGGCAATGGGCACAAACTGAAACAGAGGAAGTTCTGCCTGATTATGAGCAGGCATTTCTTTCCTGTGAGAGTGACAGAGCAATGGAAGAGGTTATCCGGAGAGGTTGTGAAGTCTTCTTCTCTGGAGATACTCAAAACCCAACTAGATGCAATCCTGTCTAACATGATCTAGGTGACCCTTCTTGAGCAGGGGCTTGGACTAGATCATCTCCAGAGTTCCCTTCCAACCTTACCCATTCTGTGATTCTGTGATTCTGTGTCTTTAACAAAGCCTTTTACACTGTCTCCCTCAATATATTTACATAGAAGCTCGGATATTAAGGACTGCATGAGTAGGCAACTAGAAGGCTGAAAACTGGTTGGATGATTGGGCTCAGAGGGCTGTTTTGAATAGAGTAATTCTTTGCCTGCAGGCCAGAGAGAAAGGGAGCAGCACAGGGTCTCTCCTGGGACCTGTCCCGTTTAACACTTTGAGGAGTGGCCTGCAGGAGGTAACAGTCATCACATTAGTAGACAACTCCAAAGTGGGTGAGAGGCCCCAGCCTTGTGGCTGAGGGCTGCCACTGAGAGGGCCCTGGACAGGCCGGAGGAATGGGCTGCCGGGATGGAGACTCTTTATGCCGAGAAGACAAGAGGCAATACCGTCTCATACAAACATCCCATCTGTGTGCATTCTTTCCCCGTTGGCCCTGTTTTTGCTTGCTTTGTACCCTCACCTGGTATTTCTGAGATTATTGTCCTGTAAGTCCTGTTTCAGACAGAAATTACATTACACTAGAATCTCCTATTTTTAACTTTGTGCTGTCCTTCAGTTGCACTTGCTGTTCTCTTCTTAGAAGCACCACAAGTCAGTGAACCATCTGCACACACACATTAACAGGTGACACAAGAGAATTTCAGTCTGGAGGACCTTGAGAAAACTGAGGATTCAGCTGACAGAAACCTTGTGAAGCTTCTCAAGGAGAAGGGGCAAGTCCTGCACCTGGGGCAGGATAACTCCATGCTTCAGGGCAAGTTGGGACCTCAGCTGAGAAGTGCCCCTGAGGGGAAGGGCCTGGGTGTTATGAGAAATGCTACGTGAGCCAGTGAGGCACAGTCATTGCGAATAAGGCCAAGTGATTATGGGCTGCATGAGGAGAAGTGTGGCCACCCACACAAGGGGAGCCATTATTCCCCCTCCACTCAGCCCTGGGCTGACGATAGCTGGAGTAACATGTCCCTGAATGGGTCTCCCACGCACTTTTTTTGGTGGTGAGAAGCAGCACAAGAAAGGGAAAGAGTCACAATCTGCAGCTTGGGAGGTTCAAACCAGACATTAACAGGAATCAGTGTCACTCGAAGAGCAGTGCTGTGGTGCTACAGGTCACCCAGAGGGAGGCTGTGATCAGCCCCTGGCTCTGTGTTCCAAGGAACAGCCAGTGAGGATGGAGAGACATCAGTAACAGGGGGGAGATCCCGAGGTGGGAGCAAGGTGGGGAAGCATCTTGAGTGTCTACTGTCTGCAGGCACCCAGCAGCAGGCATGGGACAGTGTAGGACAGTCTAGTGGAGACAGTGGAGGGCACTGGCATGCTGAAGAGCCTGAAAGAGCAGAGGTCTTTGTTCTACGGCTGTTGTCTCAATCACTGAGGCCTACCAGGAGGCTTCATGACCTCACTGTCCCCTTGCCCACCAGAGGACCCCAGGAGGTGTTGTGTCATGGTTGGGCACTTGAGCTTGCACATCCCCACCTGCACACTGCCCCCAGGAGCAGCCCTGGGCAAAATATAGGGGAAAGGATCTCCCTTCTCAGGAGCTGGGTGTCTGCGATCGGCCATTTTGCTTGATAAAACACATCAAGGAGAGATTCGGCATCAGAGTCACCTGCATGTTGCCTTCGCCTACCTGTAATCAGTGCTTCCAACTTTCTGCTCTAATCAGCCCCCAGCGAATCTTTCTTGCTAACAGCCCTCAGTGGGACCCATTAATGCTCTGTGTAACTTTGGGTTCTGCTTCTGACTTTAACTTCTTGAAAGTTTTGTTCAGTCTCCTCTTAGTAACTGAGGCAGGTGGACTCAGCACCAAATACACCATGGGGCTCATTAAAATGAAAAACTTCCTGATGAATCTCTTCTCTCCTCATAATCTTCTTCAAGTCTGGTAAGGCTAATTGCAGAGGTTTCAGAAGTGTAGCTGAAAGTCGGAGACCTTCATAATATGAAATTATTTCTGCTTCTAAATTTTATTTTTATTATTATTATTTCCCACTTACAGAGTAAGTGGCAGGAGCATTCTCCAGGTGATACTGATCCACAGTGTCCCTCAGTGAAGTCAGGACACGCAGGAAAAGCAGTGTCCCAGGGGTCAGATGTTGTACACATAGTCTTCCTCTCCATCTCCTCAACCCTGCCATTGCTCTCATCAGCCACCTGGGAATTCCATCACCCTTGCTAAAGCTAAAATGTTTCCACTAAAGTCTGTAAGTGATTTGTACAGCTCATATGCCTCAATTCCCACCTGCTTTCCTTAGACAACTAGCTACAAATAGACACAGTGGTTTGGAGTTTTTCTTTTCTTCTTTTGATTGTAAACAAACAAAACATAAAGAATGATATAGTTTCATAAAAAATAATTAAAATCCTCCACAGTATGCTAAGTCTGAGCTGCCTCCAGTGAGGCCCACTTCCCACAAGGGAGCTTTACTAGAAATTTTGGGGATAGAAAGGAAATGGTAGCTAGAAACACAATTCATGACTTGGCTAAAGGGAGAGACTAGTAAAACTTGGAGCAAGCTCGAAACTCCTGAAGTGCAAATCAGTAGTTTGGTATCTGAATGAACCAAGAGCAACGAGAGGTGGAAAACTGGAAACAACGGAAAATTGCAACGTCCAGCTAGTGATGTTAGAAAATATCTTTTTAATCAGGCCATGTGGAAACAGAAGAGAGAGCCATGCAGCTCCTGGGGGTCCTGGGCCTTGCTGGGGGTTGTGCCGCTCTCGGGGATCCCTGACCAGGCTGTGCTGGTCTACAAAAGTCTGTGCTGAGACAAGGAGGAGCAGGAAGGTTGGTGGTAGGGATGTTCCCCAACTCCAGCAGCTGCAGAGGTGGGAGCTGGTCACCTCCCAGATTTCTGAATGAGCCAAAATGCAGGTCCTGAGGCACTGCACTGTCTTAAAGGTTCTGCACTGGAGCCTGGGCAGCAGCCCTGCAATGTGTGGACATGTCCAGAGAAGCTCAGGGTCAAAAATGTGGGAGATGCAGGGAGCCAGGGCTGTCCCTTGAGAGAACCAGGATGCTTGTGGGTACCATGGACTCTACCCAGGGGAGAAGCACTGTCCTGAAGTGATACTGAAAAGCTCAAGGACGAGCTGTGGTCAGGAGATGAAGAACATATATTTCCCCAGGCTCAGCCAGAAGGAAATCTGGCCAAAACTAATGGGAAATGGGAAATCTTCCTAGGTTTGATACCTGGCCTCACCCATGGCTTGGAGCACAGCAAGCACAAGGGTCCTGAAGAAAGCCCTCTGGAGTATGCATGCTAAGGACACGTTTGCTCTTTTCTGAAGTACCATCTCTAATTTAAGCTCCTCAGACCAAGCTGAAGACTTCTAAAACCAAAGAGCCTGCTCTGGTGCCTTATGGGAGAAGGTTGCATGCTGTTTCATATTATCCTATACTCTGCTTCTACAGAAAGAGCGACCCATGGCAGAAATCCATGATTTTGATCCTGTCCTTGAAAAATGCCAAAAAAACTCCAAACCGACCCCCATGCCCCAGGGAACTGCACAGGTCTCCCCAATGCAGATACTTGTCAGTGCGGGGCCACAGAATTGGCCTCTCCAGTGCCCCATCTGTTAGATTTTAGAGCCTTTGGCACCGTCTGGAGACATTCCTGAAGGATTCATCAGAACCTTTTGGAACATAGCTGGGATGAGGAGCAGTGACTGCTCTAGGACATGAGGAGAAATCTCTGGGCTTTCTCGCTGGCTGTGCCATCTCCATGGCAGTGACGGGCTGAGCCCTCCGATGATACAAGCTGAGGTAACAGTGGGATGTCCTGTATCACAGGGAGGTCTCCCCAGTAACACAGCAGTGCCCTCACTTCCCCACAAGTTCTGGGAGGTGCTGGTCACTGCTCATGTCCTCCCCGCTGCTGCCCTTTAGAATTGGTCCATAGGTAGGAGTGGGGACAGGAGGGAGTAGGACCCTTTGGGCCACTTGTTCACAGGTAGAGGAGGAGGGACACATTGGAGAGAAGTTTTGGATGACAAGACAGGAGGAGCATCCTTTTTGGCAGTTGAACAGGTGAGGCAAGGCCAAGGGGGCAAGCGAGATGGAGGACTCAGACCACCAGACCAGATCACAATTCCTTGTTCCCGGTACTACAGGGGCTACTGGGGTAAGGGCTTTGGGAGCTCCTTCCCAAGGTGTTGGAGAGAGATTATTAACAGCAAAAATGGGTGTGGATCCTGGGCTGTGGAGGTGGCTGACAAAGGTGGGGGCTGCCACAAGAGCCCTGCCTGAGGGTGTCATCTGGCTCAGGAGACAACGTGGCAGCTGGGTCCTGTAGCTGGGGCTGCCCTGAGCCCCAAGGCTCCTGTGGGGGCAGCTGCATCCCCTTGTGGAAGTTGTGGGGAAATATATGGTCAGGTTTCCCTGGGAGTGGGTCCCCCTTTGCGATGGGGCTCTGGCAGGAAAGGAGTCCTGTGTCCTGGAGCTGGGGCATCCTGCAGCTGCCGTGGGGCTCTAAAGGGCATAGGCAGATTTTTTTCTCTTTTAGTAACTGCTATCTAAAGGATGTTTTGCTGCACTATGAGCATTGTAAGGCCACAAGGAGAGTTGTGGAGGCTGTTCAGGAGCTGGCTCAACAGTGGAGAAGGCAGGAGGGGCTGCAGCTGGCAATGGGCATGTGGTCGGGGTGTGGGCAGGGAGGTCACAGCTCTCTGCGAAAGCTATGCCAAAAAATGACCAGTGTCAGATCAGTTCTTTGGCAGTAGCTGACAGGCAGGCAGGGGGCACATGGCTCCACTCTTGATGACGAGGTCACTTGTGCTAATGAGGCAGAAGCAGGTCCATGGCTGGGCTATGTGCTTTGGAGCTCACCTCTGCCAGAGCAGCTGAGAGGTCAGCATTTGTGTCATGGCCGGAGAAGTTCTCGTGAGGTGTCTCAGAGGGTTATTGATCTGTTACCTGATAGGCCAGCAGTAGCAAATGGCTGGGGAAGTTATCTTGAGGAAACCTTTCCCATGAAAGCCCTTAGAGCAACAGCAGGCACCTGCTAGGGGTATGTGCTTGTGAGGGCATGTGAGGCAAAAGAGAGAGACGAGAGCTGGCCTGCTGAGCCCTGGGGAGAGCACTTGCTCTCTGCTTTCTGGAGGTGGGAAGTGCCCGGCTGTTCACAGGCAGTGCCTGTCGCAAAGCCTTGGAGGACTAGAAGGGAATGGGAGGGCAGGAGTGTTGGGCTTTGTGTGTTTGAGGGCCCCTGGTGGGTTGCTGGCCTGCTGCCATGTCCAGTACTGTCCCTGGTGTGTCCCTGCTACAGAGGCGCATGTTGGCTGGCCACCCTCCGTGATACATTGGGGCAGCGTGTGCAGCACATCACAGCAGCTTCATTGCCTGTGGTGGAAATGAGGGTGTCCCCAGTGCTGGGCTGCTCTGACGCGGAGCAGGTGTCTGGAGAGAGCCGGGCTGTGCATGAGGAGCCCTGCCAAGATGGGGAGGAAAGGGTTAGACAGGAGCATTTGTGCTGGGGCAGTGGCAGTGGGCACAGGAGGCAGCGTTAGGCAGTGTTCGAGAGCAGAGCAGCAGGCACAGGCCCTCGATGAGCAGGGGAGGCACTGCAGGAAATGGTCTCAGCACCAAGGCAGGACGGAGAAGGTGCAAAGCAAGGTCAGCAAGTAAGGCCAGAGGAAGGCCAGGAAGAGATCTGCGTACCAAATGGAGGTGCAGCTGCTGAGTGCTTCCGTCAGTGGGTGTCCTGAGATGTAGGCTCCACTGCCCCCGGATGTCCTGCAATAACGTCCTGCTCGATAGCCATCGATAGCCCTGCTGCCCACGCAGGGGTGTGTTTGTGGCCAAGGACGGCCTCCAGGGAGCCTGCAGAGAGCCCTTGGCTGCAGCCAGCTGTGAAGCCTGGCAGACTGGCAGGGGCCCGGGAGCCTCTACCTCTTCTGCTGCCTTTGGGCGTTGTGACTGCATTGTTGGATGACAGCATGGTGACATCAGGAACCTGGGGCCACACCGCAGCCTCTCCTGCCAGGGGTCTGCTGGCCCAACATCAGCGGGAGGTACAAGGCCCCTGGGGTGACAGCCCTCATGCAGTCCCTGTCACCAGGACGCCAGGGCAGCTGAGTCTCTCCGTGTGTGGCCATGCATCTCCTGTGGGTGGCCAGGAAAGCCTGCTGGGCTCCTTTCTCTGTGTCCTGTGCACCAGGGTGGCCCTGTCACCACAGAAAGCGCAGGAGTCCAGCCACATCCTGGCATGGTGAAGTGGCTTCTCCCACAGGTGCACAAGCAGCCACGTAGATGAGCAGAGCTGGATAGTGTACCAGCAGCTGGACAGGGGGTACTTACGGGCAGAGGTGGGTGTGCTGGAGGTAAGGGGCAAGCTAAGTTCTTCTAGGCACCACAGCATGGCCTAAAGTGCCCTGGGTGCAGGTTCCTCTGCCTACCTGCCTGCCTCACAGCAGCAGCGCCAGTGCCCGAGCCAGCACGGTTCTCTGTCTTCAGGACAGAAGAGCGGCAGGTCCAGGAAAGCAGTGCTCTCTCTTCTAAACACGTTTCTGATGGGTTCAACCTCTTGAAGGTTGCACAGTGGTTACTGTGGCTGTCAGCAGGAATAGCGGGCACTGAGATTGCTGCTGCCAGGCCTCCCAGCTGCTCATGTATGCGGTATGAATCACTGGTGCATAGGACTCTCCAAAATGTCAGGACCTAAGCCACATCTCTGCAGTAGCCTCCTGAAGCAGGCACTTTCTGACTGACCAGCTGCCATCAAGTCTGTTGAAGACAGTCAACTCATGGAGCTAGGGTGTGCTTACAGGTGTGCTCACAGGTGTGCTCAGCTGTCTGGGTGAGGTGGAACTCAAGTCAGCTTTCACATTAAACTTTCTGACATTGATGTAGGTGACCAGAGACTGAGAACCTTTTGCCCTAGCCAAGCTGGCCAAGCACACATGAGGACATTTATCTGGTTAATGGATAAAGCCTTTTGTGAACAACATTGTCCTGGCTTCTCTCCTCCACCTCTCTTGACAGTGTCAATGAAAGGAAATGGTAGTGAGCAAGGCTCTGGAAGCACAAAGAATTGAGCCCTTTCTGGAGCTGGAGCCTGTAGGAAAGTTCTGATTTTCCAAGCATCGTGGGCAGTGCTGGGAGTGGTTGGCATAGGCGGCATTTCCTGCAGTCAGCCTCTCTACTAAAGCTGGCACTCAGCCCCCTCACAGCTCGGCAGGAGGTTTGTGCGGCCTTGCATGTGCACCATTGCCTTATTGTGTGAATGCCACCGTGTTGGGCAGCTCGTTGCACAACTCTCCAAGAGCTGGCCAATACCTCTTTTGGGGCATGCCTGGTCTTTCTGCAGGAGACTCAGCTGGATATGTGCGGACCCATTTTCTCATTGTAGCTCTGCTATTGTCTAAGCGCAGCAAGGGCCCACTGCACCCTTCAAGACTGGGAAGTGGGAGCCAAAGATAGTCACATGGCTGGCATGGGAGGGACATCAGCAGCCAGGGCCCCCTCCCACATTACACACCTGAGGCGAGCGAAGTAAACCCAGAAATGGTAGCCAGATTCAAGGATGTATCCAGATCATCTGTCATGTTCATGGTGATGGGACAGGCAGTGAGACAAAGAGTACCTTTTCTGGTATCTCACCTCCTGGCCTGTAGTGCGTGATCACCTCATCTAGCCCCTGCGCAGCCCAAGCTGTGCCCCATGCAGGCTTCAGCAGACACCATGCTCTGGGATCAGCCAGGGGTATCGTGTAGAAGAGAAGCCATGCAAGGCTGGCCTTTTCCCCTCCATCAGGATATAGAGACATGCAAAAGGATGGAGCTGGTCATGGACCACCCCACAGGTGGGGTGCATTACCAGCCCTGGAAGGGCTGGCCTGGAAGAATGCCATGGGGAAGCTTCCCCGCTCTGTGCATATGTAGGGAGAAGATCTGTGGGAGATCTGGCAGTGAGTCAGGGGACTGGCAGAGTGCGTGATCGCAGCCCCAGAGTGTGTTCTCTGCACACTGACCAAACTCCTGTCAAGGTCAGACGTGCATATTCCATCTTGTCAACAATGTCGAGCTGCTTCACAGCCAGTGGCTGCTCAAGCTGAGCACAGCTGAGATAAGGAAATAGTTCTGGTAGATTTAAGGGGTCCTTAGGGTACAACAAGCTGAGTCCCACCTGGGTTTCTGACTCATACTTTCAGCTGCCTCCCATCAGCAACCCTCCTAGGTAGTTCCCAAGCAGTTTATAGTGTAAGTCTTCTATTAAATCTATCCTGACTAAGCTTCCACGATCCTTGAGTACCCACTCTATGCTGGTATCTGACCCTCCTTTTTCTTCCCTGTGGTCACAGCACGTAGCACAAGAAAAAACCTGAGCTCTTCTCCTCTGCACTCACCATGTCTTGGTGCCTTTCCCAGGACACCTGCATCTGCCCTGCAAGCAGACACCTCTGTGCTCCCACACTGTCTTTCACATGCAGTAGCTGCCTGCTGGCATTTCTCCTCACCCAGGCCCTGTACTGCCCAGCTCAGCCCCTCCCCACCTTTTCCCACCTTAACCCTGGCTGTCTGCAGATCTTCTGGGCAGCCCTTCTACCCAGGACAGTGCAAGAGTCCTGGGCCTGAGGTGCCTCAGGCAGCTGCAGTAACACAGCAGCCTGCCTCACACTGACAAACATAGCAACAGGTTTTCATTTATTCCTCCTCACAAGCACACAATTGCTCCTTTGCTCTTCTCTACAGGTGTCCTTGCTCCCCAGAGAGCCTTTCCCCAGGTCAGTGGGTTGATCCTGGCCTGGTCTGCCATTTTCACACCCCTCTCCTAGGCTCTGCATAGGCCCTGGTCTGGCAGAGCTGTTCTGCAGGTAAGTCGGCTGTGGGGGCCCCATGCTGATCAGGGAGGCGGCTATTTGACCAGTATCACTGCATCTGACAACCTCCCACCCAGAATCTCTGGCTGTGGAGGATGGATGGAGCAATCATGGGACATTTCACATTGCTCCGGATTTATTCAGAGGTGTCATCAGACCCAGCCCACTCCCTCTCCTGAGGGACATGTGGGGCATTCCTTGCTTTGGCCCTTTATATTTACTTTACTCTGCTTGGTTTGGGGAGTCTCCACTCACTGCCCATTCCAGGCACATGGTGCCCCTGGAGATGCCCTATGCTCTCTGACTCCATATCCCTTCCAGAAGGATGGTCATCTGTCACCAGCCCTCCAATATGTGGGACAGTCCCGAGCAGACACCTCTTGACCACTCACCCTCTCCAGGCACCCTGGGCACTCGCAAGTGACAGTTAAATCCAGCCCTCATTCCCACACACATCACCCAAAAGAGATGATGCCCCTTAGCCCACGGAAAATGTAAGCACAAAAACAGGGCCTTTTTGGGTGTAATTCCCTGAGTGCATTCTTGGCTCCAGCTTTGGAAAAAGACCCCAACATTCAGGCACAGTACTCAGAAGACCCTCTTTTATTACAGAGATGCTACTTGGGAGGCCAGCTCTGACACAGTGATAGGCAGATTTACGGAAGGCCTCTGGGTGAGAAAGACAAGGTTTGTGCCTCCAGAAATGTGGGAGGAATTCAGACATTTCTACACAAACATGACTATCACAGACAGACCTCCCAAAGCACAAGAGATGCTGGAGATATAAACTGGGAATCAGTTGTGATGAAAGATGGGCAGCTCATTGCTGCTGAACTAGTACCATCTGGATCAGTTTCCTTGCTGCCTGCTGGAGCTCCTTGTTCCTCATGCTGTAGATGAGAGGGTTCACTGTTGGAGGCACCACTGCGTACAGAACAGCCAGCACCAGATCCAGAACTGGGGAGGAGATAGAAGGTGGCTTCAGGTAGGCAAACATGATAGTGCTGAGAAACAGGGAGACCACGGCCAGGTGAGGGAGGCACATGGAAAAGGCTTTGTGCCGGCCCTGCTCAGAGGGGATCCTCAGCACAGCCCTGAAGATCTGCACGTAGGACAGCACAATGAAAATGAAACACCCTAAGATTAAACAGCTAATAATCCCAAGAAGCTCAACTTCCCTGAGGTAGGAGTCTGCGCAGGAGAGCTTGAGGATCTGGGAAATTTCACAGAAGAACTGGTCCACTGTGTTGCCTTGGCAGAGCGGTAGTGAAAAAGCATTTCGAGTGTGCAGGAGAGCATTGAGAAACCCACTGGCCCAGGCAGCTGCTGCCATTCTGACACAAGCTCTGCTGTCCATGAGGATCCCATAGTGCAGGGGTTGGCAGATGGCAACATAGCGATCATAGGCCATGACAGTGAGGAGAGAATACTCTGCTGAAAACAAGAAGAAAACTAGGAAGACCTGGGCAGCACATCCCAAATAGGAAATGGACCTGGTGTTCCTCAGGGAATTGGCCATGGATTTGGGGACAGTGGTGGAGATGGAGCCAAGGTCAAGGATGGAGAGGTTGAGGAGGAAGAAGTACATGGGGGTATGGAGGCAGTGGTCACAGGCTACGGCTGTGATGATGAGTCCGTTGCCCAGGAGGGCAGCCAGGTAGATGCCCAGGAAGAGGGAGAAGTGCAAGAGCTGCAGCTCCTGGGTGTCAGCGTACAGCAGGAGGAGGAACTCACTGAGGGAGCTGCTGTTGGACATTTTACACCTCCTGAGCTTGGGGCACTGTCCAAGGAAGAACAGATAGACGCAATTTAGGACACACTTCTCTGAGCAAAGCTCTTTCAACCACCCCCCCCTGCCCCCAAACACACACACATTAGCACTCCCCATCTCAGCAGCAGCATCACTGAGCTCCATGGCTTAAACTCTGGTTTGTGCTGGCTGAGCTTGCCATGAGGAGCAGCAGCCTTTGCCCATGGGCTCCCGAGGAGTCAGCCCTGACCTACAGCACTGAGTATATACGAACAGACGTGACTAAGATTTATATTCCCAGTTCCAGTCAAATTTGATCCACTCCATTCTGAACAATGTAGGTTCATGAAGAGTTTCAAGGCTTTTTTTTGGTTTGTTTTCTTTAGCTGACTTTGACCCTGTCACACCGGAGGAGGATTCTTGGAGGTAGAAATCATCCATACTTCTGCTGCACTCAGAATGACCATTTCTGATTCCAACGAGGCAAAAGGATTCACTCCGTCTTTGGTGTAGAGGGAGGAGCGCTGGCTTGTTCCCAGGTGCCCTCTGCCCCTATCTCAGAGGTGGAGAACAATTGCAAAAGGGTTTTTCATGTTACCAAAAAGGGAATGGCACTGTGGAGAGCAGAGACATCCACTTCCAAAGTGCCCACCAGCACTCTTTCCAAGGATATGTGTGTGTGTGTGTGAGGGGGGATATTCAGCCCTCCCCTTCTGGCCAGCAACACATCGGGCTCCTTCCAGTTGCCCACATGCAGTCTTGCATTTCCGTGTTCTCAGAGTCTAGGTGCTTCTCCCTAAGGCACCTAGGTTACACCCAGCTGCAACGGGAGAGCTGTGCCCTTCTGGAGGGCAGATTGCAGCCCAGCCAGACACCCCAGGGAAATGGTTGAATGTCCTAAGGGTGTTGAGGATGTTCAGAAGAGAGAGTTGCCTCCTGTCTGGGCAACTGCATTGTCCAGAGCCCCAAAGGTTAGAGGGGGACTTGGGCATCTCACTGTTAAAGACATATCTTCATGGCAGGACCCACATAGTCGGTGTCTGAACTGCATCAGAAACCACCCCCCCCCATGCCTAGAGAGCCCAAGGGGAAGGACAAGGGCAGCATGGGCAGGTAGGAAAGAAACAGGGAGCAATGTCATGATATTTATGCCAAGGGAAGCAGGGACAGGGAGGAACAGAGAGACACTCAGATGTGTCTCCTCTCCTGGATGTCTGACTGCTGAGGAAATGACTCATGTCCTATACCCCATATCCTTGAGGGACGACAGCTGTATTGGGTGGGAGAGGAGAGGCGGCACTGGAGTGGATAGTTTCCTCTCACACTTTGGCCATGGCTCTGCTGCCTAAAGCCGTCCCTGCAGGGAGCTGTGTCTCTGTCCCCATGTCTCTTCTCTCTCAGTGATCACAGACCCCATCCCACATGCTGAGCATTCAGCTCTGCCCTGCAGAGAGCTCCCGTGGCAGGGCACTGTCCAGGGACACCTCCAGGTTTGTAGAAGCTCAGGAGCAGGTGAAGCAAACCTAGCTGAGGCTGGAAAGGTGATGCTGACTCTATCTGTAGGCTTCAGGGTAGATGAAGGCATTTGCCAAGTCCCTCCCAGAACTGCTCCTCTCTCAGTGCCACTGTACTGCAGCCTCAGTATTCTTTTAAACCTGACACATCCAGTCCCATTTCACCGCACCCAAACAGAAAATAACTGAAAGCACCAACTCATGAAAGCACCTTCTCTTTCAGCTCTCCCCTGCCTTGGCATTCCTGCTGAAAAGTCACCTCTGGGTATGACCCCCAGCCCTGTTGCATGCACTAGCCTCTCCATGGAAGAAAGCACCTGCCCTACCAGGGGTCCCTCCTTTCACCCATAGCTTTCACCCTGCAGCATTGTGTCGAGCTGCCAGGCAGGCTGAGTGCTGACCCTCGCAGGCAGCAGAGTCCCTGCCCGAGGCACACAGCACCCTGGGGCACAGAGACTCTGCTCTGAAGGACAGTCCATGCCCACCTGGGTGCACAGCCAGGCTTCACACACCTGCAGCCATCCCTCCAAGAAAGGAGCAGGGTGATGTGTCCCTCGGACCTCTCTTCCTTCCTCTGGCAGGGAATCCTTGCTCTGAAGCATCTCCCCATCCTCCACACTCACGGGATGGGATGGGCTTAGAAGACTCCTCCAGGAAACACATCAGCATTGCCCTGGAGCCAGAGACTTACCATGCAAAAGGCTGTGAAGATTTCTCCCACAAGGAGCTCTCCTCCGACCTCTCACTCTGCACTGCCTCTCACTTCTGTCTTCTCTCATCTCATCTCTACAGTGGCAGGCAGTGCCCAGAGTCCTGCTGCTCTTTGCAGAGGAGCTGCCTTGGGACACAGCCATCTCTCTGCAGGGCTGCCAGGCTGCCATGAGCAACCTCTGTCCCTAAAATTGGCCTCAGCACAGGACCAGCTGAAGGCAGGAGTTGTTCTGTCCCTTGTGATCCCTCCTCCTGGGAGATGTTCCCTCAAGTAGGCTAAAATAATCACCTGTATTCCCTTTCTAAAGAGGGCAGAGAGACTAATTCCAACATTGCCATTTCTTTCATCAGAGGATGGCTGTCTATGATAAGTGGAAATGTCCTCAGCTGGAAGCTCCTCTTCTCATCTCCTAACTAGGCGGGACACCCAGACAGGGACAAGAAGGGAGTTCATTGACACATGGTTCAGTCAGTTTCGGCATCACATCCTGGTTTAGAAGACCTTGCGTTGCATTTAGATTCTGATCGCCCTATTCCCCCTGTGAACTCCACAAACACACAGGAGGTAGGATTCCCCCTGCCAAAACTGAAGGGAGCACAGCACAGAGGTCTGCATGCGAGCTCCTTGTCTCAGCTCCCATTCTAATCACTGGAGATGGAGGCTGGGAGTCAGTTGCTCACACACAAAGACTTGGTGACAGTGGAAGAGACAGAGGTCATCCCAGGCATGTGCCAGTGTCTGCTTGCTCTGATGGAGTGACTGGGAGCCTTGAATCCTCCTAGAACATCAGGTGGGGAAATATCTTGGTCATCTGCAACGATGCTATGAAGCTGAGACTAATGAAAATTCCAGTGTTACGAACAGCAGTTCTACTTCAGTGCAGACACGTGATTTCAAATGGCAGGGGTGTCCAGCACAACCACCTGTCTCTACCAGATATACCTGGGACCTAAAGGAAAACCATGCCCCTTTGGAGTGATTGCTGGGCAAGTGCCCCAGGGCATCTGGGGTTTCCTACATGTGCCCAAACAAACGAATAGCAACACTGGGGACTGGGTAATGAGGACCTAAGAGTAGTGGTATCACAGGTTGTCCAGGCTCACAGACTTCTTCAGCAATACTTTGTCCTGCCTGGAGATTGGTTCGTCTGTCATGGGCCGCAAGGTGTCACACAGTCAGCTCGGGCAGCCAACTCCACTACTACTATTCCTGTATGGCCCAGCTGTGTTCCTCCCTGGCCTTGGGCACTGCAGGGTTTGCTCTCTTAATGGGAACCTCCTTTCACCATTACATTGCCACCTGCTATCCATGCCAGTAAGCCACCACTTGCACTCAAAGCCTTTGCATACATAAGGTCTTTGGTGACACGTGACAAATCTTTGGTCACCCCTACAGCAGAGGTACTGAAGCCAGAATGTATGCAAACACACACAGCCTGGGGTGCAGGCAGGAGCAATGCACAAGCTGTCACAAGATCATCACCTGGTTGGAATAACAGAGATATGGTGGGATTGCTCGCATGACTGGAGTCCTTCAATGGCAGGTACAAGTTCTTCAGGAGGGACCACCGCAGAACATGAGGAGGGGGGTGCCCTACGTGTGAAGGGATAGCTTGGATGTAGGGAGCTCTTCCATGGGATGGACCAAGGGAGGCAGCTCTGCAGGACAGAAGAGCTCAGGAAAACCAGCAGATCATTAAGGAACACGTCTGTCAAGAACAAGAATGCTCCTTAAAGAAGAGTTTGTAAAATTGGCTCTCTATTGTCTTGTAAAGGTTGTGGAGATCAGGGAAGGTCCCAATGAGCAGAGAAAGGAGTGTGTTGTGCCCATCTTCAAAAAAGGCCACAAGGACAAATCAGGGAGCTGCAGGCCTTTCAACCTCAATCTGTGGAAGAGTGTGTCATAGAGCCAGCCTCTCCAGTCACATGTGTGGGCAGGAGAAGAAGGTGCCTGGGAAGAGTCAGCATGGATTTACTGAAGGTAAATCATTCTTGACCAACCTGATTGCCTTCTGTAATAAAAGACTTGCACATGTGGAGAAGAGGAGAGTAGTGGATGGTGGCATGGTGACAGAGACAACAGCTGCAGAACAAAGACCTCTGCTCTTTCAGGCTCTTCAGCATGCCAGTGCCCTCCACTGTCTCCACTAGACTTTCCTACACTGTCCCATGCCTGCTGCTGGGTGCCTGCAGACTGTAAACACTCAACCTGCTTCCCCACCTTGCTCCCACCTCGGGATCTCCCTCCCACTACTGATGTCTCCCTGTCCTCACTGACTGTTCCTTGAAACACAGAGCCAGGGACTGATCACAGACTCCCTCTGGGTGACCTGTAGCACCACAGCACTGCTCTTTGAGTGACACTGATTCCCGTTAATGTCTGGTTTGATCTTCCAAGCTGCAGATTGTGATGCTTTCCCCTTCTTATGCTGCTTCCCACTAACAAGAAAAGTGCCTGGGAGACCCACGCTGAGACACAAGTGCTGACACGCTGGCATGGATAGCAGGTGGTAATGGAATGGTGAAAGGAGGTTCCCACTAAGACAGCAAACCCTGCAGTGCCCAAGGTGACAGAGAAAGGGCTGGGCTGTGCAGGAATGCCAGGAAGGGGACTGACTGCGTGAGCTGGCTCTGTGACACTGTTGGGCATTTGACAGATTTCTTGAACCAGCCTCCAGGAAGGACAAGGTGCCACTGAAGAAATCCCTGGGCCTGGGCAGCCTGTGATCCAGCTATCTTGAGATCCTCATTAGTCCAGTCCCTGTTTGTATCATCTGGTGGGGTGAGAAGAGGTTCAGTGGGAGGAGAGCAGGAAGTGTTTGAGACATGGTTTCCCTTTAAGTGTCATGCTGTATGTGCTAGAGACAGGTGGCTGTGCTGGACACCCCAGGCATCTGACGTGGCCCTGCCAGCCCATTTCTGTGTCATTAAATGAAGTATCTGCCCTGAACTGGCAGACAGGTGTTCGTAACATTGGACTCTGCCTGTGTCTCAGCTTCACAGTGAGTGGAGCTCTAGTTGTAGCAGGCATCTAGTGTCATTTCAGATGGCTAAAGAAATTCCTCACCTGGCCCCATACAATGCTCTAGGAGAACATGGGTCTCCCATTTGCTGCAGCAAAGCAAGTGGTCATTGGTACATGCCTTGTACCAACTTCGTGTCTTCAGCTGTCACCAAGTGTTTGTGTATGAGCAATTGATTCCCCCCCTCCATCTCCACTGACTGCAAAGGGAGCACAGACAAGGAGCTCTCATGCAGATACCTGCCGATTAGGGGGAGGCATAGGAGGAGGAGTAGGAAGATTTTCCAAATCAACAACTGGCTACACTGCTGGTATTGGCAACAGGGTTTTGGATTCTATGACCATGGAACATGGCTTGAAGACCAACAGCTGGTGGGGAGAGATGGGCTTCACTTCACCAAGCAGGGCACATTTGCCTTTGCAAACAGGTTGGCCAGTCTAGTAAAGAGGGCTTTATACTAGCTAGAAGGGGGGTGGGGGGGTGTCATACAGATAGGGTAGATAACAAAACACAAGTTGGGTTGGGGGTTCTCCAATGGGTAAATCCAGCTAGGGATGTGTGTTTGGGACATGGCTATGGGCGACCCCCGTACACCCTTCATGGGAAACCTGCATGCATGACTACCTCTCCGAAATGCAGGTATACCAATGCATACAGCATGGGGAACAAACAGGAGGAGCTGGAGATCTGTGTGCGACTGCAGGGCCATGATCTCATTGCAATCACAGAGACATGGTGGGATAGCTCACATGAGTGGAACGCTGTCATGGATGGCTATGTGCTTTTTAGGAGAGACAGGCCAGAAAGATGATGTGGTGGAATTGTTCTTTATGTGAGAGAGGAGTCAGTCGAGAGCTTATGGGTAAAGATCAAAAGTCAGGCTAACATGGGGAACACTGTTGTGGGTGTCTACTACAGGCCACCTGATCAGGAAGAGGAAGTTGATGAGGCCTTCTACAGACAGCTGGAAGTAGCCTGAATATCACAGGCCCTGGTTCTCCTGGGGGACTTCAACCACCCTGACATCTGCTGGAGGGACTACACAGCAAGGCACAAGCAGTCCAGGAGGCTCCTGCAATGCATTGTTGATAACTTCTTGTCAGATATGGTGGAAGAACCTATGAGGAAGGGTTCTGGATCTTGTCCTTACCAAAAAGTTCTGCTGGATCTTGTCCTTACCAGCAGAGAGGAACTGGTTAGAGATGTGAAGGTTGGGGGCAGCCTTGGCTGCAGTGACCATGAGTTGGTGGAGTTCAGGATCCTGCAGGAAAGAAGTAAGGCAACAAGCAGGACTGCAACCCCGGACTTCAGGAGAGCAGACTTTGGGCTCTTCAGAGACCTGATTGGAGGAATCTCATGGGTTAGGGCTCTAGAAGGAAGGGAGGGGCAGGAGAGCTGACTAGTATTCAAGCATCACTCCCTCCAAGCTCAAGAGCGGTGCATCCCAGGGAGAAAGAAGTCCAGCAAAGGGGGCAGGAGACCTGCATGGATGATCAAGGAGCTCCTGACAAAACTCAGAAAGAAGAAGAAAGTACACAGAATATGGAAGAGGGGACAGGCTACTTGGGAGAATTATTGGAATGAAGCCAGAGTATATAGAGACGCGACTAGGAAGGCTAAGGCCCAGTTGGAATTGAGTCTGGCAAGGGATATCAAGGACAACAGGAAGGGCTTCTTCAAATACATCGTTAGCAAGAGGAGGACTGGGGAAAATGTGGGCCCGCTACTGAATGGGCAGGGGCCCTGCTGACAAGGGATACGGAGAAGACAGAATTACTGAATGCCTTCTGTGCTTCAGTCTTCATTGCTAAGGGCAGCCCTCAAGAATCCTGCAGCCTGGATGTGAGGGAGAAAGTCTGGAGAAGGGAAGACTTTCCTTTCATTGAGGAGGATAGGATTAGAGACCTTCTGGCAGGCTAGACATCCACAAATCCATGGGCCAGATGGGATGCACCCATGGGTACTGAGGGAGCTGGTGGATGTTGTTGCCAGACCGCTCTCCATCATCTTTAAAAGGTCCTGGGGAACTGGAGAGGTACCTGAGCACTGAGAGAAAGCCAGTGTCACTCCAGTCTTCAAGAAGCGCAAGGAGGACCCAGGCAACTATAGGCCAGTCAGCCTCACCTCCATCCCTGGAAAGGTGATGGAACAGCTCATTCTGGATGTCAGCTCCAGACATATGGAGGAAAAGAAGGTGATCAGGAGTAGTCAGCATAGATTCCCCAAGGGGAAATCCTGCTTAACCAAGCTGATAGCCTTCTATGATGGAATGACTGGCTGGGTAGATGAGGGCAGAGCAGTGGACGTTGTGTACCTTGACTTCAGCAAGGCTTTTGACACTGTCTCCCATAACATCCTCCTAGAGAAACTCAGAAAGTGTGGGTTAGACGAGCAGACAGCGAGGTGGATTGAGAACTGGCTGAAAGGCAGAGCTCAGAGGGTCATCATCAGTGACATGGAGTCTGGTTGGAGGCTTGTTGCTAGTGGAGTTCCCCAGGGCTCAGTACTGGGTCCCATCCTGTTCTATTTATCAATCAATGACCTTGATGTGGGGATGGAGTGCCTCCTCAGCAAGTTTACTGATGATACCAAGCTGGGAGGAGTGGCTGACACACCTGAGGGCTGTGCTGCCCTTCAGAGACCTGGACAGGCTGGAGAGCTGGGCAGAGAGGAACCTCCTGAGGTTCAACTAGGGCAAGTACAGAGTCCTGCACCTAGGGAGGAATAACACCATGCATCAGTACAAGGTGGGGGCTGACCTTCTGGAGAGTAGCTCTGCACAGAAAGACCTGGGAATGCTGGTGGATGACAATTTGACTCTGAGCCAGCAATGTGCCCTTGTGCCCAGGAAGGCCTATTGTCTCCTGAGGTGCATTAGGAAGAGTGTTGCCAGCAGGTTGAGGGAGGTGATCCTGCCCCTCTACTCAGCCCTGGTGAGGCCTCATCTGGAGTACTGTGTCCAGTTCTGGGCTCCCCAGTCCAAGAGAGACGTGGAGCTACTGGAGAGAGCTGGAGAGAGTCCAACATACGACTACGAGGATGATCAGAGGGCTGGAGCACCAGCCCTACGAGGAAAGGCTGCGAGAGCTGGCCCTCTTCAGCCTGGGGAAGAGAAGACTGAGGGGGGACCTTATCAATGTGTATAAGTACCTGAAGGGTGAGTGTCAAGGGGGTGGGGACAAACCATTTTCAGTTGTCCCGTGTGACAGGACAAGAGGCAATGGGCACAAATTGAACCACAGGAAGTTCCGCCTGAACGTGAGGGGGAATTTCTTCCCTGTGAGAGTGACGGAGCACTGGCACAGGTTGCCCAGAGAGGTTGTGCAGTCTCCTTCTCTGGAGATCTTCAAGGCCTGCCTGGATGCAACCCTGTCTACCATGCTCTAACTGACCCTGCTGAGCAGGGGGGTTGGACTAGATGATCTGCAGAGGTCTCTTCCAACCTTACTGATTCTATGATTCTATGATTCTTTGCCATGAAAGACCCTAGCGCAGCAGCAGGAACCTGCTGGAGGTATGTACTTGTAAAGGCATGTGAGGCAAAAGAGGGAGATGAGAGCTGGTGTGGTGAGCCCCGAGGAGAGCACTTTCTCTCTGCTTCCTGGAGGTGGGAAGTGCCTGGCTTTTCACAGGCAGGTCTTATCCCCCTCATTCAGCACTAGTGTGGCCACATCTGGAACAGTGTGTCCCAGTGTGGGCTGCCCAGGGCTGGAAGAATGGGTACCAACTGGCGATGGTCCAGAGGCGGTCTCTCCAGATAGGACTGGGGTCCTCAAGAACTTGGCCTTTATGGAGCGTCTGAGGGACCTGGGCTGCTTTAGCCTGTTGAGGTGGAGGCTAAGGTCAGTAGAGTACTGTACTGACCTTAGTATACCTCTTGTGACTGGAACGTCACCATAGACAGCTACGTGCTTTTTAGGAAAGACAGGTCAGGAAGGCGAGGTGGTGGAGCTGCTCTTTATATGAGGGAGCAACTGGAAGGTATGGGGTGGAGGAGGATGCAGTCAAGAGCTTATGGGTGAGGATTAAATGGCAGGCTAACATGGAGGGCACTGTTATGGGTGTCTGCTACAAGCCACTTGATCAGGAAGAGGAAGTCGATGAGGCTTTCTACAGACAACTGGAAGCAGCTTCATGATTGCAGGCCCTGGTTCTCCTGGGGGACTTCAACCACCCTGACATCTGCTGGAAGGACAACACAGATAGGCAGAAACAGTCCAGGAGGCTTCTGCAGAGCATCAATGATAACTTCTCCTCAGTGGCTCCTCCATCACCTGTGTCAAGGAGTGTCCTGCTGGACCTTGTCCTAACCAACAAAGAAGGACTGGTTGGAGACATGAAGGCTAGGGGCAGCATTGGCTGCAGTGACCATGAGGTGGTGGAGTTCAGGATGCTGCATGGAAGAAGTAAGGCAATAAGCAGGATTGCAACCCTGCTTCAGGAGAGCGGACGTTGGGCTCTTCAGAGACCTACTTGGAGGAATCCCAGGGGTTAGTGCTCTAGAAGGAAGGGGAGTCCAAGAGAGCTGCCTAGTATTCAAGCATCCCTTCCTCCAAGCCCAAGAGCGGTGCATCCCAAAGAGAAAGAAGTCCAGCAAAGGGAGCAGGAGACCTGCATGGATGGGCAAGGAGCTCCTGGCAATACTCAAACAGAACAAGACAGTACACAGAATGTGGAAAAAAGGACAGGCCACCTGGCAGGAATATAGGAACGTCATCATAGTATGCAGGGATGTGATGAGGAAGGCTAAGGCCAATTTGGAATTCAACCTAGCAAGTGATTCAGGACAACAAGAAGGGCTTCTTCAAATACATCAGCAGCAAGAGGAAGACTGGGGAAAATCGGGCCCCACTGCTGAATGGAGTGGGAGCCCTAGTGACAGAGGACACAGAGAAGGCAGAATTACTGAATGCCTTCTTGGCATCAGTCTGCTGAGCCCTCAGGACTCCCAGATCCTGGAGATCAAAGAGGAAGTCTGGAAAAAGGAAGACTCTCCCTTGGTCAAGGAGGATCATGTTAGAGGTCTTTTAGGCAGGCTTGACATCCACTAATCCATGGGCCCTGATGGGATGCACCCACGAGTACTGAGGGAGCTGGCAGGTGTTATTGCTAGCCTGCTCTCCATCATCATTGAATGGTCATGGAGAACTGGAGAGGTGCCTGAGGACTGGAAGAAACCAATGTCACTCCAGTCTTCAAGAAGGGCAAGAAGGAAGGCCCAGGAAACTACAGGCCAGTCAGCCTCACCTCCATCCCTAGAAAGGTGATGGAACAGCTCGTTCTGGATGTCACCTCCAAGCACACAGAGGAGGAGAAGGTAACCAGGAGTAGTCAGCATGGACTCACCAAGGGGAAATCCTGCTTAACCAGTCTGATAGCCTTCTATAATGGACTGACTGACTGGGAGACGAGGGCAGAGCAGTGGATGCTGTCTACCTTGACTTCAGCAAGGCTTTTGACACTGCCTCCCGTAACATCCGCGGTAAACTCAGAAGGGCAGGCTGGATGAGTGGACAGTGAGGTGGATTGAGAACTGGCGGAAAGGTGGAGCTCAGAGGATCGTCATCAGTGGTACAAAGTCTAGTTGGAGGCCTGTACTATAGCTAATGGTGTCACCGAGGTCTCAGTACTGGGTCCCGTCTTGTTCAGTTTGTTCATCAATGACATGGATGAAGGGACAGGGTGCATCCTCAGCGGGTTTGCTGATGATACCAAGCTGGAAGAGTGGCTGGCTCACCTGACTACTGTGCTGCCATACAGAGAGACCTGGACAGGCTGGAGAGTTGGACAGAGAGGAACCTCATGAGGTTCAACATGGGCAAGTGCAGGGTCCCGCACCTGGGGAGGAATAACCCCATGCGCCAGCACAGACTCGGGGCTGAGCTGCCAGAAAGTAGCTCTGCAGAGAAGGACCTGGGAGTGCTAGTGGACGACAAGTTGACCATGAGCCAGCAATGTGCCCTTCTGGCCAAGAAGTCCAATGGCCTCCTGAGGCGCATTAGGAAGAGTGTCCCAAATCTGCATTCTTCTACCCAGTGTGCAAGCAACTAATAGACACACTGGGTCGAGATACTTATTTCATTTCTGCACAGAGATGGATACTATGTGGTAGATCCGCAAAGTTAGCACACCTTCTCCTTTTCTCGTTCTTTATTTATAAACAGTCAGTATATGAATGAAGTACATACAAGTATAAATAAATGTATATATAAGGGATCTCATAGCACAAAGCGCAGCCATTGGTCTAGCACTGGCCGATCAGTCAAGGCTGCACAAGTGACCCTACAACAACAAAGAGCAGCCACATGACTACCATGGACCTGTCAAGCCCTGAGGAACAACTGACCCAGCAGCACAGCCAGCAGCAGTGGCCATAGCACTGCCCTGGGAGAAAGTGAGGCAGAAGTGACCTCAAAAACACACACATCAACCACATGACCAGCCCTGTCCTATCAGGCACTGGGGCACAAAGGACCTCAAAACTACCACCAACAGCCCTGTCGCCAGCACTGGGTGATCAGGCACTGAGGCACAAGCGACCTTGTATAAGAAACAGCAACAGCATGACCATCACAGGCACAAACAGCAGTCACGTGTCTCCTTGCTGCCTGCCATTTACAGGTGCACAGGTGGCTTTACACTGTGTATCAAAAGACTTTGCTTGCTGCTTGCAGATCCTGTTCTGAGGAAGTAGTGACTTCACAGTCTTCATCAAAGCTGCGTGCCACCAGCTGGCCTATCAGATCGTAAGGCAAGTGTGACCTCACAAGCAAAAACAGAAGCCACATTCCTACCACTGGCCGCTCACATAAGGAACAAAGGTGACCTCACACTCGGCAATGAAGGCATGGGCTTGCTGCTGAGGCACACCAACGTCAGAAGCACAAACAGTGCTGATCTCCATACCACTGCTCTATCAGGTGCTCATGCAGAAGTCAGCTCCAAATCAGAAACAGAAGCAAGGGCTCAGTTTTTTCAGCAACAACGACCTCAGATTCTGCATTGAAGCCATGTGCTTGCTGCTGGCTAATCAGGCACTGAGGCACAAGTGACCTCACAGGCATGAAAGCAGAAATGTGCTTGATGCTGTTCCTTGAACCAAAAGTCACCTCTCCAAAACAAAAACAACAAGGTGGCTGCTGGTGGCCTAGTCAATACTGAGGCCCAATAACACAACCATCAGCAATATGCATTGAGCTGGAGTGTCACCTTCTGAGGCAGAAGTGACCTCACAGGCAGCCATGAAGCCACAGATCTGCTCCTGCTCTGTTGGGGACTCGGGCACAATTGACTTAACCAGGCACAAACAGCAGCCATGTCCATGCTGATCGCCAATCGCATACTGATACATAACTGACCAAAAAAGCACAAACACAGCAATGGGCCTGCTCCTCATTTGTGAGACACTGAGCTACGACGGACCTCAGCATGTTCACACAAACACACAAAGCCAGGTTGGTCTAACAGGTTCAGAGGCACAGCTCACCTCACAAGCACAAGTGGCATATACGTGCCTGCTGCTGGTCTTCCTGGGACTGAGGCACAAGTGACCTGAAAGGTGCAGACCTTCACAGAGCAGAAGCTCACCTGGGCAATGCTCATGGCCCTTGATTATGCTGTTAGCACTCCAAACATAACAGCCTTCTGCAAACAGCCTTCATCTCCTGCCAAGACTCTCTCCAAGTCCTGGACAACCCCACTCTCTTACACAGGGCACATACCACAAAAAGCAACAATTGGTCTGGCTTTTCCTTTAGTACCATCAGGTCTGAGCTGCGAGCCTTTGCCCTGCGGCACCTACACAAGGACAGCAGGATGCCACTTCCATTTCTTGTGCCTCACTAGAGAGATCGGCTGAGGGAGCAGCTTCATTGGAAGGGGTGTCTGACACTGACAGATCAACTCAGCACTGCATCAGCCATCAACCTCATGCCAGACCTCTGCTGTCCCAGCTAGTCTACAAACACACTGACTCTACCCCACACAGCTGGCTGGTCTGTTAGATGCAACCAAGTGCCAGCAAGGAGAGATGCGTGCAGTACATTCATCATTTGCACACTCCCCCAGCACTGCTCTGCTCACTGCCTTCCCTTGCCACCTCAGCCCACGCAGGGAAGCTCTTGCACTCACACCCAAGGGTGGCCAAGGCATTTTAGGCTCACAAGGCATGTGCAAATGATCAGCACAAGAGCAGGAACAGAGCTGGGTCCTTGGACAATTTTGCTGTTTTCAGAGGGGAAAAGCCTGTTTTCTTTGGGCAGAGCAGGCTGCTGCATTCCACCTCCATCCCTTCAGGAACCTGCACCTAGGGATGGAGGGATAGGGATTTTGTTTAGGAATAAAAATGTTAGAGATACAATGTAGAAATATTGGAGAATCCTGAAGGCCTCCTGAGCTCAAAATAACCTCGGTTCCTTTCCTTTAGTTACTTGGACAAGGAGACCTTGTGAAGGGGAAAAGGGGGCAGAGGCTTTGAAGCGAGGTCCAAGTAATGAGACACCCTCAGGCTGGAGGTCTGCTGGTGTGCCAGCTATCTTCGCTGCACAAGCTCTGCAGCACGAGATGAGGCCCCACAGCTGGGTTCAGAGAGCACTGAGGGCTGGGTGCCATGGGCAACCTAGCTCTGGGCACATCTTCAGCTCTCGCAGAGCCAGGACCACAAGGGCTATGAGATTTCCTCAATTTAAGCTACAAAGGCTTTGGGGCACCCAGACAAAGGCAGTCAAGAGATGCTGGCATTTATTATAAGGGACTTTGACTCATCGTATAAGGCACCAACAGTCTTCTAGGAAAAATGGGCACCAACCCACAAAACCAACCCGGCTTTCTGTGAACATGCTGAGGTCTGTCGTAGCTCAGCACCTCGCAGACGGGGTGCAGGCCCATTGCTGCTGTTTGTGCTTTTGTGGTCAGTTGTGTATCAGTAAGTGATTGGTGATCAGCATGGACATGGCTGCTGTTTGTGCCTGGTTAGGTCAATCGTGCCTGAGTCCCCAACAGAGCAGGAGCAGATCTGTGGCTTCATGGCTGCCTGTGAGGTCACTTCTGCCTCAGTAGGTGACACTCCAGCTCAATGCATATTGCTGATGGTTGTGTTTGTGAAGTTATTGGGCCTCAGTATTGGCTAGGCCACCAGTAGCCACATTGTGATTTTTGTTTTGGAGAGGTGACTTTTGCTTCAAGGAACAGCATCAAGCACATTTCTGATTTCGTGCCTGTGAGGTCACTTGTGCCTCAGTGCCTGATCGGCCCTCAGCAAGCACATGGCTTCAATGCAGAATCTGAGGTCGTTGTTGCTGAAAAAACTGAGCCCTTGCTGCTGTTTCTGATTCGGAGCTGACTTCTGCATGAGCACCTGATGGAGCAGCGGTATGGAGATCAGCGCTGTTTGTGCTTCTGACGTTGGTGTGCCTCAGCAGCAAGCCCATGCCTTCATTGCCGAGTGTGAGGTCACCTTTGTTCCTTATGTGAGCGGCCAGTGGTAGGAATGTGGCTTCTGTTTTTGCTTGTGAGGTCACACTTGCCTTACGATCTGATAGGCCAGCTGGTGGCACGCGGCTTTGATGAAGACTGTGAAGTCACTACTTCCTCAGAACAGGATCTGCAAGCAGCAAGCAAAGTCTTTTGATACACAGTGTAAAGCCACCTGTGCACCTGTAAATGGCAGGCAGCAAGGAGACACGTGACTGCTGTTTGTGCCTGTGATGGTCATGCTGTTGCTGTTTCTTATACAAGGTCGCTTGTGCCTCAGTGCCTGATCACCCAGTGCTGGCGACAGGGCTGTTGGTGGTAGTTTTGAGGTCCTTTGTGCCCCAGTGCCTGATAGGACAGGGCTGGTCATGTGGTTGATGTGTGTGTTTTTGAGGTCACTTCTGCCTCACTTTCTCCCAGGGCAGTGCTATGGCCACTGCTGCTGGCTGTGCTGCTGGGTCAGTTGTTCCTCAGGGCTTGACAGGTCCATGGTAGTCATGTGGCTGCTCTTTGTTGTTGTAGGGTCACTTGTGCAGCCTTGACTGATCGGCCAGTGCTAGACCAATGGCTGTGCTTTGTGCTATGAGATCCCTTATATATACATTTATTTATACTTGTATATACTTCATTCATATACTGACTGTTTATAAATAAAGAACGAGAAAAGGAGAACGTGTGCTAACTTTGTGGATCTACCACATAGTATCCATCTCTGTGCAGAAATGAAATAAATATCTCGACCCAGTGTGTCTATTAGTTGCTTGCACACTGGGTAGAAGAATGCAGATTTGGGACACTCTTCCTAATGCGCCTCAGGAGGCCATTGGACTTCTTGGCCACAAGGGCACATTGCTGGCTCATGGTCAACTTGTCGTCCACTAGCACTCCCAGGTCCTTCTCTGCAGAGCTACTTTCTGGCAGAAAGCCTCATCGACTTCCTCTTCCTGATCAAGTGGCTTGTAGTAGACACCCATAACAGTGCCCTCCATGTTAGCCTGCCATTTAATCCTCACCCATAAGCTCTTGACTGCATCCTCCTCAACCCCATACCTTCCAGTTGCTCCCTCATATAAAGAGCAGCTCCACCACCTCGCCTTCCTGGCCTGTCTTTCCTAAAAAGCACGTAGCTGTCTATGGTGATGTTCCAGTCACAAGAGTTATACTAAGGTCAGTACAGTACTCTACTGACCTTAGCCTCCACCTCAACAGGCTAAAGCAGCCCAGGTCCCTCAGACGTTCCATAAAGGCCAAGTGCTTCAGGACCCCAGTCCTATCTGGACAGACCGCCTCTGGACCATCGCCAGTTGGTACCCATTCTTCCAGCCCTGGGCAGCCCAAACTGGGACACACTGTTCCAGATGTGGCCATACTAGTGCTGAATCGAGGGGGATTAAGACCTGCCCTTCTCTGGGTGGCCATGCTCTTCCTAAAACAGTCTTGTATGCAGCTGGCCTTATTTGTGGTGAGCATGCACCACAAGCTCATATGGCATCCTTCGTAACATCCAGGTCCTTCTCCTCAGGATCTGCCCTCTGCCAGTGAGGTCTCTGCCTGTTCGGATGCACATGTTGTTCTGCCCCACTGATGAGCCTTTCAAACAGGACAGGGTCCAGTGTATACCCCTGTATACTCCACATTTAACTGTCATCCCGGTAAAGCATGACTCATTCCTGAAAATGCTCTGAGCTCAATCATCCAACCAGCCTTTTGCCCATCTGAATGTCTACTGGATATCCACTACTCTCCTCTTCTCCACATGTGCAAGTCTTTTATTACAGAAGGCAATCAGGTTGGTCAAGAATGATTTACCTCCAGTAAATCCATGCTGACTCTTCCCAGGCACCTTCTTCTCCTGCCCAGACATGTGACTGGAGAGGCTGGTCTATGACACACTCTTCCCCAGAGTGAGGTTGAAAGGCCTGCAGCTCCCTGGTTTGTCCTTGTGGCCTTTTTTGAAGATGTGCACAACACACTCCTTTCTCTACTCATTGGGACCTTCCCTGATCTCCACAACCTTTACAAGACAATAGAGAGCAGCCTTGCTGTCCTCGCAGTCAACTCTCTCCCTGTCCATGGATGCCAGCTGTCCACTGCCATAGGTCTCTGTAGGCTGAGTTCTAGAGACTTAGGCCCTGTGGGTTGGTTTTCTCCTCAGGAGTCCTGACTCTGGGCACAACAGCTCAGAAAGTCTTGTTGGTGAAGGCTGAAGTCAGGAAGGACCTGACTTCCCTAGACCAATCTACATCTGCTTTAACTGGAAATCTCTGCCCCATTCAGCAGTGGGCCAACATTTCCTTTTATATTTTTTTTGCTATGATTGCAGCAGTAGCAGCTCTTCTTCCTGTCCTTCACGTCCCCTGCAGGTGTCTCTCCCAGTGGAACTTTAGCTTTCTTAGTGCCATCCCGACTTTGCTGGACATTGTTTCCAAATTCCTCCTTTGCAGCCTCTACCTTCTTCCCCTTTCCATATGCTGCCTTATACCCCTGGAGCTCGTGTGTGAGCTCGCTTTTTAACCAAACCAGGGTCCAGAGATGTCCACCAATTTTACAAACTCTTCTTTAAGGAGCATTCTTGTTCTTGACAGACGTGTTCCTTAATGATCTGCTGGTTTTCCTGAGCTCTTCTGCCCTGCAGAGCTGCCTCCCTTGGTCCATCCCATGGAAGAGCTCCCTACATCCAAACTACCCCTTCACACATAGGGCATCCCCCTCCTCATCTTCCCTGGTGATCCCTCCTGTAGAACCTCCTGCTGTTGAAGGACTCCAGTCAGGCAAGCAATCCCACCACATCTCTGTTATTCCAGCCAGGTGATGATCTTGTGACAGCTTGTGCATTGCTCCTGCCTGCACCCCAGGCTGTGTGTGTTTGCATACATTCTGGCTTCAGCACCTCAGTTGTAGGGGTGACTAAAGATTTGTCACGTGTCACCAAAGACCTTATGTATGTATGCAAAGGCTTTGAGTGCAAGTGGTGGCTTACTGGCATGGATAGCAGGTGGTAATGTAATGGTGAAAGAAGGTTCCCATTAAGAGAGCAAACCCTGCAGTGCCCAAGGCCAGAGAGAAACACAGCTGGGCCATGCAGGAATCGCAGGAGTGTGGTTGATGGCCCGAGCTGACTCTGTGACACCTTGGGGCCTGTGACAGACTTGAACCAATCTCCAGGTAGGATGAAGTGTCACTGAAGAAGTCTGTGAGCCTGGGTAACTTGTGATACCACCACTCTAAGGTCCTCATTAGCCCAATCCCTGCTCTCTTTATGTAGCAGGGTGAAAAAGTGTTCAGTGGTCAGAGACCTAGAAGGGTTTGTGAGTACAGGGCCTAGAGCAGAGGCCCTGGTGTGATGTGCCTGCCATGTATACAGCACACTTGGATGGAGATGGGATGGGCACATGTAGAAAACCCAAGATGCCCTGGGGCACTTGCCCAGCAATCACTGCAAAGGGGCTTGGTTTTCCTTTAGGTCCCAGGGTGGATCTGCTAGAGACAGGTGGTTGTGCTGGACACCCCTGGCATTTGAAATAGCCCTGCCAGCCTATTTCTGTGTCATTAAATCACATGTCTGCACTGACCTACTACTACTGTTTGTAACACTGGAATTTTCATTTGCCTCAGCTTCATAGCATCATTGCAGATGACCAAAATATTTTCCCACCTGTTCCGCACCTGATGTTCTAGGAGGATTCAGGGCTCCCAGTCAATCCACCAGAGCAAGCAGACACTGATACGTGCCTGGGATGATCTCTGTCTCTTCCACTGTCACCAAGTATTTGTGTGTGAGCAACTGACTCCCAGCCTCCATCTCCAGTGATTAGAACGGGAGCTTAGACAAGGAGCTCGCATGCAGACCTCTGTGCTGTGCTCCCTTCAGTTTTGGCAGGGGGAATCCTACCTCCTGTGTGTTTGTAGAGTTAACGGTAGGGATAGGGGATCTGAATCTAAATGCAATGCAGGGTCTTCAAAACCAGGATGTGATGCCGAGATTGACTGAACCATGTGTCAGTGAACTTCCTTCTTATCCCTGTCTGGGTGTCCTGCCTAGTTAGGAGATGGAACTAGGAGCTTCCAGATAAGGACATTTCCACTTACCATAGACTGCCATCCTCTGATGAAATAAATGGCAATGTTGGAATCAGTCTCTCTGCCCTCTTTAGAAAGGGAATACAGGTGATTATTTTAGCCTACTTGAGGGATCATCTCCCAGGAGGAGGGAGCACAAGTTACAGAACAACTCCTGCCTTCAGCTGGTCCTGTGCTCCTGTGCTGAGGCCAGTTTTGGGGACAGAGGTTGCTCATGGCAGCCTGGCAGCACTGCTGAGAGATGGCTGTGTCCCAAGGCAGCTCCTCTGCAAAGAGCAGCAGGACTCTGGGCACTGCCTGCTGCTGCTGAGGAAATGAGATGAGAGAAGACGGAAGTGAAAGGCAGTGCAGAGTGAGAGGCCAGAGGAGAGCTCCTTGTGGGAGAAATCTTCACAGCCTTTTGCATGGTAAGTCTCTGGCTCCAGGGCAATGCTGCTGTGTTTCCTGGGGGAGTCTTCTAAGCCCATCCCATCCCATGAGTGTGGAGGATGGGGAGATGCTTCAGAGCAAGGATTCCCTGCCAGAGGAAGGAAGAGAGGTCTGAGGGACACATCACCCTGCTCCTTTCTTGGAGGGATGGCTGCAGGTGTGTGAAGCCTGGCTGTGCACCCAGGTGGGCATGGACTGTCCTTCAGAGTAGAGTCTCTGAACCCCAGGGTTCTGTGTGCCTGGGGCAGGGACTCTGCTGCCTGCGAGGGTCAGCACTCAGCCTGCCTGGGAGCTCCACACAATGCTGCAGGTTGAAAGCTATGGGTGAAAGGAGGGACCCCAGTTAGGACAGGTGCTTTCTCCCATGGAGAGGCTAGTGCATGCAACAGGGCTGGGGGTCATACCCAGAGGTGACTTTTCAGCAGTAATGCCAAGGCAGGGGAGAGCTGAAAGAGAAGGTGCTTTCATGAGATGGTGCTTTCAGTTATTTTCTGTTTGGGTGGGGTGAAATGGGATTGGATCTGTCAGGTTTAGACCTGGGACTGAGGCTGCTGGACAGTGGCACTGAGAGAGGAGCAGTTCTGGGAGGGACTTGGCAAATGCTTTCATCCACCCTGAAGCCTACAGAGAGAGTCAGCAGCACCTTTCGAGCCTCAGCTACGTTTGCTTCACCTGCTCCTTAGCTCCTACAAACCTGCAGGTGCCCCTGGACAGTGCCCTGCCTCTGGGAGCTTTCTGCAGGGCAGAGCTGAATGCTCAGCATGTGGGATGGGGTCTGTGATCACTGAGAGAGGAGAGACGTGGGGACAGAGACACAGCTCCCTGCAGGGATGCCTAAACAGGCAGCAGAGCCATGGCCAAAGTGTGAGAGGAAACTATCCACTCCAGTGCTGCCTCTCCTCTCCCACCCAATACAGCTGTCTTCCCTCAAGGATATGGGGTACAGGACATGAGTCATTTCCTCAGCAGTCAGACATCCAGAAGTGACACTCCTGAGTGTCTCTCTGTTCCTCCCTGTCCCTGCCTCCCTTGCACAAATACCATGACGTTGCTGCCTATTTCTTTCCTACCTGCCCATGCTGCCCTTGTCCTTCCCCTTGGGCACTCTAGGCATGGGGGGGGGGGGGGTGTTGATGCAGTTCAGACACCGACCATGTTGCACCTGTCATGAAGATATGTCTTTGACAGTGAGATGCACAAGTCCCCCTCTAACCTTTGGGGCTCTGGACAATGCAGTTGCCCAGACAGGAGGCAACTCTCTCTTCTGAACATCCTCAACACCCTTAGGACATTGAGCCATTTCTCTGGGGTGTCTGGCTGGGCTGCAAGCTGCCCTCCAGAAGGGCACAGCTCTCCCTTTGCAGCTGGGTATAACCCAGGTGCCTTAGGCAGAAGCACCTAGATCCTAAGAACACGGAAATGCTACTGGGAGGCTGGATGTGGGCAGCTGGAAGGAGCAACGATGTGTTGCTGGCCAGAAGGGGAGGGCTGAATATCCCCCCCCAACACACACACACACACATATCCTCAGAAAGAGTGCTGGTGGGCACTTTGGAAGTGGATGTCTCTGCTCTCCACAGTGCCATTCCCTTTTTGGTAACATGAAACACCCTTTTGCAATTGTTCTCCACCTCTGAGATGGGGGCAGAGGGCACCTGGGAACAAGCCAGCGCTCCTCCCTCTACACCAAAGCCAGAGTGAATCCTTTTGCCTCGTTGGAATCAGAAATGGTCATTCTGAGTGCAGCAGAAGTGTGGATGATTTCTACCTCCAAGAATCCTCCTCCGGTGTGACAGGGTCAAAGTCAGCTAAAGAAAACAAACCAAAAAAAAAGCCTTGAAACTCTTCATGAACCTACATTGTTTAGGATGGAGTGGATCAAATTTGACTGGAACTGGGAATATAAATCTTAGTCACATCTGCTCCTATGTAGGCAGTGCTGTAGGTCAGGGCTGACTCCTCGGGAGCCCATGGGCAGAGGCCGCTGCTCCTCATGGCAAACTCAGCCAGCACAAACCAGAGTTTAAGCCACAAAGCTCAGTGATGGTGCTGCTGAGATGGGGAGTGCTAATGTGTGTGTGTTCGGGGGCGGGGGGGTGGTTGAAAGAGCTTTGCTCTGAGAAGTGTGTCCTAATTTGTGTCTATCTGTGCTTCCTTGGACAGTCCTGCAAGCTCAGGAGGTGCAACTTGTCCAACAGCAGCTCCATCAGTGAGTTCCTCCTCCTGGTGTACGCTCACACCCGGGAGCAGCAGCTCTTGCACTTCTTGCTCTTCCTGGGCATCTACCTGGCTGCTCTCCTGGGCAATGGCCTCATCATCACAGCCGTAGCCTGTGACCACTGCCTCCACACCCCCATGTACTTCTTCCTCCTCAACCTCGCCCTCCTCGACCTTGGCTCCATCTCCACCACTGTCCCCAAATCCATGGCCAATTCCCTCTGGAACACCAGGTCCATTTCCTACTCAGGATGTGCTGCCCAGGTCTTCCTGGTTTTCTTCTTGTTTTCAGCAGAGTATTCTCTCCTCACTGTCATGGCCTATGACCGCTACGTTGCCATCTGCCAACCCCTGTACTATGGCACAATCATGGACAGCAGAGCTTCTGTCAGAATGGCAGCAGCTGCCTGGGCCAGTGGCTTTCTCAATGCTCTCCTGCACACTGGAAACACATTTTCACTACCGCTCTGCCAAGGCAACAGAGTGGACCAGTTCTTCTGTGAAATCCCCCAGATCCTCAAGCTCTCCTGCGCAGACTCCTACTTCAGGGGAGTTGGGTTTCTTGGGATTAGTGGCTGTTTAGTGTTTGGATGTTTCATTTTCATTGTGCTGTCCTACGTGCAGATCTTCAGGGCTGTGTTGAGGATCCCCTCTGAGCAGGGGCAGCACAAAGCCTTCTCCATGTGCCTCCCGCACCTGGCCGTGGTCTCCCTGTTTCTCAGCACCGTCATGTTTGCCTACCTGAAGCCACCTTCTATCTCCTCCCCAACTCTGGATCTGGTGCTGGCTGTTCTGTATGCAGTGGTGCCTCCAACAGTAAACCCCCTCATCTACAGCATGAGGAACAAGGAGCTGAAGGAGGCAGTGAGGAAACTGTATCAGCTGGTACTAGTTGAGCAGCAATGAGCTACCCATCTCTCCTCACAACTGATTCCCAGTTCATCTCCAGCATCTCTTGTGCTTTGGGAGGTCTGTCTGTGATAGTCATGTTTGTGGAGAGATGTCTGAATTCCTCCCACATTTCTGGAGGCACAAACCTTGTCTTTCTCACCCAGAGGCCTTCTGTAAATCTGCCTATCATTGTGTCAGAGCCAGCCTCCCAAGTAGCATCTCTGTAATAAAAGAGGGTCTTCTGAGTACTCTGCCTGAATGATGTAGTCTTTTCCCAGAGATAGAGCCAAGAGTCTGCTCAGGGAATTGCACCCAAAAAGGCCCTGTTGTTGTGCTTACATTTTCCATGGGCTTAGGGGTATCGTCGCTTTTGGGTGATGTGTTTGGGAATGAGGGCTGGATTTAGCTGTCACTTGTGAGTGCCCAGGGTGCCTGGAGAGGGTGAGTGATCAAGAGGTATGTGCTGGGGACTGTCCCACAAATTGGAGAGCTTGCGACAGATGGCCGTCCTACTGGAAGGGAATATGGAGTCACTCAGAGAGCACAGGGCATCTCCAGAGGCAGTGTGTGCCTGGGATGGGCAGTGAGAAGAGATTCTCAAAACCAGGCAGAGTAAAGCAAATGTGAAGGGCCAAAGCAAGGAATGCCCCACATGTCCCTGAGGAGAGGGAGTGGGCTGGGTCTAGTGACACCTCTGAACACATCCTGAGCAATGTGCAATGCCCTGTGATTTCTCCATCCATCCTCCACAGCCACAGACCCTGGTCAGGGGGTTGTCAATGCAGTGATGCTGGTCCAATAGTCTCTGCCCTGATCAGCGTGGCCAAGGCAAAGTCACTCTTAGGCCTCACAGCCCGCTCGCCCTGCAGAGCAGCACCGGCAGACCAGGGCCTATGCAGAGCCCAGGGGAGGGGTGCAGGAATGGCTGACCAGGCCAGCATGCACACACTGATCTGAGTAAAGGCTCTCTGGGGAGCAAGGATGCCTGTAGAGAAGAGCAAGGGAGCAATCGTGTGCTTGTGGGGAGGAATAAATGAAAACTTGTTGCTATGTTTGTCAGTCCAGGGCAGGCTGCTGTGTCACTGCAGCTGCCTGAGGCACCTCGGGCCCAGGATGGCTGGTCAGAGAGTCTGCAGACAACCAGTGTTAAGGATCTGCTTGTCATGGAATCAGTGGAGACATGGAGTGACTGGCCTCCGTTTCCTTGTGCCACTGCTGGCCCCCAGCCCTGGGGCTGATGGGAAGGCTGACACCCCTCCTTGCCTCCCAGGAGCTGCTGTGCTCTTCAGAGTGCCTGGGCTGTGCGGTAAGCATCCAGTGCTCTGCAGCTCCCTGTGGCAGGCACTGCAGTGGGTCTCCCTCATCTTGAGCTGCTCTGCTGGGTGGGCTGGGGAGAGGGCAGAGGAAGTGGGAACAGGTGGGGGCGGAGCTGGGCTGGGTGGGGAGAAATGCCAGCAGGCAGCTACTGCATGTGAATGGCAGTGTGACAGCAGAGCAAATGCAGGTCTCCTGAGAAAGGCACCAAGACATGGTGAGCACAGAGGAGAAGAGCTCATGTTCTTCCCTGTGCTGTGTGCTGTGACCACAAGGCAGAAAAAGGAGGGTTGGATACTGGCATAGTGTGGGTACTCCATTAAATCAGGATAGATTTAATAGAAGACTTACACTCCAAACTACTTGGGTAGCCCTGGGAGCTGCCTGGGAACGTCGCTGATGGGAGGTTGCTGGAAGCACAAGTCAGAAACCAAGGTGGGACTCAGCTTGTTGTACCCTACAGGCACATTAAATCTACTAGATCTCTTTCCTTATCTCAGCTGTGCTCAGCTGGAGCAGCTACTGGCTGTGAAGGAGCTTGACATTGTTGATGAAATGGAATATGCATGTCTGACCTTGACAGAAGTTTGGTCAGTGTGCAGAGAACACACTCTGGAGCTGCAATCATGCACTCTGCCAGACTGACTTTTTGCCAGATCTCCCGTAGATTCTTCTCTGTACATATGCACACACTGTTGAAGCTACTCCGTGATCATTGTCCCAGACAAGCCCTTCCAGCATTGACCGCACACCACACACAACAGCTGTGAGGTGGTCTGTGGCCAGCTCCATCCTTCAGCATGTCTCTATATCCCGATGGAGGGGAAAGGCCAGCCTTGCATGGCCTCTCTTCTGCACAAGACCCTGGAAGATCCCAGAGCACAGTATCTGTCAAACCTGTGTGGAGCACACCCTGGGCTTGGCAGGGGTTAGGTGAGTTGGTTAGAAACTACAGGCCAGGTGGCCAGGTACTGGAAAAGGTTCTCTGTGTTTCATCGCCTGTCACATCACCATGAACACTCCGGAATATCTGGACACGTGCTTGAACCTGGCTACAGTGTCTGGGCCAGCTTCACTCACCTGAGGTGGGTACAGTGGGATGGGGCCCTGGCTGCTGCTGTCCCCCCCATGCCAGTCATGTGACTGTCTTTGGCTCCCAACTCCCAGTCCTCAGGGGAGCAACTGGCCCTTGCTGCATCCTGACAGTGGCAGAGTTACAATGCGAAAATAGCTCTGTGCATCTGCAGCTGAATCTCCTGAAAAGACACCAGACATGCCCAGGACGATGTCTTGTCCAACTCCTGGACAGGTGTGCAACTAGCTGCCCAACACGGTAGTATGCACACAGGCAGTGGTGCATGTGCAAGGCCTCAGAAACCTCCTGACAAGCTGTGAGGGGGCTGAGTGCTGGGTTTAGTAGAGAGGCTGACTGAGGTGAATGGTGCCTCTGCCAACCACTCCCAGCACTGCTCAGGATGCTTGGAAAATCAGAACTTTCCTACAGGCTCCAGCTCCAGAATGAGCTCAAGTCTTTGTGCTTCCAGAGCCTTGCTCAATGCCATTTCCTTTCACTGATGCTATCAAGGGAGGTGGAGAGGGGGAAGCCAGGACAATGTTGTTCACAAAAGGCTTTATCAATTAACCAGATGAACCTCCTCCTGTGTGCATCACCAGGTTGGCTGGGACAACAGCTTTTCGATCTCTGGTCACCCGCACAGATGTTGGGGGCTATAATGTGAGCATTGAATTGAGTTCTATCTCACCCAGGCACCTAAGCACACCTGTGACTCTCTCCTAGCTCCATGAGTAGAGTATCTTCAACAGACTTGAAGGCAGCTGGTCAGTCAGAAAGTGTTTGCTTCATGAGCCTATTACAGAGATGTGATTAGGTTCTGATCTTCTGGAAAATCCTAGGCACACGGATTCAAACTGACTACGCCCACAGCTGGGAGGCCTGGCAGCAGCAATCTCAGGGCCTGGTATTTGTACTGACAGCCACAGTAACCACTGTGCAACCTTCAAGAGGTTGTCCTCATGGTGAACATGCATTAAGAAGAAAGCGCTGCTTTCCTGGACCTGCTGCTCTCTGGGCCTGAACACATGCAGCTAGGGCCTTGGCACTGCTGCTGTGAGGCACGCAGGCAGAGGAACCTGCACCCATGGCACCTGAGGCCATGCTGTGGTGCTTAGAAGAACTTAGCTCGCCCCTTACCTCCAGCACACCCAGCTCTGCCAGCAGATCCCCCCTGCCCAGCTGCTGGTACACTATCCAGCTCTGCTCATCTACGTGGCTGCTTGTGGAGCTGTGGGAGAAGCCACTTCGCTGTATCAGGCTGTGGCCAGACTCTTGTCCTTTCTGCAGTGACAAGGGCACCCTGGTGCACAGGAACACAGAGAAAGGAGCCCAGCAGGCTTTCCTGGCCACCCACAGGAGATGCATGGCCATGCAAGGAGAGGCGCAGCTGCCCTGGTGTCCTGACGACAGGGGCTGCATGAGGCCTGGCACCCCAGGGGCCTTGTGCCACGTGCCAATGCTGGGCCAGCAGACCCCTGGCAGGGGAAGCTACGGCATGGCTCCAGGTCCCCGATGTCACTGTGCTGTCACCCGTCAATGCTGTCACAGTGCCGCAGGGCAGCAGAAGAAGTGGAGCCTCCCAGACCCCCTGCCAGTTTGCCAGGCTTCGCAGCTGGCACACAGATGGCTGCAGCCAAGGCTCTGCAGGCTCTCTGGAGGCCTCCCTTGGGCAGAAACGCACCCACGCGCAGGCAGCAGGGCTATCGATGGCTACCAAGCAGGGCTTTATCGAAGAACATCTCAGGGCACCGGTGCCTGCGTATCAGCACACCCACTGATGGGAACACTCAGCAGCTGCACCTCCATTTAGAACACAGACCCCTTCCTGCCTTCATCCGGCCTTACCTCCTGACCTTGCTTTGCACCTTCTCTGCCCCGCTGTGGTGCTGAGGCTACTCCCTGCCGTGCCTCGCCTGCTTGTCAAGGGCCTGTGCCTGATGCTCCGCACTTGGACACTGCCTGACGCTGCCTCCCATGCCCACTGCCACTTCTCCATCACGAGTCCTCATGTCTAGCCTGTTCCTCCCTCTGCCCTTGACCACCTCCAGCCCCCTCTTAAGAAGTCCTGCTAGCTCTAACAGCAGCTTCCCTCCCACCTTGCATGCCCACCATGGACCCGTCCTCTCAGCACAAGTCCCAGTTCCTCACATCTCTCTTGATGCCCTCTTCTCTGTGGTGAGTGAGCTCTTAATGCCAAGAGGCAGGAGTTTGATCTGTTTGCGCTGAGTGAGGAGATCATTTGTGGGTATGTAGCCTTAGTAGGCGAGGGGCTGTGGTGCTGAGCAGCCGCTTGCTCTCCATGGAGGGAGGGAGCTCACCCTGGGGCTAGGGCATGAGCCCATGGGTGCCTGGAGACAGCTGCCTTGTCCTGAGCAAGCTGATTGAAGCCATCAGGGCAAGAAATATCTTGATGCCTCGGTCTTCACATCCTAGTCCTTCAAGGAAGTTTGGGGGCTCATCCTCTCCTCTGCAGCACAGCTGAATTTGCTCTTTGTGGTGCTGTGCAGGAGACTCTGGAGGAAAACTGAGATGAACCCTCGGAGATCTTAGGGGAAGTCTTTGAGGAGCCAGAGGAATCTGAGAGGGTTCAGTGGCATAGGTGGGACCTGCTGCACCACCCTGGAGGAGGCTCTGTATGTGTGTCCTGGAAGGGAAAGGTCTAATGAGCAAGGCCAAGAGCTATCTCCTCTGGAACATGCAGCAGGACTCATGGGGGGATGCCAGAATGAGATGCCTTTGAGGGAAGACTAGAAGCCTTCCTCAGGGGGAGGAAGACATCTTTGCCACACTGGAGGAAGAACCTCTTAGCCTGGAGGCCTGAAGAAAGCCATGATGGAGAAGGCAGGCGTGGTGGGACCCTGGAACGCCTGTTTGCCAAGAAGACCAAGGCAACGGGCGTAGCATGGAGAGGTGCACCACTCTGTAGCCTCCTCAGGCCATCAGGGAGACCTGACACCCCCAAAGCCCTTGTGAGCTGGCCACACTGGTGTGCCCTTCCCAGCTTGTCGGCACTAAAGATCCTCCCTGTGGTGTTTCTGCCCCTGCACCTCATGACTCTGTCTGGCAGCCTCCTAATAATGCTGTCCATTGCCCATGAGCAATAGTTCCTCCTAGCCATGTGCCTCTCCCACAGCAACCCTTTCTTCCCTACATCCAGCATTCATTTGTTACAGAGCCTGAAATGTTGGGTGACCTCTTCTGTGCAGAGGAAATCATCTCTTTGGAAGGATGCATGGCCCACATTTCCGCCATCATCTCTGTCTGTATAGAAATCTGCCTCCTTGCTGTAACGGCCAATGACAGCAGGCCAATGACGGCTATGGCACCATCTGCAACCCTACGCACTTCAGCTGGCAGGGGCTGTGTGCACGGGAACAGGGATCCTCTACAGCCTGACTAGAATTATGATCAAATTGCCCTGCTTCACAGAATTTGACAGCTTGATCTGTGAGGAGCTGGTGGTGATCAAGCTAGCTTGCACAAAAGCCTACATTATTGAGACACTGATAATCTCCAGCTCTGAGCTCCTCTATACTTGCTTCATGGTCCCACTGGCCTTTTATGGCATCCTCCTAGTCTTACTGAAGAAACATCTGTCCAAAGGTTTGCACAAGGCCCTCATCCATAAGCTTCTGCTTATGGATGTAAGGCTCTTTCTGGGGTACTGCATCTTCATTTACTCCTGCCCTTGCACCAGCATCACTGAGGGCACTGTGATATTGGTCTTAAAACAACCATCACCTCTTGCTAAATCCCATAATCTACATCCTGGGAAATGAGTACACGATGTGGGCACTCCCCAAGCTAATGGGGAGAAAGGGAGCCACAGAGGAGAAATAAAAGCTAGAGCAAAAGCAGCTGCACTTTCCAGGGGCAGCTGCTGGTTTTCAACTTTGTCAGCAACAGGTAAATTTCATTGTGACAAATCAGCATCTGACCTCTTTCTGCGCAGACGACCCTGGTACCTCAGTTTGTGACCTGCAGGCCACGCTTACCAACCTGTGTTTGAACTCTCTTGCTCACTGAGAAATATTTTTAAAAGGGTTTCTTCCAAGATGAAGTTATCATACAAAATACGTCACTTTTTACCTTTTCTCTGGAAAGGCATTCAAAGCAATGTGCAAGGTTTCATTTTGAGATAAGATTTTAGGAAGCTGAGGCTTCCGTAATTCCTCTGCCTGGTCTTCCCCTTTTCCACCTCACCACTCTAAAGCTCTTCTAAAATTCCAGAATTCTTACTGACGGAGCAGCTAAAGATGCACGTGAAGAACTGTAGAAAATAATCCTGTCCCTACTTGATTTTTTATCACTGTCTCAAGGAGATAAGAAACAACGCTTGAATTCCATTCAGCAGGCATATCGTTTATTAATATTTCTCTCTTTTTAAGGGAGATCCCTTAAGATGAATGCCTGAAGCAGTAATCCTTTGTCAGCTCTCCATCAGAACGTTGGGTCACTCAGTTTGCAAGAGTTGCAGTGTGCAGATTTTCAGCATGGCAGCTCTTACTCAGAGGCCTTCTTCCACACTGAGCTTGTGGTCTCTTTCCTAAGTCCAAGGCATCTTGGCAGAACTCATGGGCTGCCTTCTACTCTCCCAGCGTGCAAAGTTGGTAGTAGTTCACTAAGAACATCTTTAAGAAGGCAAAGGGAGTTATGTGGCATGGGTGAACACTTCTTCTTTGTTTCCAAAGGCCACTGAAATGGACTTTGAACAACTGTGTGAGCTCCCATAGCCACACAGATCTGCTGGGAGACTAACCGGACCCACAGTTCTGCTCCCAAGGGACTTATTACATCTCTTCCAAAGCTCATACTGTCAACGACCTGGGAGGATTTAATGAATCCCTTTGTGACTCTCTCACAAGGCATGAGTTTAACATTCCTTGAGCTCTAAATCTGTCTTTCAGAAAAGCACACAGCCCAAGCTCTGCCAGTTCTCTCTGATTTCATCACAGCACGAAAGGTTCTGTGTTTGGTGTTGAGAGCAATTGAGTACCACAAGCTCTTGCTCTCCAGAACTAGCCGTTACGGGGGAGGGCTGAAGGTGTAAGTCACCTCTACCTCCCGGTTTATCTTGTCAGTGTTGAGCTTTAACTTCTGATTTCAGGGCATGTCTTCTTCATATTGGCGGGAATGCTTTAGAAGCAGTCAGGAAGTTCAGTTTCTATTTTGATTTTTGCATTGTTCATAGGGCAATCAATCGAGAAGTTGTTTTTATTTTTGTTTCTATTACATATATACGTGTATATATATATATATGTGTGTGTATGTATGTATACACACACACACACACATATAAAGTAAAGGCTTGCACTGGTTAAATATCAGGATGATCTTCCAGTACAAGGGGACCATCTGCTCAAGATAACTTGGGAGGGACCAGAAAACAAAACACAATCCAAGCCAAAGGAAACCCTGCTTGTGCCGTTGCAGGAATTATCAGTGCCTCTGGCTAGAGGAATTTATGGACAGCGATAGAAAGGAAGAAATCTGTTTATCCATCTCCATTTTTTTGATCAAAATTTACTTTTTCTTTTATGGAGAAAACACCCTGGAATGCAACTCTCAATCATTCTTTTTCTGGACACCCCTGGAAACAACATAAGTAAGCTCACCTTTCCTCCCTACTCTCTTTCATTTGGGGTGTGTTGCAGGGAGAAGGGGCTGAGGCATCGACTGGAAGGAGAACAACACTTCTGCTTGGTTACTTTTCAGTTATTTTTGTAAAATCTTCAGTACAGGAGAAAATCAGGCATCTGAATCTTTGGAGACATCAATGTCTGTCTCTCAGTAGACTCTAAATGAAGATGGGAGCCTCTATGCATGTCCTTGGCAACTTCAGAGCCCTATGAAAATAGTCATGGGAGTTGTAACAGGTGAAAATACTAATGCAAATCTACGTTCTACAAGCTTGTGCCTCCACCTGTAACAGCTGCAGACCACTTCTGGGGTATTCAGCCATTTCTGGAGCATCTACATGTTGTTAGAAGTGTAACTATCTTTCCGGTGCTTGGTTAGCGCTGTTCTCAGAAGCTCAGCATCTCAACAGCAAGGAAACCACAGAGGCACTGATTTCCAAATACAAGAACCCTGGGTTCCTGCTCAGAGGGGGCTTCATCCTAGCAGACTGTGGAGCTTTGACATGTCCTGCCATTTCCATATGATTATTTCTGCCACGCTCTTGAACCATGCACTGTAAACAAGCTTTCTCCTTTGTCGGACAGGGTTCCTATACGATGTCCTCTCATCTCACTGCTATTCCAAAGACAAGATTTTGTGTTTGTGTCTGTGTACTTTCAATGATTTTGCCAAAATTTTTAAATTTGCATTTCAAAATGAAAATAAAATCACACAAACACTGGAATATGGAACGGACACAGATATTCAAGGTGACTGAATTTGTGCCTGCAGGTGTTGCATTGCTTGATCCCTCCTAAAAAGAGCAGATATCAAGCAGCTAAGGTTCCTGGCTGGTTCCTGACTGAAAAACAGGTGAATCTGTTCTCCCCAAGCAAAGTCACAGCTGGGAAAGTGAACTGCACACTCAAATGAATTTGCAGAAAGCTATCTAGCAGGAAAAGAAGGAGTCATACCACTCTCAGGGACTGTGCTGGGTGTTCTTACACCAGCTTAGGGAGGGGGGTGGAAAACCAGACAAGACTTAACAAACAGCAGCAACAAACAAGTGTCTAGGGTCTTAAAAATGATCTTTTAGTGAAAGCCTACTTCCCCAGTCTATGAGATCTATGAAGAAGTCAGCAGTGACTTCCCTAAAGTCTATTCAGATGCCATCTCACTAAACTGCAATGACCAACACAGAAGCCTTCCACCAGTCATTTGATTTCTTCTACAGGGAAGGAGGAGGAATATCTGCAGGCACAGATTCATCCATTTTATGTCTGACAATTGCAGACAGGTAACGTAAACCAGACTCTTGAAATCAGGAACGATGGCTCCTGAGATACATTCCACAGGGAGGCAAATCTTTCTGCTCTCTGATAGCTCCTGAGTAAGTCAGAGAAGTAGGTCAGCTTGCAGTGCATTGTCTGGAAACTGAAGAAATCCCAGAGTCTCCCTTGAAAGCCTGTTGCAGGACTCGCTTGGCATTCACACTTGAATCCTGCTGCTAATATTAGGCATCACCTTTTGGGTGAAACTTCGAGGCTTCGCCCTGTTCTGTCTTTATTCCTCCATATAGCTCAAGTTTGTATGATCGCCATCATGTTCTGTCTTCTCATACCATAAACTCGATTCTCCTTTCACTGTGTCCTTTCTCCTAGGTGCAACACAGCCGTCAACACGATGTGGCAGAATCACACGATGGTGAGTAACTTCTTCCTCTCAGGACTCACCACCAGCCATGTGGCAGAGCTGATCCTCTTCACCTTCTTCGTGGTTATCTACGTGCTGATTATTTTGGGCAATATTCTCATCATCTTCACAATTGCACTTGACCAGCATCTGCACAGTCCTATGTACTTCTTCCTCAGCAACCTCTCCATCATTGACATCTGCCACTCCTCAGTGGTGATGCCCAAGATGCTGGCTGACTTCCTGGTGGACAAGAAGAGCATCTCCTTTGAGGAGTGTGTGGCCCAGATGTTCTTCCTCCACCTCTTTGCCTGCACAGAGATCTTCCTCCTCACCATCATGGCCTATGATCGTTACATAGCCATCTGCAACCCCATGCATTATGGCACCATCATGAGCTGGAAGATGTGCCTCCAGCTGGCCACGGTCATGTGGATGGGAGGGCTGATACATTCTGTGTCTCTCACTGCCCTGACCCTCAATCTCCCATACTGTGGTCCCAGTTCCATTGACAACTTCTTTTGTGATGTCCCCTTGGTCATTAAGTTGGCCTGCACAAACACCCATGTCTTAGAAATGCTCATTGTCTCCAACTCAGGCCTCATCTCTGTGGTCTGCTTCCTGGTGCTGGTGACTTCCTGCGTGATCATCTTGATCTCACTGAGGAACCATCTCTCGGAAGGGCAACACAAGGCGTTATCGACCTGTGCTGCTCACCTGACAGTGGTGACGCTTTTCCTGGGACACTGCATTTTCATCTATCTCAGGCCAGCCAAGAGTTTAGCTGCAGACAAAGTTGTGTCCGTTTTCTTCACGGCCATCACCCCTCTGATGAACCCCCTTATCTATACCTTTAGGAATGAGGACATGCAAAATGCTTTGCGAAAGCTGTGTAAGCGGCAGATTGATTCCCAAGACAAGTGACACTGCTGGGTGTCCCCTCCCTCTGGAGTATTCTCTGGGCATGTAGCTTCAGGTTTTGTCTTCTCTGCACCCTTAGCGCTGAGTTGAAAGCAAACAATGCCACTGGGTCTCATCCAGTGGAAGTTCTTTGAGGGATGCTTTAAGCTCATTCATTAGAGGGAAAGTGTTGAAATATAAATGCCAAGGTTGTTCTAGATTATTAAACTCTAAGGACCCAGATCTAAGGTTGTTAATCTGAACAGCCTAAGTGTGTTTTGCAGTAACACTTCTTCCATTCCAAGGGAACGTATCCCTTCACCCTGGGTACTACTAGAAGGAGTTAATGCTTTAGCAAACACAAGACCGCTTATTCAGTTTCCTCTTCTGGTCTGTGTGGTTAGCCTGAATTTGAGAGTTTCAAGCTTGTCCTCATTCAGATAAGGATTTGATGGATGTACAGGTTTTATGCAGGCAGGTATTTTTACTCCAAACCCTACTGCCTCTCTTATCCCTGTGTGTAGCAGGACAGATATTTTGTTTACTCTGGATGTTTCTAAATAAGCCAGTGAAGGCAGTGTTGAGCTCTTTGCCCATTTTCAGCAAGGTGTCTGGATCAAATAGTACTTTTAGCTTAGATATGTCTACTTATCCATTTCCCATATGGCTGCACAAATGTGCTAGCACGACTTAGAGTGCAGTTTACGATTTGGAACAAAGAGTGAGGAGAAATAGAAAGTCGCATGTCTCCACTGCCATTGGGGAACAGAGCAAACAGATGCATGCTGTGCAGGTAGATGATGACTGATAGAGTAGCATCAGCTGAGGAAGCTCGTAGTCCTCGTCCTCTGGACCACATGCGTACTGCTCTCTGGGGCAAACGTGTGACACAGATTCCTCCGGCGAGAAATTGCCAAGGACCATAGTGAGGTTTGGCTTGCATGCTTTCAGTCTGAGGTAGTTGACCAGTGTTAATGCTCAGCTCTTGCAAAACAGCCTCCTTCATCAAGAGCCATCAGAAAACCAAGAATACTGCCCTCATAATCAGTGACTTCCCTTTGCCATCCACAGGAAATCAGTGTGAAAAGAACCTGTCTGATGGGCTAATTATTAAAGTTCAGAGGCCTCCCACTGCTCCCCACTGCACCTCATTCATGGAATTTCATCTTTGGCAAAACAAAATAGTGAGAAACTACACAGGATTATGTTCTTGGGCAGCCAGATCTTTATGCAGTGCTGCAGATTTACAGGGCTCCTGAGAACCTCTTGGGTTATGCTGGGAAAGGTAAAGGGGTATTTTTTTGGTCTCTTGATTAGGAATAAAAATCCAGCACAGACACTTTTAGAGTGTCAAAAGGTACTCTGGAGACTAGACTAGCTTCTGCCCACTCCCAGCCTGTTCTCACCTATATTTCTTGTAGCACATTAAAGCACTTTGTATGTGGGTGAGAGATTTCCCTTGTTCTGATGCTGCTATAAGTCTACACCACCTCACCCTAGAGCTGGAGCAATCCATGAGCCAGCTGCGCTGACCGCACACCTTCAAATAGCTCACAGCCTACTTATCCCGGGTAGGGATCGGGCCCTGCCCTGCCACCATTTAATTCACCCTCTTGCTCTGGCTCCATCATATGAATTACAACTGGTGAGAACAGCCAGTTCCTCTAAGTCCTGCCGTAAATCTTTCACTGAGGGTTTTCTCTGCTTCATGAATGAGCAGTGCACATCCAAATTAACAACAGGCTGATGGGAGGATGCAAACTTCAGCATCTGCCTCGGCTGTCAGGAGGGCACGTATAATGATCTCATTGCCAGCAGGAGGGCAGGTAGAAAGTTTGCACATGCTGCAGGTGGCTGCATCCCTACCCTGTCCATTATGGACACAACTGGTCTTTGAAAGCCAGCATGACCCAAGGAGGAGGAGCAATCTAGGAACTCATCATAAGGTCAGCTCATGTCCATGGTCCCAAACCAGTCAATGAAGCAGGCAAGCTCTAGGACCAGGAGGGTAAGAGGGGTTCACAGGCCTCTGGGGACAGAGCTCATTCTAGGAAGGAGTGTGCACTCCATATCTGCCCCATCTCCACTCCCTCCTCTACCTTTTGGGGCTCTTCCCAGGAGATCCTGGAGTGGGGAAGGGAGGGTCACACACTCTCTTATCCTACATAGGGTGGTACTACATCCCAGGCCCCATAGCAGCATGGAGGGTGAGGATGGGCACAGCTCCAACCCTAATGGGAAACAGAGCTGGCCTCCATGATGCCATAGCCTGTGTTATCAGGGGGCAGCTCCACAATTTCTCAGTGTAGACAGCTGACGGGGCCTCCACAGTGCCCCAGTGGGTGCAGAGAGGACAGGGATGTGCTCTGGGATAGGTCTAGGCTGGTGCCCTGGGGAGGAAAAGGCCCTGACATGCAGGGAGAGGCCTCTGCAGACATCAGGGCAGTTCCCCTCCAGGCCAGGGTCGGTGAAGGGTCTCTGCAAGTTGGCTGCACTGCACAGTGCAGTGCTGAGCACATGGGCTGAGCCCCGGTCCTCACATCCAGCCAGCCCACAGGGCATTCACTCCATGGCAGAGGGGGGGATGCTGTACGTCAGGCTGGGGCCCTGCTCTGGCATCTTGGATTCAGTCCCAGCAGGACTCTCCAGTATTTGCTCAGCTCTCTCTTCTGATTCCCAGTGCTGCAGCACTTCAGTGGTGCAGAGGCAGCCCCAAGGGCACTGCCGTGTGTGAGGTTTGACAGAGGTGCCAAGTTGGGAATGTCATAGCCTGGCTGAGCTGCCAAGGATCACAACCTCCAGCACTTTCCTGGAGATCTTTTCAGTAGGACTCTAGGAAGGATGTTAATTTCTCCCTTTGGAACAATTTGGGTTGCTTGGAGTGGTCCGTGTTTGATATACAAAGCCCTACTGTAGGGTGCTGTAGAGCAGCTGATGGGGATAAATGTCCCTGCTGTGGTCCTTTGCCTGTTTCAATGCACAGTCTCTGGCTGCCAATCCATATATTTTGATTTTCTCCAGAATCACCACACTGAAGGTGTTAAGTGCTTGTCTGAGTGGTGGCAAAAAAGCCCTACAGCACATGAGGGCCCTTGCACTTAAGGTACATTTACAAGGTGCCTTGTAGCTAAAAAGGCCAATGGTCTCCTGGGGTGCATTAGGAAGAGTGTTGCCAGTAAGTAGAGGGAGGTGATCCTGCCCCTCTACTCAGCCCTGGTGAGGCCTCATCGTGAGTACTGTGTCCAGTTCTGGGCTCCCCAGTATAAGGGAGATTTTGCACTACTGGAGAGAGTCCAGCACAGGGCTATGCAGATGATCAGAGGACTGGAGCATCTGCCCTGTAAGGAATGGCTGCAGGAGCTGGGCCTCTTTAGCCTGGAGAAGAGAAGCCTAAGAGGGGATCTTATCAATGCCTACAAATGCCTTCAGGGAGGATGTCAAGAAGATGGAGCCGAATTCTTTTTTTGTGGTGCCAAGCGACAGAACAAGAGGCAACGGGCACAAACTGAAACACAGGATATTCCATCTGAATATAAGGAAGAACTTCTTCACTGTGAGAGTGACAGAGCACTGGAACAGGTTGCCTAAAGAGGTTAAGGAGTCTCCTTCTCTGGAGATATTCAAACCCAGCCTAGAGGCAACCCTGTGCAACGTACCTAGGTGCAGCTGCTTGAGCAGAGAGGCTGGACTGGATGATCTCCAGAGGTCCCTTCCAGCCTCAACCATTCTGTGATTATGTGATTGGGGAGAAGGTGGTGAGGGTTGGGGGTCAGGTAGTGACTGTGAGGCTGTGCCACTCTTGCTGCACTGCCAGTCCCTGTGATATGGGGAGAAGTGACAGGAGACAGGGCAGCACAAGGGTGGCGGTAGGTGGCAAGGCAGGGGCACGGGACAGCGGGGGCTGCTGTGAGGGGCCGTGGCCGGTGTTTCTACAGTGCGGCAGCTGTTGTGTTCACCTCGTAGCAGAAGTCCCACACTGACCCGAGGCAGGAAGAAGCCATTTCTGGGGCATGCTGTCTGTGCCACCTCCCAGTAGGAGAGGGACATGCAAAGAGGGTACTCCGCTTCTCCTGGTGCTCAGGGCCAGCTCCACGAGGCTGCCCCAGCATTGTCTGAGGAACATCTTCATCCTAAGCTTCCATCTGTGCTTCATCCCTGTGCCTACACGCATGGCCCCACTGCGCAAACACCACACAGGGCAGCGTGCATTCAGGGATGAGGAAACGTCCCTCTGACATGGCCCCCATGAAAGATTTCAGTGACCCATCCCCTCCCACAGCTCTCCTGCTCCAGCAGCCTCCTCCAGAGTCCAGCCCTGGGCATCTCCCACACTGGAGTTAGCACAGAGCCATCCCCAAGGGTCTGTCAGGGTCTGGGCAGGGAGAGAGGCTGGGCAGAGCTGGCCGTTCCCCTCAATACTGGCACTGGGTCCAGTAGGATGGAGCTGGTCACACAGAGAAATTCACCCCCCAAAATGTGAGTGGAAACACATCCAGGGCTGGAAACAGCTGATGTGAGAAGCTGGTCTGTGACCAACCGAAGTCGGGGCACCTGTACGGTTGGTCCATGCAACCAAGGGCACAGACCAGCCTCCTCTTTGGTGCCCAGGTTCTCCTCAGGCCATTCCCAGTCCAGCTCAACCCCTCCTCAGCTCTCCACACCTCCCCTGCCCACTTCCTAGACCACCCAGCAGAGCAAGTCAGCCTGGGGGTGGCCCCACAGTAGTACCTTGCTCCGCAGCCCTGGCCCTCCAGTGGGCACAGCAGCTCTGGGGGCACAGCAGGGTGTGGGGAGGTGTCACCTGCCCCATCAGCCTCCTAGCTGGGACTGCCATTTACCTTTCAGTGACTCCACGTGATCTTGCGAAGCTCCATTCATCACCCATCCCTAAGCACATGGTGCCTTTGGAGATGCCCTGTGCCCCCCTGGGGCTCCATACTTCCTTTGAGGACAGCTGCCAGCCCTGTCCTATGGTGTGGCCATTCAGCACCTCCAAGAGCACTGGGCACCCACAACTGAGAACTGAATCCAGCCCTCATTCCCTAAAAACATCACCTGGGAGCTAATTTTCTTGAGCCCATGGAGAGCCATGGAAAAGAAACAGGGTCTTTCAGGGGGAAAGTCCTTGAGCACATTCTGGCCTCCAGCTTTGGAAGAAGAGCTCAGCCTTCAAGGACTGCATGAGAAAATCCTCTTTTACTCGAGAGACAGGCCAGCTCTGCCACCGTGATGGACACATTTACAGCTGGTGTTTCAGTCAAACAGACTGGAAAGATGGGATGAATTTGGATGGTTCTACACAAACATGATTGTCACAGAGAGAAGGCCCAGAGTATGAGAGTTGTGTGAGATAAAGTGGAAGCCAGCTGTGGAAGCCACCACTCATTGCTGCTGAAGTAGAACCGATGGAGTCAGTCTTCTCAGGGCCTCCTGGAACTCCTTGTTCCTCCTGCAGTAGAGGAGGAGGTTCAATGCTGGAGGCACCGCTGAGTACAGAAGAGCCACCACCAGATCCAGAACTGGAGAAGAGATGGAGGGGGGCTTCAGGTAGGCAAACGTGCCAGTGCTGATGTACAGAGAGACCACAGCCAGGTGAGGAAGGCACATGGAGAAGGCTTTGTGCCAGCCCTGCTTAGAGGGGATCCTCAACAGAGCCCTGAAGATCTGCACAATGAAAATGAAAGAGCCAAAGGCTAAACAGACACCAACTATGATAAGCCCAATCTCCCTGAGGTAGGAGAGGTGTTGTCTTAGCAGAGGCTCCTGTCAAGAAGGCAAAAACAAAGACCTGGACAGCACATCCTGAGTAGGAAACGGGCCTGGTGTTCCAGAGGGAGTTGGCCATGGATTTAGGGACGGTGGTGGAGATGGTGCCAATGTCAAGGAGGGATAGGTCGAGGAGGTTCGTTTCCTTCTACTTCAGGAACTGATTAAGGGGAGTTAATCAATACATCTAATGCTATTGAGAAGCCCCCGAGACGCAGGGACATGCAATTGCGCATCCTGTGAGTTTGTGGAGTATGCAGACAGGAACTGAACCCCACTCCATCCCAGGGACTTCTCAGCAAGTTCTCTGTGCCCAAGTTGGAGCGTGCACTGAAATGTCTGTCTCCATGGGAGCTCCTTTTCCAAGGTCCCACTGTAGCTGGTGGAGATGGACAGAGGGAATCAGCTCTACACACACACACACACCTGTTGTATATGAGTGCAGAGGACTGCAGAGGGATGAACTCCAGGGGGTGGAGAGGGCAGGGAAGAGAGAGAGAGAAGCACTTCACTTGTAAGAGAGAAGCAATAAAATATTTATTATGGTAAAATAGTGATTTAACAAAGTCCAATTGCAAATAAGACAGTGATTTTAATGAGGGTTGTTGGCAAGGTTCATTTGATTATTTACTGCCTGGAGGAGGACAGGGTCAGATCAGAGTGTTAAGGAGGCCCTGCTGTTGAGTTACAAGGCTCAGGATGGGTGCCTCCAAAACTCCCCCTTGGAGGAATAAGGGTGCACCTAGGTCCAATCCCTGCCTCAGACCTAGTCAGCGGTTTATATTTAAGAGTGCTGTGCCTGGTTACACTGTCTGAGCACCGTCACAACCCCTTTGCACATTTAAAGCGACAGAGGTGATCCAAGACACATGCAAGCATCTACTTGCTCTGATGGAGTAACCATGAGACCCACATTCTTCTGGAGCATCAGTTGGGGACCAGGAGAGAATCTCCTTGGTCAGATGAAATGACACTTGCCACCTACTACTGCAAGAGTTCTGCTCACTAGGAAGCTGAGGATGTCAGAGGAGCAGGCTTGGGCCTACCTGGGGTGGGGGTGGGGGATGGTTGCTAGAGGGATCCCAAGGGACTCAGCTCTGAAGGGCAGGGTAGCTCAGGAAAGCTCTCCTAGTGAACCTTGCCATCAACCCTCGTTAAATTACTGTCTTATTTGCAATTGGACTTTGTTAAATCACTATTTTACCATAATAAATATTGTATTGCTTCTCTCTTACAAGTGAAATGCTTCTCTCTTTAAGGACAGCATCCTCCAAGCTCAAGAGTGCTGCTTACTGATACTCAGGAAAACAAGTAGATGTCCCAAGAGGCAAGATGACTGAACAGGCAACTCATGACTGAACAACAGGAGAGCACGAGAAGCATAGAGAGGCTGCAAAGGAGGAATTTTGAAATATTGTCCTGGGAATCTGGGAAGCAGTTAGGAAAGCCAAAGCGTCTCTAGGATTGACACTTGCCAAGAATACTAAGGGCATGTGGATGAACTGCTGTTGCTTCAGTAACAACAGATGCAGACCGCTCTGCAGATCTCAGTGCCTTTGCTTCACTCCCCAACCACAAGGACTCCCAGGCCACCCTCCTAGAGTCAGGATTCCCAAGGTAAAAAACAGTCAGCAGAGCATGAACACTGAGTCAGAGTTCCTTGGGAGAACTCACTGCATGCAAGTGTATGGGATTGCATGGGCTACAGCCAAGGATGCTGAGAACTGGCTGCCATCTCACAAGGTCACTCTGCATTGTCTTTGGATGTTTGTGTAGCCTGTGGGAGGTACTCATGATGAGAGAAAGGTAAACATTGTATTCAACTTCAAAAAGGCCAAAAGGACTATCTGGGGAACTACAGACTGACTGTTCAGCTTCACTGGATCAGGAGTGTGTCATGGAGGGAGTGCTCTACTATCGCATGTCTGGGTCCATGAGCATGGACATTAAAAGGACAGCATGGGTAGAAAAACAGAGGGCTAAAAATGGTTGGATGACTGGGCTCAGAGGGTTGTGGTGAGTAGGGTAGTTCTCTTCCTGGAGGCCAGAAGAGCAATGGGACCACAGGGTCTCTCCTGAGACCTGTCCTGTTTAATACTTTGATGAGTGACCTGGCAGAGGTCATGTTCATCACGTTCGTAGATGTGTCAGCTTGAGCCATCTACACATACACATTACAAGCTGGCATATGGGAGCTTCAGTCTGGAGGACCTTGAGAAAATTGGGGATTCAGCCAACAGAAACCTTGCCAAGTTTTACAAGGAGAAGGGGCAAGTCCTGCTCCTGGGGACAGATAACTCCATGCTTCAGAGCAGGTTGGGACCTTACTGGCTGAGAAGGGCCCTTGAGGAGCAGGGCCTGGGTGTTGCGAGAAATGTCATATGAGCCAGTGGGGCACAGTCATGGTGAACAAGGCCAAGTGACCATAGGTTGCATGAGGAGGAGTGTGGCCACCCACACAAAGGAAGCCACTATCCCCCCAAACTCAACCCTGAGGTGGCGACAGCTGGTGCAGTGGTGTGTCCCTGTAAGGGTCTCCCAGGAGCTTTTCTTGGTAGCAGGAAGCAGCACAAGAAGGGGAAAGAGTCACAATCTGCAGCTTGAGAAGTTCAAAATGGACATTAACATGAATCAAGGTCACTTGAAGAGCAGTGCTGTGGTGCAAAAGGTGACCCAGAGGGAGTCTGTGATCAGACTGACTCTGTGTTTCCAAGAACAGCCAGTGAGGACAGGGAGACATCAGTAAAGGAAGGAAGATGGAGGTGAGAGCAAGGTGTGGAAGTATCTTGGATGCCTACAGTCCACAGGCACCCAGCATCAGGCATGGGACAGTGTAGGACTGCTGTTTCTGGTGGAAACAGCAAGGGCATTGGCAAGGCTGAAGGGCCTGAAAGAGCAGAGGTCTTTGTTCTGTGGCTGTTGTCTCTGTCAACATGGCCTACCAGGAGACAACAGGGCCTCATTGTCCCCTTACCCACCATGGCACTCCAGGAGGTGTCATCCTGCACTCGGCATTGCACACCCCCACCTGTACACTGGCCCCAGGAGCAGTCCTGGGCAACTCATGGGGGAAAGGATCTGTCTTCTCAGGAGCTAGCTGTCCATACTCAGCCATTTTGCTTGATAAAACACATCAAGGGTTAACTCAGCATCAGAGTCACCTGCTCATTGCCTTTGCCTACCTGCAATCAGTGCCTCCGACTCTCTGCTCTAATCAGCCCCTGGGGAGTCTTTCTTGCTTATGTCCCTCCATGGGACCCATTAATGCTCTGTGTAACTTTGGGCTCTGCTTCTGACTTTGACTTCTTAAATGTTTTGTTCAGTCGCTTCTCAGTAGCTGATGCTGATGGACTCAGCACCAAATACACCATGTGGCCCATTAAAATGAAAAAAAGCCCTGATGAACCTTGTCCCTTCCTAAAATTTACTTCTGGTCCTGTATGACTAATTGCAATGGTTTCAGGCGTGTAGCCAAAAGACGGAGACTTTAATAATATGGAAGTATTTCTGCTTTTAAAATTTATTATTATTGTTATTATCCTACATACAGAGTAAGTAATAAGAACATTGTCCAGTTGGTACGGATCCAGAGTGTCCCTCAATGAGGTCAGGACACGCAGGAGAAGCAGTGCCCCAGAGGTCAGGTGTTGTTCAGGTAGTCTTCCTCTCCATCTCCCCAACCCTGCCATTGCTCTCTCAGTCACCTGGGACTTCCATCGCTCTTGTTAAAGCTAAACTTTTTCCACTGAAGTCTGCAACTGAACTGTACGGCTCACCTGCTCCAATTCCCACCTGCTTTCCTTAGACAACTAACTGCAAATAGACACAGAATATTCCCCTTTTTATTGCAAATAAAAAAAAGCATGATAGAGTTCCATTAAAAATAATTACGTTCCTCCACAGTATGCTAGGACCAATCTGCCTCCAGTGAGGCCCACTTCCCACAGGGACAGGAAACAAGAGATAGATAGAAACACAATTAAGAACTTGGCTAAAGGGACAGGCTAGTGAAAGATGGAGCAAGCTGGAAACTCTCTGGAGTGCAAATGAGCTGCTCGGTATCTGAATGAACCCAGAGTACGGGGAGGAGGAAAACTGGAAGCAATGGGAAGTTACAAATTGACATTTTAATCAGGGCATGTGGAAACAGAAGAGAGAGCCACGCAGCTGCTGAAGGATCCTGGGCCATGCTGGGGGCCGTGCTGCTCTTGGGGATCCCTGACCGGGCTGTGCTGCTGTACAACAGTCTGTGCTGAGACAAGGAGGAGCAGGAAGGTTGGTTGTAAGGATATTCCTAAAGTCCAGCAGCTGCAGAGGTGAGAGCTGGTCACCTCCCAGATTTCTGAATGAGCTAAAACACAGGCCCTGAGCCATTGCATTGCCTTACAGGCTCTGCCCTGGAGCCTGGGCAGCAGCCCTGTAGTGTGTGGGCATGTCCTGAGAAGCTCAGGGCCAAAAATGTGGGAGATCCAGGGAACTAGGGCTGTACAGTCCCTCAAGAGAGCCAGGATACAGCGGAGGCTCCAGGGTGACAGGGACTGTACCCAGGGGAGAAGCACTGTCCTGAAGTGATGCTGAAAACCTCAGGAACAAGCTGTGGTCAGGAGAAGAAGAACATCTTTCCCTAAGCTCAGCCAGAAGGAAATCTGGGCAAAACTAATGGGAAATGGGAAGTCTTCCCTAGGTTTGATACCTGGCCTCACCCATGGCTTTGGAGCACAGCAAGCACCAGGGTCCTGAAGAAAGCCCTCTGGAGTAGGTATGTTAAGGACACGTTTGCTCTTTTCGGGTGTATCATCTCTAATTGAAGCTCCTCAGACCGAGCTGAGGACTCCTAAAACCAAAGAGCCTGCTTTGGTGCCTAATGGAAGAAGGCTGCCTGCTGTTCCACATCCTGTCCTACATCCTGCTGCTACAGAAAGAGCAACTCACAGCAGAAACACATGGCTTTGATCCTGTCCTTGAAAAATGTCAAACCCCAAATCAACCCCCAAGCCCCAGGGAACTGCACAGGTCTCCCCAATGCAGACCCTTGTCAGTGCAGGGCCACAGAAGTGGCCTCTCCAGTGCCCCATCTGAGAAATTTCAGAGCCTGTCTGGAGACATTCCTGAAGGATTTATCAGAAATATTTGGAATACACCCAGCATGAGGAGCAGTGACTGATCCCAAGGACATGCAGGGAAATGTCTCAGCTCTCTCCCTGGCTGTGCCATCTCCATGGCAGGGACACACTGAGGCCCCAGATGACACAAGCTGAGGTCACAGTGGGATGTCCTGCATCACAGGGAGGTCTCCCCAGTGATACACTGGTACCCTCGCTTCCCCGCAAGGTCTGGGAGGTGCTGGTCACTACTCATGTCCTCCCCACTGCTGCCCTTTGGAGCTGGTCCAGGGTGAGGAGTGGGGACAGGAGAGTAGGACCCTTTGGGCCACTTGTTGACAGGTAGAGGAGGGACACATTGGAGAGCAGTTTTGGATGACAAGAGAGGAAAGGCATCCTTTTTTGGCAGTCGGACAGGTGAACCAAGGCCAAGGGGGCAAGCGAGATAGCTTTGGGAGATCCTTCCCATAGGTGTCACACAGACACTACCTGCAAAAATGGCTGTGGATCCTGGGCTGTGGAGGTGGCTGGAAAAGGTGAGGGCTGCCACAAGAGCCCTGCCTGAGGGCCCTATGTGGCCCAGAAGACAATGTGGCAGCCAGGACCTGCAGCTGGGGCTGCCCTGAGCCCCAAGGTTCCTGTGGGGCCAGCTCCATGCTCTTGTGGAAGTTGGGGGTCAATACTTGGACAAGTTTCTCTGCCAGTGGGTCTCCCCTTGGGATGTGGCTCTAGCAGGAAAGGAATCCTGTGTCCTGAAGCTGGGGTGTCCTGCAGCTCCCATGGGGTTCTGAACAGCATAGGCAGAAGCTTTTTTTTTTTTTTTTTTTTTTTTTTTTTGGCAGTAACTGGTATCTAAAGGGAGTTTTGCTGCACTATGAGCATTGTGAGGCCACGAGGTGAGTTGAGGGGCTGTTCAGGAGCTGCCTCAGCTGTGGAGGAGGCAGGAGGGGCTGCAGCTGGCAATGGCCACAAGGCTGGGGTGTGGGCAAGGAGGTCACAGCTCTCTGTGAGAGCTATACCAAAAAATGACCAGTGTCAGATCAGTTCTTTCACAGTAGCTGACAGGCGGGCAGGGGGCACATGGCTCCACTCTTGATGACGAGGTCACTTGTGCTAATGAGGCAGCAGCAGGTCCATGTCTGGGCTGTGTGCTTTGGAGATCACTTCTGCCAGAGCAGCAGGGAGGTCAGCATTTGTCTCATGGCTGGAGAAGTTATGGTGAAGTGATGGCTGTCTCAGAGTGACCTGATAGGCCAGCAGTGACAAATGGCTGGGGAAGTTATCTTGAGGAAACCTTTGCCATGAAAGCCCCTAGAGCAGCAGCAGGCACCTGCTGGGGGTATGTGCTTGTGAGGGCATGGGAGGCAAAAGAGAGAGATGAGAGCTGGCATGGTGAACCCCGGGGAGAGCACTTGCTCTCTGCTTCCTGGAGGTGGGAAGTGCCTGGCTGTTCACAGGCAGTGCCTGTTGCAAAGCCTTGGAGGACTAGAAGGGAATGGGAGGGCAGGAGAGTTGGGTTTCATGTGGTTTGGGGCCCCTGGTGGGTTGTCTGCCTGCTGACATGCCTGGTCCTGTCCCTGGTATGTCCCTGCTACAGAGGCACATGTTTGATGGCCACCCTCCTTGATGCCTCTGCGGGGGGAGGTTGCAGCATTTCACAGCGGCTTCATTGCCTGTGGTGGAAATGAGGGTGTCCCCAGTGCTGTGCTGCTCTGACGGGGAGCAGGTGTCTGGAGAGAGCCGGGCTGTGCATGGGGAGCCCTGCCAAGATGGGGAGGAAAGGGTTAGACAGGGGGATTGGTGCTGGGGCAGTGGCAGTGGGCACAGGAGGCAGCGGTAGGCAGTGTTCGAGAGCAGAGCAGCAGGCACAGGCCCTTGATGAGCAGGCACAGCACTGCAGGAAGTGGTCTCAGCACCAAGGCAGGACAGAGGAGGTGCAAAGCAAGGTCAGCAAGTAAGGCCAGAGGAAGGCCAGGAAGAGAGCTGCGTACCAAATGGAGGTGCAGCTGCTGAGTGCTTCCGTCAGTGGGTGTCCTGAGATGTAGACTCCACTGCCCCCGGATGTCCTGCAATAACGTCCTGCTCGATAGCCATCGACAGTCCTGCTGCCCACGCAGGGGTGTGTTTGTGGCCAAGGATGGCCTCCAGGGAGCCTGCAGAGAGCTCTTGGCTGCAGCCATCTGTGAAGCCTGGCAGACTGGCACGGGCCCGGGAGCCTCTGCCTCTTCTGCTGCCTTTGGGCATTGTGACTGCATTGTTGGGTGACAGCATGGTGATATCAGGAACCTGGGGCCACACCGCAGCCTCTCTGGCCAGGGGTCTGCTGGCCCAGCATCAGCAGGAGGTACAAGGCCCCTGGGGTGCCAGCCCTCATGCAGCCCCTGTCACCAGGACACCAGGGCAGCGGAGTCTCTCCATTTGTGGCTGTGCATCTCCTGTGGGTGGCCAGCAAAGCCTGCTGGGCTCCTTCCTGTGTGTTCCTGTGCACCAGGGTGGCCCTGTAACCACAGAAAGGGCAGGAGTCCAGCCACATCCTGGCATGGTGAAGTGCCTTCTCCCACAGCTCCACAAGCAGCCACGTAGATGAGCAGATCTGGATAGTGTACCAGCAAATGGGCAGGTGGAATCTGCTGGCAGAGGTGGGTGTGCTGGAGGTAAAGGGCAAGCTAAGTTCTTCTAGGCACCACAGCATGGCCTCAGGTGCCATGGGTGCGGGTTCCTCTGCCTACCTGCCTGCCTCACAGCAGCAGTGCCAGGGCCCGAGCCAGCACGGTTCTCTGTCTTCAGGACAGAAGAGCAGCACGTCCAGGAAAGCAGTGCTCCCTCTTCTAAACATGTGTTTCTGATGGGCTCAACCTCTCGAAGATTGCACGGTGGTTACTGTAGCTGTCAGCACAAATACCATGCCCTGAGATTGCTGCTGCCAGGCCTCCCAGCTACTGCTGTATGTGGTATGAATTGCTGGTGCATAGGATTCTCCAAAATGTTGGGACCTAAGCCACATCTCTGCAGTAGACTCATGAAGCAAGCACTTTCTGACTGACCAGCTGCCATCAAGTCTGTTGAAGACAGTCAACTCATGGAGCTAGGGAAGAGTCACAGGTGTGCTTAGCTGTCTGGGTGAGGTGGAACTCAAGTCAGCTTTCACATTAAACTCTCTTACATTGATGTATGTGACCAGAGATTGAGAAGCTTCTGCCCCAGCCAAGCTGGCCAAGCACACATGAAGAGATTTATCTGGTTAATGGATAAAGCCTTTTGTGAACAACATTGTCCTGGCTTCTCTCTTCCTTTGATAGTATCAATGAAAGGAAATGGCAGTGAGCAAGGCTCTGGAAGCGCAGAAGATTGAGCCCTTTCTGGAGTTGGAGCCTGCAGGAAAGTTCTGATTTTCCAAGTATCGTGGGCAGTGCTGGGAGTGGTTGGCATAGGAGGTATTTACTGCAGTCAGCCTCTCTACTAAAGCTACCACTCAGCCCCCTCACAGCTCGGCAGGAGGTTCCTGGGGCCTTGCACGTGCACCACTGCCTTCTTGTGTGCATGCCACTGTGTTGCGGAGCTAGTTGCACAACTCTCCAAGAGCTGGCCAAGACCTCTTTTGGGGCATGCCTGGTCTTTTTGGAGGAGACTCATCTGGATATGTGCGGGCCCATTTTCTCATTGTAGCTCTGCTATTGTCCAAGTGCAGCAAGGGCCCGCTTCTCCCTCTGAGACTGGGAGGTGGGAGCCAAAGACAGACACATGACTGGCATGGGAAGGACATCAGCAGCCAGGGCCCCATCCCACAGTACCCACCTGAGGCGAGCGAGGCCAGCCCAGAGACGAAAGTCAGGTTCAAGCATGTATCCAGATCATCTGTCATGGTCATGGTGATGGGACAGGCAGTGAGACACAGAGTACCTTTTTTGGTACCTCACCACCTGGCCTGTAGTGCCTGACCACCTCACCTAGCCCTTGCCCAGCCCAGGCTGTGCCCTACACAGGCTTCTGCAGACACCATGCTCTGGGATCTGCCGGAGGTATCGTGTAGAAGAGAAGCCATGCAAGGCTGGCCTTTTCCCCTCCACCAGGATATGGAGACATGCAGAAGGATGGAGCTGGCCATGGACCACCCCACAGGTGGGGTGTGCTATCAACCCTGGCAGGGCTAGTCTGGAAGAATGGCCTTGGGGAACTTCCCCACTGTGTGTATATGTAGGGAGAAGATCTGTGGGAGATCTGGCAGTGAGTCCGGGGACTGGCAGAGTGCGTGATCGCAACCCCAGAGTGTGTTCTCTGCACACTGACCAAACTCCTGTCAAGGTCAGACGTGCATATTCCCTCTTGTCAACAATGTTGAGCTGCTTCACAGCCAGTGGCTGCTCAAGCTGAGCACAGGTAAGATAAGGAAAGAGTTCTGGTAGATTTAAGGGGTCCCTAGGGCACATGCTATTAGTACATGTCCCTAGGTGATGCTATTGGACCAGCATCTCTGCGTCCGACAACCTCCCACCCAGAATCTCCAGCTGTGGAGGATGGATGGAGCAATCATGGGGCATGGCACATTGCTCAGGATGTATTCAGAGTTGTCATTAGACCGAGCCCATTTCCTCTCCTGAGGGAAATGTGGGGCATTCCTTGTTTTGGCCCTTTACATTTACTCTCCTTGGTTTTGAGAATCTCCACTAACTGCCCATTCCAGGCACACGCTGCCCCTGGAGATGCCTTGTGCTCTCTGGGTGGCTCCATATTCCCTTCCAGAAGGATGTCCATCTGTCACCAGCTCTCCAATATGTGGAACAGTCCCCAGCACACAACTCTTGACCACTCACCCTCTCCAGGCACCCTGGGCATTCGCAAGTGACAGCTAAATCCAGCCCTCATTCCCACACACATCAGCCAAAAGAGATGATGCCCCTTAGCCCATGGAAAATGTAAGCACAACAACAGGGCCTTTTTGGGTGTAACTCCCTGATCTGATTCTTTGCTCCAGCTTTGGAAAAAGACCCCAGCAATCAGGCACAGTAGTAAGGAGATCTGCTTTTATTACAGAGATGCTACTAGGGAGGCCAGCTCTGACACAGTGATAGGAAGATTTACAGAAGGCCTCTGGGTGAGAAAGACAAGGTTTCTGCCTCCAGAAATGTGGGAAGAATTCAGACATTTCTGCACAAACATGACTATCAGACAGAACTCCAAAAACACAAGAGCTGTTGGAAGTAAACTGAGAATCAGTTATGAGGAGAGATGGGCAGCTCATTGCTGCTGAACTAGTACCAGCTGAAACAGTTTCCTCAGTGCCTGCTGGAGCTCCTTGTTCCTCATGCTGTAGATGAGAGGATTCAGTGTTGGAGGCACCACTGCGTACAGAACAGCCAGCACCAGATCCAGAACTGGGGAGGAGATGGAGGAGGGCTTCAGGCAGGCAAAGATGACAGTGCTGACAAACAGAGAGACCACAGCAAGGTGTGGGAGGCACATAGAAAAGGTTTTGCGTCAGACCTGCTCAGAGGGGATCCTCAGCACAGCAGTGAAGATCTGTATGTAGGACAGCACAATGAAAACAAAGCACCCAAAGACTAAACAAAGATTAACCACAAGAGCCATAGCTTCCCTAAAGTAGGAGTCTGCGCAGGAGAGCTGGAGGATCTGGGAAATTTCACAGAAGAACTGGTCCAATGTGTTGCCTTGGCAGAGCGGTATTGAGAATGTGTTCCCAGTGTGCAGCACAGCATGGAGAAACCCACTGGCCCAGGAAGCTGCTGCCATTCTGAAACAAGCTCTGCTGTCCATTATTGTGCCATAGTGCAGGGGATTGCAGATGGCAATGTAGCGGTCATAGGCCATGACAGTGAGGAGAGAATACTCTGCTGAAAGGAGCAAGACAAGCAGGAAGACCTGGGCAGCATATCCCGAGTAGGAAATGGCCCTGGTGTTTTTCAGGGAATTGGCCATGGATTTGGGGACAGTGGTGGAGATGGAGCCAAGGTCGAGGAAGGCGAGGTTGAGGAGGAAGAAGTATATGGGGGTGTGGAGGTTGGGCACACAGGCTACAGCTGTGATGATGAGGCCGTTGCCCAGGAGAGCAGCCAGGTAGATGCCCAGGAAGAGGGAGAAGTGCAAGAGCTGCAGCTCCCGCATGTCAGCGTTCAGCAGGAGGAGGAAATCACTGAGGGAGCTGCTGTTGGACATTTTATTCCTTCTGATCTTAGGGCACTGTCCAAGAAGAACAGATAGACACAAATTAGGACATACTTCTCTGAGCAAAGCTGTCTCATAACCCCCCCCCCCCACCCCGATCACACACACACATTAGCACTCCCCATCTCAGCAGCACCATCACTGAGCTCCATGGCTTAAAATCTGGTTGTGCTGGCTGAGTTTGTCATGAGGAGCAGCGGCCTCTGCCCGTGGGCTCCTGAGGAGTCAGCTGTGACCTACAGCACTGCGTACGTGGGAACAGATGTGACTAAGATTTATATTCCCAGTTCCATTCAGATTTAATCCACTCATAACATTGAAAGGATTTCAGCTTCTTCACTCCCAGTTCCCAATAATGTGGGTTCGTGAATAGTTTTAACACTTTTTGGGGGTTTTCTTCTGCTCACCCTCTCACACTGGAGGAAGCTTCTTGGAGGTAGAAATCCTCAGCATTGCTGCTGTACTCAGCGTGACCAGCTGTCATTCCGGAGAGGCCAAGAGATTCACTCTGGCTCTGGAGAGGAGCGCTGTCCTGTCGATCTGCCTTGTTCCCAGGTGCCGCGTGCTCCCATCTCAGAGGTGGACAGTTGCAAAAAGTTTCTTTTTCATGTTACCAAAAAAGGAATGGCACTGTGGAGAGTGGAGGAACCCACTTCCAAAGTGCCCATCAGCACTCTTTCTGAGGGTATGTGAGGGGGATCTCAGCCCTCCCCTTCTGTCCAGGAACACACTGGGCTCCTTCCAGCTGCGCACATCCAGCCATAAAATAGCATTGCCATGTTCTTAGTATCTAGATGGCTTCTCCCTGGGGCACCTAGGTTATACCCAGCTGCAGTGGGAGAGCTCTGCCCTTCAGGAGCGGCACACGTTGCAGCCCAGCCATACACCCCAGGAAAATGGCTGAATGTCCTAAGGATGTTAAGGGTGCTTTGAAAATTGAGTTGGCTCATTTCTGGCCCCTTCCACTGCACTGTCCACAGCCCCACAGGTTAGAGGGGCACTTGGGTACCTCAGTGTCAAAGACACATCTTCATGACAGGACCCACATGGTTGGTGTCTGAACTGCATCAGAAACCCCTCTGTCCAGAGCACCCAAGGGGAAGGACAAGGGAAGCATGGGCAGGTAGGAAAGAAACATTGAGCAATGTCATGGTGTTTGTGCCAAGGGAAGCAGGGACAGGGAGGAACAGAGACACACTCCAGAGTGTCTCCTCTCCTGGATGTCTGGCTGCTGAGGAAATGACTCCTGTCCTGTACCCCACAGACTTGAGAGAATAGTTCTGTATTGGGCGGGAGAGGAGAGGCGGCATTGGAGTGGACAGTTTCCTCTCACACTTTGACCATGGCTCCGCTGCCTAATGCCGTCCCTGCAGGGAGCTGTGTCTCTGTCCCCACGTCTCTCCCCGCTCAGTAATCACAGACCCCATCCCACCTGCTGAGCATTCAGGTCTGCCCTGCAGAAATCTCCCAGAGGCAGGACACTGTCCAGGGGCACCTCCAGGTCTGTAGGTGCTAAAGTGCAGGTGAGACAAACCAGGCTGAGGCTCGAAAGGTGATGCTGACTCTATCTGTAGGCTGAGGGCGGATGAAGGCATTTGCATTGACTCATGAAGCAGCTTCTCCATGTAAGAAAGTACCTGCGCTGCCAGGGGTCTCTCCTTCCTCCCAGAGCTTCCACCCTGCAGCATTGTCTGCAGCTCCCCAGGCAGGCTGAATGCTCTGGGGTTCAGAGACTCTGCTCTGGAATACAGTCCATACCCACTTGGGTACACAACCCAGGTTGCTTCACACCCCTGCACCATCCCTCCAAGAAAGGAGCAGGATGACATGTCCCTCTGATCATGTTGCACAGAATCCTTGCTCTGAAGTTTCTTACTATTCTCCACAGTCATGGGATGGGATGGGCTTAGAAGACTCCTCCAGGAAACACAGCAGCATTGCCCTGGAGCCAGAGACTTACCATGCAAAAGGCTGTGAAGATTTCTCCCACATGATCTCCTCTGGCCTCTCACTCTACACTGCCTTTCACTCCTGTCTTCTCTCATCTCATCTCCTCCTCAGCAGCAGGCAGTGCCCAGAGTCCTGCTGCTCTTTGCAGAGGAGCTGCCTCGGGACATAGCCATCTCTCAGCAGTGCTGCCAGGTTGCCATGAGCAACCTCTGTCCCCAAAACTGGCCTCAGCTCAGGAGCACAGGACCAGCTGAAGGAGTCAGTTGTTCTGTCCCTTGTGCTCCCTCCTCCTGGGAGATGTTCTCTCAAGTAGGCTAAAATAATCACCTGTTTTCCCTTTCTAAAGAGGGCAGAGAGACTGATTCCAACATTGCCATCTATTTCGTCAGAGGATGGCAGTCTATGATAAGTGGAAATGTCCTCAGCTGGAAACTCCTAGTCCCATCTCTTAACTAGGCAGGACACCCAGACAGGGACAAGAAGGGAGTTCACTGACATGTGGTTCAGTCAATCTTGGCATCATGTCCTGGTTTAGAAGACCCTGGGTTGCATTTAGATTCAGATCCCCCTATTCCTCCTGTGATATCCGCAAGCACACAGGAGGTAGGATTCCCCCTGTCAAAACTGAAGGGAGCACAGCACAGAGGTCTGCATGCCAGCTCCTTGTCTAAGCTCCCGTTCTAATCACTGGAGATGGAGGCCAGGAGTCAGTTGCTCACACACAAATACTTGGTGACAGTGGAAGAGACAGAGGTCATCCCAGGCATGTACCAATGTCTGCTTGCTCTGATGGAGTGACTGGGAGCCCTGAATCCTCCTAGAACATCAGGTGGGGGCCAGGTGGTGAATTTTCTTGGTCATCTGCAATGATGCTATGAAGCTGAGACTAATGATAATTCCCGTGTTACAAACAGCAGTTCTAGTTCAGTGCAGACATGTGATTTAATGACACAGAAATAGGCTGGTAGGGCTATTTCAGATGGCAGGGGTGTCCAGCACAACCACCTGTCTCTACCAGATATACCTGGGACCTAAAGGAAAACCATGCCCCTTTGGAGTGATTGCTGGGAAAGTGCCCCAGGGCATCTCGGGTTTCCTACATGTGCCCAAACAAATGAATTCCAACACTGCCTTTAGGCAAAGCCCCTCCTGTCTCCACCCGTGTGCTGTATACATGGGAGGCACATCACACGAGGGCCTCTGCTCTAGGCCCTGTACTCACAAACCCTTCCAGCTCTCTGCCCACTGAACACTTTTTCACCCTGCTATATAAAGTGAGCAGGGATTGGGCTAATGAGGACCTTAGAGTGGTGGTATCACAAGTTGCCCAGGCCCACAGACTTCTTCAGTGACACTTTTCCTACCTGGAGATTGGTTCAAGCATGTCACCGGCCCCAAGGTGTCACAGAGTCAGCTCGGGCAGCCCATCCCACACCTACGATTCCTGCATAGCCCAGCTGATTTTCTCCCTGGCCTTGGGCACTGCAGGGTTTGCTCTCTTAATGGGAACCTCCTTTCACCATTACATTGCCACCTGCTATCCATGCCAGTAAGCCACCACTTGCACTCAAAGCCTTTGCATACACAATGTCTTTGGTAATACGTGACAAATCTTTGGTCACCTACTGAGGTGCTGAATCCAGAATGTATGCAAACACACACAGCCTGGGGTGCAGGTGGGAGCAATGCACAAGCTGTCACAAGATCATCACCTGGCTGGAATAACAGAGATGTGGTGGGATCGCTCACATGACTGGAGTCCTTCAATGGCAGGTACAAGTTCTTCAGGAGGGACCACCAGGGAAGATGAGGAGGGGGATGCCCTACGTGTGAAGGGATAGCTTGGATGTAGGGAGCTCTTCTATGGGATGGACCAAGGGAGGCAATTCTGAAGGGCAGAGGAGCTCAGGAAAACCAGCAGATCATTAGGGAACACATCTGTCAAGAACAGGAATGCTCCTTAAAGAAGAGTTTGTAAAATTGGTGGACATCTCTGGACCCCAGTTTGGCAAAAGATGGAGCTCACACGTGAGCTCCAGGGATATAGGGCAGCATATGGAAAGGGGAAGAAGGCAGAGGCTGCAAAGGAGGAATTTAGAAACATTGTCCAGCAAAGGACACTTCCTGGGCACTAAGGAAGCCAAAGCTCCTCCGGGATAGAGACATCCGCAGGGGACGTGAAGGACAGGAAGAAGAGCTGCTACTGCTGCAATCATAGCAAAAAAAATATAAAAGGAAATGTTGGCCCACTGCTGAATGGGGCAGAGATTTCCAGTAAAAGCAGATGTAGATTGGTCTACGGAAGTCAGGTCCTTCCTGGCTTCAGCCTTCACCAACAAGACCTTCTGAGCTGTTGTGCCCAGAGTCAGGACTCCTGAGGAGAAAACCAACCCACAGGGCCTAAGTCTCTAGAACTCAGCATACAGAGATCTGTGGCATTGGATGGTTGGCATGGAGAGAGTCGACTGCGAGGACAGCAAGGCTGCTCTCTATCCTCTTGTAAAGGTCGTGGGGATCAGGGGAGGTCCCAATGAGCAGAGAAAGGACTGTGTTGTGCCCATCTTCAAAAAAAAGGCCACAAGGACAAACCAGGGAGCTGCTGGCCATTCAACCTCACTCTGAAGAGGGTGTCATAGAGCCAACCTCTCCAGTCACACTTCTGGGCAGGAGGAGAAGGTGCCTGGGAAGAGTCTGCATGGATTTACTGAATGTAAATCATTCCCGATCAACCTGATTGCCTTCTGTGATAAAAGACTCGTACATGTGGAGAACAGGAGAGTAGTGGATATCTAGAAGACATTCAGATGGGCAAAAGGCTGTTTGGATGATTGAGCTCCGAGCATTTTCAGGAATGAGTTATGCTTTACCAGGATGACAGTTAAAGGTGGGGTCTGCAGGGGTATACCCTGCACCCTGTCCTGTTTGAAAGCCTCATCAGTCAGGCAGAACAACACATGCATCAGGACAGGCAGAGACCTCACTGACAGAGGACTGATCCTGAGGAGAAGGGCGTGGACATTAAAAAGGATGCCATATGAGCCTGTGGTGTATACTCACCACCAATGAGGCCGGATGCACACAGGACTGCGTTAGGAAGAGCATGGCCACCCAGAGAAGGGCAGGTCTTATCCCCCTTGACTCAGCATTGGTGTGGCCATGTCTGGAACAGTGTGTCCCAGTGAGGGCTACCCAGGGCTGGAGGAATGGGGAGCAAATGGAAAGGGTCCAGACGAGGTCTTTCCAGATAGGCCTGGGGTCCTCAAGCACATGGCCTTTATGGAGAGGCTGAGGGACCTGGGATGCTTTAGCTTACTGAAATAGAGGCTACGGTCAGTAGAGTACTGCACTTCCCTTAGTATAGCTCACCTGACTGGAATGTCATCATAGACAGCTATGTGCTTTTTAGGAGAGACAGGCCAGGAAGGCTATGTGGTGGATTTGCTCTTTATGTGAGAGAGCAACTGGAATGTATAGGACTCCGCCTAGTGGTCAGAGTGAGAACTTTCGGGTGAGGATAAAATAACAGGCTAATGTGGGGGACACTGTTTTGGGTGTCTACTAAAAGCCACTTGATCAGGAAGTCGATGAGGTCCTCCACAGACAGCTGGAAGTAGCCTCATGATTGCAGGCCCTGGCACAAACAATCCAGAAGGCTCCTGTACAGCATCGATGATACAGCACCTTGACACAGGTGGTGGAGGAGCCACCAAGGAGGAGAGTCCTGCTGGACCTTGTCCTAAGCAGCAAAGAAGTACTGGTTGCAGACATGAAGGCTGGGGGCAGCCTTGGCTGCAGTGACCACGAGATGGTGGAATTCAGGATCCTGCATGGGGGAAGCAAGGCAATAAGCAGGATTGGAACCTTGGACTTCAGGAGAGCAGAACTGGCCTCTTCAGAGACCTACTTGGAGGAATCCCGTGGGTTAGGGCTCTAGAAGGAAGGGGAGTCCAAGAGAACTGGCTAGTATTCAAGCATCACTCCCTCCTAGCTCAAGAGCGGTGCATCCCAAGGAGAAAGAGGTAGAGGAAAGGAAATGAAAGGCAGGAGACCTGCATGGATGAGCAAGGAGCTCCTGGCAAGCTGGGCATACCAAGCTGGGAGTTGTGGCTGATACACCTGAGGGCTGTGCTGCCATTCAGGGAGATCTGAACAGGCTGGAGAGCTGGTCAGAGAGGAACCTCACGAGGTTCAATATGGACAAGTACAGAGCCCTGCACTTAGGGAGGAATAACCCCACGCACCAGCACAGGCTGGGAGCTAAGCTACTGGAAAGCAGCTCTGCAGAGAAGGACCTGGGAGTTTTAGTGGAAAACAAGTTGAGCATGAGCCAGCAATGTGCTTTTGTGGCCAAGAAGGCCAGTTGACTCCTGAGGTGTATTAGGAAGAGTGTTGCCAGTAGCTCAGGGTGTTGTCCGAAAATTGGATTCTTTTACCCAGTGTGCAAGCAAGCAATAGACACACTGGGTCGAGATATTTATTTCATTTCTGCACAGAGATGGGTGCTAACTGGTAGATCCACAAAGCTAGCACACCTTCTCCTTTTCTCATTCTTTAATTACACACACTCACTGTATAAATAAATGCATACAAGTATAAATAAATGTATATATAAGGGATCTCATGGCACATAGTGTAGGCATTGGTCTAGCATTGGCCGATCAGTCAAGGCCATGTAAGTAACTATACAAGAAAGAAGAGCAGCCACATGACTACCATGGACCTGTCAAGCCCTGAGGCACAACTGACCCCACCAGCACAGCCAGCAGCAACGGCCATAGCACCACCCTGGGAGAAACTGAGGCAGAAGTGACCTCACAACCACACACATCAACCACATGACCAGCACTGTCCCATCAGGCACTGGGGCACAAGTCACCTCACAAGCAGAAGCAGCAGCCATGTGACCAGCACTGGCCTATGAGGCCCTCGTGCACGACTGACCTCACAGTCACAGGCACCAGCCCCATGACCAGCACTGGCCGATCAGGCAGTGAGGCACAAGTGAGCTCACAACCACTAAGAGCAGCCATGTGCCGGCACTGGCCTATGAGACCCTGAGGCTCAAGTGACCTCACAAGCACAGGCAGAAGCCATGTGACAGTGCTGGCATATCAGACACTGATGCACAAGTGATGTCATAATACCCAAACAGCAACCACATGACCACCACTGGCCTATCAGGCACTGAGGCACACATGACCTCTCAACCACAAAGAGCAGTCACAACACCAACACCAGCGTATCAGGCACTGAGGCACAAGAGACCTCCAACCACCAACAGGAAACACATGACCAGCACTGGCCAATCAGGCAATGAGGCACAAGTGACTTCACAACAACTACCAGCAGTCACATGATAGCACTGCCCTATCAGGCAGTGAGGTACAAGGACCTCACAACCACAAGCAGCAGCAATGTCCATATCAGTGGAACAAAGGCCGCAGGCACAAGCGACCTCACAGCCACAGATACCAGCCAGGGGCTTAGCATGGTTCGAGGAAGGACGGAGGTAGAAGTGACCTCACCACCACAAAAAGCAGACAGGTGCCGGGCACTGGCTCATCAGGCGCTGGTGCAGAAGCCACCTCACAACCAGAGACACCAGCCAGGGGCCTACCACTGGCCTCTGAGAGCCTCAGGCAGCAGTGACCTCGCAAACACAAACAGCACCTGTAGGCCTGGCATTGCCCTGTCAGGGACTGAGGCAGAAGCAACCTCACAAGCACAAACGCAGCCACGGGCCTAGTGCATGCCTGTAAGTCCCTGGTGCACAAGTGACCTCACAACCACAACTAGCAGCCAAGGGCCGAGCATTGTCCCATCGGGGACTGAGGCAGAACCGACCTCAGAAATGCAAACACAACCCATGGGCCTAGCATAATCCTGCAAGTCACCAGTGCACCAGTGACCTCACTACAGTTAACATCAGCCACATGACCAGCACTGTCCTATCCAGCACTGGTGCAGGCCTGACCTCACAAACAACAGCCATATAACCATAGCTGGGCTGTGAGGCACTGAGGCACAAGTGACCTCACATCCACTAACAGTAGCCATGGCCATGACACTGGCCTATCAGAGACTCAGAGAGAACTGACCTCACAAGCACAGAAAAGCCACACCAGCAAACAGCATCCATGGGCCTACTGCTGGCCTATCTGCTCCTCAGGCAGAAGGGACCTCCCAAGTACAAACAGCAGCTGCCTGCCTGGGAGCAGCCTATCAGGCCCTGAGGCACAAGTGGCCTTACAACCACAAACAGCAACCAGAGGCCCAGCATTGCCCTGTCAGGCACTGGGGCACAAGGGACCTCAGAAGCACAAACAAAAGACATGTGGCTGGCATTGGGCTGTCAGGCACTGGTGCATAAGTGGTCTCAAAATCACAAACATCTACCTCATGCCTACAGCTGGCCTACCAGGCACTGCTGTACAAGTGACCTCGCAAACACAACAGCAGTAACAGTCGTAACCCTGGCAATTAGGGCCTCAGGAAGAAGTAATCTCACAACTACAACCAACAACCACATGACCAGCACTGGCCTATCAAACACTGAGGCACTAGTTAACCTCCTAGTCACAAACAGAAGCCATGGGCCTAGCAGTGTCCTCCAGTGTAAGTGGCCTCACAAGGACAAACAACAGCTGTGGGCCTGGCAGTGGCCTGATAGACACTGAGGCACAAGTGACCTCACAGCCACTAACAGCACCTGTGTACCTAGCACAGGTCTATCAAGCACTGATGCACAAGTAACCTCACAACCATAAACAGCTGCTTTGGGCCTAGCACTGCCGCAATTGGCACCTACCAGGTTCAGAAGCACAACTCACCTCACAAGGGCGAGTGGCATCGATATGCCTTCTGCTGGCCTTTGTGGTACCGAGTCACAACTGATGTGAGAAGAACACAGCACACACAGGAGAAGCTCACTTTGGCCACTCTCATGGCCCTTGATTTTGTTGTTATCATGCCATACAAACCAGTCCTCCATAAACAGCTTTCATCTCCTGACAAGACTCTCTCCAGGTCATGGCACATCTCTACTCTGTCACCCTGGGGAAGCATCACAAAAGACACTCTAGGCTCACAAGGCATGTGCAAATGATCAGCACAAGAGCAGGCACAGAGCTGGGTCCTTGGACAATGTTGCTGTTTTCAGAGGGAAAGATCCTGTTTTCTTTGGGCAGAGCAGACTGCTGCTTTCCACCTCCATCCCCTCAGGAACCTCCACCTCAGGATGGAGGGATGAGGATTCTGTTTAGGAATAAAAAAGTTATAGAAACAAAGTAGAAACATTGGAGTGTCCTGAAGGCCTCCTGAGCTCAAAGTAACCTCGCTTCCTTTCCTTTAGTAACTTGGACAAGGAACCCCCATGAAGCCGAAAAGGGGGGCAGAGGCTTTGAAATGAGGCCCAAGTAATGAGACAGCCTCAGGCTGGAGGTCTGCTGAAATGCCAGCTGTCTTGGCTGCACAGACTCTGCAGTATGAGATGAGGCTCCACACCTGGGTTCAGAGAGCACTGAGGGCTCAACATTGAGGAGGAATGCAAGGCCCGCCTGGATGCAACCCTGTCTAATAAGCTCTAGGTGACGCTGCTTGAGCGGGGGGATGGGGGGGTGGACTAGATGATCTCCAGAGGTCCCTTCCAACCTTACCGATTCTATGATTCTATGACCATCACAGGCACAAACAGCAGTCACGTGTCTCCTTGCTGCCTGCCATTTACAGGTGCACAGGTGGCTTTACACCGTGTATCAAAGGACTTCGCTTGCTGCTTGCAGATCCTGTTCTGAGGAAGTAGTGACGTCAGAGTCTTCATCAAAGCCACATGCCACCCGTTGGCGTATCAGACCGTAAGACAAGTGTGACCACACAAGCAAGAACAGAAGCCACATTCCTACCACTGGCCGCTCACATATGGAACAAGGGTGACCTCACACTCCACATTGAACTCATGGGCTTGCTGCTGAGGCACACCAACGTCAGAAGCACAAACAGCGCTAATCTCCACACCACTGCTCTATCAGGTGCTCGTGCAGAAGTGAGCTCTGAACCAGAAACAGCAGCAAGGGCTCAGTTTCTTCAGCAACAATGAGCTCAGATTCTGCATTGAAGCCATGTCCTTGCTGCCGCAGCCCATTCTTGGCAAGCCTGGGAAGGAACACACACATCAATATGATCCAAGTTCAATCCAACTTTATTCGTTTGTCTATCTAACTTATATATCTTTTCTAACAAGCTCATGCATCCACACGCCTCGCAAAGCATTTCTATTGGTTGTCTAGTATTGTCCTATGCGCATCTGCTCAGTTTCTAGTTGGCTGTTGTGTTGACTCCCCTTCTGGATGCATATCCTGTGAGTAATTACAGGCGCCTGCTTATCTTATCTTCTTTATCCTCTTGCCTTCAAGGAATTCCTTCTTGGTGACCTTTGAACGGCTTGTTGCTTACTTCAGCTCTTTTTAATCCTGCAAGATAGCCAAGGCCCCGACACCTCCCCCTCTTTTTTCAAAAACAGAGTCAGCTATCCTCTGCATGGACTGCTGCAGACATTGCAATATACAAGGTAGGCGTACAAGTAACATCAGGACTACCAATCCCATAAGCATAAATTGATGAACGAGAGAAGCAAGCCAAGAGCTTAAACCTAGCGATTTTAACCAACTTTCCAAGACCCAACTCTCCTCCTTCAGTTTACTCATCCCATCCTTTAAATCCTTTATTCTGTTATGGATCGATTCCGAATGATCAGAGAAATTCATACAACACATTCCCTCAAACTCTTCACACCCATGCCCATGCACTAATAATAAAAAATCTATAGCTGCTCTATTTTGCAATACTGCATGATTTACGCTGGCTACGTCTTGAGATAATCTAGAATGTCGGAAGTCATGTTAAGTTCATTTTTCGTCCAACAAGCTAACTGCTTCAACGTTTTCATTGCCCGCATGGCTGTAGCCCCGGGGAAAACCATGCTCATTAAAAGAGTTCTCAGGTCACTCCAAAATTTTGGGTCTCCCACCTCACTACAGTCTAATTGGTGCAATTCTCTTTTCTTCTGACGACTCCTTTGGCTATCCGCCCACTGTACCACTGTCGACACGTTTGGGTGAAATAATGTTAATTTCCCCAAATAGCATGGTCCCCCTTTTGGTCCTGCTGGTACTCCATTCCATGCCCTATCTCCACAGATCAAAAAGATCCCAGGCAGCAATCGCCGCGCTGGCTTATCAGTTAGATTGCATTTGGAGTATGTTTGTCCCATTACTTTGTCTGACTTCAGTCCCGACTCGACAGACGCCCACGTTCTACTGGGCATGTCAAGTTCTGTATTTAGGGGCTCAAATTGCACCCATCCGTTTCTCGTGCCATTTGTGGCATTTACGCATCCTAATAAATCTAATTCTTCTGGGGGTGATCGCAATGTGTAGTTTAGTTGTTTTATAATCTCACACTGCCACCCACCATCTCTTTGTGCATCAGTCAAACCTGGAGTTTTCAACGTCTGGTTGACCGTAGTAAAGTTTAGACATGTTTCATTTCCAATAAACCCTTGAAATTCCCCCGGTTGCCACACGGGCACTCCCACTAGACAAGTTCGAAATGGATCTCCTGGTCTCTGTGGGCTCTAGCAAAATGATTTCTGACCTGTTGTATTAGCTACGGTTACCCATATGTTTTCTCTCTCATTAATATTCGTTAATGACCATACATGAATCATGCCAGTTAATCCCAGCCACCAAGCCCACTGCGCCTTCATGTTTCTGTAGGCAACTGGGTTTGCCTCAGCACCCTGTAATGCCTTTGCTGTTTCGGCTTTCTCCTTTGTCAGCCACAGCTGCACCCACTTGGCTGGTATCCACATAGTTCTAGCCCCTGTAACAACACAAGCATATCCCCTTCCCCAGGTTACTAATTCCCTGGGACCTTCCCATTGTTGCGTCTGCGGATTGAAAACATTGAAAACCCCCGCCGGAACCTGTTTTCACGAAAAATCAGCGGTATTTTTGGAAAAATGTGCAAAAATGGGTATTTTGTCATCTGTACGGGGGTTCAGCCAATTTAAGACATAACATGCTTTACAGGTTACATCATAGGGGCTGAGCTCCCCCTCTTTTTTCAAAACAGCCAAAAGGTGTTTTAAGTTCTGATGATGTCAGTCGATTATTGCTTGTCCGCCTGAATTGTACGGAGACGCTTCCTGGCCTTAAGCAAGATAGTTCCTATAGCTTCAAATCTTTGTGTAATGTTGTTTTTCAGATGGCTTGCTAAAAACACCCATTCTAAAATCTGTAAGCGATTCTGATTATTCACCTGCGCTATCACAGCTGCGACCTCTTTATGCTTGTTGTAAACGACTATACTCACTGGCAAATTTTCTTGGTACCGATAAGCCACAGTGCCGGCTATCTTTTCTTCTATCTTTTATATTTATTTATATATATATATATATATATAATAAATTATAAATATATTTATAATATTATAAATATTTTCATAATAAATTATAAATTATTTATTTTTATATTTATTTATATATTATTATAAATTATAAATATATTTATAATCACAATTATAATATTATAATTATGAATATATTTATAATAAATTGTAAATTATAAATACATATTTATATATATTTATTTTTATTATTGTTATTTATCTATTGGTTCCTATGTTGGTCCATCCGCTCTTTGTGTAACTGGCATGGCCATAGGAGTAAACAGATACTCTCCTTCCAACTTGGTATTCTCTATAAGGACCCTGTAACGTGTGGTGGGGTTAAAATTCGGGTCATGAGGTGGCACCGCCTCATCTTTGCCTTCCTTCCCCACAGAGCCGAACAGTTCCCTCTCCTTGCCATGCACCACCAATTGCAACCATGACAACACCCCTTTACCATTGAATTATGGGCAGCTGCCTGTATGTCCCTTTGTCCTGATCCCTGGTCGAGGCGCTTCATCTGATCCAACAAGGCAGTCATCCTGTCGGCTTGGCCGCGGAGCTCTTGACGAATCTCTCAGCTGCTCTTGGTCCCATGGCTCATCATCCAGCAGCGGGACCTTTACTGGATCAGAGTCCATATTGGCCGGGGGAGCGGTAGACGCTGGACGGTCCTCCCCTTCCCAGGGTGGCAAATCGTCATCTATCTCCCCCCAAGCCTCCTTTTCGGCTACAGACACAGGACAGGCATGCAGGGGACACCCGAGGTCATCATCGTCAGGTACCTCCTTGTACTGAGGTCCTGAGCCACTCACAGCTGTCCATTCTGAATCTCCTGAGCCCTCCTGCTCCTCGTTAGTACTTCGTACGGCGCTGCGAATACCAGCGGCAACAGCCACTTCCCCGTGCAACTGTTCCAGTATCTGTCGGACCGGTCAATATATCTTTGCCAACGACTGCGCCTCCTTGGATCCCACTTGCACGCTTTCCCACAGTTCCTTTCCGACTCCTTCCCATGCTTCCCACTTGTATACTTGTGGAGCTTCTACTATAAGCCCCTTTCTTCGACACCACAGTAATAAATCAGTTAAGTCCGACTTCGTTATCTGCGTGTCCGTTTTCCGAGCCAATTTCAACAGGCTCCCTATTGCCGCTTGCTCTATCACTGATGCAGCGAACCCCATCCTGCTTCCCTGACTCACCGGTCAGTTGTGGCCACAATCCGCCTTTCTTCGGGCACCCGGCTACTGTTGCTGGCTATGCAGGATCCTTGCCTGCTTATGGCTCCACTCCTACCCCAGTTGGTCTCTGAGGATCACCTCAGGGTCACCAGATGCCGTAGCCCATTATTGGCAAGATGGGAAGGAACACACACATCAATATGATGCAAGTTCAATCCAACTTTATTCGTTTGTCTATCTAGCTTATATATCTTTTCCAGCAAGCTCACGCATCCACGCGCCTCACAAAGCATTTCTATTGGTTGCCTAGCATTGTCCACACGCATCTGCTCAGTTTCTAATTGGCTGCTGTGCTGACTCCCTTTCTGGATGCACGTCCTGTAAATGATCACAGGCGTCTGCTTATCTTATCTTCTTAATCCTCTTGCCCTAAAGGAATTCCTCCTTGGTGACCTTTGAACGGCTTGTTGCTTACTTCAGTTCTTCATAATCCTGCAAGATAGCCAAGGCCCAACAGTTTTCATATTCCTAAACAAAATCCCCATTATGAGGTGGAGGTTCCTGAGGGGATGGAGGTGGAAAGCAGCAGCCTGCTCTGCCCAAAGGAAACAGGATCTTTCCCTCTGAAAATAGTAACATTGTCCAAGGAGCCAGCTCTGTTCCTGCTCTTGTGCTGATCATTTGCACATGCCTTGTGAGCCTAGAGTGCCTTGGCCACCCTTGAGTGTGAGTGCAAGAGCTTCCCTTTTGGGCTGAGGTGGCAAGGGGAGGCAGCGAGCAGAGCAGTGGCTGGGGAGTGTGCAGGTGGTGAGTGTCCTGCACGCAATTCTCCTTGCTGGCACATGGTTGTATCTAGCCGACCAGCCAGCTGTGTGGGGCAGAGACAGTGTGTTTGTAGACTGGCTGGCATAGCAGAGGTCTGGTATGAGGTTGATGGCTGGTGCAGTGCTGAGTTGATCTGTCAGTGTCAGACACCCTTTCCAGTGAAGCTGCTCCCTCAGCCAATCTCTCTAGCCAGGCACAACACATGGAAGTGGCATCCTGCTGTCCTTGTGTAGGTGCTCCAGGGCAAAGGCTCACGGCTCTGACTTGATGGTACTAAAAGAAAGGCCGGACCAATTGTTCCTTTTTGTGGTATGTGCCCTGTGTGAGAGAGTGGAGATGTCCATGACTTGGAGAGAGTCTTGCAGGAGATGAAGGCTGTTTGCAGAAGACTGTTATGTTTGGAGTGCTAACAGTGTAATCAAGGGCCATGAGAGTTGCCCAGGTGAGCTTCTGCTCTGTGAAGGTCTGCAATTCTCAGGTAACTTATGCCTCAGTCCCAGGAAGACCAGCAGCAGGCACGTAGATGCCACTTGTGCTTGTGAGGTGAGCTGTGCCTCTGAACCTGTTAGACCAACCTGACTTGGGGAAGGTGGTGAGGTCCCTTGTATCTCAGCGTCTTGTAAACGGGGAGCAGGCCCATTGCTGCTGTTTGTGCTTTTGTGGTCAGTTGTGCATCAGTATGTGATTGGTGATCAGCATGGACATGGCTGCTGTTTGTGCCTGGTTAAGTCAATTGTGCCTGAGTCCCAAACAGGCCAGGAGCAGCTCTATGGCTTCATGGCTGCCTGTGAGGTCACTTCAGCCTCAGCAGGTGACACTCCAGCTCAATGCATATTGCTGATGGTTGTGTTTGTGAAGTTATTGGGCCTCAGTATTGACTAGGCCACCAGCAGCCACCTTGTTGTTTTTGTACTGGTGAGGTGACTTTTGCTTCAAGGAACAGCATCAAGCACATTTCTGCTTTCATGCTTGGGAGGTCCCTTGTGCCTCAGTGCCTGATCGGCCAGCAGCAAGCACATGGCTTCAATGCAGAATCTGAGCTCATTGTTACTGAAAAAACTGAGCCCTTGCTGCTGTTTCTGGTTCAGAGCTCACTTCTGCGTGAGCACCTGATGGAGCAGTAGTGTAGAGATTAGCACTGTTTGGGTTTCTGACGTTGGTGTGCCTCAGCAGCAAGCCCATGCCTTCAATGTGGAGTGTGAGGTCACCCTTGTTCCAGTATGTGAGAGGCCAATGGTAGGAACATGGCTTCTGTTTCTGCTTGTGAGGTCACACTTGCCTTACGGTCTGATAGGCCAGTGGGTGGCACATGGCTTTGATGAAGACTGTGAAGTCACTGCTTCCTCAGAACAGGATCTGCAAGCAGCAAACGAAGTCCTTTGATACACAGTGTAAAGCCACCTGTGCACCTGTAAATGGCAGGCAGCAAGGAGACACGTGACTGCTGTTTGTGCCTGTGATGGTCATGCTGTTGCTGTTTCTGATACAGGGTCCCTTGTGCCTCAGTGCCTGATGACCCAGTGCTGGCGACAGGGCTGTTGTTAGTAGTTTTGAGGTCCCTTGTGCCTCAGTGCCTGATGGGGCAGTGCTGGTGACGTGGCTGCTGTTACTTGTTGTAAGTTGACTTCTGCCTCTGTACCTATTGGCAGGCAGTGCTAGGCCCGAGGCTGTTGTTAGTGGTTGTGAGGTCCCTTGTGCCTCAGTGCCGGACAGGACAATGCTGGTCATGTGGCTTTTTTGAGCTTGTGGGGTTGGTTCTTCATGAGTCCCTGACAGGCCAGAGTCATGGCCGTGGCTACTGTTATTGGATGTGAGGTCACTTGTGCCTCAGAGCCTCATAGACCAGCTATGGTTATGTGGCTGTTGTTTGTGAGGTCAGGCCTGCACCAGTGCTGGATAGGACAGTGCTGGTCATGTGGCTGATGTTAACTGTAGTGAGGTCACTGGTGCACCAGTGACTTGCAGGATTATTCTAGGCCCATGGGTTGTGTTTGCATTTCTGAGGTCGGTTCTGCCTTAGTCCCTGATGGGGCAATGCTCGGCCCCTGGCTGCTCGTTGTGGTTGTGAGGTCACTTGTGCACCAGGGACTTACAGGCATGCACTAGGCCCGTGGCTGCGTTTGTGCTTGTGAGGTCGCTTCTGCCTCAGTCCCTGACAGGGCAGTGCCAGGCCTACAGGTGCTGTTTGTGTTTGCGAGGTCACTGCTGCCTGAGGCTCTCAGAGGCCAGTGGTAGGCCCCTGGCTGGTGTCTCTGGTTGTGAGGTGGCTTCTGCACCATCGCCTGATGAGCCAGTGCCCGGCACCTGTCTGCTTTTTGTGGTGGTGAGGTCACTTCTGCCTCCGTCCTTCCTCGGACCATGCTAAGCCCCTGTCTGGTATCTGTGGCTGTGAGGTCGCTTGTGCCTGCGGCCCTTGTTGCCACTGATATGGACATTGCTGCTGCTTGTGGTTGTGAGGTCCTTGTACCTCACTGCCTGATAGGGCAGTGCTATCATGTGACTGCTGGTAGTTGTTGTGAAGTCACTTGTGCCTCATTGCCTGATTGGCCAGTGGTGGTCATGTGGTTACTGTTTGGGTATTATGACATCACTTGTGCAGCAGTGTCTGATAGGCCAACACTGGTCACATGGCTTCTGCCTGTGCTTGTGAGGTCACTTGAGCCTCAGGACCTCATAGGCCAGTGCTGTGCACATGGCTGCTCTTAGTGGTTGTGAGCTCACTTGTGCCTAATGGCTGATGGGACAGTGCTGGTCATGGGGCTGGTGCCTGTGACTGTGAGGTCACTCATGCACGAGGGCCTCATAGGCCAGCACTGGTCACATGGCTGCTGCTTCTGCTTGTGAGGTGTCTGTGCCCCAGTGCCTGATGGGACAGTGCTGGTCACATGGTTGATGTGTGTGGTTGTGAGGTCACTTCTGCCTCAGTTTCTCCCAGGGCAGTGCTATGGCCATTGGTGCAGGCTGTGCTGGTGGGGTCAGTTGTGCCTCAGGGCTTGACAGGTCCACGGTAGTCATGTGGCTGCTCTTCTTTCTTGTATGGTCACTTGTGCAACCTTGACTGATTGGCCAATGCTAGACCAATGGCTGCGCTTTGTGCTATGAGATCAATTGTATAGCAGAGTGAAAAAGTGTTCAGGGGGCAGAGAGCTAGACGGGTTTGTGAGTACAGAGCCTAGAGCGGAGGCCCTGGTGTGATGTGCCTCCCATGTATACAGCACACTTGAATGGAGACAGGAGGGGCTTTGCCTAAAGGCAGTGTTGGAATTCATTTGTTTGGGCACATGTAGGAAAGCCGAGATGCCCTGGGGCACTTGCCCAGCAATCACTCCAAAGGGGCATGGGTTTCCTTTAGGTCCCAGGATGGATCTGGTAGAGACAGGTGGTTGTGCTGGACACCCCTGGCATTTGAAATAGCCCTGCCAGCCTATTTCTGTGTCATTAAATCAAGAGTCTGAACTGGACTAGAACTGCTGTTTGTAACACTGGAATTTCATTAGTCTCAGCTTCATAGCATCATTGCAGATGACCAAGGTATTTTGCAACCTGGCGCCCACCTGATGTTCTAGGAGGATTCAGGGCTTCCAGTTACTCCATCAGAGCAAGCAGAAACTGGTCCTGCCTGGGATGACCTCTGTCTCTTCCACTGTCACCAAGTAGTTGTGTGTGAGCAACTGACTCCCAGCCTCCATCTCCAGTGATTAGAACGGGAGCTTAGACAAGGAGCTCGCATGCGGATCTCTGTGCTGTGCTCATTTCAGTTTTGGCAGGGGGAATCCTACCTCCTGTGTGCTTATGGAGTTCACAGGGGGAATAAGGCGATCTGAATCTAAATGCAACCCAGGGTCTTCAAAACCAGGACGTGATGCCGAGATAGACCGAACCATGTGTAAATGAACTCCCTTCTTGTCTCTGTCTGGATGTCCTGCCTGGGTAAGAGATGGGACTAGGAGCTTCCAGCTGAGGACATTTCCACTTATCATAGACTGCCATCTTCTGATGAAATAAATGGCAATGTTGGAATCAGTCTCTCTGCACTCTTTGGAAAGGGAAAACAGGTGACTATTTTAGTCTGCTTGAGAGAACATCTCCCAGGAGGAGGGAGCACAAGGGACAGAACAACTGCTTCCTTCAGCTTGTCCTGTGCTCCTGAGCTGAGCCCAGTTTTGGGGACAGAGGTTGCTCATGGCAACCTGGCAGCACTGCTGAGAGATGGCTGTGTCCCGAGGCGGCTCCTCTGCAAAGAGCAGCAGGACTCTGGGCACTGCCTGCTGCTGAGGAGGAGGTGAGATGAGAGAAGACAGGAGTGAAAGGCAGTGCAGAGTGAGAGGTCAGAGGAGCGCTCCTTCTGGAAGAAATCTTCACAGATTTTGCATGGTAAGTCTCTAGCTACAGGGCAATGCTGCTGTGTTTCCTGGAGGAGTCTCCTATGCCCATCCCATCCTGTGAGTGTGGAAGACGGGGAGATGCTTTAGAGCAAGGATTCCCTGCCAGAGGAAGGAAGGGAGGTCCGAGGGACACATCACCCTGCTCCTTTCTTGCAGGGATGGCTGCAGGGGTTTGAAGCCTGGCGGTGCACCCAGGTGGGCATGGACTGTCCTTCAGAGTGGAGTCTCTGCGCCCCAGGGTGCTGTGTGCCTGGGGCAGGGACTCTGCTGCCTTCGAGGTTCAGCACTCAGCCTGCCTGGGGAGCTCCACAGAATGCTGCAGGGTGGAAGCTCAGGGTGTAAGGAGGGACCCCTGGCAGGGCAGGTACTTTCTCCCATGGAGAGGCTGCTGCATGGGTCAGGGATCGGGGACATATCCAGAGGTGACATTTCACCAGGAATGCCAAGGCAGAGGAGAGCTGAAAGAGAAGGCGCTTTCATGAGTCGGTGCTTTCAGTTATTTTCTGTTTGGGTGAGGTGAAAGGGGACTGGATCTGTCAGGTTTAGACAGGGGACTGAGGCTCCAGGGCAGTGACACTGAGAGAGGAGCAGTTCTGGGAGGGACTTGGCAAATGCCTTCATCCACCCTGAAGCCTACAGAGAGAGCCAGCATCACCTTTCCAGCCTCAGCTAGGTTTGCTTCACCTGCTCCTTAGCTCCTACAAACCTGCAGGTGCCCCCGGACAGTGTCCTGCCCCCAGGAGCTTTCTGCAGGGTAGAGCTAAATGCTCAGCATGTGGGATGGGGTCTGTGATCACTGAGAGGGGAGAGACGTGGGGACAGAGACACAGCTCCCTGCAGGGACAGGTTTAGGCAGTGGAGCCATGGTCAAAGTGTGAGAGGAACCGATCAACTCCAGTGCCGCCTCTTCTCTCCCACCATATACAGCCCTCTTCTCTCGAGGTTGTGGGATCCAGGACATGAGTCATTTCCTCAGCAGCCAGACATCCAGGGGAGGAGACACTACTGAGTGTGTCTCTGTTCCTCCCTGTCCCTACCTCCCTTTTGAACAAATATCATGACGTTGCTCCCTGTCTCATACCTGCCCATGCTGCCGTTGTCCATCCCCTTGGGCTCTCTGGGCATGGGGGAGGAGGGGTTGATGCAGTTCAGACACCGACCATGTGGGTCCTGCCATGCAGATGTGTCTTTGATAGTGAGGTGCCCAAGTCCCCCTCTAACCTCTGGGGCTCTGGGCAATGCAGTTGCCCAGAAAGGAGGCAACTCTCTCTTCCAAACACCCTCAGCACCCTTAGGACATTCAGCCATTTCCCTGGGGTGTCTGGCTGGGCTGCAAGCTGCCCTCCAGAAGGGCACAGCTCTCCCTTTGCAGCTGGGTGTAACCCAGGTGCCTTAGGGAGAAGCACCTAGATACTAGGAACACGGAAATGCTGCTGGGAGGCTGGATGTGGGCAGCTGGAAGGAGTCCAGTGTGTTCCTGGCCGGAAGGGGAGGGCTGAGACCCCCCCTCACATACTCTCATAAGAGTGCTGATGGGAACTTTGGAACTGGATTCTTCTGCTCTCCACAGTGCCATTTCCTTTTTGGCAACATGAAAAAGAAACTTCTTGCAACTGTCTTCAACCTTTGAGGTGGGAACACAGGGCACCTGAGAACAAGGCAGGTGGATAGGCCAGTGCTCCTCTCTGTGCACTGAAGCTAGAGTGAAGCTAGTGTTTTTGCCTCTCTGGAATCACAGCTGGTCACTCTGAGTGCAGTGTTGAGGATTTCTATCTGCAAGCAGCCTCCTCCAGTGTGACAGTGTCAGTAGAAGAAATCATAAAATTATTCATGAGCCCACGTTTTTTAGAACTGGATGTGAAGTTGCTGAAATCTCTTCAACAGTATGAGTGGATTAAATCTGACTGGAACTGGGAATATAAATCTTAGTCACCTCTGTTCCCGTGTACGCAGTGCTGTACGTCAGGGCTGACTCCTCAGGAGCCCACAGCCAGAGGCCACTGCTTCTCATGGCAATCTCAGCCAGCACAAACCAGAGATCAAGGGATGGAGCTCAGTGATAGTACTGCTGAGATGGGGAGAGGTAACATGTTTGTTTGGCGGGCTTTATGGGAAAGCTTTGGTCTGCCCTAATTTTTCTTTATCTGTTCTTCTTTGGACAGTCCCCAAAGCTCAGAGTGAGCAAAATGTCCAACAGCAGCTCCCTCACTGAATTCCTCCTCCTGGCATTTGCGGACACACGGGAGCTGCAGCTCTTGCACTTCTTGCTCTTCCTGGGCATCTACCTGGCTGCCCTCCTGGGCAACAGCCTCATCATCACAGCCATAGCCTGTAATCCCCATCTCTATACCCCCATGTACTTCTTCCTCCTCAATCTTGCCATCCTTGACCTTGGCTCCATCTCCACCACTGTCCCCAAATCCATGGCCAATTCCCTCTGGAACACCAGGACCATTTGCTACTCTGGATGTGCTGCCCAGGTCTTCCTGTTTGTCTTCTTGTTTTCAGCAGAGCATTCTCTCCTCACTGTCATGGCCTATGATCGCTATGTTGCCATCTGCAAACCCCTGCACTATGGGATCCTCATGGACAGCAAAACTTGTGTCAGAATGGCAGCAGCTGCCTGGGCCAGTGGGTTTCTCAATGCTGTGCTTCACACTGCAAACACATTCTCAATACCCCTCTGCCAAGGCAACACAGTGGACCAGTTCTTCTGTGAAATCCCCCAGATCCTCAAGCTCTCCTGTGCAGACTCCTACCTCAGGGAAGTTGAGGCTCTTGTGGTTAGTCTTTGTTTAGTCTTTGGGTGCTTTGTTTTCATTGTGCTGTCCTATGTGCAGATCTTCACTGCTGTGCTGAGGATCCCCTCTGAGCAGGGCCAGCATAAAGCCTTTTCTATGTGCCTCCCGCACCTGGCCGTGGTCTCTCTGTTTGTCAGCACTGGCCTCTTTGCCTACCTGAAGCCCTCCTCCGTCTCTTCCCCAGCTCTGGATCTGGTGGTGACTGTTCTGTACTCAGTGGTGCCTCCAACAGTGAACCCCCTCATCTACAGCATGAGGAACAAGGAGCTCCAGAATGCCCTGAGGAAACTGATCTCATGGACATTTTTTAGTAGCAGTAAAATTACTTTTGCTCTCTGCAGATGACTCCCCCTGTGTCCTATACCTGGAAAGACCATTTTTTGTTCACTTTTTATTATTATTATTATTACTGTTGTTATTTTTATTTGTTATTATATTGCTAAACAAAAGCCTTGATTCATTCTACTTTTACTGAGATTACTCTGCCTCACCTGGTGCCCACGTAAGAGCATTTCTAACACTGGGTCAGAGCTGTCTCCATCACAGTATCTCTATAATAAAATAAGTTCGTCCTGGTGAAGTGCCTGAAGGCTGGGCTTCCTCTAAAACTCCTGTCCGTCATACCCTGTCCCCAGTACACATCCTTGAAACACTCTCCACCACCCTGCATACTGGTCCTTATCCAAAAAGTCATCTCCAGAGAAGGCTCCATGCCCAGCTATTTATAGAAATAGACATGCCTCCTTAGGGATTTTTTTCATATTAATGACCCCTCTGTTGTATTTGGTACCAAGCCCATGGCCCTCAGGTGGTAAGAGGAGCTAGAACAAAACTCTCAAGAAGTTCAAGTCGGAAGCAAATCCCCAAGTTTTTTGGAGTAATCATGGGTCCCACTGAGAGCCATTACCAACAAAAGCTCTCAGGGGCTGATGAGAGCAGAAAGTTTGAGGCACTGATTGCAGATAGGCAAAGGCAATGTGCAAGCTGTGACGCCGAGTCAGTCCTGATGTGCATCATCTAGCAGGGTGGCCAAACCTCACTGCCAGCCCTAGGGAAGGATGATCCTTTCCCTCATGCTTTGCTCAGGGCTCTTCCTGGGGACAGTGTGAGGGGTGGGGGTGTGCAAGGCCAAGTGTAGGACAATGATTTAGCACACTTTGGGCCGATGGGGGAAAGGGAGCCCTGAGACCCTGATGCCACAAGGAAGAAGTTTCCTCTCATAGGCCTTTGTGGCAGACACATCAACCATATCAAAGGGGACAAAGACCTCAGTTCTGTTGGAAGCTTTCAGCCTTGGCATTGTGCTCAGTCACCTCTACCACAGACAATCCAAAGCTGTCCCAAACCTGAACCTGTTTCCCTGCAGCCTGTAGGCACCCAGCCAGCTTCCCCACCTTGTTCTCACTGCAGGATCTCCCCACCTTTACTGACATCCCTCCGTCCTTGCTGGCTGCTCCTTGAAACACAAAGCCTGGAGCTGATCATGGAGTCCCTTTGGGTGTCCTGTTGCACCACAGCATTACCCTACAAGTGACATTCTTGTTAGCTGAAGGATAGTCTGAACCTCTCAAGATGCAGTTTGTGACTCTTTCCCCTTCTCATGCTGCTTCCCACTGCAAAAACAGACTCCATCATCTCTGAAACCACCCTTCAAGTAGTCACAGGCAACTACTCTAGTGACCCTAGCCTCACTTCAGCAGGCCAAAGCAACCCAGGTCCCTCGGTCTGTCCATACAGCCCATGTACTTCAGGACCCCAATCCCATCTGCGTAGACCTCTTCTGGACCATCACCAGTTTCTCCCCACTCTTCCAGCCCTGGGCAGCCCACACTGGGACACACTGCTCCAGATGTGGCCACACCAATGCTGAGTTGAGGAGGATGAGAACTGCCCCTCTCCGGCTGGCAATGCTCTTCCTAACAGAGTCCTGTGTGCAGCTGGCCTTGTTTGTGGTGAGCATGCACCATTTGCTCATATGGCATCCTTCGTGACGTTCTCCTCAGGATCAGTCCTCTGCCAGCCAGGTCTCTGCCTGGCCTGATGCACGTGTTGTTCTGCCCCACTGATGAGCCTTTCAAACAGGACAGGATGCAGGGTATACCCCTGAAGACCCCACCTTTACCTGATAAAGCATGACCATTCATGAAAACTCTCTGAGCTTGATCATCCAACCAGCCTTTTGCCCATCTGAATGTCTTCTTGATATTCACTACTCTCCTCTGCATGTACAGGTCAGTTATCATAGAAGACGATCAGGTTATTGAGGAATGTTTTGCCTTCAATAAATCTGTAAAGCTGGCAGGTCTGAAAGGACAGCATCCTCCAAGCTCAAGAATGGCCATACTCATATCCAGGAGAACAAGTAGACATCTCAGGAGACAGGCAGCTAAACAGGGAACTCACAGCTGAAAAATGATAGAAAATGTGGCACACAGGAATGGGAAGCAGGGAGAGGCTGCAAAGGAGGAATTTAGAAATATTGTCCAGGGAAGTCAGGAAGCAGATAGAAAAGCTAATGTTGCTCTAGGACAGACACTTGCAAGGGATGTCGAGGGCACAAAGATGAGCTCCTGTTGCTTGAGCAAAAAATAAACAAGGAAAATGTTGGTCCATGACTGAATGGGTCAGGGAATCTGGTAACAGCAGACACAGACAGGTCTGGGGAACTCAGTGCCTTTGCTTCACTCTCCACCAACAAGGTCTCCTAGGACATGGTGCCTGGAGTCAGGACTCCTGAGGAGAAAAACAACTAGCAGTGCCTAAGGCTTGACTCAGGAATTACTTGAAAGACCAGAAATGTATGGGACTGGATGGGCTGCATCTGAGGATGCTGAGTGCTGGCCACTATCTTGCAAGGCCTCTCTTTATCTTCTTTAGGAGGTTATGGAGATGGGGGAGGTGCCAATGACTGGAGAAAGGCAGGTGTCACATTTTAAAAATGCCAAAAGGATACCTGGGGAACTGCAGGCTGTCCAGCTTCACTTGGATGAAGAGAATGTCATGGAACAATGTCATGTTCTTTCTGCCCACATTTCTGGGTAAATGAAGGAGAAAAGGGGGCAAGGGAACAGCCAGCATGGACTTACCAAGAGTAAATCATGCTTCACCAGCCTGATGGTCCTCTATGTGAAAAGAACTGTATTAGTGGACGAACAGAGAACACTGAATGCCAGTTCCCTTGACTTTAGGGAGGCTTTTGACATTTTATCCCCTAGTATACTTGCACACAAGTTAGGACTTCATGGTCTGAATGGGTGGATAAACAAATGGTCAAAGAACTGGTTGCATGATTGGTCTCTCAGAGGGTGGTGGTGGATGGGTAGCATTCCTCCTAGTGGCATCATGAGGGTCTCTCCTGGGACCTGTCCTCTTTAAGACCTTTATGAATGGCCTGAAAGGAGCAACTTTCATCATGTTCACAGGTGACTCCAAACTGGGCGAGGGGCACCAGTCTTATGCTGGAGGGCTGCCACTGAGAAGGCCCTGGACAGGCAGGAGGGATGGGCTGTCCGGAATCTCATGGAATCCAGCAAGGTGAAATGCCAGGTCCTTGTACCTGGGACAGACCAACACCCTGCACAGATATGGGCTGGTGCCTGAGCAGATCTTCAAAAAAGGACATGAGAATTCTGGGAGATTGAACACAAAATGTGAGAGAGTCATGTGGCCAGGCAGCAAAGAAGGCCAACAGCATCGTGGGCTGTACAAACAGGAGTGCAGACTGCAGGTCAGAGGAGGTGATTATCCCCCTCTGCTCAGTACTTGTTAGACAACATGTACAATACTGTGTCCCTTTTTTGGCCCCCAATATAAGGAGCTCCTTCTATGAGGAGGTCAACAAGAAGATGGAGCCATGCTTTCATTATGGTGACTGGCAGCAGGATGAGAGACAACAGTCATATGTTGAAGCTTGAAAGAAACAGACTAGAGAGATTGGGAAAACTTTTTTCCCCTGACAGGATGGTCAAGCATTGGCATGTGTTGCCCAGAGAAGCTCTGCTGTCTCCATCTCTGCAGGCTTTCAAGACTGGATCAAGTGCTCAGCAACCTCCTCTGAACCCATAGCTGACCCTACAGTGGGTGCAAGGTTGGGTTAGAGGCCTCCTGAGGTTCTGTGCAGCTTGAAAAAATCCCTTCCACCAAGGGTCTTCTCCTGTCAGTGTTAGGGAGAGCACTCAGCTCTCCCTGACCATAGAAGTAACTCAGAGACAAGTAGGATCAGATCAACTAGCTCTGCAGTCCTGCTCCAGTCAGGGATGTTCTGACACAAGGCTACTTCGCAGGTATTCAGGCCTCCCTGAACTGCCCTGATCACTCCTTTCAATCACCTTTTTTCCCCCTTTCTCTCTTCTTTACCCCTTCCAAATTCTGCTCTCCTATCATCCTCATACTTTCCCATACAAACACCTCTTTTTGCCCTTCTTTCCCTTTAGGCCCTGGCTGTGCTTGCTTTGTACCTTCATTTCCCATTTCTGAGATTATTGCTCTTGTAATTCCTACTTTGGTGAGGAGGTCCGTTAAACTAATATCTCCTTTTATCACTTGTACTGTCCTGCAATTCCATGTGCTCTTAGGTTGTCAGAGGGACTCCATCTCAGGAACACTGCGTGAGCACACACACGCTAAGAGCTGGCACAAAGCAGCTTCAGTCTGGGGGATGTGAGAAACCTGGGGATACAGACAACAGAAACCTCAGGAAGTTTTACATGGGGAAGTGCAAGTCCTGCACCTGGAAGAAGAATCCCATGGATCAGAACAGACTGGGACCACACACTGATGAGTAGCCTGACGAAAAGTCCCCGAGCTGGACAGGAGATGCCATATGAGCCAGTGGTGCATGCTCAAAGTGAGTAAGGCCAGATGTCTATAGCTCTGCATTAGGAGGAGCATGGCTACCCAGACAAGGGGAGTTATGATCCACCTTGACTCAGCACTACCGTATAGTGCTGTGAGGCTCCCAGGAGCTTTTCTTGTAGTGCTAAACAGCATGGGAAGGGGAAACAGCCTCTAACTGCAGCTTTGGAAGTTCAGACTGGGCATTAGGATGAGGAAATTTGACTCAGAAGACAGTGCTGTGCTTTGACAGGTCACCCAGAGGGAGTCTGTGATGATCCCAGAACTTTGTGTTTCAAGGAAGAGGCAGGGAGGATGGAGAGACACCAGTGAAGGGAGGAAGATCCTGGGGGGAGAGCAAGGTGGGGAAGCAGGTTGGGTGTCTGCAGTCTGCAGGGACACAGAAGCAGGAATAGGAAAGCCTTGGACAGCCTACGGTGGAGATGGCTGAGGCCGCTGGCAAGGCTGGAGGCCCCCAACAGAACTGACATCCCCTTGGCTCTAGCTATTGTCCCTGCAACCAAGGTCTACCAGGAGACACTAGGCTATAATGGCTTCCTTGTGCCCCACAGGTAGCCCAGAAGGTGTCATGTTGTTGTCTTGCACTCAGCATTACACACCCCCACCTGCACACTGCCCCCAGGAAGGGCACTAGAAATGTGTGGGAGAAAAATATTGCTCTTTCTAGGGGCTGGTTGTCTGTGCTTGGCCATTTTCCTTGATGCACATCAGGGGTTAAAGTGACATCCCAGCCACCTAAACATTTCCTTTGCCTGCCTGTAATCAACGATTGCAATTTTCTGCTTTAAACGGCCTCTGGTGAGTTCTTCCTGCTAATAGTCCTCAGGGGACCCATTAATGCTTTCTGTAACTTTAGGCACTGCTTCCGACTTTGACTCCTGGAATGTTTCATTCAATCTCCTCTCAGTAGCTGTAGTTCATGGACTCAGCACCAAATACATCATGAGGCTCAATAAAATGCAAAAAGTCCTGATGAATCATGTCTCTCCCTGCAATTTTCTTTTAGTCCTGTATGGATAATTGGAGAGCTTTGGGGAGTGTAGCTGAACAAGTATAACACAAATATTTTTCCTTTAATTTTTTTTGGATACTTATCATTTTTCAGCTTTCAGAGTAAGTGACACCAACATTCTCCAGTTGATATTGATCCAGGGTGTCCCCTAATGAAGTCGGAGCATGTAGGAAAAACAGTGTCCTGGAGTTCAGACATTGTACAAACAGTCTTCTTCCCCGTCTCCCCAACCCTGTCAGTGCTCTCATCAGTCACCTGGGACTTGCATCACTCCTGTTAAAAGTTAACCTTATTCTACTGAAGTCTGAAACTGCCTGTTACAGCTCACATGCCCCAATTCCTGCTTTACCTAGAGAACTAGCTGCAAATAGAGATTTTTTTTTGTTTTGTCTTGAAAAGAAGGGATTTTATTTATCTATTTATTTATTTATTTTCAATTGCAAACAAACTAAGAATAAAGCATGATACACATTTTCATTAAAAAATAAGGACACTCCACAACAGTGTGCTAAGCGCAAGCTGCTTCCAGTGAAGCCCATTTTCCACAAGTGACAGTCTTATTAGAAACCTTTGGATAGACAAGAAAAAGTAGAAAGAAAGAGAAATAGGGACTTCTCTAAAAGCACAAACTAGTGAAAGATGGAGCAAGCGTGAAACTCCCTGAGGTGCAAATCAGCAGCTGAATATCTGAATGAACCAAGAGTAAGGGGAGGAGGAAAACTGGAAGCAATGGAAAGTTTCAATGCCCAGAGAGTATTCTGTAAAGGTGCTGACAGAGGTTCTCAACTTAATCAAGGCTCCTGGGGGTCCCCGGCTGTACTGAGGGCCCTTTTGCTCTTGGAGATCCTGGGCTGGGCTGAGTTTCTGTACAAAAGATTGGAAAAGGCATGTTGCCAGGCACTAGAGAAGGGGGATTTTCCTGGATGCTCAGAGCAACCTAAGAGAACACACAGGAGACACACAGGAGACAGGGGAGAGAAAAGGCAGAAACCCCAGGGTGCCCAGGTGCCATAGAGGGGGTGCCACAGGCTGAATATGCAACCCAAGGAAGTAAACATCTCCTTCCTTTTGCAGGGACTCAGAAAGGCCCTTCCCTGACAGGATTCAAGGGGGATGGAGCCTCCCTTCTGCAAAAGTCACCTCATGATAGAGACTAGGAAGAGCATGAAGGTTGGTTGTAGGGACAGTCTCAAACTTCATCTCACAAACTGCTGAACAAGCCAAAATGCTTATGAGGCACTGCATTCCCTCAGAGGCTCTGCACTGGAGCCTGGGCAGCAGCACTGCCACATGTGAGCACATCCTGAGAAGCCCAGGGCCAAAAATGTGGGAGATGTAGGGAGCCAGGGCTGTACAGTTCCCCAGGAGAGACACGGTGCTCCAGAGGATTCAGGGAGCCAAAGCCTGTATCCAGGGCAGAAGCGCTGCCCCAACATGATGCTGGAAAGCCCATGTAGCAACTGAGGTCCAGAGATGAGAAATGACTTTCCCTACACTCAGCCAGAAGGAAACCTCAGCAAAATTAATGGGTAATGAGAAAACTTCCCTAGATTTGCTACATGGCCAAGAGAAACCTGGTTTGAGGCTCACTAAAAAATCTCAGCCCATGGCCAGGCTCGGTGCTGCTTCATCCCACATGACTTTCATCCTGTGTTTGAAAAACACCAACCCCCAAACCAACCCCCAAAGACCCAGCTGCCTGCAGAGGTCTGCACCAGTGCAGGGGTGCAGAAGCGACCTCTCCAGTGCCCCATCTGAAAGATTTCACAGCCTTTGGCACTATCTGGAGATGTTCCTGTAGGAGGTATCAGGAATTTTTGCAAAATAGCCTGGGTGAAGGGAGGTGAATGTCTTCCCAGACACAGGAGGAAATCTTTCTGCTCTTTCCCTGGCTGTGCCATCTCCATGGTGGTGACCTACTGAGCCCAGAGGTGACACGAACTGAGGTCACAGTGGGATGTGTCACATCACAGGGAGGTCTCCTCCATGCTGTGGTGGGGTCCTCCCTTCCCTGTGAGGCTTGGTTGCTGCTGGGAACTGCTCATGCACTCCCCAATGCTGCTCTTCAGAGCCACTCCATGGCAAGGAGTAGGGACAGGAGGCAGCAAGGCCACACTGGGGCCTCTCACCAACAGGCAGAGGAGCTGGGACACATTGGAGAGGAGTTTGGGTGATGAGACACAAAGAGCATCCCTCCTCCCTTGCTGGAGAGGCTATCTGAGGGCAAGCGGGCAAGCGAGATGCAGGACTGCTGCACGGAGGCCACCAGCTCGGACCACAGTTCCTTGTTCCCAACATTCCTGCAGTTCTCCAACAAGAGTAAGGATGGCTTGGGACTTCTTCTCAAGGTGCCACACAAAGACTGTTAGCTGCCAAAACTGCTGTTGGTCTTGGGCTGTGGTGGTGACAGGACAGGGCTGGGGGCTGCCACAAGAGCCCTGCCAGAGGGTCCTGTCTGGCTCAGGGGACAATGTGGCAGCCAGGACTCCTGGGTCCTGCAGCTGAGGCTGCCCTGAGCCCCAAGGCTCCTGTGGGGCTGGCTCCATGCCCTTGTGGAGGGTTGGGAGCAATCTATGGTCAGATTTCTCTAGGAATGGGTCCCCCTTTCAGATCTGTCTCTGGCAGGAAGGGGATCCTGTGTCCTGGAGCTGGGGTGTCCTGCAGCTCCCATGGGGATCTAAGGAGCCTGCTGGAAATGCCCATATAGGAAACAGAACCTTCAACTTGTAATAGTCCCAAGGCATCTGCTTCCGTGGGAGAATGTCTGCTTTTTCCTCTTGGATCCTCTTGTGTCTCCAACTTGCCAGAGCATGTTTTTGGCTCAGAGATCTTGTCCTTTGATGACCACAGCCCCTGTCCTCCTGCAAACTGAGGCCAAATTTTTGCACCCAAAAGACAGCATCTTTGGGAGAGCAGGCTAGAAGCAGGTGAGAGACGCCATCCCAACCAAGTCCCGGCTGACCCCAAGAATTTTCCTCTGAACTGTGGTGGGCAGTGGTGGGGAAGAGTCCAGCTGGGCCATCTGCCCCAGCTCCCTCACAACCCCACACCTCCACTCCCCAGCACAGGTAAGCTCAGAGTTGGTCTCCCCATTGCCACCCTGTGCCTCCTGAGGCTCCTCAGCCCTCAGGAGTGACCCCCGGGGGCACAGCCCGGCCCTGCACAGAGCAGCCCCTGCCTGGCCACAGCCCAGCCCTGCTGCATACAGTGCAAGGGCTACCGAGCCCCGAGGCTGCTGTGGGAAGAGGGCCAAGGCAGAAGGGGTGAGAGGACACAGCCCTGCCCTGGGGGCAGCAGCACACTGCCCACAGGCTCCAGCAACCCCATGTCCAGGGTTCCCACACCAGTGCCAGGGCTGGCACCAGCACAAGTCCCAGGGCTGGCCCCCATGCCCAGCACGGCCCGAAGGCACAGGGCAGTGAGGAGCCCCGCAGGGCCCCTGCGGCAGAGCCCAGCCCTGCAGGGCAGCTGCCGCGCCCGGGGCCCCGCACTGCCCAGTCACCCAGCGCCAGGCTGCCCCAAGGCTCCGCTACGGCCCACGCTGCCACCCACAAGATGGCGCCATCCCCTGGGGGAGGGGGTGGGGCTGGCTGCCAGGGTGGGAGGGCGCAGTGTTGCCATGGCATTGCCTGAGTTCAGCCCTCCGATTGGCTGGCATGAGGAGGAGGGTGGGGGTGGGTCTGAATGATGGCTCTGTCAGCCAATCGGAGTCCAACATGTGGGACAACAAAGACATGAAGGAAAGTGGTGCAAGAGGAGAGGGAGCGAAGCAGGTGGGAAGGGAGCGGGAGTGAGAGTGGGTGCGAGTGCGTTCAAATGCCGGCGGGTGCCCTCTCACTGCAGCAGGGGCAGCGGTGCTGGCAAGGGGGCTGCTTTCCTGCAGGAGCTCCTGAAGGGGCTGGTGGGGCTGTGACCAGGGGACCCAGCGCCCTGTCACCGAGGGGAACTGACCTGCGAGCCAGGCGTGCCGGCCTGCGCCGAGCAGCTGGGCCTGGGCGGCTCGGTGGGGTCTGGGTGCGGGAAGCTTTGCCCCTGTTGTGGGTCTGAGATGCATTTTCAAGTGTTTCCCTGAGCTTCTGCTGCCCCTGCAGCCCCCAGGTGCTGCTCAGAGCTGTGTTGGGAGTTGCTGGGCAGAGTGTGAGCAGGTTGCTGGTGTCCAGTGCTGCCACCTGCTGTTGTTATAGTTGGTGAATTCTGGCTGGTTTCAGCAACACGTTGGGACTACCTAGGCAAAAGCTGCTCTTCTTCTGCGGTAGTAACAGGTCCATAATAAGTGGTTTGCTGCACTACGAGCACTGTGAGGCCACGAGGGGAATCGTGGAGGCTGTTCAGGACCTGGCTCAGCCTTGTGGAGGGCAGAGGAAGCTGCGGGGGGCAACAGCCCCATGGTCAGGGCGTGGGCAGGAAGGTCACCATTGTCTATGGAGCTACGCAAGAGACTCACCAGTGTCCAATCAAGTCTTTGTAATTAGCTGATAGGCCGACAAGAGGCACATGGTTCAACTGTTGATGATGAGGTCATTTCTGCCTGAGTACCTGATAGGCCAGCTGCAGGAACAAGGCTTGGCTGTTGCATGTGAGGTCATTTCTGACTGATGAACCATCAGGAAAGGTGACTGTGAGGTCATCTCTACCTGAGCTGTGATAGGGCAGCAGCTGGTTCACATCTGGAATGTGTTGATCTGTTGAGATCATTTCTGCCTGAGCTCCTGGTCAGCCAGGATGCATCTACTGGCTGAGGACATTCTAGTGAGGTAATACTTGTCTTAGAGGCTCTGGGCCAGTGACAGAGACCTGGCTGTGCAGGTGACTGTGAGACCCTGTCTTTCTGAGTCCCCAATATGCCAGCAGCAGGCAGTTAGGGACGGATGATTACTGTGAGGTCTTTTCTGTGAGAGTGCCTGATAGGCCAGCAGTACCTGATAGGCTGGGGAAGTTATTGTGAGGAAACTTGTGTCTCTGACCCCATAGCCAGCAAAAGGCATGTCGTGGGGGTAGGCACTTTTGAGGTCACCTCTCTCTGAGCAGCTGATAGGTCAGGTGAAGCCACATGGCTTGGATGCTGGTGGTGAGGTGACTCCTGGGTGCCCTCAGAGGAGGGATAGACACTTGCAGAGCTCTAAAGCAATATAGAAATGCAGCTACTTAACCAAGGAGGTGCAGAGGTTCCACATCAGCTGACACAATTTTTTATTGCAGTCTGTCATCCTGAGTTACTAGGGCTGCATTTAAAATGCAGGTGATGTTCTGTGAGGAACACGGACATGGAGTTTGACTTTCTACTTCTTGCTAAGTAGAAGCTCACATCCTGCTTCCTGTCAGCTCGGGAGTCCAGCTGGTCTTTTGAGGATGATAAATTCATCTAGTGCTGGTGTGAGCAGAGGTGTCAGTAATCTCTTCTTCCCAGGGTGTGTGTGCTTTAGAAATTCCCCTGTGTTAAACCAACGGGGAGCTCGTGAGATTTTCCTGCAAGGTCTGAATGCTGTCTCTGTCTTTCTTTGGTCTAGGCTGAACAAACCCAGCTCCCCCAGTCTCTCCTTAGATGCCCCATGCTCCATGCCCTGACCATCTTGGTGTCCCTGTGCTGGACTCCCTGCTGTGTGTTAGTGCCTTTGTAGAACTGGAGAGCCCAAATGAGACCTGGTATGCAGATGTGGTCTCCTCTGTGCCAAAAAGAGGGGCAGAAGGTCTCCATGGCCCTGCTGGCTGTGCTCTCACACATACAGCTCAGCACAGAGGGGAGATGTTTGCCCCGACTGTGTAAGGGCAGCAGAACTAACCGTAACACTCAGATTCTTTCTTTCTTTCCTTCTAGGTTACTCCAGTTGTGCAGGTTCCCAGTGCAGTCCTAGAGTCCCTGAGGCTTGGGGCTGGATGCCAGGGTGTGTCCCTGTACCTGTCAACATCTTTGGCATCATCGTGAGCCTCCTGTGAAGGCAGCTGCAAGTGAATGAGATGAGGCTACGCATGGATACGAAGGCTTCCGTAAATGCACCTGGCTTCCATGGGTGACCTGGAGTGTGGGTTCACCTCTTGGTGCCTGTGCTGTGCTGCACATTCCACGTCATACAGATGTTGATACTGCCTTCTTTTCCTAGAAGGTTGTGGAATCCTATAGGATGAGTCCAAGATCTTACAATAAATGCCAGCACCTCTTGAGTGCCTTTGCGTGGGTGCCCCAAAGCCTTGGTTGCTTGAATTGAGGAAGTTTTGTAGCCCTTGGGGTCCTGGCTCTGCGAGGGCTGATGATGTGCCCAGGGCCAGGTTGCCAATGGCACCCAGGACTCAGTGCTCTCTGAACCCAGCTGTGGAGCCTCATCTCGTGCTGCAGAGCCTGTGCAGTGAAGACAGGTGGCATTTCAGCAGACCTCCAGCCTGAGGCTGTTTTATTACTTGGGCCTCATTTCAAAGCCTCTGTCCTCGTTTTCCCTTCACAAGGTCTCCTTGTCCAAGTAACTAAAGGAAAGGAACCGAGGTTACTTTGAGCTCAGGAGGCCTTCCGGACTCTCACAATGTAGAAACATTTATCTATAACTTTTTTATTCCTAAACAAAATCCTCATCCCTCCGTCCCGAGGTGGAGGTTCCTGAGGGGATGGAGGTGGAAAGCAGCAGCCTGCTCTGCCCAGAGGAAACAGGATCTTTCCCTCTGAAAACAGCAACATTGTCGAAGGAGCCAGCTCTGTGCCTGCTCTTGTGCTGATCATTTGCACATGCCTTGTGAGCCTAGAGTGCCTTTTGTGATCCTTCCCCAGGGTGACAGAGCAGAGATGTGCCATGACCTAGAGAGAGTCTTGCCAGGAGATGAAAGCTGTTTACAGAGGACTGTTATGTTTGGAGTGATAACAGCATAATCAAGGGCCATGAGAGTGGCCAAAGTGAGCTTCTCCTATGTGTGTGGGGGTGTACTTTTCACATCACTTGTGACTCAGTACCAGAAAGGCCAGTAGAAGGCATGTCAATGGCACTTGCCCTTGTGAGGTGAGTTGTGCCTCTGAACCTGGTAGGCCAAGAGCATGCCCCTAGCTTTGGAGAAGATGGTGAGGTCCCTTGTGTTTCAATTCCTCATAAACAAGGAGCAGGGCTATTGCTGCTATTTGTGCTTTTGTGGTCAGTTGTGTATCAGTACGTGACTGGTGATCAGCATGGACATTGCTGCTGTTTGGGCTTGGTTAGGTGAATTGTGTCTGAGTCTCTTACAGACCAGAAGTAAATCTACGACTTCATGGCTGCCTGTGAGGTCACTTCAGCCTCAGTAGCTGACAGTCAAGCTCCATGCCTATTGCTGGTGGTTGTGTTTCTGAAGCCATTGGGCCTCAGTATTGGCTAGGCCACCTTGTTCTTTTTGCCCCGGAGAGGTGACTTTTGCCTCAAGGAGCAGCATCAAGCACATTTCTGCTTTTGTGATTGTGAGGCCACTTGTGCCTCAGTGCCTCATCGGCCAGCAGGAAGCACATGGCTTCAATGTGGAGTATGAGGTCACTTTTGTTTCAGCATGCGAGAGGCCTGTGGTTGGCACATGGCTTGTGTTTTTGCTTGTGTGGTCACACTTGCCTTATGATCTGATAGGCCAGCAGATGGCATGTGGCTTTGATGGAGACTGTGAAGTCACTGCTTCCTCAGAACAGGATCGGCAAGCAACAAGGAAACTCATTTAATAAACAGTGTAAAATCACTTGTGCATCTGAAAATGGCAGGCAACAAGCAGACACACGATTGCTGTTTGTGCTTGTGATGGTCATGTCGTTGCTGCTTCTTGTTTGAGGTCCCTTGTGCCTCAGTGCCTGATGAGGCAGTGCTGGTGACATGGCTGTTGTTTGTGATTTTGAGGTCCCTTGTGCCTCAGTGCCTGATGGGGCAGTGCTGGTGATGTGGCTGCTGTTAGCTGTTGTGATGTGACTTCTACCTCAGTGCCTAGTGGGGCAGTGCTAGGCCCAAGGCTGTTGTCAGTGGTTGTGACGTCACTTGTGCACCAGCTCCTGTGAGGCCGTGCTGGTCATGTGGTTCCTGTTTCTAGTTGGAGGTCCCTTGTGCCTCAGTCCACGACAGGCCAGTGCAGATGATACTGCTGCTGTTTGTGGTTGTGAGGTCACTTGTGTCTCAGTGCCTGATAGGCTGGTGCAAGGCTATCATAGGCTGTTGTTTGTCCTTGTGAGGTCACTTCCACCAGAGGACCTGATAGGCCAGTGCTAGGCCCATGCCTGCTGTTTCTGCTTGTGAGGTCAGTAGAGCCTCAGTGTTTGATAGGCCCATGCTGGTCATTTGTTGATGTCTGTGGTTGTGAGAAGACTTCTTCTTGAGGCCCTAATTGCCAGTGTTGTGACCATTACTGCTGCTGTGCTTGTGAGGTCACTTGTACAGCAGTGCCCGACAGGCCATTGCCAGGCATCCGTCTGTTGTTTGTGACTCTGATGTCACCTCTGCCTGAGGACCAGATAGGCCAGCGGTAGGCCCATGGACCAAGGGGAAATCCTGCTTAACCAATCTGGTAGACTTCTATGATGGAATAACTGGCTGGGGAGATGAGGAGAGAGCAGTGGATGTTGTATACCTTCACTTCAGCACAGCTTTTGACACTGTCTCTCATAACATCCTCCTAGAGAAGCTCAGGAAGTGTGGGTTAGACGAGTGGACAGTGAGGTGGATTAAGAACTGGCTGAAAGGAAGAGCTCAGAGGGTTGTCATCGGTGGCATGGAGTCTAGTTGGAGGCCTGTAGCTAGTGGAGTTCCCCAGGGCTCAGTACTGGGTCCCATCCTGTTCAACTTCTTCATCAATGACCTGGATAAGGGGACAGAGTGTCTCCTCACCAAGTTTGCTGATGATACCAAGCTGGGAGGAGTGGCTAATCCACCTGCGGGCTGTGCTGCCATCCAGAGAGACCTGGACAGGCTGGAGAGCTGGGCAGAGAGGAACCTCCTGAGGTTCCACAAGGGCAAGTGCAGGGTCCTGCACCTAGGGAGAAATAATAATGCCATTCATCAGTATAGTCTGGGGACTGATCTTCTGGAGAGCAGCTCTGCAGGGAAGGATCTAGGAGTTTTTTGGTGGACAAGAAGTTGATGGTGAGCCAGCAATGTGCCCTTGTGGCCAGGATGGCCAATGGTCTGCTGGGGTGTATTAGGAAGAGTGTTGCCATCAGGTCGAGGGAGGTGATCCTGCCCCTCGACTCAGCCCTTCTGAGGCCTCATCTGGAGTACTGACTCCAGTTCTGGGCTCCCCAGTACAAGAGAGACATGGAGCTACTGGAGAGGGTCCAGCGTAGGGCTACAAGGATGATCAGAGGGCTGGAGCATCTGCTCTGTGAGGAACAGCTGTGAGATCTGGGCCTCTTCAGCCTGGAGAAGAGAAGATTGAGGGGGATCTTATCAATGTGTATAAGTACCTGAAGGGAGGGTGTCAAGGGGATGGGGCCAAACCCTTTCCAGTTGTCCCATGCAGCAGGACAAGAGGCAGTGGACAAAAACTGAACCACAGAAAGTTCCACCTGAATGTGAGGAGGGATTTCTTCATTGTGAGAGTGACGGAGCCCTGGAATAGGTTGCCCAGAGAGGTTGTGGAGTCGTCTTCTCTGGAGATCTTCAAGACCCGCCTGGCTGCAGCCCTGTCTAACATGCTCTGGGTGACCCTACTGAGCACGGGGGTTGGACTAGATGATCTCCAGAGGTCCCTTCCAACCTTACCGATTCTATGATTCTTTGCCACGAAAGACCCTCCATTTCCATTGAGTATAATGGGAGGTTAGGCAAGGAGCTTGCACACAGCTATCTTTGTCATGCACACTTCAGAGCAGGCATGGGGAGTCCTACTTCCTGTGTGTTTGCGGAGGGCACAGGAAGGATATGAACCACACCTCATCTCAGGGGCTTCTAAACTAGCATAAGAAACACAGATTGACTCATCTGAATCAATATCTGAACCATGGATAAATAAAATTCTATCTTGCCCCTTTTCTAGATGTGCTGCCCAATAAAGAGATGGGAATACGGTCTTCCAGGGTGGGATGATTCCATCTGTCGTAGATGACCATCCTCTCACGAGACAAATTGAAATGCTAGAATGAGTCTCTCTCTACTCCTTAGAAAAGGAGCAGCAGTGATTATTTTAGTCTATTTCAGTGAACATTTCCCAGGAGGAGGGAGCACAAGGGACAGAGAAAATGAGGCCTTCAGCTGGACCGCTGTAGCAGATCAGAGCCAGGCTCCTGGGATGAAGGGAACTCATGGCAACCTGGCAACATTGCTAAGAGACAACTCTTTGCAGGAGTAGCTCCCCTGTCAAGAGCAGCAGAGCTCTGGGCACTGCCTGCTCTTGCAGACATACATGAGACAAGGCAGAGAGAAGGGAAAGAGAGTCTGGAGTGGGAAGACAGAGAAGAGCTCCTTATGGGAGAAACCTCCGCAGCCCTTTGAAAGGTACACCCCTGGCTGCAGAGCAAAGCTACTGAGGTTGCTGAAACGGTCTTTTAAACCCAACCCGTAACTCACAGTTTTCTTAAGGATTGCTCTCCTGGCTTCCCCGAGCGATGGAGGGGATTCCCTGCCACATCATCACAGGGACAAGGTGTCCTGCTACCTTCTCCCGGGGACAGATGCATGGGTGTGAAGCTGGGTGTGCCAGCCAGAGCTGTAATTTGGAGCAGTGTCTCTATGCCCCAGGGTGCTGTGTGTCCAGGGCAGTGACTCAGCACTCAGCCTGCCTGAGGAGCTCCCCACAGTGCTGTGGGGAGAAGCTCTGGGTGGGAGGAGAGCCCTCAGCAGGGCAGTTTGAGTGTCATGTCAAGAGGGTGCTGCTGCATCAGGGCTGCTCATAGCTCCAGCTCACCCTCAGGAAATTTCTGGAGGGGACTTGTCAAAAGGAAGGCAAAGCAGGGAACACTTGAAAAGAAAGGCGCTTTCCTTCTAGGGTGCGTGCTTGTAGTTCCCTAATTTGGGAGGGGAAAAGAAAGATTTTTTGGTTTGGGAAGGAACGGAGACTCCCAAGCTTTCACTCTTGGAGATCAATAGATCTGTCAGGAAGCTCAGCAAACCCCTTCAGCCCCATGTCAGCCTACAGACAGCACCCGCATCACCCTTATGGCCTTGTCAGGACTTTTCCGACCTGCTCCTCAGGACCTCTGAGCACAGAAGTGCCTCTGCCCGGTGCCCTGTCCTGGCAGGTTTTGGTAGGGCAGAACTGAGGATGCAGAGGGTGGGAGGGGGTCTGTGAGCACCGGCAGAGAAAAGATACTGGGACAGAGAAAGAGCTGCTAGCAGGGACAGCTCCAGGCAGCGAGATGGGCAGGGAATGAGAGGGAACTGCAAACAGAATCATCATGGGAGGATGGATTTGGGCAGGTCATGGTCAGTCCCTCTGACGCAGACACCTTCCTCTGAGCCAGTTCCCCGCGTCTCCTCTCCCATCTAGCAGAGCTTCTGCCCTGACAGTGGTGGAGTCCAGGCCCTGATCTGCCTCCTCTGCAGCCAGACCTTCGGCAGAGGGGAGAGGCCTCTCTCCTGTCACAAACTCATTTTATGCTGCCCAAAATGGGGCTGAGAGTGTCTGCCCTGCAATGTTGCTGCCTTTGAGGTAGCATGTCCAGCTGGGTAAGATGAAAGCTTTCCTGACTGCCCCTCTGTCTCTCTCTCTCTCTTTGACTCCCTTTGCAGCAGGATCGCTGTGTTGTTCTTTGTTTCCCCTCCTGTTCTTACTGCTCCTGGTCTTCTCTTGGGCTCCCAGGGGTTGGGTTTTTTAGGTACAGTTCAGATACCTGCCCTGCAAGTTCTGCAGCAGAGGCGTCTGCACAGGAGTAAGCTGTCCCCAGTCCCTCCTGAAACCTGTGAGGCTCCAGAACATGCGATCCATAGGGCTGGGGAATTAGTTGACGTTGTCATGCTCTTCATCACTCTCTCCATATCTGACCTGAGAAAGAAGAATTTGGAAAACTTCCCTTAAACCCTGAAGTCGTCCGCTCTCAGCTCAGTCCAGTTTCTTTCTGAGAAAAACTTGTGACTGCGAGCGTCTTCTAGCTGCGAGGTGCAAGTGCAAGGCCATGAGAAGGTAAGACTCATCGACAGACTAGATCCTATAACTCTGTACAAAGTTATGGTGAGCCCTTTTTTATCCTCTTGGGATGCACAAATGCTCATCCTCAGAGCAACTGAAATGCCAAAGATTTCTACCCTGTCAAAGAATGCTCCCACAGTGAGATGGAGGTATCTAAAACCTAAATCAAGATCTAGTCAGATACCTACACTGAAGATTTTATTCCAGAGAAAATAGGTGTCAAAATGTTGAACAGCCTTTCCACTGTAAGGGGTAGATACAATCTGCTGCAGGATGTGTACATCAGGGCTGGTCACTTCCCACTCCCACTACACAGACAGTGAGCAGATGGTAAAGTAGTGTGAGGAGAGCGTCTATCTCATTGGAATGGAGACATCCAGAAGGGTTGGGCACCTCCTGCCTTCACTGGAGAGTTTCCCTCCCTTGCTAGAAAGGGAACTGGTTTAGATACAAGCACTTCTGTTCAAGAGGACAAGGCTGGGGGAGATGAACCCCTCGCAAGGATCTTCCCTTTCCAAGACAGCTGACAGGAAAGCCTATCAGAATCCAATACTCTGACCAGGTTCTTTTCAATATTCTGCACATGGAGGGCGTAACATTTACTGTCAAAATTTGCTTCTTTGAAGATATTTAATGTTACACAGGCTTTTTCTGATTTACACTTCCCCTGCCCCATGCTGGGCTGGCCAACTCAGGCAGACATACACACTCTTCTGATGAACTCAGAGGAAAACATTTACACCAGCTGATCCACTCAGTTGGAGTGTAGTCAGCTGATCCCCCCAACTGACATAGCTGCTCATCCAAAGCAAAGGTTACCCTGCAGTCCTGGTCTCCTTTGTGTTGAGACACACTGTCAGTTTTCTGTGCAACAGCAGTAGTCAGTCACACCCTACCTTACCCCTGAGTTTCATGGGCACATCCCCCCTTGCACATCTCCCCTGAGCCTTCTTCCATGGTAAGGGTTTATTGCTTGGTCAAAGTGCTATACTCATCTCTCATTACGGTGAACAGTGAATATTCCCACTGGGTCACCAAACTGAGTCTCCTTAGCTCAGCTCATGGCCCCCAATCCCCTTCTATCTCCACCAAAATATTGGAAATCTTGGTCACCTTCCTGCTTTTACACCCTGCAGCACAGCAGCACTAGCTCCTCTGGAAATCATCAGCAGAGTCCCTGCCCTGTGTGGCACACTCAGCCAGTGCACGACAGAGCTCAAGACAGAGCTGAAGGAGGGTAAAGGAGAGAGGAAAAGTGGGAGGTTCTGTGACAAAGGCAAAGGGTTTGCCTCACAAAAAAACTGCGCTAATTTGTCACTGTCTTTTCCTCCTTGGAAAGGCCCCCATACCCAGGGTCAGCAAATGTCTAACAGCAGCTCCTTCAATGAGTTCCTCCTCCTGGCATTTGCGGACACCCGGGAGCTGCAGCTCTTGCACTTCTCCCTCTTCCTGGGCATCTACCTGGCTGCCCTCCTGGGCAACAGCCTCATCATCATAACCGTAGCCTGTGACCGCCGCCTCCACACCCCCATGTTCTTCTTCCTCCTCAACCTCTCTGTCCTGGACCTTGGCTCCATCTCCACCACTGTCCCCAAATCCATGATCAGTTCCCTGATGAGCACCAGGGCTATTTCCTATTCAGGATGTGCTGCCCAGGTCTTCCTGTTTTTCTTTTCAGCTGGAGTGGAATGTTCTCTCCTCACTGTCATGGCCTATGACCGCTACGTTGCCATCTGTAGACCCCTGCACTACCGCACAGTCATGGGCAGCAGGGCTTGTGTCAGAATGGCAGCAGCTGCTTGGGCCAGTGGGTTTCTCAATGCTCTCCTGCACACTGCTAATACATTTTCAGTAACCTTCTGTCAAGGCAATACATTGGACCAGTTCTTCTGTGAAATTCCCCAGATCCTCAAGATTTCCTGCACAGACTCCTACATCAGGGAAGTTGACCTTCTTGTAGTTACTGTCTGTTTATTCTTTGGGTGTTTCGTTTTCATTGTGCTGTCCTATGTGCAGATCTTCACAGTTGTGCTGAGGATCCCCTCTGAGCAAGGCCAGCACAAAGTCCTTTCTATGTGCCTCCCACACCTGGTTGTGGTCTCCCTGTACATCAGCACTGGCATGTTTGCCTACCTGAAGCCCTCCTCTGTCTTCTCCCCATCTCTGGATCTAGTGCTGGCTGTTCTGTATGCAGTGGTGCCTCCAGCAGTGAACCCCCTCATCTACAGCATGAGGAACAAGGAGCTCAGAGATGCACTGAAGAAATTGATTCAGCTAGTTCTGAAGAAGTAAGCTGCCCATCCCTCTTCACAGCTGGTTTTTAATTTCTCTCAAACAACTCCTGTGGTTTGGGCATTCTCTCTGTGATAATCATGTTTGTGCAGAAGTGTTTCAATTCATCGCTTCTCCAGTGGCACGAACTCAGTCTGCCTGGCTGAAATACCTGCTGTAAATGTGCCTGTCACTGTGTCAGACTTGGCTTCACTCGAATGAAAGAGGATTTCCTCAGTTCAGTGCTTGAAGATTGGGCTCTCCTTCCAAAGCTGCAGTCTAAACTGTGCTCAAGGACTTTCACCCTGAAAGGACATGTTGCTGTTTCAGGGCTCCTCAGGGTGATGAGCTTATCTCAAGGTGATGAGCTTATCGGTGATGTGTTAAGAATGAGGACCAGAGTCAGCTCTCATTTGTGGGTGCCAGGTGTTCCTGGAGGTGATGAATGGTCAGGCCCTACCTCCAATATGACAGGACTGGAGACAGAGGCCTGTCCTTCCCAAAGACAGTGTGCAGCCCCCAGGAGAGCGCAGGGCATCTCCAGGGGCACCATGTGCCTTGGGGTGAGCAGTGAATGGAGCTTCACAAAATCAAGGGCAGTCATCCAAAAGTGAAGAGTAAAACCAAGGCTAGTGAGAGCTCTGCAGTCTGATGAGAAGCAGTGTGGACCCTGCAGGAACAGGGAAGAGAGCCTAGAGAGTGGTTCTTGTCACCTTCAATTAAATTCCTGTGTTATATTAAACCACACACCTGAACACAGCCTGAGCCTTTTGAAATGGCCTGTGATTACTCAGAGCATCATCCACGGCCACAGACTGCTTGGTAGGGGCTGTAAGGTGCAGTGATACCTATCCAGCTAGGTCTGCTTCCCATCATGACAATCGTGGCCAGTGTGGAGGCAACCTGTGGCCCTGTTGACCCACAGCCACTTGCTCTGCAGAACAGCACTGGCAGAGTAGCTCAGGGCTTCATGGGGAGGATGGGGGAGGGTCTAGGAATGGCCAGGCAGGCCAGCACCAATGCACCCCCCAGGAAAGGGCTCTTTGGGGAGCAGGGATGTCTCCAGAGAAGAAGAAAGGAGCTGTTGTGTGCTGGAAAGGAGGAATAAGTGAGAAAGAGAAATCTGTTTCTCTGCATGTCATCCAACAAGAGGCTGCTGTGCCCCTGGGGCATCAGGAGCTTCTAGAGGAGCCCCAGGGCGGGGGCTCTTGTGCTGTCCTGGAGAGAGGGGCTGGCACGGTGGGCTGCAGGTAGCCTGGGGGTAGGGCATCTCCTGGACACAAGAAGAAGGGCTACAGAGTGTCATTGTCCTCTGCCTGCTTGTGCCACTAGGTCCAGTCCTGGCCCGGAGGCTGATGGGGCAGCTGACACACACCCCTCACCCACTGGAGCTGCTGCACCCATCTCCTGCTCTGCAGCCCCCTGCGGGGACCACTGCTGTGGGTCCACCCCCAGCCTGGGCTGCTCTGCTGGGTGGGCTGGGGAGAGGGCCGAGGAGGTGAGGAGAGGCGGGGAGAGGCTGGGCTGGGCTGGAGAGGGCCTGGGAGAGGAAAGCACCAACGTCAGCTCAGCTGTGTGAGTGGGAAAGATGAGGACACATGTCGGGGGGGGGGGGTTGTGGTACAGAGCCAGATCTCATGGAAGGGAACCAAGACATATTGGGTGCAGAAGAGAGGAACAAGCAGCCCTGACTGGCCTTCCTCCCAGCCAGACCCCAGAGGATGACGGTGTGCTACCCCCAGCATGGGACACGGCCGGGGCTGGGCAGGGGCCAGGTGCTGGGGGAGGCTGCCAAAGCAGGGGGGCTGTGGGTGGACGGGTCACCGAGGGCTGTCATGGGGACCGTGCCAGGGGGATTCTCCCCACCCCTGAAGGCCCCACTGCCCTGTGTGGTGCCTGCCTAGCAGGGCCGTGGGGCCACGTGTGGGTGGAGGGATGAGGCGCTGGTGGAAGCACGATGCTCCTCACCACTCCCCTGCGAAAGAGAAGCTCCCAGGAGAGCTCTCCCAGCCCTGCCCCACGAGCTCTTGCCCCTGCCCCAGCCGTGCCAGAGCAGAGGCCGAGGACCAAGGGATCCTTCAGGCAAAGCTGTGCCAGCCTCGTGGAGCTGGCCCGGAGCACTAGGACAGGTGGGGCGCCCGCCCCATATGTCCCCATCGTGCTGGGAGGGTGGAACGGGCACCAGGGAAATGGCCTGGTCCTGCCTGGGCTCAGTGCAGGACTTTAGCATGTTGGATGGATGTGACAGCCATCGCGCTGCAGAAACACCAGCCCCGACCCCTCGCTGCAGTCCCCACTGTCCCCTGCCCTGCTGCCACCCCCATGCTGCCCCATCTCCCATCTCTTCTCCCCACACTGCAAGGACCAGCAGTGCAGTAAGAGCTGGCACAGCCCTGCAGCCACTGCCTGGTCCCCGGCCCTTCGCACTCCTCCACCAAACATTGCATCCGTCTTCAAGAAGGACAAGAAAGAGGATCTGGGGAAGGTCGTGGTGGATATGAAGGTGACCAGCAGTCAGCAGGGTGCTCCTGTAGCAAAGACAGCCACCATTACACCGGGTTGTGCTAGCAAGAGTGCAGGCAGCAGGGCAAGTGCAGCGGGACACACAAAAAATCCTGGCAGCTCTGACAAAAAAAAAAAAAAAAAGAGGAGCAAAAAAAAAAGGAAGAGCAGAACTGTCAGTGTGCCCATGCTGGAGAGAGCGGTATGGCCAACAGAGTGCCCAGGTGCTGCAAACACCACGAGGAAAACGGCATTTCTGCCCGTTGCCAAGTGGCTGGAGCTACGTGGGTCCAGGCTTGCTCATGGGGGGTTAGGACTGAACGTCCTGAGGGTGACTATGAGCTACTCGATGCTTTCTCTGCTCTGCAGTGATACTTCCCGTGGTCCCACCTCAGTCTACCCTGAACTCCATGTTTTCCCTTTGTGTAACACATAGATCGAGACTGTGGAGAAAGCTCTGAGTGCAGGGAAATGCCACGGTGATAATCTGGGCAGCCGGGGGAGAGCACTGAGAAAGCAAACGTGTGCACGAGGCCTCACAGCAAAGGCCTGGAGAAACCAAGGGACAGGGACCCACGGATCCCAGCCCTGAGCCGTGGGGATGGATGTGGCTCCCTCTGCTCATGCCATGGGCTCATGGCACATCCCACACAGTAAGATAAATCTCTGTGGGAGAGGTGAAGGAAGAAAGTAGAAACGAATCAAAAGAGGGGGAATTCAGGCCAAGAGTCCCTCCAGTAAACATCTGCAAATAGGGGTGGATTTACTCCCTCTCTGGTAAAGCCATTTCTTCCATGACCGGCAGAACCTGGGGGAAGGAGAGTCTTCTCCTGACACTCCTTCAGAGATGGAAGGCAGCAGGATTTGAGAGACCCCTTGCAGACAAGAGGGTGTTTCTGGGCGTTGAAAGAAAGATTTCCATCTGAGACCTTAAAATCCTGGGTGGCTGAAGCCTACAAGATGCCTCCAACGCGTGGCTCACAAGGGACCTGAGTGACACCACAGCCACCACTGAAACACCCTCAGAAGCAGATCCCGTAACATCTGGCCTCAGTGAGACCTGCAGTATTTCCCTACTTTTCTCTGTGCACCAAATTTTCCTTTTTAGCTCCTCAGCACTGGGGAGCGGTCTCAGCTCCGGGAGTCGTGGGGAAGGCACCAGTGAATGCCAGCCCAACTGCTGCACCCAGAATGTCCTTGTGTTGAAGGAAACCAAGTCCCCAAGGTGCTCCCTCAGCCACCTGGATGGGCACACGTGGGACGTGGCCCTTTCTGGTCCTCCCAAGCCTGTTGTCTGAGGCATACGTGGGACGTGGCCCTTCCTGGAGCTCCCAAGCCTGTTGTCTGAGGCATACGTGGGACGTGGCCCTTCCTGGTCCTCCCAAGCCTGTTGTCTGAGGAAGTGCTGGAAGAACAGGCCGGGCAGGATCCTCATGGCACTGCAGTGGCTGTGGCTGTGACACTGCCCCTGCACACACTTCCTAGGCCCGATGCTTGGGGGCCAGCAGTGCTTTTGGGAGTCCCTGAGGAGCATGTCCTCAGGATGGTCAAGGAGACCTCAGGCTCTTGTCACCCTCTTGGAGAGCAGTTGACTGGTCAAAGGTCTGGCAGGAGGAAGGACCGGCCCCACGGCTCACGAGGGGAAGGTGCTGACACGTGGCTGGGGCCAAGGTCCTGCTACCTCCTGGGCCCTCTCCCAGCTCTGAGAAGCCAGTGCAGAAGCAAGGAAATCCTGGGAAAAAAACCTTCCCCACATCCCTGGGGGTCAATGACATGGTCACTTCTGTGTGAGGAGAAGCCAGACCAGGCCAGGGATGTGACTGGAGTTTGTGCTTGCAGCGTCACTGCTGCCTGCGCACCTGATAGGCCAACACCTCTCAGGGTCTGGTTCTCATTGGAGGTCACAGGTTTCTCTGGATCTGACAGGCCAGAAGGAGGATCCTGTTCAGGGAGGTCCTTGTGATGTCACCTCAGTCTCTGCTGCTGAGTGGACAGGAACAGGCCTAATGCTTGGATGCAGATTGTGAGGTCACTGCTGCCTGAGTGCCTGATAGGCCAGAAGAGGGGACACGGCCATGCTGCCGATTGTGAGGTCACTTCCTGCTCTGGAGGTTCTGTGCCACCAGCAGCCTCCTGGTTCATGGATGTTCTTGTTGTGTCTCTGCTGCTGCTGGGCCAGGAGCAGGTTCATGGCCTCGGTGTAGGCTGCGAGGTCACTTCTGCCCAAGCACCGGAGAGGCCAGCAGCAGGAACAGCATCAGCAGAGCAGCTGTGAGGCCACTGCAGCCCGAGCAGCTGAGCAGCAGCCACGGGGCTGCGAAATGGCTTGGGAGGACACTCCTGTCCCTGGAGATGACAGGCCAGAAATGCAGTGGCCTTGCAGGGCTGCTCCCTGCTGGGCTGGGGCTCTCCAGGGAGGCCTGAGCCACCCCCAGGCTGTGCTGGGCAGAGGGGCTTGTTCTGGGCTCCTGCTGCTGTGGATCTAGGAGGTGCCAGGAGTCCACTGCACAGACTCAGCACTGAGTTCATGCAAGTAGGGCTTTGGCTGGCTTCTCTGGGACTTTCTGGATCCTGAAAGAAAGAGGCTGCTGTTGCACATAGAAAGAAACACTTATCAGCTTGTGGAAATGAACTACACACAGCACAGAGCTATGAAGACGCTGTTCCTGCCGTTGTCTGTTGTTCTGCACAAGTGCTCTGTCAGGAAATGCATATGTATAATCAGTATACACACACACACACACACATATATATGGCTATATATTTGTACCTATCACAGATTTTATATATATATATATATATTTATCATATGTATCTCTGTATGTGTGTGTATATATATTCTTTATGTGTCTAGGAACTACAGAATGCATTCTGGATCGTCATCTTTATTTTATATATTTTTTTTCAATTGGGCGAATAGATATCTTTACTACTGGAGAAAGACCTTAGCCAAGTTAGGATATTCAGGAGAGACTTGTACAGTCTGCTGTGCTATGTGGTAGGAGGAAGACTTAAGAATATAGCCTGTTCCAATTAAATCACAAAATGCAGTGAATGCATTCCAGCTCTAATTAGGTGCAAATGAAGCGTACGGACTGTTCAGGGAAGCTAACAAACATCTCTTGTCTTTCAGCCTGTATTAATCACATTTTAAAAGCAGATTCATTGTGTAGTGGTGAGAAATCACTTCAGGGTTCTGAAGATGAATTGTCTCATCCAATGGCTGCTAGACAGGAGGAGACATTCCTTAACTGCAACAGGCAAGTGTCTGTGTCCCTTTGATTCAAACTGCAGGGTCTTTATAAACAGCCTTGTCTGCTTGAAGTGAGGAGTGGGAGAGAAGAGAGTGCAGAATTGTTTTTGGGGGGGTAGGGAGGGAGAAGTAACCACAAAGGTGAAATTTGGTACTAGCGTTCCAGTAAAGTGCGTTGTTATTACTGGTCAAATGGAAGGACTGAGCCTCCACCAGAAAGATCCAACAAGACTCTTAGTCATGTTGATTTAAAACACAATATTCCTTAAGGGACTCTAAATCAAGGAAATGTCTTGTCCATCCTTTTAGGTAAAACAAACAAAAAACACTCTTATGTGTTTGTCTAGCCTGCAGCTGGAGAGCCAGGGTACGGGCAAAGGTCTCTCCTGGACCTTGCAGGATCACGTGCTCTGGAGAAGTTGGCAGCTCCTTCCCTGCGCCTGTCGGCTCTGTCTGGTAGCACCATGTCCCCTGGAGAAGGATGCACACAGGCACCTTTTCACTTCTTTAATCTCATAGGCTTCATTGACTCACGTGTGCGTGTTGGGGGTGGGGGAGGACCAGAACTGCCTGAGTGTTGATCATCTGATCAGACACGCAGAGAAATGCAGCCTGGGAAAGGATTCTTGGACCTGGTTTCAACATGCATCCATGTCTCTTTTAGAATGAATGACATCAAATGATGATGTTGTGCATGGCCATAGCTTCCATTCCACAGTCAACACAACGTTCCTGGCAGCCCGTTCCTCTCCCCTGCTGAGGTCCATCTGGATGGCAGCCCTCAGCCTTATGACCGTTTTCCTGATTAGGTGCCATCTGCAAACGTGATGAGAGTTGTGTCCTCGAGGTCACTGACGAAGTTGTTAAACAGGACAAGTCCCAGTATGGACACTTGCATACTTCACTCGTCACTGGCCTCCAGGTAAAGCCAAACCCATTCACAAAAGCCCTCTGAGCTTGATCATCCAGCCAGCTTTTTACCCATCCGGCTGTCTACCCAGTGGAGTGTAATGCCTTACTTGTATGCAAGAAAATAGTGTGAGATACCATCAGACACCTAGTTAAATCACAGCAAATAACATCCACTCCTCTCCTCTCCTCCACAAGTACAGAGCTTTTCTCATGAAAGCAACCAGGCTGCTCAGGAATGATTTATCTTCAGTAAATCCATTACCTCCTCCTCCTCCTCCTCCTCCTTCACATGCCCAGGAATGTGATGCAAGAGGACTCACTCCATGAAACACTCTTCACCAAAATGAGACTGAAGGGCCTGCAGCTCCCCAAGCGGTCCTCGTGGCCTTTTTGGAAGATGGGCACAGTATATTCCTTCTTCTAGTCATTGGGACCTCCCTTGATCTCCACAGCCTTCCAAAGAGGATAACGACTGGCCTTGTTACGATATTGGCCAGCCCTCTCAGTGTCCTCTGATGCAGCCCATCCAGCTCCAGAGACTTGCAGGGGTTGAGATCTTGCCAATAACACCTCACTGAACCCTCTTCCACCTGTGGCTGTTTTTTCCCTCTGAAGACCTGACACCAGGCAAAACAGCCCAGGAAACCTTGTTGGTGGAGAGTGGGGCCAAGAAGGCACAGAGCTCCTCAGACCTACCTGCATCTTCTGTTACTAGATTCCTTGCCCGAACCAGCAGTGAGCCCACATTTTCCTTTTCCCTCTTTTGCTGTAACTGAAGAGGTAGCAGCTCTTCTTGATGCCATTGACGCACCTTGCAAGTCCAATCCTAGCAGAGCTTTGGCTTCCCTAAGACCATCCCTGCTTTGCTGGACAATTTTTCTGATTTCTTCTTTTTTTTTAGCTTCTCCCTCCTTCCAATTCTTACGTGTGACCTTTTTGCCTGGAGCTCAGTCCTGATTTCCTGGCATAGCGAAGCCAGTCTCCCAAGATTTCTAGTAGTTTTACTGAGTATCGCTATGGCCCATTCTTGTGCTTGGCAGGTGCTGTCCTTACAGACCTGCTGGCTTTCCTGAGCTCCTGGCCCCCCACCAGTCCCCTGAGCAGGCCCAAGTCTACTTCTCTGAAGTCCGGGGTCTGAGCTCCACAACTATCCTTCCTCATTCTGCTCAGGACATAGAACTCTGCTTTTTCATGGTCACTCTAGGAAAGTATGGCACTGACTGTCCCATCCTTGATCAGTTCCTCCCTGTTGGAATTGCAGACAGAGGGAAGTACGAGTACCGGCCCACTGTGCAACTATGCAAAGAAGCTGTCCCTGGTGCCCTCCAGAACCCTCCCAGCCTGCCTCCATTCTGCTGTTCAACTTTCCAGGGAATGTCTGTGAGACTGAAGTCCATCCCCCTCCCTGCCCCACAAGATCACTTGGGCCTGTGATCCACAGATTTGCTCACATTACATTGACTTCGTCACCCTGACTAGGTGGTCCAGCTCCCGTCACAATGTCACCCTGACTCTGGTGCTTACCCAAACACTTGCCTCTCCCATGGAAGAGCTCCACACATGTGAACTGCCCCTTCGCACAAAGGACATCCCCCTTCCTCATCTTCTCCCTTGTTCTCTCCTGAAGAGCTTCTACCCTACGATTGCTTCCTTTCAGTCATGTGGGTGATCTCACCACACCTTAGTCATTCTAGCAATGTTTCAGTCAGACTTGTGATGGTGAAACCTGTTATCAAGGGCCAAGGACACAGTGTACGTGATGGTCTCACTTCAGAGCAGGGACATGCTGGCATACAAAGCAGGTGGCAATGTTATGGTGAAAGGATGTTCCCACTAAGAGAGCAAACCCTGCAGTGCCAGGGAGAAACACAGCTGGGCTGTGCAGGAATGGGTTTGCTGCCTGAGCTGACTCTGCAGCATCTTGGGGCCTGTGTCAGAGGTGAACTGATCTCCAGGAAGGACAAGGTGCTACTGAGCAATTCCCAGGCCCTGGAAAGCCCGTGATCCAGCCACTTTGTGGAGATCATTAGCCCAGTCCCTGTTCATATCATCTGGGCAGGTGAGAAGAGGCTCAGGGACAGGAGAGCTAGAAGGGTGTGAGAGTGCCGAGAATGGAGTGGAGACCCCGGTGTGATGTGCCTCCCATTTACACAGCACGCTTGGACGTGGACGATACTGACTGTGCCTGAAGGCAGAGGTAGGATTCATTTATTTGGGCACAATTTGGAAACCCAAGATGCCCTGGGGCACTTGCCCAGCACGCGTGCCCAAGAGCCATGATTTTCCTGTAGGTGCCATGCTGTATCTGCGAGAAATACACAGTGGTGCTGGACAACCCAGGCATCCGGTATGGACCTGCCAGCCTATTTTACGTCATTAAATCAAGAGTCTGCACTGAATCACATCAGGATTTTGCACTGTAGGGATCGGCTTGTGTCTCAGCTTCGTAGTGAGTGGGGCTCCAGCAGTGTTAGACATCTAGTGTCATGGCCAAGGAAATTCCCCACCCGGCCCCCACCTCATGCTCCAGAAGGATGTGATTCTCATAGTTCCTCCATCACAGCAAACATCAACTGTCTCCTTAACTCTTAGCTGTCTCTTTAACTCTGTCTCTTTAATTAACACCAGAGGTTTGTGGGTGAGGGACTGACTCCCACCCGCCATCTCCAGTGATTGTAACGGCAGTTCAGACAAGGAGTTCACAGGCAAACATCTCTGTTGTGCACACTTCTGCTCGGGCAAGGGGAATCCCACCTTCTCTGTGCCTGTGGAGGTCATGGGAGGGATCTGAGTCCCACTGCAGCTCAGGGGCTTCTAAACAGACATGCGATGCCCTGAAAGACTCATCAGAACCAATACCTGAACCATGGCTAAACGAGCTCCCTTCCTGCCCCTTTCTAGGTGTCCTGCCTAGTTAAGAGATGGAACAGGGGCTTCCCGAGTGGGGGATTTCCATCTCCTGCAGATAACCATTCTCTGATGAAATAAATTGTTATGCTGGAATCATTCTTCCTTTAGGGCTTAGAGAGGGACCATCGGTGATTACTTCAGTCTACTTCAGGGACGATTTCCCAAGAGAATGGAGCACAAGGCACAGAGAAATTCATGTCTTCAGCTGCCCCCTGCTCCTGAGCGGGGCCGGGCTCCTGGGACAGAGGGAGGCCATGGCAACCTGGAAGCATTACTGAGAGACAGCGGTGTCCAGGAGCAGCTCCTCTGCCAAGAGCAGCAGGGCTCCAGGCTCTAGGCACTGACTGTGGACATGAGATGAGAAGTGAAAGGCGGTGTGGAGTGGGAGGCCAGAGGAGAGCTCACTGTGGGAAAATCTTCACAGCCTTTGCCACGGTAAGTCTCTGGCTGCAGGACAACACCACTGAGATTCCTGGAGGGGTCTTCTGAACCCAGCCCATCCCGGGCCTGGAAGGCTTTTTACGGATCACTCTCCTGGTTTATAGCATGCATGGCAGGCTTGCCTGAAAGGGAAGGCACTCTCCTGAGGCTCTGATTTTGTTTTATATCTTTGGCAGGGTGCAAACTGAAAGGGACGGTTTAGGCTTAGGTGACTGGAGGAGAGTTCTGCAGTGTTCCTGTAAGGGACCAATAGGTCTGCAAGGACCCCAGAAAGCTCCTTCAGCCACCTTTTCACCTGTCAGCAGCAGCAATATCTCCTTTGCAGCCCTCACCAGTCTCATCATGCTTCGTCTCACCTGCTCCTTAGGTCTTGCACACACAGATGCCCCTGGGCTGGGCCCTTTGGCCAGAAGGAGTCTGTAGGGCAGAGCCAAATGCCCCGTGGGTGGCATGGGGTCAGGGAGCACTGACAGGGGACAGACGTGGGGACAGAGAAAGAGCTTCCAGTGGGGACAGCTCCAGGCGGCTGAGAGATGCTCAGGGAATGTGAGGAAAGTGCCCACAGAAACACTGTGGCAGGCTGGACTCAGGCAACTCTCCCGTGGTCCTCCCTCTCCCTTTCTGCTCTTGTACTTGCTGTCAGCTGGAGGTTCAGCTACAAATTCAGACACCCACCCTGAGGTCCTCCCATGGAGGTGTCTGCAGAGGGCCGAGGTGCCCACGGCCTGTTCTCATCCCAGGGTGCTGGGAAATGTGATTTGAGGGTCTGGGGAATGAATGGACTCTCCCTTTTGGAGATCTCCTTTTCAGGACATGTGAGTGAGTCCTTATGGTGTCCTGCTGGGTTTGGAAGCTGCCCTCCAGAAGGACACAGCTCTCCCATTGGATCTTAGCAATACTGGAGATCCCTTTCAAGTAGTTCAGGAGGTACTAACACCAGAAAATGCTCCTGAGCACCTTCGTATGTGTGCAGCTGAAGTGAACCCAGCGTTTCCTCGGCTAGAATGGAAGTGTTGAGAGTTTCCTCCACTCTCGGCAGTCAGCTCACAGAGTCCTTGGTCGAATCAGGTATGTCAGGAGCAACGTTCTGTTCTCTCCATCACATCTCCACCTCGGGCTGCGAAAGAGAGCAGAGTTAGATCTGTGCTTTGAAACCAGCCTCCCCTGATCTCATCAGAGTTCAATGTCTTTTTTTAGAGTAACTTGTGGGTGAAATCATCCTTTGGGTTACGCGAGTGCGAGCACAGGGCAGCTGGGAGCAAGGCAGGTGGATCAACAGCACTCCTGACCCTGCACTAAGCAGCAGACAGCTGATCTTAATTGTGTCTGGGTCCATCTGAAAGCCTTCTCCATGAGGTTTCCTCCCCTGCAGCCCCTTCCAGGGACAGTTCTCCCAGGCCTGTGCAAGTGAAAAAGAACCGCTTGGGAGCTCGGCTTGGTCTCTGCCCTCAGAGTGCCAGGGAGGTTTCTTGTGCCCTCTTCCCTAAAACAGCCTCCAAGCTGAGGAAGCATTTTGGATCCTTTAGGAACTTGGTGTGGCTGGAGTGCAGGAGTCAGAGCTGGCTTGCTCATGCCTCCCCACATGCTGCCTCCATGACTAGGCCAGGACAACAGAAAAGTGTGTCCCAGCGGTGAGAGACTGGGCAGACAGCAAATGGGCTTTTTCCGAAGGCCTTTTTTAGAGTTCTCTAAAATGCCTGGACAGCTCTGAAAGTGTTGATGTTCATAACCCTCCCGTCCACGTCCCAGAGGAGATCCTCAGTGTCATACATTGGCCTGGAAATCAGAGTTTCCAAGGGCCGTGTACTGATGTTTGCCATCTGTACTGCATGCTTAGGAGTCGCCGTTGAAAATGCAGATGCCGAGTGGCTGAGGCAGCAGGCGATGGCTCTGCTGTTTGCAGGTAGGTTACAACGGGCCTGAACAGAGCTCCAGAGGTTAGGGAGGACTTGAGAGGCCAAGCAGCAGCCTGTCAAAGTCCTTGTGCAAGGTGACCCGGCCTAGAGCAAATTCACGTATGGAGGAGAAGGGACTGCCACAGCCCCCGCTGGCCTGGGGAAGCTGTCCGCCTCCTGCTGCCCCACGCTGCCCCACAATCAGAGTTCCTTCCCCTGCCAGGCCCCGCAGCGAGCCTGGGCCTGGGCTCCCTGTCCTGGGACTGGTGTCACCTCCGCCCTCCCCTGAGTCACTGCAGATCTCTGGGGACTGCCGAGCAATGGGAACCCTTCAACACGGCAGGCAGCAGCTGAGGTCCTGCGTGACAGCCGGCCAGAAGAAACACTGGGAAATTAAGATCGGAAAGCTCAGCAGTGCAAGGCCTTAGGGAAGGGGAAGCGATAGTGATTTACAGACTCCCCAGATGAGGCGCTCCGGCCTGCTCCCCCCGGGCTCTACAGGGTTTAGCCGCTCTCACCCATGTGCTCCCAAGCACCAGGACATCTCTGCCCAGGGACCCTCATGTGCCACAGAGAGGATACAGGACACTGGTCATCGAGGCCTCATCTGCTCTGCAGGGGTCCCACTGACTGGCAACTAAAGACTAGTTTTGGGGTGGACCTTGTGTGCCCTTCGGGGTCCTTAGCTGTTAAGAGATGGGCTTTTGCCTTGGGATCTTGCTTATATCAGCACCCACCAGCTCGAGGCCCAGCTGCTGCCCTGGCAGGTTTTCCTTGTTTGTTTGAAATCGGTGTGCATTTCCCTGCAAGGCTAAAAGAACAAGGCCTGGCGGGGGGGGGGGGGCACTAGCAAGCCTACAAAGCAAGGAGGTTTCCAAACCTGGGAGCTGTTGCTTGAAAGTGTCTTTTGGGAAAGGAAAGACTTGCAATTCTGAGCAGAAGCAAAACATACCTGAGAAGGAATGGCTGCTTGCCGTAGTTGGGGGAGAAGTCTCCTTTCCAAATGCCTCCCGAAGCAGCTCAGAAGGAAAGCATTTCCTGATGCCATCTTTGGGCAGTGTCTCCTGGCATGTTGGCCATTCAGCAGCCTTCCTGCATTCCCCTCCACTCGAAATAGCTGATCAGGAAAGAGAAGCATCCACAGAGCCTTTCAGCGGCTGTGGGAGATACCTAGAGAGGCTGGGAAATGAGGCTGGGCAGAGCCAGCCCTGAGCAGCAGGCAGCAGTCTGGGCTGAGGGGCTGGGAGGAAGGAGAGACGTGCGCAGCCCCAGGAGCGGGTGAGGTGGGCAAAGGCGACCCAGGCAGGCACAGGGCCAAGGGAGACCTATGGGATTTCAAGGGATAGAAATGCCATTTTTCTGTTAGTTTGGCCAAGTGCAGGCCTACCAAGTGCTACTGAAAAGTATTTTGCATTCTCTTGGTGGAGTTCAGAAGGAGTGAAAAACCACCTAGCAAAGTGGCTGCGTTTTCTCAGCTCTGCTGGAGACGCATCATCGTCTAAGAGACGCCCTTCCCCTCAGCAGTTTGGGCCAGATTGCTTTCCCCAAACTGGGTTCTGTTTCCCGGTATGCAAGCAACCAGTAGGCATAGAGCAAGGTCGAGATAGAGCCTTAATGAACTTACAGGCAGCTCCGGCTAATTCTGCTATTCTGGTCTTCTCTGCCCCTCACATTCTTCACAGTGTTGTGCTTTCCTCGAGGTTATTCGTCTGGAGCTGGTGGTCCTTTGCAATACTGATTTACGATACCCTCTCTCCCTTGTCCTTGAGTCCTGGCAGCTATTTGCAGGGTTTCCACAACATCGTTCCAGCAATTCTGCCCTTTGAGACTTGATAATATCACTTATCTAGCAAGTCTCATTAAACAACTTCAGTAGTTCCCGTATGGATGTTAAGTTAGGTCTAAGTGTCTCCCACGGCATGGGTGGTCTGGCAGATTTGGGAATAGGCAAGCAAGCAATAATCTGAGACACGTTATGGACTTTCCAAAGGCCTGTATAAGCTGCACAGTCAGGTTAGTTGTAGCAAAGGGCATGCATAACAAAAATTAACACTGTCCTCATTTTCCATCTGATTAGCTCTCTGAAAAGAATTAAACAAATCAGTATTCCTATAAATCAGTCCTATTATTATAAATAATAATGGTATCAGAACGTGAAACAACACCAATAACCCCTGAGAGCAGTCCACTTCAATGTAAGAGAGTTCCATTTCCCAGGTAGAATTCATCGATTTTGTAACTTCTGAGTGACTCAGTCTGGAGAGAGCAGCTCCCTCGGTGCCAGGGCAGCAGGGAGCTCCAGCAGCATCTTGCTGATGCTCCTTTCACAGCCTCTACAGTTCCTGCCGCAGCACCGGCCTGCAGCTGTGCACAGCACTGCCAGAAAACACCTGGATTTGGGGAGAAGCTTTCCACTCCTACCTGTAACTCAGATCAGCACCAGCACACAACCTGCTGCTGCAAGCAAAGGCAACCCCCTCTGGAGCCGCCCACTCCGGGGGCTGTACCGTGTTGAGCTCTCGGTTCTTGCCACCGTGAGCCAGTCACAGTGGCTGTGGTTGGAGAGGAAGGCAGCACTGTGCACCAAGATGAAGGTGGACACAACCATCTGGGACAACCGCGCTGCCCTCCTGCAGAGCACCGCAGCCACCATGGGCACCCAGAGCCCATGCAGGTGGACCCCATGAAGGAGGAGGAGGGGAGACTGTGGAGGTGGATGCTGTGAGGGGGCGGCCTGTCTGATGCCCCAAGGCCGTGCTCTGGAGCCTAAGAAGGAGGAGGAGGAGGTGCTAGCCCAGCAGGAGGCCCCCGCTGCCCACCAGCCAGGGCATGGCCTCCCCCCCAGCAAGACCAGGCTGGTGCTGGCACCTAGCCAGGGGAAGACGAGCCCAAGGCACCGGGCTTGGAGGTGCAGAGAGTTGCTGTGCAGCCCCTCCTCCCAGACTCCCTTCCACCTCCCCTGCAGCACGGACACAGTGCCCGCGATCACCTCCCACCACTCTGCCACAGCTCTCCTTGGACTGTAGGATATGTAATTGGATAGGACGGGTTATTTAGGATAAGCATTAGTCGGATTACAGTATTACGATAGCGTGGCGTTGGTTATTGAATTCTTAGCGTGTAGTTACTCTTAGCCACAGTTAGGTAGAAGGGACAAATAGGGCATAGCTATTTGTCTTCCTGAGGACAGGTGTTAGTTACAGTTAGTATGAGTGTTATTAGCATTATTAGTGTTGCTATTAGTTATTAGGATCCAGAGTTTGGTGTTGGTTACAGTAGCCTCGGTGTGTAGGTGGTTACAGTAGTCTTAGGGCAGTTACAGTTGAGAGTTTGTTCTCTTCTTCCCGGTGTAGAGTTAGTGTCTCTGTATCCGTAGTGAGAGAGGGACTAACCTGGGCCAGACCCTCACCAAGGCTGGGCTTGCGAAAGATCCTGTAGCCCGGAGGCAGCAGCACTGCCACCGAGGACCGTCACACGCACACATGCATGGGGTCCCGAGGCCACTCGCAGCTGGTGGTAGGACTGAGGCCCCAAAACCATCCTCTTTGCCTCTAGGGAAAGGCTGCAAGACTCTGGCATCTCTTTCACAGGGACATGAGACCAAGGCAGTTCACCAAAGACGTGCCTAACGCCAGGATTTACGTCCTGGAGCACGTCCCACGCAAAGTGACTGTGGCCACAAGTGTGCGCTTCATCCCTGCCTTCCTAAGAAACCTCCTGCGGTTTCTTAGGCACAAACAGCAGGAACCTGACTTCAGGTCTCTCCTGAAGGCTTGCACCTCCTGAGCTGCTGTGGAGCTCTGCAGCGTGCAGGAATAGGACGACACAACGTGGCTGCAGACAGACAATTTCAGCAGGTGCCACCCCCAGGGCCCCCACCTGCTGCTCCTGCAAATTCACTCCAAGGTCAACAGCACAGACACAAAGGACTTTGGCCCCTTCTCTGCTGGAGCCCCCCTGCCCCCTCTCACAGCTGCTTGATTTTGCCTGTCTTCACAGCATTTCCTGATTCTCTGTGCAGTGGACACTGAGAATTTCTTCTGCTACTCAAGACCTGTGGCAACAGTTTGGGAGCTGATGAGTCAGCAGGTGTCACAGCTTGCAGGCAAGAGTGGGCCTCCTGGATAGCACAGCCCCGATCCCAGCAGCATGCGCTGGTGCCTCCCACCAGTGGGGAACCTCTGGGGCGCCTACGGCTTGAGGCACCACACTGCAGGGCTGTGACGGAATGGAGTGATGAGAGATGAGATGGCACTGCAGAAACTCTCACTGCTGGTAGCACAGTGGGGAACTGAGTGATGGAAAGGAAACCAAGGCAGTTGTAGGCAAGACTGAATCCTGACTGGATCAACAGATGATTGGGCTTGCAATTGGTTTAAGCTGTGACTTCTGGGGAGAACAACAGTGCGAACTATGAAAGATTAATGCCACCCCCCAAGGTGTGGACCCTGCTCTGGGCAGTGGGACTTCCCCCAAGATTCCACCCAGTGAGAAGTGGATGCCCGCACCGCTATTCCCCCGTGACCGATGGGGCATCTTAATTCAGCCGGCTGGGAACAGGAAATTTGTCCTTTGGCTTCTAATGGGTCTGCAGTCATGTATGTGGGATGCTTCACTTATATTTCTTTATTAATCATGGACGACTGCGGCAGCAAGGTACTCCCCAATTAAGGGAGGGCCCTGTGGCAGCTTACAGGGAGTTTATACAGTTTCCCTTTAACCAGAGAATGTTACTTTAAAAAAAAAAAAAAAAAAAAAAAAAAAAAAAGAACACCTACCATTTCATTAGTCAGGGACACGAGTACACAATACTCTTACCAACTTCCCTGCTTTGGTGTCTCTAAGCTATGTCTTTATTTTAAAATGTTCTCTCTGCCAAGGACCTAACATCTGTGTCTTCTTAAGAAACACCTGCTGCAGGACATGAGTTTCACCAAGGACATGCATTTTGCTCTACTAACTCATCACAAAGGTATAACCCTAGACATCCCCTTGTGCATAAAGGCTGCAGAGAGAACAGAAGTTGCATTGTGCCTACCACCCCCAATCCCGTGGGGCTGCAGCAAGGAGAAACTCCAACAGGAGAACCAAACTGGCAAAGAGCTGGGCAGAGACGGGCCTGAAATGGCCCGATGCATTACCTCTACCCAGGAGAATGAATACTACTTGGGAACTACTATAGAACTACAGGAATTAACCAACCCTCCAGAGCTTCACCTTCTCTGGTGCGCTTTGTGCCTTATTTATCATATTCCTCACTTGATGGAAGCCTAAATGCTAAGCTCTTCAGAATGCTCAGACTGTTTTGTTTTTTGGTTTTTGTTTTGAGTATTGACCTTAGTAATTGTGTAGGTGTTGGTTCAGTTTGACTCAGGTTGTGCAAACATTGTTGTGGGAAAGGAGAGAACGAGGCAGAATACAAGCAGGGGGCCGAAGAATGATGCTGAGCATATTAAAGGAAGAAGGAAAGGAAGAAGTGCTTGGACTAGCAGTGTCAGAATTTAATTCCTGGAGAAGAATCCTCCCTTTGCAGTGCTGGCAGCTTCAGCAGGTACCTGGAGCTACCGACCTCTGGCTTTGCTTGGTTCAGGTGGGGAAAATGTGGGGCTGTCTTCAGCCACAAATCTCCCAGGGGGCCTTTTCCAGTGAACCAGCACTCCTAAAGGAGGGGGGAAAAAAGGCACAGTGAGAGCTGAGAAGAGCACGTGACCTCCAGAGCCATGACTTCTGCCTGGGAAGGCAACTAAGGCCTCTCTCAGCAGCTTGTTCCATCCATCAGCCAATGAGCCATGCTGCCAAAACCTCTCAGTGAGCAGAAGGAGAGGCAAGGCCAATTCAGACTCAGCACACGTTGACCCTGGCCTCCCAGAGCTGCCTTAAGGAGCAGGGAAAGATTCCACTTCACCACCACTCTGCCAAGCAGAGATGCTGCAAAGGAGCAGCTGCAGGGCATACTGCTTCCTCACGTACCAGTCCAGCCCCACTTGGCAGAGAGGGATCACAGCTGTCTCTACCTTCCTCTTGAGCAGGGCTAAGAGCACCTACCAGCTCACACAGGACTTTGAGCACATGCCCCTGAAGCTCTCGGGGGGCTCTGTCCGGGGCTGCCTGCCACAGTACAGTGCGGCCCACCTTCTGCTACAGCAGGCTCAACTTCTGCCCGGGAAGCAACTCAAAGGCACAGGTGAGCAACTTACAGTGCTCATCTCCAGCCAAGTCTTCTCCAGCAGGTTGCCATGGTCTTCACAGGCTTGGAGGCCCTGGTTGAGGCACAGCAGGCTCTGCTCTTCATTCCCCAGCATCAGGAAAATGTAGGCTTTCAGGTGGTAGACTCTGGGGTAGAAGATGGGGCTTGTGGAGCACCGAGAGAAAACCTCTTCGGCAAGCTGCCGAGAAAACAACAGAGAGGTACATCAGGAGAAGTCAGAGAGCCCAGCGATGGCTTGGCACAGAGAAGGGCGCCAAATCCCCAAAGAGAAAAACCAGCCACAAAGAAAGGAGCAGTGCACAGCTAGCAAGGCTGAGGTACCACACAAATCTCTCATGAGACCTAACACCTCCTATGGAGCAGGCATTTCAGCAGGGCTCACTAGCTCATGGCTGAGCAAGGCTCTTCTCCTCTCCCGTTTGGGCCAAACAGTCCCACAAGGGAATTCTCACGTGCCCAGGAAGACTGCCTTCACCTGACTGCCTTCTCGTCCCCCTCTTGCTGACACCTCTGTTACAGGAGTCTTTAGCCATGTTGATCCCTAAGCCACTACCCTCTGGCACTACCCTGACTCCATCCTGTCGTGGCTGCTTCTACCTGCACAGGTCAACCCACTGCTGCTAGCAACACAGCTTTCCCCAGAGGGCCCTTGCAGCATGCCCCTCCCCTTCCTCCGCATCCCTCACCCTTAGAGCCCTGCGGCAGCTCTCACGGGCCCTCCACGAGCCATGCTCCATGTCCTTTTTCAGCACCAGGCTATGGCACTCCAGGAGCCGGCTGCACGCTTGGCTGGCCACAAGGCAGGCACCAGTGCTCTTCAGCAGCCTCTTGGCCTTTTCAAAGGGCTTCTGGAAGTTGTCCCACTGCCCGAGCCTTGCAAACCTACATTGTCCAGAGGAAAAAAGGAAACACAGACAAACACACACTCAGGCACATTTTGTAGAGATGAGCAAGTAACCAAGAGGTCTCCTAGGCCATAGGCTCCAGCCCCAACCTGGCTTCCAGAGGCAATGCATCCTCTAGGACAAGGAAGCTACTGGAACCCAGTCCCTTGCAGGCACCCAGGAGACACAAGCTGTGCTAGGCAGGAGACTGGGACAATGGCTGTCTTCTCCCACAAACACAGCATTGCTCCAGGCCCTCGTGCCCTCCCCGAGCCAAGCTCTTGCACTTAGGCACCATTCAGCCTGCATCGCTTTCCTGCGCTGAGAGAGAGCCACACCAGTCCCCCCCCAACATTCAAGGGGAAAGGGAAGGCTGTGGCTGAATGCCGCCAAGGCATCCTTCCCTGGCAGGGCTCCACAGCAGCACAACCTGGGGCTCCTTGCCACCTTGCTCATCCTGCGTGGCCCCCTGGCCCCTTTCACCACCGTGCTCCAGAAGCAGCTGCCTTGGTGGACATGGGATGGGGGCATGTGGTGAACGCAGAGCTCCCCCTTTCCCGGCCACAGCCACTGCCTGGGCCTCTCCCCGCTCAAAGCAAGTCTCCAACTTACCAAAGAGCCAGGGACGAATACAGTCCAAGCAGGATGCTGCTCTGCACCTGGAGAAGGCAGTTGGCTTCGTTCTGCTCCACGAACCTCCTGCACTCTTCAAAGGACTTATACTGCCACCCTGCAATACAAATGTCTCTCAGAGAAGCAGCGAAGCAGCACCTCCCTCCCTGGCCTCACCGTGCCTCAGGCATTCAGAGCAGCAGAAAGCTCCAGCGCAGCTGGCAAAGTTCTTGGCAGGCAAAGCACTCACAGAGCAACAAACCTCACAGGAAGCAGGCAAGGGCTGCACTTCTACCCTAGCTCCTCAGGGCTGCTCAAGTGCACAGAACTGCCCTTGAACGCAAGGGCAGAGAACATCAGGAAGGAAACAAGAGAACTCTCAACTCCCCTGACACCACGTCTTGCCCTTGAGAAATCTGCAGCTTTCTAGCACTGCACAAAGGCACGCTGCCACTGAGCAGCAAGGACAGCGACCCCAGAGCACAGGCTCTTAGGTGCCTCCTGCTCAGGCACATGCCAGCGCTGCTAGCCCTGCTTCCTGGGGAGCCAGAGCAGAGCGAGGCGGAGAAGAGCTTTCAGAAGGGGCAATCTCAAAACACAGCTAGGAAAGAGCATAACTAAAAGCACTGTCAAATTACTCTTGGCTCCCATGTTAGAAACGCAAAAGGGGAAAAAAAAATAACGAGGATGCAGGCGAAGAGAGAAATGCGCACAGCAGAAAGCTCTGTGGAGGAAATATAAGGATTGCTGGAGGCTCTGGGGTCATTGTTCTACCAGGAGAAAAACTGCTTTGGCCAGCACAACTGTTTCCATGTTTCCAGAGGACAGGGAAACCTGGCAGAACTCTTGTCTTGCATTGTCTTGCATTGATGGTGCACAAGCAGAAACAAGGCTCTGCCTGTTTATACCTTGCACAAAGCCCCCAGCTCTGGCCCACAGCTCCAGGGGGGCAGCCTTGCCTGCCCAGCAAACAGGCTCTCGGGGGCCCTCCTCACTGAGCACTTACCAGCATCAAGCAAGAGGTCTAAGCAGCAGCAGAAGAAGCATGCCTGCCCAACGATCTCATCTGCTCCAGACACCTGCTTCTCTAGCCTGCGCAGCACTGCCTCACATTCCGGGTACCTGGGGAGGAACACAACGAGCCTCCAGGGAGCCTCTCCACGGGCTGGGAGCCCAGGCAGCACCTCCAGACACTTCCCATTCCCCTTCCCAGCACCTCTCTCTCCCTCGTTTTCCCTTCTTTGCTCTTCCTCCCAACTCCGTCCCACTTTCTCCACCAGGCCTGTTCTCACCCAAAGGTCCCTGACCCCTGACACTGCGCAACCCCCACTCTCTCCAGCACCGGGATTACCTCATCTGGAGAAAGAGTGCCGTGAAGAGGGTCCTGAGAACCACGCAGCCCAGGTCAGGCTTCTGCAGCTCCATGCAGAGCCTCTCAGCACGATAGCCTGGGAAGAGAACAAGCAGACTTGCACCGGCTCTCTCGGCAGAGATGCCCTCTTGCAGGCGGTGGGGGCAGTACCTACCTACGTCGACGGACAGAGGCAGATTTCCCAGGCTGAGGGTCAGATGGGACAGGGCCTGGGCAAAGCTGGCCGTGTTTAATACCCCTCCTCCAAAGAGCTGCACCTCAGCGCTAAGCTGCACGGCCGCCCGCCCGTATTGCAGCCACTCTTCCCGGCAGCCCAGGTTCTGGCAGCACAGCGCATATTCCAGGTAGGACAAGAGGACCTAGAAGGGTCCAAAAACGACAATGCACACGACTCTGTCTCTCCAGGGCAATTCCCTGGCCTGGAGGGGACAGGCCACAACCCAACTGCCAGCTTCTCTCTTCCACTCTCACAGCGCGCACCCATACGACCAACTCTTCTTCCTCCTGCCACTGCTAACTGCAGCCGTGCCAAGACAGGGGCCCCCGGCCTTGCACACCAGCATTATCAAGAGCCACGAGGAAACTACAGAATACACACAGTGGTGCTGCCTTAAAGCCAGAACCACCTCCATGCTCACAATTAGGAAACAAATCCAACACGAGGGACTACCAAGAGCAGCAGCAACCCACACCCTCTGGAAGTTCATCCAGAAAAGGGCAGGCACACGTCCATCTTTGGGCTCTTCTTGCCGGGGGCAGGCCCTGCTGGTACTCTTGCCAGGCCAGGGAAAAGGAGCCGTGTCAGGGACGGGTCTGCTGCTGCAGAGAGAAGGCACTCACGTGACTCGCGTCCTCGGACTCCTCGGCCGTGTTCACCTTCATGAGTGCTGCCAGGCGGGAGAGCCTCCGACTGCCGGCGGCGCTCTCCAGGCTGAAGAGCTGCCGCAGTAAGGACAGGCAGTGGCTTTGCCGGAACAGCCAGGGGAGCCTCTGCCTCCTGCCACACAAGGGAAACTGCTGGGCCACAGCCACTAGGCGCACTGTGCCGAGTCCCACGGGGCAGGGGAAGCAGGGGGATGGAGGAGATGGCTGCACCTCCTTGCAGAGGGGCAGCTGATGCAGGCACGGCCGCAGCGATACAAGCGGCAGAACCAAGGAGCACCACCCAGGAAACGTGACTGCTAAAGATGGTGCTTGGCACTACAGCCTAGGCAGGCCAAGCAAAGCTGGCCACCGGGAGGAAAAGGGGCCTTGCACGGGAGGCCTGTGCCTGGCTGCAGCCTCTGAGCTTCCCCCCTCACACAGCTCACCTCCGCTTACGCCGACAGGCCCACCTCCTGCTCCTGCCAGCACACTCCCTTCCCCTCCCCACACTCTGCTCCCCACTAACACCTCCCTGCTCTCACCAACACCATCTCCCATGCCAACACCCCAGTAGCTGCCCAATACAACCCACAGCTGCTCCACCCATTAGCCTCCAGCTCCCTCAGCAGCTTTCCCTCTGCCTAGAAGAACCTTTGCTTTCCCTTCTGCGTCTTACCCTGCCTCCTGAGGAACGGAGGAGTCTCTGTTCTTCTTGTGAGAGGCATGCTCTGACTTTTCCAGCACAAGCTGCAGGGCGGCGCCAGTGGAGGTCATGGGGAATTTCCTCTTCAGCAGGCTCAATGCCTTCCTGATCATTGTCTTCGCCAGCTCCGTTTGTCCCATATGGTAGCAGACCTGCACAGCAAAAGGGCTTTCAAGGCAGTCCCGTTTGGCACAAAAGCTCATCCCCAGTGCATCAAGCAGCCCCAGGCACAGCTGGGAATCCTGAGCCTCCCAGCTACTGGGAACGCTAAGAGCCAGGATATTGGGAAGGCTCCCAAAGGGCTCCGATTCAGCACATAACCAATTGCATGTCTCTGGTGGAATCAAGGCCAGGACCTCAGCTGGTTTTGGCCAGGGGGCAAAGGGGCCCCAGGAAAGCAGGCTGAGAGCAGTCGCAGTGAGGTGGGCCAGGGAGAGCCTGCCCCACCCCACCCTACCCCACAGGAAAGCATTCAACTCCACCCACTGGGGGAGCCCACCAAAACCACCCTGTCACCTTACCTCTCCTTTGAGGCTCAGCAAAGTGGCTTCTTCAAAGCAAGCAAGCGCGTTTCCCTTCTTAGCCACCAAGGTCCTCAGCACTTCTGCCTTCTTCAGGTTCCGGAAGGCCTTTGAACAAGCACACAGAGAGCAGCTGAGCATCGCTGCCAAGCCTGTCCCCAGCCCCAGCACTCCCAGGTGCCTCCAGCATCTTGCTGAGGAGGCCTGCACCTGCCCCTGGTGATGCCCACCCAAGCACAGTCACGCTGCCTCTCACACCACGCGCACAAGTACTCCTTTGCACCACCTCCTGGGAGGTGCACCTTGCACCAAGGGGCTGCTTCACGGCCCTGTCTCTCTTGCCACAGGAGAGGCAAACAGGAGGCAAACACTGGGTCTACCCCCCACCAATTCATCCCTGAGTCCCCACAAAGGCAGGCCCCCAGGCAGGCCCTGTTGCAGTGGGGAAATGGGTTTGCCCAGGGCAAGGCACTTGAGAGGACTCCACGGGCAGTGGGCTCTGGCAAGCACGGCAACTCACCAGGTAGTTGTCGGAGACGTGCAAGTAGGCAGCCGCACCCTCCAGCAGATAATAAAAGGCCCTGGCGTCATTGCCCACTGCCATGTAGTGCTGAGCCAAGGGCACAAGCACCAAGTCCACAATGGCCTTGCAGCTGCAGGAACACTCCACACCCTGCGTCCAGTGGGTCTTGCTGGGCACCTTGGGCATCCATTCGGTCTTAGCCAGAAACCGCTTTGCCGCTCTGGAGACAAGATCACGGAGAAAGAAGACACCAAAGCACACACCAGCGTCACCAACACCGCTCCTTCAGCGTACGTTAAAGACACGTTCTAGCACAGCACGAGGCCACACGCACGAAGGCACCGCACGGGAGCTGTGGGTTGCACAGCCTTCCCAGGCATGCTGAGGGAGCTCGCTCAGTCCTTCTTTCTACCCCACACAACAGTGACCTGCACCCAGAGTTCCCTGGGCCCTCACAGCTTACAACTGACGCCACTGACTCCAGAGTGGGCTTCAGCCCCCCATCATTGCTATGACTTCCCCCTGTGCTCCTTCCTCCCTTCCGCTCTCGCCTTCTCTCCTCCCTCAAGACCTTTGGCTCTCCCCGCATGGCAAGCAAAGCCAGGACAACTCACTCACACAGCACGCTTTGGCAAGATTTGTTCCCTGACACTGTGGGCCCATTGACCAGTATATGCTGGGCACTCTGAGGAGCCCTGGGGCCCCAGAGCACAGGCACAGTGGACTCAGGCAGGGCAGAACAGGCATGAGAAGCAACAGCTCCCCTTTTCAGCAATGGCAAGCCATTCCGTTGGCCACAGTTGTAACAAAGCAGCAGGAGCAGCGATCCTGTTGGCGCCTTTGCTGCCCCGGCTCTGGAGGAGCACTGCTCTTTTAGGCAGGCAGAGAGACCAGCTGGCCTTTCTGTCCCCTTCCACAAGCCACCCTGCCTCCAGGGGCTGCTTTGCCCCTGCACAGCTTGCAACATTGCTCTCTAACAGCTAGAAAGCCAGGGCTGCTCCACTCCAAATCACCATCAGCACTGGGATCCCACTGGCTTCCCCAAAGATACGCATCCCCATGGCCATCTCAACCCAGCTGCCTCTCACAGGCCTGCTCTTGCCAATGCTAGACTCACAATGGGCAGCCCAAGCGGGGAAATCCGCTTATCTCCTCTGCACACCCTCACCCCACTGCCCCCAAAAATCATCTTCAAAACCTTGGCTCCTCACCGAAAAATCTCCTCCAAGAAGCTCTTCTCTTTCAGTACACCACTTGAAGCATCTGCAAAGAAAGCATGGCATCAAACACCTCCTCACTGCACATGCCGTAGAGCTGCTTCTTGCCATTCTGTAGCACCAAGGGAGGAAGAGCAGAGCCAAAGGCACTGGCGGCAGCTCCCTCTCCACCTCCTTCCCTGACATCTGCCTTCACTGTGGGGCTCAACTCCAGACTTACCCCGGCTTCAACAAGTGTACTAGACACACTAGCTAATACACCTCAGCCTGCTGAGCCACGCGTGCACCTCTGCCAGGAGATGGGCTGCCCTCCCGTAATTCTGGGAAAATGCAGGTGGACACACAAGGGGAGAAAGGCGCTACGCTGTGCACAAATCATCGCTCTCATGTGGAGCTGTGCTCAGTGGAGAAATGAACTAGTCCTACAACAGTATCTGCCTTGCACTGGAAGCATCCCCACGCTTGCGTGAAACAAGTGTGCGGTAGGAGTGGGCAGGACCCAGGCTCCAGAGCAGGGCACACAGCATACCCGTAGAGGCGGGGAGCTCGTCCGACTTCATCTCCTCGCTGGTCGCTAGGGAGGCCTCCCAGTTGCGCCAGGAGCAGTCGCTGCCATGCTCTTCTCCGCTCTCGGCCTCCTGCGTGCTGCCGAGGGCCAAGCGGTGGAAGGCAACAAAGTCGCCTCCCCCGCAGCACTGGCACTTGTGCGCGTGCCTCTCCAGGAAGGCCGCACACTTGTGGTGCAGGGCCACCCTCTGTCCCTTCGGCCACAGCTCGTACGCAGCCTCCTGCAGCAGCGGGGCGCAAAAGGCCAGCACGCCAGACTCCAGCCTCGCCCTCTGCTTGCTCTCCTCCACGGATGACTTCTGGGCATCTGAAAGGCAACGGGGCTTCCCATCAGCCAGAGCTGGGGCCAGAGCTGGGGCCAGAGCTCAGGCAAGCCATAGCTGCACCATGAAAGACAGGCCTTGGCGTGGGCCCTTGGCAGGAAACCAGCGCTCCTGCACTCAGAGCCTCTGGGCCAGACAGCAAAAGGGCCCACCTTGCCTTCCTCACACTAGCACGGCCAGCGCAACAGGCTGCTGGCCTGCTCTCCCTGCCAACAGGCTGTGCAGCTGTGCTCAGGCGGCAGCTGGGGATGCTGCCAGCCGCAGAAGCAAGACACAGCCAGCTCTTTCTGCCCACTCTGCAAGACACTCCCAGCCTCCCACGCTCCCCCGGCGCTAGGGGACAATAAAGATCAACGCACACTAAATCCCTCATCTGCACACAGCGGGAGGCTGGGTCAGCAGGTCCGGGCTTTCGTACTCCCTCTCCTACATGGGCTATGAGCCGCGCTTGCAGGCAGGGCAGCAGAGGGACTCACAGCACCTCACTGCAATATTGCCCTCCAGCACAAAGCACAAAGCACAGGCTCCTCGGAAATGGACTTGTCAGAGCTTTTAACAACCCATCCCTAACTCCCCGGGGTGCCATGAGCATTACACACCTCCTCCGGGCAGGGGGCATTCTCTGGGGAGCCCCACCAGGGACACAGACAGCGGCAGCAGCAGCCTGCAGTGCTCCCAGGCTCCCCTTACCACCTCTTACCGCTCTCCTCCTCCAGAGAGGCGCCTGACCCCTCGGTGGGAACACTGCTCTCTTCTGCCCCCTTGGCAGCATTCAGCCACTTGAGGATGTTGCATCTCACCAGGGCATTCAGCGCCTTGTTCAGCTTGGCCCTGCTCCACCCGGGAAGGATGTGGAACAGCAGCTCCGTGCTGAACAGCGGCCCTAGGATGGCTGCACACTTCAGAACCATCTGCTCCGAGGGCTTCATGCTGTCCAGCTCAGCCAGCGCAATCCCTGCCAAAAGCAAGCCACACGTCTCTCCCTTGCCCACTCCCCACCATCACAGCCTGCATTAGCTGCAACACTCGAGAGGGTAGATTCTTCCCTAGGGACCCAGCCCCTTGGACAACTGCAACCCAGGGCACGTGTCTTCAAGATGCCTCTGCTCCTGCTTGACTCACAGGAAGCAAGGACGCGGGAAAGCAGAGATGCTCAGACGAACGCTCCCCCACCACAAATGAGCAGGGCAGCATCCAGCGCATGCGTATGTCCGGAGATGCATCTTGCCAGCTCTGCGCTCTATTTATGTGCACAGGGCACACAGACAGAGAGCTTTTCCTGCACCGCCGAGGCCAGCTCAGAGCTCCCCACAACCCCGCATTTCTCTTGGTCACACAAGACTTTCCCCTTCTTGGACAAAGCAGCTCCTTCAAGAAGAACACTTGGACACGGGGGACATTTCTGCCACCTGCATTCGGCCAGGGCTCGGCTCGAGGGCAGCCATGCTCATTCACAGCTTCCCATCCAGCACCCCCTCGAAATGGGGCGATTTCTGGGCCAGCCCAGAAAACAACAGGCAGAGAGAGATTCGCAAGACGGCTTTGCTTGGGCTTCAGTGCCTTGGGGCCCGCACAAGCAGGAGAAATTACAAACAGAACAATGAGGTGCGAAGCCTAGTTCAAAGCTCAGTTGGAGCCATGACAAATATCCCTTGGAAATGCATTTTCTCTTGCTGAGAACGGTCTGCTCCCAATACCTTCCTTTCTCCACCCCCTGCCCCCCCCCCCCCACTCAGAGCACACAACATGCATGTTTCTCTGCGGACAATCCCACGGCACCAAAGCAACCTGCCCAGCAGAGTCCCAGAGGGGAGAGGCTCAACTCTGCAGCACACCGAGGCCCACACTCTCCAGCTCAGGCCCTGGCAAAGGCACCCAGCACTGCTGCCAGCTGCCGCAGCGCGGCTCAGCCCCTCACCTTTCAATGTAGGGGGAAGTACAGTGTTCTGCAGGGTCACATCCGGCCTCATGGTGCACACCCTGCGGTCCTTCCCCGCGCTGGAGCTCCGTGCTGCTGCGGTGGTTGAAGCCTCCGTCACAGAAGCTGAGCGGCACAAGGGAGCAGGGGAAAGTGATTAGCAAAGGGAGACAATTCATGTCATGACTTCCTGCTTGCAAACACTACAAAATCCACCTCAGAGGGAACAAGGCCTGCCTCAGGTGGGCTGATGCACTTGGCCTGCACCAAACATGCTCGCTAAGACGAGCAAAGCACTTCCCTTGCATACCTTTGTTTCATAGCCCTTCCCTAACATTAGCTGTTGCCAGGCAGTTTCCCCAAACACTCCCAAGTCAAAGGCTCCAGACCTCCTGACTGGGGAGGCAACGCCTCAAGGCAGAAGGCAGCAGTGTTGCCGTCATCCCAGAGGCAGGCACCTTGCCAGTGCAGATGCAAAATCGGGGGTCACTCAGGGCTGCTGCCAGAGCCGTGGCAAGCTGGTTGGCATTCATCCCTAGGTCGTGTTACCACTGCCGCCTTCACTTAGTAGCACCTTTGGGGTCTCTCACACTTTGGCATTCATGTTCCCAAGGCCTGTGCCTCGCCTCTGCTGGGTTTGATGTCAGACTTCTTGGCAAGTGACCTTCTTTCCCTTTTGCCCAGGGAAATACACGCACATTCCAATGCCTATTAAATAACACGCCTACATCGGCCAGACAGCAGAGTTCTCCAGGGCATCCCAAGAATTTGGGCGGCGACTCAAAGGGCCAAAGAAGGGATTTTCCACAGGTCAGACAGCAGCACCTCCGACGTCCCCATGAAAATCCACCCGCGTGGGGCATGCTAGAGGCAGAAGCAGCATGCCCCGCTTTGTGCCTAGCCGGGGTCTTGTGTTTAATCTCTCGCTCTCTTTAGCCAGAGCATGCCCAACGCCAGCCTGCGGTCAGGCTGCTCTGTGCCTGCCTGCCCTCACCCCGCACACTGAGCTTCGTAAGCAGCTGTGCTCAGGGACAGAAATTGCTCTTTCCCACCCCTTCAGGCAGGCTTCAAACTACGCTTTGGCCTATCAGGCAGAGGAGAAGGACGGCAGGGGCTCACAAAAGCCAGAGTCCTCAGACCACCGGCTGATGGAGAAGTTTTTTTCTGACCAACAAACATGGTGTGCGGCAAGAACATAAAGTGCACCAGTGCCGTATACCCATATGGAGAAGAGCCTGACCCCAGCAGGAGCTCTCCTTGAAGCAGCAGACCAGGCGTTGAGGACTCCGGGCATCCATTTGCCTTCCCTTGCCCTCAAGTGTTTTCGCTAACACACTCAACTCTTCAGGCCCTCTGTCTGGTCCTCTAAATGCCTCCCACCACACATCCCTCAGCTCCCTCCAACCTCAACCCTTCAGCATTCACCCCTAGCAGGCCTTACAGCACCTGGCACCATGTGTCACTGACGGACTCAATCCAGCCCTGTGGCTGTGCACAAGGAACATTCCAGCCACAGGACTCACCACACTGGCCCAGAAGAAGCACCTGCGTTCCTATGAGTTCACGACAAGACCAGCACTCATCTGAGTGCCAGGCAGCGGCTCTGCTCCTCCTTTGAAATTGGCTGCCACGGCACCCTTGCTTGTCCTCTCAAAGACACCAGAACTCCCCTGCCTCAGCTTGGGCTCTCCCAGCAGCAACGCCTGTACAAACCCACACCTGATCCACACCACGCTCTCTATGGCTGCAAGAGCTGACAGTGCCAAGTTCACAGGGGAAGCCTTGGGCAAGAATGCGCTGGGGAAAATGCACCACAGCAACTAGGCAGTCGGCCGCAAAGGTGCTTACTGAAGAGGCTCTCCCACTTGTCCTCTCGTTTCTCATCCTTCCCCAGTGGGTGGAACAAGAGCATGTCGTGGCCAAGAAGGTAGCGCAGCAGTTCCTCACAGTAATAGGGGATGCCGTAGCTTCTTTGCGTCAGCAACCTGCAAAGGAGCACATCCAGCACTCACTGACACAGGCAAAGGCAGGCGCACACGCACACGTTTCAGGTGGGCGCTGAGCCACTCGGGCAGAGCACAGAAACCAATGTCTTCACCACAGCTCCACCTCACTTCTGAAAGGGCCACGACTCCCACGGGCTTTGGCGCCTGAGTCACCCGGAAGATACAGCCTTTGCTGGAATCCTCGGGAAAAGCAGTGCAGATAGAGCCCCAAGCAAGCCTTGTCCTTCGTGTCCCCAACAGCCTAGATGCTCTCCGGCACTGGTGAGAACCTTTGCCCCGGTGAATCACCCCGCAAAGCCTCAACGCGCAGACTAATGCCTTTGCCACCCCTGAGCCATGCCAGCGTGCAGGACCACTTCCTTCCTGCCTTCCAGTGCAACACAGAAGGCTGGACACCTCCCATGCTCTGTGCCTAGGCAGCGGCCCACTCGCTGCTCACAACTGCCAGTATGTCCCACTGGCTAGAGGCACTGGCCCTCCTAGAAGCTCTGCACTGCCTTTTCTAGGGCTTCACTCCCTTTGCCTCTCTGCACAGCTTCAAGCCCTCAGCAAGAGCTCACAGGCCCTGCCTGTGACTTACGTCTCTAGATCCTGGGGCAGGCTGACAACTCCAAGCGCCTGGCAGGCTTTCTGCACTACAGCGGAAGGCTTCAGCTCTCCCAGACGAACACAACTGGTTTTCTGCAACTTCAGGATGTCTACGGCAGCTTGGCAAAGCCTCTGTCTTCTGCAGTGACTGGCAGTGAAGCTCATCACCATGAAGATCGAGACATCCCTGAGCATGCTCCGCATAAGACTCCAGGAGGGAGAGTCGATGCAGTGGGCGTTGTCAATGACAAATACAACGCCATCTTCTTCAACAGTCTGAAACAAACAGCTTGCTCTGGGGGGGTTGTGATGGGTTCTCAAGTAGCTTCCATAGCAGCAACTTTGGCCTCTTTCTCTCCCTCTCCAGACAGAGGGGGAGAGAGAGAGACAGAGAGAACGCTCTGAAGCCTCTTTCCTCTCCCCAGCTACTTAGGCATGCAGAATCTTACTGACTTGCACTTTCTCTGAGACTTTAAGGCCTCTTGTGCAAAGTAGGACAGAAGAACCTTGTTGCTCCTCCCGAGCACGTGCGCATCAACTTTATGGGAGGAAAGGTATCGGGGGTATGGGCAGGGGTGCTTGGGCTCTGAAGGGTAAGGACTCAGGTACATCATCCTCCCGCCAGCTCCCACCACTCTCCTCCTGAAGCCTCCGCCTGTGGCATTGGTGTCTTCCTCTGACCCCCGAGGGAGAGGAGAGCTCACCTTCTGGAGCACTTTCTTCAAAACCAACTCCAGCTCCATTTGCCTTTGAGTGCCACTCATCTGGGAAACTGCCGTCGAGAGGGGAAACTGCCCAGAAAAGCACAGTCATAGAGAAACAGCCTTCCAGGGCTTGCAGCACACCTACCCACCACACAACACCAACCCAGCAAAATGCCTCTCCTGGCCTCACCATCAGCCCTCTCCCCAACACAGCTGCAAGGAGACAACGCAGTGCGGATACCCCCGGGAGCTGAGAACAGAAGCCCTCTGCTTGTTTGCTTGTGATGGCAGTCCTGGGAGGCAGCGGACCACTCACACAGCACTCAGCTCAACACAAGGTCATCAGCCCCATCTCCAAGCTGCTCCTCAGTGCCTTTTGCCCACCGTGCTCAGGAACAGAAGCCTGCGCTATATGCCCCTGCTCTTCCCTCCAGGCAGCCAAGCGACTCCCCACCAGAGCCTCCAAACTACAAAAGCTCACAAGCAGCCCTTTGCCAGGGCCAGACAGGGCCTCGCTCTCACCTTAACGAGGAAGACGTCGTTGAGGAGGCAGTAGCTGCTCTCTGCCATCAGCCCTTGGAGCTTTGCCTGCAGCACAAGCTGTCTGGCACTGCACGATTGACATGCCTGCAGGCCCAGGGCCATGGCCAGCACCATACGGAGGGCAGAGTAGACCTGCTTCAGGTTTAGCTCTGTCAGTTCCACGACCACTACCCTGGCACGCAAAAGCAAAAGGGACCGAGATTCAGAGAGCAACGCAAAGAGCTGCAGACTTCCAAGGCAAAACTGTCAGAGAAGAGGCACGTCATCCAGGGCTGTCTGCAAGGGAGCTCTGGACATACAGCCCCAGATGGACTCTTCTTCCGCACACCTCCAAGTGCTTCACAGAGGGCCAAGCTTTTCCCGCGTCTTACAAGGAAAAGCCACAGAGGGACATTGCTGCCAAGCCCCTGGCAGAGCCACCACCACACCCTGTGTCTCCACAGCTCTCAGCACCTCCCCCTGCACAGCAACTTGCCAGCTGAAGAAGCAAGGGCTGAGCAAGTTGGGCCTTTGTGTTTGAATGCCACAGCTTTGCCATCTGCCTCCTATACTACGGAAAGCCTTGGCCGCCCCAGGGGCCTTTGGGGATAAAAGCCCAAGGGCAAGCAGCCTTTCTCTGGCAGCTCCACCACACCACTCCCGCCTCCCCCAGCATCTTTCTTCTCTTTACTCTCTAGCTGCATGAAAAGCACGCAGCTTGGGCTCTTGCCAGCCCTTGCAGCCTCGCCTAAGTTTGCAAGAGCAACAGCCCTGGCTCCACAAGCCACTTCCAGCTCCTGCGAGACATAGTAGGAGAGCGTGCAGCTGCTCCATACCAGCGGCTCCAGGAGGCTTTTCAGGGATGCTGCAGGCCAACGGCACTAACAGAGGGGCTCGAGGATGCCACGAACATTAGTGGATGGGCAAGGGAAGTGTCCCACAGGTAGCGCTCCAAAACACTCACCTGTGGCCAGCAGCCTGGCCCAAAGATGCGAGCTCAGTGAGTAAATGGCTCTTTCCAGAGCCAAGCACACCCTCAAACGCTAGGATGCTGCTTTCGCGACAAGTCCCGTAAGCTTTCAAGGCACTTTCAAAGAGGGCAATCTCCTCCTCGCGACCTGTGAAGGCAGACAAAAAGCAAGCTGCTGTAGCGAGCTCAAAAGCCAACGACCTTGGGCAGCCTTCCCTCTTGCTGCCACTGCACCTTCCCTCCACCGCACCTGCGACCCTGCCCGCACCCAGGGCTCCTTCCCACCCTAACAGCTACAATTCTGCAGCTAGGCCTGCCTTAGGGCACTCACAGCCCCACCTTCCTGCTGGAGCCTGGGAGCAACTGCATTCTTGAAAGCTCCTGACACGCTAACGGTGCAGGAAGGCAGGAAGCACTAGGCGTCTCACTCTGATTCCCACCTCCACTTCTGGCCCAACTCCAACCTTACGAACGAGCTATGAGCCCAAACCTGATGGCCACTGCAGGCCACACCATCCCTTGCAAAAGCATCTCCATTCCCAGGCTGGTACTAGCAGCTACCAAGGGCAAGAAATGGGCATACACAAGAGCAAGGCATTCACCTACCGAGCAAGGGGCCGTACTCTGACCTCTCCTCCGTAAGATCCATGCCAAATATGCTAGCAGGGGGAGAGAAAAACAAAAGTCAGTGAAGGAGGCAGAAGCCGGAGGACAGAGAGTCATGCGTGCAGCTGAGGACACACTCTTGCCTACCCGCTCTTCTTTTGAGCATAATGGCAGCCTGCCCACGCTCCCACCACCAAAGTTCACGCTCATTCAGCAGAGAGTGCAAACACCGAACAAGCACAGGGAAAACTGCCAGCACATAGAAGCCAAGGGCTTCTGACCACACTGGCACAGCACACGCTATCAACGTGCAAGCAACAGAGGCCAAAGCATCATCCAAAGAGAACCTACAAGCCTGGCCCAGAGGAACACCTCCAGTTTCACCAGCAAGCGAGCAGGAAGACAGGCCCGGCCACCCACACTTTCCCAGGGGACCAGCACGGACCCAAGTGCTTTCCAAGAGCTTCCTGCTCAGAAGCAGCCGGGATAATACCCCCTGGGTGGGTCATAATTACCACTGCATTGCCACTTGCATGCCAGCAAGCAAGCACAGGGCAGAAAGCAGAGTTGCAAGCCCTCTGGGCAGGACTCCTGAGAGCCCTCTCCACCCCTACGCCATCACTCCCACTCTCTCAACAGCAACAGGCACCAAGGTGAACAGGCAAAAAGCACGGCCGTGCTATAGCTTTCCCTCTTCTCAGCCACAGTGGTGGGAGGCCTGGGGAGGGCAGCAGCTTGGCCTCTTTCTGCACAGCTCCTCTTTTTCCCCAAGGCTGCACCCTGTGTGCCTCCACGCCCCCAGGCAGCCTGCTCAAAGAGCACACTCACAGCTTCTGCGACATCCCCAGGTACTGATAGACAGTGCCAGGATTGCCAACCCCCTTCATCTGGGCCTTCGGCAGCTCCTTGAAGTAAGACCGGGGCAGCCGGGATGCTGCGTAGGTCGCCGCATCGCAGGACACCAGCCCCGGGTAGTGCTCCATCAGCCGGGCAGCCAGGTTCACCTTCTGGCCCATGACTGCCACAGAGAGAGAGCACGCGTTGACGTCCTCAGGAGAGCAACCCGCACCACCCTTCCAGGCTGCCGGCTGCATCCCCCGCAGCACAGGCCAGCACAAAACCCTGCTGAGCACGAGCGAGAGCAACAAGGAGGCTCACAGCTCGTCCCCCGTCGTACGGCGGGACCCGCTCCGCCTCCGCCGGTCCCGACGCGCCGCCGCAGGCCAAGCCCTCGTCTTGGCCCAGCGCCCAGGGCCCACAGCTTCTTCCCTGACACTCTGCCTCTTCCGTCAGAGACGCGGCCCGGGCACCCGCTCCGCAGACGGACACCTCGTACCTGTGTACTCGTGCCTGACGCGGTGGCCGACGACTCCGCAGAACGCCGTCCCGCTGGTGACCCCCACGGACACTGCCCTGAGGCGCAGGCAGAGCAGCAGGGATCAGCAGCGCCCGTGCGCAGTCCTGCCTGCCCACCGCCGCCCCTTCCCCACGTCCCCGCGCTCTGCCATCTGCCCCGGCAGCGCAGGCCTCAGGGACCGGCAGAGCCCGGCAGCGGACACGCCAGCTTGAGCGGGCTGCGTGTGCAGAGCAGCCAGGCGCTCTGGCACCCCTCCGCGCCCCCCACCCCAGGCCGTCCCAGGCAGCACGCCTCCCCACTCACTCGATTTTCCCCAGCCTCCCGGAGCAGGCGGTGGAGATTTTAATCGCGCTTTCCAAGGCGCAAACGCTCTCGCAGGGCAGCTTTCCTCCAGGGAGGCCAAACACACACAGCAGCGTGCAGCCCTGCCGAGGACAGAGGCAGCACACCTTGCCGCAACGCCTGCACCAAACCCTTCCCGCCCTGAGACTCCAGCCTCCCCCGACAGCAGCAGAGCGTCAGGGCAACCCCAGGACACAGGGTACCGCTCCCAACGCCGAGGCAGAGCTGCTTCTCCTCTCTCCACCGTGCGAGAGACAGAGCCGCTTCCCTCCTCTCCACCACCACCCTCGCCCTCGTGCGCGGGGGCACTGCTCCTCCACGCTCACCTTATCAAACATGGAGATTTTGTTGATTTCGCCCTTGTGAGGACGGAGGATCTCCGAAATCAGCACGCTGCTGTCCTGGATAGCCTTGCAGATTTGCGTTAGGTTGACCTTGGCAGCAAACTGCAGCTTCACAAAGAGGCAGGTGACCGGCCGCAGCTCGGATAGGCACGCCAGGGGCTGTCTGTCGTCAATCTGGAAGACAGCAGCGGGCCACCTCCACCAGCCAGCTCGCTCTGGGCGCTTCCTGCCTGCAGCAGATACCAAGGCAGAGCGCACAGAGCGGCAGCAGCGGGCGCTCTCAGAGGAATGGAGAAAGCCTCCTCGCAGTGCAAAGCAGGCGTCAGCCTGCACGAGGCAGACACACCACGGTGCAAGAAGGCACTGGGCATGGATGGACACAAGGGACCACCCTCAGCAACGCTGTCACCGCTCCGGAGGCATCCCTTTCTTACCCCGGGGCCATGGCCAGAACAACATCAGTGGAAGATGCAGAGGGCAATCCACCCCGCCCTCACCCCCGGCGCTCTCTGCAGGAGCACACAGTCGGCAGGTTTCTGGCCCCTGCAGCACTCCTTTCCCAGGTTTTTGCATACGGGGGCATTTTCTTTGCCTTACCTGCTGCCTGGAGAACTGCCGCTCTGCAACACACATCTCCTTCTCCCCTCCCTCTCCCCCAAAAGGCACCTCCCAGCACTCGTGGCCATACCTTGCGCAGGACACTGGCTGGGATGTACTTCCTCAGCACCTTCCCCTGAGCACGATGAGGGGCCAAGGTAACCGCAGGCCTCAGGACGCCTACGCAAGGAAAACACACGCGGTCACTGGCAGCAGGGCGCTACGAGCCTGGCTACGGGGGCCTTGCAAAGCAGGGGCTGGCACTGCAACTCGGGGAGCAAGATCCTCCGCCCTTTGCCCATGTGTTCCTCTGGCAGGTGCTCAGCCGCAGCAGTCCCCTGGAAGCAGCAGGAAGCAGCTAGTGCCTCTGCTGCAGCGCAGCTGCGCCCCAAGCACAACCACTAACTAACTGCAAGGGGGAGAGGGCAGAGGCCAAGCCCCAGCGGCCCCTCCGCAAGCCAGTCCCCATCTTTCTGGGCTGGCACAGAACAAGGCAAAGCCAGGGCACTCACCTGGCATTTCAGGAGAACGGCAGTTCAGCTGGGCTCGTGTGAACTTGGAGAAAAGGTCTTTGCGCTCCGACACAGACGTCCGCTGCACACCTGTAACCTGGAGGCACACGCAGCAGAAGCACTGCCATCGGCCTCCCCAGGAGTCCCAGGGCACGCGTCCTACCCTCCCTCCATCCCGCCCTCGCTTCCCAGAGAAGAGGAGGAGATCTCCGTGTAGCAAAGCCACCTTGCTGGATTTGCACCGGGACAAACGCTGGCATCAGCAGCACACGAGCTGTGCAGCCATCAGCCACGCACCCCGACGTCTACAGAACACCGCCACGACCCCAGCAGGGCCAAACCCTGACACTCCCTCCTGACCCCACCGCAAACCCAGCAAGCACAATCCACAGCTAACCCTCGGCTGGAAGGGCAACAGCTACAGCTCTCCACCTCCTCTTTACAGCTACAGCCCCCACAACGCCCATCTCCTCAGCCTTCGCACACCTTCCTCCCTCACCCCCAGCTCCAGGTGCCCCAAACAGCTCTAGAGGCCATCTCACCCACCTTCACAGCTCCTTGGCCTTTCACTCTCTTGCTCTTCACCTGGCTCTGGTTACAGAGCTCCCAGCAGCTGGCTGACAGGATAATATCACTTGCACTTGCAAGGTTTTGCGCCTGCCAGACCTCACCCACGGCCTTGCCAAGGATCAGGAAGTGCTGCTCCTTGCGGTCTCCCACAGTCAGCAGCGACATGTGCCCTGCAGAGATCCCTGGGGAGAGACAAGCACGACTGAGGCGCAGAGCACTTGCACCTCCACAGCCTCCCGCAGCGGCAACTCTCCACAGGCTCCGTTTCAAGCTCAACCCTGGAGACAGGCTTCTGCTCTCAGCTGCTTCAGCTGGAGGCACCCGTCCTTCATTACGGAGTCCAGCTGGAGTGTCGATGGGGAGGGGGTACAAAGTGGGGCCTGCCAACAGAGGGGCCTGAAACGGGTGCCTAGAAAGAGGCATGTGAAGCTGACACTGACAAAGTCTTCACAGCCACAGCACCCCAGAGGCCCAGCACACCAGCACCTTTGCTGGCCATCTGCTCAGGGTGCGTGCAGGCAGCTTGTAAGCGGCTGCCTGAGAGCACACAACAGCCTTCCAGGCAGAAGGTTTCGACTGGCCCCACGAGGGATCACCACCTCTCCCCCAGGCGGAAAAGCACCCTGTGGCCCTGCACAGGGCCATGGAGCCACACACGGCACAGCTAATCCAGCACACTCCATACCTATCTTCAGTCGGAGCTTCAGACCCACGTCTGTGTCACGGACGCTGTACTTCTCCTGGATTTGCCGGCAGCACTGCAGCACCAGGCTGATGGTGTCTCTCAGCTGTGTTTCCCTCACTCTCCACAGCACCAGTACAGCATCCCCTGCAGAAAGCAGGGGAACGGGGGAAGGCTCTTGTGAGACCTGACGCGCCCTGAGCTGCACCCCCCTGCACGGACAGCAGGAACCGGCAGGCGTGCTGAGGAAGAGGCACTCGTCGGAAGGCCTCCTCCTCAACTACAGCTCTCTGGGCACAGGGATGCCTTCCCCTCCCCCAGGCCAGCTACAACAGCAGCCACAGAGGATGAAGGTGCACAGTGTGGCTACAGGAACACGGGCACTCCCGCAGCCGGTCCCACTCAGGGCAGAGATGAGAGGCCTCTCTCATCTCCTCCTTCCTACCATGCTGCCTCAACCCCCAAGCTCCCAGGCTGCGTCCCCAGCACCTCCACACCAGCCCTGTCCCACTGCAGCTTCCTGCTTGGGGCCCGCGATGGCAGCTCCCCAGGAGCACCTGCGTGCCAACAGAGCCTCCCCTCTGGGCTTTGCCAGCTCACAGCTCACTCTGTCCTCTCCCCTAGCACGCCTCTGCAGTGGCAGCAGACAGAGAGAAGTTTCACTTAGAAATACGTACCTGCAAACTTCAAGATGTCTCCTCCAAAGCCCAGCAGCTCTGCAGGCAAAAGAAAGCAAGAGAAGAGTCGCCTCTGCACCTTCTTCAAGCAAGCCACAGAAGCAGCCACTCTGCTGCCCGAGCAGCACAAGGGCAGTGCTGCCTGGTGGGGCACCATTCAGGAAGGCACAGCTCCAGCCCCGCCTCTACACTGCTCACAGGCACCACAGTACTGGTGCCTATGGTACTGGGCACTGCCCAAAGGAGCTAGTGAAGATAACACACCCATTTCTCAGCACCAGTGTCCCCCAGCACAAGAGCCCAGCTGCTCTCGGTGGCCCTCAGCGCCCACAGAAACCCCCAGCACGCGCAAGGAGGCTGCCTAGCGCACCTCTCTGCTCTCCCAAAGAGCAGCCTCATGGCACCGTCCCAGACAGTCCTGCAGAACGGCACTTACCCTCCACAATGTCGCCCATGTAGTCATTGAGCATTTGCGTTAGCTCATCCGCACCCCGCTCGAGGCTGACGCTCTGGCTAAACTTCTCTGTCAGAGCAGTGAAACCTCAAAGAGGCACAAACAGGCACAGAGGAATCAGCAGGTGCCTACATGGCCGCCAGCTTCACGCTCCCACCTCAGAGAGCGTGCGCATACATCGTGCCCTGACCTGGCTTGTGACAACAAGCCTGGACCACCCAAGAGAAACCACCACTCTCGCATTGGCCACTGCTCCCGGCAGCGTGCCTTCTCCCACACCACACGGCCTGCAGCAGGGGCCCCTGGCCCACGCGCTCTTGCAGCCCGTGGAGGAGTGCCTAGCACTGGGTACCTCTGCTGAGCCCAACTAGCCGACTCCGGGCCTCTTCCAGGCCTCTCCTCTTTTGGAGCCACTTGTTCCTCCTGATGTCAGCCACCTCTGAGCTCTACTTCCCCCAAAGTGGAAGATGGCAGCAGCAAAGAGGCCTCCTCTGATGCAGTCTCCACCAGAGGTGGCACCGGGCTCCCAAAGGCCCAGAAAGTCCCAATGCCTCATGTCTCTGACTTCTTCTCAACCCCCGCCCTTCACAAGCCTTGGACCCACCTGAGACGTCCGCAAAGAGCAGTACTCCATGAAAATTCTGAACGCAACGGGCTTCGTGCCTCAAGTCCTCAGATAAAATGAGGTCGGGGACGTAAGCAGCTACTTCCCCGAGTTCTGAGCAGTGCTTGGACCTTCTCTCCCAGGCACAAGACATGGTCAGCGCCCTTGGGGTACACAGGGTACCTCAGGAGAAGACGACCGTGCCCAACCGGGAGCAGGCTAGCACAGCACCGCGCAGGGTTGCGCAATAACCCGGGGCCTTGGGAGGGGCTGCTGGCCCCCTGCCACCAAGGGGCAGGTCACAGTCAGCCGGCAGTGACATCGGCCACACGTCGTCGATTGCCTCTGTGCTGTCATCAGACAAGCGAGCCAGCTAACAGGGACAGCTTCTGCACGTCATCGCTGCCCTAGCAACTGCAGCACGCAGCGGGGCACGTCCTAGGTTGTTCTGTTGTGAAGAGCAAGTGGGTCTTTTCCAGAAGGTGGGGGACAGAGCAAACCTCCAGCCACAGGGCTCCTGGCAGAGGCCAGGAGGAGATGGACAGGGCTGCACCAGCAGCACAGCGGACGGGCATATCAGAGAGGGGAGGAAAAAGCTGAAGGACGCGGCAGGAGGCAGCTCCAGCCCCCTGCTCTGCGGGAGAGAGCTGTGTAAAGCTTCCACGCCGCAGGAACACCCCCTCACGCTGGGCACCCCAGCTCACAGGCAGCCCAAGGCTCACTGCTCCCTACGGGAAGGTGAGCCGGGCTGAGGCTGACACCCTCGCAGGCGGTGCCCTTGCCCACAGGGCGCAGTCCTGCAGAGGCTGAACAGGGCATGCAGAGCTGGGTGCTGGCCTCTAGCCAGGCAAATTACAGCTGGCGGCTCCGACTTGCTTGTTTTCTGATCTGTTTTTCCTGGTTTCTCTTTTGCAAATAAACTCAAGAATCCCAGCTCCCTGTGCGTGCAGAGGGCACGAGCTGGGAGCCCCTGGGCTCTAGGGGCCAGCTCCTGCAGAGATTGCATGCCTAAGGCCAGAATGTGAAAGCGCAAGCGCAGAGCGGTTACCTGAGGTAATGAAATTGTAACCAATAGAAAGATTTGTATAAAATACTCCCTGGAAAGTGTGTATAAATGAAGAATGAGAGGGGGAGAAGGTGTGCTAGCTTTGTGGATTTACCACCTAGCCCCAATCTCTGCGCAGAAATGAAATAAACAAATATCTCGACCCTGTGTGTCTGTTGGTTGCTTGCACACCGGGTAACAGAACCCTCATTTTGGAACAACAAAACCCTCCCAGGAGCCCCCCTCCAAACCGCTGGAGCTCCCCCAGGATTTCCCAACTCCCCCCTACCCCAGGGTCCCAACCACCCTCAGGAGGGCCCATAAAAATCCCTTTGTAGTCCCCCAACCCTCCAGAAGGCCCCCCCAAACCTGCAGCACTCGGGGTGTGGGGCAGCAGCCTATTTCTCCCCCTTCCCCTAGGACAGGGAGATCTGGGTGTTTATTTGCCCCAGGGATGGTTGTTTGCTGTGGGGGGGGGGCGGTATTTACCCCCGCTCTGCGCCAATGCCGCTCTCCCCCACAGCCTCACCCCAACATCAACCCATGATGTACGCCAAAACCCTGCTGCAGCGGGGCATGATGTGACCCCCCCTGAGATGACAACACCCCCTCGAGGTCACAACACCTCCCGGGGGTGACACCCTCCCTCCCTCGGGTGTCTCCCCTCCCTCAATGGCTTTTAATACACTGGATTATATTTATTCCCTCCCCACCTGCTTGGGGGGCACTGGTGGGGGTGGGGGTGCCCCACGAATGGGGGGGAGGGGCAGGGGGGGACTGTCTAGGGGGCACTGGCTCAGGAGCTGCCCCCCTGGCCTGGCCCCCACTTTACTGTCTGTAATTAAAGATGTTAAAATAAAGTAATTATTGGAAGCTTCGCGGGGGGCCCAGCGTCCGAGGAGGTGTGGGGAGGGGGGAGGGTGTGGCGCTGCTGGCCACAGACACCTGGGTCCTCTGTACGAGTGCAGGGGAGGGGCGTGGCGGCATGCCCGGATGCCTGGGACCCTCCCGGACGCCTGAGTCCCTTGGAGAACTGGGTTGTCCTGGACTTCTTGCGTTGCCTGGACTCCTGGGCCCCTCGGACGCCTGGGCCCCTCGCTCACCCAGGGGAGTGGGGTTGGGGGGGGTTCAGCGTGGGAACCCCGGACGCCTGGGTCCCCTCTCTGTGGGGGAGAGCGGGGGGTGAGAAGGGGCACCCGGACGCCTGGGTCCCCCAAGGGGCAGTGGTAGAACTGAGAATCGTGGCTGGATCTGGTTGATCATGTCAAATAAAATATTGAATCGGCAACAAGTTTCTATTGCTTAAGCTGTGGAACAAGAAGCTGCTCTGGGTCCTTCTTGTGCTCCCAGCCAAGAGGCACCTTATCGCTAGCAACAAAACTTCAATAAAAAAAAACATAGAAATCTTGACTTTTGCTGCTCCTCACTGGCGCCTTCCAACGATCAAAAAGAGAACGGATCATTTTTATCCTTCCAACACATCCGGGAAACGTCCTCTCGGTCACTGATGGCAGGGCTCGGCGGCTGCTTCCCCTTTGGAGAGCGCGGTTTAATTTAATCTAGAGGGGATTTAGCGAAATGCTAAAATGCGACATTGATCTCTAGGCGAGAGGCTGCTTTTTAAGCGTGGGGGAAAGCTCGTTCTGCAACACGTGTTTGGTCTTTGGTGGAAAGCTCAAAGCAGGTGGGAACAAAAAAAAAAAAAAACGGGGGGAATAAATCATTTCTACTCACTTAAAACCAGTGCTTTTCCTAAATCCTAAGGACTGTGAGTCATGGAAACTTCCTCAAATCTTTGCTGCATTATAGTGTTTTCATATCGGATTTAAAATTGCAGTTAAACGAGGGGATTTTTTTGCATGTAAGCAGTGGGATGAAGACGAGCAGATCAGCGGAGACCTCCTCTCAGCGACCGTGAGCGTGTTGAGTGTGGTTTCATCTTGACAGCCCTTGGTGGGCATGGCTGCTGCTAGAAGAAGCTTGGAGGCAACATGAGCCAGTTCCCTCCCCCCTTCCCCCCCCCCCCCAAAAAAAAGGGGGAGAAGAAAGGAAAGAAAAGACATGCATTTCCAAGACATTTGATGGGACGTTGAGATCCTTGGGCTGAAGGAGATGCTGCTCCATGGAGCTGATCCCAAAGGATGAGCTGGGGACAGCAGAGCTCCTGCGCTACCCCAGGGCTCTCCCTGCCACCAGCTGCCGGCAATGACCGTCCTCTCCAAATGCAAAGGACCGGGGAGATGTTCACCCAAGGAGACCACCGGTGGTACCACCACACCTCACCAGCTGCAACAGAAAACAGCCCAAGGCAGCTGCAGGAAACGGAGGCAAGTAGGAGTCCATCGCCCAGGTCTCCACAAACAGGACTTGCACCAGAGGAGAGCAGAAGAGGGGAAACAGGTGTTTGCAACGGCTCTCAATCATGAACGAACGAGTCCAACCAGAGAAGACCGTATTCTCTCCATGAATCGTGCAAGATTCCCAGTCCCAAGTTGAGGTAGGATTTCCATCTTTACGTACTTCAGCCGTAACCTCCGTGAGTTCAGCAATTTGTGGAAAACGGCAGGAAGCGGCGAGGAACAGTGGAAAGGGTCGAAAATATTGGAAGACGAGGCAAAAGCAATGGAAAAATGCATAAAGAGGCAGAAAAAAGGGAAAATGATGGAACTTGGGATGAAACCCCCAAAGCAGCGGAAAACAGTGGGGATGGCTGTGATGTGCCAGCAGAGGAGCTGCACCAAGATGATCAAGGTTCTCCCTGGCTGTTGGCCTCGGGGGGCCTCCCTGCTGCTGGATGGGTTGCTGGGTCCACCGGCCAGCTCGTGGTGAGTCTGAGTGCACACCAGAGCTATGCGTCTTACTGGCTTTCATCCTTCTCAAGCTTCATTCCCTCTCCGGTCGAGCCATGCCAGACCACAGGTACACAACAGACCAGATGGCCTCAGCCAGGAACAGGATGGTCGACAGCTAACAGTGCGGCTGGACGGCCAAGAGAGAACCCGGTGCACAGTTCCACAGCACCCAGGTGCTTCCGGTGTGAGCCTGCAGTGTGCAGGGGCCGTGGTGGGATTGCTCCTGGGGAAGCTGGACTGAACGGCTCCGTGTCCCTGAGCAGCTCCTATGGCTGGTTGACAGTGAAGGGACTGTTCTGCAGCACTGAATTCGCTGAAAGGGACTGGGTCACACATGGCCCCAGCGCCAGCAGCTCTGGATTACGGGGCGCCCCAGGGAATCAAAGCTGATGGCTCCTGGCTTTTGAGGTCTTTCAAGGGAAAACAGAAGCACATAGTCATGGGGAAGAGGGAGAGCAGAGGAAAGAAGCAATTCCCAGGGACGGCGCAGGGTGGGCAGTGGTGATAGAAAGAGAGCTGCACGGCAAACCCCAGCCCGGCCCTTGCACAGCAGATGCAAGGCCTGAGGACAGCGGGTGTCTGTAGAGGCTACAGAGCTTCTCCCTCTTGCCCTTGTGTTTCCTGGTCCAGCAGAGCAACTGCCCTCTTCCCCCTTGCCTTTCTCTCTCTCCAAAAAAAATTACACACACATGGGCTGAAGAAACAGGACTTTATCTTTGAGGAAAGCAGAGCAAGGGGAGGAAGTGGTAGAACACTAATGGGACAGGATGCGCTTAGAGTTGTCGAGCTGTCCTGTGCAGCGGGAGACACCAGCCATGGCCCAGACCTTCCAGCACACTTGCGTGCCTGCGGCGTCCAGCCCCACAGCATTGGCACAGCTGTGGCCGTGCTGCTCAAACAGAGTCACCTCCTGACAGAAGGGTGACACCTCTGCCATGCTCTCTGGAGCCAGTGACCCAGTGCTCCAAAGCTGAACCTTGGTGGCGACCGCTCCCGGGCAGTTCTCAGGTTCAGCACGCTCTGTGTCACCAGGCAACGGACGGAGGGTTCAGCATCAGCTTCCAGGGACTGGAGGGCTGAGACAGAAAAGATCACAGCACATAACAGACTCCCACAGTTGCAGACATCCCTGATATCCTGCCCAAACAGGGCCCGTCCCACCCAGCCCTTCCCAGGCTGGGCAGGCAGCACGTGGGACAAAGGGATCAGCTGCAAGTTGCTGCTCAGCAATACCCCAGGTGACCCACAAATACTCACCTCCTCTCCCCACAAAGAGGCAGACCACACCTGCCTGGCTTATGGCAGGGCCAGCAACTGAAGCTCCCTTCCTGGGCTCCCTCCTCCTCCCTGCCAGGGCCTCCTGCCACAGCTGCTCTCACTCACCATTGCAGATCTGCTCCACCTTCTCCTTCCTCTGCTTCATTTGCTGCCCCACGAGCCCTAGGCAAACACCTCCTGTCAGCCCTCACCACCAAGACCCCAGCAGCACAGCTCCCACCTGGCCTTGCCAGCCTGCCCACTCATCCTCTTCCCCTTGTGCAAGGCTGGCCTCAGCGTGGTCCCCGGGGTGCAGGATGCAGGCATGCTGTGAGGCACTGCAGAACCTCCTCTCAGCCCACCTGCATGGTCAGGGATGCGACTGGGGTAGTGGCTCACCAAGGAACCTCACGGCTGCCTCCCGCAAGGATGCCTCAGGCTTCTCCAAGTATGGCAGACTTGGTATTGCTCCGCTCTGCTCCTGTCCATCAGCACCTGGAGACACCGCTAGGCCGTGGGTTGGCACCGAGACTCCCTCGGGAGCCAGGTGCCGCAGCCCAGGCTTGACCCTCCTCCCATGACCGGCCTCCTCTTCCTTCCTCCTCATGACCCCTGGTGACCTAGGGATGCTGAGATCCCCCTCAAGCCTTTTGACAAGGACAGCCAAGCCACGGGCTCCTTCAGCATCCCAGAGGGGACAGCAAGGGCAGAGGGGCCTGGAGCAGAGCCCGAGGCAGCTGGGGCTCTGGGCTGCAGCAGTGGGTGAGGGGCACAGCTGTGTGCCCTGCACACTGGGCAGCGGGGCAGGCTTCGTCCGGTCAGGGCCCCGGGACTTTGGCCTTGTCCTTACCAGGTACTCCCCAATCTTCCATATCTCCCCTGTCCTGGCCAGTTGCTTGAGCTCCTCCCACTTGAGGAGCTGTGCAGCGCTGACAAGGGCTTTCTGAGCGGCCTGCAGAGCAGCAGAGACCGGCAGATGCCACCACAGCCAGGACAAGACACCCTGCCTCCCCCTCATCTCGGCCAGCCTTGGAGCATGCCCCAGCCCACAGTGGGGCTTAGGACCAGGGCTGCCCCTCCCTGCTGAAGGCAGCGGCACCTCTGCCTTGTCCTTGGCCACTCAGCAAATTGGACCTCCCGCTGGCATGCACTCAGAGGCACACTTGTCAGCAGCCCCTGCCATGGTGCTCAGGCCTCCCCCAGGTCATGTCAGCATCCCTTCCCCAAAGCACTGCTCCATACCTGGGCCGCTCTCTGGTTCTGCTCGCTCATGTGCAGGAAGAGTGGGACCAGGCTCCTCTGCACGCGCTGCTTCATCCTCTGCTTGTTCTTCCCCACCACAATCTCCATCAGGTCCTTGAAGAGCAGCATGGAGAGCTCTCGCACTGTGCTGCAGCTCTGTGAGGAAGGAAGGACAGCAGCGGAGGCCTCAGCAACGACTCCAGGAGCCAGGCATGAGAAGAAGGTTTTCCTTTGCAAGGCCACGTCTTCTGCAGGCACAACTGTTCTCCTCCCTGGCCAGGGCTCCGAGCTGGGGACAAGCCTCTGCAGAGGCAGCACAACTGTGGCAGGAGGTGCCAATACACTGGCCAGTGGGCACACGTGCAGAAGGACACACAGCATCCAGAGCCACGTCTACAGACCCACCCACACGCCAGAGAGCCCCTGGCTCTCCCACCAGCCTTACGTCATCAAAGCGTGGCAGAAGCCTCTCCGCCAGCTGCAGAGCGATGGGGTTGGAGCCCTTCTGGTCCAGGTAGATGAGGATGTTTCTCAGCAACAACAAGCTTCCTGCACGCACTTCCCTGCGGGCATCCTGCAGCCACTCCACCATGTCTGGGAGCAGGCTCTGCATTTTCCTTGCCTGTGGCAAAGACACAACTTCCTTTTGTGAAGCAAGGCCAGAGCCCCCTGGCCACGAGTGCTCTGGGGGCTGATTTCCCATCAGGGCTCAGGGGCCATGGCCAGGGCTCTGCACACAGCCACGGCTTGGGCACAGAGGCTGCAGTGCAGGGCAGAGATCTCCAAGGGGCCTCTGAGCACACTAGGGCTTCTCTAGGGAGCAAGGCTCCTGCCTCCAGGACCAGCAGCAGCCGACTGCATTAGCCCAACCCTGTGATCTGCCTCATTGTCCCTCTCCCAGCAGGGCTCTGGCCGCAGCGTTCCCACAATGGAGGCCATCTGGAAGTGGCTTGTTGCTGCTTGGCTGGGATCTCTGCCTGGCAAAGCGGAGCTCTTCCCGAGGGCCATTGGTGCCTTTCTGCCTGTGCAGCACAGCCCAGGGGCTGCCATGAAAGACTTGGGGCACATCAAGAGGGCAGCAGGGACGTGGGAGCAGCTAGCACACCTCCTGAGGGCCAGCAAAGGCCAGGCCACTCTGTGACCCAGCACCACCTGCCAAGCCCCAGCCTGCCACCATGGCTTCACCCAGCTGCCCCCCTGCTCACCATCTCGGGCCTCTTCCTCAGGCTCAGGAGGCCTCTGAATGCCAGTCTGCGCAGCTCCAGGCCCTCAGTCAGCATGTAGCGCCAGAGCAGCGGCAACGCGGCATCGTCCGTCTCGGCAAGGTCAAGGCCGTCCAGCAGCTGAAATGCACACAGCACTGACGGAGTGGCAGAGCCACCAGCACTGCCTGCAGCGTGCAGCCCTGCGTCCCACCCACCATTCAGGCCAAGGGCACCAGCCCCTGACACGGCTCACGCCATGGGCAGGGGCCACTATGGAGACACCCGCAGGCCCTGCTCCCAGCCCTGGGCCTCTCAGCACACTGCACGCACTGCTCGCCTCCGCCCCACGGCCTCGGAGCCCTCTGCAGCCTCTTGTCCTCAGCCCTTGGAGGAGCACTTGAACCCAGAGAGCTGTCGCAAAGGAGGCCCAAAAGGCAAGTGCTTGTGAGCGGTCGCCCAGCAGAAATGAGCCAAGGCCAGGGCTGCTAACAAGAGCGCGTGCATTGCCCCAGCTCCATTCACCAACGTCACCCACCAGGCACGCGCACAATGCAAGCAGAGAGCACTCAGCGGCACCTCCAGAGAGGCACCGCTTGCCATGAGGCTCACCTCCACAAAAAAAGCCATGGCGGGCCTCTGGCGAAACTGGTCCTCCTCGCTCAGCAGCCTTGACAGCTGGTGGAAGATCCAGCGACACAGGTGTCTCGGAGCTCTCCTCATGGCTCTGGCAGAAGGAAGAAGGCACTGTTGGTCCTCAGCTGAGCAGGCAAACCTGCTCTGGGCCTGCTTGGCCCCTCAACCACTTCCCCCCAGCACACTGAAGGCAGCTCAAGGCAGTGCTTGGCACGCAGCCACGGCAGCCAGAAGCATGTGCTCCTGCAGGGCCGCTCTTTCCCCACCACACCTTGCCATCAGAAAGCCAGGCTCAGTCACCATTATGTTCCTCTGGGTGGGAGACTGGAGAAACACCCTTCCTACCTGCAGGTCATGGCCTTCCCACACATGCCGTGTCCTCACCCCTTGGCATTCCTCTGCCCCGGGGGCCTTCCAGGTCCTTCTGCCCAGCTTTCACCTTTCCTGGGGCTCGGCTTTGGCTGCCACTGCAGCCAGACCCTCCCCAATCCTCTCTGTGATGGGAGCCCAGGCCCCACCGGAGGGTACTCCGGAGCTTTGGGAAGGCACCACTCCTGCGAGGGACCTTCTCGCACTACTCCTAACACCAACTACTCCCCCAACAGCTCTCAAAGCTGGGCAGTAGTGGGTCAGGGAGCTCCCATGGCCATTTTGCTGTGTGAGCCCTTGCCACAAGTGGGGAGGCTGCAGCCCCTTTCTTGGAGAGCTCGCCCCCACCCCCCCACCCACAAGGAAGGACATTGTGTGGGGCACCCCAAATCCACGGAAGAGGTGCTGGGGGACAGCAGGGCGTAAAGGGCTCTACCTGGCCAGCACGGACACTCCCTTCTGAGATGTCTCTGCACGCAGAAACAGCTCCCAGCCGCCATTCTTCTCCACAGCCAGGGCTACGTGCCGATAGCCAGCGCAGTGGAAGAGACCCTTCATGGCCTCCATGGCACATCTGCATACAGAGCAAAGCCCAGGTAACACTGGCAGCCTGGGCCTGCCTCCGACTCCAAGGCCGAGACAGGAGGAGTGGGATTGAGCACCTGACGTGGCTGGGGGCATGGGACCCATCCCGCTGGCATTCCCTCAGGAAGATGTTTGCTTCCTGGCGGGTGAACTCTGCTGTGAAGACTATCTGAAAGAGCAGCGCCAGGAAGAGCTGGGGGAAGAAGGCCTTCAACACCTGTGGGCTCCTGGATGATCACGTGCAGTGCTCTTGTTGCCTGCGGAAAACACCCAGGGACACCTCTCACTCCTGAGCGCTCCCTGCCATTCTCCCTGAACCCTCGAGATGGGAGCCTCACGCACAGCCTCATGCCATGGACAATGCAGATGGAGGGCTTGGACTTGCTGCCTGACCAAGGCCAATGCCTGCAGGCTCTTTGGCCTCAACTCCTGTCCGTACACAAGGAGCCTTCCTGCATGAGAGACCCTAGGGGGTGCAGGGACAAGGGGAGATGGAGATTTCCAGGCCATGGCCAGCCTGAGTGTTTGTGTGCAGAGCAGCGCTCGGCAGCCCTGTGCGCTGGCAATGGGAGGCCTGGTGCTGGGCATGTTGTATCCCCATGCAGGGGAGGTGCCTGCCTGGGGGCACACAGGCAAGGCAGAGGGGGCCCACAGAGCCAGGCGACAGCCAGGGGACCAACGAGGCCTCGTCCCGTAACACACAGCCAGGGGAAGGATGCAGCTGTTGTCCCTCTCGGAGGTGGACTGCTTGCGCAGTGGCCGTTGCTCCAGCAAGCTCAGCAGCTCCTGCAGCACGTCTTTTGCAACTGCGGGCTTATCCAGCAGCACCTTCCACATGGTTGTGGCGATGCTGCAGGCCCAGAGCGCTCTGTCAGTGGCACTTCCTCGGCCACAGTGCCAGAGCCTGGGCATGCCCTGGAGCTCCCTGGACGTCCAGCAACCCTGACCCTGCCCACCCCCTCCTCACTGGGAGCCCTAAAGGGGGCCTGCCCATGCAGGCTGGACAGGACCAGGCTGAAGTGCCTTGTGGGGAAGGCAGGGAGCATGGCCGCTGCCTGCTGAAAGCAGGCTCTATTGCTCAGCTCTGCCTTCTGCAGAGCTACCTGATGCATGGGGACTGGGCAGTGGTGGCACAGACAGAGGACCCTGCCCCGCAGGCGTGTCCTGGGAGTCTCCTTGGGTCTGGCCCCCTTTGCGCCCTTCTCCCCATCTGCAATGAGCCCTCGAGCCTGACGGGCCCCATACCTGTTGCAGAGCGGGGAGCAGTAGAGCAGGCTCACGGTCACCTCGTCAGGGTTCGAGCAGCACAGCTGTCAAAGGATGTTGTTCAGGGTGACCCGGGCCGACAGCTCCCTGATGTACCTAAGGCTCCTGTAGAGGCACCTCATGATCCGTGGCACCTGGAAGACCCATGGGTGAGAGTGGGGCTGCTACCAGAGAGCAGCCATTACCCCACTTCCCACTGACATCCCCTTCCTTCTCCATGGCTCCCAGTGCTCCTTGCTGCCTTCCAAGGCTCTTGGGTGTCCCAGACCCCTGGCTCTGGCGAGGTAAGACCACGTCCCAGAGGGCTCCTGCCCCCCACACACCACCTGCAGCCTGCTTACATCTTCCAGTGAAGAAACAGCGCCCACCACAAACATGTTCAGCATGTGGGTAGCCACCACCGTGCTGTAGTTGCTGCAGTTCCTCATGCCCTCGATGGCTGTGACAATGACGTCTATGCCCTCGGAGGGCTGAAGGTTTTTCACAAACAGCTTATGGGAGAATGGAGGTGAGGGAAGAAATGTCACGCTCTGTGCCACATTAATGGTGCTTAGCTGAGCAGTGGACGTGGCTCGGGAGAGGGGGGCGGGGTAATGCTGGCACTGTGGTCCCAGCAGAGCCAGGGGCAGCTGTTGGGTTGTGCAGCGGCACCGTGGGGCACGTGGCCACAGGGCCATCAGGGCAAGGGAGGATGGTTGCGGTCAGGGTCACAGTGCACTGGCTCTACAGGCAAGCACAGCTTGACGGTGGCCCTCAAGGCTACACCTGCTGCTGGGACTCTTGCAGTGAAGCCCCTGCCCACTCCCCACTCAGGCACAGTGGAAGTGGCACCGGGGGAGAGCTGGGCTGCTACCAGAGTGCAGCTTTACACAAGGGGCCACTGAGAGCTGCTTCCCTCTCCACCACGCGCCCTGCCCACTCTGCATGCACTGCGATACCCCCTCAGCCCAGCTCATTAGGCAGCCCTCTGCTCATCCAAGTCCCATGATGACCCCATGGCCAAGAGTCCCAGCACGGGAGGTGCTCCTCACATTCATGATGACACTGAGCTTGCTGGTCCATGACACGCAGAGCTCGTCGTCAGCTTCCCACTCCTTTGGGTTCTCCGCATGCCCTTGATTATCCTGCAACGGCTCGCTGCCTGAGCAGGAGCAGAAAAAGAGAGCAGTCAGGAGGAGTGAAGGAGCCTTGGAGGGGGCAGACTGATGGCCTCAGGGAGAAAGCAGCCTGGCAGAGGAGAAGAGCATGCCAGTAACGTCTGGGGAGCAGGATTCCCTGGGAGGCTGGGGGCCCCTTGCAGGGGACAGAAGGGGCAACTGCTTTGAAGGCTACCAAAGGCCTGGGGGGGGGGGTTCAATGGGACTTTGTGGTGTGAAGCACCTCAGGATCCCTAGTGCGAGCAGGGGTTGCTGAGCATTTTCCACAGCAGGGCAGTCCAGCACAGGCACTAACATCCTGCTGCCCTACTGCTCCATCAGCCCTCTTTACTGCTCCTGTGTCGCACGGAGCAGAGTGGCCGAGGCAGGCTCATGCCCTCCCTGGCCTTGCCAGGCTCTCCAGCTCCACAAGGATGCAGCCCACCACAGCTTCTCTTACATTTTCGTTGCACCACAAATCTGAAGAGGCAATGAAGAGCGTCCAAAGCCCCACGGCTGGTCTCTGCATCCTCATAGGCGCAGCAAAGGATGAGATGCCCCACCAGCTGTCCCAGTATGGGCACAGAGACCCTTCCGTAGCCGCTGGGGCTCTCCTCAACTCCTCCAAAGAGGTGCCAGACCTGCGGAACGGGCGGTACAGCTAGAAGGACTGATGGCAGGCAGTCGCCACCAAAGCCCTGAAGCCAAGAGTCTGCCCAGGCATGCATGCCAGGTGAGTCAAAGCTCCGGAGGGCCCTGCAGGCCTGGCCTCCCAAAGCAGCAAGGCAGCACTGCCACACCTCGCCTCACATCGTGCTCCCTGCACACTCCTGCCCCGCACAGAGCTGGGGCACAGCTGGGGCCTCAGAAAAAAACGCCTGCAGAGAGAAGCTCATGGCAAGAGGAACAAAGAGCTTTTGCCTCAGGGCAGGGCCTTGCTGAGCGCTTTGACCTCTGGCCAGGCTTCCCTCAGAGGCACCCCGGAGCTGAAGGCTGCTCTGGTCTGCAGGCAAGGGGCAAAGGGGTGGCTGGGAGGCGCCTGCCTCCTTACCTCCAGTGAGGAATATTTGGACAGCACATTGCTCAGCCTCCCAATCCTCCCCACGGCCCTCTCACGCACAGCTGCTCTCTCCGAGTTGGTGAAGGGCAACAGGAGCTGGGAGGACAAAGGCTACTGGTCTGCCTGGGGAGCTGACACCTGCTCCAGCAGAAGCAGCTCTCCTCAGCCCCTGGCTGCACTGATAGTTCATGAAGGCAGGTAACCGCACACCCCCTGCACAGGCACCCTTCCCACACACCCCCTCCAGAACATCGCCCTGCGTGCAGAACATTCCCTGGCGGTCTGCTTGGGGAGGTTGGGCTATGGCCTCCTGGCCTGGCAAAAGAACCAGCCTTCTCAGCTGGGCTGCCCTTGCACGATGGGCAGGTCCTAGCAGGGCCCTGCACCATTCAGAGCTGGAAAGCAAAGGACAAGGGACGGGGGGCGGGCAGGGGGATCGCAGCAGTAGCTGCCGTCTATGTGGTGCTGAGAGAAAAAGGATGCAATTCCTCCCACATCTTTGGTGCAGGAAAGGCTTTAAGGGCAGAGTTGGCCCTGGAGTGCAGCAGGCAAGGCTTTCTCATGACCTAGGAGTCGTCTCTGGAAGCAGAAGGGACTTGGGCTGCAGCCAGCGCACCCCAGGATCAGTGCACATGAGACTCCCGGTCACCTAAGGGAGGTGGGCTCCCTCCCTGCACTCTGCAGCCTCCACATGGCACTGAGATAGGAAATGGCCACCTGAGGGTATCGCTTCCCCCTGAGCTGAGGAACAGTCCCTGTGAAGCCCACTCTTTGCAAATGCCACACCTGCAAGATATTCTGCAGCTCCAGGAGGCTGGAAGTGGCAGAATTGAGCACCAGCACCTCCAGCATGTTATCCATGCTGTCCAGGGTCTGCAAGGAGCACAGAGGGTTGTGACACTCTTTCACCCCTCCCTGGCACACACCAGCCTCTGGGCTTTGCCCGTGGCCACACCCAGAGGAAGGAGTAGAAGGGAGGAGGGTGGGAAAGCAAAGCTGAGATCAGGCCCTGCCTGTGATCTTGCAGGCGTCTCTCAGCACAGGCCGGGCAGGGGCAAGAGCAGAGGGGCTGACAGGCTCCCCGTCGCTCGCCCAGTGCATACCTTGGAATAGAGGCAGGTGTCCAGGTTCTTCATGTCTTCTTCGGTGGGAAGCAAGAAGACACTCCTGAAGCAGGTGTGCAGGAGGATGCTCTTTTTGCCCTCCAGAACCAGCTCCACGACACTGCAAAGAGAGAGAGGCGCTTGCTCAACACTGCCGCTGGCAGCACTGCCTTGATGCCCTGGCAAGGTGGATGTGGACCTCTGGGGCAGGAGTCGTCGGGCTGGTCCGACGCTGCCACACGCAGCCCTGCGTGTGTTGGGGGGGTGTACTCCTTCCTTCCATGACACTGCTCCTGGGACAGAGGACAGTCCTTCTTGGTAGGCCTCACGCTTCCTCAACCATCTGCCTCCCCTTCTCTGGTGAAGGCCAAGGTGCCCTGGGCAGCTGCAGGTAGCCCTGTGCCCTCCCATCTGCCCTGAGGACAAATCCGGGGCCGGGGAGAGCAGAGGCCCAGCGGGCAGAACCACCAGCCTCCCTCCACGATGGGGGGACACCTCCCAGGCAGGCACGGTGCCATCAGGACCATGCTCTGGAGAGGTCTGGGCCAAACCAGGGGCTGATGTACGTACCTCATCACCGTGAGAGCAAGCATGGCTTGCTGACGCACTGCTGTGCCCAGCTGCTCCATCGGCTCCTCCTCCAGCAGCACCTGGAGAGCACAACCGGGATGCCACACCGAAAGTGCCACCACCCAGGGCCAGCACTCCCAGCAGCACTCTGTGAGGCTAGCAGAGGCCTGAGGCCCCCATCCCTGCACTGCAGCCCACAATGACCCCCCCTCTGAGGTCTCAGCTCGCAGGGCTTCTCAAGGCCACCCGGATGCCCAGCTCTTTGCCAATGCCTATCTGCCCCAGTCCTCCCAGTGCCCAAGTCCTCTCCAAAGAGCTGTGCTTGCGCCCAGCTGCCCTTGAGCCCGTACTCACAGCTGCTGCATGGGCCCTCACCTTGATATGCTCGGCCAGGTCGTACGTGCAGCAGAAAACATCCAGGCCCCACGACAAGGCCTTGGAGCTGCTGCCTCGGCAGAGGGTGCAGATGCACTCCAGGAACTTGAGCTTCTGCACCTCTTCCTGACGCACGGGGAAGAGAGACGGAGTGAGCGTGAAGGGCAGGGGAAAGAGCAGCAGGAGCAGAGCAGCGAGGGGGCTGCAGCGGTGCGCGTGTCCCCTGGCCGGGAGCAGCTCTGCACAGCCAGCAGCCCCCCTGCAGCCTGGCAGCAGAGCTGGCGCGACCCACATGGAGACTCAGGCCCAGCCCGGCCGCACGTGGCTGCAGCTACCTTCTGTGTGCCGCTCACAAAGGCCTGGATGAACTCCAGGGCTTCCTCATCCTCTCTTGACAGGTCCGACCAGCTGCAGATGGAAAACTTGGCCCCTGCAAAAGCCAGAGAGCCAGGAGGCCTGGAGACACTGAGCACACCGAGCTCGGCCTCCGTGCCACCGCCCCAGGCACCCCAGTGCCAGCGTGCAGGCAGACGGGAGTCCTGCGCAGAGCAGGACGCGCTGCCCGGCCCCGGCCCGGCCCAGCCCTGCATGGCCCCTCACTCACTGCTCCACGGGCTCCGTGACGCCTGGGCCCTGCAGCCCTCAGAGGACGCCTGGGGAGAGCTGCTGCCCTGGGGAGTCCCGTCCCGCTCCTGGGGTGCCTGGGGACTGCGCGGGCGACCGCCCTCCTTCTCCCAGGCCGCCCGGGGGTGGCTGGGGGGTCTCTCCTCCATCCTGCGGGGCAGAGCAGAGGCCAGAGGGGGAGAGTTTTTAAGGCAGAGCCGGGCAGGTCCCCGCAGGGCTGGTGGCGGCGCTGCGGCATCCCCTCGCCCGCCTTGGCCCTGGCACCAGCTCTCCTGCCCCACAGCCCCTTCCGCAAGGCTCTGCCCCACCACGGCCGAGGGCCCCCGTGGCCCCGCCACGCTGCCCAGCCCCAGCCCAGCCCCGTGGCTCCCACCCGGCACAGGAGGTGGGAAGGCCTCGGGAAACGCCTCGGCCCCGCGGGGCTGCCGGGGCGGCAGGGAAAGTCGCGGCTGCGCTCTGCGGCTCCTGCCTGAGCCCCGCGCGCTCCTGCCCTCTCCCAGCACCGTCCTCCCGGACACTGCGGGGCCGCGGCGGGTCACCACGCGGGTCCCAGCAGCCCCGCTCGTGGCGGCGCTGAGGTCACCTCTGCTGCCCGCAGCGGCTCCACGAGCAGCAGCCACCGCCGCCGCAGCCCCAGGGCTCGAGCGCGGCTGCCCCGTGGATGACAGAGCTGCCGGAGGCAACGGGAGGCAGCTCCAGGGGCAGAGCGGGGCTGCGCACGGCCACCTCCCTCCCGCTTCAGCCCCGACGGACCAGGCGCTGCAGCCACTCACCTACCGGGCACCAACCGCTAACCCCAAGCCCTGCTCCTGAACCAGCCCCGGCCCCGACTCCAACCGCTCAGCCCAAACCCCACCGCTGAGCCAAGATACACACCTCTCACCCCCTTCCCTGGCGCTCACCTCACCCCCACCCTCAGCCCCAGCATCACCACGCCAACCTTCCCCCAGCCCTCACCTCCAGCCATCACCCAGTCCCCCAAAAAGCTCGCCAGCGCTCACCACAAGCACCAGCACCCCAAAGCACCGCAGCAGAACCTCCCCCCAACCCTCCCCCCGGCCCCACCCAGTACAGCCACCCCCCCGTCCCCGGCTCTACCCGCAACACCAACCCCCAAGCAGAAACCCCAAGGAGCGGCCTCGATCCTAACTGCTAACACAACCCCCTTCCCCGCTAGCCCCACCCGCGCACTCACCACCCAACCTGCCACCCCTCGGCCCACGCGCGCGCTGGGCTCCCGCCGACCCCGGGAGGCAGCGGAAGCGCAGGGACTGGGAGGGGCTGGAGCAGCTGAGCTTGGCAGGGACCTGGGGAGCTGGTCTGGTCCAGCCCCGCGGATCAAGCAGGGTCCCCTGGAGCAGGCTGCCCTGGAGCAGGAGGGGCCAGTCTGGAGTCTCTCCCGGAGCGGAGACTCCGCAGCCTCTCGGGGAACCTCTGCCCGCCTTCGGCCCCTTCACAGTGAACAAGCGATCTCCTGCACTCCGGCGGAATTTCCTGCTCCGCCATCCTGTGCCGCTGCCTCTCCTGCTCCCTCTGCGCACAGCAGGCCGCTCCCGCGCGGCCGCGGGGCAGAGGCCCCCGCCGCCCCCCACCCGCCCACGGGCCTGGCCCGGGCGAGCCCTGGCCCAGGCGCAGGAGGCGGCGGGCAGGGGGCGCTGCGCCCCGCCGGCCCCACGCCTGGCAGCAGGGGCAGCCCCGTCGGGGCGCGCCATTGGGCGGCCGGCACGTCGCTCAGGGCACAGCCCGCCCCCCAGACCCCATTGGCTCGCGGCCTCCCCTCGCGAGCTGATTGGCCAGGCGCGGGCGGCAGCCCTGAGGGCGGGCAGGCTCGGTGCCGCCCTGAGGCCAGCGCAGCCACCCCGCGCCCGGCCCCGCCGCCGCCGCCGCCGCCCTGCTCCGCCCGCGGAGCCCCCGCAGCTCTCGGCCCTTCCCCGCTCGTGCCCAGCCCTCGCCCCCTGCCCCAGCCCCGCAGCCCTCGCCCGCAGCCCCACGCCTCCCCCACAGCCACCCCCACCAGCGCCGCTCCCCGGGAACCCCGAGCAGAGCCGCAGCCCTCCCCGGAGCCTCCCCCGGCCCCAGCCCTCCACGGGGAGCTCCGACCCGGAGCCCGGGCCGCACCGGCCACGCCATCTGGATTCAAGAAGTCGTTTTCCCCACACGCTCCTGACCAGCTTCAGAGACAGTTTTGCTTTCTTCTCTGCCTCAGCCAAACTGTGAAATGCAGCGTTAAACTCGGAGCAGGTGGAAGTGGTTATTTCCGGAGCCTGGGACTTCAGGCTGGCAGTGTGCTTTCATACCCCCGAAACACCTTGACTGCGTGCTCCGTGGCAGGAGCGTCTCCGTTACCAAGCTCCGATGAAACAACGCAACAAAACACGAAAACGTGCTGCACAGAATCACAGCTCTGCCAGGTCCTTCCTAGGAACATCTGCAGGAGCTGCTCAGTCCAAACAGAAACCACAGCTCTCTTCTTTTAAGAAATGCAGGCTACAAACAGCCACTCGCTCTGCACAGTGCTCCCCAAATGCAGGCAGTATTATCCCACCGGTAATCTGTTCCCCTGTGTCTGCTGGATAGATTTTTGCCCTCTGGAACTCTGCGGGAGACGCTGAAGGCACCAAGTTCACCAGACGTGACGTGCTCACGATGGGCAAGACCTGGGTGTCTCCTCTTGCAGGGACATGGGGTGTTACCTTCTCACCGGAGGCACACTGACAACTGCAACAGATACCCCAAACCTGTCCTGAACAGCTTCTGCCTTCTGCTGTTGCCCCCGGCACAACACGGGTATTGAAGCTCGGTCACAGCCTCTCTTTAAAACTACACTTAGTGGACGAGTGCCGCCTGCAGCAGCACGAGGTCAGGGACTGGCAGTGGGTAATCAAGTCACACTAACCCTAAGATGGAAACTTAATCTAAATGTAACTCTATGTAGTAATGGCAGAGTGAGAGGGGTACTACAGCCACGTAAAGCAAGGCTGTCGTTGCAGCGTGACCTCTGCTTTGGACCAAATCCACACACAGGGGCCTGGGTCAGAGGCCGTTTTTTCTGTGGTTGCTGGTCAGTGCTGCCAGCACTGCAGCTGCAGTGGACATTGGTGATCGGTGTGGGACAGCAGGAGCTGTGACTGGAAGGGGTCTTTGGACAGGCAAGGGACAGAAAGGAAGGGACAGGAAAACGCGGTGCCGTCACAGAAACTGGTGCCATGCCACAGAGCTCCCCAGGAGCTGACACCCGACTGCTGGGCCGCAGTGCTCCTCAGCTGGAGCACTCTGCTTGCAGCCCGTCCTCCCAGAGCTGGGATGGTGTCTCAAAGCAATTCCCTGGTGGACAGTGAAAGCGATAGTGTCAGAGACCTGATGCAGTGGTTTGCAGAGAAGGGCGTGCAGAAGGGGCCGGCAGCTCGGAGCCGTGGTGGGGCCCGGCGGGGGCGGGGCCAGCGGGCCCAGGGGCGGGGCCATGGACACACAGGCCCCGCCCCCATCTGCAGCAGTGACACCTCCCATGCTGTGACCCCTCCCACCCCAAGCTCCTCCATTGGCTCCTGTGGGGTGGGGCGGGGCCTCCTGGGGCGGGACCTGGGAGAGAGGGGCAGGAGGGGGTAGCAGTGAGCATGCGCTGTGAGGGGGCGGAGCGGGCAGGGCAGCCAAGGGGTGGGGCCCCGAGGGTCAGGAGGGACGGGGCAGGGCGGAGCATGCGCACCGGGGCTGGGGAGGCGGCTGAGGGGCGGGGGGGGCCGGGGCTGCCCGGGCCCTGCAGGCAGGGAGGGGGCGAGAGGCGGCTGCTGCCGCGGGGCAGCGTCTCCTGGCCCGGGGCCGCCCGGAGCCTTTAGCCGCGGTGCTGGGAGCTGCTGCCCCGGCCATGTGGCCGAGGGCTGGGCAGAGCGAGCGGCCATGTGCACGGGGGCGGCAGTAGCCGCTGCGGCCCGGCCGTGTGCCAGCAGCGACTGGGAAAGGCCCGGCCCGGCCTGGGCCATCTCCGGCCCCCAGGACCACCTGGCTCTTGCGCCCCTTCTCCTGGTGGCCCTGTGGCTTGGAGCCACCTGCGGTGACCATTTCTCAGCACCGTCCCCGCTGCTAGAGCAGGGCACGGGCCCAGCACTGCTGTGCATGGGCAGAGCGTGGGCGAAGGCGCTTTCGGAGCTGCCTCGCAGACCTGCTGGTCTCTCCGTGGGCTTCGGAGTCTGGGACTCCTGTCCAGCCTGGGCAGCTCCTTCTCCCTTCCCCACACCCCACGGGCAGGGACCTGAAAGCAGAGACTCAGGGAAGCGCCTTGCCTTTGGTGTCGTCCCTGCCGGAGCTTCCTCCTGAGACGCCCCAGGCAGTGTCCTGGGGGCGAGCGGGAGCTCTGAGCAGCCCTGCCCCACGCAGCCCCCTGTGCATGGGGAACAGCCCTGCCCTGCCGGGGCCGCTCCTTCGCCCAGTGCTTCCCCAGCCCCTGTTCACCTTGCTTGTAGGTATCCCTGGACATCGCCTGGAGAAGGCTGGGTTGTGCCTTGTGTCTGCTGGGACACCGATGCTGGCGAGGTGTGACTGAAGTGTCAGCTTGAAATGTGTCTCTGGCTGAAAGCTGAGCTGGAGGATGCGGGCGTTTTCTGTCATCGTGAGCTTTACCTTCTGCAATACCAGTGTGTGCTGAATGCAAATGCATTTTTAGAGGAAGGGGTCTGCATTTAACATGCACCCCCCACTGCTTTGTGTGTGACCTGAGTAGCATATGCACAGCAGCTCTTCCGTGTGTTCTGTAAAAGGGGGAGTCAAGGATATCAGTTATGTTGTAAGAAGGTTTTCTGCTCCTGACTGAAAAGGGAGGTTGTCCAGTAGGGTCGGTTACGGCTGGGCTTGGGAGCATAGCAGTGGAAAGGGAACGATTTTGTTGAAGAAACACCAAAGTATCCTTACTGTGTCTCCTGTTCTTTGGGAAAGGAAATGGAAAAGCAAGAAAACCCCTGCTTTCAGTGTCTGCTCCTGAAGCAGAAGTTTTCACAAGCCTTCCTCTTTGTCATATCTGATCTAAGAGTTTGACTCTTGCCTTCTGCTTTGTTTGGGAAGTGTGCAGCTGAGAATGGAAGAGCCAGTTGCTGAGTCCTGCTTGAGCAGCAGGTTCTTTCCTACTGTGTGTGTATGAGTTGCTTCCAAAGAGTGGCTCTGCAGCTGGCGGAGAGGCTTCTGCCACGCTTTGAAGACGTAAGGCTGGTGGGAGAGGCAGGGGCTCTCTGGCGTGTGGGTGAGTCTGTAGACGTGGCTCTGGATGCTGTGTGTCCTTCTGCACGTGTGCCCACTGGGCAGTGTATTGGCACCTCCTGCCACAGTTGTGCTGCCTCTGCAGAGGCTTGTCCCCAGCTCGGAGCCCTGGCCAGGGAGGGGGACAGTTGTGCCTGCAGAAGACGTGGCCTTGCAAAGGAAAACCTTCTTCTCATGCCTGGCTCCTGCAGTCGTTGCTGAGGCCTCCACTGCTCTCCTTCCTTCCTCACAGAGCTGCAGCACAGTGCGAGAGCTCTCCATGCTGCTCTTCAAGGACCTGATGGAGATTGTGGTGGGGAAGAACAAGCAGAGGATGAAGCAGCGCGTGCAGAGGAGCCTGGTCCCACTCTTCCTGCACATGAGCGAGCAGAACCAGAGAGCGGCCCAGGTATGGAGCAGTGCTTTGGGGAAGGGATGCTGACATGACCTGGGGGAGGCCTGAGCACCATGGCAGGGGCTGCTGACAAGTGTGCCTCTGAGTGCATGTGAGCGGGAGGTCCAATTTGCTAAGTGGCCAAGGACAAGGCAGAGGTGCTGCTTCAGCAGGGAGGGGCAGCCCTGGTCCTAAGCCCCACTGTGGGCTGGGACATGCTCCAAGGCTGGCCAAGATGAGGGTGAGGCAGGGTGTCTTGTCCTGGCTGTGGTGGCATCTGCCGGTCTCTGCTGCTCTGCAGGCCGCTCAGAAAGCCCTTGTCAGCGCTGCACAGCTCCTCAAGTGGGAGGAGCTCAAGCAACTGGCCAGGACAGGGGAGACATGGAAGATTGGGGAGTACCTGGTAAGGACAAGGCCAAAGTCCTGGGGCCCTGACCGGACGAAGCCTGCCCCGCTGCCCAGTGTGCAGGGCACACAGCTGTGCCCCTCACCCACTGCTGCAGCCCAGAGCCCCGGCCGCCTCGGGCTCTGCTCCAGGTCCCTCTGCCCTTGCTGTCCCCCCTGGGATGCTGAAGGAGCCCCTGGCTTGGCTGTCCTTGTCAGAAGGCTTGGGGGGGATCTCAGAGGAGGCCGGTCGTGGGAGGAGGGTCAAGCCTGACTCCCCAGGGAGTCTCGGTGCCAACCCACGGCCTTGTGGTGTCTCCAGGTGCTGAGGGACAGGAGCAGAGCGGAGCAATACCTGCACCAGAGCCTGCCATACTTGGAGAAGCCTGAGGCATCCTTGCGGGAGGCAGCCGTGAGGTTCCTTGGTGAGCCACTACCCCAGTCGCATCCCTGACCGTGCAGGTGGGCTGAGAGGAGGTTCTGCAGTGCCTCACAGCATGCCTGCATCCTGCACCCCGGGGACCACACTGAGGCCAACCTTGCACAAGGGAAAGAGGATGAGTGGCTAGGCTAGCAAGGCCCGGTGGGAGCTGTGCTGCTGGGGTATTGGTGGGGAGTATGAGGGCTGACAGGAGGTGTTTGCCTAGGCTCATGGGGCAGCAAATGAAGCAGAGGAAGGAGAAGGTGGAGCAGATCTGCATTGGCGAGTGAGATCAGCTGTGGCAGGAGGCCCTGGCAGGGAGGAGGAGGGAGCCCAGGAAGGGAGCTCCAGTTGCTGGCCCTGCCATAAGCCAGGCAGGTGTGGTCTGCCTCTTTGGGGGAGAGGAGGTGAGTATTTGTGGGTCACCTGGGGTATTCCTGACCAGCAACTTGCAGCAGGTCCCTTTGTCCCAGGTGCTGCCTGCCCAGCCTGGGAAGGGCTGGGTGGGACGGGCCCTGTTTGGGCAGGATATCAGGGAGGTCTGCAACTGTGGGAGTCTGTTATGTGCTGTGATCTTTTGTGTCTCAGCCCTCCAGCCCCTGGAAGCTGATGCTGAACCCTCCGTCCGTTGCCTGGTGACACAGACCGTGCTGGACCTGAGAACTCCCCGGGAGCGGTCGCCACCAAGGTTCAGCTTTGGAGCACTGGGTCACTGGCTCCAGAGAGCATGGCAGAGGTGTCACCCTTCTGCCAGGAGGTGATTCTGTTTGAGCAGCACTGCCACAGCTGTGCCAATGCCGTGGGGCTGCACGCCGCAGACACGCAAGTGTGCTGGAAGGTCTGGGCCATGGCTGGTGTCTCCCGCAGCACAGGACAGCTCGACAGCTCTAAGCGCATCCTGTCCCATTAGTGTTCTACCACTTCTTCCCCTTGCTCTGCTTTCCTCAAATTTAAAGTCCTGTTTCTTTAGCCCATGTGTGTGTAATTTTTTTTGGAGCGAGAGAAAGGCAAGGGGGAAGAGGGCAGTTGCTCTGCTGGACCAGGAAACACAAGGGCAAGAGGGAGAAGCTCTGTAGCCTCTACAGACTCCCGCTGTCCTCAGGCCTTGCATCTGCTGTGCAAGGGCCGGGCTGGTGTTTGCCATGCAGCTCTCTTTCTATCACCACTGCCCACCCTGCGCCGTCCCTGGGAATTGCTTCTTTCCTCTGCTCTCCCTCTTCCCCATGACTATGTGCTTCTATTTTCCCTTGAAAGACCTCAAAAGCCAGAAGCCATCAGCTTCACTGGGGCGCCCCGTAATCCAGAGCTGCTGGCGCTGGGGCCATGCATGACCAAGTCCCTTTCAGCGAATTCAGTGCTGCAGAACAGTCCGTTCACTATCAACCAGCCATAGGAGCTGCTCAGGGACACGGAGCAGTTCAGTCCAGCTTCCCCAGCAGCAATCCCACCACGGCCCCTGCACACTGCAGGCTCACACCGGAAGCACCTGGGTGCTGTGGAACTGTGCACCGGGTTCTCTCTTGGCCGTCCAGCCGCACTGTTAGCTGTCGACCATCCTGTTCCTGGCTGAGGCCATCTGGTCTGTTGTGTACCTGTGGTCTGGCATGGCTCGACCGGAGAGTGAATGAAGCCCGGGAAGGATGAAAGCCAGCAAGACGCACAGCTCTGGTGTGCACTCAGACTCACCACGAGCTGGCCGGTGGACCCAGCAACCCATCCAGCAGCAGGGAGGCCCCCGAGGCCAACAGCCAGGGAGAACCTCAATCATCTTGGTGCAGCTCCTCTGCTGGCACATCACAGCCATCCCCACTGTTTTCTGACCTCCATCTGCCCATATTCTTTTTGCTTTTTCCCCTCCAATTTACCCGCTTTCCTCATTTTCCATTTTGATGTTTCTCCATCTTCTACTTTCTTTTGGTGCTCTTCACCATTTTCCACAGCTTTCTGCACTTCTTGCTTTGCACCATCTCTTTTCTGCCGTGCCTGCATCGTCTGTCGCTGCTCTCCCTCCTTTTCTGCCATTTCTACCATTTCTGCTTTCCCCTTTTCCATCTTTTTTCCCCCTTTCAACCTTTTTTGTGTCCTCTTTCTTCCATTCTTTCTCTGGTGTACACTTTTTTTTTCCTTTTTTTATTTTTGCATTTCCCACAGTTTTCATATAGAGCTTTTTGCATTTTCCACATTTCTTTCTTTTTTATTTATATTTTTTCCAAAGATTTCTGCTGCTGTTGGACACTTTGGGCAATTTTTTTTTTGGGGGGGGGGTTGAATTTTCTTGCGTTTTGTCCCATTTGAAGTGTTTTCAGGTTTTCCCTTTTTTTGATTTTCTGCCATTTCTCAGTTTTTCCATTTTTTTTTTTTTGCACTTTCTGACATCTCTGGCTTAACCATTTTAACCATTTTTAACCATTTTAAGTGTATTTGGTGTTCCGTTTTCTTCATGTTATCCATCCTTTCTGTTTTCTCCATCTTCTTCTGTGATTTCCACCATTTTCCTTTCCTTTTCGGAATTTTCTGCTCTTTAGTCAATCCCTGATGCTTTCAGTTGTTCTTTGACTTTTTTTTTTTTTTTTTTTTTGCCTTTTCTGGTGTTTCTGTTTTCTGCCATTTTTACTCCTCTAAGTCCTTTCCACCATGCTCTGCTTTTTTCAGCCTATTTTCATCAACTCCTTTTTCTACCACCTTCTTATTTTTGCTTTTTTTCAGCAATTCTGTGCATTTTCTTCCTTGTTTTTTTGGTACATTCTCCCCTGCTTTCCACCATTTATTCTCTCTTCCACTCAATTCCACTTGGAGTTTGTGTGTGTGTGTGTGTGTGTGTGTGTGTGTGTGTGTGTGTGTTGCTTTAGGTGTTTTCCATTATTTTGGAGGCCAGGTTTTGGTACATTTTGCATTTTCTGCCATTTCTTGTGTATTACAATGTTTTCTGAATTTTTCTGTCATGTGCCAGCATCTTTTGCATTTTACCTTCTTTTTTTTTTTTGCATTTTTGCCTTTTTTTTTTTGCGTTTTCAGTCATTATGCTTTCTGCAGTTTTCCAGGTATGTTTTTTTCCATCATTTTCTGCTGTTTTCAACCCTTCTTTTCCCCCGCATTAACCATCTTTCTTGCATTTTCCACTGTCTTCACATTCTTTAGCATTTTCTGCTCTTTTCCTCTGGTTTATGATCATTCCTTCTCTTTTTCATGTGCTTTTCACACTTGTGTTGCTTTTCTTTCCATTCTGTGTCATTGCATCCACCTTTTTTCTGTTTTTTTTAAAACATTTTCTGATCTTCTGTATGCATACTCAGCCTTCAGTTGAATATATTGGGCTTTTTTAATCTCTCTTTCTCTTTTACTTCATTTGCTATTGTTTTCTCTCAAGCTCTCTCTACTTTCACTTTTTACATTTTCAACTTTTTGGCATTCTTCTACCGTTTTCTGCTATTTGTGTATTCTCTGCGGGGCTTTTCAGTAGCTTTTATTTTGTGGGAGACATTGTGCTGAAGTTTTTTTATTTTTTTAATGGGATTTCTGGCATTAATTTTGCAGGTGATTTTGTAGTATTTTTGCGTTTTCCACCGCTTTGGGGGTTTCATCCCAATTTCCATCATTTTCCCTGTTTTCTGCCTCTTTATGCATTTTTCCATTGCTTCTGCCTCATCTTCCAATATTTTCCACCCCTTCCAATGTTGCTCACCGCTTCCTGCCATTTTCCACAAATTGCTGAACTCACAGAGGTTATGGCTGAAGTACGTAAAGATGGAAATCCTACCTAAACTTGGGACTGGGAATCTTGCACGATTCATGGAGAGAATATGGTCTTCTCTGGTTGGAGTCGTTCGTTCATGATTGAGAGCCGTTGCAATCACTCATTTCCCCTCTTCTGCTCTCATCTGGTGCAAGTCCTGTTTGTGGAGACCTGGGCGATGGACTCCTACTTGCCTCCGTTTCCTGCAGCTGCCTTGGGCTGTTTTCTGCTGCAGCTGGTGAGGTGTGGTGGTACCACCGGTGGTCTCCTTGGGTGAACATCTCCCTGGTCCTTTGCATTTGGAGAGGATGGTCATTGCCGGCAGCTGGTGGCACAGAGAGCCCTGGGGTAGGGCAGGAGCTCTGCGGTCCCAGGCTCATCCTTTGGGATCAGCTCCACGGAGCAGCATCTCCTTCAGCCCAAGGATTTCAATGTCCCATCAAATGTCTTGGAAATGCGTTTCTTCTCTTTCTTTCTTTCTTTCTTTCTTTTCTTTTCTTTTTTTTTTCTTTTTTTTTGGAACCGACTCACATTACCTCCAAGCTTCTTCTAGCAGCAACCATGCCCACCAAGGGCTGCCAAGATGAAACCGCACTCAACATGCTCACGGTCGCTGAGAGGAGGTCTCCGCTGATCTGCTCGTCTTCATCCCACTGCTTACATGCAAAAAAATCCCCTCGTTTAACTGCAATTTTAAATCCGATATGAAAACACTTCAATGCAGCAAAGATTTGAGGAAGTTTCCATGACTCACAGTCCTTAGGATTTAGGAAAAGCACTGGTCTTACGTGAGTAAAAATGATTTATTCCCTTTTTTTTGTTCCCACCTGCTTAGAGCTTTCCACCAAAGACCAAACACGCGTCGCAGAACGAGCTTTCCCCCATGCTTAAAAATCAGCCTCTCGCCTAGAGATCAATGTCGCATTTTAGCATTTCGCTAAATCCCCTCTAGATTAAATTAAACCGTGCTCTCCAAAGGGGAAGCGGCTGCCGAGCCCTGCCGTCAGTGACCGAGAGGACGTTTCCTGGATGCGTTGGAAGGATAAAAATGATCCGTTCTCTTTTTGATCGTTGGAAGGCGCCGGTGAGGAGCAGCAAAAGTCAAGATTTCTATGTTTTGGGTTTTTTTTTAAGTTTTGTTGCTATCGATAAGGTGCCTCTTGGCTGGGAGCACAAGAAGGACCCAGAGCAGCTTCTTGTTCCACGGTTTAAGCAATAGAAACTTGTTGCCGATTCAATATTTTGTTTGACATGATCAACCAGATCCAGCCACGAGTCTCAGTTCTACCACTGCCCCTTGGGGGACCCAGGCGTCCGGGTGCCCCTTCTCACCCCCCGCTCTCCCCCACACAGAGGGGACCCAGGTGTCCGGGGTTCCCACACTAAAAACACCCCCCCGAACCCCACTCCCCCGGGTGAGCAAGGGGCCCAGGCGTCCGAGGTGCCCAGGAGTCCAGGCAACACAAGAAGTCCAGGACAACCCAATTCTCCAAGGGACTCAGGCGTCCGGGAGGGTCCCAGGCATCCGGGCATGCCGCCCCGCCCCTCCCCTGCACTCGTACAGAGGACCCAGGTGTCTGTGGCCAGCAGCGCCACACCCTTCCCCCCTCCCCACACCTCCTCGGACGCTGGGCCCCCCGCGAGGCTTCCAATAATTACTTTATTTTAACATCTTTAATTACAGACAGTAAAGTGGGGGCCAGGCCAGGGGGGCAGCTCCTGAGCCAGCACCCCCTAGACGGTCCCCCCTGCCCCTCACCCCTATTGGTGGGGCACCCCCACCTCCCCCAGTGCCCCCCCAGCAGGTGGGGAGGGAATAAATATAATCCAGTGTATTAAAAGCCATCGGGGGAGGGGAGACACCCAGGGGTGGGGGAGGGTGTCACCCCCAGGGGGTGTTGAGACCTCGAGGGGGTGTTGTCATCTCGGGGCGGGGGGTCACATCATGCCCAGCTGCAGCAGGGTTTTGGCGTACATCATGGGTTGATGTTGGGGTGAGGCTGTTGGGGAGAGCGGCATTGGCAAAGAGCGGGGGGTAAATACTGCCCCCCCCATGGCAAACAACCATCCCTGGGGCAAATAAACACCCAGATCTGCCTGTCCTAGGGGAAGGGGGAGAAATAGGCTGCTGCCCCCCACCCCGAGTGCTGCAGGTTTGGGGGGGCCTTCTGGAGGGTTGGGGGGTACAAAGGGAGTTTTATGGGCCCTCCTGGGGGTGGTTGGGACCCTAGGGTAGGGGGGAGTTGCGAGATCCTGGGGGAGCTCCAGGGGTTTGGAGGGGGGCTCCTGGGAGGGTTTTGTTGTCCCAAAATCTGGGTTCTGTTACCCGGTGTGCAAGCAACCAATAGACACACAGGGTCGAGATATTTCTTTATTTCATTTCTGCGCAGAGATGGGGGCTAGGTGGTAGATCCACAAAGCTAGCACACCTTCTCCCCCTCTCATTCTTCATTTATACACACTTTCCAGGGAGTACTTTATACAAATCTTTTTATTGGTTACAATTTCATTACCTCAGGTAACCGCTCTGCGCTTGCGCTTTCACATTCTGGCCTTAGGCATGCAATCTCTGCAGGAGCTGGCCCCTAGAGCCCAGGGGCTCCCAGATCGTGCCCTCTGCACGCACAGGGAGCTGGGATTCTTGAGTTCATTTACAAAAGAGAAACCAGGAAAAACAGATCAGAAAACAAGCCAGTCGGAGCCGCCAGCTGTAATTTGCCTGGCTAGAGGCCAGCACCCAGCTGTGCATGCCGTGTTCAGCCTCTGCGGGGCTGCGCCCTGTGGGCAAGGGCACCGCCTGCATGGGTGTCAGCCTCAGCCCCGGCTCACCTTCCCGTAGGGAGCAGTGAGCCTTGGGCTGCCTGTGAGCTGGGGTGCCCAGCGTGAGGGGGTGTTCCTGCGGCGTGGAAGCTTTACACAGCTCTCTCCCGCAGAGCAGGGGGCTGGAGCTGCCTCCTGCCACGTCCTTCAGCTTTTTCCTCCCCTCTCCGATATGCCCGTCCGCTGTGCTGCTGGTGCAGCCCTGTCCATCTCCTCCTGGCCTCCGCCAGGAGCCCTGTGGCTGGAGGTTTGCTCTGTCCCCCACCCCCTGGAAAAGACCCACTTGCTCTTTACAACAGAACAACCTAGGACGTGCCCCACTGCGTGCTGCAGTTGCTAGGGCAGCGACGACGTGCAGAAGCTGTCCCTGTTAGCTGGCTCACTTGTCTGATGACAGCACAGAGGCAATCGGTGACGTGTGGCCGATGTCACTGCCGGCTGACTGTGACCTGCCCCTTGGTGGCAGGGGGCCAGCAGCCCCTCCCAAGGCCCCGGGTTATTGCGCAACCCTGCGCGGTGCTGTGCTAGCCTGCTCCCGGTTGGGCACGGTCGTCTTCTCCTGAGGTACCCTGTGTACCCCAAGGGCGCTGACGATGTCTTGTGCCTGGGTGAGAAGGTCCAAGCACTGCTCAGAACTCGGGGAAGTAGCTGCTTACGTCTCCGACCTCATTTTATCTGAGGACTTGAGGCACGAAGCCCGTTGCGTTCAGAATTTTCATGGAGTACTGCTCTTTGCGGACGTCTCAGGTGGGTCCAAGGCTTGTGAAGGGCGGGGGTTGAGAAGAAGTCAGAGACACGAGGCATTGGGGCTTTATGGGCCTTTGGGAGCCCCGGTGCCACCTCTGGTGGAGAATGCATCAGAGGAGGCCTCTTTGCTGCTGCCATCTTCCACTTTGGGGGAAGTAGAGCTCAGAGGTGGCTGACATCAGGAGGAACAAGGGGCTCCAAAAGAGGGAAGGCCTGGAAGAGGCCGGGATTTGGCTAGTTGGGCTCAGCAGAGGTACCCAGTGCTAGGCACTCCTCCACGGGCTGCAAGAGCGCGTGGGCCAGGGGCCCCTGCTCCAGGCTGTGTGGTGTGGGAGAAGGCACGCTGCCAGGAGCAGTGGCCAATGCTTGTTGTCACAAGCCAGGTCAGGGCACGATGTAATGCGCACGCTCTCTGAGGTGGGAGCGTGAAGCTGGCGGCCATGTAGGCACCTGCTGATTCCTCTGTGCCTGTTTGTGCCTCTTTGAGGTTTCACTGCTCTGACAGAGAAGTTTAGCCAGAGCGTCAGCCTCGAGCGGGGTGCGGACGAGCTAACGCAAACGCTCAATGACTACATGGGCGACATTGTGGAGGGTAAGTGCCGTTCTGCAGGACTGTCTGGGACGGTGCCATGAGGCTGCTCTTTGGGAGAGCAGAGAGGTGCGCTAGGCAGCCTCCTTGCACGTGCTGGGGGTTTCTGTGGGCGCTGAGGGCCACCGAGAGCAGCTGGGCTCTTGTGCTGGGGGACACTGGTGCTGAGAAATGGGTGTGTTATCTTCACTAGCTCCTTTGGGCAGTGCCCAGTACCGTAGGCACCAGTGCTGTGGTGCCTGTGAGCAGTGTAGAGGCGGGGCTGGAGCTGTGCTTTCCTGAATGGTGCCCCACCAGGCACCACTGCCCTTGTGCTGCTCGGGCAGCAGAGTGGCTGCTTCTGTGGCTTGCTTGAAGAAGGTGTAGAGGCAACCCTTCTCTTGCTTTCTTTCGCCTGCAGAGCTGCTGGGCTTTGGAGGAGACATCTTGAAGTTTGCAGGTATGTATTTCTAATTGAAACTTCTCTCTGTCTGCTGCCACTGCAGAGGCGTGCTAGGGGAGAGGACAGAGTGAGCTGTGAGCTGGCAAAGCCCAGAGGGGAGGCTCTGTTGGCACGCAGGTGCTCCTGGGGAGCTGCCATCGCGGGCCCCAAGCGGGAAGCTGCAGTGGGACAGGGCTGGTGTGGAGGTGTTGGGGAGGCAGCCTGGGAGCTTGGGGGTTGAGGCAGCATGGTAGGAAGGAGGGGATGAGAGAGGCCTCTCATCTCTGCCCTGAGTGGGACCAGCTGCGGGGGTGCCCGTGTTCCTGTAGCCACACTGTGCACCTTCATCCTCTGTGGGCATGGCTGCTGTTGTAGCTGGCCTGGGGGAGGGGAAGGCATCCCTGTGCCCAGAGAGCTGTAGTTGAGGAGGAGGCCTTCCGACGAGTGCATCTTCCTCAGCACGCCTGCCGGTTCCTGCTGTCCGTGCAGGGGGGTGCAGCTCAGGGAGCGTCAGGTCTCACGAGAGCCTTCCCCCGTTCCCCTGCTTTCTGCAGGGGATGCTGTACTGGTGCTGTGGAGAGTGAGGGAAACACAGCTGAGAGACACCATCAGCCTGGTGCTGCAGTGCTGCCGGCAAATCCAGGAGAAGTACAGCGTCCGTGACACAGACGTGGGTCTGAAGCTCCGACTGAAGATAGGTATGGGGTGTGCTGGACTAGCTGTGCCGTGTGTGGCTCCATGGCCCTGTGCAGCGCCACAGGGTGCTTTTCCGCCTGGGGGAGAGGTGGTGATCCCTCGTGGGGCCAGGGAAACCTTCTGCCTGGAAGGCTGTTGTGTGCTCTCAGGCAGCCGCTTACAAGCTGCCTGCACGCACCCTGAGCAGATGGCCAGCAAAGGTGCTGGTGTGCTGGGCCTCTGGGGTGCTGTGGCTGTGAAGACTTTGTCAGTGTCAGCTTCACGTGCCTCTTCCTAGGCACCCATTTCAGGCCCCTCTGTTGGCAGGCCCTGCTTTGTACCCCCTCCCCATCGACACTCCAGCTGGACTCCGTAATGAAGGATGGGTGCCTCCAGCTGAAGCAGCTGAGAGGAGGAGCCTGTCTCCAGGGTTGAGCTTGAAACGGAGCCTGTGGAGAGTTGCCGCCGCGGGAGGCTGCAGAGGTGCAAGTGCTCTGCGCCTCAGTTGTGCTTGTCTCTCCCCAGGGATCTCTGCAGGGCACATGTCGCTGCTGACTGTGGGAGACCGCAAGGAGCAGCACTTCCTCATCCTTGGCAAGGCCGTGGGTGAAGTCTGGCAGGCGCAAAACCTTGCAAGTGCAAGTGATATTATCCTGTCAGCCAGCAGCTGGGAGCTCTGTAACCAGAGCCAGGTGAAGAGCAAGAGAGTGAAAGGCCAAGGAGCGGTGAAGGTGGGTGAGATGGCCTCTAGAGCTGTTTGGAGCACCTGGAGCTGGGGGTGAGGGAGGAAGGTGTGCTAAGGCTGAGGAGATGGGCGTTGTGGGGGTTGTATGTGTAAAGCGGAGGTGGAGAGCTGTAGCTGTTGCCCTTCCAGCCAAGGGTTAGCTGTGGATTGTGCTTGCTGGGTTTGCGGTGGGGTCAGGAGGGAGTGTCAGGGTTTGGCCCTGCTGGGGTCGTGGCGGTGTTCTGTAGACGTCGGGGTGCGTGGCTGATGGCTGCACAGCTCGTGTGCTGCTGATGCCAGCGTTTGTCCCGGTGCAAATCCAGCAAGGTGGCTTTGCTACACGGAGATCTCCTCCTCTTCTCTGGGAAGCGAGGGCGGGATGGAGGGAGGGTAGGACGCGTGCCCTGGGACTCCTGGGGAGGCCGATGGCAGTGCTTCTGCTGCGTGTGCCTTCAGGTTACAGCGTGACAGCGTTGCTGAGGGTGGCCCCTTGTGTCCATCCATGCCCAGTGCCGCATTGCACCATTGCGTGTCTGCCTTGCGCAGGCTGACACCTGCTTTGCACTGCGAGGAGGCTTTCTCCATTCCTCTGGGAGCGCCCGCTGCTGCCGCTCTGTGCACTCTGCCTTGGTATCTGCTGCAGGCAGGAAGCGCCCAGGGCGAGCTGGCTGGTGGAGGTGGCCCGCTGCTGTCTTCCAGATTGACGACAGACAGCCCCTGGCGTGCCTATCCGAGCTGCGGCCGGTCACCTGCCTCTTTGTGAAGCTGCAGTTTGCTGCCAAGGTCAACCTAACGCAAATCTGCAAGGCTATCCAGGACAGCAGCGTGCTGATTTCGGAGATCCTCCGTCCTCACAAGGGCGAAATCAACAAAATCTCCATGTTTGATAAGGTGAGCGTGGAGGAGCAGTGCCCGTGCATGAGGGCGAGGGTGGTGGTGGAGAGGAGGGAAGCGGCTCTGTCTCTCGCACGGTGGGGAGAGGGGAAGCAGCTCTGCCTCGGCGTTGGGAGCGGTACCCTGTGTCCTGGGGCTGCCCTGAAGCTCTGCTGCCGTCGGCGGAGGCTGGAGTCTCAGGGCGGGAAGGGTTTGGTGCAGGCGTTGCGGCAAGGTGTGCTGCCTCTGTCCTCGGCAGGGCTGCACGCTGCTGTGTGTGTTTGGCCTCCCTGGAGGAAAGCTGCCCTGCGAGAGCGTTTGCGCCCTGGAAAGCGCGATTAAAATCTCCACCGCCTGCTCCGGGAGGCTGGGGAAAATCGAGTGAGTGGGGAGGCGTGCTGCCTGGGACGGCCTGGGTTGGGGGGTGCGGAGGGGTGCCAGAGCGCCTGGCTGCTCTGCACACGCAGCCCGCTCAAGCTGGCGTGTCCGCTGCCGGGCTCTGCCGGTCCCCGAGGCCTGTGCTGCCGGGGCAGACGGCAGAGCGCGGGGACGTGGGGAAGGGGCGGCGGTGGGCAGGCAGGACTGCGCACGGGCGCTGCTGATCCCTGCTGCTCTGCCTGCGCCTCAGGGCAGTGTCCGTGGGGGTCACCAGCGGGACAGCGTTCTGCGGAGTCGTCGGCCACCGCGTCAGGCACGAGTACACAGGTACGAGGTGTCCGTCTGCGGAGCGGGTGCCCGGGCCGCGTCTCTGACGGGAAGAGGCAGAGTGTCGGGGAAGAAGCTGTGGGCCCTGGGCGCCGGGCCAGGACGAGGGCTTGGCCTGCGGCAGCACGTCGGGACTGGCGGAGGCGGGGCGGGTCCTGCCGTACGACGGGGGACGGGCTGTGAGCCTCCTTGTTGCTCTCGCTCGTGCTCAGCAGGGTTTTGTGCTGGCCTGTGCTGCAGGGGATGCAGCCGGCAGCCTGGAAGGGTGGTGCGGGTTGCTCTCCTGAGGACGTCAACGCGTGCTCTCTCTCTGTGGCAGTCATGGGCCAGAAGGTGAACCTGGCTGCCCGGCTGATGGAGCACTACCCGGGGCTGGTGTCCTGCGATGCGGCGACCTACGCAGCATCCCGGCTGCCCCGGTCCTACTTCAAGGAGCTGCCGAAGGCCCAGATGAAGGGGGTTGGCGATCCTGGCACTGTCTATCAGTACCTGGGGATGTCGCAGAAGCTGTGAGTGTGCTCTTTGAGCAGGCTGCCTGGGGGCGTGGAGGCACACAGGGTGCAGCCTTGGGGAAAAAGAGGAGCTGTGCAGAAAGAGGCCAAGCTGCTGCCCTCCCCAGGCCTCCCACCACTGTGGCTGAGAAGAGGGAAAGCCATAGCACGGCCGTGCTTTTTGCCTGTTCACCTTGGTGCCTGTTGCTGTTGAGAGAGTGGGAGTGATGGCGTAGGGGTGGAGAGGGCTCTCGGGAGTCCGTAGGCCCAGAGGGGCCTGTCAGCCCCTGCCCAGAGGGCCTGCAACTCTGCTTTCTGCCCTGTGCTTGCTTGCTGGCATGCAAGTGCAATGCAGTGGCAATTGTGACCCACCCAGGGGGTATTATCTCGGCTGCTTCTGAGCAGGAAGCTCTTGGAAAGCACTTTGGTCCGTGCTGGTCCCCTGGGAAAATGTGGGTGGCCGGGCCTGTCTTCTTGCTCGCTTGCTGGTGAAACTGGAGCTGTTCCTCTGGGCCAGGCTTGTAGGTTCTCTTTGGATGATGTTTTGGCCTCTGTTGCTTGCACGTTGATAGCGTGTGCTGTGCCAGTGTGGGCAGAAGCCCTTGGACTTCCATGTGCTGGAAGTTTTCCCTGTGCTTGTTTGGTGTTTGCACTCTCTGCTGAATGAGCGTGAACTTTGGTGGTGGGAGCGTGGCCAGGCTGCCATTATGCTCAAAAGAGGAGCGGGTAGGCAAGAGTGTGTCCTCAGCTGCACGCATGACTCTCTGTCCTCCAGCTTCTGCCTCCTTCACTGACTTTTGTTTTTCTCTCCCCCTGCTAGCATATTTGGCCTGGATCTTATGGAGGAGAGGTCAGAGTACGGCCCCTTGCTCGGTAGGTGAATGCCTTGCTCTTGTGTATGCCCATTTCTTGCCCTTGGGTACCTGCTAGTACCAGCCTGGGAATGGAGATGCTTTTGCAAGGGATGGTGTTGCCTGCAGTGGCCATCAGGTTTGGGCTCATAGCTCGTTCGTAAGGTTGGAGTTGCGCCAGAAGTGGAGGTGGGAATCAGAGTGAGACGCCTAGTGCTTCCTGCCTTCCTGCACCGTTAGCGTGTCAGGAGCTTTCAAGAAAGCAGTTGCTCCCAGGCTCCAGCAGGAAGGTGGGGCTGTGAGTGCCCTAAGGCAGGCCTAGCTGCAGAATTGTAGCTCTTAGGGTGGGAAGGAGCCCTGGGTGCGGGCAGGCTCGCAGGTGCAGTGGAGGGAAGGTGCAGTGGCAGCAAGAGGGAAGGCTGCCCAAGGTTGTTGGCTTTTGAGCTCGCTACAGCAGCTTGCTTTTTGTCTGCCTTCACAGGTCGTGAAAAAGAGATTGCCCTCTTTGAAAGTGCCTTGAAAGCCTATGGGACTTGTCGCGAAAGCAGCATCCTAGCGTTTGAGGGTGTGCTTGGCTCTGGAAAGAGCCATTTACTCACTGAGCTGGCATCTTTGGGACAGGCTGCTGGCCACAGGTGAGTGTTTTGGAGCACTACCTGTGGGACACTTCCCTTGCCCATCCACTGATGTTCGTGGCATCCTCGAGCCCCTCTGCTAGTGCTGCTGGCCGTTGGCCTGCAGCATCCCTGAAAAGCCTCCTGGAGCCGCTGGTATGGAGCAGCTGCACGCTCTCCTACTAGGTCTCGCGGGAGCTGGAAGTGGCTTGTGGAGCCAGGGCTGTTGCTCTTGCAAACTTAGGCCAGGCAGCAAGGTCTGGCAAGAGCCCAAGCTGCGTGCTTTTCATGCACCTGGAGAGTAAGGAGAAGAAAGATGCTGGGGGAGGCGGGAGTGGTGTGGTGGAGCTGCCAGAGAAAGGCTGCTTGCCCTTGGGCTTTATCCCCAAAGGCCCCTGGGGTGGCCAAGCCTTCCCGTAGTGTAGGAGGCAGATGGCAAAGCTGTGGCATTCAAACACAAAGGCCCAACTTGCTCAGTCCTTGCTTCTTCAGCTGGCAAGTTGCTGTGCAGGGGGAGGTGCTGAGAGCTGTGGAGACACCGGGTGTGGTGGTGGCTCTCCCAGGGGCTTGGCAGCAATTGCCCCTCTGTGGCTTTTCCTTGTAAGACGCGGGAAAAGCTTGGCCCTCTGTGAAGCACTTGGAGGTGTGCGGAAGAAGAATCCGTCTGGGGCTGTGTGTCCAGAGCTCCCTTGCAGACAGCCCTGGATGACGTGCCTCTTCTCTGACAGATTTGCCTTGGAAGTCTGCAGCTCTTTGCGTTGCTCTCTGAATCTCGGTCCCTTTTGCTTTTGCGTGGCAGGGTGGTGGCCGTGGAACTGACAGAGCTAAACCTGAAGCAGGTCTACTCTGCCCTCCGTATGGTGCTGGCCATGGCCCTGGGCCTGCAGGCATGTCAATCGTGCAGTGCCAGACAGCTTGTGCTGCAGGCAAAGCTCCAAGGGCTGATGGCAGAGAGCAGCTACTGCCTCCTCAACGACATCTTCCTCGTTAAGGTGAGAGCGAGGCCCTCTCTGGCCCTGGCAAAGGGCTGCTTGTGAGCTTTAGTAGTTTGGAGGCTCTGGTGGGGAGTCGCTTGGCTGCCTGGAGGGAAGAGCAGGGGCATACAGCGCAGGCTTCTGTTCCTGAGCGCGGTGGGCAAAAGGCACTGAAGAGCAGCTTGGAGATGGGGCTGATGACCTGTGTTGTCTCCTTGCAGCTGTGTTGGGGAGAGGGCTGATGGTGAGGCCAGGAGAGGCATTTTGCTGGGTTGGTGTTGTGTGGTGGGTAGGTGTGCTGCAAGCCCTGGAAGGCTGTTTCTCTATGACTGTGCTTTTCTGGGCAGTTTCCCCTCTCGACGGCAGTTTCCCAGATGAGTGGCACTCAAAGGCAAATGGAGCTGGAGTTGGTTTTGAAGAAAGTGCTCCAGAAGGTGAGCTCTTCTCTCCCTTGGGGGTCAGAGAAAGACACCAATGCCACAGGCGGAGGCTTCAGGAGGAGAGTGGTGGGAGCTGGCGGGAGGACGATGTACCTGAGTCCTTACCCTTCATAGCCCAAGCACCCCTGCCCATAGCCCCGATACCTTTCCTCCCATAAAGTTGGTGGGAACGTGCTTGGGAGGAGCAACAAGGTTCTTTCTTCTGTCCTACTTTGCACCAGAGGCCTTAAAGTCTCAGAGAAAGTGCAAGCCAGTAAGATTCTGAATGCCTAAGTAGCTGGGGAGAGGAAAGAGGCTTCAGAGCATTCTCTCCGTCTCTCTCTCTCCCTCTCTGTCTGGAGAGGGAGAGAAAGAGGCCAAAGTTGCTGCTATGGAGGCTACTTGAGAACCCATCAGAATCCCCCCAGAGCAAGCTGTTTGTTTCAGACTGTTGAAGAAGATGGCGTTGTATTTGTCATCGACAACGCCCACTGCATCGACTCTCCCTCCTGGAGTCTTATGTGGAGCGTGCTCAGGGATGTCTCAATCTTCATGGTGATGAGCTTCACTGCCAGTCACTGCAGAAGACAGAGGCTTTGCCAAGCTGCCGTAGACATCCTGAAGCTGCCAAAAACCAGTTGTGTTCGTCTGGGAGAGCTGAAGCCTTCCGCTGTAGTGCAGAAAGCCTGCCAGGCGCTTGGAGTTGTCAGCCTGCCCCAGGATCTAGAGACGTAAGTCACAGGCAGGGCCTGTGAGCTCTTGCTGAGGGCTTGAAGCTGTGCAGAGAGGCAAAGGGAATGAAGCCCTAGAAAAGGCAGTGCAGAGCTTCTAGAAGGGCCAGTGCCTCTAGCCAGTGGGACATACTGGCAGTCGTGAGCTGCGAGTGGGCAGCTGCCTAGGCACAGAGCACAGGAGGTGTCCAGCCTCCTGTGTTGCACCGGAAGGCAGGAAGGAAGTGGTCCTGCACGCTGGCATGGCTCAGGGGTGGCAAAGGCATTAGTCTGCGTGGTGAGGCTTTGAGGGGTGATTCACTGGGGCAAAGGTTCTCACTGGTGCTGGAAAGCATCTAGGCTGTTGGGGACACGAAGGACAAGGCTTGCTTGGGGCTCTATCTGCACTGCTTTTCCCGAGGATTCCAGCAAAGGCTGTATCTTCCGGGTGACTCAGGCCCCAAAGCCCGTGGGAGTCGTGGCCCTTTCAGAAGTGAGGTGGATCTGTGGTGAAGACGTTGGTTTCTGTGCTCTGCCCAAGTGGCTCAGCACCCACCTGACCTGCCTTTGCCTGTGTCAGTGAGTGCTGGATGTGCTCCTTTGCAGGTTGCTGACGCAAAGAAGCTACGGCATCCCCTATTACTGTGAGGAACTGTTGCGCTACCTTCTTGGCCATGACATGCTCTTGTTCCACCCACTGGGGAAGGATGAGAAACGAGAGGACAAGTGGGAGAGCCTCTTCAGTAAGCACCTTTGCGGTCGATTGCCTAGTTGCTGTGGTGCATTTTCCCCAGCGCATTCTTGCCCGAGGCTTCCCCTGTGAACTTGGCACTGTCAGCTCTTGCAGCCATAGAGATCGTGGTGTGGATCAGGTGTGGGTTTGTACAGGCCTTGCTGCTGGGACAGCCAAAGCCGAGGCAGGGGAGTTCTGGTGTCTTTGAGAGGACAAGTAAGGGTGCCATGGCAGCCAATTTCAAAGGAGGAGCAGAGCTGCTGCCTGCACTCAGATGAGTGCTGGTATTGTCGTGAACTCATAGGAACACAGGTGCTTCTTCTGGGCCAGTGTGGTGAGTCCTGTGGCTGGAATGTTCCTTGTGCACAGCCACAGGGCTGGATTGAGTCCGTCAGTGACACATGGTGCCAGGTGCTGTAAGGCCTGCTAGGGGTGAATGCTGAAGGGTTGAGGTTGAAGGGAGCTGAGGGATGTTGGGTGGGAGGCATTTAGAGGACCAGACAGAGGGCCTGAAGAGTTGAGTGTGTTAGCGAAAACACTTGAGGGCAAGGGAAGGCAAATGGATGCCTGGAGTCCACAATGCCTGGTCTGCTGCTTCAAGGAGAGCTCCTGCTGGGGTCAGGCTCTTCTCTATATGGGTATACGGCATTGGTGCACTTTATGTTCCTGCCGCACACCGTGTTTGTTGGTTAGAAGAAACTTCTTCATCAGCAGGTGGTCTGAGGACTCTGGCTTTTGTGAGCCCCTGCCGTCCTTCTCCTCTGCCTGATAGGCCAAAGCGTAGTTTGAAGCCTGCCTGAAGGGGTGGGAAAGAGCAATTTCTGTCCCTGAGCACAGCTGCTTACGAAGCTCCGTGTGCGGGGCGAGGGCAGGCAGGCGCAGAGCAGCCTGACCGCAGGCTGGCTTTGGGCACGCTCTGGCTAAAGAGAGAGAGAGATTAAACACAAGACCCCGGCTAGGCACAAAGCGGGGCATGCTGCTTCTGCCTCTAGCATGCCCCACGTGGGTGGATTTTCATGGGGACGTTGGAGGTGCTGCTGTGTGACCTGTGGAAAATCCCTTCTCTGGCCCTTTGAGTCGCTGCCCAAATTCTTGGGATGCCCTGGACAACTCTACTCTCTAGCCGATGTAGGCGTGTTATTTAAGAGGCATTGGAATGTGCATGTATTTCCCTGGGCAAAAGGCAAAGAAGGTCACTTGCAAAGAAGTCTGACATCAAACCCAGCAGAGGCGAGGCACAGGCCTTGGGAACTTGAATGCCAAAGTGTGAAAGCCCCCAAAGGTGCTACTAAGTGAAGGCGGCAGTGGTAACACGACCTATGGATGAATGCCAACCAGCTTGCCACGGCTCTGGCAGCAGCCCTGAGTGACCCCCGATTTTGCATTTGCACTGGCAAGGTGCCTGCCTCTGGGATGATGGCAACACTGCTGCCTTCTGCCTTGAGGCGTTGCCTCCCCAGTCAGGAGGTCTGGAGCCTTTGACTTGGGAGTGTTTGGGGAAACTGCCTGGCAACAGCTAATGTTAGGGAAGGGCTATGAAACAAAGGTATGCAAGGGAAGTGCTTTGCTCGTCTTAGCGAGCATGTTTGGTGCAGGCCAAGTGCATCAGGCCACTGAGGCAGGCCTTGTTCCAGCTGAGGTGGATTTTGGAGTGTTTGCAAGCAGGAAGTCATGACATGAATTGTCTCCCTTTGCTAATCGCTTTCCCCTGCTCCCTTGTGCCGCTCAGCTTCTGTGATGGAGGCTTCAACCACCGCAGCAGCACGGAGCTCCAGCGCGGGGAAGGACCGCAGGGTGTGCACCATGAGGCCAGATGTGACCCTGCAGAACACTGTACTCCCCCCTACATTGAAAGGTGAGGGGCTGAGCCGCGCTGCGGCATCTGGCAGCAGTGCTGGGTGCCATTGCCAGGGCATGAGCTGGGGAGTGTGGGCCTCGGTGTGCTGCAGAGTTGAGCCTCTCCCCTCTGGGACTCTGCTGGGCAGGTTGCTTTGGTGCCGTGGGATTGTCCGCAGAGAAACCTGCATGTTGTCTGCTCTGAGTGGGGTGGGGTGGGCAGGGGGCGGAGAAAGGAAGGTATTGGGAGCAGACTGTTCTCAGCAAGAGAAAATGCATTTCCGGGGGATATTTGTCATGCTTCTGACTGAGCTTTGAACTAGGCTTCGCACCTCATTGTTCTGTTTGTAATTTCTCCTGCTTGTGGGGGCCTCAAGGCACTGAAGCCCAACCAAATCCGTCTTACGAATCTCTCTTTGCCTGTTGTTTTCTGGGCTGGCCCAGAAATCGCCCCATTTCTAGGGGGTGCTGGATGGGAAGCTGTGAATGAGCATGGCTGCCCTCGAGCTGAGCCCTGGCCGAATGCGGGTGGCAGAAATGTCCCCCGTGCCCACGTGTTCTTCTTGAAGGAGCTGCTTTGTCCAAGAAGGGGAAAGTCTTGTGTGACCAAGGGAAATGTGGGGTTGTGGGGAGCTCTGAGCTGGCCTCGGCAGTGCAGGAAAAGCTCTCTGTCTGTGTGCCCTGTGGACATAAATAGAGCGCAGAGCTGGCAAGATGCATCTCCGGACATATGCATGTGCTGGATGCTGCCCTGCTCATTTGTGGTGGGGGAGCGTTTGTCTGAGCATCTCTGCTTTCCCGCGTCCTTGCTTCCTGTGAGTCAAGCAGGAGCAGAGGCATCTTGAAGACACGTGCCCTGGGTTGCAGTTGTCCAAGGGGCTGGGTCCCTAGGGAAGAATCTACCCTCTCGAGTGTTGCAGCTAATGCAGGCTGTGATGGTGGGGAGGGGCAAGGGAGAGACGTGTGGCTTGCTTTTGGCAGGGATTGCGCTGGCTGAGCTGGACAGCATGAAGCCCTCGGAGCAGATGGTTCTGAAGTGTGCAGCCATCCTAGGGCCGCTGTTTAGCACGGAGCTGCTGTTCCACATCCTTCCCGGGTGGAGCAGGGCCAAGCTGAACAAGGCGCTGAATGCCCTGGTGAGATGCAACATCCTCAAGTGGCTGAATGCTGCCAAGGGGGCAGAAGAGAGCAGTGTTCCCACCGAGGGGTCGGGCACCTCTCTGGAGGAGGAGAGCGGTAAGAGGTGGTAAGGGGAGCCTGGGAGCACTGCAGGCTGCTGCTGCCGCTGTCTGTGTCCCTGGTGGGGCTCCCCAGAGAATGCCCCCTGCCCGGAGGAGGTGTGTAATGCTCATGGCACCCCGGGGAGTTAGGGATGGGTTGTTAAAAGCTCTGACAAGTCCATTTCCGAGGAGCCTGTGCTTTGTGCTTTGTGCTGGAGGGCAATATTGCAGTGAGGTGCTGCGAGTCCCTCTGCTGCCCTGCCTGCAAGTGCGGCTCATAGCCCATGTAGGAGAGGGAGTACGAAAGCGCTGACCTGCTGACCCAGCCTCCCGCTGTGTGCAGATGAGGGATTTAGTGTGCGTTGATCTTTATTGTCCCCTAGCGCTGGGAGTGTCTTGCAGAGTGGGCAGAAAGAGCTGGCTGTGTCTTGCTTCTGTGGCTGGCAGCATCCCCAGCTGCCGCCTGAGCGCAGCTGCACAGCCTGTTGGCAGGGAGAGCAGGCCAGCAGCCCGTTGCGCTGGCCGTGCTAGTGTGAGGAAGGCAAGGTGGGCCCTTTTGCTGTCTGGCCCGGAGGCTCTGAGTGCAGGAGCGCTGGTTTCCTGCCAAGGGCCTACGCCAAGGCCTGTCTTTCATGGTGCAGCTATGGCATGCGTGAGCTCTGGCCCCAGCTCTGGCCCCAGCTCTGGCTGATGGGAAGCCCCGTTGCCTTTCAGATGCCCAGAAGTCATCCGTGGAGGAGAGCAAGCAGAGGGCGAGGCTGGAGTCTGGCGTGCTGGCCTTTTGCGCCCCGCTGCTGCAGGAGGCTGCCTACGAGCTGTGGCCGAAGGGACAGAGGGTGGCCCTGCACCACAAGTGTGCGGCCTTCCTGGAGAGGCACGCGCACAAGTGCCAGTGCTGCGGGGGAGGCGACTTTGTTGCCTTCCACCGCTTGGCCCTCGGCAGCACGCAGGAGGCCGAGAGCTGTGAAGAGCACGGAAGCGACTGCTACTGGCGCAGCTGGGAGGCCTCCCTGGCGACCAGCGAGGAGATGAAGTCGGACGAGCTCCCCGCCTCTACGGGTATGCCGTGTGCCCTGCTCTGGAGCCTGGGTCCTGCCCACTCCTACCGCACACTTGTTTCATGCAAGCATGGGGATGCTTCCAGTGCAAGGCAGATACTGTTGTAGGACTAGTTCATTTCTCCACTGAGCACAGCTCCACAATGAGAGCGATGATGTGTCCACAGCGTAGCGCCTTTCTCCCCTTGCGTGTCCACCTGCATTTTCCCAGAATTACGGGAGGGCAGCCCGTCTCCTGGCAGAGGTGCACGCGTGGCTCTGCAGGCTGATGTGTATTAGCTAGTGTGTCTAGTACACTTGGTGAAGCTAGGTTAAGTCTGGAGTTGAGCCCCACAGTGAAGGCAGATGTCAGGGAAGGAGGTGGAGAGGGAGCTGCCGCCAGTGCCTTTGGCTCCGCTCTTCCTCCCTTGGTGCTACAGAATGGCAAGAAGCAGCTCTACAGCACGTGCCTTGAGGAGATGTTTGATGCCATGCTTTCTTTGCAGATGCTTCAAGTGGTGTACCAAAAGAGAAGAGCTGCTTGGAGGAGATTTTTCGGTGAGGAGCCAAGATTTTGAAGATGATTTTGGGGGGCAGTGGGGTGAGGGTGTGCAGAGGAGATAAGCGGATTTCCCCGCTTGGGCTGCCCGTTGTGAGTCTAGCATTGGCAAGAGCAGGCCTGTGAGAGGCAGCTGGGTTGAGATGGCCATGGGGATGCGTATCTTTGGGGAAGCCAGTGGGATGCCAGTGCTGATGGTGGTTTGGAGTGGAGCAGCCCTGGCTTTCTAGCTGTTAGAGAGCAGTGTTGCAAGCTGTGCAGGGGCAAAGCAGCCCCTGGAGGCAGGGTGGCTTGTGGAAGGGGACAGAAATGCCAGCTGGTCTCTCTGCCTGCCTAAAAGAGCAGTGTTCCTCCAGAGCAGGGGCAGCAAAGGTGCCAACAGGATCGCTGCTCCTGCTGCTTTGTTACAACTGTGGCCAACGGAATGGCTTGCCATTGCTGAAAAGGGGAGCTGTTGCTTCTCATGCCGGTTCTGCCCTGCCTGAGTCCACTGTGCCTGTGCTCTGGGGCCCCAGGGCTCCTCAGAGTGCCCAGCATATACTGGTCAATGGGCCCGCAGTGTCAGGGAACAAATCTTGCCAAAGCGTGCTGTGTGAGTGAGTTGTCCTGGCTTTGCTTGCCATGCAGGGAGAGCCAAAGGTCTTGAGGGAGGAGAGAAGGCGAGAGCGGAAGGGAGGAAGGAGCATGGGGGAAGTCATAGCAATGATGGGGGGCTGCACCCCTTTCCGGAGTCAGTGGTGTCAGTTGTAAGCTGGGAGGGCCCGGGGAACTCTGGGTGTAGGTCACTGTTGTGTGGGGTAGAAAGAAGGACTGAGCGAGCTCCCTCAGCATGCCTGGGAAGGCTGTGCAACCCACGGCTCCCGCGCGGTGCCTTCGTGCGTGTGGCCTCGTGCTGTGCTAGAACGTGTCTTTAACGTAGGCTGAAGGAGCGGTGTTGGTGATGCTGGTGTGTGCTTTGGTGTCTTCTTTCTCCGTGATCTTGTCTCCAGAGCAGCAAAGCAGTTTCTGGCTAAGACCGAATGGATGCCCAAGGTGCCCAGCAAGACCCACTGGATGCAGGGTGTGGAGTATTCCTGCAGCTGCAAGGCCATTGTGGACTTGGTGCTTGTGCCCTTGGCTCAGCACTACATGGCAGTGGGCAATGACGCCAGGGCCTTTTATTATCTGCTGGAGGGTGCGGCTGCCTACTTGCACGTCTCCGACAACTACCTGGTGAGTTGCCGTGCTTGCCAGAGCCCACTGCCCGTGGAGTCCTCTCAAGTGCCTTGCCCTGAGCAAGCCCATTTCCCCACTGCAACAGGGCCTGCCTGGGGGCCTGCCTTTGTGGGGACTCAGGGATGAATTGGTGGGGGGGAGACCCAGCGTTTGCCTCCTGTTTGCCTCTCCTGCGGCAAGACAGACAGGGCCGTGAAGCAGCCCCTTGGTGCAAGGTGCACCTCCCAGGAGGTGGTGCAAAGGAGTGCTTGTGCGTGTGGTGTGAGAGGCAGCGTGACTGTGCTTGGGTGGGCATCACCAGGGGCAGATGCAGGCCTCCTCAGCAAGATGCTGGAGGCACCTGGGAGTGCTGGGGCTGGGGACAGGCTTGGCAGCGATGCTCAGCTGCTCTCTATGTGCTTCTTCAAAGGCCTTCCAGAACCTGAAGAAAGCAGAAGTGCTGAGGACCTTGGTGGCTAAGAAGAGAAACGCGCTTGCTTGCTTTGAAGAAGCCACTTTGCTGAGCCTCAAAGGAGAGGTAAGGTGACAGGGTGGTTTTGGTGGGCTCCCCCGGTGGGTGGAGTTGAATGCTTTTCTGTGGGGTAGGGTGGGGTGGGGCAGGCTCTCCCTGGCCCACCTAACTGCGACTGCTCTCTGCCTGCTTTCCTGGGGCCCCTTTGCCCCCTGGCCAAAACCAGCTGAGGTCCTTGGCTTGATTCCGCCAGAGACATCCAATTGTTTATGTGCTGAATCGGAGCCCTTTGGGAGCCTTCCCAGTATCCTTGTTCTTAGCGTTCCCAGTAGCTGGGAGGCTCAGGATTCCCAGCTGTGCCTGGGGCTGCTTGATGGACTGGGGATGAGCTTTTGTGCCAAACGGGACTGCCTTGAAAGCCCTTTTGCTGTGCAGGTCTGCTACCATATGGGACAAACGGAGCTGGCGACGACAACGATCAGGAAGGCATTGAGCCTGCTGAAGAGGAAATTCCCCATGACCTCCACTGGCGCCACCTTGCAGCTTGTGCTGGAAAAGTCAGAGCATGCCTCTCGCAAGAAGAACAGAGACTCCTCCGTTCCTCAGGAGGCAGGGTAGGAAGCAGAAGGGAAAACAAGGGCTCTTCTAGGCAGAGGGAAAGCTGCTGAGGGAGCTGGAGGCTAATGGGTGGAGCAGCTGTGGGTTGTATTGGGCAGCTACTGGGGTGTTGGCATGGGAGATGGTGTTGGTGAGAGTAGGGAGGTGTTAGTGGGGAGCAGAGTGTGGGGAGGGGAAGGGAGTGTGCTGGCAGGAGCAGGAGGTGGGCCTGTCGGCGTAAGCGGAGGTGAGCTGTGAGAGGGAGGAAGCTCAGAGGCTGTAGCCAGGCGCAGGCCTCCCGTGCAAGGCCCCTTTTCCTCCCGGTGGCCAGCTTTGCTTGGCCTGCCTACGCTGTAGTGCCAAGACACCGTCTTTAGCAGTCACATTTCCTGGGTGGTGCTCCTTGGTTCTGCCGCTTGTATCGCTGCGGCCGTGCCTGCGTCAGCTGCCCTTCTGCAAGGAGGTGCAGCCGTCTCCTCCATCCCCCTGCTTCCCCCGCCCCGTGGGACTTGGCACAGTGTGCCTAGTGGCTGTGGCCCAGCAGTTTCCCTTGTGTGGCAGGAGGCAGAGGCTCCCCTGGCTGTTCCGGCAAAGCCACTGCCTGTCCTTACTGCGGCAGCTCTTCAGCCTGGAGAGCGCCGCCGGCAGTCGGAGGCTCTCCCGCCTGGCAGCACTCATGAAGGTGAACACGGCCGAGGAGTCCGAGGATGCGAGTCACGTGAGTGCCTTCTCTCTGCAGCAGCAGACCCGCCCTGACACGGCTCCTTTTCCCTGGCCTGGCAAGAGTACCAGCAGGGCCTGCCCCCGGCAAGAAGAGCCCAAAGATGGACGTGTGCCTGCCCTTTTCTGGATGAACTCCCAGAGGGTGTGGGTTGCTGTTGCTTTTGGTAGTCCCTCGCGTTGGATTTGTTTCCTAATTGTGAGCATGGAGGTGGTTCTGGCTTTAAGGCAGCACCACTGTGTGTATTCTGTAGTTTCCTCGTGGCTCTTGATAATGCTGGTGTGCAAGGCCGGGGCCCCCTATCTTGGCACAGCTGCAGTTAGCAGTGGCAGTAGGAAGAAGAGTTGGTTGTATGGGTGGGCGCTGTGAGAGTGGAAGAGAGAAGGTGGCAGCTGGGTTGTGGCCTGTCCCCTCCAGGCCAGGGAATTGCCCTGGAGAGACAGAGTCGTGTGCATTGTCGTGTTTGGACCCTTCTAGGTCCTCTTGTCCTACCTGGAATATGCGCTGTGCTGCCAGAACCTGGGCTGCCGGGAAGAGTGGCTGCAATACGGGCGGGCGGCCGTGCAGCTTAGCGCTGAGGTGCAGCTCTTTGGAGGAGGGGTATTAAACACAGCCAGCTTTGCCCAGGCCCTGTCCCATCTGACCCTCAGCCTGGGAAATCTGCCTCTGTCCGTCGACGTAGGTAGGTACTGCCCCCGCTGCCTGCAAGAAGGCATCTCTGCCGAGAGAGCCGGTGCAAGTCTGCTTGTCCTCTTCCCAGGCTATCGTGCTGAGAGGCTCTGCATGGAGCTGCAGAAGCCTGACCTGGGCTACATGGTTCTCAGGACCCTCTTCACGGCACTCTTTCTGCAGATGAGGTAATCCCGGTGCTGGAGAGAGTCGGGGTTGCGCAGTGTCAGGGGTCAGGGACCTTTGGGTGAGAACAGGCCTGCTGGAGAAAGTGGGACGGAGTTGGGAGGAAGAGCAAAGAAGGGAAAACGAGGGAGAGAGAGGTGCTGGGAAGGGGAGTGGGAAGTGTCTGGAGGTGCTGCCTGGGCTCCCAGCCCGTGGAGAGGCTCCCTGGAGGCTCGTTGTGTTCCTCCCCAGGTACCCAGAATGTGAGGCAGTGCTGCGCAGGCTAGAGAAGCAGGTGTCTGGAGCAGATGAGATCGTTGGGCAGGCATGCTTCTTCTCCTGCTGCTTAGACCTCTTGCTTGATGCTGGTAAGTGCTCAGTGAGGAGGGCCCCCGAGAGCCTGTTTGCTGGGCAGGCAAGGCTGCCCCCCTGGAGCTGTGGGCCAGAGCTGGGGACTTTGTGCAAGGTGTAAACAGGCAGAGCCCTCCCAGCACAAGCAGAAGTGCACCGTCAGTACAAGACTTCTAGAGACTAGAGTAGACAATACAAGAGTTCTGCCAGGTTTCCCTGTCCTCTGGAAACACGGAAACAGTTCCGCTGGCCAAAGCAGTTTTTCTCCTGGTAGAACAATGACCCCAGAGCCCCCAGCAATCCTTATATTTCCTCCACAGAGCTTTCTGCTGTGCGCATTTCTCTCTTCGCCTGCATCCTCGTCATTTTTTTCCCCTTTTGCGTTTCTAACATGGGAGCCAAGAGTAATTTGACAGTGCTTTTAGTTATGCTCTTTCCTAGCTGTGTTTTGAGATTGCCCCTTCTGAAAGCTCTTCTCTACCTCACTGTGCTCTGGCTCCCCAGGAAGCAGGGCTAGCAGCGCTGGCATGTGCCTGAGCAGGAGGCACCTAAGAGCCTGTGCTCTGGGGTCGCTGTCCTTGCTGCTCAGTGGCAGCGTGCCTTTGTGCAGTGCTAGAAAGCTGCAGATTTCTCAAGGGCAAGGCATGGTGTCAGGGGAGCTGGGAGTTTTCTTGTTTCCTTCCTGATGTTCTCTGCCCTTGCATTCAAGGGCAGTTCTGTGCACTTGAACAGCCCTGAGCAGCTAGGGTAGAAGTGCAGCCCTTGCCTGCTTCCTGTGAGGTTTGTTGCTCTGTGAGTGCTTTGCCTGCCAAGAACTTTGCCAGCTGTGCTGGAGCTTTCTGCTGCTCTGAATGCCTGAGGCATGGTGAGGCCAGGGAGGGAGGTGCTGCTTTGCTGCTTCTCTGAGAGACATTTGTATTGCAGGGTGGCAGTATAAGTCCTTTGAAGAGTGCAGGAGGTTCGTGGAGCAGAACGAAGCCAACTGCCTTCTCCAGGCGCAGAGCAGCATCCTGCTTGGACTGTATTCGTCCCTGGCTCTTTGGTAAGTTGGAGACTTGCTTTGAGTGGGGAGAGGCCCAGGCAGTGGCTGTGGCCGGGAAAGGGGGAGCTCTGCATTCATCACATGCCCCCATCCCCATGTCCACCAAGGCAGCTGCTTCTGGAGCACGGTGGTGAAAGGGGCCAGGGGGCCACGCAGGATGAGCAAGCTGGCAAGGAGGCCCAGGTTGTGCTGCTGTGGAGCCCTGCCAGGGAAGGATGCCTTGGCGGCATTCAGCCACAGCCTTCCTTTTCCCCCTGAATGTTGGGGGGGGACTGGTGTGGCTCTCTCTCAGCACAGGAAAGCGATGCAGGCTGAATGGTGCCTAAGTGCAAGAGCTTGGCTCGAGGAGGGCACGAGGGTCTGGAGCAACGCTGTGTTGGTGGGAGAAGGCAGCCATTGTCCCAGTCTCCTGCCTAGCATGGCTTGTGTCTCCTGGGTGCCTGCAAGGGACTGGGTTCCAGTCCTTGCAGTTTCCCTGTGGTCTCGCTCATCACTGTGGGGGAGTGCTGAGTGCCGCTGGCTCACAAACAGACACGCATGCGCACACGTTTATAAGCAGGTCAAGCAAACTGGAGGGAAGGGGAGCGGAGAGGACCCTGTCGGGAGGGACAGCAGTAGATTCCTGCTCAGCTGTGATGTAGCAGGGAGACGAGAACACCAAGTTCACGCGGAGAGAAGGAATTGAGCTACTGCTGCCTGATTACAATACAGTGCTCTCAGGGATGCTTATCAAGAGCAGCTACAACACACTGCGGTTCAGCCCCCCAGCCCCCCAGTATGCCCCCAGTAGCTTCCTTGTCCTAGAGGATGCATTGCCTCTGGAAGCCAGGTTGGGGCTGGAGCCTATGGCCTAGGAGACCTCTTGGTTACTTGCTCATCTCTACAAAATGTGCCTGAGTGTGTGTTTGTCTCTGTTTCCTTTTTTCCTCTGGACAATGTAGGTTTGCAAGGCTTGGGCAGTGGGACAACTTCCAGAAGCCCTTTGAAAAGGCCAAGAGGCTGCTGAAGAGCACTGGCGCCTGCCTTGTGGCCAGCCAAGCGTGCAGCCGGCTCCTGGAGTGCCATAGCCTGGTGCTGAAAAAGGACATGGAGCACGGCTCGTGGAGGGCCCGTGAGAGCTGCCGCAGGGCTCTAAGGGTAAGGGATGTGGAGGAAGGGGAGGGGCATGCTGCAAGGGCCCTCTGGGGAAAGCTGTGTTGCTAGCAGCAGTGGGTTGACCTGTGCAGGTAGAAGCAGCCACGACAGGATGGAGTCAGGGTAGTGCCAGAGGGTAGTGGCTTAGGGATCAACATGGCTAAAGACTCCTGTAACAGAGGTGTCAGCAGGAGGGGGCCGAGAAGGCAGTCAGGTGAAGGCAGTCTTCCTGGGCGTGTGAGAATTCCCTTGTGGGACTGCTTGGCCCAAACAGGAGAGGAGAAGAGCCTTGCTCAGCCATGAGCTAGTGAGCCCTGCTGAAATGCCTGCTCCATAGGAGGTGTTAGGGCTCAGGAGAGATCTGTGTGGTACCTCAGCCTTGCTAGCTGTGCACTCCTCCTTTCTTTGTGGCTGGTTTTCCTCTTTAGGGATTTGGTGCCCTTCTCTGTGCCAAGCCATCGCTGGGCTCTCTGACTTGTCCTGATGTACCTCTCTGTTGTTTTCTCGGCAGCTCGCCAAAGAGGTTTTCTCTCGGTGCTCCACAAGCCCCGTCTTCTACCCCAGAGTCTACCACCTGAAAGCCTACATTTTCCTGATGCTGGGGAATGAAGAGCAGAGCCTGCTGTGCCTCAACCAGGGCCTCCAAGCCTGTGAAGACCATGGCAACCTGCTGGAGAAGACTTGGCTGGAGATGAGCACTGTAAGTTGCTCACCTGTGCCTTTGAGTTGCTTCCCGGGCAGAAGTTGAGCCTGCTGTAGCAGAAGGTGGGCCGCACTGTACTGTGGCAGGCAGCCCCGGACAGAGCCCCCCGAGAGCTTCAGGGGCATGTGCTCAAAGTCCTGTGTGAGCTGGTAGGTGCTCTTAGCCCTGCTCAAGAGGAAGGTAGAGACAGCTGTGATCTCTCTCTGCCAAGTGGGGCTGGACTGGTACGTGAGGAAGCAGTATGCCCTGCAGCTGCTCCTTTGCAGCATCTCTGCTTGGCAGAGTGGTGGTGAAGTGGAATCTTTCCCTGCTCCTTAAGGCAGCTCTGGGAGGCCAGGGTCAACGTGTGCTGAGTCTGAATTGGCCTTGCCTCTCCTTCTGCTCGCTGAGGGGTTTTGGCAGCATGGCTCATTGGCTGATGGATGGAACAAGCTGCTGAGAGAGGCCTTAGTTGCCTTCCCAGGCAGAAGTCATGGCTCTGGAGGTCACGTGCTCTTCTCAGCTCTCACTGTGCCTTTTTTCCCCCTTCCTTTAGGAGTGCTGGTTCACTGGAAAAGGCCCCCAGGGAGATTTGTGGCTGAAGACAGCCCCACATTTTCCACACCTGAACCAAGCAAAGCCAGAGGTCTGTAGCTCCAGGTACCTGCTGAAGCTGCCAGCACTGCAAAGGGAGGATTCTTCTCCAGGAATTAAATTCTGACACTGCTAGTCCAGGCAATTCTTCCTTTCCTTCTTCCTTTAATATACTCAGCATCATTCTTCGGCCCCCTGCTTGTATTCTGCCTCGTTCTCTCCTTTCCCACAACAATGTTTGCACAACCTGAGTCAAACTGAACCAACACCTACACAATTACTAAGGTCAATACTCAAAACAAAAACCAAAAAACAAAACAGTCCGAGCATTCTGAAGAGCTTAGCATTTAGGCTTCCATCAAGTGAGGAATATGATAAATAAGGCACAAAGCGCTCCAGAGAAGGTAAAGCTCTGGGGGGTTGGTTAATTCCTATAGTTCTATAGTAGTTCCCAAGTAGTATCCGTTCTCCTGGGTAGAGGTAAGGCATCGGGCCATTTCAGGCCTGTCTCTGCCCAGCTCTTTGCCAGTTTGGTTCTCCTGTTGGAGTTTCTCCTTGCTGCAGCCCCACGGGATTGGGGGTGGTAGGCACAATGCAACTTCTGTTCTCTCTGCAGGTTTTATGCACAAGGGGATGTCTAGGGTTATACCTTTGTGATGAGTTAGTAGAGCAAAATGCATGTCCTTGGTGGAACTCATGTCTGTTTCTTAAGAAGACACAGATGTTAGGTCCTTGGCAGAGAGAACATTTTAAAATAAAGACATAGTTTACAGCCACCAAAGCAGGGAAGTTGGTAAGAGTATTATGTACTCTTGTCCCTGATAATGAAATGGTAGGTGGTGTTATTTATTTTTTTTTTAAAGTAACATTCTCTGGATAAAGGCATCCTGTATAAACTCCCTGTAAGCTGCCACAGGGCCCTCCCTTAATTGGGGAGTACCTTGCTGCCACAGTAGTCCATGATTAATAAAGAAATAGAAGTGAAGCATCCCACATACATGATTGCAGACCCATTAGAAGCCAAAGGACAAATTTCCTGTTCCCAGCCGGTTGAATTAAGATGCCCCCTCGGTCACGGGGGAATCGCAGTGCGGGCATCCACTTCTCACTGGGTAGAATCTTGGGGGAAGTCCCACTGCCCAGAGCAGGGTCCACACCTTGGGGGGTGTCATTAATCTTTCATAGTTCGCACTGTTGTTCTCCCCAGAAGTCACAGCTTAAACCAATTGCAAGCCCAATCATCTGTTGATCCAGTCAGGATTCAGTCTTGCCTACAACTGCCTTGGTTTCTTTTCCATCACTCAGTTCCCCACTGTGCTACCAGCAGTGAGAGTTTCTGCAGTGCCATCTCATCTCTCATCACTCCATTCCGTCACAGCCCTGCAGTGTGGTGCCTCAAGCCGTAGGCGCCCCAGAGCTTGCCCACTGGTGGGAGGCACCAGCGCATGCTGCTGGGATCGGGGCTGTGCTATCCAGGAGGCCCACTCTTGCCTGCAAGCTGTGACACCTGCTGACTCATCAGCTCCCAAACTGTTGCCACAGGTCTTGAGTAGTAGAAGAAATCCTCAGTGTCCACTGCAGAGAGAATCAGGAAATGCTGTGAAGACAGGCAAAATCAAACAGCTGTGAGAGGGGGCAGGGGGCTCCAGCAGAGAAGGGGCCAAAGTCCTTTGTGTCTGTGCTGTTGACCTTGGAGTGAATTTGCAGGAGCAGCAGGTGGGGGCCCTGGGGGTGGCACCTGCTGAAATTGTCTGTCTGCAGCCACATTGTGTCGTCCTATTCCTGCACGCTGCAGAGCTCCACAGCAACTCAGGAGGTGCAAGCCTTCAGGAGAGACAAGAAGTCAAGTTCCTGCTGCTTGTGCCTAAGAAACCGCAGAAGGTTTCTTAGGAAGGCAGGGATGAAGCTCACACTTGTGGCCATAGTCACTTCGCATGGGACGTGCTCCAGGACGTAAATCCTGGCGTTAGGCACATCTTTGGTGAACTGCCTTGGTCTCATGTCCCTGTGAAAGAGATGCCAGAGTCCTGCTGCCTTTCCCTAGAGGCAAAGAGTATGGTTTTGGGGCCTCAGTCCTACCACCAGCTGCGAGTGGCTTCAGGACCCCATGCATGTGTGCGTGTGACGGTCCTCGGTGGCAGTGCTGCTGCCTCCGGGCTACAGGATCTTTTGCAAGCCCAGCCTTGGTGAGGGTCTGGCCCAGGTTAGTCCCTCTCTCACTACGGATACAGAGACACTAACTCTGCACCGGGAAGAAGAGAACAAACTCTGAACTGTGACTGCCCTAAGACTACTGTAACCACCTACACACTGAGGCTACTGTAACTGTTGTCCCAAAATCTGGGTTCTGCTACCCGGTGTGCAAGCAACCAATAGACACACAGGGTCGAGATATTTGTTTATTTCATTTCTGCACAGAGATGGGGGCTAGGTGGTAAATCCACAAAGCTAGCACACCTTCTCCCCCTCTCATCATTGATTTATACACACTTTCCAGGGAGTATTTTATACAAATATTTCTATTGGTTACAGTTTCATTACCTCAGGTAATTGCTCTGCGCTTGCGCTTTTACATTCTTGTTAATTAGCATAGGAAGCAAAGAAGAGGCGGTAACATCATTATTATCTCATTTCCATCTCATTATTCATTTAGGGGTGTGAAATTTAATATGTTAATAAGCCTTAATGAGCCTACAGTCACTCCTGGGTTATTCTGCTGTTTTTGTCTTACCTACCCCTCGTATTCTTCAAAGCGCTGTGGTTTCATCAAGGTTCTTTAGCCGGAGCTGGTTATCCTTTGCAGTACTGTTTTTCTCTCCCCCTTGTCCTTGAGTCTTGTTGACTCTTTGCAAGGTTTTTCTCACAGTATTTCTCTAACATCCTGAGATCCTCATTAGTCCAGTCCCTGTTTGTATCATCTAGTGGGGTGGGAAGAGGTTCAGTGGGAGGAGAGCAAGAAGTGTTTGAGACATGTTTCCCTTTAAGTGCCATGCTGTATGTGCTAGAGACAGGTGGCTGTGCTGGACACCCCGGGCGTCTGACATGGACCTGCCAGCCCATTTCTGTGTCATTAAATGAAGTATCTGCCCTGAACTGGCAGACAGCTGTTTGTAACATTGGACTCTGCGTGTGTCTCAGCCTCACAGTGAGTGGAGCTCTAATTGTAGCAGGCATCTAGTGTCATTTCAGATGGCCACAGAAATTCCTCACCTGGCCCCATACAATGCTGCAGGAGAATGCGGGTCTCCCAGTTGCTGCAGCAAAACAAGTGGTCATTGGTACATGCCTTGCACCAACTTTCTCTCTTCAACTGTCACCAAGTGTTTGTGTATGAGCAACTGGTTCCCACCCTCCATCTTCACTGATTGCAAAGGGAGCGCAGACAAGGAGCTCTCATGCAGATACCTGCCGATTAGGGGGAGGCATGGGAGGAGGCGTAGGAAGATTTTCCAAATCAGAAACTGGCTACACTGCTGGTGTTGGCAACAGGGTTTTGGATTCTATGGCCATGGAACATGGTTTGAAGACCAACAGCTGGTGGGGAGATATGATATTCACTTCATCAAGCAGGGCACATTTGCCTTTGCAAATAGGTTGGCCAGTCTAGTAAAGAGGGCTTTATACTAGCTAGAAGGGAGGAGGGGCTTGTCATACAGACAGAGTAGACAGCAAAATACAAGTTGGGTTGGGGGGCCTCCAATGGGTAAATGCAGCTGGGGATGTGCGTTTGAGACATGGCTATGGGTGACCCCCATACACCCTTCATGGGAAACCTGCAGGCATGACCACCTCTCTGAAATGCCTGTACACCAACAGACGCAGCATGTGGAACAAACAGGAGGAGCTGGAGATCTGTGTGCGAACGCAGGGCCATGATCTCATTGCAATCACAGAGACATAGTGGGAAAGCTGACATGACTGAAATGCTGTCATGGATGGCTACGTGATTTTTAGGAGAGACAGGCCAGAAAGATGATGTGGTGGAATTGTTCTTTATGTGAGAGAGCAACTGGAAGGCATCGGGCTCTGCCTAGGGTTAGAGGAGGAGCCAGTTGAGAGCTTATGGGTAAAGATCAAAGGTCAGGCTAACATGGGGGACACTGTTGTGGGTTTCTACTACAGGCCACCTGATCAGGAAGAGGAAGCTGATGAGGCCTTCTATAAACAGCTTGAAGTAGCCTGAAGATCACAGGCCCTGGTTCTCATGGGAGACTTCAACCACCCTGACATCTGTTGGAAGGACAACACAGCAAGGCACAAACAGTCCAGGAGGCTCCTGCAATGCACTGATGATAACTTCTTGCCACAAATGGTGGAAGAACCTATGAGGAAGGGTGTCCTGCTGGATCTTGTACTAACCAACAGAGGAAATTGGTTAGAGATGTGAAGGTTGGAGTACAGCCTTGGCTGCAGTGACCCTGAGATGGTGGAGTTCAGGATCCTGCAGGAAAGAAGTAAGGCAACAAGCAGGACTGGAGCCCTGGACTTCAGGAGAGCGGACTTTGGGCTGTTCAGAGACCTAATTGGTGGAGTCTCATGGGTTAAGGCCCCAGAAAGAAGAGGGGGGGTGGTCCAGGAGAGCTGGCTAGTATTCAAGCATCACTTCCTCCAAGCTCAGGAAGGGTGCATCCCAAGGAGAAAGAAGTCCAGCAAAGGGGGCAGGAGACCTGCATGGGTGAGTTAGGAGCTCCCAACAAAACTCCAACAGAAGAAGAAAGTACACAGAATGTGGAAGAGGGGACAGGCTACTTGGGAGAATTATAGGAATGATGCCAGAGTATGTAGAGATGCTGCGAGGAAGACTAAGGCCCAGCTGGAATTAAGTCTGGCAACGGATATCAAGGACTACAGGAAGGGCTTCTTCAGATACATCAGCAGCAAGAGGAGGACGAGGGAAAATGTGGGCCCACTACTGAATGGGGTGGGGGCCCTGGTGATAAGGGATACAGAGAAGGCAGAATTACTGAATGCCTTCTGTGCTTCAGTCTTCACAGCTAAGGGCAGCCCTCAAGAATCCTTCAGCCTGGATGTAAGGGAGAAAGTCTGGAGAAGGGAAGACTTTCCCTTGGTTGAGGAGGATAGGATTAGAGACCTTCTGGGCAGGCTTGACATCCACAAATGCATGGGCCCGGATGGGATGCACCCATGGGTACTGAGGGAGCTGGCGGAAGTTGTTGCCAGGATGCTCCCCATCATCTTTGAAAGGTCCTGGAGAAGTGGAGAGGTGCCTGAGGACTGGAAGAAAGCCAATGTCACCCCAGTCTTCAGGAAGGGCAAGAAGGAGGACCAGGTAACTACAGGCCTATCAGTCTCACCTCCATCCCTGGAAAGGTGATGGGAGAGCTCATTCTGGGTGTCATCTCCAGACATATGGAGGAAAAGAAGGTGATCAGGAGTAGCCAGCATGGATTCACCAAGGGGAAATCCTGCTTAACCAATCTGATAGCCTTCTATGATGGAATGACTGGCTGGGGAGATGAGGGGAGAGCAGTGGATGTTGTGAACCTTGACTTCAGCAAGGCTTTTGACACTGTCTCCCATAACATCCTCCTGGATAAGCTCAGGACATGTGGGTTAGAGAAGCGGACAGCGAGGTGGATTGATAACTGGCTACAGAGGCACATGTTGGCTGGCCACCCTCCATGATGCATCGGGGCAGGGGGGGTGCAGCATGTCACAGTGGCTTCATCCTCTGTGGTGGAAATGAGGGTGTCCCCAGTGCTGTGCTGCTCTGACAGGGAGCAGGTGTCTGGAGAGAGAAGGGCTTTGCATAGGGAGCCCTGCCAAGATGGGGAGGAAAGAGTTAGACAGGGGCATTTGTGCTGGGGCAGTGGCAGTGGGCACGGGAGGCAGCGTTAGGCAGTGTTCGAGAGCAGAGCAGCAGGCACAGGCCCTCGATGAGCAAGGGAGGCACTGCAGGAAGTGGTCTCAGCACCAAGGCAGGACAGAGGAGGTGCAAAGCAAGGTCAGCAAGTAAGGCCAGAGGAAGGCCAGCAAGAGCTCTGCGTACCAAATGGAGGTACAGCTGCTGACTGCTTCCATCAGTGGGTTTCCTGAGGTGCAGGCTCCACTGCCCCCGGATGTCCTGCAATAACTTCCTGCTCGATAGCCGTCGATAGCCCTGCTGCCCACGCAGGGGTGTGTTTTTGGCCAAGGATGGCCTCCAGGGAGCCTGCAGAGAGCCCTTGGCTGCAGCCAGCTGTGAACCCTGGCAGACTGGCAGGGGCCCGGGAGCCTCTGCCTCTTCTGCTGCCTTTGGGCGTTGTGACTGCATTGTTGGGTGACAGCACGGTGGCATCAGGAACCTGGGGCCACACCGCAGCCTCTCCTGCCAGGGGTCTGCTGGCCCAGCACCAGCGGGAGGTACAAGGCCCCTGGGGTGACAGCCCTCATGCAGCCCCTGTCACCAGGATGCCAGGGCAGCTGAGTCTCTCCTTGCGTGGCTGTGCATCTCATGTGGGTGGCTGGGAAAGCCTGCTGGGCTCCTTCCTCTGTGTTCCTGTGCACCAGGGTGGCCCTGACGCCACAGAAAGGGCAGGAGTCCAGCCACATCCTGGCATGGTGAAGTGGCTTCTCCCACAGCTCCACAAGCAGCCACGTAGAGGAGCAGAGCTGGATAGTGTACCAGCAGCTGGGCAGGGGGGATCTCTTGACAGAGGTGGGTGTGGTGGAGGTGAGGTGCAAGCTAAGTTCTTCCAGGCACCCGAGCATGGTCTTAGGTGCCATGGGTGCAGGTTCCTCTGCCTACCTGCCTGCCTCACAGCAGCAGTGCCAGGGCCCGAGCCAGTACGGTTCTCTGTCTTCAGGACAGAAGAGCAGCAAGTCCAGGAAAGCAGTGCTTTCCTAAACACATGTTCCCGTTGGGCTCAACCTCATGAAGGTCGCACAGTGGCTACTGTGGCTGTCAGCACAATACTGTGCACTGAGATTGCTGCTGCCAGGCCTCCCAGCTGCTGGTGTATGTGGTTTGAATTGCTGGTGCATAGGATTCTCCAAAATATCGGGACCTAAGCCACATCTCTGCAGTAGACTCATGAAGCAAGCACCTTCTGACTGACCAGCTACCATCAAGTCTATTGAAGACAGTCAACTCATGGAGCTAGGACGTGCTTACAGGTGTGCTCACAGGTGTGCTTAGCTGTCTGGGTGAGGTGGAACTCAAGTCAGCTTTCATATTCAACTCTCTGACATTGATGTAGGTGACCAGAGATTGAGAAGCTTCTGCCCCAGCCAAGCTGGCCAAGCACACGAGGGGATTTATTTATTGTTAATGGATAAAGCCTTTTGTGAACAACATTGTCCTGGCTTCTCTCCTCCACCTCTCTTAACAGTGTCAATGAAAGGAAATGGCAGTGAGCAAGGCTCTGGAAGCACAGAAGATTGAACCCTTTCTGGAGCTGGAGCCTGTAGGAAAGTTCTGATTTTCCAAGCATCGTGGGCAGTGCTGGGAGTGGTTGGCAGAGGTAGCATTTCCTGCAGTCAGCCTCTCTACTAAAGCTAGCACTCAGCCCCCTCACGGCTCAGCAGGAGGTTCCTGGGGCCTTGCACGTGCACCACTGCCTTCTTGTGTGCATGCCACCGTGTTAGGCAGCTAGTTGCACAAGTCACCAAGAGCTGGCCAAGACCTCCTTTGGGCATGCCTGGTCTTTTTGGAGGAGACTCATCTGGATATGTGCGGGCCCATTTTGTCATTGTAGCTCTGCTATTGTCCTAGCGCAGCAAGGGCCTGCTTCTCCCTCCGAGACTGGGAGGTGGGAGCCAAAGACAGTCACATGACTGACATGGGGGAGAGATCAGCAGCCAGGGCCCAACCCACAGTACCCACCTGAGGTGAGCGAGGCCAGCCCAGAGACGAAAGTCAGGTTCAAGCACGCATCCAGATCATCTGTCATGTTCATGGTGATGGGACAGGCAGTGAGACCCAGAGTACCTTTTCTGGTACCTCACCACCTGGCCTGTAGTGCCTAATCGCCTCACCTAGCCCCTGCCCAGCCCAGGCTGTGCCCCATGCAGGCTTCAGCAGACACCATGCTCTGGGACCTGTCGGGGGCCTCATGCGGAACAGAAGCCATGCAAGGCTGGCCTTTTCCCCTCCATCAGGTTATGGAGACATGCAAAAGGATGGAGCTGGTCACGGACCACCCCACAGGTGGGGTGTGCTGTCAACCCTGGAAGGGCTAGTCTGGAAGAATGACCATGGGGAAACTTCCCCACTGTGTGCATATGTAGGGAGAAGATCTGTGGGAGATCTGGCAGTGAGTCCGGGGACTGGCAGAGTGCGTGATCGCAGCCCCAGAGTGTGTTCTCTGCACACTGACCAAACTCCTGCCAAGGTCAGACATGCATATTCCATCTTGTCAACAATGTCGAGCTGCTTCACAGCCAGTGGCTGCTCAAGCTGAGCACAGCTGAGATAAGGAAAGAGTTCTGGCAGATTTAAGGGGTCCCTAGGGTACAATGAGTTAAATGTCACCTGGGTTTCTGATTCACACTTCCAGCAGCCTCCCATCAGGAACCCTCCCAGGCACTTTCTGGGACTCCCCAAGCAGTTTGGAGTGTATGTCTTCTATTAAATCTATCCTGATTAAGCTCCCCTGATCCTTGAGTACCCACTCTATGCTCGTATCTGACCCTCCTTTTTCTGCCTTGTGGTCACAGCACGCAGCACAGGGAACAACCTGAGCTCTTCTCCTCTGCACTCGCCATGTCTTGGTGTCTTTCCCAGGAGCCCTGCATTTGCCCTGCAAGCACACGCCTCTGTGCTCCCACACTGCCATTCATGTGCAGCAGCTGCCTGCTGGCATTTTCACTCACTCAGGCCCTGTACTGCCCAGCCCAGCTCCTCCCCATCTGTCCCCACCTCCTCTGCTCTCTCTCCAGCCCACCCAGCAGAGCAGCTCAAGATGAGGATGACCCACTGCAGTGCCCACTCTAGGGAGCTGGAGAGCTCTGGATATGCCCGGCAGCCCAGGCACTCTGAAGAGCACAGCAGCTCCTGGGGGGCAGAGAGGTGTGTCAGCCTCCCCATCAGCTCCAGGACTGTGGTCTACTGTGGTCTAGCAGTGGCACAAGGAAATGGAGGCCAATCATTCCACTGATCCCATGTCCAGGAAATCCTTAACCTGGCTGCCTTCAGCCCTTCTGGCCAGCCCCTCTCCCCAGGACAGCATGAGAGTGCAGGCCCCAGGGCTCCTCAGGCAGCTCCAGTGACACAGCAGCCTGCCCTGAATTGACACACATAGCAACAGGTTTTCATTTATTTCTCCACACAAGCACGTGATTGCTCCTTTGCTCTTCTCTGCAGGCATCCTTGCTCTGTGGAGAGCCTTTCCCCAGATCAGTGGGTGCATACTGGCCCAGTCAGCCATTCTTGCACCCCTTCCTTGGGCTCCATGCAGGACCCTGGTCTGGTGGTGCTGCTCTGCAGGGCAAGAGGACTGTGGGGTCCCAGGGTGACTCCACCTCGGCGATGCTGATCAGGGCAGAGGCTGCTGGGTGAGCATCACTGCATCTGACAACCTTCCACCTAGAATCTCCAGCTGTGGCCATGAAGGATGGATGGAGCAATCACAGGGCATTGTACATTGCTCAGGATGTGTTCAGAGGTGTCATTAGACCCAGCCCACTCCCTCTCCTCAGGGACATGTGGGGCATTCCTTGCTTTGGCCCTTTACATTTGCTTTTCTCTCCTTGGTTTTGAGAATCTCCACTCACTGCCCATCCCAGGCACACGCTGCCCCTGGAGATGCCCTGTGCTCTCTGGGTGGCTCCATATTCCCTTCCAGAAGGATGGCCATCTGTCACTAGCCCTCCAATATGTGGGACAGTCCCCAGCAAACACTTCTTGACCACTCACCCTCTCCAGGGACCCTGGGAACTCGCAAGTGACAGCTAAATCCAGCCCTCATTCCCACACACATCACCCAAAAGAGATGATGCCCCTTAGCCCACGGAAAAGATAAGCACAACAACAGGGCCTTTTTGGGTGTAATTCCCTGAGCACATTCTTGGCTCCAGCTCTGGAAAAAGACCCCATCATTCAGGCACAGTACTTAGAAGACTCTCTTTTATTACAGAGATGCTACTTGGGAGGCCAGCTCTGACACAGTGATAGGCAGATTTACAGAAGGCCTCTGTGAGAAAGACAAGGTTTCTGCCTCCAGAAATGTGGGAGGAATTCAGACATCTCTGCACAAACATGATTATCACAGACAGAACTCCCAAAGCACAAGAGCTGTGGAGATGAACTGGGAATCAGTTGTGAGGAGAGATGGTGGCAGGTTTAGTTCAGTTGGTTAGAGTGTGGTGCTGGTAACGCCAAGGTCGTGGGTTCAATCCCTATACAGGGCTATGCTGAGGGCTAGACTGGATGATCTCCAGAGGTCCCTTCCAACCTTACCATTCTATGATTACTGCTGAAGTAGTACCATGTGAATGAGTTTCCTCACTGCCTCCTGAAGCTCCTTGTTCCTCATGCTGTAGATGAGAGGGTTCACTGTTGGAGAAACCACTGAGTACAGAACAGCCACCGCCAAATCTAGAACTGGGGAGGAGATGGAGGAGGGCCTTAGGTAGGCAAAGATGACAGTGCTGACAAACAGGGAGACCACAGCCAGGTGTGGGAGGCACATGGAAAAGGTTTTGCCCCGGCCCTGCTCGGAGGGGATCCTCAGCACAGCAGTGAAGATCTGCACATACGATAGCACAATGAAAACAAAGCACCCAAAGATTAAGCAGGCAGTAACCACAATAAGCCCAACTTCCCTGAGGTAGGATTCTGCGCAGGAAAGCTTGAGGATCTGGGGGATTTCACAGAAGAACTGGTCCACTGTGTTGCCTTGGCAGAGTGGTAGTGAAAATGTGTTAGCAGTGTGCAGGAGAGCATTGAGAAACCCACTGGCCCAAGCAGCTGCTGCCATTTTGACACAAGCTCTGCTGTCCATGAGGATCCCGTAGTGCAGGGGTTGGCAGATGGCAACGTAGCGGTCATAGGCCATGACAGTGAGGAGAGAATACTCTGCGGAAAGTAAGAAGACAACCAGGAAGACCTGGGCAGCACATCCTGAGTAGGAAATGGACCTGGTGTTCCACAGGGAATTGGCCATGGATTTGGGGACAGAGGTGGAAATGGAGCCAAGGTCGAGGACGGCGAGATTAAGGAGAAAGAAGTACATGGGGGTGTGGAGGTGGTGGTCACAGGCTATGGCTGTGATGATGAGGCCGTTGCCCAGGAGGGCAGCCAGGCAGATGCCCAGGAAGAAGGAGAAGTGCAAGAGCTGCAGCTCCTGCGTGTCCGCAAATGCCAGGAGGAGGAACTCGTTGAGGGAGCTGCTGTTGTGCATTTGCTTCCTCTGAGCATTGGAGACTCCAAGGAAAAACAGACAAACAGAATTTAGGACAGACTTCTCTGAGCAAAGCTTTCTCATAAAACCTCCCAAACACAAACACACATTACCTTTTCCCATCTCAGCAGCACCATCACTCAGCTCTGGTTGATTTTGCTGTGAAAAGAAGTGGCCTCTGCCCGTGGGTTCTCAAGGAATCAGTCCTGACCTACAGCACTGCATACATGGGAACAAATGTGACTAAGATTTATATACCCAGGTCTGGTCAGATTTAATTCACTGATAATTTTGAAGGGATTTCAGCAACTTCACTCCCAGGTCTAAACAATATGGGTTCATGAATAGTTTTAAGGCTTTTCTGATTTCCTTCTGTTGACCCTGTGACACCAGAGGAAGCTTCATGGAGATAGAAATCCCCAACATTACTACTGCACTCAGAGTGACCAGCTGTGATTCTAGAGGGGGGAAAACACTCGCTCTGGTGTTAGTGCAGAGGGAGGAGCACTGGCCTGTCCACCTGCCTTATTCTCAGATGCGCTGTGCTCCCCTCTCCGAGGTGAAGCACAGTTGCAAAAAGTTTCTATTTCATGTCACCAAAAAAGAAATGGCACTGCGGAGAGCAGAGAAATCCACTTCCAAAGTGCCCATCAGCACTCCTTAGGAGGGAATGTGGGGGGGGGGGGGGGGTCCCAGCCCTCCCCTTCTGGCCACCAACACATTGGGCTCCTTCCAGCTGCCTACAGCCAGCCTCCCAGCAGCATTTCCATGTTCTCAGTATCTAGGTGACTTCTTCCTGGGGCAGCTGGGTTACACCCAGCTGCAAAGAGAGAGCTGTGCCCTTCTGGAGGGCAGCATGCAGCCCAGCCAGACACCCCAGGGAAATGGCTGAATGTCTTAAGGATGCTGAGGGTGTTCGGAAGAGAGAGTTGGCTCATTCCTGGGCAACTGCATTGTCCAGAGCCCCACAGGTTAGAGGGAGATTTGGGTACCTCATTGTCAAAGACACGTCTGCATGGTAGGACCACATGGCTGGTGTCAGCCATGCATCAACCCCCTCCCGCCTCCCCCTCCCCCCCCCCCCGCCATGCTTAGAGAGCCCAAGGGGAAGGACAAGGGCAGAATGGGCAGGTAGGAAATGGAACAATGTCATGATATTTGTGCCAAGGGAGGCAGGGACAGGGAGGGATAGAGACACACTCAGGAGTGTTTCCTGTCCTCAGTGTCTGGCTGCTGAGGAAATGACTCATGCCCTGGACTCCACAACCTTGAGAGAAGAGGGCTGTATTGGGTGGGAGAGGAGAGGAGTCACTGGAGTTGATAGTTTCCTCTCAAAGTTTGGCAATGACATCCCTCTCAGTGTCACTGTCCTGGAGCCTCAGTACTCTTTTAAACCTGACACATTCAGTCCCATTTCACCCCACCCAAACAGAAAATAACTGAAAGCACCAACTCATGAAAGCACCTTCTCTTTCAGCTCTCCCCTGCCTTGGCATTCCTGGTGAAAGGTCACCTCTGGATATGTCCCCCAGCCCTGACACATGCAGCAGCCTCTCCATGGGACAAAGTACCTGCCCTGCCAGGGGTCCCTCCTTCCACCCAGAGCTTTCACCTTGCAGCATTGTGTGGAGCTCCCCAGGCAGGCTGAGTGCTGACCCTCTCAGGCAGCAGAATCACTGCCCCAGGCACACAGCACCCTGGAGCGCATAGAGTCTGCTCTGGAGTAGTCCATGACCACCTGAGTGCACAACCAGGCTTCACACCCCTACAGCCATCCCTCCAAGAAAGGAGCAGGATGACATGTCCCTCTAATCATGTGGCAGGGAATCTTTGCTCTGAAGTTTCTCCTGATCCTCCACATTCATGGGATGGGATGGGCTTAGAAGACTCCTCCAGGAAACACAGCAGCATTGCCCTGGAGCCAGAGACTTACCATGCAAAAGGCTGTGAAGATTTCCTCCAGAAGGAGCTCTCCTCTGGCCTCTCACTCCACACTGCCTTTCACTTCTGTCTTCTCTCATCTCATCTCCTCAGCAGCAGCAGGCAGTGCCCAGAGTCCTGCTGCTCTTTGCAGAGGAGCTGCCTTGGGACACAGCCATCTCTCAGCAGTGCTGCCAGGTTGCCATGAGCAACCTCTGTCCCCAAAACTGGCCTCAGCTCAGGAGCACAGGAACAGCTGAAGGAAGCAGTTGTTCTGTCCCTTGTGCTCCCTCCTCCTGGGAGATGTTCCCTCAAGCAGACTAAAATAGTCACCTGTTTTCCCTTTCCAAAGAGTGCAGAGACACTGATTCCAACATTGCCATTTATTTCATCAGAGGATGGCTGTCTATGATAAGTGGAAATGTCCTCATCTGCAAGCTCCTAGTCCCATCTCCTAACTAGGCACGACACCCAGACAGGGACAAGAAGAGAGTTCACTGACACATGGTTCAGTCAATCTCGGCATCACATCCTGGTTTAGAAGACCCTGGGTTGCATTTAGATTCAGATCCCCCTATCCCCACTGTGAACTCCACAAGCACACAGGAGGTAGGATTCCCCCTGCCAAAACTGAAGGGAGCACAGCACAGAGGTCTGCATGCGAGCTCCTTGTCTAAGCTCCCGTTCTAATCACTGGAGATGGAGGCTGGGAGTCAGTTGCTCACACACAAAGACTCGATGACAGTAGAAGAGACATCGGTTATCCCAGGCACGTACCAGTGTCTGCTTGCTCTGATGGAGTGACTGGGAACCCTGAATCCTCCTAGAACATCAGGTGGGGGCCAGGTGGTGAATTTATTGGTTATCTGAAATGATACAATGAAGCTGAGGCAAATGAAAATTCCCGTGTTACAAACAGCAGTTCTAGTCCAGTTCAGACACGTGATTTAATGACACAGAAATAAGCTGGCAGGGCTATTTCAAATTGCAGGGGTGTCCAGCACAACCACCTGTCTCTAGCAGATCCACCCTGGGACCTAAAGGAAAACCATGCCCCTTTGGAGTGATTGCTGGGCAAGTGCCCCAGGGCATCTCAGGTTTCCTATATGTGCCCAAACAAATGAATAGCAACACTGGGGACTGGGCTAATGAGGACCTAAGAGTGGAGGTATCACAGGTTGCCCAGGCTCTCAGACTTCTTCAGTGACATTTTGTCCTGCATGGAGATTGGTTCATACATTTCACCAGCCCCTAGGTGTCACACAGTCAGCTTGGGAAGCCAACCCCACTCCTGCGATTCCTGCATGGCCCAGCTGTGTTTCTCCCTGGCCTTGGGCACTGCAGGGTTTGCTCTCTTAATGGGAACCTCCTTTCACCATTACATTACCACCTGATATCCATGCCAGTAAGCCACCACTTGCACTCAAAGCCTTTGCATACATAAGGTCTTTGGTAACACGTGACAAATCTTTGGTCACCACTACAACGAGGTGCTGAAGCCAGAATGTATGCAAACACACACAGCCTGGGGTGCAGGCAGGAGCAATGTACAAGCTGTCACAAGATCATCACCTGGCTGGAATAACAGAGATGTGGTGGGATCGCTCGCCTGACTGGAGTCCTTCAATGGCAGGTACAAGTTCTTCAGGAGGGACCATCGCAGAAGATGAGGAGGGGGATGCCCTACGTGTGAAGGGATAGCTTGGATGTAGGGAGCTCTTCCATGGGATGGACCAAGAGAGGCAGCTCTGCAGGGCAGAAGAGCTCAGGAAAACCAGCAGATCATTAAGGGACACATCTGTCAAGAACAAGAATGCTCCATAACGAACAGTTTGTAAAATTGGTGGACATCTCTGGACTCTGGTTTGGCTAAAAAGCGAGCTCACACACGAGCTCCAGGGGTATAAGGCAGCATATGGAAAGGGGAAGAAGGCAGAGGCTGCAAAGGAGGAATTTGGAAACAATGTCCAGCAAAGTCGGCATGGCACTAAGACAGTCAAAGCTCCTCTGGGACAGACACCTGCAGGGGACTTGAAGGACAGAAAGAAGAGCTGCTACTGCTGCAATCATAGCAAAAAAAATATATATATATATAAAAGGAAATGTTGGCCCACTGCTGAATGGGGCAGAGATTTCCAGTAAAAGCAGATGTAGATTGGTCTACGGAAGTCAGGTCCTTCCTGGCTTCAGCCTTCACCAGCAAGACCTTCTGAGCTGTTGTGCCCAGAGTCAGGACTCCTGAGGAGAAAACCAACGAACAGGGCCTAAGTCTCTAGAACTCAGCCTACAGAGACCTATGGCATTGGAAAGCTGGCATCCATGGACAGGGAGAGAGTCGACTGCGAGGACAGCAAGGCTGTTCTCCAGCATCTTGTAAAGATTGTGGCGATCAGGGAAGGTCCTAATGAGTAGAGAAAGGAATGTGTTGTGCTCATCTTCAAAAAATGGCCACAAGGACAAACCAGGGAGAACAGGCCTTTCAAACTCACTCTGGAGAAGAGTGTGTCATAGAGCCAGCCTCTCCAATTACATGTCTAGGCAGGAGAAGAAGGTGCCTGCGAAGAGTCAGCATGGGTTTACTGAAGGTAAATCATTCCTGACCAACCTGATTGCCTTCTGTGATAAAAGACTTGTACATGTGGAGAAGAGGAGAGTAGTGGATATCCAGAAGACATTCAGATGGGCAAAAGGCTGGTTGGATGATCAAGCTCCGAGCATTTTCAGGAGTGAGTCATGCTTTGTACAGTTGGGGTCTGCAGGGATATAACCTGCATCCTTCCCTGTTTAAAAGCCTTATCAGTGGGGCAGAACAACACTGCATCAGGACAGGCAGAGCCCTCACTGGCAGAGGACTGATCCTGAGAAGGGCCTGGATGTTACAAAGGATGCCATAGGAGCCTGTGGTGCATGCTCACCACAAACGAGGCCAGCTATACACAAGACTGCGTTAGGAAGAGCATGGCCTCCCAGAGAAGGGCGGGTCTTATCCTGCTCGATTCAGCACTAGTGTGGCCACGTCTGGAACAGTGTGTCTCAGTGAGGGCTTCCCAGGGCTGGGAGAATGGGTACTAACTGGCGATGGTCCAGAGGAGGTCTATCCAGATAGGACTGGGGTCCTCAAGCACATGGCCTTTATGGAGAGGCTGAGGTCCTGGGCTAATTTAGCCTGTTGAGGTAGAGGCTAAGGTCAGTAGAGTACTGTACTGACCTTAGTATACCTCTTGTGACTGGAATGTCACCATAGACAGCTACGTGCTTTTTAGGAAAGGCAGGTCAGGAAGGCGAGGTGGTGGAGTTGCTCTTTATATGAGGGAGCAACGGGAATGTATAGGGGTGGAGGAGGATGAGGTCAAGAGCTTATGGGTGAGGATTAAATGGCAGGCTAACATGGAGGGCACTGTTATGGGTGTTTACTGTATAGCCACTTGATCAGGAAGAGGAAGTCGATGAGGCTTTCTACAGACAACTGGAAGTAGCTTCCTGATCGCAGGCCCTGGTTCTCCTGGGGGACTTCAACCACCCTGACATGTGCTGGAAGGACAACACAGAGAGGCAGAAACAGTCCAGGAGGCCTCTGCAGATCATCAATGATCACTTCTTCTCAGTGGCTCCTCCACCACCCGTGTCAAGGAGTGTCCTGCTGGACCTTGTCCTAACCAACAAAGAAGAATTGGTTGGAGACATGACGGTTGGGGGCAGCATTGGCTGCAGTGACCATGAGATGGTGGAGTTCAGGATCCTGCATGGAAGAAGTAAGGTAAGAAGCAGGATTGGAACCCTGGACTTCAGGAGAGCAGACTTTTTCTCTTCAGAGACCTAATTGGAGGAATCCCAGAGGTTAGTGCTCTAGAAGGAAGGGGAGTCCAAGAGAGCTGGCTAGTATTCAAGCATCCCTTCCTCCAAGCCCAAGAGCGGTGCATCCCAAGGAGAAAGTAGGCCAGCAAAGGAGGCAGGAGACCTGCATGGATGGGCAAGGAGCTCCTGGCAATACTCAAACAGAACAAGACAGTACACAGAGTGCGGAAAATAAGGACAAGCCACCTGGCAGGAATATAGGAACGTCATCATAGTATGCAGGGATGTGACGAGGAAGGCTAAGGCCAATTTGGAATTCAACCTAGCAAGGGATTCAGGACAACAAGAAGGGCTTCTTCAAATACATCAGCAGCAAGAGGAAGACTGGGGAAAATCGGGCCCCACTGCTGAATGGAGTGGGAGCCCTAGTCACAGAGGACACAGAGAAGGCAGAGTTACTGAATGCCTTCTTTGCATCAGTCTGCTGAGCCCTCAGGACTCCCAGATCCTGGAGATAAGAGAGGAAGTCTGGAAAAAGGAAGACTCTCCCTTGGTCAAGGAGGATCATGTTAGAGGTCTTTTAGGCAGGCTTGAAATCCACTAATCCATGGGCTCTGATGGGATGCACCCATGAGTACTGAGGGAGCTCAGTTATTCATCAGCCTATATATCAGCCTAGTTATTGCTAGGCCGCTCTCCATCATCATTGAATGGTCATGGAGAACTGGAGAGGTGCCTGAGGACTGGAAGAAACCAATGTCACTCCAGGATTCAAGAAGGGCAAGAAGGAAGACCCAGGAAACTACAGGCCAGTCAGCCTCACCTCCATCCCTGGAAAGGTGATGGAACAGCTCATTCTGGATGTCACCTCCAAGCACACAGAGGAGGAGAAGGTGACCAGGAGTAGTCAGCATGGATTCACCAAGGGGAAATCCTGCTTAATCAATCTGGTGGCCTTCTATAATGGACTTACTTACTGGGGAGATGAGGGGAGAGCAGTGAATGCTGTCTATCTTGACTTCAGCAAGGCTTTTGACACTGTCTCCCAGAACATCCACAGTAAACTCAGAAGGGCAGGCTGGATGAGCAGACAATGAGGTGGATTGAGAACTGACTGAAAGGCAGAGCTCAGAGGATTGTCATCAGTGGTACAAAGTCTAGTTGGAGGCCTGTACTATAGCTAATGGTGTCACCGAGGTCTCAGTACTGGGTCCCGTCTTGTTCAGTTTGTTCATCAATGACCTAGATGAAGGGACAGAGTTCATCCTCAGTGGGTTTGCTGGTGCTACCAAGCTGGAAGAGTGGCTGGGACACCTGAGGGCTGTGCTGCCATACAGAGAGACCTGGACAGGCTGGAGAGTTGGGCAGAGAGGAACCTCATGAGGTTCAACAAGGGCAAGTGCAGGGTCCCGCACCTGGGGAGGAATAACCCCATGCACCAGCACAGACTCGGGGCTGAGCTGCCAGAAAGTAGCTCTGCAGAGAAGGACCTGGGAGTGCTAGTGGACGACAAGTTGACCATGAGCCAGCAATGTGCCCTTGTGGCCAAGAAGTCCAATGGCCTCCTGAGGCGCATTAGGAAGAGCGTCCCAAATCTGCATTCTTCTACCCAGTGTGCAAGCAACTAATAGACACACTGGGTCGAGATACTTATTTCATTTCTGCACAGAGATGGATACTATGTGGTAGATCCGCAAAGTTAGCACACCTTCTCCTTTTCTCGTTCTTTATTTATAAACAGTCAGTATATGAATGAAGTACATACAAGTATAAATAAATGTATATATAAGGGATCTCATAGCACAAAGCGCAGCCATTGGTCTAGCACTGGCCGATCAGTCAAGGCTGCACAAGTGACCCTACAACAACAAAGAGCAGCCACATGACTACCATGGACCTGTCAAGCCCTGAGGAACAACTGACCCAGCAGCACAGCCAGCAGCAGTGGCCATAGCACTGCCCTGGGAGAAAGTGAGGCAGAAGTGACCTCACAACCACACACATCAACCACATGACCAGCACTGTCCTATCAGGCACTGGGGCACAAAGGACCTCAAAACTACCACCAACAGCCCTGTCGCCAGCACTGGGTGATCAGGCACTGAGGCACAAGCGACCTTGTATAAGAAACAGCAACAGCATGACCATCACAGGCACAAACAGCAGTCACGTGTCTCCTTGTTGCCTGCCATTTACAGGTGCACAGGTGGCTTTACACTGTGTATCAAAAGACTTTGCTTGCTGCTTGCAGATCCTGTTCTGAGGAAGTAGTGACTTCACAGTCTTCATCAAAGCCACGTGCCACCAGCTGGCCTATCAGATCGTAAGGCAAGTGTGACCTCACAAGCAGAAACAGAAGCCACATTCCTACTACTAGTGTCCGCTCACATAAGGAACAAAGGTGACCTCACACTCGGCAATGAAGGCATGGGCTTGCTGCTGAGGCACACCAACGTCAGAAGCACAAACAGCGCTGATCTCCATACCACTGCTCTATCAGGTGCTCATGCAGAAGTCAGCTCCGAATCAGAAACAGCAGCAAGGGCTCAGTTTTTTCAGCAACAACGACCTCAGATTCTGCATTGAAGCCATGTGCTTGCTGCTGGCCGATCAGGCACTGAGGCACAAGTGACCTCACAGGCACAAAAGCAGAAATGTGCTTGATGCTGTTCCTTGAAGCAAAAGTCACCTCTCCAAAACAAAAACAACAAGGTGGCTGCTGGTGGCCTAGCCAATACTGAGGCCCAATAACTTCACAAACACAACCATCAGCAATATGCATTGAGCTGGAGTGTCACCTACTGAGGCAGAAGTGACCTCACAGGCAGCCATGAAGCCACATATCTGCTCCTGCTCTGTTGGGGACTCAGGCACGATTGACCTAACCAGGCACAAACAGCACCCATGTCCATGCTGATCACCAATCACATACTGATGCACAACTGACCACAAAAGCACAAACACAGCAATGGGCCTGCTCCTCATTTGTGAGACACTGAGCTACGACGGACCTCAGCAGGTTCACACAAAGCCAGGTTGGTTTTGTGGGTTGGTGCCCATTTTTCCTAGAAGACTGTTGGTGCCTTATACGATGAGTCAAAGTCCCTTATAATAAATGCCAGCATCTCTTGACTGCCTTTGTCTGGGTGCCCCAAAGCCTTTGTTGCTTAAATTGAGGAAATCTCATAGCCCTTGGGGTCCTGGCTCTGCGAGAGCTGAAGATGTGCCCAGAGCTAGGTTGCCCATGGCACCCAGCCCTCAGTGCTCTCTGAACCCAGCTGTGGGGCCTTGTCTTGTGCTGCAGAGCCTGTGCAGCGAAGACAGCTGGCATTGCAGCAGACCTGCAGCCTGAGGCTGTCTCATTACTTGGGTCTCATTTCAAAGCCTCTGCCCCCTTTTCCCCTTCACAAGGTCTCCTTGTCCAAGTAACTAAAGGAAAGGGAACGAGGTTATTTTGAGCTCAGGAGGCCTTCAGGACTCTCCAATATTTCTACATTGTATCTCTAACTTTTTTATTCCTAAACAAAATCCCTATCCCTCCATCCCTAGGTGCAGGTTCCTGAAGGGATGGAGGTGGAATGCAGCAGCCTGCTCTGCCCAAAGAAAACAGGCTTTTTCCCTCTGAAAACAGCAACACTGTCGAAGGAGCCAGCTCTGTTCCTGCTCTTGTGCTGATCATTTGCACATGCCTTGTGATCCTAGAGTGCCTTGGCCACCCTTGGGTGTGAGTGCAAGAGCTTCCCTGCGTGGGCTGAGGTGGCAAGGGAAGGCAGTGAGCAGAGCAGTGCTGGGGGAGTGTGCAAATGATGAATGTACTGCACGCAGTACCAATGCCAGGCACGTGTCTGTTGTTTGTGCTTCTGAGGTCCCTTGTGCCCCAGTGCCTGACAGGGCAATGCTGGGCCTCTGGCTGCTGTTTGTGCTTGTGAGGCCACTTGTGCCTCAGGGCCTGATAGGCCGCTCCCAGGCAGGCAGCTGCTGTTTGTGCTTAGGAGGTCCCTTCTGCCTGAGGACCAGAGAGGCCAGCAGTAGGCCCATGGATGCTGTTTGCTGGTGTGAGGTCGCTTGTGAACCGGTGCCTGCTAGGCCAGTGCTGGTCATGTGGCTTTTTTGTGCTTGTGAGTGAGGTCAGATCTCCATGAGTCCCTGATAGGCCAGTGTCATGGCTGTGGCTGCTGCTAGTGGATATGAGGTCACTTGTGCCTCAGTGCCTCACAGGTCAGCTACGGTTATGCGGCTGTTGTTTGTGAGGTCAGGCCTGCACCAGTGCCGGGTAGGACAGTCCTGGTCATGTGGTTGATGTTAACTGTAGTGAGGTCCCTTGTGCACCAGTGACTTGCAGGATTATGCTAGGCCCATGGGTTGTGTTTGTGTTTCTGAGGTCAGTTCCACCTCTGTCCCCGATGGGGCAATGCTCAGCCCCTGGCTGCTCGTTGTGGTTGTGAGGTGACTTGTGCACCAGGGACTTACAGGCATGCACTAGGCCCGTGGCTGCGTTTGTGCTTGTGAGGTCGCTTCTGCCTCAGTCCCTGACAGGGTAATGCCAGGCCTACAGGTGCTGCTTGTGTTTGCGAGGTCACTGCTGCCTGAGGCCCTCGGAGGCCAGTGGTTGTTGCCGTCGCAACAATACCCAGAGTTAGGGTGAGGTCAGGAGCCCGCAACCCCGCCCGCCCCTGGGCCACACCACACTGACTCCCTAGGGAGGATGCGGCAAATGGCGTTTATTGCGTCGTTATAATTCTTTATATATGCGCTCGCACTGTCTTTTCCTGTCTTAGCCCTGCCTCGTCGGGACGTCACATCCCGTGATCTTCCGCAGCGCCCCGTGTCACCTACCACAGTGGTAGGCCCCTGGCTGGTGTCTCTGGTTGAGAGGTGGCTTCTGCACCAGCGCCTGATGAGCCAGTGCCAGGCACCTGTCTGCTTTTTGTGGTAGTGAGGTCAGTTCTGCCTCCGTCCTTCCTCAGACCATGCTAAGCCCCTGGCTAGTATCTGTGGCTGTGAGGTCACTTGTGCCTGTGGCCTTTGTTGCCACTGTTATGGACATTGCTGCTGCTTGTGGTTGTGAGGTCCTTGTACCTCACTGCCTGATAGGCTGGCGCTGGTCATGTGACTGCTGTTAGTTGTTGTGAAGTCACTTGTGCCTCATTGCCTGATTGGCCAGTGCTGGTCATGTGTTTCCTGTTGGTGGTTGGAGGTCTCTTGTGCCTCAGTGCCTGATATACTGGTGTTGGTGATGTGGCTGCTCTTTGTGGTTGTGAGGTCATGTGTGCCTCAGTGCCTGATAGGCCCGTGGTGGTCATGTGTTTGCTGTTTGGGTACTATGACATCACGTGTGCAGCAGTGTCTGATAGGCCAGCACTGGTCACATGGCTTCTGTCTGTGCTTGTGAGGTCACATGAGATTCAGGGCCTCATAGGCCAGTGCCAGGCACATGGCTGCTCTTAGTGGCTGTGAGCTCACTTGTGCCTCATGGCTGATCGGCCAGTGCTGGTCATGGGGCTGGTGCCTGTGTCTGTGAGGTCATTTGTGCACGAGGGCCTCATAGGCCAGCACTGGTCACATGGCTGCTGCTTCTGCTTGTGAGGTGACTTGTGCCCCAGTGCCTGATGGGACAGTGCTGGTCATGTGGTTGATGTGTGTGGTTGTGAGGTCACTTCTGCCTCAGTTTCTACCAGGACGGTGCTATGGCCATTGCTGCTGGCTGTGCTGGTGGGGTCAGTTGTACCTCAGGGCTTGACAGGTCCATGGTAGTCATGTGGCTGCTCTTTGTTGTTGTACGGTCACTAGTGCTGCCTTGACTGATCGGCCAATGCTAGACCAATGGCTGCGCTTTGTGCTATGAGATCCCTTATATATACATTTATTAATCCTTATATGTGTGTGAGTGTGTGTAATTATAGAACGAGAAAAGGAGAAGGTGTGCTGGCTTTGTGGATCTACCAGTTAGCACCCATCTCTGTGCAGTAATGAAAGAAATATCTCAACCCAATGTGTCTATTGGTTGCTTGCAAACTGGATAAAAAAACCCAATTTTGGGACAACGCCTTGAACTACCTTGCAACACTCTTATTAATGCACCCCAGGAGTCAACTGGCCTTCTTGGCCACAAAAGCACATTGCTGGCTCATGGTCAACTTGTTTTCCACCAAAACTCCCAGGTCCTTCTCTGCAGAGCTGCTTTCCTGCAGCTTAGCTCCCTGCCTGTACTGTTCCTCCCTAAGTGCAGGACTCTGCATATTGAACCTCGTGAGGTTCCTCTCTGACCAGCTCTCCAGCCTGTCCAGATCTCTCTGCATGGCAGCACAGCTCTCAGGTGTATCATCAGGCACAACTCCCAGCTTGGTATGCCCAGCTTGCCAGGAACTCCTTGCTCATCCATGCAGGTCTCCTGCCTTTCATTTCCTTTCCTTTACCTCTTTCTCCTTCGGATGCACTGCTCTTGAGCTTGGAGGGAGTGATGCTTGAATACTAGCCAGCTCTCTTGGACTCGTCTTCCTTCTAGAGCGCTAACCCACGGGATTCCTCCGAGCAGGAATCTGAAGAGGCCAAAGTCTGCTCTCCTGAGTCCAGGGTTCCAATCCTGCTTATTGCCTTGCTTCCTCCATGCAGGAACCTGAACTCCACCATCTCATGGTTGCTGTAGCCAAGGCTGCCCCCAACCTTCTTGTCTCCAACAGGTCCTTCTTTGCTGGTTAGGACAAGGTCCAGCAGGACTCTCCTCCTTGGTGGCTCCTCCTCCACCTGTGTCAAGAAGTTATCATCGATGCTCTACAGGAGCCTTATGATTGTTTCTGCCAGGGCCTGCAATCATGAGGCTACTTCTAGCTGTCTGTGGAGGATCTCATCGACTTCCTCTTCCTGATCAAGTGGCCTATAGTAGACACCCAAAACAGTGTCCCCCACATTAGCCTGCTATTTAATCCTCATCCATAAGCACTTGACTGGCTCCTCCTCCACCACTAGGCAGATCTCAATACATTCCAGTTGCTCTCTCACCTAAAGAGCAACTCCACCACTTAGCCTTCCTGGCCTGTCTCTCCTAAAAAGCACATAGCTGTCTACGGTGACATTCCTGTCATGCGAGCTATACAAAGGTCAGTACAGTACTCTACTGACCTTAGCCTCCATTTCAGTAAGCTAAAAAAGCCCAGGTCCCTCAGACTCTCCATAAAGGCCATGTGCTTGAGGAACCCAATCCTATCTGGACAGAACTCCTCTAGATCCTCTCCAGATGCTCCCCATTCCTCCAGCCCTGGGTAGCCCTCACTGGGACACACTGTTCCAGACGTGGCCACACCAGTGCTGAGTCCAGAGGGATAAGACCTGCCCTTCTCTGGGTGGCCATGCTCTTCCTAACGCAGTCCTTTGTGCATCTGGCCTCATCGGTGGTGAGTATACATCACAGGCTCATATGGCATCCTTTGTAACATCCACGCCCTTCTCAGGATCAGTCCTCTGCCAGTGAGGGATCTGCCTGTCCTGATGCATGTGTTGTTCTGCCCCACTGATGAGCCTTTCAAACAGGACAGGATGTGGGTTAAACCCCTGTATACCCCACCTTTACCTGACATCCCGGTAAAGCATGACTTACTCCTGAAAATGCTCGGAGCTCCATGATCCAACCAGCCTTTTGCCCATCTGAATGTCTACTGGATATCCACTACTCTCCTGTTCTCCATATGTACAAGTCTTTTATCACAGGAGGCAATCGGGTTGGTCAAGAATGATTTACCTTCAGTAAATCCATGCTGACTCTTCCCAGGTGCCTTCTTCTCCTGCCCAGGAATTTGACTGGAGAGGCTGGTCTATGACACACTCTTCTCCAGAATGAGGTTGAATGGCCGGCAGCTCCCTGCTTTGTCCTTGTGGCCTCTTTTTTTTTGAAGATGGGCACAACACATTCCTTTCTCTGCTCATTGGCACCTCCCCTGATCTCCACAACGTTTACAAGAGGATAGAGAGCAGCCTTGCTGTCCTCGCAGTCGACTCTCTCCATGCCAACCATCCAATGCCATAGATCTCTGTAGGCTGAGTTCTAGAGACTTAGGCCCTGTGGGCTGGTTTTCTCCTCAGGAGTCCTGACTCTGGGCATAACAGCTCAGAAGGTCTTGCTGGTGAAGGCTGAAGCCAGGAAGGACCTGACTTCCGTAGACCAATCTACATCTGCTTTTACTGGAAATCTCTGCCCCATTCGGCAGTGAGCCCAATTTCCTTTTTCTATTTTTTTACTATGATTGCAGCAGCAGCAGCTCTTCTTCCTGTCCTTCACGTCCCCTGCGGGTGTCTTTCCCAGAGGAGATTTGGCTTCCTTAGTGCCATCCCGACTTTGCTGGACATTGTTTCCAAATTCCTCCTTTGCAGCCTCTGCCTTCTTCCCCTTTCCATATGCTGCCTTATACCCCTGGGGCTTACGTGTGAGCTCCCTGTTTTGCCAAACCAGGGTCCAGAGATGTCACTAATTTTAAAAACTCTTCTTTAAGGAGCATTCTTGTTCTTGACAGATGTGTTCCTTAATGATCTGCTGGTTTTCCTGAGCTCTTCTGCCCTGCAGAGCTGCCTCCCTTGGTCCATCCCATGGAAGAGCTCCCTACATCCAAGCTACCCCTTCACACATAGGGCCACCCCCTCCTCATCTTCCCTGTAGGACTTGTACCTGCCATTGAAGGACTCCAGTCAGGCGAGCGATCCCACCACATCTCTGTTATTCCAGCCAGGTGATGATCTTGTGACAGCTTGTACATTGCTCCTGCCTGCACCCCAGGCTCTGTGTGTTTGCATACATTCTGGCTTCAGCACCTCGTTGTAGTGGTGACCAAAGATTTGTCACGTGTTACCAAAGACCTTATGTATGCAAAGGCTTTGAGTGCAAGTGGTGACTTACTGGCATGGGTAGCAGGTGGCAATATAATACTGAAACGAGGTTCCCTTTAAGACAGCAAACCCTGCAGTGCCCAAGGCCAGGGAGAAACACAGCTGGGCCATGCAGGAATAGTAGGAGTGGGTTTGGCTGCCCAAGCTGACTCTGTGACACCTTGGGGCCGGTGACAGACTTGAACCAATCTCTAGGCAGGACAAAGTGTCGCTGAAGAAGTCTGTGAGCCTGGGCAACCTGTGACACCACCACTCTAAGGTCCTCATTAGCCCAGTCCCCAGTGTTGCTATTCGTTTGTTTGGGCACATGTAGGAAACCCGAGACGCCCTGGGGCACTTGCCCAGCAATCACTCCAAAGGGGCATGGTTTTCCTTTAGGTCCCAGGGTGGATCTGCTAGAGACAGGTGGTTGTGCTGGACACCCCTGCCATTTGAAATCACGTGTCTGCACTGGACTAGAACTGCTGTTCGTAACAGTGGAATTTTCACTTGCCTCAGCTTCATAGCATCATTGCAGATGACCAAGATATTTTGCCACCTGGCCCCCACCTGATGTTCTAGGAGGATTCAGGGCTCCCAGTCACTCCATCAGAGCAAGCAGACACTGATCCTGCCTGAGATGACCTCTGTCTCATCAACTGTCACCAAGTCTTTGTGTGTGAGCAACTGACTCCCAGCCTCCATCTCCAGTGATTAGAACGGGAGCTTAGACAAGGAGCACTGTGCTGTGCTCCCTTCAGTTTTGACAGTGGGAATCATACCTACCATGTATTTGTGGAGTTCACAGTGGGGATAGGGGGATCTGAATCTAACTCCAGCCTGGGGTCTTCTAAACCAGGATGTGATGTTCAGATTGACTCATCTGAGCCAGTACCAGAACCATGTGTCAATGAACTCCCTTCTTGTCCCTGTCTGGTTGTCCTGCCTAGGTAAGAGATGGGAATAGGAGCTTCCAGATGAGGACATTTCCACTTATCATAGACAGGCATCCTCTGGTGAAATAAGTGGCAATGTTGGAATCAGTCTCTCTGTGCTTTTCAGAAAGGGAAAACAGGTGATTATTTTAGTCTACTTGAGGGATCATCTCCCAGGAGGAGGGAGCACAAGTTACAGAACAACTCCTGCCTTCAGCTGGTCCTCTGCTGAGCCCAGTTTTGGGGACAGAGGTTGCTCATGGCAACCTGGCAGCACTGCTGAGAGATGGCTGTGTCCCAAGGCAGCTCCTCTGCAAAGAGCAGCAGGACTCTGGGCACTGCCTGCTGCTGCTGAGGAGATGAGGTGAGAGAAGACAGAAATGAGAGGGAGTGCAGAGTGAGAGGTCGGAGGAGATCTCCTTGTGGGAGAAATCGTCACAGCCTTTTGCATGGTAAGGCTCTGGCTACAGGGCAATGCTCCTGTGTTTCCTAGAGGGGTCTTCTAAGTCCATCCCATCCCATGAGTGTGGAGGAAAAGGAGAAATTTCAGAGTAAGGATTCCCTGCCAGAGGAAGGAAGGGAGGTCCGAGGGACATGTCACTCTGCTCCTTTCTTGGAGGGATGGCTGCAGGGGTGTGAAGCCTTGTTGTGCACCCAGGAGGGCATGGACTGTCCTTCAGAGCAGAGTGTCTGTGCCCCAGGGTGCTGTGTGCCTGGGGCAGTGACTCTGCTGCCTGTGAGGGTCAGCACTCAGCCTGCCTTGGGAGCTCCACACAATGCTGCAGGGTGGAAGCTCTGGGTGGAAGTAGGGAACCCTGGCAGGGCAGGTACTTTGTCCCATGGAGAGGCTGCTGCATGAGTCAGGGCTGGGGGTCATATCCAGAGGTGACTTTTCACCAGGAATGCCAAAGCAGGGGAGAGCTGAAAGAGAAGGTGCTTTCATGAGTTGGTGCTTTCAGTTATTTTCTGTTTGAGTGGGGTGTAATGGGACTGGATCTGTCAGGTTTAAAACGTGGGAGAGGCTCCAGAACAGTGACACTGAGAGCAGTAGTTCTGGGAGGGACTCAGCAAATGCCTACATCCACCCTCAGCCTGCAGATAGAGTCAACATCACATTTCGAGCCTCAGCTAGGTTTTTCTCACCTGCTCCTTAGCACCTACAGATTTGGAGGTGCCCCTGGACAGTGTCCTGGCTCTGGCTTCAGGCAGCAGAGCCTTGGTCAAAGTGTGAGAGGAAACTGTCAACTCCAAAGCCCCCTCTCCTTTCCCACCCAATACAGCCCTCTTCTCTCAAGGTTGTTCGGTCCAGGACATGAGTCATTTCCTCTGCAGCCAGACATCCAGGGGAGGAGACACTACTGAGTGTCTCTCTGTTCCTCCCTGTCCCTGCTTCCCTTGGCACAAATATCATGATGTTGCTCCCTGTTTCTTTCCTTCCTGCACATGCTGCCCTTGTCCTTCCCCTTGGGCGGTCTGGTCAGAGGGGTTTCTGATGCAGTTCAGACACCAACCATGTGAGTCCTGCCATGCAGATGTGTCTTTGACAGTGAGGTACCCAAGTCCCCCTCTAACCTCTGGGGCTCTGGGCAATGCAGCGTAGGGGGCCAGAAATGAGGCAACTCTCTCTTCCAAATACCCTCAACACCCTTAGGACATTCAGCCATTTCCCTGGGGTGTCTGGCTGGGCTGCAAGCTGCCCTCCAGAAGGGCACAGCTCTCCCGTTGCAGCTGGGTATAACCCAGGTGCCTTAGGGAGAAGCACCTAGATACTAAGAACATGGAAATGCTACTGGGAGGCTGGATGTGGGCAGCTGGAGGGAGCCCAATGTGTTTTGCAATTGTTCCCCACCAGTGAGATGGGGGCAGAGGGCACCTGGGAACAAGCCAGCGCTCCTCCTTCTACACCAAAGCCAGAGTGAATCCTTTTGCCTCTGTGGAATCAGAAATGGTCATTCTGAGTGCAGCAGAAGTGTGGATGATTTCTACCTCCAAGAATCCTCCTCCTGTGTGACAGGGTCAAAGTCAGCTAAAGAAAACAAACCAAAAAAAGCCTTTAAACTCTTCATGAACCTACATCGTTTAGAATGGAGTGGATTAAATCTGACTGGAACTGGGAATATAAATCTTAGTCACATCTGTTCCCATGTACACAGTGCTGTAGGTCAGGGCTGACTCCTCGGGAGCCCACAGGCAGAGGCCGCTGCTCCTCACAGCAAGCTCAGCCAGCACAAACCAGAGTTTAAGCCATGGAGCTCAGTGATGGTGCAGCTGAGATGGGGAGTGCTAATGTGTGTGTGTTTCAGGGGAGGGGGGTTGAAAGAGGTTTGCTCCGAGAAGTGTGTCCTAATTTGTGTCTATCTGTTCTTCCTTGGACAGTCCCTCAAGCTCAAGAGGTGCAACATGTCCAGCAGCAGCTCCCTCAGTGAGTTCCTCCTCCTGCTGTACGCTGACACCCGGGAGCTGCAGCTCTTGCACTTCTCCTTCTTCCTGGGCATCTACCTGGCTGCCCTCCTGGTCAATGGCCTCATCATCACAGCCGTAGCCTGTGACCACCACCTCCACACCCCCATGTACTTCTTCCTCCTCAACCTCGCCCTCCTCGACCTTGGCTCCATCTCCACCACTGTCCCCAAATCCATGGCCAATTCCCTGTGGAACACCAGGGCCATTTCCTACTCGGGATGTGCTGCCCAGGTCTTCCTGGTTTTCTTCTTGTTTTCAGCAGAGTATTCTCTCCTCACGGTCATGGCCTATGACCGCTACGTTGCCATCTGCAATCCCCTGCACTATGGCACAATCATGGACAGCAGAGCTTGTGTCAGAATGGCAGCAGCTGCTTGGGCCAGTGGGCTTCTCAATGCTCTCCTGCACACTGCTAACACATTTTCACTCCCTCTCAGCCAAGGCAACAGAGTGGACCAGTTCTTCTGTGAAATTTCCCAGATCCTCAAGCTCTCCTGCGCAGACTCCTACCTCAGGGAAGTTGAGCTTCTTGGGATTATTACCTGTTTAGCCTTAGGGTGTTTCATTTTCATTGTGCTGTCCTACTTGCAGATCTTCAGGGCTGTGCTGAGGATCCCCTCCGAGCAGGGCCGACGCAAAGCCTTTTCCATGTGCCTCCCTCACCTGGCCGTGGTCTCCCTGTTTCTCAGCACTATCATCTTTGCCTACCTGAAGCCACCTTCTGTCTCCTCCCCAGTTCTGGATCTGGTGCTGGCTGTTCTGTACTCAGTGGTACCTCCAGCAGTGAACCCCCTCATCTACAGCATGAGGAACAAGGAGCTCCAGCAGGCAGTGAGGAAACTGATCCAGATGGTACTAGTTCAGCAGCAATGAGCTGCCCATCTCTCCTCACATCTGATTCCCAGTTCATCTCCACAGCTCTTGTGCTTTGGGAGTTCTGTCTGTGATAGTCATGTTTGTTCAGAAATGTCTGAATTCCTCCCACGTTTCTGGAGGCACAAACCTTGTCTTTCTCACCCAGAGGCCCTCTGTAAATCTTCCTATCACTGTGTCAGAGCTGGCCTCCCAAGTAGCATCTCTGTAATAAAAGAGGGTCTTCTGAGTACTGTGCCTGAATGATGGGTTCTTTTTCCAAAGCTTGAGCCAAGAATGCACTCAGGGAATTACACCCAAAAAGGCCCTGTTATTGTGCTTACATTTTCCACGGGCTTAGGGTCATGATCTCTTTTGGGTGATGTGTGTGGGAATGAGGGCTGGATTTAGCTGTCACTTATGAGTGCCCAGGGTGCTTAGAGAGGGTGAGTGGTCAAGAGGTGTCTGCTGGGGACTGTCCCACATATTGGAGGGCTGGTGACAGATGCTGCCCATCCTTCTGGAAGGGAATATGGAGTCACCCAGAGAGCACAGGGCATCTCCAGGGGCAGCGTGTGCCTGGAATAGGCAGTGAGCAGAGATTCTCAAAACCAGGCAGAATAAAGCAAATGTAAAGGGCCAAAGCAAGGAATGCCCCACATGTCCCTCAGGAGAGGGAGTGGACTGGGACTAATAAACCTCTGAATACATGCTGAGCAATGTGTAATGTCCCATGATTGCTCCATCTATCCATGATTGGAGATTCTGGATGGGAGGTTTTCAGATGCAGAGATGCTGGTCCAATATCATCACCTAGGGACATGTTCCAATAGCATGTACCCTAGGGACCCCTTAACTCAACCAGAACTCTTTCCTTATCTCAGCTGTGCTCAGCTTGAGCAGCCACTGGCTGTGAAGCAGCTCGACATTGTTGACAAGATGGAATATTCACTTCTGACCTTGGCAGGAGTTTGGTCAGTGTGCAGAGAACACACTCTGGGGCTGCGATCACGTACTCTGCCAGTCCCCTGACTCACTGCAAGATCTCCCACAGATCTTCTCCCTGCATATACACACAGTGGAGAAGCTTCCCCATGGTCATTCTTCCAGACTAGCCCTTCCAGGGTTGACAGCGCATCGCACCTGTGGGGTGGTCCATGACCAGCTCCATCCTTTTGCATGTCTCTATATCCTGATGGAGGGGAAAAGGCCAGCCTTGAATGGCTTTTCTTCTGCATGAGACCCCTGGCAGATCCCAGAGCATGGTGTCTGCTGAAGCCTGCATGGGGCACAGCCTGGGCTGGGCAGGGGCTAGGTGAGGCAGTCAGGCACTACAGGCTGGGTGGTGAGGTACCAGAAAAGGTACTCTGAGTCTCACTGCCTGTCCCATCACCATGAACATGACAGATGATCTGGATGCATGCTTGAACCTGACTTTCGTCTCTGGGCCTACTTCGCTCGCCTCAGGTGTGTACTGTGGGGTGGGGCCCTGGCTGCTGATGTCCCTCCCATGCCAGTCATGTGACTGTCTTTGGCTCCCACCTCCCAGTCTTGGAGGGAGCAGCGGGCCCTTGCTGCGCTTGGACAATGGCAGAGCTACAATGAGAAAATGGGCCCACACATATCCAGATGAGTCTCCTGAAAAGAGTTCAGGCATGCCCCAAAAGATGTCTTGGCCATCTCTTGGAGAGTTGTGCAACTAGCTCCGCAACACGGTGTTGTCCAAAATCTGGGTTCTGTTACCCAGTGTGCAAGCACCCAATAGATACACACAGGGTCGAGATATTTGTTTATTTGATTTCTGCGCAGAGATAGGGGTTCCAGGTGGTAAATCCACAAAGCCAGCATACCTTCTCCCCCTCCCATTCTTGATTTATACACACTTTTCAGGGAGTACTTTATAAAAATCTTTCTAGTGCTTACAATTCCATTACATCAGATGATGGCTCTACGCTTGCGCTTTCACATTCTTGTTAATTAGCATAGGAAGCGAAGAAGAGGTGGTAACATCATTATCATGTCATTTCCGTCTCATTATTCATTTAGGGGTGTGTAGTTTAATATGTTAATAAGCCTTAATGAACCTAAGGTCACTTCTGGGTTATTCTGCCGGTTTTGTCTTGCCTACCCCTCGCAATCTTCAAAGCGCTGTGGTTTCATCAAGGTTCTTTAGCCGGAGCTGGTTATCCTTTGCAGTACTGTTTTCTCTCTCCCTTGTCCTTCAGTCTTGTTAACTATTTGCAAGGTTTTTCTCACAGTATTTCTCTAACAACAGTGGCATGCACACAAGAAGGCAGTGGTGCACGTGTAAGCCCCCAGAAACCTCCTGCTGAGCTGTGAGGGGGCTGAGTGCCAGCTTTAGTAGAGAGGCTGACTGCAGGAAATCCCGCCTCTGCCAACCACTCCCAGCACTGCCCACGATGCTTGGAAAATCAGAACTTTCCTACAGGCTCCAACTCCAGAAAGGGCTCAATTCTTTGTGCTTCCAGAGCCTTGCTTACTGCCATTTCCTTTCATTGATACTGTCAAGAGAGGTGGAGGAGAGAAGCCAGGACAATGTTGTTCACAAAAGGCTTTATCCATTAACCAGATAAATCTCCTCATGTGTGCTTGGCCAGCTTGGCTAGGGCAAAAGGTTCTCAATCTCTGATCACCTTCATCAATGTAAGAGAGTTTAATGTGAAAGCTGACTTGAGTTCCACCTCACCCAGACAGCTGAGCACACCTGTGAGCACACCTGTAAGCACACCCTAGCACCATGAGTTGACTGTCTTCAATAGACTTGATGGCAGCTGGTCAGTCAGAAGGTGCTTGCTTCATGAGTCTACTGCAGAGATGTGGCTTAGGTCCCGACATCTTGGAGAATCCTATGCACCAGCGATTCATACTGCATACACCAGCAGCTGGGAGGCCTGGCAGCAGCAATCTCAGTGCATGATATTCGTGCTGACAGCCACAGTAGCCACTGTGCAACCTTCAAGAGGTTGAGCCCAATGCGAACATGTGTTTAGAAGAGGGAGCACTGCTTTCCTGGACCTACTGCTCTTCTGTCCTGAAGACAGAGAACTGTGCTGGCTTGGGCCCTGGCACTGCTGCTGTGAGGCAGGCAGGTAGGCAGAGGAACCTGCACCCATGGCACCTGAGGCCATGCTGTGGTGCCTAGAAGAACTTAGCTTGCCCCTTACCTCCAGCACACCCACCTCTGTCAAGAGATCCCCCCTGCCCAGCTGCTGGTACACTATCCAGCTCTGCTCATCTACGTGGCTGCTTGTGGAGCTGTGGGAGAAGCCACTTCACCATGCCAGGATGTGGCTGGACTCCTGCCCTTTCTGTGGTGACAGGGCCACCCTGGTGCACAGGAACAGAGAGAAAGGAGCCCAGCAGGCTTTCCTGGCCACCCACAGGAGATGCATATCCACGCATGGAGAAACTCAGCAGCCCTGGTGTCCTGGTGACAGGGGCTGCATGAGGGCTTTCATCCCAGGGGCCTTGTACCTCCCACCATGCTGGGGCAGCAGACCCATGGCCAGAGAGGCTGCGGTGTGGCCCCAGGTTCCGGATGTCACCGTGCTGTCACCCAACAACGCAGTCACAACGCCCAAAGGCAGCAGAAGAGGCAGAGGTCCCGGGCCCCTGCCAGTCTGCCAGGCTTCACAGCTGGCTGCAGCCAAGGGCTCTCTGCAGGCTCCCTGGAGGCCATCCTTGGCCACAAACACACCCCTGCGTGGGCAGCAGGGCTATCGATGGCTATCGAGCAGGACGTTATTGCAGGACATCCGGGGGCAGTGGAGCCTGCACCTCAGGACACCCACTGACAGAAGCACTCAGCAGCTGTACCTCCATTTGGTACGCAGACCTCTTGCTGGCCTTCCTCTGGCCTTACTTCCTGACCTTGCTTTGTACCTCCTCTGTCCTGCCTTGGTGCTGAGACCATTTCCTGCAGTGCCTCCCCTGCTCATCGAGGGCCTGTGCCTGCTGCTCTGCTCTCGAACACTGCCTACCGCTGCCTCCTGTGCCCACTGCCACTGCCCCAGCACAAATGCCCCTGTCTAACCCTTTCCTCCCCATCTTGGCAGGGCTCCCTATGCGCAGCCCTGCTCTCTCCAGACACCTGCTCCCCGTCAGAGCAGCACAGCACTGGGGACACCCTCATTTCCACCACAGGGGATGAAGCTGCTGTGACATGCTGCACCCCCTGCCCCAATGCATCATGGAGGGTGGGCAGCCAACATGCACCTCCATAGCAGGGACACACCAGGGACAGGACAGGACTGGACATGGCAGCAAGCAGACAACCTACCAGGGGCTCCAAGCCACACAAAGCCCAACACTCCTGCCCTCCCATTCCCTTCTAGTCCTCCAAGGCTTTGCAGCAGGCCCTGCCTGTGAACAGCCAGGCACTTCCCACCTCCAGGAAGCAGAGAGCAATGCTCTCCCCAGGGCTCAGCACGCCAGCTCTCATCTCCCTGTTTTGCCTCCCATGCCCTCATAAGCGCATACACCCTTCAGGTGCCTGCTGCTGCAATAAGGGCTTTCATGGGAAAGGATCATAGAATCATAGAATCAGAAAATCAGTAAGGTTGGAAGGGACCTCTGGAGATCATCTAGTCCAACAGCCCTGCTCAGCAGGGTCACCTGCAGCCTGTTAGACAAGGTTGCATCCAGGCAGGCCTTGAAGATCTCCAGAGAAGGAGACTCCACAACCTCTCTGGGCAACCTGTTTCAGTGCTCTGTCACTCTCACAGGAAAGAAATTCCTCCTCACGTTCAGGCGGAACTTCCTGTGCTTCCATTTCTGCCCATTGCCTCTTGTCCTGTCACATGGGACAACTGAAAAAAGTTTGTCCTCGTCCCCTTGACACCCTCCCTTCAGGTATATATACACATTGATCAGATCCCCCCTCAGTCTTCTCTTCCCCAGGCTAATCAGGCCCAGCTCTCCCAGCCGTTCCTCATAGCGCAGATGCTCCAGCCCTCTGATCATCCTCGTAGCCCTATGCTGGACTCTCTCCAGCAGCTCCATGTCTCTCTTGTACTGGGGATCCCAGAGCTGGACACAGGACTTGAGGTGAGGCCTCACCAGGGCTGAGTAGAGGGACAGGATCACCACCCTTAACCTCCTGGCAACACTCTTCCTAATGCAGCCCAGGAGACCGTTGGCCTTCTTGGCCACAAAAACACATTGCTGGCTCATGGTCAACTTGTCATCCACCAGCACTCCCAGGGCCTTCTCTGCACAGCTGCTCTCCAGAAGGTCAGCCCCCACCTTTTACAGGTGCATGGGGTTATTCCTGCCCAGGTGCAGGACTCTGCACTTGCCCTTGTTGAACCTCATGAGGTTCCTCTCCACCCAACTCTCCAGCCTTTCCAGGTCTCTCTGGATGGCAGCACAGCCCTCAGGTGTATCAGCCACTCCTCCCAGCTTGGTATCATCCGCAAACCTGCTAAGGAAGCACTTTGTCTCCTCATCCAGGTCATCGATGAGTAAATTGGACAGGATAGGACCAGTACTGAGCCCTGGGGAACTCCACTAGCCACAGGCCTCCAACTAGACTCCGCACCACTGATGACAACCCTCTGAGCTCTGCCTTTCAGCCAGTTCTCAACCCACCTCACTGTTGTCTCGTCTAACCCACACTTCCTGAGCTTATCTAGGAGGATGTTATGGGAGATAGTGTCAAAAGCCTTGCTGAAGTCAAGGTACACAACATCCACTGCTCTGCCCTCATCTCCCCACCCAGTCATTCCATCATAGAAGGCTATTAGCTTGATCCCCTAAGGAAGAATTTCCCCTTGGTGAATCCATGCTGACTACTCCTGATCACCTTCGTATCCTCCATATGGCTGGAGCTGACACCCAGAATGAGCTGTTCCATCACCTTTCCAGGGATGGAGGTGAGGCTGACCAGCCTATAGTTGCCTGGCTCCTCCTTCTTGTCCTTCCTGAAGACTGGAGTGACACTGGCTTTCTGCCAGTGCCCAGCAAGCACATGGCTTCAATGCAGAATCTGAGGTCGTTGTTGCTGAAAAAACTGAGCCCTTGCTGCTGTTTCTGATTCAGAGCTGACTTCTGCATGAGCACCTGATAGAGCAGTGGTATGGAGATCAGCGCTGTTTGTGCTTCTGACGTTGGTGTGCCTCAGCAGCAAGCCCATGCCTTCATTGCCGAGTGTGAGGTCACCTTTGTTCCTTATGTGAGCGGCCAGTGGTAGGAATGTGGCTTCTGTTTTTGCTTGTGAGGTCACACTTGCCTTACGATCTGATAGGCCAGCTGGTGGCACGTGGCTTTGATGAAGACTGTGAAGTCACTACTTCCTCAGAACAGGATCTGCAAGCAGCAAGCAAAGTCTTTTGATACACAGTGTAAAGCCACCTGTGCACCTGTAAATGGCAGGCAACAAGGAGACACGTGACTGCTGTTTGTGCCTGTGATGGTCATGCTGTTACTCTTTCTTATACAAGGTCGCTTGTGCCTCAGTGCCTGATCACCCAGTGCTGGTGACAGGGCTGTTGGTGGTAGTTTTGAGGTCCTTTGTGCCTCAGTGCCTGATGGGACAGTGCTGGTCATGTGGTTGATGTGTGTGTTTTTGAGGTCACTTCTGCCTCACTTTCTCCCAGGGCAGTGCTATGGCCACTGCTGCTGGCTGTGCTGCTGGGTCAGTTGTTCCTCAGGGCTTGACAAGTCCATGGTAGTCATGTGGCTGCTCTTTGTTGTTGTAGGGTCACTTGTGCAGCCTTGACTGATGGGCCAATGCTAGACCAATGGCTGCGCTTTGTGCTATGAGATCCCTTATATGTACATTTATTTATACTTGTATATACTTCATTCATATACTGACTGTTTATAAATAAAGAACGAGAAAAGGAGAAGGTGTGCTAACTTTGCGGATCTACCACATAGTATCCATCTCTGTGCAGAAATGAAATAAGTATCTCGACCCAGTGTGTCTATTAGTTGCTTGCACACTGGGTAGAAGAATGCAGATTTGGGACACTCTTCCTAATGCGCCTCAGGAGGCCATTGGACTTCTTGGCCACAAGGGCACATTGCTGGCTCATGGTCAACTTGTCGTCCACTAGCACTCCCAGGTCCTTCTCTGCAGAGCTACTTTCTGGCAGCTCAGCCCCGAGTCTGTGCTGGTGCATGGGGTTGTTCCTCCCCAGGTGCGGGACCCTGCACTTGCCCTTGTTGAACCTCCTGAGGTTCCTCTCTGTCCAACTCTCCAGCCTGGCCAGGTCTCTCTGTATGGCAGCACAGTAGTCAGGTGAGCCAGCCACTCTTCCAGCTTGGTATCATCAGCAAACCCACTGAGGATGCACCCTGTCCCTTCATCCAGGTCATTGATGAACAAACTGAACAAGAAGGGACCCAATACTGAGACCTCGGTGACACCATTAGCTATAGTACAGGCCTCCAACTAGACTTTGTACCACTGATGACGATCCTCTAAGCTCCACCTTTCCGCCAGTTCTCAGTCCACCTCACTGTCCACTCATCCAGCCTGCCCTTCTGAGTTTACTGCGGATGTTACGGGAGGCAGTGTCAAAAGCCTTGCTCTAGTCAAGGTAGACAGCATCCACTGCTCTGCCCTCGTCTCCCAGTCAGTCAGTCCATTATAGAAGGCTATCAGACTGGTTAAGCAGGATTTCCCCTTAGTGAGTCCATGCTGACTACTCCTGGTTACCTTCTCCTCCTCTGTGTGCTTGGACGTGACATCCAGAACGAGCTGTTCCATCACATTTCTAGGGATGGAGGTGAGGCTGACTGGCCTGTAGTTTCCTGGGCCTTCCTTCTTGCCCTTCTTGAAGACTGGAGTGACATTGGTTTCTTCCAGTCCTCAGGCACCTCTCCAGTTCTCCAGGACCATTCAATGATGATGGAGAGCGGGCTAGCAATAACACCTGCCAGCTCCCTCAGTACTCGTGGGTGCATCCCATCAGAGCCCGTGGATTAGTGGATGTCAAGCCTGCCTAAAAGACCTCTAACATGATCCTCCTTGACCAAGGGAGAGTCTTCCTTTTTCCAGAATTCCTCTCTGATCTCCAGGATCTGGGAGTCCTGAGGGCTCAGCAGACTGATGCCAAGAAGGCATTCAGTAACTCTGCCTTCTCTGTGTCCTCTGTGACTAGGGCTCCCACTCCATTCAGCAGTGGGGCCCGATTTTCCCCAGTCTTCCTCTTGCTGCTGATGTATTTGAAGAAGCCCTTCTTGTTGTCCTGAATCCCTTGCCAGACTCAATTCCAAGTGGGCCTTAGCCTTCCTCGTCACATCCCTGCATACTATGATGACGTTCCTATATTCCTGCCAGGTGGCCTGTCCTTTTTTCCACATTCTGTGTACTGTCTTGTTCTGTTTGAGTATTGCCAGGAGCTCCTTGCCCATCCATGCAGGTCTCCTGCTCCCTTTGCTGGACTTCTTTCTCTTTGGGATACACAGCTCTTGGGCTTGGAGGAAGGGATGCTTGAATACTAGCCAGCTCTCTTGGACTCCCCTTCCTTCTAGAGCACTAACCCCTGGGATTCCTCCAAGTAGGTCTCTGAAGAGCCCAACGTCCGCTCTCCTGAAGCAGGGTTGCAATCCTGCTTATTGCCTTACTTCTTCCATGCAGCATCCTGAACTCCACCACCTCATGGTCACTGCAGCCAATGCTGCCCCCAACCGTCATGTCTCCAACCAGTCCTTCTTTGTTGGTTAGGACAAGGTCCAGCAGGACACTCCTTGACACAGGTGATGGAGGAGCCACTGAGAAGAAGTTATCATTGATGCTCTGCAGAAGCCTCCTGGATTGTTTTTGCCTATCTGTGTTGTCCTTCCAGCACATGTCAGGGTGGTTGAAGTCCCCCAGGAGAACCAGGGCCTGCAATCATGAAGCTGCTTCCAGTTGTCTGTAGAAAGCCTCATCGACTTCCTCTTCCTGATCAAGTGGCTTGTAGCAGACACCCATAACAGCGCCCTCCATGTTAGCCTGCCATTTAATCCTCACCCATAAGCTCTTGACTGCATCCTCCTCCACCCCATACCTTCCAGTTGCTCTCTCATATAAAGAGCAGCTCCACCACCTCGCCTTCCTGGCCTATCTTTCCTAAAAAGCACGTAGCTGTCTATGGTGACGTTCCAGTCACAAGAGTTATACTAAGGTCAGTACAGTACTCTACTGACCTTAGCCTCCACCTCAACAGGCTAAAGCAGCCCAGGTCCCTCAGACGCTCCATAAAGGTCAAGTGCTTGAGGACCCCAGTCCTATCTGGAGAGACCGCCTCTGGACCATCGCCAGTTGGTACCCATTCTTCCAGCCCTGGGCAGCCCACACTGGGACACACTGTTCCAGATGTGGCCACACTAGTGCTGAATGAGGGGGATAAGACCTGCCTGTGAAAAGCCAGGCACTTCCCACCTCCAGGAAGCAGAGAGAAAGTGATCTCCTCGGGGCTCACCACACCAGCTCTCATCTCCCTCTTTTGCCTCACATGCCTTTACAAGTACATACCTCCAGCAGGTTCCTGCTGCTGCGCTAGGGTCTTTCATGGCAAAGAATCATAGAATCATAGAATCAGTAAGGTTGGAAGAGACCTCTGCAGATCATCTAGTCCAACCCCCCTGCTCAGCAGGGTCAGTTAGAGCATGGTAGACAGGGTTGCATCCAGGCAGGCCTTGAAGATCTCCAGAGAAGGAGACTGCACAACCTCTCTGGGCAACCTGTGCCAGTGCTCCGTCACTCTCACAGGGAAGAAATTCCCCCTCACGTTCAGGCGGAACTTCCTGTGGTTCAATTTGTGCCCATTGCCTCTTGTCCTGTCACACGAGACAACTGAAAATGGTTTGTCCCCACCCCCTTGACACTCACCCTTCAGGTACTTATACACATTGATAAGGTCCCCCCTCAGTCTTCTCTTCCCAGGCTGAAGAGGGCCAGCTCTCGCAGCCTTTCCTCGTAGGGCTGGTGCTCCAGCCCTCTGATCATCCTCGTAGTCGTATGCTGGACTCTCTCCAGCTCTCTCCAGTAGCTCCACGTCCCTCTTGGACTGGGGAGCCCAGAACTGGACACAGTACTCCAGATGAGGCCTCACCAGGGCTGAGTAGAGGGGCAGGATCACCTCCCTCAACCTGCTGGCAACACTCTTCCTAATGCACCTCAGGAGACAATAGGCCTTCCTGGGCACAAGGGCACATTGCTGGCTCAGAGTCAACTTGTCATCCACCGGCATTCCCAGGTCTTTCTGTGCAGAGCTACTCTCCAGAAGGTCAGCCCCCACCTTGTACTGATACATGGTGTTATTCCTCCCTAGGTGCAGGACTCTGCACTTGCCCTTGTTGAACCTCAGGAGGTTCCTCTCTGCCCAACTCTCCAGCCTGTCCAGGTCTCTGAAGGGCAGCACAGCCCTCAGGTGTGTCAGCCACTCCTCTCAGCTTGGTATCATCAGTAAACTTGCTGAGGAGGCACTCCATCCCCACATCAAGGTCATTGATTGATAAATAGAACAGGATGGGACCCAGTACTGAGCCCTGGGGAACTCCACTAGCAACAAGCCTCCAACCAGACTCCATGTCACTGATGATGACCCTCTGAGCTCTGCCTTTCAGCCAGTTCTCAATCCACCTCACTGTCTGCTCGTCTAACCCACACTTTCTGAGTTTCTCTAGGAGGATGTTATGGGAGACAGTGTCAAAAGCCTTGCTGAAGTCAAGGTACACAACATCCACTGCTCTGCCCTCATCTACCCAGCCAGTCATTCCATCATAGAAGGCTATCAGCTTGGTTAAGCAGGATTTCCCCTTGGGGAATCTATGCTGACTACTCCTGATCACCTTCTTTTCCTCCATATGTCTGGAGATGACATCCAGAATGAGCTGTTCCATCACCTTTCCAGGGATGGAGGTGAGGCTGACTGGCCTATAGTTGCCTGGGTCCTCCTTCTTGCGCTTCTTGAAGACTGGAGTGACACTGGCTTTCTCTCAGTGCTCAGGCACCTCTCCAGTTCCCCAGGACCTTTTAAAGATGATGGAGAGCGGTCTGGCAACAACATCCACCAGCTCCCTCAGTACCCATGGGTGCATCCCATCTGGGCCCATGGATTTGTGGATGTCTAGCCTGCCAGAAGGTCTCTAATCCTATCCTCCTCAATGAAAGGAAAGTCTTCCCTTCTCCAGACTTTCTCCCTCACATCCAGGCTCTGGGATTCTTGAGGGCTGCCCTTAGCAGTGAAGACTGAAGCACAGAAGGCATTCAGTAATTCTGCCTTCTCTGTATCCCTTGTCACCAGGGCCCCCGCCCATTCAGTAGCGGGCCCACATTTTCCCCAGTCCTCCTCTTGCTAACGATGTATTTGAAGAAGCCCTTCCTGTTGTCCTTGATATCCCTTGCCAGACTCAATTCCAACTGGGCCTTAGCCTTCCTAGTCGCGTCTCTATATACTCTGGCTTCATTCCTATAATTCTCCCAAGTAGCTTGTCCCCTCTTCCATATTCTGTGTACTTTCTTCTTCTTTCTGAGTTTTGTCAGGAGCTCCTTGATCATCCATGCAGGTCTCCTGCCCCCTTTGCTGGACTTCTTTCTCCCTGGGATGCACTGCTCTTGAGCTTGGAGGGAGTGATGCTTGAATACTAGCCAGCTCTCCTGCCCCTCCCTTCCTTCTAGAGCCCTAACCCATGAGATTCCTCCAATCAGGTCTCTGAAGAGCCCAAAGTCTACTCTCCTGAAGTCCGGGGTTGCAGTCCTGCTTGTTGCCTTACTTCTTTCCTGCAGGATCCTGAACTCCACCAACTCATGGTCACTGCAGCCAAGTCTGCCCCCAACCTTCACATCTCTAACCAGTTCCTCTCTGCTGGTAAGGACAAGATCCAGCAGAACTTTTTGGTAAGGACAAGATCCAGAACCCTTCCTCATAGGTTCTTCCACCATATCTGACAAGAAGTTATCATCAATGCACTGCAGGAGCCTCCTGGACTGCTTGTGCCTTGCTGTGTAGTCCCTCCAGCAGATGTTAGGGTGGTTGAAGTCCCCCAGGAGAACCAGGGCCTGTGATATTCAGGCTACTTCCAGCTGTCTGTAGAAGGCCTCATCAACTTCCTCTTCCTGATCAGGTGGCCTGTAGTAGACACCCACAACAGTGTTCCCCATGTTAGCCTGACTTTTGATCTTTACCCATAAGCTCTCGACTGACTCCTCTCTCACATAAAGAACAATTCCACCACATCATCTTTCTGGCCTGTCTCTCCTAAAAAGCACATAGCCATCCATGACAGCGTTCCACTCATGTGAGCTATCCCACCATGTCTCTGTGATTGCAATGAGATCATGGCCCTGCAGTCGCACACAGATCTCCAGCTCCTCCTGTTTGTTCCCCATGCTGTATGCATTGGTATACCTGCATTTCGGAGAGGTAGTCATGCATGCAGGTTTCCCATGAAGGGTGTACAGGGGTTGCCCATAGCCATGTCCCAAACACACATCCCTAGCTGGATTTACCCATTGGAGAACCCCCAACCCAACTTGTGTTTTGTTATCTACCCTATCTGTATGACACCCCCCAACCCCCCTTCTAGCTAGTATAAAGCCCTCTTTACTAGACTGGCCAACCTGTTTGCAAAGGCAAATGTGCCCTGCTTGGTGAAGTGAATCCCTTCTCTCCCCACCAGCTGTTGGTCTTCAAGCCATGTTCCATGGTCATAGAATCCAAAACCCTGTTGCCAATACCAGCAGTGTAGCCAGTTGTTGATTTGGAAAATCTCCCTACTCCTCCTCCTATGCCTCCCCCTAATTGGCAGGTATCTGCATGAGAGCTCCTTGTCTGTGCTCCCTTTGCAGTCAGTGGAGATGGAGGGGGGGAATCAGTTGCTCATACACAAACACTTGGTGACAGCTGAAGACACGAAGTTGGTACAAGGCATGTACCAATGACCACTTGCTTTGCTGCAGCAAATGGGAGACCCATGTTCTCCTAGAGCATTGGATGGGGCCAGGTGAGGAATTTCTTTAGCCATCTGAAATGACACTAGATGCCTGCTACAATTAGAGCTCCACTCACTGTGAAGCTGAGACACACGCAGAGTCCAATGTTACGAACAGCTGTCTGCCAGTTCTGGGCAGATACTTCATTTAATGACACAGAAATGGGCTGGCAGGGTCCCGTCAGATGCTCAGGGTGTCCAGCACAGCCACCTGTCTCTAGCACATACAGCATGGCACTTAAAGGGAAACCATGTCTCAAACACTTCTTGCTCTCCTCCCCTGAACCTCTTCTCACCCCACTAGATGATACAAACAGGGACTGGACTAATGAGGATCTCAAGATAGCTGGATCACAGGCTGCCCAGGCCCAGGGATTTCTTCAGTGGCACCTTGTCCTTCCTGGAGACTGGTTCAAGAAATCTGACAAATGCCCAACAGTGTCACAGAGCCAGCTCAGGCAGCCAGTCCCCTTGCTGGCAATCCTGCACAGCCCAGCCCTTTCTCTGCGGCCTTGGGCACTGCAGGGTTTGCTGTCTTAGTGGGAACCTCCTTTCACCATTCCATTACCACCTGCTATCCATGCCAGCATGTCAGCACTTGTGTCTCAGGGTGGGTCTCCCAGGCACTTTTCTTGGTAGTGGGAAGCAGCATAAGAAGGGGAAAGCATCACAATCTACAGCTTGGAAGATCAAACCAGACATTAACGGGAATCAGTGTCACTCAAAGAGCAGTGCTGTGGTGCTACAGGTCACCCAGAGGGAGGCTGTGATCAGTTCCTGGCTCTGTTTCAAGGAATCGTCAGTGAGGACAGGAGACATCAGTAGTGGGAGGGAGATCCCGAGGTGGGAGCAAGGTGGGGAAGCAGGTTGAGTGTTTACAGTCTACAGGCACCCAGCAGCAGGCATGGGACAGTGTAGGACAGTCTGGTGGAGACAGTGGAGGGCACTGGCATGCTGAAGAGCCTGAAAGAGCAGAGGTCTTTGTTCTGAGGCTGTTGTCTCTGTCACCATGCCACCATCTACTACTCTCCTCTTCTCCACATGTGCAAGTCTTTTATTACAGAAGGCAATCAGGTTGGTCAAGAATGATTTACCTTCAGTAAATCCATGCTGACTCTTCCCAGGCACCTTCTTCTCCTGCCCAGACATGTGACTGGAGAGGCTGGCTCTATGACACACTCTTCCCCAGGGTGAGGCTGAATGGCCTCCAGCTCCCTGGTTTGTCCTTGTGGCCTTTTTTGAAGATGGGCACAACACACTCCTTTCTCTACTCATTGAGACTTCCCCTGATCTCCACAACCTTTACAAGACAATAGAGATCAGCCTTGCTGTCCTCACAGTCAACTCTCTCCCTGTCCATGGATGCCAGCTGTCCACTGCCATAGGTTTCTGTAGGCTGAGTTCTAGAGACTTAGGCCCTGTGGGTTGGTTTTCTCCTCAGGAGTCCTGACTCTGGGCACAACAGCTCAGAAGGTCTTGTTGGTGAAGGCTGAAGCCAGGAAGGACCTGACTTCCCTAGACCAATCTACATCTGCTTTTACTGGAAATCTCTGCCCCATTCAGCAGTGGGCCAACATTTCCTTTTATATTTTTTTTGCTATGATTGCAGCAGTAGCAGCTCTTCTTCCTGTCCTTCACGTCCCCTGCAGGTGTCTGTCCCAGTGGAACTTTAGCTTTCTTAGTGCCATCCCGACTTTACTGGACATTGTTTCCAAATTCCTCCTTTGCAGCCTCTCCCTTCTTCCCCTTTCCATATGCTGCCTTATACCCCTGGAGCTCACACGTGAGCTTGCTTTTTAGCCAAACCAGGGTCCAGAGATGTCTACCAATTTTACAAACTCTTCTTTAAGGAGCATTCTTGTTCTTGACAGACGTGTTCCTTAATGATCTGCTGGTTTTCCTGAGCTCTTCTGCCCTGCAGAGCTGCCTCCCTTGGTCCATCCCATGGAAGAGCTCCCTACATCCAAGCTACCCCTTCACACATAGGGCACCCCCCTCCTCATCTTCCCTGGTGGTCCCTCCTGTAGAACTTGTACCTGCTGTTGAAGGACTCCAGTCAGGCGAGCAATCCCACCACATCTCTGTTATTCCAACCAGGTGATAATCTTGTGACAGCTTGTGCATTGCTCCTGCCTGCACCCCAGGCTCTGTGTGTTTGCATACATTCTGGCTTCAGCACCTCAGTTGTAGTGGTGACCACAGATTTGTCACGTGTCACCAAAGACCTTATGTATGCAAAGGCTTTGAGTGCAAGTGGTGGCTTACTGGCATGGGTAGCAGGTGGTAATGTAATGGTGAAAGAAGGTTCCCATTAAGAGAGCAAACCCTGCAGTGCCCAAGGCCAGGGAGAAACACAACTGGGATATGCAGGAATCACAGGAGTGGGGTTGACGGCCCGAGCTGACTCTGTGACACCTTGGGGCCGGTGACAGACTTGAATCAATCTCCAGGCAGGATGAAGTGTCACTGAAGAAGTCTGTGACCCTGGGCAACCTGTGATACCACCACTCTAAGGTCCTCATTAGCCCAGTCCCTGTTCCCGTTATATAGCAGGGTGAAAAAGTGTTCAGTGGGCAGAGAGCTGGAAGGGTTTGTGAGTACAGGGCCTAGAGCAGAGGCCCTGGTGTGATGTGCCTCCCATGTATACAGCACACTTGGATGGAGACGGGATGGGCTTTGCCTAAAGGCAGCATTGGAATTCATTTGTTTGGACACATGTAGAAAACCCGAGATGCCCTGGGGCACTTGCCCAGCAATCACTGCAAAGGGGCATGGTTTCCTTTAGGTCCCAGGGTGGATCTGCTAGAGACAGGTGGTTGTGCTGGACACCCCTGGCATTTGAAATAGCCCTGCCAGCCTATTTCTGTGTCATTAAATCACATATCTGCACTGACCTACTACTGCTGTTTGTAACACTGGAATTTTCATTTGCCTCAGCTTCATAGCATCGTTGCAGATGACCAAGATATTTTCCCACCTGTTCCGCACCTGATGCCCTAGGAGGATTCAGGGCTCCCAGTCACTCCATCAGAGCAAGCAGACACTGGTACGTGCCTGGGATGACCTCTGTCTCTTCCACTGTCACCAAGTCTTTGTGTGTGAGCAACTGACTCCCAGTCTCCATCTCCAGTGATTAGAACAGGAGCTTAGACAACGAGCTTGCATGCAGACCTCTGTGCTGTGCTCCCTTCAGTTTTGGCAGGGGGAATCCTACCTCCTGTGTGCTTGTGGAGTTCACAGTGGGGATAGGGGGATCTGAATCTAAATGCAACGCAAGGTCTTCAAAACCAGGATGTGATGCCGAGATTGACTGAACCACGTGTCAGTGAATTCCATTCTTGTCCCTGTCTGGGTGTCCCGCCTAGTTAGGAGATGGGACTAGGAGCTTCCAGCTGAGGACATTTCCACTTATCATAGACAGGCATCCTCTGACGAAATAGATGGCAGTGTTGGAATCAGTCTCTCTGCCCTCTTTAGAAAGGGAAAACAGGTGATTATTTTAGCCTACTTGAGGGAACATCTCCCAGGAGGACGGAGCACAAGGGACAGAACAACTGGCTCCTTCAGCTGGTCCTGTGCTCCTGTGCTGAGGCCAGTTTTGGGGACAGAGGTTGCTCATGGCAACCTGGCAGCACTGCTGAGAGATGGCTGTGTCCCGAGGCAGCTCCTCTGCAAAGAGCAGCAGGACTCTGGGCACTGCCTGCTGCTCTGCTTAGATGAGATGAGAGAAGACAGGAGTGAGAGGCAGTGCAGAGTGAGAGGCCGGAGGAGAGCTCCTTGTGGGAGAAATCTTCACAGCCTTTTGCATGGTAAGGCTCTGGCTACAGGGCAATGCTGCTGTGTTTCCTGGGGGAGTCTTCTAAGCCCATCCCATCCCATGAGTGTGGAGGATGGGGAGACACTTCAGAGCAAGGATTCCCTGCCAGAGGAAGGAAGAGAGGTCCGAGGGACACGTCATCCTGCTCCTTTTTTGGAAGGATGGCTGCAGGGGTGTGAAGCCTGGCTGTGCACCCAGGTGGGCATGGACTGTCCTTCAGAGCAGAGTCTCTGCACCCCAGGGTGCTGTGTGCCTGGGGCAGGGACTCTGCTGCCTGTGAGGGTCAGCACTCAGCCTGCCTTGGGAGCTCCACACAGTGCTGCAGGGTGGAAGCTCTGGGTGAAAGGGGAGACCCCTGACAGGGCAGGTACTTTGCCCCATTGAGAGGCTACTGCATAGATCAGGGCTGGGGGTCATATCCAGAGGTGACATTTCACCAGGAATGCCAAGGCAGGGGAGAGCTGAAAGAGAAGGTGCTTTCATGAGTTGGTGCTTTCAGTTATTTTCTGTTTGGGTGGGGTGAAATGGGATTGGATCTGTCACGTTTAGACAGGGGGCTGCGGCTCCAGGGCAGTGACACTGAGAGAGGAGCAGTTCTGTGAGGGACTCGGCAAATGCTTTCATCCACCCTGAAGCCTACAGAGAGAGTCAGCATCACTTTTCCAGCCTCAGCTAGGTTTGTCTCACCTGCTCATTATCACCTAGAAACCTGGAGGTGCCCCTGGACAGTGTTCCACCTCTGGGAGCTTTCTTCAGGGAAGAGCTGAATAATCAGCATGTGGGATGGGGTCTCTGATCACTGAGGGGAGAGATGTGGGGACAGAGAATCAGCTCCCTGCAGAGACAGGTCCAGGCTGCAGAGCCCTGGCCAGAGTGTGAGGGGAAACTGTCAACTCCAACGCCCCTGCTCCACTCCCAGCCAGCACAGCCCTCTGCTCTCCAGGCTGTGGAGTCCAGGACGTGAGTCATTTCCTCAGCAGCCAGACATCCAGGGGAGGAGACACTCCTGAGTGTCTCTCTGTCCCTCCCTGTCCCTGCCTCCCTCAGCACAAGTATCATGGTATTCCTCCATGTTTCCCACCTGCGCATGTTGCCCCTTGTCCTTCCCCTTGGGCGCTCTGGGCGCGGGAGGGGTTCTGATACCGTTCAGACACCGACCATGTGGATCCTGCCATGCAGATGTGTCTTTGACAGTGAGGCGTCCAAGCCCCCTCTAACCTGTGGGGCTCTGGACAATGCAGTTTAGGGGACTGACATTGAGCCAAGTCTATCACCAGGACACCCCATCCTTAGGACATTCAGCCATTTCCCTGGGGTGTCTGGCTGGGCTGAAACTTGTGCCCCTCCTAGAAGGGCACAGCTCTCCCATTGCAGCTGGGTGTAATCTAGGTGTCTCAGGGAGAAGCCATCTAGATACTGGGAACACAGAAATGCTACTGGGAGGCTGGATGTGGGCATCTGGAAATACCCCAATGTGTTGCTGTTGCTGGCTAGAAGAGGATGGTGAGACCTTCCTCACATACTCTCAGGAAAAAGTGTAAGAGTGTTGATGGCCACTTTGGAAGCGGACTCCTCTGCTCTGTGCAGTGTCATTTCTTTTTTGGATAACACAAAAAAGAAACTTTTTGCAATTTCCTCCACTTTCAGAGTGGGAGCACAGGGCAGCTTGGAGCAAGCCAGATGGACAGGACAGCTCTCCTCCCTCTGCTCCAAAACAACAAGAATGAATCTTTCTGTCTGTCTGGAATCACAGCTGATCATTTCTAGTGCCGAAGCAATGCTGAGAATTTCTACCTCCAAGAAGCCTTCTCCTGTGTGACAGGGTCAAAGTCAGGTAAACAAAACCAAAGAAAAAAAAGAGTCTTAAAGCTATTCATGAAAGCCCTGGGAGTGCAGATCCTGAAATCTCTTCAACATTATGAGTGGATTAAATCTTACCAGAACAGGGAAGAGAAATCTTAGTCATCGCTGTTCCCATGTACACAGTGCTGTAGGTCAGGACTGACTGCTCGGGAGTCAATGGGCAGAGGCCACAGCTCCTCATGGCAAACTCAGCCAGCACAAAGCAAAGCTGAAGAGACAGAGCTCAGTGATGGTGCTGCTGAGATGGGGAGAAGTAATGGATGTCTGCTCGGGGGGGGGCTTATGAGAAAAATTTGCTCAGAGAAGTCTGTCCTAATTTGTGTCTGTCTGTTCTTCCTTGGACAGTCCCCCAAGCTCAGGAGGTGCAAAATGTCCAACAGCAGCTCCATCAGTGAGTTCCTCCTCCTGGCATTTGCAGCAACACGAGAGCTGCAGCTCTTGCACTTCTCCTTCTTCCTGGGCATCTACCTGGCTGCTCTTCTGGGCAACGGCCTCATCATCACAGCCATAATCTGTGATCCCCATCTCCACACCCCCATGTACTTCTTCCTCCTCAACCTGTCTGTCCTTGACCTCAGCTCCATCTCCACCACTGTCCCCAAATCCATGGCCAATTCCCTGAAAAACACCAGGGCCATTTCCTACTCTGCATGTGCTGCCCAGGTCTTCCTGGTTTTCTTCTTATTTTCAGCAGAGTATTCTCTCCTCACTGTCATGGCCTATGACCGCTACGTTGCCATCTGCAGACCCCTGCACTATGGGATCCTCGTGGACAGCAGAGCTTGTGTCAGAATGGCAGCAGCTTCCTGGGCCAGTGGTTTTCTCTATGCTCTCCTGCACACTGGAAATACATTTTCACTACTGCTCTGCCAAGGCAACACAGTGGACCAGTTCTTCTGTGAAATCCCCCAGATCCTCAAGCTCTCCTGCTCTGACTCCTATCTCCAGGAAGCTGGGTTCCTTGAGGTTAGTGCCTGTTTATTCTTTGGTTGTTTTGTTTTCATTGTGCTGTCCTACGTGCAGATCTTCAGGGCTGTGCTGAGGATCCCCTCCGAGCAGGGCCGACACAAAGCCTTTTCCATGTGCCTCCCACACCTGGCTGTGGTTTCCCTATTCATCAGCACTGGCCTCTTTGCCTATCTGAAGCCCTCCTCCATCTCCTCCCCAAATCTGGATCTGGTGCTGGCTGTTCTGTACTCCATGGTCCCTCCAACACTGAACCCTCTCATCTACAGCATGAGGAACAAGGAGCTCCAGGCGGCAGTGAGGAAACTGTTTCAGCTGGTACTAGTTCAGCAGCAATGAGCTGCTGATATCTCCTTACAAAGAATTTAAAATTTATCTCGGGCAGCTCCTTTGTTTTGCTAATTCTGTCTGTGATAGTTACGTTTGTACACAAATGTCTGAATTCATCCCACTTCTCCAGAGGCACAAATCCCATCTATGACTCAGCGGCCTTCTGTAAATCTGCCTATCACTGTGTCAGAGCTGGCCTCTCGAGTAGCACCTCTGTAATAAAAAGGGATCTCCTTAGCACTGTGCCTGAAGGCTGGGCTCTTCTTCCCCACCTTGAACCAAGAATGCTTTCAGAGAATTTCACTCAACAAGGCCTTGTTGCGATGCCTGAAGTTTCTGTGGGCTAAGAGGCATTAACTCTTTTGAGTGATGTATCAGGGAATGAGGGCTGGATTAATCCCCCACTTGTGGGTGGGTTTCCAGTGCCCCTGGGGAGAGTGAGTGGTCAAGTGGTCTCTGCTGAGGACTGTCTCACATATGAGAGGGCTGGTGAGAGATGCCCATCCTTCTGGAAGGGAATGTGCAGCCACCCAGACAGTGTGTGGATGTGTAGTGAGTGGAGACTCCCAAAACCAAGTGGAGTCACCCAAATATAAAGGGCCAAACCAAGGAATGCACCAAATCAGGGCTCTGCAGTCTCAGAAGAGGGACTGGGCTAGGTCTAATGACACTGCTGAACATGCCTTGAGAAATGTGAAATGCCCTGTGATTACTTCATCCATCCTCCATATCCTCAGACCCTGGGTAGGGAAGGAAGTTGTCAGGTGCAGTGATGCTGGTCCAGCTGGCTCTGTCTTGACCGGCATGGCCAGTGCTAAGCCACCATGAGGCCGCACTAGGAGCTTCTATGCCCTTCCGTGGCGTTGGGGCTGTGGGGGTCAGTGTCCGGAGCTCCACAACCTCCTGCAGCAGGCACTTCTGTAGGGCTCCCATCCTGGGCTGCTGTGCTTTATGGGCTGGGAAGAGGGCAGAGGAGGTGAGGAGAGCTGTGTAGGAGCTGAGATGGGCTGGAAAGGACCCAGGAGAGGAAAAATGCCAGCAGGAAGCTACTGCATGTGACCAGCAGTGTGAGAGCACTCAGACGTGTGCTTGCAGGGCAAATGCAGGGCTCCTGGCAAAGGCATCCAGACATGGTGAGTGCAGAGGAGAACAGCTCTGGTTCTTCCCTGTGTTGCATGCTGTGACCACAAGCTGGGAAAAGGAGGGTCAGATACTGGTGTAGAGAGACACTCAAAGTTCATGAGAGGTTAATCAGGATAGATTTAATAGCAGACTTACACTCCAAACTGCTTGGGCAGCCCCAGGAACTTCTTGGGGGGAGGAGGGTCTGTGAGGGGAGGCTACAGGAAGCACGAGTCAGACACCCAGGTGGGATTCAATTCGTTGTATCCTAAGGGCCTCTTATATCTACCAGAACTCTTTCCTTATCTCAGCTGTGCTCAGCTTGAGCAGCCACTGGCTGTGAAGCAGCTCAACATTGTTGACAAGAGGGAATATGCATGTCTGATCTTGACAGGAGTTTGGTCAGTGTGCAGAGAACACACTCTGGGGCTGTGATCATGTGCTCTGCCAGTCCTCTGACTCATTGCGAGATCTTCCACAGATCTTCCCACTACATATCCACACAGTGGGGAAGCTGCTCTGTGATCATCGTCACACACCAGCCCTTCCAATGTTGGCAGTGCACCAAACCCATGGGATTGTCCATGACCAGCTCCATCCTTTTGCATGTCTCCATATCCTGATGGAGGGAAAAGGCCAGCCTTACGCGGCCTCTCTCCTGCAGAAGACCCTGGAAAATCCCAGAACACAGTATCTTCTAAAATCTATGTGGGGCACAGTCTGGGCTGGGCAGGGGCTAGGTGAGGTGATTACGCACTGCAGGCCAGATGGTGAGGTACTACAAAAGGTACTCTGTGTCTCACTGCCTGTCCCATCACCACAAACACTCTGGAACATACGTACACATGTTTGAACCCGGTTACTGTCTATGGGCCTGCCTCACTCACCTCAGGTGGGTACTGTAGGCCATGGCTGATGATGTCCCTGCCATGGCAGACCTGTGCCTGTCTTTGACTCTCAGCTCCCAATCTTGGAGGCTGCAGCTGGTGCTTGCTGTGCCCTGACAATGGCAAAGTTGCAATGAGAAATTGGGCCTGCACATCTCCAGTAGAGTTTCCTGAAAAGACACCAGGCATGCCCAGGGAGATGTCTTGCCCAACTCTTGGAGAGCTGTGCAACTAGCTGCCCAACATGGTGGCATGCACACAAGAAGGCAGTGGTGCACGTGCAAGGCCCCAGAAATCTCCTGTCAAGCTGTGAGAGGGCTGAATTCTAAGTTTAGTAGAGAGACTGACAGCAGTAAATGGAGTCTGCACCAACCATTCCCATCACTGCTCAAGATGCTTGGAAAATCAAGACTTTGCTACAGGCTCCAGCTCCAGAAAGGGCTCAGTCCTTTGCATATCCAGAGCCTTGCTCACTGCCATTTCCTTTCACTGACACTGTCAAGGGAGGCAGAGGGGGGAACCCAGGACAATGTTGTTCACAGGGAGCTTTATGAATTAACCGGATGAACCTCCTCACGTGTGCTTCGTCAAGTTGGTTTAGGTCCCGACGTTTTGGAAAGTCCTACGCACAACAATCCAAATGGCCTATGCCAACAGCTGAGAGGCATGGCAGCAGCAATCTCAGTGCATGGTATTCATGCTGATGGACACAGTAACCACTGTGCAACCTTCAAAAGGTTGTCCTCATTGTGAACACATGTTTAGTAGAGAGAGCACTGCTTTCCTGGACCTGCTGCTCTTCTGGGCCTGAAGATGTGCCGCTAGGGCCCTGGCACTGCTGCTTTGATGCAGGAAGGCAGAGGAATCTGCACCCATGGCACCTGGGGCCATGATCTGGTGCCTAGAGGAACTTACCTTGCCCCTCACCTCCAACACCATCATCTCTGCCAGGAGGTCCCCACTGCCAGGCTGCTGGCACACTACCCAACTCTGATCATCTACCTGGCTGCTTGAGGCGCTGCAGAAGATGTGGCCATGCCAGGATGTGGCTGGACTCCTGCCCATTCAGAAGTGACAGGGACACCCTGGTGCACAGGAATGCACAGGAAGGAGCCCAGCAGGCTTTCCTGGCCACCCGCGGGAGATGTGCAGCCACACAAGGAGAGGCCCAGCTGCCCTGGCATCCTGGAGATGTGGGCTGCATGAGGGCTGGCACCCTGGAGGCCTTGTGCTGACTGCCAATGCTGTGCCAGCAAACCACTGGCACTGGGGGCTGTGGAGTTGCCTGGGGCACCGATGTCACCGTGCTGTCACTCTGCAACTTAGTCACAGTGCCCCAGGGGAAGCAGAAGAGGCAGAGTCTCCCGGCCCCCTGCCAGTCTGCCAGGCTTTGCAGCTGGGACACAACCGGGTGCAGCCAAGGGCTCTCTGCAGGCACTTTGGAGGCCATCCTTGGGCACTAATCCTGCTGTGTGTGGGCAGCAGGGATAGCAATGGCTACTGAGAGGAGAGAGGGAGGGCAGGACATTATTGCAGGACACCTGAGGGTACTGGTGCCTGCACCCCAGCACACTCAGTGACGGAAGCGCTCAGCAGCTGCATCTCAGCTTGGTATACGGTCCTCTTCCTGGCCTTCCTCTGGCCTTGCTTCCTGACCTCGCTGTGCACCTTCTCTGCCCTGCTTTGGTGCTGAGGCCACTCCCTGCCATTCCTCAGCTGCTCGTCAAGGGCCTGTGCCTTCTGCTCTGCTCTCAAACACTGCCTAACGCTGCCTCCCATGCCCACTGCCCCAGCACAAATCCCCATCACTAGCTAGCCCTTTCCTCCCCACCTTGGTAGAGCTCTCCATGCACAGCACTGCTCCATTGGGGACACCCCCCGTACCCACCACAGGGAACACCATCGCTGTGACATGTTGCAGCCCCCACCAATGCCCCCCAAGGGGTGCCCTGCTAACACACACCTCTGCAGCAGGGACACAGAAGGGACAGGAATAGACATGGCAGCAGGCAGCTGACCCACCAGGGGCCCCAAAACACACAAAGCCCAACTCTCCTGACCTCCAATTCCCTTCCAGCCCTCCAAGACCTTGCAACAGGTGCTGCCTCTGACCAGCCAGCCACAGTCCTGTTCCTGCCCATTTCCCACCTCCAGGAAGCAAAGAGCAAGTTCTCTCCCAGGGGCTCACCACGCCAGCTCTTGTCTCTCTCTTTCACCTCATGTGCCCTCACAAGCGCGGACCCCAGCAGGTACCTGCTGCTGGCCTCGGGGCTTTCAAGTCATTGGCTTCCTCAAGATAACTTCCCCAGCCATTTGGCGCTGTTGCCACATTAGGTACTTGGATAAAAGAGACCACCCAGTCAACATCCATGACTGTCTGCCTGCTGCTGGGCTCTCAGGGACCCAGAAGGAGATGACCTCCCAGTCACCTCCACAGACATGTCTCTATCACTGGTCAATAAGCCTCTGAGCTGAGGTGCATCAGGCACCTACCTCACCATAACTTCCCCAGCCATGAGACAAATGCTGACCTCTCAGCTGCTAACACACAAGTGAGCTCCAAAGCACATAGCCCAGCCATGGACCTGCTGGTGCCCCATCAGCTGCTCAGCTGCAAGTCACCTCACAGTCTCCTCTCCAGGCACAGCTCTGCTGTGATCCAGTCAGTTCAGCAGTCACAAGGGACCTCACCATCACCAGCCAAGCCTTGTTCCTGCAGCTGGCCTATCCGGTGCTCAGGCAGAAGTGACCTCATCATCAAGAGTGGAGCCATGTGACTGCTGCTAGTCTGTCAACTACTGCCAAAGAACTGGTTTGACACTGGTGATTTTCTGGCATAGCTCTCGCAGACAGTGTTTAACTCCCTGCTCCCATTCTGGCCACATGGCCACTGCCAATTGCAACTCCCTGGTGGCTGAGTCAGCTCCTGAACAGCCTCCATGACTCACCTCACAGCCTCAGGATGCTCATAGTGCAGCAAAACACCCTTTAAATACCAGATAGTATACCAAAAAAAAAAAAAAAAAAAATCTTTTGTCTATGCTCTTGATAGCCCCATGGGAGCTGCAGGACAGCTCAGCTTCAGGACACAGCACTTCTTTCCTGCCAGAGTCAGATCCCAACAGGAGACCCGCTCCCAGGGAAATTTGGCCATGGATTGCCCCCCACCCTCCACAAGGGGAGGGAGCTGGCCCCACAGGAGCCTTGGAGCTCAGGGCAGCCCCAGCGGCAGGACCCAGGTGTCCTGGCTGCCACACTGTCCACTAAGCCAGCCAGGACCCTCGGGCAGGGCTCTTGTGGCAGCCCCCACCCTGTCCCACCTACCTTACAGGCTGGGGTTCACAGCCATTTTTCCAGTTAGCTATCTCTGTGCAACACCTCGGGAAAGAGCTCCTGAAGCTTGGTGGAATGCTGTAGGAGCATTGGGAACAAGGAACTGTGGTCTGGGCTGATGGTCTGGGTCCTCCGTCTCAGTTGCCCCCTTGCCCTCAGCTTACCTGTCCAGCTGGGGAAAAAGGATGTTCTTCTTCTCTTGTCACCCAAAACTGCTCTCCAATACATCCCTCCTCTGCCTGTCAGCAAGCGGCTCAATGCGGCCCTGCTGCCTCCTGTCCTCACTCCTCACCTGGAACCAGCTCCAAAGGGCAGCTGTGGGGAGCACATGAGCAGTGTCCAGCAGCTACTGGGCCTCAGAATCAAGTGAATACACTGCTGCATCACTGGGGAGACCTCCCTATGATGTGAGACATCCCACTGTGACCTTGGTTTCTGTCATCACAAGGCTCAATGGGTCACTCCCATGGAGATGGCACAGCCAGGGAGAGAGCTGAAACATTTCCCATCATGTCCTCAAGTAGTCACTGCCCCTCAGCCCAGTTATATTCCAAAAAGTTCTGATAAATCCTTCAGGAATGTCTCCAGACAGTGCCAAAGGCTTTGAAATCTCTCAAATGGGGCACTGCAGAGGTCACTTCTGTGGTCATGCATTGACAAGTGTCTGCACAGGGGGGACCTGTGCAGTTCCCTGGGGGCTTGGGGGTTGGTTTGGGGTCTGGCCTTTTTCAAAGACAGGATCAAAGTCATGTGTTTCTGCTGTGAGTCTCTCTTTCTGTAGAAGCGGGAGGTGAGACAATACGGAGCAGGACGTAGCCTTCCTCCGTTAGGCACCAAAGCAGGCTCTTTGGTTTTAGAAATCCTCAGAAAGGTTTCTTGGTTTGAGGTGCTTAAGAGAGAAATGCTAGGCCAGAAAATAGCAAATGTGTTCTTACCACACATCGACTGGAGGGCTTTCTTGAGGACCCTGGCACTTGCTATGCTCCAAAGCCATGGATGAGGCCAGGTAGGAAACCTGGGGAAGTTTTCCCATTTCCCATTAATTTTGCCCAGATTTCCTTCTTGCTGAGTCTGCTGAAAGCTATTCCTCATCTCCTGACCACAGCTGGTCCTTGAGTTTTTTAGTATCACCTTGTAGCAGTACTTCTGCCTGGGTGCAGTCCCTGGCACCCTGGATCCCCCCAAGAACCCTGGCTCTCCTTGGGGGCCGTACAGCCCTGGCTCCCTGCATCTCCCACATTGTTGACCCTGGGTTTCTCAGAACATGCCCTCATGCTGCAGGGATGTTGCCCAGGCACCAGGGCAGAGCCTGTAAGGCAATGCAGTGCCTCAGGACCTGCATTTTGGCTCATTCAGAAATCTGGGAGGTGACCAGCTCCCACCTCTGCAGCTGCTGGAGCTTGGGAACATCCCTACAACCAACCTTCTTGCTCCTCCTTGTCTCGGCACAGGCTTTTCTAGAGCAGCACAGCCCCATCAGGGATCCCCGAGAGCAGCACGGCCCCCAGCATGGCCCAAGACCCCCAGGAGCTGCATGGCTCTCCCCTCTATTTCCACATGCCCTGATTAAATAGATATTTTCTAACATCATTAGCTGGATGTTGTAACTTTCTATTGTTTCCAGTTTTCCTCTTCCCCTTACTCTTGGTTCATTCAGACACAAAGCTACTGATTTGCACTTCAGGAGTTTCAAGCTTGCTCCATCTTTCACTAGTCCGTCCCTTTAGGAAAGGCCTTAACGGTGTTTCTATCTACCATTTCCCATCTCCCCAAAAGGCTTCTAGTAAGGCTATCCCTTGTGGATAGTGGACCTCATTGAGTGCAACTTGGACTTAGCATATCGAGGAGTATGATAATTTTTTTTTATGAAAATGCATCATGCTTTTTAAATTTTGTTTTGTTTTGTTTTGTTTGCAATGAAATGAAAAAGTTTCTGTGTCTCTTTGCAGGCAGTTGTCTAAGGAAAGCAGGTGGGAATTGGGGCATATGAGCTGTACAATTCAGTTACAGCCTTCAGTGGAAGGAGGTTAGCTTTTAAAAAAGACTGAGATGGCTGATGAGAGCAATGGCAGGTTTGGGGAGACGGGGAGGAAGATGGCCCATATGGTGCCTGACTTCCAGGACACTTTTCCTATATGCCCTGACTTCATTAGGAGACACTGTGGATCAATATCAATTAGAGAATTGGAAAGCTGAAGAATAATAATCATAAAAAAACACTTTAAAAGCATTAAAAACTTGTATATTATTGAAATCTCCATCTTTCAGCTACATTGCTGAAACTTATTCAATTAGCTATGCAAGACTTGGTGAAAATTATAGGGAGAGATGAGGATCATCAGGGCTTTTTTGCATTACAGTGATCCCCATGGTATATTTGGTGCTGAGTCCATGAACTACAGCTAGTGAAAGGTGATTGAACAAAAGAACATTCAAGAAGTTTGAGTCAGAAGCAGAGCCCAAAGTTACACAGAACTTTAACGGCTCCCACTGAGGGCCATTAGCAAGAAAGACTTCCCGGGGCTGCTTAGAGCAGAGAGTTGGATGCACTGAGTGCAGGTAGGCAAAGGTAACGTGCAGGTGACTCTGATGCCAAGTCCATCCTTGATGTGTTTTATCAAGCAAATGGCCAAGCACAGACAGCCAGCTCCTGAGAAAGGAGCTCCTATCCCCCATGCATTACCCAGGGCTGCTCCTGGGGACAGTGCACATGTGGGGTTGTACGATGTTGAGTGTGGGACAATGACATGACACCTCCTAGGATCTCCTGGTGGACAAGGGGACAGTGAGGCCCCAGTGTCTCTTCAATGCCCTTGTTGACAGAGACAACATCCACAGAACAAAGATCTCTGTTCCTTCAGGCCTTTCAGCCTTGCCAGTGCCCTCAGCTGTCTCCACCTGCATTGTCCCATGCCAGCTGCTGGGTGCCTGCAGGCTGTAGACATGCAACCTGCTTCCGCACAATACTCTCGTCTCAGGATCTCTCTCCCTTTACCAATGTCTCCCTGTCCTCACAGGCTGTTCCTGGAAGCAGAGAGCCAGGGGCTGATCACAGACTCCCTCTGGGTGAGCTCTTCCACCACAGCACTACTCTTTGAGTGACACTGAACATGTTAATGTGCAATTTGAACCTCCCAAGCTCCCTTCTCCTTCCTTTGCTATTTCTCACTACCAAGAAATGCTCCTGGGAGACCCATCCTGGATCACACTACTCCAGCTGTGTCCACCCCTGCACTGAGTCGAAGGGGATAATGGCTCCCCTTGTGTGGGTGGCCACACTCCTCCTAATGCAGCCCATAGTCACTTGGCCTTATTCACAATGAGTGTGCCCTACTGGCTCATATGGCATTTCTCACAACACCCAGGCCCTGCTCCTCAGGGTCACATCTCAGCTGATAAGGTCCCAGCCTGCCCTGAAGCATGGAGTTATCCTTCCCCAGGTGCAGGACTTGCCCCTTCTTCTTGAGGTATCTGTTGGGTGAATCCCCAAGTTTCTCAAGACTGAAGCTCTCTTGTGTAAGTGGTTAATGTGTGTGTGTCTAGTCCCCATGCCCCTGGTCAATGCAGAAGGAACTAGACGAGGTTGCCCAGGAGGTCTCCCCAGCTATGCATTGTCCACAAAGATGCTAAGGGGGTGCTCCATCCACTGTGCAGGCCACTAATAGAGAGGTTAAACAGTCCTGCCCCACATGTTGATCACTGAGGGATGCCACTAGTAACCAGCTGCCACTTGGAACTTGTACCACTGATCAAAGTGTTTCAGCCTGGTGGTTCAGCCCGTCTTCCACCTGCCTTAAGATCCATCAATCCTGGGCAGATCTCCACAATTTGCCTATAAGGAGACTATGCTCATCTGGGCCACCATCAGACCTGACTCTACTGGACTTTCTTGCAGAGTTTCATAGAATCACAGAATCAGTAAGGTTGGAAGGGACCTCTGGAGATCATCTAGTCCAATCCTCAAGGAGAGGGCTTGTCCTCCCAGGGCTCACAGCTAGATGCCAAGTCCTCCAGCTGGGCATGGAGCCCTGTCTGTGTTTGACTTTGGGTAAGGACCAACACGCAGCGTGAGGGGAATTGTCTCAGGAAATGTGCTGGGGACAGGGCCTGAGGGACAACAGCAAACCGATGTGCCTCTTGGGTCCAGTTTTCTTCAACACAAGCTCTGACAAAGGGGGCCAGCTTTCCTTATGGTGACACTTGTCAGGAGGGATGATGGCATTGGATGGCATGATGGTGGGGAGCATTAGTGCTTCTTCACCCACTTCCCAGGCCATGTGGAGGGCCAGGACAGCAAGGACTTCTGCCTCTGCACCATAAGCTCGCTTTAATGTGCCCACATTCTGAATGTTTCCTTTGACTTTTATGCCAGCATTTTTCTCTCCAAGACAAGTTCAAGCCCAATTCTACTTCCTTCTCATCTCTCCCAATCCTTCCCTTGATCTTGCTGACCATTCCCATACCCCTGTTCTCCCTTTAGGCCTGGAGTAGTGGTGCTGCTCTGCAAAGCAAGTGAGCTCTGGGGCCACAGGGCTGTGGGGTGGCTCTGCACTAGCCGTGCTGGTCAGGGTGGGAAGCGGATCCAACCAAATGGGGACCATGGCCTCTAATCCCTCCAGAGGTCTGCAGATGTGGCAAGTGCTTGAGGGAATCTGGAGCATTTCCAAGGGTGCTAGTTGTGTCCAGGTGCACTTCTAGATCCTGCCCCACCCTTCCCCATGCCCTCTGTTTCCTCACTGCCTGCTCTGGGATTGCAGAATCCTTCTTTGCTCTCGGATACCTGGGTTTACCTTTAGGTGACTCCACCTTGGAGGGTCTCTCCCTTTGTCAGGCTCCACTTACTGCCCACCCCAGGCACACACTGTCCCAGGAGATTCCCTGTGCTCTCCTGGCTCATCCAGCTCCCCCTCCAGAAGGACAGGCATCTGACATTGGCTCTTAACATCCGGGACAGCTCTGGCTATGCAAATCTATTCATCCTCTGCACTGCCACTGCACACTGATGGGTGAGGCCTAAATCTTGCCCTTGGTCTCTAAGAGATTGTAACAATATTATGAGCTTTTTGCTCCTGACTCATGGAGAACCTTGCACAGCAGGTCCTTTTGACTTGCAATTCCTTGGGCCTATTCTTGATACCAGCTTTGAAGGAAGCTCAGCCTTCAGGCACTACACCAGGACGAATCTACTTTATTACAGAGATACTGTGATGGAGGCAGCTCTAACCCAACGTTAGACACAATTTTATGTGGGCATCAGGTGAGGCAGAGCACTCTCAGTAAACATGGAATGAATCCAAGCATTTTGGTAGTGATATGATAATAAATACTAATAATAAGGATAACAATGCTAACATTAAAAATATAGTGAACAAGCAAAGCTCAGTCCTGGTATGCGACACAGGAGGAATCATTTGTGGAGAATTAATGCAATTTTACTACTGTTGAAAAATGTCCATGAAATCACTTTCCTCAGGCCATCCTGGAGCTCCTTGTTCCTCATGCTGTAGATGAGGGGATTCAGTGCTGGAGGCACCACTGAGTACAGAATAGCCACCACCAGATCCAGATCCTGGTAGGAGATAGAGGGAGGCTTCAAGTAGGCAAAAATGAGGTGCTGACAAATAGAGAGACCACAGTCAGGTGAGGGAGGCACATGGAAAAGGCTTTGTGCCGGCCCTGTTCAGAGGGGATCCTCAGCACAGCAGAGAAGATCTGCACATAGGACAGCACAATGAAAACAAAGCACCCAAAGGCTAAACAAAAACTAACCACAATAAGGCCAACTTCCCTGAGGAATGAATCTGAGCAGGAGAGCTTGAGGATCTGGGGGATTTCACAGAAGAACTGGTCCACTGTGTTGCCTTGGCAGAGCAGTAGTGAAAATGTGTTTCCAGTGTGCAGGAGAGCATTGAGGAAACCACTGGCCCAGGCAGCTGCTGCCATTCTGACACAAGCTCTGCTGTCCACGATTGTGCCATAGTGCAGGGGTTTGCAGATGGCAACATACCGGTCATAGGCCATGACAGTGAGGAGAGAATACTCTGCTGTCAACAAGAAGACAAACAGGAAGACCTGGGCAGCACATGCAGAGTAGGAAATGGCACTGGTGTTCCTCAGGGAATTGGCCATGGATTTGGGGACAGTGGTAGAGATGGAGCCCAGGTCAAGGATGGAGAGGTTGAGGAGGAAGAAGTACATGGGGGTGTGGAGGCGGTGGTCACAGGCTATGGCTGTGATGATGAGGCCGTTGCCCAGGAGGGCAGCCAGGTAGATGCCCAGGAAGAGGGAGAAGTGCAAGAGCTGCAGCTCCCGTGTGTCTGAGAATGCCAGGAGGAGGAACTCATTGAAGGAGCTGCTGTTGGACATTTTGCTCCCTGTGTGCATGGGGGACTGTCTAAAGAAGAAGAGAAGACATTGAGAAGTTAGGAGAGAATTTTCAAGCAAAAAAGCCTGCAAATGTTCCACTTCTCATACAACCCCCTCCCCCCCACACACACATTGCTTCTCTCTTTACCAAGATCTTTCTGCAGTTGCCTTGCTTGAGCTCTGCTTTGCACTGGTTGAGTGTGTTGCGAGGAGCAGAGACTTCTACTCGAGGGCTCCAGAGGAGTCCGTCCTACTGTACCTTAGTGGGAACAGGGTAATGGGGGTGGTTTCTGTCAAATGGAATTCACTTGTCTTGTGGAAGGGCTTTTCTGCACCTTCAGTCCCAATTCTAAAGAATGAGGTTTGAGGAACAGAGCTTTAGGGATTTTTAAATAGTGATTATTTTCTTGGAGATGTCCTCGTCACAGCTGCGCAGTGTTCCTTAAAGGCAGAAATTCTCAGCATTTCCACTGCTAGTCCTGAGAAGATTGAATTCATTTTCATCGACTGCAGAGTGACGATATCCTGTCTGTCTATTAGTCTTGTTCCCAGCTGTTCTGTGCTCGCACCTATTTGAGCTGGAGAGTGATGTTGCCGTAAAAAGAAACCAGCCCCTGCTGAGTGCAGAGGGGTCCAGTTTCAAAGTGCAGATCTCCAAACTTCTCACCCTTTCTGCAGGCACCTGAGGGAGCTCTGCACACTCCCCTTCTAGCCAAGGACACACAGGGCTCTTTTCAGGTGCCCCTGTGCAGACTCCCACCACCCTCTCCACACTCTCAGTATCTCTGCACCTTCTTCATTTGTCTCTCAGACATCACAGAGGTGCTATGAGACAGCTCTGCCTCTCTGTAGGGCAGCTCGAGCCTGACAGAACACACAGGGAAACAGTCAACAGACCATTAGACTGAAGATGGGCTCTCTGTAAGGGAGTCAGCTCATTTCCCAACTCACAAACGACCTTTCCTGGAGCAGCAAAGGTTAGAAGGCAGCTGGGGAAACCTCATTCCCATGCAGACACCTCTGCTGCCAGCTCACAGTGTTGGGATCTGAACTGTAGCTGTAACCTCCCAATCCCAGGGAGTCTGAGGGAAGAATAGGAGCAGCATGGACAGGAGGGGAAGTAAGGAGTAACACCAAGATCCAAGGGAGGCATGGGAGAACACCATGCCAGGGAGGCAAGGAGATGGACACGAGGGAAAGCCTTTGCCTTACCCAGCTGGGCATGCCACATCACAGGCGGTGACATTGCAAGGGAGTCACTCTCAACCCTTTTGTTGAACAGCACAAAACACCCCTTTCAGGGGAGATGTCCCTCTCCTCTGCTGCAGGTCTGGCTGCAGAGGAGGCTGCTCTTGCCCTGGACTCCACAGCTCTCAGGGCAGAGGCTCTGCTGGGTGGGAAATGATACATGGGGTCTTGCTCAGAGGAGGGAGTCTGCATTGGAGGGCCTGACCATGACTTGCCCAAATCCATCCTCCCATGATGATTCCATTTGCAGTTCCCTCTCATTCCCTGTCCCTTTATGCTGCCTGGTATGTCCCTCCTGGGAGCTCTTTCTTTGTCTCAATGTCTTTTCCCAGGTAGTGCTCACAGACCCACCCCACCCTCTGTTTGCATAGTTTTGCCTTCTGCTCTCCAGAAACCTGTCGGGACCAGGCACTGTCCAAGGACATCCCTATGCATGCAGTTCCTAAGGAGCAGGTCACATAAACTCCACAAAGGTGAGGTTGATGCTCTCTGCAGGCTATGGTTGGATGAAGTGGCTTCCTAAAGTTTTTCAGAGCTATTAATCTTAAATGAAGGTTTAGGAATCTCAGTTCCTTGCCAAAATAGAAAACTCTTTCTTTTTCTCCCTGCCAAAATTAGGGAACTGAAAGTGCAGAGGTGCAAAGGAAAGCTCCTTCCCTTTGAAGTAGCTCTTTTAATATTCCTCTTGAAAAGACCCCTCAAACATGTCATATGCATGAGGTAGAGCTGTGAGCAGCCCTGAGCCATGCAGCACCCTCTCAGCAGGAGAATGAACCTGCCCTGCTGGGGGTCACTCCTTCCACCCAGAGCTTCTCCCCACAGTGCCATGGGGAGCTCCCTGGGCAGGCTGAGTGCCGACCCTCTCAGGCAGCAGAGTCGCTTGCTCTGGCAAACACCCCCCTGGGACACAGGGATGCTGCTCTGAACTCCAGCCCTGGGCAGACCTGGGTGCACACTCAGTCTTCACATCCGTACAGTCACCCCTGGAAGAAGGTAGCAGCATGCCTTGTCAGTGTGGCAGGGAATCTCTCCTCTGAAGCATCTCCTCCTCTTATGCACTGGAGAAACTGGGAGAGTGATGCTTAAGAACGCTATCAGTTATGGGATGGACTGGGTTTAGAAAACCCCTCCAGGAATGTCAGTAGCATTGCCCCTCAGCGAGAGACTTACCTTGTCAAGGGCTGTGAAGACTGCTCCTACAAGGAGCTCTTCTCTGGCCTCCCACTCCACACGGCCTTTCACTTCTCTCTGCCCTCTCTCCTCTCATGACAGCAGCAGCAGACAGTGCCCAGAGCCTTGCTACTTTTTGCAGAGGAGCTGCTCCTGGACACAGTTGTCTCTGGGCAGTGCTGCCAGATTGCCATGAGCTCCCTCTGTCCCAAGAGCCTGTCTCATTCTGGAGCAGGGGCCCAGCTGAAGGCCTGAATTTGTCTGTCCCTTGTGCTCTCTCCTCCTGGGAAATTATTGTTTGAAGTTGACTACAATAATCAACAACGGTCGTCCTCTAAACACTGAAGGAAGACTGACTCCAGCATTACAACTTGTCTCATCAGAGAATAGTTATCTCCAATAGGTAGAAATATCCTACTCTGGAAGCGCCTCTTCCCATCTCTTAACTAGGCAGGACAGGTAGAAATGGGGCAAGAAGGGAGTTCATTTATCCATGTTTCAGGTGTTAATTCAGATGAGTCAATCTGGGCATCTCACGCTGGTTTACAAGCCCCTGGGCTGAAGTGAGATTCAGATCCCTTCCATGAATGCCCCAAACACACAGGAGCTGAGATTCCCCTTACCTAAGCTGAAGTGAGAGCACCAGAGATGTCTGCACACGGGCCTCTTGTCTAAGCTGCCATTGTAAGCACTGGGGATGGAGGGTGGGAGTCAGCTCCCCACACACAAACATCTGCTTATATTGGAAGAGACAAAGGTGGTCCAAGTGATGTGTCCGTGTCTGCTTGCATGAGTGGAGCAAGTGTGTCAGCTGCATCCTTCTAGAGCAAGAAGTGTGGGCCAGCTTGGGAATGTCCTTGGCCATCTGAAATTACTCTAGATGTCTTCTCATACTACTAGAGCTCCATCACTAAGAAGCTGAGACACAGTAGATCCTACCTTTCAGAAGGTTAGTGTAATTCAGAGAAGACGCTTGATTCAGTGACATAAAAATAGCTCTCCATGTCCATGCCAGACACCTGTGGTGTCAGCACAACTGCATGTCACTAGCAGATACAGCACGGGACCCACAGGAAAACCGCACCCTTTTGGACTGTTTGCTGGGCAAGTGCCCCAGGGCATTTCAGGTTTCCTACCGGTGCCCAAACAATTGAATCCTACCTCTGCCTTTAGGAAAAGTCCGTACCTTCTACGTCCAATCATCCTGCAGAAATGGGAGGCACATCACACCAAGATCTCCACTCAAGTCCCTGCAGTTTCAAACCCTTCTTGTTCTCCTCCTCCTGAATCTCTTCTCACCCCTAGATGATATGAACAGGGACTGGGCTAATGATGACCTCAGGGTGTCTGGATCACAGGCTGTGCAGGCCCAAGGACTTCTGCAGTGGCACCTTGTCCTTCCTGGAGATTGGTTCAAGAAGTCTGTCACAGGTGAAATGGTGCTGCAGAGTCAGCTGGGGCAGTAAACCACTCTCCTGCCATTCCTTCATGGCCCAGCTCTGTTCCTCCATGGCCTTGGGCACTGCAGGCTTGGCTCTCTTAGTAGGAACCTCGTTCCACCATTACATTGCCACTTGTTCTGTATGCCAGCACGTCTCTGCTCTGAAATGGGGCCACAGTATCCTTTGCCGTTGGTAGCACATTTCATCATGATCAGTCTGTTCTCTCTGCCACAGCTGAGGCTCTGTATCCCAAATATATGCAAATGCATGCAGCCTGGGGCACAGCAAGGAGCACAAGCTGTCACAGGACTGCAACATCACTGGAATTAGTGAGATGTGGTGGGACCACTCGCACAACTGGTGAGCTGTGCTGGTAGGGTACAATTTCTTCAGGAGAGACTCTCAGGGAAGATGAGGAGGGGGCATGTCTCTTATGTGGAGGGGCAGCTCGGAGGTGTGGAGCGCTTCCTTGGAAGAGGCAAGGGTTTGGGTGGGTGCTTGTGGGTGAGCATCAGAGTAAGGGTGACATCATGATGGGAACTACAGATCACCCAATCAGAGTGAGGAGGTGGATGCAGTCTCCTTTAAGCAACATAAGCAAGTTTGTGTGTCACAGGTCTTGATTCTTGCAGGGACAACTTTAATTTCCCTGACATCAACTGGAAGGGCAAACAGTAGTCGAAGGTCCAACAGTGCAAGCAGTCCAGGAGATTTCTGGAGGGCATCAAGGATGACTTCTCAGCCCAGCTGCATGATGGGCCGATACTCATGATGGTTTCTTGTAACTGGAAATATCAAAAAAAAAAAAAAAAAGAAAAAAAATGGTTCCTCTGAAGTCCAGGGTCTGAGCTCCACTACTATCCTTGCTGACTCCCTTCAGGATCCAATACTCTAGTTTTTCATGGTAACTATAGGTGATGCTGATGCTCACTATCCCATCCCTGAGAGCACAGAACTGAGCTCCACGGCAATAAGGCAGCATACCAGAAGCAGGAGGGAGAGGCTGCAATGGAGAAATTCAGAAATGTCCAGTGAATCAGGGATGATGTTAGGGAAGCCAAAACTCTACTAGGATTGACATTTGCAGGGTACGTCACTGGCATGAAGAAGAGCTGCCACTGCTTCAGTTACAGTAAAAGAATGAAAAGGAAAACGCACGCTTACTGCTAGATCAGGCCGGGGGTCCAGTAACAGCATATGCAGTTAGGTCTGAGGAGCTCAGTGCCTTCTTGGCCCCACTCTTCAACAAGGTCTCCCAGACTGTTGTGCCTAGAGTCAGAACTTCAGAGGGGAAAAAAACAACCAGCAGTGGGTGATGACTGAGAGATTATTTGCAAGAACTCAGCCCCTACAAGTCTATGGGTCTGGATGGGCTACATCTGAGAACACTGAAACAGCTGGCCATTATCACAGCAAGGCCAGTCCCTATCATCTCTGAAAGGCTATAGAGATCAAAGGAGGTCCCAATGAACAGAAAAAGGAATATGTTGTGCCCATTTTCAAAAATGGCCACAAGGACAACCTGGGGAGCTGCAGGCCCTTCAGTCTCACTCTAGTGAAGGGTGTTTCATTACAGTTCTGGGCACACAAAGGAGGAGAATGTGCCTGGGAACAGTCAGCATGGAGTTACTGAAGGTAAATCACTCCTAACCAATCTGGTTGCCTTCTACAGTAAAAGACCAGCACTTGTGGAGGAGAGGAGAGGAGTGGATGTCATTTACCATGATTTTAGCTATGTGCCTGACAGTATCTCACATTATATTCTTGTATACAAGTAAGGCATTACAATCCACTGGGTAGACAAATGGATGGGTAAAAAGATGGTTGGATGATCAAGGTCAGAGGGCTTTTGTGAATGAATTCAGCTTTACCTGGAAGCCAGTGACAAGTGGAGAATGCAGGGATCTCTACTGGGACCTGTCCTGTTTAACATGTTCATCAGTGTCCTGGAGAACAAAAGTCTCATCACATTTGCAGATGGTACCTCATCAGGAGAGCAATCATGAGCTTGAGGGCTGCCATCCGGTTGGATCTCAGCAGGTGGGAGGATTGGGCTGCCAGGAACTTCATGACATTCAGAAACAAAACAAATGCCAGGTCCTGCCCCTGGGGTGGGGGTAAGGCAATCAAGCCCCTGCAGTGATATGGGCTGGAGAGTGCCCAGCTGGGCAGCAGCTCTGCAGAAAAGGACATGCCATAAACACATCTGGTTAAGTTCTGTGTTTCTGCATTCAGGTAAACATCATGACCAGAAAAGAAACCTGCTTCATCTTGTGAACATTTTCCTTAACGCCAGCTCTCAGAAGTCTAAAAAGTGGAGGGTGTACTCCTACCAAAGTCTAGTGATGGAAATCGGTGCAGTTGTCCTCCCAAAGTCACCGAAACACAAGACGGAACTTAGTTGCCTAATTTGTAGAGATTTGGCCCTTATGAAGAAAGAACTGACACTGTAGTTAAGGTATTGAAATGCTGAATCCCGTTCTATTATGAACAGCTTAACACTGATCTTTTGCAATGGTAGACTGTCAGAATGGAATGAATGGAAGCTGTGGCCATGCACAACATCATAGACAATTTCTCCAGAGCACATGTTCCTGCAAGCTCCAGGGGAGACCTTGCCTGTATCCTGGCTCTCCAGCTCTTTGACTAGACCAATCCATATAGTTTTTTTTTTCTTTTTACCTAAAAGAATGGACAACACATTTCCTTGGTTTTGAGTCACTCAGGGAATACTCTGTTTTAAATCAACATGATTAGGAGTCTGTGAATCTTTTTTTTTTTTCCTTTTTTTCTTTTTTTTCTTTTATTTTTTTTCTGGTGCAGGCTTGGTCCTTCCATTCAATCAGTAACAACGACATACTTTATTGGAACTCTAGTACTGAGTTTCAGCTTCATGCTTACTTCTTCCACGTATTTAAGCCTCCTTCCACTAAAAAACAAAACAAAACAAAACAAACAAACCCCTCTACTCTCTTCTTTCCCACCCCTCACTCTTAAAATAGGCAAGGTTGTTTAAAAAGACCCCACAGTTTGAATCAAAGGGACACAGCCACTTGCCTTTTGCAGTTAAGGAACGTTTCCTCCTGTCTAGTAGGCATTTGATGAGACAATTCATCTTCAGAACCCTGAGGGTAATTTCCGATCACTATAGAAAGTATTAGCTTTTAAAATGTATCTTTTAATACCATCTCAAAAATAGGAGATGTTTGTTAACTTCCCTGAATAGTCCATATGCCTCGCTTGCACTAGTGCAGCTTTCAAATTACAGCTGAAATACATTCTCTTGTGTTCTGTGATTTAATGAGAACAGGCTGCATTCTTGTCTTCCTCCTACCACACAGCACAGGAGACTATGCATGTCTCTACAAAGTTCTCTTGAATATCCTGATTTGGACAAGTGTCTTTCTCCAGTAGTAAAAACATCTATACTCTCAAGAAAAAAGAAATGATGACCAAGAACGCCTTCTGTAGTTCCTAGACATGTAAAGAATACACACGAACACACACACACGTATATATGACATACATGGTGTCTATATCTGTGACATGTATAAACGTATATCCAAATAGATTTGTGCGTATGTGTTTGTGTGTGTAAATTGATTTTATATAGACAGATATAGATACAGATACATTTCATGACAGAGCACTAGTATAGAGTAACAGACCATCCAGACAACTTCAGGAACTAGGTTTTTGTAGCGCTATGCTGTGTGTAGTTCATTTCCACCAGCTGATAAGTGTCTCTTTCTTTCAGGATCCAAAAGGTCCTAAAGAGCCAGTCAAAGAACTTCCATGAACTCAGTGCTGAGTCTATGCAGTGGACTCCTGGCACCCTCCTAGATCCACAGCAGCAGGAGCCCAGAACAAACTTCTCTGTCCAGCACAGCCTGGGGGTGGCTCAGGCCTCCCTGGAGAGCCCCAGCCCAGCAGGGAACAGCCCTGCAAGGCCACCGCATTTCTGGCCTGTCATCTTCAGGGACAGGAGTGTCCTCCCAAGCCATTTCACAGCCCCGTGGCTGCTGCTCAGCTGCTCGGGCTGCAGTGGCCTCACAGCTGCTCTGCTGATGCTGTTCCTGCTGCTGGCCTCTCCGGTGCTCGGGCAGAAGCGACCTCGCAGCCTACACCGAGGCCATGAACCTGCTCCTGGCCCAGCAGCAGCAGAGACACAACAAGAACATCCACGAACCAGGAGGCTGCTGGTGGCACAGAACCTCCAGAGCAGGAAGTGACCTCACAATCGGCAGCATGGCCGTGTCCCCTCTTTTGGCCTATTAGGCACTCAGGCAGCCGTGACCTCACAATCTGCATCCAAGCATTAGGCCTGTTCCTGTCCACTCAGCAGCAGAGACTGAGGTGACATCACAAGGACCTCCCTGAAACAGGATCCTCCTTCTGGCCTATCAGCTCCAGAGAAACATGTGACCTCCAATGAGAACCAAAGCCTTGTGCCTGCAGCAGCCTATCAGGTGCGCAGGCAGCAGTGACGTTGCAAGCACAAACTCCAGACGCATCCCTGTGCCTGGCCTGGCCTCTTCTCACAGAGAAGTGACCCCATCATTGACCCCCCAGGGATGTGGGAAGATATTTTCCTGGGATTTCCTTGCTTCTGCAGTGGTTTCTCAGAGCTGGGAGAGGGCCTGGGAGGTAACAGTGGCCTGGCCCCAGCCATGTGTGAGCACCTTGCCCTTGTGAGCTGTGGGACCTGTCCTTCTTCCTGCCAGACCTTTGACCAGCCAACTGGTCTTGAAGAGGGTGACAGGAGCCTGAGGTCTCTTTGACCATCCTGAGGACATGCTCCTCAGGGACTCCCAAAAGCACTGCTGGCTGCTTGTCCCCAAGCACCTGGCCCAGGAAGTGTGTGCAGGGGCACTGTCGCAGCCACAGCCGTTGCAGTGCCATGAGGATCCTGCCAGGCCTGTTCTTCCAGCACTTCCTCAAACAACAGGCTTGGGAGGACCAGGAAGGGCCATGTCCCATCTTTTCCTATCCAGATGACTGCAGGGAGCACTTTGGGGACTTGGTTTATTTCAACACAAGGACATTCTGGGTGTAGCAGCAGGCCTGGCACTCACCGGTGCCTTCCCGACCACTCCTGGAGCCGAGTCTGCTCCCCAGTGCTGAGGAGCTAAAAAGGAAATTTTAGGTGCACAGAGAAAAGTAGGGAAATACTGCAGGTCTCATTCAGGCCTGATGTTATGGGATCTGCTTCTGGGGACATTTTAATGGTGGCCATGATTTGACTCAGGTCCCTTATGAGCCACACATTGGAGGCATCTTGTTGGCTTCAGCCACCCAGGATTTTAAGGTCTCAGATGGAAATCTTTCTTTCAATGCCCAGAAACTCCCCCTTGTCTGCAAGGGGTCTCTCAAATCCTGCCGTCTTCCATCCCACAAGGAATGTCAGGAAAAGACTTTTTCCCACAGGTGCCGATGGTCATGGAAGAATCCACCCATATTTGCAGATGTTTACTGGAGGGACTCCTGGCCTGAATTCTCCCTCTTCTGATTCATTTCTACTTTCTTCCTTCACCTCTCCCACAGAGATTTATCTTACTGTGTGGGATGTGCCATGAGCCCATGGCATGAGCAGAGGGAGCCATATCCATCCCCATGGCTCAGGGCTGGGATCCATGGCAGCTCAGGAGGGTCACTGTCACTTGTTTTTTCCAGGCCTTTGCTGTGAGGTCTCGTGCACACATTTGCTTTCTCAGTGCTCTCCCCTGGCTGCCCAGATTATCACCATGGCATTTCCCTGCACTCAGCTCTTTCTCCACGATCCTGGACTATTATGCAAGGGGAAAAATGGAATTCAGGGTAGACTGCAGTGGGACCAGAGGAAGTATCACTGAAGAGCAGAAAACATATCAAGTAGTTTACAGTCCTCCTCAGGACGTTCAGTTATATTTATTTTCTCTTTCAGAGCAAACTCAGGCTTCATCCTGCAGCCACTGAAGGCAATTAAAAGTCAGTGCACTCTGCACTGGTGTGCTGGAGCATCAGTGATAATGCTGCAACTAAAAGTTAGACTTTCACAAACATGTCTTATCACTAAATAATCATAATCCTGTCCATGCCATTAGAGGTAGAGTAAATCAGGAACCCCCTCCCCCAGAGCCGTCCACCCTGAGCAAGCCTTGGCACATCCGGCTCCAGCTGCTTGGCAGCTGTCAGCCAGGGGTTGGGCAGTGGCTGTGGGCATCTGCCAGCTCCTGCTGCACCTCTGGTCCTTGGGGTGTGGGGAGAGGGATGGGAGATGGAGCAGCACATGGATGGTGGCAGATCAGCACGACAGGGGCAGGAGACAGTGGAGGCTGCAGCAAGGGGCGATGGCCAATGTTTCTGCAGCATGGCAGCTGTCACATTCATCTCACATGTGAAAGACGTACACTGACCCCAGGCAGAAACAGGCCATTTCCATGCCGTGATGGCCATGTCACCCTCCCAGAAGCATGGAGACATACCAAGAGGGCACTCTGCTTGTCCTGGTGCTCAGGACCAGCTCCATGAGTGCTGGGCATTGCTGGCCTGTGCCCGCCTCCTGTGGAAATGACAGGGACACCTTCCACCACTGTCAGCAGCCATTCCTCTGGGAGCAGAGATTGTGCCCAGGCATTTCCTGTTGGGAAGGCAACAGGCTGAATCTCACAACTGATGATGCCCTTGTGCAGCCATAGGATGGTAGAGGAATTTATGTTGGAAAAGTACTCTGCAGGTCATCTGACCCAATTCTTGCTCCAAGCAGGCTCCAATTCAAAGCTAGCTATAACCTTGGTCCTTCCAGGACTGCAGCAATCCCTCTGGCAAAATGAGAAGTCTGTTGAAGACTGTTCCAAAACTCCCCATGCATATCTCCTGCAGTGACAGATGCAGCACCCAGACTAGGTTCTTTTTGATTCCCCACCACCATTGCTGAGACCACCATTGTTCCCATCCAGGAAGCTGGCTAGGCATGGGGCTCTTTGGGGAGCTGCTGGGCCGGATGGTAGGCAATGAGAGAGAGTAGATGGAACAGCTGGTGCACCAGGGGGCCTTGTTCTTCCACCTCATTGACCCACACCCCAGTCTGGCACAGGCATGACATGACACAGCAGGCTGGGAGGATCCCCAGACAGTGGCCATGAGGGGTTCTGACTGGGTTGTGAGGCCAAAACCTGTTTTCCCCAGGCTGTTTGTGCTGCCCTTGTGGGCACCGCTGAGCTCTTTGGCTGGAAGCTGCTCCGGGAGCTGGCTGAGACAGTGCAGACCTGGCACATCAATGGGTGCTTGCTGAGGAGGTCCCAGTGGTACCAGGCCCCTATCCTGGCTGTGCCAGCCCCTGTCCTGGTATTCCCAGTGCCAGTCCCAATGGTGCCAGCTCCATGCTAGCAGTGTCAATCCTGTCCTGGCTTTGCTGGCTTCCATCCCAGTGGTGCCAAGCCTGTCCTGGCTGTGCCAGGTTCAGTCCCAGTCATGCCAGGGTCTGTCCTGGCTGTGTCTGCACCTGTCCTTTTGATGCCAGCTCTTAACCTGGGATTCCTGTTCCCCAGTGCACACGTGTCGAGGGGAGGGGCTCGATTCATTGCTCACTCATCAATCTCTTTCTGGAGGTGTTTGAAGGTCTCCAAGAAAGATCTGTGAATCCCATCCTCCCACTTAGGGAAGTTAGTTGTCCAGAAACAGCACCTCTGAAGCAAGTTTTGCCCCCTCACAAGATGGGTGGATCCAGTGGGAGGGTGATTCACTGCAGGAGTGCTTCTCCTTCCATAGACGGTAAGAGCTGGCAGTCACAGATTAGATTCAGGTGTTGCTCTTGGGCTCCTTTGCCCTTGGGAGAAATGAATGCTGTAACATCCCCCCAAGCAGGTGGATCTCTCATGCTGATGCATCCGTCTGAGAGGGCTCCCTGGACTCCCATTATAGCCAGTGAAGACCAAGAGGCACTTTGGGACCAGAGTGCATCTTGGTCCAAAATGTTCTCCTAGCAAGGAGAAGAATAATTGCTCTCTGGAAGTGCTGATCTCCTTGCCCTATGTGTAAAAAGACGTACAAGCTACCCAGTAACTGTCAGAGAGTGTGCGTCAGGTGTGTTGCCCCATGGTGTGAGAATGGCAGTCCTTTTGTTTTTCCATCTTCCACCTTTTCCATCAAAGCTGCTTTCCTGTCCATGTCCTTTGCCACCTGCCATTGGCCATAGATGCTAGCCAACCTCCTCTTGCTCTTCTGTTGCAATCAGGTTCCAATATCACAGCTGAGATTAGGATTGAACCTCAGAGAATGGCTCGTTTTAGCTTTTCAGGGTAGGGGCAGACAAGTTGCTGACAAAGGATTTTTCAAGATTTGTTTAGGGTCAGGTTGACCCTGCTGAATTGCTTGCCCTGGAACAGAAGTGTTGTCCCAAATCCTGGTTCTGTTACCCGGTGTGCAAGCAATCAATAGACACACAGGGTCGAGATATTTGTTTATTTCATTTCTGCGCAGAGATGGGGGCTAGGTGGTAGATCCACAAAGCTAGCACACCTTGTCCCCCTCTCATTCTTGATTTATACACACTTTTCAGGGAGTATTTTATACAAATCTTTCTATTGGTTACAGTTTCATTACATCAGGTAATCGTTCTGCGCTTGTGCTTTCACGTTCCCGTTAATTAGCATAGCAAGAGGAGAAGAGGCGGTAACATCATTATCATGTCATTTCCTTATCATTATTCAGGTGGTGAAGTAGCTGAAGGGAAATGCTCCGCCTTCAAAGAGATCATCAAGACCACAGAGATGTTCTTTGATGCTGTAAGCAGGAGGTGTTGTCTAATGCCTGCTCAAAGGGTCCCTCGTGCATTTATCTGAGAGGGGCAGTGTGGGCAAGGGCAGCTCCAGATCAGGAGGGTTCAGGGAAGACATTCATCTCTGAGAAAGTTGGAGGAGATGGTATTCGTAACCCCCTCCAAGGGCCCTTTCTCAGGACATTGTGCTTGACTGGCAGTGCTCAGGTGTTACACAAACAGTTGTATGAGGGTCCCAGTTCTGTACCTGATGGCCAGGCTTTCTTGGTTGCAGGAGCAGACCAATACTAACCGTTAATTGAGATCAAACAAAAATAAAACATCATGGAGTTTAATAAAAAAAAAAAACAAAACAAACTCCTTTCAAGTCCAGTCCAGTCCAGGCTGCCTCTACTGAGGTTTGCTTTCCAGGAGGGATAGCCTTAGTAGAAATGTTTTACACAGATTGATAGGAGAGGATAGAGAAAAAAAGCCACAATTAAGGCTAACAAGACAATTAGACTCCTGAAAGATAAGGCAAGCTTTGTGCTCCCTGAAGCTCATAGCAGCACCTAGAGAGAGGGGAGGTATCTGAATGAAGGAAGAGAAAGAAGAGAGGAAAAGTGGAAAACATGGAAAGTGTGTAGGTCCAGATAGTCTGCTGCAAAGATGAGTTTAGAAATGATCCATTTAATGAGGATGTGAGGAAATATGTGAAAAATTACTGAGATTGAATGCATAGTGTAACAGACAAACTAGTGGTACACCAGCTTTGCAGGTAGGTGAGTATTTCTTCTCCTGAGAATCACAGCCTTCCTGAAAAAAATCCATTATTTCATCATGGGAAAACGTGAACATTTTTACTTGAAGTCCATCAGTCTCCAAATCAAATCCTCATTGACTAATCAATTTGACAGATAGGGTTTGTGCCCCTGGAGAAGTGGGATGAATGCCAATATTTGTGTACAAATGACTATCACAGACAGAATGCCCAAAGCACTAGAGCTGCCTGAGATAAACTGAAAATCACTTGTGAGGAGAGATGGGCAGTTTATTGCTGCTGAAGTAGTACCAGCGGAGTGAATTCCTTCAGTGCATTCTTGAGCTCCTTGTTCCTCATGCTGTAGATGAGGGGGTTCACTGCTGGAGGCACCACCGCATACAGAACAGACAACACCAGATCCAGAAATGGGGAAGAGATGGAGGGGGGCTTCAGGTAGGCAAAGATGACAGTACCGACAAACAGGGAGACCACGGCCAGGTGTGGGAGGCACATGGAAAAGGCTTTGTGCCGGCCCTGCTCAGAGGGGATCCTCAGCACAACAGTGAAGATCTGCACATAGGACTGCACAATGAAAATGAAACACCCAAAGACTAAACAAATAGTAACTACAAGAGCTCCAGCTTCCCTGAAGTAGGAGCCTGCACAGAGGAGCTTGAGGATCTGGGGGATTTCACAGAAGAACTGGTCCACTGTGTTGCCTTGGCAGAGGGGTATGGAAAATGTGTTAGTAGTGTGCAGGAAAGCATTGAGAAACCCACTGGCCCAGGCAGCTGCTGCCATTCTGACACAAGCCCTGTGGTTCATGAGGGTCCCATAGTGCAGGGGTCTGCAGATGGCAACATAGCGATCATAGGCCATGACAGTGAGAACTGAATACTCAGTTGACAAAAGAAAGGTAAAATGAAAGACTTGGGCAGCACATCCCAAATAGGAAATGGCGCTGGTGTTCCAGAGGGAATTGGCCATGGATTTGGGGACAGTGGTGGAGATGGTGCCAAGGTCCAGAACAGAGAGGTTGAGGAGGAAGAAGAACATGGGAGTGTGGAGGTGGTGGTCACAGACTATGGCTGTGATGATGAGGCCGTTACCTAGGAGAGAAGCCAGGTAGATGCCCAGGAACAGGGAGAAGTGCAAGAGCTGCAGCTCCCGAGTGTCTGAGAATGCCAGGAGGAGGAACTCATTGAAGGAGCTGCTGTTGGACATTTGCTCTGCCCTGGGCATGGGGGCCTGTCCAAGGAGGAAAAGACAGTGACAAATTAGCGCAGTTTTTTTGTGAGGCAAACCCTTTGCCTTTCTCACAGAACCTCCCACTTTTCCCCTCTCCTTTACCTTCCTTCAGCTCCCTGTCTTGAGCTCTGTTGTGCACTGGCTGAGTGTGCCACACAGGGCAGGAACTCCGCTGATGATTTCCAGAGGAGCTAGTGCTGCTCTGCTGGGGGGTGTAAAAGCAGGAAGGTGACCAAGATTTCCAATATTTTGGTGGGGATAGAAGGGGGTTGGGGGCCGTGAGCTGAGCTAAGGACACTCAGTCTGGTGACCCAGTGGGAATATGTCTCCCAGAGTTAGCCAGACCAGCATGGGGCAGGAGAAGTGTAAATCAGAAAAAGCCTGTGTAACATCAAATATCTTCAAAGAAGCAAATGTTGACAGTAAATGTTACACCCTCCATGTGCGGAATATTGAAAAGAACCTGGTCAGAGTATTGGATTCTGACACACTCTCTTGCCAGCTGTCTTGGAAAGAGAAGATCCTTGTGAGGGGTTCATCTCCCCCAGCCTTGTCCTCTTGAACAGAAGTGCTTGTATCTGAACCACTTCCTTTTCTAGCAATGGAGGGAAACTCTCCAGTGAAGGCAGGAGGTGCCCGACCCTTCTGGATGTCTCCATTCCAATGAGATAGACCCTCTCCTCACACTACTTTACCATCTGCTCTCTGTCTGTGTAGAGGGAGTGGGAAGTGACCAGCCCTGATGTACACATCCTGCAGCAGATTGTATCTACCCCTTACAGTGGAAAGGCTGTTCAACATTTTGACACCTATTTTCTCTGGAATAAAATCTTCAGCGGAGGTATCTGATTAGATCTTGATTTAGGTTTTAGATACCTCCATCTCACTGTGGGAGCATTCTTTGGCAGGGTAGAAATCTTTGGCATTTCAGTTGCTCTGAGGATGAGCAATTGTGCATCCCAAGAGGAAAATAAAAGGGCTCACCATAACTTTGTACAGAGTTATGGGATCTAGTCTGTCGACGAGTCTTACCTCTCATGGCCTTGCACTTGCACCTCTCAGCTAGAAGACACTCACAGTCACAAGTTTCTCTCACAAAGAAACTGGACTGAGCTGAGAGTGGAGGACTTCAGGGTTTAAGGGAAGTTTTCCAAATTCTTCTTTCTCAGGTCAGATATGGAGAGAGTGATGAAGAGCATGACAATGTGAACTAATTCACTAACCCCATGGATCACATTTTCTGGAGCTTCACAGGTTTCAGGAGGGACTGGGGACAGCTTATTCCTGTGTAAGACGCCTCTGCTGCAGAACTTGCAGGGCAGGTATCTGAACTGTACCTAAAAAACCCAACCCCTGGGAGCCCAAGAGAAGACCAGGAGCAGTAAGAACAGGAGGGGAAACAAAAGAACAACACAGCGATCCTGCTGCAAAGAGAGTCAAAGAGAGAGAGAGACAGAGGGGCACTCAGGAAAGCTTTCATCTTACCCAGCTGGACATGCTACCTCAAAGGCAGCAACATTGCAGGGCAGACACTCTCAGCCCCATTTTGGGCAGCATAAAATGAGTCTGTGACAGGAGAGAGGCCTCTCCCCTCTGCCGAAGGTCTGGCTGCAGAAGAGGCAGATCAGGGCCTGGACTCTACCGCTGTCAGGGCAGAAGCTCTGCTAGCTGCTCCCATCAAGGAGAGGAGACACGGGGAACTGGCTCAGAGGAAGGTGTCTGCATCAGAGGGACTGACCATGACCTGCCCAAATCCATCCTCCCATGATGATTCTGTTTGCAGTTCCCTCTCATTCCCTGCCTGTCTTGCTGCCTGGAGATGTCCCTGCTAGCAGCTCTTTCTTTGTCCCAGTATCTTTTCTCTTCCAGTGCTCACAGACCCCATCCCACCCCCTGCATCCTCAGTTCTGCCCTACCAAAACCTGCCAGGACAGGGCACCGGGCAGAGGCATTTCTGTGCTCAGAGGTCCTGAGGAGCAGGTCAGGAAAGTTCTGACAAGGCCATAAGGGTGATGCTGGTGCTGTCTGTAGGCTGACGTGGGACTGAAGGGGTTTGCTGAGCTTTCTGACAGATCTATTGATCTCCAAGAGTGAAAGCTTGGGAGTCTCCGTTCCTTCCCAAACCAAAAAATCTTTCTTTTCCCCTCCCAAATTAGGGAACTGCAAGCACACACACTAAAAGGAAAGCGCCTTTCTTTTCAAGTGTTCCCTGCTTTGCCTTCCTTTTGACAAGTCCCCTCCAGAAATTTCCTGAGGGTGAGCTGGAGCTGTGAGCAGCCCTGATGCAGCAGCACCCTCTTGACATGACACTCAAACTGCCCTGCTGAGGGCTCTCCTCCCACCCAGAGCTTCTCCCCACAGCACTGTGGGGAGCTCCTCAGGCAGGCTGAGTGCTGAGTCACTGCCCTGGACACACAGCACCCTGGGGCATAGAGACACTGCTCCAAATTACAGCTCTGGCTGGCACACCCCAGCTTCACACCCATGCATCTGTCCCCGGGAGAAGGTAGCAGGACACCTTGTCCCTGTGATGATGTGGCAGGGAATCCCCTCCATCGCTCGGGGAAGCCAGGAGAGCAATCCTTAAGAAAACTGTGAGTTACGGGTTGGGTTTAAAAGACCGTTTCAGCAACCTCAGTAGCTTTGCTCTGCAGCCAGGGGTGTACCTTTCAAAGGGCTGCGGAGGTTTCTCCCATAAGGAGCTCTTCTCTGTCTTCCCACTCCAGACTCTCTTTCCCTTCTCTCTGCCTTGTCTCATGTATGTCTGCAAGAGCAGGCAGTGCCCAGAGCTCTGCTGCTCTTGACAGGGGAGCTACTCCTGCAAAGAGTTGTCTCTTAGCAATGTTGCCAGGTTGCCATGAGTTCCCTTCATCCCAGGAGCCTGGCTCTGATCTGCTACAGCGGTCCAGCTGAAGGCCTCATTTTCTCTGTCCCTTGTGCTCCCTCCTCCTGGGAAATGTTCACTGAAATAGACTAAAATAATCACTGCTGCTCCTTTTCTAAGGAGTAGAGAGAGACTCATTCTAGCATTTCAATTTGTCTCGTGAGAGGATGGTCATCTACGACAGATGGAATCATCCCACCCTGGAAGACCGTATTCCCATCTCTTTATTGGGCAGCACATCTAGAAAAGAGGCAAGATAGAATTTTATTTATCCATGGTTCAGATATTGATTCAGATGAGTCAATCTGTGTTTCTTATGCTAGATTAGAAGCCCCTGAGATGAGGTGTGGTTCATATCCTTCCTGTGCCCTCCACAAACGCACAGGAAGTAGGACTCCCCATGCCTGCTCTGAAGTGTGCATGACAAAGATACCTGTGTGCAAGCTCCTTGCCTAACCTCCCATTATACTCAATGGAAATGGAGGGTCTTTCGTGGCAAAGAATCATAGAATCGGTAAGGTTGGAAGGGACCTCTGGAGATCATCTAGTCCAACCCCCGTGCTCAGTAGGGTCACCCAGAGCATGTTAGACAGGGCTGCAGCCAGGCGGGTCTTGAAGATCTCCAGAGAAGACGACTCCACAACCTCTCCGGGCAACCTATTCCAGGGCTCCGTCACTCTCACAATGAAGAAATCCCTCCTCACATTCAGGTGGAACTTTCTGTGGTTCAGTTTTTGTCCACTGCCTCTTGTCCTGCTGCATGGGACAACTGGAAAGGGTTTGGCCCCATCCCCTTGACACCCTCCCTTCAGGTACTTATACACATTGATAAGATCCCCCTCAATCTTCTCTTCTCCAGGCTGAAGAGGCCCAGATCTCACAGCTGTTCCTCACAGAGCAGATGCTCCAGCCCTCTGATCATCCTTGTAGCCCTACGCTGGACCCTCTCCAGTAGCTCCATGTCTCTCTTGTACTGGGGAGCCCAGAACTGGACGCAGTACTCCAGATGAGGCCTCAGAAGGGCTGAGTCGAGGGGCAGGATCACCTCCCTCGACCTGATGGCAACACTCTTCCTAATACACCCCAGCAGACCATTGGCCATCCTGGCCACAAGGACACATTGCTGGCTCACCATCAACTTCTTGTCCACCAAAAAACTCCTAGATCCTTCCCTGCAGAGCTGCTCTCCAGAAGATCAGTCCCCAGACTATACTGATGAATGGCATTATTATTTCTCCCTAGGTGCAGGACCCTGCACTTGCCCTTGTGGAACCTCAGGAGGTTCCTCTCTGCCCAGCTCTCCAGCCTGTCCAGGTCTCTCTGGATGGCAGCACAGCCCGCAGGTGGATTAGCCACTCCTCCCAGCTTGGTATCATCAGCAAACTTGGTGAGGAGACACTCTGTCCCCTTATCCAGGTCATTGATGAAGAAGTTGAACAGGATGGGACCCAGTACTGAGCCCTGGGGAACTCCACTAGCTACAGGCCTCCAACTAGACTCCATGCCACCGATGACAACCCTCTGAGCTCTTCCTTTCAGCCAGTTCTTAATCCACCTCACTGTCCACTCGTCTAACCCACACTTCCTGAGCTTCTCTAGGAGGATGTTATGGGAGACAGTGTCAAAAGCTGTGCTGAAGTGAAGGTATACAACATCCACTGCTCTCTCCTCATCTCCTCAGCCAGTTATTCCATCATAGAAGTCTACCAGATTGGTTAAGCAGGATTTCCCCTTGGTCCATGGGCCTACCGCTGGCCTATCTGGTCCTCAGGCAGAGGTGACATCAGAGTCACAAACAACAGACGGATGCCTGGCAATGGCCTGTCGGGCACTGCTGTACAAGTGACCTCACAAGCACAGCAGCAGTAATGGTCACAACACTGGCAATTAGGGCCTCAAGAAGAAGTCTTCTCGCAACCACAGACATCAACAAATGACCAGCATGGGCCTATCAAACACTGAGGCTCTACTGACCTCACAAGCAGAAACAGCAGGCATGGGCCTAGCACTGGCCTATCAGGTCCTCTGGTGGAAGTGACCTCACAAGGACAAACAACAGCCTATGATAGCCTTGCACCAGCCTATCAGGCACTGAGACACAAGTGACCTCACAACCACAAACAGCAGCAGTATCATCTGCACTGGCCTGTCGTGGACTGAGGCACAAGGGACCTCCAACTAGAAACAGGAACCACATGACCAGCACGGCCTCACAGGAGCTGGTGCACAAGTGACGTCACAACCACTGACAACAGCCTTGGGCCTAGCACTGCCCCACTAGGCACTGAGGTAGAAGTCACATCACAACAGCTAACAGCAGCCACATCACCAGCACTGCCCCATCAGGCACTGAGGCACAAGGGACCTCAAAATCACAAACAACAGCCATGTCACCAGCACTGCCTCATCAGGCACTGAGGCACAAGGGACCTCAAACAAGAAGCAGCAACGACATGACCATCACAAGCACAAACAGCAATCGTGTGTCTGCTTGTTGCCTGCCATTTTCAGATGCACAAGTGATTTTACACTGTTTATTAAATGAGTTTCCTTGTTGCTTGCCGATCCTGTTCTGAGGAAGCAGTGACTTCACAGTCTCCATCAAAGCCACATGCCATCTGCTGGCCTATCAGATCATAAGGCAAGTGTGACCACACAAGCAAAAACACAAGCCATGTGCCAACCACAGGCTTCTCACATGCTGAAACAAAAGTGACCTCACACTCCACATTGAAGCCATGTGCTTCCTTCTGGCTGATGAGGCACTGAGGCACAAGTGGCCTCACAATCACAAAAGCAGAAATGTGCTTGATGCTGCTCCTTCTTATGCAAAAGTCACCTCTCCGGGGCAAAAAGAACAAGGTGGCCTAGCCAATACTGAGGCCCAATGGCTTCAGAAACACAACCACCAGCAATAGACATGGAGCTTGACTGTCAGCTACTGAGGCTGAAGTGACCTCACAGGCAGCCATGAAGTCATAGATTTACTTCTGGTCTGTAAGAGACTCAGACACAATTCACCTAACCAAGCCCAAACAGCAGCAATGTCCATGCTGATCACCAGTCACGTACTGATACACAACTGACCACAAAAGCACAAATAGCAGCAATGGCCCTGCTCCTTGTTTATGAGGAATTGAAACACAAGGGACCTCACCATCTTCTCCAAAGCTAGGGGCATGCTCTTGGCCTACCAGGTTCAGAGGCACAACTCACCTCACAAGGGCAAGTGCCATTGACATGCCTTCTGCCAGCCTTTCTGGTACTGAGTCACAAGTGATGTGAAAAGTACACCCCCACACACGTAGGAGAAGCTCACTTTGGCCACTGTCATGGCCCTTGATTATGCTGTTATCACTCCAAATGTAACAGTCCTCTGTAAACAGCTTTCATCTCCTGGCAAGACTCTCTCCAGGTCATGGCACATCTCTGCTCTGTCACCCTGGGGAAGGATCACAAAAGGCACTCTAGGCTCACAAGGCATGTGCAAATGTTCAGCACAAGAGCAGGCACAGAGCTGGCTCCTTCGACAATGTTGCTGTTTTCAGAGGGAAAGATCCTGTTTCCTCTGGGCAGAGCAGGCTGCTGCTTTCCACCTCCATCCCCTCAGGAACCTCCATCGAGGGACGGAGGGATGAGGATTTTGTTTAGGAATAAAAAAGTTATAGATAAATGTTTCTACATTGTGAGAGTCCGGAAGGCCTCCTGAGCTCAAAGTAACCTCGGATCCTTTCCTTTAGGTACTTGGACAAGGAGACCTTGTGAAGGGAAAACGAGGACAGAGGCTTTGAAATGAGGCCCAAGTAATAAAAGCCCCAGGCTGGAGGTCTGCTGAAATGCCACCCGTCTTCACTGCACAGGCTCTGCAGCACAAGATGAGGCTCCACAGCTGGGTTCAGAGAGCACTGAGTCCTGGGTGCCATTGGCAACCTGGCCCTGGGCACCTCATCAGCCCTTGCAGAGCCAAGAGCCCAAGGGCTATGAGACTTCCGCAATTCAAGCTACCAAGGCTTTGTGGCACCCAGACAAAGGCACTCAAGAGGTGCTGGTGTTTGTTGTAAGATCTTGGACTCATCCTATAGGATTCCACAACCTTCTAGGAAAAGAAGGGAATATCAACATCTGTATGACGTGGAATGTGCAGCACAGCAGAGGCACCAAGAGGTGAACCCACACTCCAGGTCACCCATGGAAGCCAGAGGCATTTATGGAAGCCTTCATATCCATGCGTAGCCTCATCTCATTCACTTGCAGCTGCCTTCACAGGAGGCTCAGGATGATGCCAAAGATGTTGACAGGTACAGGGATACACCCTGGCACCCTGCCCCCAGCCTCAGGGGCTCTAGGACTGCACTGGGAACCTGAAAGACTGGAGTAACCTAGAAGGAAAGAAAGAAAGAATCTGAGTGTTACGGTTAGTTCTGCTGCCCTTAAACAGTTGGGGCAAATATCTCCCCTCTATGCTGAGCTGTATGTGTGAGTACAGCCAGCAGGGCCACGGAGACCTTCTGCCCCTCTTTTCGGCACAGGAGAGACCACATCTATATACCAGGTCTCATTTGGGCTCTCTAGTTCTGCAAAGGCACTAACACACAGCAGGGAGTCCAGCACAGGGACACTAAGGTGGTCAGGACATGGAGCATGGGGCATCTAAGAAGAGGTTGGGGGAGCTGGGTTTGTTCAGCCTAGACCAAAGAAAGACAGAGACGGCATTCAGACCTAGCAGGAAAATCTCACACGCTCCCTGTTGGTCTGACACAGGGGAATTTCTAAAGCACACACACCCTGGGAAGAAGAGATTACTGACACCTCTGCTCACACCAGCACTAGATGAATTTAGCAGCCTCAAAAGACCAGCTGGACTCCCGAGCCGACAAGAAGCAGGCTCTAAACTTCTACTAAGCAAGAAGTAGAAAGTCAAACTCCATGTCCATGTTCCCCACAGAACATCACCTGCATTTTAAATGCAGCCCTAGTAACTCAGGATGACAGACTGCAATAAAATTTGTGTCAGCTGATGTGGAACCTCTGCACCTCCTTGGTTAAATAGCTGCATTTCCACATTGCTGTAGAGCTCTGCAAGTGTCTATCCCTCCTCTGAGGGCACCCAGGAGTCACCTCACCACCAGCATCCAAGCCATGTGGCTTCACCTGACCTATCAGCTGCTCAGAGAAAGGTGACTTCACAAGCACCTACCCCCACCACACGCCTGCTGCTGGCTATGGGGTCAGAGACACAAGTTTCCTCACAATAACTTCCCCAGCCATGAACTACTGCTGGCCTAGCAGGCACTCTGACAGAAGAGACCTCACAGTCATCATCCATCCCTAACTCCCTGCTGCTGGCATATTGGGGACTCAGAAAGACAGGACCTCACAGTCATCTGCACAGCCAGGTCTCTGTCACTGGCCCAGAGCCTCTAAGACAAGTATTACCTCACTAGAATGTCCTCAGCCAGGAGATGCATCCTGGCTGACCAGGAGCTCAGGCAGAAATGATCTCAACAGATCAACACATTCCAAATATGAACCAGCTGCTGCCCTATCACAGCTCAGGTAGAGATGACCTCACAGTCACCTTTCCAGATACATCTCTGCTGCTGTCCAATTGGTTCATCAGTCAGAAATGACCTCACATGCAACAGCCAAGCCTTGTTCCTGCAGTTGGCCTATCAGGTACTCAGGCAGAAATGACCTCATCATCAACAGTTGAACCATGTGCCTCTTGTCGGCCTATCAGCTAATTACAAAGACTTGATTGGACACTGGTGAGTCTCTTGCGTAGCTCCATAGACAATGGTGACCTTCCTGCCCACGCCCTGACCATGGGGCTGTTGCCCCCCGCAGCTTCCTCTGCCCTCCACAAGGCTGAGCCAGGTCCTGAACAGCCTCCACGATTCCCCTCGTGGCCTCACAGTGCTCGTAGTGCAGCAAAGCACTTATTATGGACCTGTTACTACCGCAGAAGAAGAGCAGCTTTTGCCTAGGTAGTCCCAACATGTTGCTGAAACCAGCCAGAATTCACCAACTATAACAACAGCAGGTGGCAGCACTGGACACCAGCAACCTGCTCACACTCTGCCCAGCAACTCCCAACACAGCTCTGAGCAGCACCTGGGGGCTGCAGGGGCAGCAGAAGCTCAGGGAAACACTTGAAAATGCATCTCAGACCCACAACAGGGGCAAAGCTTCCCGCACCCGGACCCCACTAAGCCGCCCCGGCCCAGCTGCTCGGGGCAGGCCGGCACGCCTGGCTCGCAGGTCAGTTCCCCTCGGTGACAGGGTGCTGGGTCCCCTGGTCACAGTCCCACCAGCCCCTTCGGGAGCTCCTGCAGGAAAGCAGCCCCCTTGCCAGCACCGCTGCCCCTGCTGCAGCGAGAGGGCACCCGCCAGCATTTGAATGCACCCGCAGCCCCCGCCAGCCCCACTCGCACCCGCTCTCACTCCCGCTCCCTTCCCATCTGCTTCGCTCCCTCTCCTCTTGCACCACTTTCCTTCATGTCTTTGTTGTCCCACATGTTGGACTCCGATTGGCTGACAGAGCCATCATTCAGACCCACCCCTGCCCTCCTCCTCATGCCAGCCAATCGGAGGGCTGCACTCAGGCAATGCCATGGCAACACTGCGCCCTCCCACCCTGGCAGCCAGCCCCACCCCCTCCCCCAGGGGATGGCACCATCTTGTGGGCGGCAGCGCAGGCCGTAGCGGAGCCTTGGGGCAGCCTGGCGCCTGGTGACTGGGCAGTGCGGGGCCCCGGGCGCGGCAGCTGCCCTGCAGGGCTGGGCTCTGCCACAGGGGCCCCGGGGGGCTCCTCACTGCCCTGTGCCTTCGGGCCGTGCTGGGCATGGGGGCCAGCCCTGGGGCTTGCACTGGTGCCAGCCCTGGCACTGGTGTGGGAACCCTGGACATGGGGTTGCTGGAGCCTGTGGGCAGTGTGCTGCTGCCCCCAGGGCAGGGCCATGTCCTCTCACACCTTCTGCCCTGGCCCTCTTCCCACAGCAGCCTCGGGGCTCGGTAGCCCTTGCACTGTATGCAGCAGGGCTGGGCTGTGGTCAGGCAGGGGCTGCTCTGTGCAGGGCCAGGCTGTGCCCCCGGGGGTCACTCCTGAGGGCTGAGGAGCCTCAGGAGGCACAGGGTGGCAATGGGGAGACAAACTCTGAGCTTACCTGTGCTGGGGAGTGGAGGTGTGGGGTTGTGAGGGAGCTGGGGCAGATGGCCCAGCTGGACTCTTCCCCACCACTGCCCACCACAGTTCAGAGGAAAATTCTTGGGGTCAGCCGGGACTTGGTTGGGATGGCGTCTCTCACCTGCTTCTAGCCTGCTCTCCCAAAGATGCTGTCTTTTGGGTGCAGAAATTTGGCCCCAGTTTTCAGGTGGACAGGGGCTGTGGTCATCAAAGGACAAGATCTCTGAGCCAAAAACATGCTCTGGCAAGTTGGAGACACAAGAGGATCCAAGAGGAAAAAGCAGACATTCTCCCACGGAAGCAGATGCTTTGGGACTATTACAAGTTGAAGGTTCTGTTTCCTATATGGGCATTTCCAGCAGGCTCCTTAGATCCCCATGGGAGCTGCAGGACACCCCAGCTCCGGGACACAGGATCCCCTTCCTGCCAGAGACAGATCTGAAAGGGGGACCCATTCCTAGAGAAATCTGACCATAGATTGCTCCCAACCCTCCACAAGGGCATGGAGCCAGCCCCACAGGAGCCTTGGGACTCAGGGCAGCCTCAGCTGCAGGACCCAGGAGTCCTGGCTGCCACATTGTCCCCTGAGCCAGACAGGACCCTCTGGCAGGGCTCTTGTGGCAGCCCCCAAGCCCTGTCCTGTCACCACCACAGCCCAAGACCAACAGCAGTTTTGGCAGCTAACAGTCTTTGTGTGGCACCTTGAGAAGAAGTCCCAAGCCATCCTTACTCTTGTTGGAGAACTGCAGGAATGTTGGGAACAAGGAACTGTGGTCCGAGCTGGTGGCCTCCGTGCAGCAGTCCTGCATCTCGCTTACCTGCTTGCCCTCAGATAGCCTCTCCAGCAAGGGAGGAGGGATGCTCTTTGTGTCTCATCACCCAAACTCCTCTCCAATGTGTCCCAGCTCCTCTGCCTGTTGGTGAGAGGCCCCAGTGTGGCCTTGAGGCCTCCTGTCCCTAATCCTTGCCATGGAGTGGCTCTGAAGAGCAGCATTGGGGAGTGCATGAGCAGTTCCCAGCAGCAACCAAGCCTCACAGGGAAGGGAGGACCCCACCACAGCACGGAGGAGACCTCCCTGTGATGTGACACATCCCACTGTGACCTCAGTTCGTGTCACCTCTGGGCTCAGTAGGTCACCACCATGGAGATGGCACAGCCAGGGAAAGAGCAGAAAGATTTCCTCCTGTGTCTGGGAAGACATTCACCTCCCTTCACCCAGGCTATTTTGCAAAAATTCCTGATACCTCCTACAGGAACATCTCCAGATAGTGCCAAAGGCTGTGAAATCTTTCAGATGGGGCACTGGAGAGGTCACTTCTGCACCCCTGCACTGGTGCAGACCTCTGCAGGCAGCTGGGTCTTTGGGGGTTGGTTTGGGGGTTGGTGTTTTTCAAACACAGGATGAAAGTCATGTGGGATGAAGCAGCACCGAGCCTGGCCATGGGCTGAGATTTTTTAGTGAGCCTCAAACCAGGTTTCTCTTGGCCATGTAGCAAATCTAGGGAAGTTTTCTCATTACCCATTAATTTTGCTGAGGTTTCCTTCTGGCTGAGTGTAGGGAAAGTCATTTCTCATCTCTGGACCTCAGTTGCTACATGGGCTTTCCAGCATCATGTTGGGGCAGCGCTTCTGCCCTGGATACAGGCTTTGGCTCCCTGAATCCTCTGGAGCACCGTGTCTCTCCTGGGGAACTGTACAACCCTGGCTCCCTACATCTCCCACATTTTTGGCCCTGGGCTTCTCAGGATGTGCTCACATGTGGCAGTGCTGCTGCCCAGGCTCCAGTGCAGAGCCTCTGAGGGAATGCAATGCCTCATAAGCATTTTGGCTTGTTCAGCAGTTTGTGAGATGAAGTTTGAGACTGTCCCTACAACCAACCTTCATGCTCTTCCTAGTCTCTATCATGAGGTGACTTTTGCAGAAGGGAGGCTCCATCCCCCTTGAATCCTGTCAGAGAAGGGCCTTTCTGAGGCCCTGCAAAAGGAAGGATGTGTTTACTTCCTTGGGTTGCATATTCAGCCTGTGGCACTCCCTCTATGGCACCTGGGCACCCTGGGGTTTCTGCCTTTTCTCTCCCCTGTCTCCTGTGTGTCTCCTGTGTGTTCTCTTAGGTTGCTCTGAGCATCCAGGAAAATCCCCCTTCTCTAGTGCCTGGCAACATGCCTTTTCCAATCTTTTGTACAGAAACTCAGCCCAGCCCAGGATCTCCAAGAGCAGCAGGGCCCTCAGTACAGCTGGGGACCCCCAGGAGCCTTGATTAAGTTGAGAACCTCTGTCAGCACCTTTACAGAATACTCTCTGGGCATTGAAACTTCCCATTGCTTCCAGTTTTCCTCCTCCCCTTACTCTTGGTTCATTCAGATATTCAGCTGCTGATTTGCACCTCAGGAAGTTTCACGCTTGCTCCATCTTTCACTAGTTTGTGCTTTTAGAGAAGTCCCTATTTCTCTTTCTTTCTACTTTTTCTTGTCTATCCAAAGGTTTCTAATAAGACTGTCACTTGTGGAAAATGGGCTTCACTGGAAGCAGCTTGCGCTTAGCACACTGTTGTGGAGTGTCCTTATTTTTTAATGAAAATGTGTATCATGCTTTATTCTTAGTTTGTTTGCAATTGAAAATAAATAAATAAATAGACAAATAAATAAAATCCCTTCTTTTCAAGACAAAACAAAAAAAAATCTCTATTTGCAGCTAGTTCTCTAGGTAAAGCAGGAATTGGGGCATGTGAGCTGTAACAGGCAGTTTCAGACTTCAGTAGAGTAAGGTTAGCTTTTAACAGGAGTGATGCAAGTCCCAGGTGACTGAAGAGAGCACTGACAGGGTTGGGGAGACGGGGAAGAAGACTGTTTGTACAATGTCTGAACTCCAGGACACTGTTTTTCCTACATGCTCCGACTTCATTAGGGGACACCCTGGATCAATATCAACTGGAGAATGTTGCTGTCACTTACTCAGAAAGCTGAAAAATGATAAGTATCCAAAAAAAAAAGGAAAAATATTTGTGTTATACTTGTTCAGCTACACTCCCCAAAGCTCTCCAATTATCCATACAGGACTAAAAGAAAATTACAGGGAGAGACATGATTCATCAGGACTTTTTGCATTTTATTGAGCCTCATGATGTATTTGGTGCTGAGTCCATGAACTACAGCTACTGAGAGGAGATTGAATGAAACATTCCAGGAGTCAAAGTCGGAAGCAGTGCCTAAAGTTACAGAGAGCATTAATGGGTCCCCTGAGGACTATTAGCAGGAAGAACTCACCAGAGGCTGTTTAAAGCAGAAAATTGCAATCGTTGATTACAGGCAGGCAAAGGAAATGTTTAGGTGGCTGGGATGTCACTTTAACCCCTGATGTGCATCAAGGAAAATGGCCAAGCACAGACAACCAGCCCCTAGGAAGAGCAATATTTTTCTCCCACACGTTTCTAGTGCCCTTCCTGGGGGCAGTGTGCAGGTGGGGGTGTGCAATGCTGAGTGCAAGACAACAACATGACACCTTCTGGGCTACCTGTGGGGCACAAGGAAGCCATTATAGCCTAGTGTCTCCTGGTAGACCTTGGTTGCAGGGACAATAGCTAGAGCCAAGGGGATGTCAGTTCTGTTGGGGGCCTCCAGCCTTGCCAGCGGCCTCAGCCATCTCCACCGTAGGCTGTCCAAGGCTTTCCTATTCCTGCTTCTGTGTCCCTGCAGACTGCAGACACCCAACCTGCTTCCCCACCTTGCTCTCCCCCCAGAATCTTCCTCCCTTCACTGGTGTCTCTCCATCCTCACTGCCTCTTCCTTGAAACACAAAGTTCTGGGATCATCACAGACTCCCTCTGGGTGACCTGTCAAAGCACAGCACTGTCTTCTGAGTCAAATTTCCTCATCCTAATGCCCAGTCTGAACTTCCAAAGCTGCAGTTAGAGGCTGTTTCCCCTTCCCATGCTGTTTAGCACTACAAGAAAAGCTCCTGGGAGCCTCACAGCACTATACGGTAGTGCTGAGTCAAGGTGGATCATAACTCCCCTTGTCTGGGTAGCCATGCTCCTCCTAACGCAGAGCTATAGACATCTGGCCTTACTCACTTTGAGCATGCACCACTGGCTCATATGGCATCTCCTGTCCAGCTCGGGGACTTTTCATCAGGCTACTCATCAGTGTGTGGTCCCAGTCTGTTCTGATCCATGGGATTCTTCTTCCACAGGTGCAGGACTTCACTTCCCCGTGTAAAACTTCCTGAGGTTTCTGTTGTGTGTATCCCCAGGTTCCTCACATCCCCCAGACTGAAGCTGCTTTGTGTCAGCTCTTAGCGTGTGTGTGCTCACGCAGTGTTCTTGAGATGGAGTACCTCTGACAACCTAAGAGCACATGGAATTGCAGGACAGTACAAGTGATAAAAGGAGATATTAGTTTAAGGGACCTCCTCACCAAAGTAGGAATTACAAGAGCAATAATCTCAGAAACGGGAAATGAGGGTACAAAGCAAGCACAGCCAGGGCCTAAAGGGAAAGAAGGGCAAGAAGAGGTGTTTGTATGGGAAAGTATGAGGATGATAGGAGAGCAGAATTTGGAAGGGGTAAAGAAGAGAGAAAGAGGAAAAAAAAGGGAAGGAAAGGAGTGATCAGGGCAGTTCAGGGAGGCCTGAATACCTGCCAAGTAGCCTTGTGTCAGAACATCCCTGACTGGAGCAGGACCACAAAGCTAGTTCATCTGAGCCTGTTTCTCTCTGAGTTACTTCTATGGTCAAGGAGAGCTGAGTGCTCTCCCTAACACTGACAGGAGGAGAAGACTCTTGGTGGAAGGGGTTCTTTCAAGCTGCACAGGACCTCAGGAGGCCTCTAACCCAACATTGCACCCACTGAAGAGTCAGCAATGGGTTCAGAGCAGGTTTCTGAGCACTTGATCCAGTCTTGAAAACCTGCAGAGATGGAGACAGCAGAGCTCCTCTGGGCAACATATTTCAGTGCTTGACCATCCTGTCAAGGGAAGAAGTTTTCCCCATCTCTCTAGTCTGTTTCTTTCAAGCTTCAACATATGACTATTGTCTCTCATCCTGCTGCCAGTCACTATAATGAAAAGCATGGCTCCATCTTCTTGTTGACCTCCTCATACAGGGACCTCCTTACATTGGGGGCCAAAAAAGGGACACAGTATTGTACGTGTTGTCTAACAAGTACTGAGTAGAAGGGGATAATCACTTCCTCTGACCTGCTGTCTGCACTCCTGTTTGTACAGCCCACGATGCTGTTGGCCTTCTTTGCTGCCTGGTCACATGACTCTCACATTTTGTGTTCTCTCTGCCAGAATTCTCATGTCCTTTTTTGAAGATCTGCTCAGGCACCAGCCCGTATCTGTGCAGGGTGTTGGTGTGTCCCAGGTACAAGGACCTGGCATTTCACCTTGCTGGATTCCATGGGATTCCTGACAGCCCATTCCTCCTGCCTGTCCAGGGCCTTCTCAGTGGCAGCCCCCCAGCATAAGACTGGTGCCCCTCGCCCAGTTTGGAGTCACCTGTGAACATGATGAAAGTTGCCCTTTCCAGGCCATTCATAAAGGTCTTAAACAGGACAGGTCCCAGGAGAGACCCTCATGATGCCACTAAGAGGAATGCTACCCATCCACCACCGCCCTCTGAGACCAGTCATGCAATCAGTTCTTGGACCATTTGTTTATCCACCCATTCAGACCATAAAGTGCTAACCTGTATTATAGTATACTAGGGGATAAAATGTCAAAAGCCTCCCTAAAGTCAAGGAACTTGGCATTCACTGTTCTCCGTTCATCCACTAATACAATTCTTTTAACATAGAAGGCCATCAGGCTGGTGAAGCATGATTTATGCTAAGGAAATCCATGCAGACTGTTCCCTTTCTCCCTTTTCTCTTTCATTTACCCAGAAATGTGGTCAGAGAGAACATGACATTGTTCCAGGACATTCTCTTCATCCAAGTGAAGCTGAACATCCTGTAGTTCCCCAGGTATCCTTATGGCCTGTTTTAAATGTGACACCTGCCTTTCTCTAGTCATTGGCACCTCCCCCATCTCTGTAACCTCCTAAAGAAGATAAAGAGAGGCCTTGCAAGACAGTGGCCAGCTCTCAGAATCCTCAGATGCACCCCATCCAATCCCATACATTTCTGGTCTTTCAAGTAATTCCTGAGTCAAGCGTTAGGCACTGCTAGTTGTTTTTCTCCTCAGGAGTCCTGACTCTACGTACCATGGTCTGGGAGACCATGTTGGTGGAGAGTGAAGCAAAGGCACTGAGTTCCCCAGACCTATCTGCATCTGCTATTACCAGATTCCCTGACCCATTCAGCCACGGGCCAACATTTCCCTTGTTATTCTTTCTCTTTTGCTGAAGCGGTAGGAGCTCATCTTTGTGCCCTTGACATCCCTTCCAAGTTTTTGTCCTAGAGCAACATTAGCTTTTCTATCTGCTTCCTGACTTCCCTGGACAATATTTCCAAATTCCTCCTATGCAGCCTCTCCCTGCTTCCCATTCCTGTGTGCCACATTTTTCAATTCTTGTTCAGCTCTGAGTTTCCTGTTCAGCTGCCTGTCTTCTGAGGTGTCTACTTGTTCTCCTGGGTATCAGTATGGCCTTTTTTGAGCTTGGAGGATGCTGTTCTTTCAAATCTGCCAGCTATGCTGAGCTCCTCTGCCCTTCAGAGCTGCCTCCCATGGAACACCCCTACCAGTCCCCCCAGTACGCCAAGTCTGTTCTTTTAACATCTGGAGTCTGGACTCTGCCATTATTCCTTCTCACTCCCCTCTGGATCTGGACCTTTGCTACCTGAGAGCACTGCTGGCAAGGCTGATGCTCATTAGGTCATCTCTGATCAATACTTCTGTGTTTTCAGGTGCCAAGTCCAGGAAAGCATCAGCCTTGTTGATACATCTGGCTTAACTGTGCTAGGAAATTGTCCTCCATACCCTCCAGAATCCTCCTGGATTGTTTGACCCCTGCTGCATTCGCGCTCACTGAAAATCAGGGAGACTAAAGTCCCCCCATAAGAATCAGGGTCTCTGATCCACAGACTTCCTCAGGGTGCTTCAAAATATGGCAGTTCTGTGATAGCCTGGGCATTTCACAAGCTATTCTTTGATAGCTTGTGCCTGAGGACTGGAAGAAAGCCAATGTTGCTCTTATGCTCTTGTCTTCAAAGAGGGCAAGAGGGAGGACTCATGTAACTACAGACTGGTCAACTTCACCTCCATCCCTGGAAAGGGGATGGAACAGCTCATTCTGGATGTCATCTCCAAGCATGTGGAGGAAAAGAAGATGATCAGGAGTAGTCAGCATGGATTCACCAAGAGGAAATCCTGCTTAACCAGTCTGAGAGCCTTCTGTGATGGAATGACAGACTGGGGAGATGAGCAGAGAGTAGTGGATGTTGTTTACCTTGGCTTCGGCACGGCTTTTGACACTGTCTCTCATAACATAAGATGGCTAGATGAGTGGACAGTGAAATGGATTGAAAAGTGGCTGAAAGCCAGAGCTCAGAGGATTGTCATAAGTGGCACAGAGTCTAGTTGGAGGCCTGTGGCTCGTGGAGTTCCACAGGGCTCAGTACTGGGTCCTGTCTTGTTCAACTCACTCATCGATGACCTGGATGAGGGGACAGAGTGCCTCCTCAACAAGTTTGCTGATGATACCAGGCTGGGAGGATACACGTGAGGGCTGTGCTGCCCTTCAGAGAGACCTAGACAGGCTGGAGAGTTGAGCGGAGAGAAACCTCCTGAGGTTCAATAAGGCAAGTACAGGGTCCTGCACCCAGGGAGGAAAATAACCCTAGGCACCAGTACAGGCTGGTTGGGGGCTGACCTGCTGGAAAGCAGCTCTGCAGAGAAGGACCAGGGAGTGCTGGTGGACAACAATTTGACCATGAGCCAGCAATGTGCCCTTGTGGCCAGGAAGGCCAGTTGTCCCCTGGGGTGCATTGGGAAGAGTGTTGGCAGTAGGTCGAGGGAGGTGATCCTGCCCTTCTGCTCAGCCCTACTTAGGCCTCATCTCGAGTACTGCATCCAGTTCTGGGCTCCCCAGTACAAGAGAGACATGGAGCTACTGGAGAGAGCCCAGCATGATCAGAGGGCTGGAGCATCTGCCCTATGAGGAAAGGCTGCAGGAGTTGGGCCTGTTTATTGTGGAGAAGAGAAGCCTGAGAGGGAATCTTATCAATGTCTACAAATACCTGAAGGGAGGATGTAAAGAGGATGGGCCCAGACTCTTTTCAGTAGTGCCAAACGGCAGGACAAGAGGCAACCGGCACAACCTAAGTTCCACCTGAATATAATGAAGAACTTCTTCCCTGTGAGAGTGGCAGAGCACTGGAACAGGTTGCCCAGAGAGGCTGTGGAGTCTCCTTCTCTAGAGAGATTCAAAACCCACATGAAGGTGATCTTGTCTGAATGTGCTCTAGGTGATCCTGCTTAAGCGGGGGGGAGGGTTGGACTAGATGATCTCCAGAGGTCTATTTCAACCTCAACCATTCTATGATTCTGTGATTCTGTGATCTTTAGCGCAGTCCCTGTCCATATTACTTCATAGAGTGAGAAGAGGTTGAGGAGAAGGAGAGCTGGAGGCGTTTGAAAGTACTGAGGCTAGAGCAGAGACTTTGGTGTGATGTGCCTCCCAGTTATGCAGCACACTTGGGTGTAGAGGGGATGGGCTTTCCCTAAAGGCACTGTTGGAATTCATTTGTTCAGTACATGCAGGAAAAGCAAGTGCCTTAGGGCACTCCATCAGAGCAAGCAGGCAGTGGCACATGCCTTGGACCCACTCTGTCTCTTCAACTGTCACCAGGTGTTTGTGTGTGAGCACCTGGTTCTCACCCTCAATCTCCAGTGATTAGAATGAGAGCTTAGAGAGGGAGATCCCTTGCAGACATCTGTGTTGTGCTCGCTTCACTTTTGCCAGGGAGAATCCTGCTCCTGTGTGTTTGTGGAGTTCTCAGGAGGGATCTGAATTCTACTCCAGCCCAGGGGCTTCTAAACCAGCATGTGATGCCCAAATTGACACCTGAACCATGTGCCAATTAACCCCATTCTTGTCCCTATCCGGGTGTCCTGCCAAGTTAAGAGCCTGCAAATTCAGGCTTCCAGAGTTGGACATTTCCACCTGTCAGAGATAGCCAAGCTCTGATGAAATAAATGGCAATGTTTGAATCTCTGCAAGGACAATAGGTGCTTATTTTAGTCTACTTAAGAGAACATTTCCCAGGAGGAGGGAACACAAGGGACAGAAAATTCATGTCTTCAGCTGGGCCCTGCTCTGGAGTGGGGCCAGTCCTCAGGGATGGGGGGAGCTCATGGCAACCTGGCAGCACTGCCCAGAGACAGCTGTGTGCAGAGGCAGCTCCTCTGCAAAGAGCAGCAGGGCTCCAGGCACTGCCTGCTGCTGCTGACCTGAGATGAGACAGAGAGCAGTGAAGGGCAGTGTGGAGTGAGTGGGAGGACAGAAGAGACCTCCCTGTGGGAGCAATCTTCACAGCCCTTGACACAGTAAGTCTCTGGCTATGGGGCAATGGTACTGTGGTTCCTGGAAGGGTCTTCTAAACACATCCCATATCATGACTGTTTCTTTACAGATTGCTCTTCCAACTTCTCCAGTGTGGAGGACAGGGAGATGCTTCAGAGCAGGGATTCCCTGACGCACCCTCCCAGGGACAGGGAATCTTGCTCCCTTTCTTCCAAGGATGGCAGCAGGGGTGTGAATCCTCAGAGTGCACCCAGGTTTGCATGGACTGTAGTTCAGAGCAGCGTCCCTGTGCTTCAGGCAGCTGTGTGCCTAGGGCAGCGACTCTGCTGCCTGCGAAGGTCAGCACTCAGCCTGCCCGTGAAGTTCCCCATGGTGCTGCAGGGAGAAGCTCTGGGTAGAAGCAGCGAGTCCCGGCAGGGCAGGTACTTTCTCCCATTGAGAGGCTACTGCATGGGTCAGGGCTGGGGGACATATCCGGAGGTGACTTTTCAACAGGAACACCGAGGCAGGGGAGAGCAGAAAGAGAAGGTGTTTTCATCAGTTGGTGCTTTCAGTTATTTTCTGTTTGAGTGGGTGAAATGGGATTGGATCTGTCAGGTCTAGACAGGTGAATATGGCTCCAGGACAGTGACACAGAGAGGGAAGCAGTCCTGAGAGGGACTCGGCAAATGCCTTCATCCACCTTGAAGCTTAGTGATGGTACCAGCATCACTTTTCCAGCCTCAGCTAGGTTTGTCTCACCTGATCCTTAGCCCCTGCAAAAAAGCACTTGTCCGTGAGCAATGTCCTGCCCCCAGGAGGTTTCTGCACAGCAGAGCTGAACACCCAGCAGGTGGAATGGAGTCTGTGAGCAGGGGCAGGGGAGAGACATGGGGACAGAGAAACGATCCCATAGGGATGGCTCCAAGCAGCAGAGTCCTGGTCAGAGTATGAGAGGAAGCTACCAACTCCAATGCCTCCTCTCTTCTCCCACCCTATACAGCCCTCTTGCCTCAAGGCTGTGGGCTCCAGGGCATGAGTCATTTCCTCTGCAGCCAGATATCCAGAAGAGGAGACTCTCCTGAGAGCCTCTCTGTCCCTCCCTGTCCCTGCCTCCCTTGGCACAAATATCATGGCATTGCTCCATGTTTCCCACCTGCCCATGCTGCCCTTGTCCTTCCCCTTGGGCTCTCTGAGCACAGGGGGTTTCTGATGCAGTTCAGACACTGACTCTGTGGGTCCAGCCATGCAGCTGTGTCCTTGACAGGGAAGTGCCCAAATGCCCCTCTAACCAGTGGGGCTCTGGGCAATGCAGTGGGAGTGTGTGTGGGGCAGGAAATAAGCCAACGCTTTTATCAGGACACCCCATCCTTAGGACATTCAGCTATTTCCCTGGGGTGTCTGGCTGGGCTGCAAGCTGCCCTCCAGAAGGGCACAGCTCTCCCTTTGCAGCTGGGTGTAACGTAGGTGCCCCAGGGAGAAGCACCTAGATACTGAGAACATGGAAATGCTGCTGGGTGGCTGGATGTGGGCAGCTGGAAGGAGCCTGACGTATTGCTGGCTAGAAGAGGAGAGACCTTCCTCTCATACCCTCCGAAAGACTCCTGATGGATGCTTTGAAAGTGGATTCCCCTGCTCTCCATGGTCTCATTTCTTTTTTGAGTAACACGAGTGCAATTGTCCTCCGCCTCTGAGGTGGGACAATAGGGCGTCCAGGAACAAGCCAGATGAACCAGCCAGCTCTCTTCTCTCTGCACTAAAGCCAGAGCTAATGCTTTTGCCTCTCCAAAATCACAGATGGTCACTCTGAGCGCAGCAGCAATGCTGAGGATTTCTATCTCCAAGAAGCCTCCTCAGGTGTGACAGGTTCAGCTAAATAAAATGAAAAATAGCCTTAAAACTATTAATGAACCCATGTTATTTAGGTGGGAGAGTGAAGATGCTGAAAATTCCTTCAACAATATGAGTGGATTAAATATGACTGGAACTGGGAATATAAATCTCAATCCCCTCTGTTCCCATGTACGCAGTGGAGCCCACAGGCAGAGGCTCCCTGCTCCTCATGGCAAACTCAGCCAGCAAAAACCAGAGATCAAGCCATGGGGCTCAATGACTGTGCTGCTGAGATGGGGAAAGGTAATGTAGGTGTGTTTGGGGGAGGTTTTGAGAAAGTTTTGCTCAGATCAGTCTGTCCTAACTTGTCAATGTCTCTTCTTCCTCAGACATTCCCCCCTGTGCCCGAAAGGAGCAAATGTCCAACAGCAGCTTTCTCAATGAAGTCTTTCTCCTGGCATTCGCGGACACACGGGAGCTGCAGCTCTTGCACTTCTCCCTCTTCCTGGGCATCTACCTGGCTGCCCTCCTGGGCAATGGCCTCATCATCACAGCTGTAGACTGTGACCACCGTCTCCACACCCCCATGTACTTCTTCCTGCTCAACTTCTCCCTCCTTTCCTTGGCTCCATCTCCACCGCTGTCCTCAAGTCCATGGCCAATTCTCTGTGGGATACCAGGTCCATTTCCTACTCGGGATGTGCTGCACAGCTTTTTTTCATTGTCTTTTTCATTTTGGCTGAGTATTCTCTCCTCACTGTCATGGCCTATGACTGCTACGTTGCCATCTGCAAACCCCTGCACTACGGGACCCTCGTGGACAGCAGAGCCTGTGTCAGAATGGCAGCAGCTGCCTGGGCCAGTGGCTTTCTCAATGCTGTGCTGCACACTGCTAATACATTTTCAGTAGTATTCTGTCAAGGGAACACAGTAGACCAGTTCTTCTGTGAGATTCCCCAGATCCTCAAGCTCTCCTGCTCTGACTCCTACCTCAGGGTGGTCTGGGCACTTGTGGTTAGTGCCTGTTTAGGCTTTGGATGTTTCATTTTCATTGTGCTGTCCTATGTACAGATCTTCACTGCTGTGCTGAGGATCCCCTCTGAGCAGGGCCGGCACAAAGCCCTCTCCATGTGCCTCCCTCACCTGGCCATGGTCTCCCTGTTTTTCAGCACTGTAGTATTTGCCTCCCTGAAGCCTCAGTCCCTCTCCTACTCAGCTCTGGACCTGGTGTTAGATGTTCTGTACTCAGTGGTGCCTCCAACAGTGAATCCTCTCATCTACAGCATGAGGAACAAGGAGCTCAAAGATGCACTAAAGAAATTGATCCAGTGAGTACAGGGTCAGCGCTAATAGCTGTCCCATGTGCAGCTGCTCCTTGTTCCCAAGGCATTTGGCAATGTAGTTACATGTTGTTCATATCTTTCTTTCTTACATTCTTTTCACTGTTACATTCTCCTAAAAAATAAATATTTTGCTACAAGCCACTTGTCCTCAGGAATATCTCATTGGAATCTGGTCCAGATGCTCTCTTCAAGCAGAGAGTCAGGCTTCCCCTGTCATCAGCAGAGATAGGAGAACCTCAGAGGTCACTAGTCTGAGCTCCTTGGAAGCCTTCAGTGCAAGGAGGAAAGTTTCCGTTTGCAGTGTCTCTTTTGGCACTGACACCAAGGGAGCTCAGGGGCTCACAGTCAGGCTCAGACAAGCACAGGCAAGGTGGTCCCATGGGTCCCATGTCCATTAAGAGAGCTCAGCTCCCCTGGACACAGTCAGGCTGTGATCTCACACCCCTCTCCTGCGATGGTGGCAGCTGACTGTCATCATGGGCTGACCCCTTCCCTCTCCAGTGCTCCTGCACTGAAAGCAGAGCGAGAGTCTGAAAGGAGGAGAGTCAGGATGCAGGCTGTGGGAACAAGACCTCTGCTCCTCAGGACTGTTCGCCCACTGCCAGAGCAGGCATTTTCTGGCTGCAGCCTTGGCGCAGGGGCGGCAGGTTTCTTGGAAACATCTCTAACATCTACCACCAGTAGCAAGACTTTCTTTTTCCAGGGCTTTTCTCCTCATTTCCACAGTGTCGTGCACTGCTCTGATGTGTGTATGTGGCCTCAATGCTCTTGTAACATGATTGATGGTAGATTTGTGCTTCCCTGTGCATTGCTGTGGGCTCAGTTAGGACCAGGCATTGGGTGCATGTATGCCAGACTTGGCTGATGCAATAACATTCCCATAATGAAAGGGGATCTTCTCCATTCCATGCCTGAAGTCTGGCCTTTCTGCAGAAGCTGCAGTCAAAAATATGACCAAAGAAATCACACCATAAAAAGACCTGATGCTCTGCTTGTGAACTCCATGGGATCCGGGGGACAAGCTCAGAGTCTATGTGTGACCTGTTAGGGACTGAGGGCTGGATCCAGGATTCATCTGTGGGTGACCGGTGCCAGAGGAGCTAGTGACTGCTGTCTGAATTTCCTGCCTGAGGCTGTCCCACAGGTGACAGTGCTGATGACTGATGCTTGTCTTTTTGGAGGGGAACCTGAGCCCCCAGGAAAGCTCAGGGGATCTCTAGGGACAGCGTGTGCCTAGGGTGGGCAGTGAGTGGAGTCGCTCTAAATGAGGGACAGCCCACAGTGGAGTAACCAGGAGGCAGAGCACTAAATCCAGGAATACATGGGGAAACGAGGGCTCTGTGGTCCCAGGAAAGGCAGCAGGGAGCCAGGAGGCCGAGGGAAGGGGGCTTGGAGAGTGATTCAAGGTTCCTGCAGTGAAGCGTCACAGCCTGGAGCCTTGCCTGGCTTATGCTGTGGACATGCCCGTGGCTGGCCCTGCACCTCTCACTTCCGGTCCTGTCCCTGTCCTCATCCTGATAACCTGCCTCCTGTCTCTACCTCGAACCTGCCTCCACACTACAGTCGAGAAAGCCTTAGGAGGGGATCATGGGACCCAAGCAGCACCCAGAGGAGGTTTTAGGTACAACAGATGGCCATATCTGCACAGCAATGCTTGTCCGACAGCCAATTCAAAGGAGTAAGGAGAGCTTCAGATTTGGACTCCGACTCAGCTAACACTGCACGCAGAATCCCAGCCGGATGAAAAAGTGAGGGCAGCCGCCTGGGGCGGATCTTATGATGATGCACAGTTAGGAGAGGCAGCTCAGCTCCCTTGAGGGCAGCGCTGGAGCCTTTCAGAAGTGAGCTGAGGTGGGGCACAGACCTCCAGGGTGGGTCAGGAGAGGGTAGCTCCCCTTTGCCATGCTGGGGCTGGGGTTGGGGTAGAGGCAGGGGCTGGACGCAGCTTTTCTTGGGGAGCTTCTGGAGGAGCTGCTCTGGGTGATCCTCCACCTCTGCCCTGGCAGCAGCACCAGCGCTCAGGGTGGTGGGCAGGAAGTGCACAAGGGTGGGAGGAGGACTGGCTGCCCAGGAGGAGCATTGGGACCGTGTCTGTGCACACTGGATGGTGTAAAGAAAGGCAGAGCTCAGCTGGGGCTGGAACCAGAGTCCTCAGACATGGGAAGGGCTGCGGTACTAAAAGACTTCTTTGCCTCAGCTTCCCAGGACAAGCTCTGCCTGAGGCCTCCCAGTTGACCAAGCCTCCCAATAGAGTCGGGGGAATCTGAGCATCCACCCCAGCCCACCATGGGCTGTGCCACATGTGGGTGTTAGCGGACGTTGTGCTCTGGGATCTACCAAGGTCTGGCTCACAACAGAGGCCATGCCAGACTGACCCTTTCCCCCTCATCAGGATACAGAGACCTGCAGGAGGACGGAGCTGGCCATGGACCACCCCCACAGCTGGAGGAGCAGTCAGTGCTGGAAAGCAGTGGTCTGAGGGGCTGGCCTATGATGTTCCCCTTGGGGCAGCTTGTGCCATGCAACACAGAGAGCAACCTGGGCTCTTCTCTCTGGCACCCTCCATGTCCTGGTGCCTTTCCCAGGAGACTTGCATTTGCCCTGCAAGCACACAGCTCTGCTCCCACACTGCCATTCACAGGCAGTAGCTGCCTGCTGGCATTTTTCTTCCCCTAGGCCCTGTCCAGCCCTTCCACTGCCCTCTCCTCAGCCCACCCAGCAGGGCAGCCCAGGATGGGGATGGTGCCACACCAGTGCCTGCTGCAGGGGGTTGCAGAGCTCTGGACACTCACCCCATAGCCCCAGCCCCTCTGAAGGGCACAGCAGCTCCTGGGGACAGAGAGGGGTGTCAGTCTCCCCATCATTCCCAGAATTGGGGGGGGGGGGGGGAGTGGCAAAGGTACAAGGAAATGGAGGACAGTCATGTCATGCCATGAGCCTTTCCTCACATCAATGTGTCTCTGCTGGCCTGGCTTGGTTGACCGTTCCCGCACCCCTCCCCTGGGTTCTCCACAGGCCCCAGGCTGGCACTGCTGCTCTCCAGTACAAGTGGGCTGTGGAGCCACAAGGTGACTCTTCACTGGCCGTGCTGGTCAGGGCAGACCCAGCTGGACAAGGATCATTGCACCTGACAACCCTTCCCCAGGATCCGTGGCTGTTTAAGAATGGATGGAGCAATCAGAGGGTGTTTCACATTGCTCAGGATGTGTTCAGAGGTGCCATTAGACACATCCTACTTTCCTGAGACTATAGCGCCCTAAAATGGTGCGTTCCTTACTTCAGCCCTTTACTATTAGGTTAATCTGCTTGTTTTGGGGAGTCTCCACTCACTGCCCATCCCAGGCGCATGCTGCCCCTGGAGATGCCTGTGTTCTCCAGGTAGCTCCATATTCCCTTCTGGAAGGATGGGCATCTGTCACCAGCCCTCTAATGTGTAGGACAGTCCCCAGTAAAGAACTCTTGACCATTCACCTTCGGCAGGTCCCCTGGGCACCCCAAAAGTGAGGGCTGCATCCAGCCCTCATTCCCACACACATCACTCAAAAGAGCTGCCATAGCTTAGCACAAGGATATCCCAGGCACAGCAACAGGGCCTTTTCATCTGAAATTCCCTGAGCACATTCTTGGCTCCAGCCTTCGGGCACAGTAGAAAGGAGATCCCCTTTTATTAAAGAGATGCTACCTGGGAGGCCAACTCTGACAAAGCGGTAGGCAGATTTACAGAAGGCCTCTGGGTCATACAGATGGGAATTATGCTTCTGGAGAAGCGTGATGAATTCAGACATTTGTGCACAAACATGACTATCACAGACAGAACTCCCAAAGCACAAGAGCTGCTTAAGAAAAACTGAAAATCATTTGTGAGGAGAGATGGGCAGCTCATTGCTGCTAAACGAGTACCAGCTGAATCAGTTTCCTCACTGCCTGCTGGAGCTCCTTGTTCCTCATGCTGCAGATGAGGGGGTTCATTGTTTGAGGCACCAATGAGTACAGAACAGTCAAGACAGCAGAGAGAGAAACAGCGCTCAACAGCAGGTTGGACTCAGTACCAAATATACCTTGGGGCTCATTACAATGCAGAAAGCCCTGATGAACCACATCTCTCCCAATAATATTCTCCAACTATTGCATGATTAATTGAATAATTTCAGGAGTGTAGCTGAAAGATGGAAATTTCAAAAATATACAAGAACTTTATGTTTTTAAAGTGGTGGTGTGGTGGGGTTATGATTACCATTCTTCAGCTTTCCAGTTCTCTACTTCATATTGATCCAGAGTTTCTCCTACTGAAGTCAGGGCATGTAGGAAAAGCAGTATCCTGGAGGTCAGGCCCTGTATGGGCAATCTTCCTCCCCATCTCCCCAAACCTGCCATTGCTCTTATCAGCTTATTGGGACTTCCATCACTCCTCTTAAAAGCTAACTTTCTTCCATGGAAAGCTGCAGCTGAATATTACAACTCATATGCCCCAATTCCCACCTTAGACAACTAGCCACATATAGACACAGAAATTTTTTCATTTAACTGCAAATAAATAAATAAAGCATGATGCAATTTCATTAAAAAAATGATCGACAGTATGCTAAGTCTGAGCTGCCTCCAATGAGGTACACATTCTACAAGGTACAGCCTTACTAGAAACATTTTGGATAGATGGGAATGGTAGATAGAGACACAATGCCAAAATGCAGGTCCTGAGGCATTGCACAGCCTTACGGGCTCTGCATGGGGCCTGGGCAGCAGCACTGCAGCGTGTGGGCATGTCCTGAGAAGCCCAGGGTCAAAAAAAGTGGGAGATGCAGGGAGCCAGGGCTGTACAGTCCCCCTGAAAGAGCCAGGGTGCTGGGGGGTGGGGGGATGGGATTCGGGATGCCAGGGACTGCACGCAGGGGAGAAGCACTGGAAATGGTTAGACAGGGGGATTTGTGCTGGGGCAGTGGGCACAGGAGGCAGCGTTAGGCAGTGTTTGAGGACAGAGCAGCAGGCACAGGCACTTGATGAGCAGGCGCGGCACTGCAGGAAGTGGTCTTAGCACCAAGGCAGGACAGAGGAGGTGCAAAGCAAGGTCAGGAAGCAAGACCAGAGGAAGGCCAGGAAGAGGTCTGTGTACCAAATGGAGGTACAGCTGCTGAGTGCTTCCATCACTGGGAGTGCTGAGGTGCATGAGCCAGTGCTCTCAAATGTCCTGGGATAACACCCCGCTCAGTAGCCATCAATAGCCCTGTTGCCTGTGTGGGGGTGCATTTATGCCCAAGGGTGGCCTCCAGAGAGCCTGCAGTGAGCCCTTGGCTGCAGCCAGTTGTGAAGCTTAGTAGGCTGGCAAGGGGCCCAGGAGCCTCTGTCTCTTCTGCTGCCCTGGGGCATGGTGACTGCCTTGTTGGGTGACAGCACAGTGACATCAGGAACCTGGGGCCACTCCTGCCAGAGCTCTACTGGCCCAGGATCAGTGGGAGGCACAAGGCCCCTGGGATACTGGCCCTCATGCAGCGCCTCATGGAGCCCCTGGTCTCCAGGATGCCAGGGCAGCCGGGCCTTTCCTTGTGTGGCTATGTACCTCCTGTGAGTGGCCAGGAAGGCCTGCTGGGCTTGTTCCTCTGTGTTCCTGTGCAGCAGGGTGGCCCTGTCACCACAGAAAGGGCAGGAGTCCAGCCACATCCTGGCATCGTGAAATGGCTTCTCCTACAGCTCCTCAAGCAGCCAGGTGATGATCAGAGCTGGATAGTGTACCAGCAGCTGGGCAGTGGGGACTTCTTGGCAGAGGTGGGTGTGTTGGAGGTGAGGGGCAAGCTAAGTTCTTCTAGGCACCACAGCATGGCCTCAGGTGCCATGGGTGCAGGTTCCTCTACCTGCTTGCCTCACAACAGCAGTGGCAGGGCCTGAGCCAGCACAGTTCTCTGTTTTCAGGCACAGAAGAGCGGCAGGTCCAGAAAAGCAGTGCTCTCTCTTCTAAAAACATGTTCCTGATGGAAGGCTGCACAGTGGTACCGTGGCTGTCAGCATCAATACCATGCACTGAGATTTCTCCTGCCAGGCCTCCCTGCTGCTAGTGTATGTGGTATGAATTACTGGTGCATAAGATTCTCTAAAAGGTCAGGACCTAAATCACATCTCTGCAGTAGACGCATGAAGCAGGCACTTTCTGACTGACCAGCTGCCATCAAGTCTGGTGAAGACAGTCAACTCATAGATCTAGGGAAGAGTCACAGGTGTGCTTAGCTGTCTGGGTGAGGTGGAACTGAAGCTGGCTTTTACATTAAGCTCTCTGATATTGATGCAGGTGACCAGAGACTGAGAAGCTTTTGTCCCAGCCAAGCTGGCCAAGCACACACGAGGAGATTTATCTGGTTAATGGATAAAGCCTTTTGTGAAGAACATTGTCCTGGTTTCTCTCCTCCACCTCCACTGGTAATGTCAATGAAAGGAAATGGCAGTGAGCAAGGCTCTGGAAGCACAAAGGCTTGAACCTTTTCTGGAGTTGGAGCCTGCAGGAAAATTTGGATTTTCCAAGCATCTTGGGCAGTTCCTTCTGCCTGTCCAGAGCCCTCTCAATGGCAGCCCTCAGCCACAAGACTGGTGCCCCTTGCCCACTTTGCAGTCCTCTGCAAGCGTGATTAAAGTTACCTCCTCCAGGTCATTCATCAAAGTGTTAAACAGGACAAGTCCCAGGAGAGACCCTATGGTGCTCCCTTTCTCTTCTGGCCTCCAGGAAATGGACATGTTGGAGGAGAGATGTCCCTAACCTCTGCTAGAGATTTGGCTGCTGAGGAGGGGTCTCATGCCCTAAGCCCTCACCCTGAGGGCAGAAAAGCTGTGCTGGGTGACAGAGGAAACACAGGGAGCAGGGGCTTATTAGAGGAAGATGTCTGTATTGAAGGGGATGACAGGGAGGTCTCCAAATTCCCCCCCACACACTGCATTTAACATTTCAGTTTCCTCTTATTCATGGATCATATCTTCACTACGTGGAGCTTTTCCTCCTAGGAGCTGTTTCTCTCTCCTCCATCCTAACTGTTCTGCACTTGATGGTGCCTCAAACACTGAACCCCCTCATCTGCAGCATGAGGAACAAGGAGCTCCAGCAGGCAGTGAGGAAACTGATTCAGCTGGTACTTGTTTAGCAGCAATGAGCTGCCCATCTCTCCTCACAAATGATTTTCAGTTTTTCTTAAGCAGCTCTTGTGCTTTGGGAGTTCTGTCTGTGATAGTCATGTTTGTGCACAAATGCTGGAGTTCATCACGCTTCTGCAGTGGACGTGGGAAGAGCCAGCAAGGGTCTGTGTTGGGTTGAAAAGGGCCTGAGAGAGGATAAATGGCAGCAGGCAGCTGCTACTTGTGAATGGCAGTGTGGGAGCATAGAGCTATGCGTTCGAGAGGGAAATGCATGTCTCCTGCGAAAGGCATTACAATGTGGAGAGCGCAGAAGAGCCCAGGTTGTTCCCTGTGTTCTGTGGAGACACTGAGGAAGATGCCCAAGGTCATCACCCCAGATCAGTCCCACACATCACCCTTTACAGCATAGGCTGCTCACCCCAGCTGTAGGGCAGTCTATGGCTCGCTCTGTCCTCCTATAGGTCTCCCCAAACCAATGGAGGGGGGAAAGGCAGGCTTGCCCTGCCTTTCTTCTGCACTAGGCCCTGACAGATCCTGGAGCACAGATGTCTGCTGACTCCCATGTGGGGCTTAGCCCAGCCTGGGAGGGGGCTGAGTTCTTGAACACCCCAGCCATGTCCAAGGCATCTGGTTGCAGCTCCAGCTGACCTCTGGGTTTCCTCACTCCATCCCTGCATGCATAGACAAGGTCTCAGTGTTCCCCCCAGACAGTCCATCCCCTTTCCCCCATCCCACTAGCATCTTCAGGGGTTTCCAGTGCAGAGTGACTTTCCAGTGCCTCCAAAGCAGAGACTGAGGAGAAAAAAATCATGGAATTGCAGAGGAGTTTCAGTGGGAAGGGACCTCTGGAGGTGTCCAGTCCAACCTCTCACACTAAGCAGGGCAGGATGGAACCCTGCAGTCTTGTCTGGCCATCGATGGATTGTGCCTGACCCTGCTTACCATCCCCAAACCTGTGCTACTCCTCTTGTCTGGACACTGAGGGATGGCACTTGTCATTGGTGGGTCCCTGCCCTGCCTGCCTCTCTGCTCTTGTGCCCACGAGATCTTCCTCCCTGTCTTCCTGCAGACCCTTCATGCCCCACCCCACTGTCCAGCACAGCAGAGGAGCCCCGGTCCTGCCACCCCTCTGGCAGCTCCTGCAGCCCTGGGGCAGAGCAGCCTACCCCAAGCTGGTGCACAGAGAAACTGGTTCTTTTCCTTATTTCATATCTCTGAATGCTGCCCTGCTCTTCTCCTGGGACATCCCTGCTCCCCAGAGAGCCTTTCTCCCGGTCAGTGTGTCCACACTGGCCTGGCTGTTACGGCACCCCTTATGTTCCCTGTGGGACCATGAAGCCATGTGGTGACTCCTCACTCAGCTCTAGTCATGCTGGTCATGGCAGGAAACGGACCCAGTGGGACAGGGATCACCACCACTGATACTACTCATGTGTGTCTGTGCTCATGGACCATGCTCAGAGTGACTCCTGGGTGACTGCAATGGCAGGAGATGTGCTGGGTGGGCACTACCTCCAGCCTGTGGTGTTTCACTGAGGGTGCAGAAATCACTCTCCAGTGCCCCTTCCCTGGGCCTCCTGGGTCCCCGCTGCCTTACTGGAGATTGCAGAGCCCTTGCTTCCACATGCATGTCAAGATTTAGTGCTTTACCATCTGGTTACTCCGCTGTGGACCATCTCTCATTTTGTGAGGCTCCACTCACTGCCCACCTCCAGACACACAGTATCACAGAATGGCTGAGGTTGGAAGGGACCTCTGGAGATCATCTAGTCCAATCCCCCGTACTCAAGCAGGGTCACCTAGTGCATGTTGAACAGGATCACATCTAGGTGGGTTTTGAATATCTTCAGAGAAGGACAGTTGTCCTCAGAGCAGTTTTTCCTCATATTGAAGTGGAACTTCCTGATCCCCTTTTATCATAGAAATGTTATTCTGGAGCCCAGGGCTAGCATAAGAGTGTCATTGCCTGGTCCTGCTTGTGCTCATAAGAATGTACCATACCATGTTATGAGAGCACTTAGGCCATATACATACACTAGAGCACAGCAGGACAGTGTGGAAATGAGGAGAGCAGCCCTGAAAAGAGGAAATGCTGCTGCTATTGATGGATGAGTCTCCAGGAAATCTGCAGCCCCCAAGTGAGGGCTGCAGTGAGGAAATGCCTGCTGTGGTAGTGCGGCGATGGTCCTGAGGAACAGGGGTCTGTTCACACAGGTTTCGTGCAGACTCTCCTCCCCTCCCCTTCCTACTCCACTGTGTGCATCGGAGCTCTGCAGAGGGAAGGGACCAGGCACAGTAACAGCTGGCCTCTATGCTTCCTGAAGATGGGTAGGAGATCACACTCTGATTGTGGCCAGGGACACTGAAGTCTTCTAATGCCATTGGAATCCATGATCTCAGAGCGCTTGTACTCATCTGAGCCTGACTGTGCCCCAGAACTCCCTGGGTGTCAGTACCAAAATAAACAATGCAAAGGGAAACTCTCCTCATTGTCCCTGCCATCCGAGGGAGCTCAGTCTAGTGGGCTCTGAGGTTCCCCCATCTCTGCTGATGAAGTACCTGAATTCTTGCTTCAACATGGTCTCTAGGTCAGATTCCTGAGGAGATGTATCAAGCAACTGATACCTTTTTAAAGAAAAGAGAGAAAAAAAAGAAAGAAAATGTGCAAAAAACACAGCCTTAGTACCAGATACCCTGAGAAGTGGATGCAAAATGGATATTTATTGGTGCTGACATTTTACCCATCGAAGGAGTTTTTTCAGTGTATCTTTGAGTTCCTTGTTCCTCATGCTGTAGATGAGAGGATTCACTGTTGGAGGTACCACCGAGTACAGAACAGCCAACACCAGATCCAGAACTGGGGAGGAGATGGTGGGGGGCTTCAGGTATGTAAACATGACAGTGCTGACAAAGAGGGAGACCACGGCCAGATGCGGGAGGCACATGGAAAAGGCTTTGTGTCGGCCCTGCTCAGAGGGGATCCTCAGCACAGCAGAGAAGATCTGCATGTAGGACAGCACAATGAAAACAAAACACGCAAAGAATAAACAAAGACTCACTGCAAGAGCCTCAACTTCCCTGAGGTAGGAGTCTGCACAGGAGAGCTTGACGATCTGGGGGATTTCACAGAAGAACTGGTCCACTGTGTTGCCTTGGCAGAGCGGTATTGAGAATGTGTTCCCAGTGTGCAGTACAGCATAGAGAAACCCACTGGCCCAGGCAGCTGCTGCCATTCTGACACAAGCTCTGCTGTCCATGACTGTGCCATAGTGCAGGGGTCTGCAGATGGCAACATAGCGGTCATAGGCCATGACAGTGAGGAGAGAATACTCAGTTGACATGAGAAAGATGAAATGGAAGAGCTGGGCAGCACATCCCAAGTAGGAAATGGACCTGGTGTTCCAGAGGGAGTTGGCCATGGATTTAGGAACAGTGGTGGAGATGGAGCCAAGGTCCAGAATAGAGAGATTGAGGAGGAAGAAGTACATGGGCGTGTGGAGGCTGTGATCACAGATTATGGCTGTGATGATGATGCCGTTGCCCAGGAGGGCAGCCAGGTAGATGCCCAGAAAGAGGGAGAAGTGCAAGAGCTGCAGCTCCCACATTTCCGCAAACGGTCGGAGGAGGAATTCATTGAAGGAGCTGCTGTTCGACATTTGCTCCCTCTGAGCAGAGAGCTCTGTCCAAGGAGGAAAAGAAGGGGACAATAGTTTAGAGCAGTTTTCTGAGTTAAAGCCTTTACAGTTCTCATTGAATCTCCCACATGTGTCTTGCACTGTAGTTTGTACATGACGGAGTGTGCCATGCAGAGTAGGGGCCTCTGCTGATGATCTCCAGTGGGGTCAGTTCTGCTCTGCTGTGGTGTGTAAATGGAGGGAGGTGACAAACATTCCCAGGTATCAGGTGGGGATAGAAGAGCATTGGGCACCATGAGCTGAGTTAAGGAGACTTGGTCCAGTGACCTGGTGGAAAGTTTCTCTTTTTTCTATTAGGAGAGATGATTATAGCACTATGGCCAAGCAGTAAACCCTACAATGAAAGAAGGCTCATGGGAGATGGGCAAGGGGGATATGCCCGTGACGCTCAGGGGATAAGGTAAGGCGTGACTTACCAGACAGCTGCGGCATAGAAAGATGACTTTATCTCAACGCAAAGGGGGCTGGAGAGTGGCCTTTGTTAAAAAAAAAAAAAAAACAAACAAACAAAAAAAACCCACACACCTGTGTCAGTTGAGTGGATCAACTGACTACATTTCAACTGAGTGGACTGGCAGGTGTCAATGTTCCTCTTTCAGCTCATCGAAGGAATGCGAATGTCTCCCAGAGTTACCTAGACCAGCGTACACAGAATTGTGTACATGGCTCAGCCCAACACAGAGTACAAAAACTAAACAACGAACAAAAGAATTTAGAAGAGAGAAACAAAAGTATTTGGAAGAGAGAAACAGGCTTGAGCTGGTTACAACTTGAATATTCCTTCCCAGAGACTGGGAACACCCCGGCTTTGTAATGGTGAGCATATTACAGAGGCCAGGAAAGGACATCATATTTTTATAGTGATTGAACTGTATGTTGCAACTGCTATGTTTTGCTAAGTATAACTTAACTTGTGCTGTGATTTCAGTACATTGCTGTATCACTCTGCTAAACCCAAAACCCTGTGTAACATCAGATATCATCAAAGAAGCAAATTTTGATATTAAACACTACATTCTCCATGTGTGGAGTATCTAAAAGAACCTGGTCAGACACTATTGGACTCTGACAAGCACTTGTGCCAGCTGCCTCGGAAAGGGAAGATCCTTGTGAGGGATTCATCACCATCAGCCTTGCCCTCTTGAACAGAGGTGTCTGTGTCTGAATCAATCATACCAGCTCCCACTCCAGCAAGGGAGAGAAGCAGCCAAATTAAGGCAGGGGTTGGCCCGGCCCTTTCTAGATGTCTCTGTCCCCATGAGATAGACCCTGTCTTCATGCCAATTTACCATCTGTGCTCTATCTCCATGCACCATGGTGGAAGTGGGAAGTGACTAGCTCTGATGCACACTGCTGCAGTGGATTGCATCTGTTCCTTCAGTGGAAGGGCAGTTCAACATTTAGACACTCATTTTCTCCAGAAAATAACCTTCAGTGGAGGAGTCTGATCATATATTGATTTAGCTTATAGATGCCTCCATCTCACTGTAGGAGCATTCTTCAACAGGGTAGAAATCTTTGGCATTTCAGTTGCCCTCAGCAAGAGCACTTGTGCATCCCAAGGGGAAAAAAGGGTTCTCTGTGAGTTTGTACAGAGTTGTAGGATCTGGTCTGTGAATGAATCTTGCCCCTCACTGCCCTGCGCTTGAACCTCTTTCAGCTAAAGGACATTCACACTCACAAGTTCCCCTCAGAAAGAAACTGGACTGAGCTAACAGCAGAGGAATTTAGTTCCACAGGAAAGATCTCCAAACCCTTTTCTCTCAGCCCAGGTATGGATAGAGTGATGAAGAGTGTGACGAACTCATTGCCCTGCTCTACCAAGTGCATTTCCTTTAGCTGCACAGGTTAGAAGGGGGGTGAGGCAAAGTCTCACTCCCGTGCAGACCCCTCTATTCCACAACTTGCAGCATTGGTGTCAGAAGTGCAAGTGAAACCTCCCACTCCAGAGAACTCGAGAGCAAAAACAGGAGCAGCACGGACAGGAAGGGAAACAAGGAAAAACATCATGATCCTGCTGCCAAAGCAGCCAAGGAGAGAGAAACAGATGGGCACTCGGAAAGCCTTCATCTTATCCGGGTCGGCATGTCACATCGCAGATGATGACATAGTGAGACAGTTGCTCCCACGCCCTTTGTCAGGCAGCATGAGATGGTCCCATGGCAGCAGAGGCCCCCCTCCTCTGCTGCAGGTCCAGCTGCAGAGGAGGTGGCTCATGGCCCAGACCCAATGGCTGTCATGGCAGAGGCTCTGCTGAATGAGATAGGAGACACAGGGGACTAGCTCAGAGGAAGGTGTCTGCGTTGCAGGGACTGATCGTGACTTGCCCAAATCCATCCTCCCATGATGAGTCTGTTAGTAATTCCCTCTCATTCCCTGCCTGTCTCTATTGCCTGGAGCTGTCCTTTCTGGGAGCTTTCTCTATCCTAATGTCTTTTCCCTGCCAGTGCTCACAGACCCTGTTACATCTTCTGTGTGTGCAGTTCTACCCTACAGAAAACTCTGGAACAATACACTGTCAACGGGCATCTCTGCTTGCAGGTCCTAAGGAGCAGGTCACATAAACCCCGATAAGTCCATAAAGTTAGTGAGTCTCAGTCCCTTGACAGACCAGAAAATTCTTTCACAGAATCACAGAATGGTTGAGGTTGGAAGGGACCTCTGCAGATCATCCAGTCCACACCCCCTGCTCAAGCAGGGTCACCTAAAGCACTTTCTTTTTCTCTCCCTGCCAAAATTAGGAAACTGAAATCCCTGAAAAGAACACTCCTTCCCTTTCAAGTAGGCATTTTTTCACCTTCCTCTGCAGTGCAAGGATACTGCTCTAAATAACAGCTCTGGGCAGATCTTGGTGCAGGTCCCAGCTTCACAGTCCTGCACCATTCTTGGCAGAACGTATAGCCTGCCCTAATCCTATGATGGTGCGGCAGGGATTCTCACCTCTAAAGCATCTCCTACTCTCCCATACTAGAGAAGCTGGGATAGCAGTCCTTAGAAAACCTATCAGTCATGGGATGGGTTTAAAAGATCCGTTGAGGAGTCTCAGTAGCATCACCCTACAGCCAGAGACTTACCATGCAAAGGGCTGCAAAGATTTCTCCCACAGTGCACGGTCAGCCATTCCCCACTCCAGACTGCCTTTCACTTCTCTCTGTCATGTCTCATCTTATGTAAGCAGCAACAGCCAGTGCCAGGAACTCTGCTGCTCTTGCCAGAGGAGCTAGTCCCAGACAGAGATGCCTCTCAGCATTGCTGTCAGGTTGCCATGAGCTCCCTCCCTCCATCCCAGGAGTTTGTTCCTTCTAGGCAACAGTGGCCCAGCTGAAGGCCACAGAATTTCTCTGTCCCTGGTGCTCCCTCCTCCTGGGAAATGTTCACAGAGGTAGACCAAAATAATCACCTTTGGTCACTCTCTACACAATTCAGAGAGACTAGTTACGTCATTGTCATTGTTTCATCAGAGGAGGATTATCTAGGAGAGGTGGAAATGTCCCACCCTGGAAATCCATATTCCCACATCTTAACTAGGCAGGATACCTAGAAGGAGACAGGAAGGGAACTCATTTTCCCATGGTTCAGCTTTTCATTCAGATGAGTCAATCTGAGCTTCTCATGCCTGTTTAGAAGCCATGGGGATGCAGTGGGATTCAGCTAATTACCATGAACTCCATCAACACACAGGAGGTGGGATTCTCTTGCCTAAGCTGAAGTTAACACAAGATAGAGGTCTGCATGCAGGCTCCTTGTCTAAGCACCCATCACAGAATCACAGAATGAGTAAGGCAGCAAGGGACCTCTGGAGATCATCTAGTCCAACCTCCCTGCTCAAGAAGGGTCACCTAGAGCATGTTAGACAGGGTTGCCTCCAGGTGGGTTTTGAATATCTCCAGAGAAAGAGATTCCACAATCTCTCTGCGCAACCTGTTCCAGTACTCTTCTCACTCTCACAGGAAAGAAATTCCTCCTTATTTCTGGGCAGAACTTACTGTGGTTCAGTTTCTACCTGTTGCGTCTTGGTCTTTCACTTGGCACCACTGGAAAGAGTTTGGCTCCATCCCCTTGACACTCCTCCCTCAGGTATTTGTATAAACTGATAAGATCCCCCCTCAGTCTTCCTCAGGCTACACAGGCCCAGATCTCACAGCCGTTTCTCATAGGGCAGGTGCTCCAGCCCTCTGATCATCCTTGTAGCCCTACGCTGGACTCTCTCCAATAGCTCCATGTCTCCCTTGTACTGTGGAGCCCAGAACTGGACACAGTACTCGAGATGAGGCCTCACCAGGGCTGAGCAGAGTGGCAGGATCACCTCCCTCAACCTGCTGGCAACAGTTTTCCTAATGCACCCCAGGAGACCATTGGCCTTCCTGGCCACAAGGGCACATTGCTGGCTCATGATCACCTTGTTGTCCACCAGCACTCTCAGGTCCTTCTCTGCACAGCTATTCTCCAGAAGGTCAGCCCCCAGCTTGTACTGGTGCCTGGGGTTATTTCTCCCTAGGTGCAGGACTCTGCACTTGCCCTTGTTGAACCTCGGGAGGTTCCTCTCTGCCCAGCTCTCCAGCCTGTCCAGGTCTCTCTGAATGGCAGAACAGGCCTCAGGTGTATCAGCCACAGCTTCCTCCCAGGGAAAATCCCCAGGGCCAGCAAGAAATTCCCACCTGGCTGCAGGATGGGCTTGCCTTTCCCTATACCGCCCTACTCCTTTCCGTGCCATTACAAGCCATCACTTCCTTATTCTTCTTGCAGTCACCCCCTCTTCCAAGTTGCTTCTGCTAGAAGGCTCTCCTCACCAGCTTGCCCAGCTCATTGACCATCAGCTCAGCACTTGGCAACGGTCTCCTGCCAAAAAAAAAGCCTGACACCATTGCCCTGGGCTCATCTTCAGCACCTTCTCCAGCTGCTGGAAGCCTGGGCCTGCCATACAAGCAGCTGCTCCCCTCTCCTGTAAGTCCCTTCTGGAGAGTGCAGCTAACATATTCAGTGAACAGACACGACACTTTGTGCAGCACTGTCTTGGCTCTGCCTACAACTTTTGGGGGCCTTGTTGGACGTTGTGGTCTGGTGACTCATGTGGAACTAGGGAATTAGAGTGTAACTCTGCCAACAGGTAAGGGGATCTAGGCAAGACCAACTCTAGGAGGCCTTAGCTTCCCCTGAGTGAAGCTCCTGCACCTATTACTCAGGTTTAGCTAGGTGCAGCTGCTGCAAACAAGCTGTCTAAGTTGTCCGTGATTAGAGGGATTTGGGCCTTTTGATCCAGGTGGCCCTTGATTAGGGTGGGTCAAGTACCCTGTGTGTCACTACTAGGGAGAGGTCTGTATAAGAGCCAGGCCTGGTGCTCAGCTCCCGGAGTGCAACTAACAGAGGCAATAAACAGACACAGCAGTTTGTGCAGCAGTTTGTGCAGGAGGAGTGCAGGAAGGTGCAAGAGGACATCATTGTTTCTAGTCTTAGTAGTGCCAACTTCCACAAACATGGTTATAACTCACCACAAAGCATGTTTGTCTGTAGCTGTTGGAGTTGCTGCATCAGCTTCAACTCAGACACTTTGACAGCAGATGTGGCTCTACTGGTCTTGGGCTGCAGGGAGTGCTTGGGGTCTCTCTTCTGCATTCTTGAACCCAGTTACCATATTTGCACCTGCCTCACTAGTCTCAGGTGGGTACTGTGGGATGGGGCCCTGGCTTCTGATGTCCCTGCCATGCCAGCCCTGTGACTGTTTTTGGCTCCCAGCTCCCAGTCTCAGAGGGAGCAGCTGGCCCTTTCTGCACCCTGACAATGGCAGAGCTGCAATGAGAAAGTGACCCTGCACATCTCCAGTTGAGTCTGCTGCAATGAGACCAGGCATGCCCAACAAGATGCCTTGTTCAGCTCTTGGAGAGTTGTGTAACAAGCTGCCCAACAAGGTGGCATGCACACAAGAAGACAGTGGAGGCCTGGCAGCAGGAACCTCAGGGCATGGTATTCGTGCTGACCACATTCGCTCATGAAGGGTCTTCGTCTGTTGCTTCGCTCTCAAACAGAGCCTAACCCTGCCTCTCATGCCCACTGCCACTTCCCCAACACAAATCCACATGTCTAGCCCATTCCTCCCCATCTTGATGGGGCTTCCCACGCACAGGACTGTTCTCTTCAGAAACCTCCTCCTGCTCGGAGCACCACCACACTGCCCCCCCCCCACCATCCCTACCACAGGGAATGTGACCACTGTGAAATGCTACAGTATCCCAGTGTCTCATAGAGGGTGGCCCATCAACATGTGGCTCTGTAGCAGGGACACATAAGAGACAGGACTAGACATGCCAGCAGGCAGCTGACCCACCAGGGGCCCCAAAACACACAAAGCCCAGCTCTCCTGACCTTCCATTTCCTTCTAGTCTTCCAAGGCCTTGCAACAGGCATTGCTTTTGAACAGCCAGCACAGCCCTGTGCCTGCTCCCTTCCCACCTCCAGGAGGCAAAGAGCAAGTGCTCTCCCAGGGGCTCACCACGCCAGCTCTCATCTCTCTTTTGCCTCACATGCCCTCACAAGTGCAGACCCCCAGCAGTTGCCTGCTGCTAGCTGATGAGCTTCCGAGTCATCAGTTTCCTCAAGATAACTTCCCCAGCCATTTGCTGGCCTATCAGGTCCTCTGATAAAAGAGACCTCCTGATCAATATCCATGCCTGTCTGCCTGCTGCTGGCCTCTCAGGGACTCAGAAAGAGATGACCTCCCAGTCACCACCACAGACATGTCTCTGTCACTGGTCAATAAAGCCATGGAGACAGCAGGTATCTCACAATAATGAGACAAATGCTGACCTCTCAGCTGTTCTGGCAGAAGTGAGCTCCAAAGCACACGGCCCAGCCATGGACCTGCTGCTGCCCCATCAACTGCAAGTCACCTTACAGACCCTTTCCAAGCACAGCTCTGCTGTGATCTAGTCAGTTCAGCAGCCACAAGTGACCTCACCATCACCAGCCAAGCCTTGTTCTTGTAGCTGGCCTACCAGGTACTTAGGCAGAAGTGACCTCATCATTGAGAGTGCAGCCATGTGCCCCCTGCTGGTCTGTCAGATCCTGCCAAAGAACTGATTTGACACTGGTGATTTTCTGGCATAGCTCTCTCAGACAACTGTGTTATCCCTGCCCACACCCCTGCCACACGGCCATTGCTGCCTGCAGCTCCTTCTGCATCCCTCACGGCTGAGCCAGATCCTGAACGGCCTCCTTGACTCAATTCATGGCCTCACAATGCCCATAGTGCAGTAACATACCCTTTAGATACCAGTTATTATTGAAAAAAAAAAAAGTCTGCCTATGCTCTTGAGAGCCCCATGGGAGCTGCAGGACACAGGACTCCTTTCCTGCCATAGATCCCAAAGGGGAACACACTCACATGGAAAATTGGCCATGGATTGTCCCCTCACCCTCCACAAGGAAGGAAGTTGGTTCTACAAGAACCAGGAGGCTCAGGGCAGCTCCAGCTACAGGACTTGGCTGCCATCTTGTTTCCTGAGTGAGATGGGACCCTCAGACAGGGCTCTTATGGCAGCTCACACTCTTTCAGACACCCCCACAGCCCGAGATCCAAAATCATTTTTTTTTTTGCAGTTAATAGTCTCTGTATGACATCGTGGGAAGGTGCTCCTGAATCCCTTAACCTTACTGGAGAGCCCCAGGAGCACTGGATACAAGGACCTACGGCCAGGGCTGATGGTCTGGGTCCTCCATCTCATTTGCCCCCCTTACCCTTGGCTCACCTGTCCAGCTGGGAAGGAGGGATGCCCTTCCTGTCTCATACCCCCAACTCCTCTACAATGCATCCCTGCTCCTCTGCCTGTGAACATGCAGCCCAATATGGCCCTTCTCTCTCGTGTCCCCATTCCTTACCCTGGACCAGCTCCAAAGGGCAGCACTGGGGAGCACATGAGCAGTGTCCACCTGCTCCCAGACCTCACAGGGAAGTGAGGGAACTGCAGTGTCACTGCAGAGACCTCCCTGAGATGTGGCACATCCCACTGTGACCTCCGCTTGTGTCAATGGGGAACTCACTCAGTCACTGCCATGGAGGTGACACAGCCAGCGAGAAAACTGAGAGATATCCCCTCATGTCCTACAGAGCAGTCATCTCTCCTCATCCCAATTATGTTCTAAAAATTTCTGATAAATCCTTCAGGAACGTCTCCAGAGGATGCCAAAGGCTCTGAAATCTCTCAGATGGGGCACTGGAGAGGTCAGTTCTGTGGTCCTGCACTGACAAGTGTCTGAACTGGGGAGATCTGTTCAGTTACCTAGGATTTTGCGGGTAAGTCTGAAGTTCGGCATTTTTCAAGCACAGGATCAAAATCATGTGTTTCTGCTATGGGTTGCTGTCCTCGTAGAAGCAGGAGGTAGGACAATATGGAGCAGGACGCAGCCTTCCTCCACTGGCATCAAAGCAGGCTCGTTCATTTTAGAAGTCCTCAGCTGGGTCTGGGGTCCTTAAAATAGTGGTCATAAGCCAGAAAACAGTAAACATGTCCTTATTGGACATCCATCAGAAGGCTTTCTTCAGGAACCCGGTGCATCCTATGGTCCAAAGTCATGGGCAAGGCCAGGTAGCAAACCTGGGGGAGTTCTCCCATTACCCATGAATTTTGCCCAGATTTCCTTCTGGCTGAGCCTGCGGAAAGGTATTTTCCTCTTCAGTTGGTCCTTCGGCTTTTCAGCATCACCTCAGGACAATGCTTCTCCCCTGGGTACAGTCCCTGGTGACCTGCATCCTCCCCCCTCCCCTCCCCAGTGCCCTGGCTCTCTTGAGGGACTGTTCAGCCCTGGCTCCCTGCATCTCCCACATTTTTTGTTCTGGGCTTCTCAGGACATACCCACATGCTGCAGGGATGTTGCCCAGGCACCAGTGCAGAGCCTGTGAGGCAGTGCAGTGCCTCAGGACCTGCATTTTGGCTCATTCAGAAATCAGGGAAGTGACCAGCTCCCATCTCTGCAGCTGCTGGAGTTGGGGAACATCCCTACAACCAACCTTCCTGCTCCTCCTTGTCTCGGCACAGAGTTTTGTACAGAAGCACAGTGCCATCAGTGATCCTCAAGAGCACCATGGCCCCCAGTAAGGCCCAGGACCCCCAGGAGCTGTGTGGTTCTCTCTTCTATTTCCACATGCCCTGATCAAGTGGACAGGTTCTAATATCACCTTTACAGCATGCTGGCTGGGACGTTGTAACTTCCCATTGCTTCCAGTTTCCCCCTTCCCTTATTCTTGGTTCATTCAGACACTGAACTGCTGATCTGCACTTCAGGGAGTTTCCACCTTGATCCATCTTTCAGACGTCTCTCCCTCTAGCCAAGTCCTTAGTTGTGTTTCTATCTACCATTTACTATCAGTCCAAAAGATTTCTAGTGAGGCTATCCCTTGTGGGAAATGGGCCTCACTGGAGGTAGCTCAGACTTAGTATGCTGTTGAGGGTTTTTTTTGGTTTTTTTTTTTTTTTTTTTTTTTTTTTTTGTTTTTTTTTTGTTTTTGAAACTCTAGTGTATTGGGTTTTTTTTTTGAAACTCTATTATGCTTTAGTCTTTCTTTGTTTTCAATTAAAAATTCACCACAAACCTCTGTGTCTACTTGCAGGTAGTTGTCTAAGTTTCCTTTGCAGGTGGGAATTGGAACATATGAGCTGTACAACTCAGTTGCAGACTTCAGCAGAAGAAAATTAGCTTTAAAAAGAATGATGGAAGTCTCTGGTGACTGAGAGAGCAATGGCAGGGTTGGGGAGATGGAGATGAAGACTGACTGAGCAATGCCTGACCTCTGGGACACTACTTTTCCTACGTGTCCTGACTTCATGAGGGAACACTCTGGATTGAGATCAACTGTAGAGTGTTTTTGTCACTAATTCTGTAAGTGTAATAATAATAATAATAATAATAATAATAATAATTTAAAAGAAAAAAAAATGTTTTCATACTATTACATTTTCCATCTTTCCGCTACACTCCTGAAACATCTGCAATTAGCTATACAAGACTAGAAGAAAATTACAGAGAGAGAAAAGGTTCCTCAGGGATTTTTACATTTTAATAAGCCACATAGTGTATTTGGTGCTGAGTCCACCAACCTCAGCTACTGAGAGGAGACTGAACAAAACCTTCAAAAAGACAAATTCAGAAGCAGAGCCCAAAGTTACACACAGCATTAATGGGTCCCACTGAGGGCCGTTAGCAAGAAAGACTCCCTGGGGGCTGATTAGAGCAGAAAGTTGGAGGCCACTCATTATAGGTAGGCAAAGACAATGAGCAGGTGGCTCTGATGCTGAGTCAACCCTTGATGTGTTTTATCAAGCAAAATGGCCGATCGCAGACAGCCAGCTCCTGCGAAGGGAGATCGTTTCCCCCATGCATTGGTCAGGGCTGCTGCGGGGAGCAGTGGAGCAGGTGGAGGTGTGCAATGTTGAGTGCATGAAATGACATGGCAGCTGCTGGGGTCCCCTAGGGGGTAAGGGGACAATGACGCGCTGCTGTCTCCTGGTAGGCCTCAGTGATAGAGACAACAGCTATAGAAAAAAGATTTCTGCTCTTTCAGGCTCTTCAGCATGCCAGTGCTGTTGACTCTCTCCACCACAGGCGGTCCTGCACTGTCCTTTGCCTGCAGCTGGGTGCCTGCAGACTGCAGATACTCAAGATGCTCCCCCACCTTGCTCCTACCTTGGGATCTCCCTCCCTTTACCAATGCCTCCCTGTCCCCACTGGCTGTTCCTTGAAACACAGAGCCAGGGGCTGATCTCAGACTCCCTCTGGGTGACCTATAGCACCACAGCACAACTCTTCGAGTGACATTGGTTCATCCTGTTGTCTGGTTTGAACCGCCCAAGCTGCAGACTGTGACTTTCCCTTACTTGTGCTGCTTCTCACTACGAAGAAAAAGTGCCTGGGAGACCCACCCTGGGACACACTACTCCAACTGTTGTCAACCCAGGGCTGAGCTGAGGGAGAATAATGGTTCCCCTTGTGTGGGTGGCCACACTCCTCCTCATGCAGCCCTTATTCACAATGACTGTGCCTCACTGGCTCATGTAACACTTCTCACAACACCCAGGTCCTTCTCTTCAGGGACACTTCTCTCCTTATAAGGTCCCAGCCTGCCCTGAAGCATGGAGTTATCCTGCCCCAGGAGCAGGACTTATCCCTGCTCCTTGCAAAACTTCACAAAGTTTCTGTTGGCCAAATCCACAAGTTTCTCAAGGTCCTCCAGAATGTAGCTCTCGTGTGCCAGCTCGTAATGTGTGTGTGCAGATGGCTCACCCTAACTTGTAGTACCTCTTAGATGGTAACAACAAACAGAATCACAGGATAGCACAAGTAATAAAAGGATGTTCTAATGTAATGCAATTCCTGCCTCAAATAGGACTTAACAGGGCAATCATTTCAGAAATACAAAGTGAGGGTACAAAGCAAACAAAACCAGGGCCAACGGGGACGAATAAATACGGATGGAATGTTTATATGGGAAGGTATTGTCTCTTGTCCTTGCAGCCTGGACCATGATAAATAGCCTTCCTTTGTCTTCTTCAGGGCCTCCTCTTAGGTACTGGAAGGCTGCTATTAGGTCCCTCCAGAGGCATCTCTTCCCCAGGCTGAACAAGCCCTGCTCACTCACAAAGATAGTGCTCCAGTTCTGAGACCACCTTTGGGGCCTTCTGCTGAACTCGCTCTCAGTTATCCCCATCTTTCTAGGACCAAGGAGCCCCAAAGTGGATGCAGTAGTGTACATTTGCTCTAAAGGAGTGAGTAATAGAGAGGGGTCACCGCTTCTACCAATCTGTCTGCGCTCCTGTTCACACAGCCCAGGACACCCTTCGCCTTCCTTGCTACCTGGGCATATGATTGTCTCATATTTTGCCTTCTGCCCACCAGGACCCCCAGGGCCTTTTCAGCAGAGCTGCTCCATGACTGCCTAGTCCCCGGCCTGTATCTTTGCACTGTCTTGGTCTGTCCCAGGTGCAAGAACCTGGTATTTATCCTTGTTGAATTTCATGAGATTGCTAGCAGCTCATTCCTCCTTCCTGTCCAGGGCCCTCTGTCCCATGCAGACAGGCATTTTTAGTGCACTGTACAGCTTGGGCAAGGAGAATCCCATGTCCTGTGAGTCTGTGGAGTGCATGGGAGGGACCTGAACCACTATCCATCCCTGCGATTTCTCAATGGCATTAGATGTATTGATTAACTCTTGTAAATCAGACCCTGAAGCACAAGGAAATGAACTCCCTTCTTGCCCTGGTGCTGGTGTCCTGCCTTCTTATGAGATGGGAGGAGGGCCTTCTAGAGAGAGACATTTCCACCTCTCTTGGAAAACTGTTCTGTATGAGACAAACTGCAGTGCTGGACTCAGTTTCTCCCCACGGTTTAGACAGGGACCATTGGTGATTACTTTAGTCTACTTCAGTGAACATTTCTCGGGGGTGACCTCTTGGCCTTTCAGCAACTGGCAGCCCTGGAGCCCGAGGAACATCGTAAGGGTGCACAGAGGACAGACAAAGTCACGTCTTCAGCTGATCTTCAGCTACGGAGCTGGGTCTGGCTCCCGGGACAACAGGAGCCCATGGAACCTTGCAGGCTCTACAGAGAGACAGCTCTGTCCAGGAGCAGCTCCTCTTAAAGGAGCAGCAAGACTGAAGGCACTGCCTGCAGGCACCAGCATGAGATGAGCAACTCAGAAACTAAAGAGAGTTGGGAAAGGGAAAACAGCGGAGAGCTCTGTTCAGGGAGGAATCTTCACAGCCATTGTCACAGTAAGTCTCTGGCTGCAGGGCCACATTGCTGCTGTGGTTCCTACTGGGTTCTTCCTGAGCTGACACCTTCCCCAGCTGAAAGGGTCTCTCAGGGCAGCTCTCCCAGCTTCCGCTGTTTGGAGGAGGTGGTGCTTTAGAGCAGGCATTCATTGCTAAATGGTCAGAGGGACAGGACATCACAGCTACTTCCTTCCAGGGCTGCTGCAGGGATGTGAAGCCAGAGAGTGCATCCAGCTCTACCCAGGGATGTAAATCAGAGCAATATCCCTGCACCTCAGAGTGCTGTGTGTCCGGTACAGTGACTCTGCTGCCCTTGAGGGTCAGCGCTCAGCCTGTCCAGGAGACTCCCAACAGCAGTGCAGGGAGAAGCTCTGAGTGGGAGGAGTGATCCCTGGCAAGGCCCTGCCCTGAGGCAAAAGCTCTTTGTTCCTCTTGCCATGAGCTTCTCTCTGCAGGCGTTTTTTTCTGAGGCCCCAGCTGTGCCCCAGCTCTGTGCAGGGCAGGAGTGTGCAGGGAGCACGATGTGAGGCGAGGTGTGGCAGTGCTGCCTTGCTGCTTTGGGAGGCCAGGCCTGCAGGGTCCTCCGGAGCTTTGACTCACCTGGCATGCATGCCTGGGCAGACTCTTGGCTTCAGGGCTTTGGTGGCGACTGCCTGCCATTAGTCCTTCTAGCTGTACCGCCCGTTCCACAGGTCTGGCGCCCCTTTGGAGGAGTTGAGGAGAGCCCCACTGGCTACAGAAGGCTCTCTGTCCCCATAGTGGGACAGCTGGTGGGGCATCTCATACTTTGCTGTGCCTATGAGGATGCAGAGACCAGCCGTGGGGCTTTGGACGCTCTTCATTGCCTCTTCAGATTTGTGGTGCAACGAAAACGTAAGAGTAGCTGTGGTGGGCTGCATCCTCGTGGAGCTGGAGAGCCTGGCAAGGCCAGGGAGGGCATCAGCCTGCCTCGGCCACTCTGCTCTGTGAGACACAGGAGCAGTAAAGAGGGCTGATGGAGCAGTAGGGCAGAAGGATGTTAGTGCCTGTGCTGGACTGCCCTGCTGTGGAAACTGCTCAGCAACCCCTGCTCGCACTAGGGATCCTGAGGTGCTTCACACCACAAAGTCCCATTGAACCCCCCCCCCCCAGGCCTTTGGTAGCCTTCAAAGCAGTTGCCCCTTCTGTTCCCTGCAAGGGGCCCCCAGCCTCCCAGGGAATCCTGCTCCCCAGACATTACTGGCATGCTCTTCTCCTCTGCCAGGCTGCTTTCTCCCTGAGGCCATCAGTCTGCCCCCTCCAAGGCTCCTCCACTCCTCCTGACTGCTCTCTTTTTCCGCTCCTGCTCAGGCAGCGAGCCGTTGCAGGATAATCAAGGGCATGCGGAGAACCGAAAGGAGTGGGAAGCTGACGACGAGCTCTGCGTGTCATGGACCAGCAACCTCAGTGTCATCACGAATGTGAGGAGCACCTCCCCTACTGGGACTCTTGGCCATGGGGTCATCAGGGGACTTGGATGAGCAGAGGGCTGCCTAATGAGCAGGGCTGGGGGGGTATTGCGGTTCATGCAGAGTGGGCAGAGGGCGTGGTGGAGAGGGAAGCAGCTCTCAGTGGCACCTTGTGTAAGGCTGCACTCTGGTAGCAGCCCAGCTCTCCCCCGGTGCTGCTTCCACTGTGCCTGAGTGGGGAGTGGGCAGGGGCTTCACTCCAAGAGTCCCAGCAGCAGCTGCAGCCTTGAGGGCCACCATCAAGTTGTGCTTGCCTGCAGAGCCAGTGCACTGTGACCCTGACCGCGACCATCCTCTCGTGCCCTGATGGCCCTGTGGCCACATGCCCCACGCTGCCGCTGCACAACCCAACAGTCGCCCCTGGCTCTGCTGGGACCACAGTGCCAGCATTACCCCGCCCCCCTCTCCTGAGCCACGTCCACTGCTCAGCTAAGCACCAATAATATGGCACAGAGCGTGACATTTCTTCCCTCACCTCCTTTCTCCCATAAGCTGTTTGAAAAACCTTCAGCCCTCCGAAGGCATAGACATCATTGTCACAGCCATCGAGGGCATGAGGAACTGCAGCAACTACAGCACGGTGGTGGCTACCCACATGCTGAACATGTTTGTGGTGGGCGCTGTCTCTTCACTGGAAGATGTAAGCAGGCTGCAGGTGGCATGCGTGGGGCAGGAGCCCTCTGGGATGTGGTCTTACCTTGCCAGAGCCAGGGGTCTGGGGCACCCAAGAGCCTTGGAAGGCAGCAAGGAGCACTGGGAGGTGTGGAGAAGGAAGGGGATGTCAGTGGGGAGTGGGGTAATGGCTGCTCTCTGGTAGCAGCCCCACTCTCACCCATGGGTCTTCCAGGTGCCACGGATCATAAGGTGCCTCTACAGGAACCTGAGGTACGTCAGGGAGTTGTCAGCCCGGGTCACCCTGAACAACATCCTTTGCCACCTGTGCTGCTCGAACCCTGACGAGCTGACCGTGAGCCTGCTCTACTGCTCCCCACTCTGCAACAAGTATGGGGCCCGTCAGGCTCGAGGGCTCATCGCAGATGGGGAGAAGGGCGCAAAGGGGGCCAGACCCAAGGAGACTCCCAGGACACGCCTGCGGGGCAGGGTCCTCTGTCTGTGCCACCACTGCCCAGTCCCCATGCATCAAGTAGCTCTGCAGAAGGCAGAGCTGAGCAAGGGAGCCTGCTTTCAGCAGGCAGCGGCCATGCTCCCTGCCTTCCCCACAAGGCACTTCAGCCTGGTGCTGTCCAGCCTGCATGGGCAGGCCCCCTTTAGGGCTCCCAGTGAGGAGGGGGTGGGCAGGGTCAGGGCTGCTGGATGTCCAGGGAGCTCCAGGGCATGCCCGGGCTCTGGCGCTGTGGCCGAGGAAGTGCCACTGACAGAGCGCTCTGGGTCTGCAGCATGGCCACAACCATGTGGAAGGTGCTGCTGGATAAGGCCGCAGTTGCAAAAGACGTACTGCAGGAGCTGCTGAGCTTGCTGGAGCAACGGCCACTGCGCAAGCAGCCCACCTCCAAGAGGGACAACAGCTGCATCCTTCCCCTGGCTGTGAGTTACGGGACGAGGCCTCGTTGGTCCCCTGGCTGTCGCCTGGCTCTGTGGGCCCCCTCTGCCCTGCCTGTGTGCCCCCAGGCAGGCACCTCCCCTGCATGGGGATACAACATGCCCAGCACCAGGCCTCCCGTTGCCAGCGCACAGGGCTGCCGAGCGCTGCTCTGCACACAAACACTCAGGCTGGCCATGGCCTGGAAATCTCCATCTCCCCCTGTCCCTGCATCCCCTAGTGTCCCTCATGCAGGAAGGCTCCTTGTGTACGGACAGGAGTTGAGGCCAAAGAGCCTGCAGGCGTTTGCTTTGGTCAGGCTCTCCAAGCCCTCCATCTGCATTGTCCACAGCACGAGTCTGTGTGTGAGGCTTCCAGCTCGAGGGTTCAGGGAGAATGGCAGGGAGCGCTCAGGAGTGAGAGGTGTCCCTGGGTGTTTTCCACAGGCAACAAGAGCACTGCACGTGATCGTCCAGAAGCCCTACGACCCACAGGTGTTGAAGACCTTCTTCCCCCAGCTCTTCCTGGCGCTGCTCTTTCAGATTGTCTTCACAGCAGGGTTCACCCGCCAGGAAACAAACATCTTCCTGAGGGAATGCCAGCGGGATGGGTCCCGTGCCCCCAGCCACATCAGGTGCTTGATCCCACTCCTCCTGTCTCGGCCTTGGAGTCAGAGGCAGGGCCAGGCTGCCAGTGTGGCCTGGGCTTTGCTCTGCATGCAGGTGTGCCATGGAGGCCATGAAGGGTCTCTTCCACTGTGCTGGCTATCGGCACGTAGCCCTGGCTGTGGAGAAGAATGGCGGCTGGGAGCTGTTTCTGCATGCAGAGACATCTCAGAAGGGAGTGTCCGTGCTGGCCAGGTAGAGCCCTTTACGCCCTGCTCCCCCCCAGCACCTCTTCCGTGGATTTGGGGTGCCCCACACAATGTCCTTCCTTGTGGGTGGGTGGGGGGTGGGGGCAAGCTCTCCAAGAAAGGGGCTGCAGCCTCCCCACTTGTTGCAAGGGCTCACACAGCAAAATGGCCATGGGAGCTCCCTGACCCACTACTGCCCAGCTTTGAGAGCTGTTGGGAGAGTAGTTGGTGTTAGGAGTAGTGCGAGAAGGTCCCTCGCAGGAGTGGTGCCCTCCCAAAGCTCCGGAGTGCCCTCCGGTGGCGCCTGGGCTCCCATCACAGAGAGGATTGGGGACGGTCTGGCTGCAGTGGCAGCCAAAGCAGAGCCCCAGGAAAGGTGCAAGCTGAGCAGAAGGACCTGGGAAGGCCCCCGGGGCAGAGGAATGCCAAGGGGTGAGGACACGGCATGTGTGGGAAGGCCATGACTTGCAGGTAGAAAGGGTGTTTCTCCAGTCTCCCACCCAGAGCAACATAATGGTGACTGAGCCTGGCTTTCTGATGGGAAGGTGTGGTGGGGAAAGAGCGGCCCTCCAGGAGCACATGCTGCTGGCTGCCGTGGCTGCGTGCCAAGCACTGCCTTGAGCTGCCTTCAGTGTGCTGGGGGGAAGTGGCTGAGGGGGCCAAGCAGGCCCAGAGCAGGCTTGCCTGCTCAGCTGAGGACCAACAGTGCCTTCTTCCTTCTGCCAGAGCCATGAGGAGAGCTCCTAGACACCTGTGTCGCTGGATCTTCCACCAGCTGTCAAGGCTGCTGAGCGAGGAGGACCAGTTTCGCCAGAGGCCCGCCATGGCTTTTTTTGTGGAGGTGAGCCTCATGGCAAGCGGTGCCTCTCTGGAGGTGCCGCTGAATGCTCTCTGCTTGCATTGTGCGCGTGCCTGGTGGGTGACGTTGGTGAATGGAGCTGGGGCAATGCCCGCGCTCTTGTTAGCAGCCCTGGCCTTGGCTCGTTTCTGCTGGGCGACTGCTCGCAAGCACTTGCCCTTTGGGCCTCCTTTGCGGCAGCTCTCTGGGTTCAAGTGCTCCTCCAAGGGCTGAGGACAAGAGGATGCAGAGGGCTCCGAGGCCGTGGGGCGGAGGCGAGCAGTGCGTGCAGTGTGCTGTGACGCCCAGGGCTGGGAGCAGGGCCTGCGGGTATCTCCACAGTGGCCCCTGGCCATGGCGTGAGCCGTGTCAGGGGCTGGTGCCCTTGGCCTGAATGGTGGGTGGGACGCAGGGCTGCACGCTGCGGGCAGTGCTGGTGGCTCTGCCAGTCCGTCAGTGCTGTGTGCATTTCAGCTGCTGGACGGCCTTGACCTTGCCGAGATGGACGATGCCGCGCTGCCGCTGCTCTGGCGCTACATGCAGGCTGAGGGCCTGGAGCTGTGCAGACTGGCATTCAGAGGCCTCCTGAGCCTGCGGAAGAGGCCCGAGATGGTGAGCAGGGGGGCAGCTGGGTGAAGCCATGGTGGCAGGCTGGGGCTTGGCAGGTGGTGCTGGGTCACAGAGTGGCCTGGCCTTTGCTGGCCCTCAGGAGGTGTGCTAGCTGCTCCCACATCCCCGCTGCCCTCTTGATGTGCCCCAAGTCTTTCATGGCAGCCCCTGGGCTGTGCTGCACAGGCAGAAAGGCACCAATGGCCCTCGGGAAGAGCTCCGCTGTGCCAGGCGGAGATCCAGGCCCAGCAGCCACAAGCCCCTTCCAAATGGCCTCCATTGTGCGAACGCTGCGGCCAGAGTCCTGCTGGGAGAGGGACGATGAGGCAGATCACAGGGTTGGGCTAATGCAGTCGGCTGCTGCTGGTCCTGGAGGCAGGAGCCTTGCTCCCTAGAGAAGCCCTAGTGTGCTTGGAGCCCCCTTGGAGATCTCTGCCATGCACTGCAGCCTCTGTGCCCAAGCCGTGGCTGTGTGCAGAGCCCTGGCCCTGGCCCCTGAGCCCTGATGGGAAATCAGCCCCCAGAGCACTTGTGGCCAGGGGGCTCCGGCCTTGCTTCACAGAAGGAAGTTGTGTCTTTCTCACAGGCAGGGAAAATGCAGAGCCTGCTCCCAGACATGGTGGAATGGCTGCAGGATGCCCGCAGGGAAGTGCGTGCAGGAAGCTTGCTGTTGCTGAGAAACATCCTCATCTACCTGGACCAGAAGGGCTCCAACCCCATCGCTCTGCAGCTGGCGGAGAGGCTTCTGCCACGCTTTGATGACGTAAGGCTGGTGGGAGAGCCAGGGGCTCTCTGGCGTGTGGGTGGGTCTGTATAGGTGGCTCTGGATGCTGTGTGTCCTTCTGCACGTGTACCCACTGGGCAGTGTATTGGCACCTCCTGCCACAGTTGTGCTGCCTCTGCAGAGGCTTGTCCCCAGCTCGGAGCCCTGGCCAGGGAGGGGGACAGTTGTGCCTGCAGAAGACGAGGCCTCGCAAAGGAAAACCTTCTTCTCATGCCTGGCTCCTGCAGTCGTTGCTGAGGCCTCCGCTGCTCTCCTTCCTTCCTCACAGAGCTGCAGCACAGTGCGAGAGCTCTCCATGCTGCTCTTCAAGGACCTGATGGAGATTGTGGTGGGGAAGAACAAGCAGAGGATGAAGCAGCGCGTGCAGAGGAGCCTGGTCCCACTCTTCCTGCACATGAGCGAGCAGAACCAGAGAGCGGCCCAGGTATGGAGCAGTGCTTTGGGGAAGGGATGCTGACATGGCCTGGGGGAGGCCTGAGCACCATGGCAGGGGCTGCAGACAAGTGTGCCTTTGAGTGCATGTGAGCCGGAGGTCCAATTTGCTGAGTGGCCAAGGACAAGGCAGAGGTGCCGCTGCCTTCAGCAGGGAGGGGCAGCCCTGGTCCTAAGCCCCACTGTGGGCTGGGACATGCTCCAAGGCTGGCCAAGATGAGGGGGAGGCAGGGTGCCTTGTCCTGGCTGTGGTGGCATCTGCCAGTCTCTGCTGCTCTGCAGGCCGCTCAGAAAGCCCTTGTCAGCGCTGCACAGCTCCTCAAGTGGGAGGAGCTCAAGCAACTGGCCAGGACAGGGGAGATACGGAAGATTGGGGAGTACCTGGTAAGGACAAGGCCAAAGTCCCAGGGCCCTGACCGGACGAAGCCTGCCCCGCTGCCCAGTGTGCAGGGCACACAGCTGTGCCCCTCACCCACTGCTGCAGCCCAGAGCCCCAGCCGCCTCAGGCTCTGCTCCAGGCCCCTCTGCCCTTGCTGTCCCCCCTGGGATGCTGAAGGTGCCCCTGGCTTGGCTGTCCTTGTCAGAAGGCTTGGGGGGGATCTCAGCATCCCTAGGCCACCGGGGGTCATGAGGAGGAAGGAAGAGGAGGCCGGTCGTGGGAGGAGGGTCAAGCCTGGCTCCCCAGGGAGTCTCGGTGCCAACCCACAGCCTTGCGGTGTCTCCAGGTGCTGAGGGACAGGAGCAGAGCGGAGCAATACCTGCACCAGAGCCTGCCATACTTGGAGAAGCCTGAGGCATCCTTGCAGGAGGCAGCCGTGAGGTTCCTTGGTGAGCCACTACCCCAGTCGCATCCCTGACCGTGCAGGTGGGCTGAGAGGAGGTTCTGCAGTGCCTCACAGCATGCCTGCATCCTGCAGCCCGGGGACCACGCTGAGGCCAGCCTTGCACAAGGGGAGGAGGATGAGTGGGCAGGCTGGCAAGGCCGGATGGGAGCTGTGCTGCTGGGGTCTTGGTGGGGAGTATGAGGGCTGACAGGAGGTGTTTGCCTAGGGCTCACGGGGCAGCAAATGAAGCAGAGGAAGGAGAAGGTGGAGCAGATCTGCAGTGGTGAGTGAGAGCAGCTGTGGCAGGAGGCCCTGGCAGGGAGGAGGAGGGAGCCCAGGAAGGGAGCTCCAGTTGCTGGCCCTGCCATAAGCCAGGCAGGTGTGGTCTGCCCCTTTGGGGGAGAGGATGTGAGTATTTGTGGGTCACCTGGGGTATTCCTGACCAGCAACTTGCAGCTGATCCTTTTGTCCCAGGTGCTGCCTGCCCAGCCTGGGAAGGGCTGGGTGGGACGGGCCCTGTTTGGGCAGGATATCAGGGATGTCTGCAACTGTGGGAGTCTGTTATGTGCTGTGATCTTTTCTGTCTCAGCCCTCCAGCCCCTGGAAGCTGATGCTGAACCCTCCGTCCGTTGCCTGGTGACACAGACCGTGCTGGACCTGAGAACTGCCCGGGAGCAGTCGCCACCAAGGTTCAGCTTTGGAGCACTGGGTCACTGGCTCCAGAGAGCATGGCAGAGGTGTCACCTGTCTGCCAGGAGGTGACTCTGTTTGAGCAGCACGGCCACAGCTGTGCCAATGCTGTGGGGCTGCACACCGCAGACACGCAAGTGTGCTGGAAGGTCTGGGCCATGGCTGGTGTCTCCCGCAGCACAGGACAGCTCGACAGCTCTAAGTGCATCCTGGCCCATTAGTGTTCCACCACTTCCTTCCCTTGCTCTGCTTTCCTCAAAGATAAAGTCCTGTTTCTTCAGCCCATGTGTGTGTAATTTTTTTTGGAGAGAGAGAAAGGCAAGGGGGAAGAGGGCAGTTGCTCTGCTGGACCAGGAAACACAAGGGCAAGAGGGAGAAGCTCTGTAGCCCCTACAGACACCTGCTGTCCTCAGGCCTTGCATCTGCTGTGCAAGGGCTGGGCTGGGGTTTGCCGTGCAGCTCTCTTTCTATCACCATTGCCCACCCTGCGCCATCCCTGGGAATTGCTTCTTTCCTCTGCTCTCCCTCTTCCCCATGACTATGTGCTTTTATTTTCCCTTGAAAAACCTCAGAAGCCAGGAGCCATCAGCTTTGATTCACTGGGGCGCTCTGCAATCTGGAGCTGCTGGCGCTGGGGCCATGTGTGACCAAGTCCCTTTCAGCAAATTCAGCGCTGCAGAACAGTCCCTTCACTGTCAACCAGCCATAGGAGCTGCTCAGGGACACGGAGCAGTTCAGTCCAGCTTCCCCAGCAGCAATCCCACCACGGCCCCTGCACACTGCAGGCTCACACCAGAAGCACCTGGGTGCTGTGGAACTGTGCACCGGGTTCTCTCTTGGCCGTCCAGCCGCACTGTTAGCTGTCGACCATCCTGTTCCTGGCTGAGGCCATCTGGTCTGTTGTGTACCTGTGGTCTGGCATGGCTCGACCGGAGAGTGAATGAAGCCCGGGAAGGATGAAAGCCAGCAAGACGCATAGCTCTGGTGTGCACTCAGACTCACCACGAGCTGGCCGGTGGACCCAGCAACCCATCCAGCAGCAGGGAGGCCCCCGAGGCCAACAGCCAGGGAGAACCTCGATCACCTTGGTGCAGCTCCTCTGCTGGCACATCACGGCCATCCCCACTGTTTTCTGACCTCCATCTGCCCATATTCTTTTTGCTTTTTCCCCTCCAATTTACCCGCTTTTCTCATTTTCCATTTTGATGTTTCTCCAGCTTCCACTTTCTTTTGGTGCTCTTCACCATTTTCCACAGCTTTCTGCACTTCTTGCTTTGCACCATCTCTTTTCTGCCGTGCCTGCATCATCTGTCGCTGCTCTCCCTCCTTTTCTGCCATTTCTACCATTTCTGCTCTCCCATTTTCCATCTTTTTTCCCCCTTTCAACCTTTTTTTGTGTCCTCTTTCTTCCATACTTTCTCTGGTTAACACTTTTTTTCCTTTTTTTTGCATTTCCCACAGTTTTCATATAGAGATTTTTGCATTTTCCACATTTATTTCTTTTTTATTTATATTTTTTCCAAAGATTTCTGCTGCTGTTGGACACTTTGGGCAATTATTTTTTGGGGGGGGATGTGAATTTTTCTCTATTTCTTGCGTTTTGTCCCATTTGAAGTATTTTCAGGTTTTCCCTTTTTTTTGATTTTCTGCCACTTCTCAGTTTTTCCAATTTTTTTTTGCATTTTCTGACATCTCTGGCTTAACCATTTTAACCATTTTTAACCATTTTAAGTGTACTTGGTGTTCCATTTTCTTCATGTTATCCATCCTTTCTGTTTTCTCCATCTTCTTCTGTGATTTCCACCATTTTCCTTTCCTTTTCAGAATTTTCTGCTCTTTAGTCAGTCCCTGATGCTTTCAGTTGTTCTTCAAATTTTTCACTTTTTTTTTTTTTTTTTTTTTTTTTGCCTTTTCTGGTGTTTCTGTTTTCTGCCATTTTTACTCCTCTAAGTCCTTCCCACCATGTTCTGCTTTTTTCTGCCCGTTTTCATCAACTCCTACTTTTTCTACCACCTTCTTATTTTTGCTTTTTTTCAGCAATTCTGTGCATTTTCTTCCTTGTTTTTTTGGTACATTCTCCCCTGCTTTCCACCATTTATTCATTTTTCCACTCAATTACGCTTGGAGTTTGTTTGTGAGTGTGTGTGTGTGTGTTCCTTGTTGCTTTAGGTGTTTTCCATTATTTTGGAGGCCAGGTTTTGGTAGGTTTTGCATTTTCAGCCATTCCTGGCGTATTACGATGTTTTCTGAATTTTTCTGTCATGTGCCACCATTTTTTGCATTTTGCCCTTTTTTTTTTTGCATTTTTGCCCCTTTTTTGCGTTTTCAGTCATTATGCTTTCTGCAGTTTTTTTCCATCATTTTCTGCTGTTTTCAACCCTTCTTTTCCCCCACATTAACCATCTTTCTTGCATTTTTCACTGTCTTCACGTTCTTTAGCATTTTCTGCTTTTTTCCTCTGATTTATGATCATTCCTTTTCTTTTTCATGTGCTTTTCACACTTGTGTTGCTTTTCTTTCCATTCTGTGTCATTGCATCCACCTTTTTTGTGTTTTTTTAAAACATTTTCTGATCTTCTGTATGCATACTCAGCCTTCAGTTGAATATATTGGGGTTTTTTAATCTCTCTTTCTCTTTTACTTCATTTGCTATTGTTTTCTCTCTCTACTTTCACTTCTCACATTTTCAACTTTTTGGCATTCTTCTACTGTTTTCTGCTATTTGTGCATTCTCTGTGGGGTTTTTTAGTAGTTTTTATTTTGTGGGAGACATTGTGCTGAAGTTTTTTTATTTTTTTAATGGGATTTTTGGCATTTATTTTGCAGGTGATTTTGTAGTATTTTTGCATTTTCCACTGCTTTGGGGGTTTCATCCCAATTTCCATCATTTTCCCTTTTTTCTGCCTCTTTATGCATTTTTCCATTGCTTTTGCCTCGTCTTCCAATATTTTCCACCCTTTCCACTGTTCCTCACTGCTTCCTGCCATTTCCTACAAGTTGCTGAACTCACGGAGGTTACGGCTGAAGTTCGTAAAGATGGAAATCCTACCTAAACTTGGGACTGGGAATCTTGTACGATTCGTGGAGAGAATACGGTCTTCTCTGGTTGGCCTCGTTCATTCGTGATTGAGAGCCGTTGCAAACACCCGTTTCCCCTCTTCTGCTCTCATCTGGTGCAAGTCCTGTTTGTGGAGACCTGGGCGATGGACTCCTACTTGCCTCCGTTTCCTGCAGCTGCCTTGGGCTGTTTTCTGCTGCAGCTGGTGAGGTGTGGTGGTACCACCGGTGGTCTCCTTGGGTGAACATCTCCCCGGTCCTTTGAATTTGGAGAGGACGGTCATTGCCGGCAGCTGGTGGCACGGAGAGCCCTGGGGTAGGGCAGGAGCTCTGTGGTCCCTGGCTCATCCTTTGGGATCAGCTCCACAGAGCAGCACCTCCTTCAGCCCAAGGATCTCAAAGTCCCATGAAATGTCTTGGAAATGTGTGTCTTCTCTTTCCTTTCTTCTCCCCCCCTTTTTTTTGAGGGGGGGGTAGAACTGACTCGCGTTGCCTCCAAGCTTCTTCTAGCAGCAGCCATGCCCACCAAGGGCTGCCAAGATGAAACCACGCTCAACACGCTCACGGTCGCTGAGAGGAGGTCTCCGCTGATCTGCTCGTCTTCATCCCACTGCTACATGCAAAAAAATCCCCTCGTTTAACTGCAATTTTAAATCCAATATGAAAACACTACAATGCAGCAAAGATTTGAAGAAGTTTCCATGACTCACGGTCCTTAGGATTTTGGAAAAGCACCGATCTTATGTGAGTAGAAATGATTTATTCCCTTTTTTTTGTTCCCACCTGCTTCGAGCTTTCCACCAAAGACCAAACATGCGTCGCAGAACGAGCTTCCCCCCACGCTTAAAAAGCAGCCTCTCGCCTAGAGATCAATGTCGCATTTAGCATTTCGCTAAATCCCCTCTAGATTAAATTAAACCGCGCTCTCCAAAGGGGAAGCGGCCGCTGAGCCCTGCCGTCAGCGACCAAGAGGACGTTTCCTGGATGCGTTGGCAGGATAAAAATGATCCGTTCTCTTTTTGATCGTTGGCAGGTGCCAGTGAGGAGCAGCAAAAGTCAAGATTTCTATGTTTTCTTTTTTTAAAAAAAGTTTTCTTGCTAGCAATAAGGTGCCTCTTGGCTGGGAGCACAAGAAGGACCCAGAGCAGATTCTTGTTCCACAGCTTAAGCAATAGAAACTTGTTGCCGATTCAATATTTTGTTTGACATGATCAACCAGATCCAGCCACGAGTCTCAGTTCTACCACTGTCCCTTGGGGGACCCAGGCATCTGGGTGCCCCTTCTCACCCCCCGCTCTCCCCCACACAGAGGGGACCCAAGCGTCCGGGGCTCCCACGCTGAACCCCCCCCAACCCCACTCCCCTGGGTGAGCGAGGGGCCCAGGCGTCCGAGGTGCCCAGGAGTCCAGGCAACGCATGAAGTCCAGGACAACCCAATTCTCCAAGGGACTCAGGTGTCTGGGAGGGTCCCAGGCATCCGGGCATGCCGCCCCGCCCCTCCCCTGCACTCGTACAGAGGACCCAGGTGTCTGTGGCCAGCAGCGCCACATCCTTCCCCCCTCCCCACACCTCCTCGGACGCTGGGCCCCCCGCGAGGCTTCCAATAATTACTTTATTTTGACATCTTTGATTACAGACAGTAAAATGGGGGCCAGGCCAGGGGGGCAGCTCCTGAGCCAGTGCCCCCTAGATGGTCCCTCCTGCCCCTCACTCCAATTGGTGGGGCGCCCCCACTGCCCCAGTGCCCCCCAGCAGTTGGGGAGGGAATAAATATAATCCAGTGTATTAAAAGCCATCGGGGGAGGGGAGACACCCAGGGCGGGGGGGGGAGGGTGTCACCCCCGGGGAGTGTTGTGACCTCGAGGGAGTGGTGTCATCTTCGGGGGGGGTCACATCATGCCCAACTGCAGCAGGGTTTTGGCGTACATCATGGGTTGATGTTGGGGTGAGGCTGTGGGGGAGAGCGGCATTGGCGCGGAGGGGGGTAAATACCACCCCCCCCCCCATGGCAAACAACCATCCCTGGGGCAAATAAACACCCAGATCTCCCTGTCCTAGGGGAAGGGGGAGAAATAGGCTGCTGCCCCCCACCCCGAGTGCTGCAGGTTTGGGAGGGCCTTCTGGAGGGTTGGGGGGCTACAAAGGGGGTTTTATGGGCCCTCCTGGGGGTGGTTGGGAACTCGGTGTAGGGGGGAGTTGCAAGATCCTGGGGGGGCTCCAGGGGTTTGGAGGGGGGCTCCTGGAAGGGTTTGTTGTCCCAAAATCAGGGTTCTGTTACCCGGTGTGCAAGCGACCAATAGACACACAGGGTCGAGAAATTCATTTGTTTCATTTCTGCGCAGAGATGGGGGCTAGGTGGTAAATCCACAAAGCTAGCAAACCTTCTCCCCCTCTCATTCTTCATTTATACACACTTTTCAGGGAGTATTTTATACAAATCTTTCTATTGGTTACAATTTCATTACCTCAGGTAACCGCTCTGCGCTTGCGCTTTCACATTCTGGCCTTAGGCATGCAATCTCTGCAGGAGCTGGCCCCTAGAGCCCAGGGGCTCCCAGCTCGTGCCCTCTGCACGTACAGGGAGCTGGGATTCTTGAGTTTATTTGCAAAAGAGAAACCAGGAAAAACAGAGCAGAAAACAAGCAAGTCGGAGCCGCCAGCTGTAATTTGCCTGGCTAGAGGCCAGCACCCAGCTGTGCATGCCGTGTTCAGCCTCTGCGGGACTGCGCCCTGTGGGCAAGGGCACCGCCTGCGTGGGTGTCAGCCTCAGCCCCGGCTCACCTTCCCGTAGGGAGCAGTGAGCCTTGGGCTGCCTGTGAGCTGGGGTGCCCAGCGTGAGGGGGTGTCCCTGCGGCGTGGAAGCTTTACACAGCTCTCTCCCGCAGAGCAGGGGGCTGGAGCTGCCTCCTGCCGTGTCTTTCAGCTTTTTCCTCCCCTCTCTGATATGCCCGTCCGCTGTGCTGCTGGTGCAGCCCTGTCCATCTCCTCCTGGCCTCCGCCAGGAGCCCTGTGGCTGGAGGTTTGCTCTGTCCCCCACCTTCTGGAAAAGACCCACTTGTTCTTTACAACAGAGCAACCTAGGACGTGCCCCGCTGCGTGCTGCAGTTGCTAGGGAAGTGACGATGTGCAGAAGCTGTCCCTGATAGCTGGCTCGCTTGTCTGATGACAGCACAGAGGCAATCGATGACATGTGGCCGATGTCACTGCCGGCTGACTGTGACCTGCCCCTTGGTGGCAGAGGGCCAGCAGCCCCTCCCAAGGCCCCGGGTTATTGCACAACCCTGCGCGGTGCTGTGCTAGCCTGCTCCCGGTTGGGCATGGTTGTCTTCTCCTGAGGTACCCTGTGTACCCCAAGGGCGCTGACGATGTCTTGTGCCTGGGAGAGAAGGTCCAAGCACTGCTCAGAACTCGGGGAAGTAGCTGCTTACGTCCCCGACCTCATTTTATCTGAGGACTTGAGGCATGAAGCCCGTTGCGTTCAGAATTTTCATGGAGTACTGCTCTTTGCGGACGTCTCAGGTGGGTCCAAGGCTTGTGAAGGGCGGGGGTTGAGAAGAAGTCAGAGACATGAGGCATTGGGACTTTCTGGGCCTTTGGGAGCCCTGGTGCCACCTCTGGTGGAGACTGCATCAGAGGAGGCCTCTTTGCTGCTGCCATCTTCCACTTTGGGGGAAGTAGAGCTCAGAGGTGGCTGACGTTAGGAGGAACAAGGGGCTCCAAAAGAGGAGAGGCCTGGAAGAGGCCGGGAGTCGGCTAGTTGGGCTCAGCAGAGGTACCCAGTGCTAGGCACTCCTCCACGGGCTGCAAGAGCGCGTGGGCCAGGGGCCCCTGCTCCAGGCTGTGTGGTGTGGGAGAAGGCACGCTGCCAGGAGCAGTGACCAATGCGAGAGTGGTGGTTTCTCTTGGGTGGTCCGGGCTTGTTGTCACAAGCCAGGTCAGGGCACGATGTAATGCGCACGCTCTCTGAGGTGGGAGCGTGAAGCTGGCGGCCATGTAGGCACCTGCTGATTCCTCTGTGCCTGTTTGTGCCTCTTTGAGGTTTCACTGCTCTGACAGAGAAGTTTAGCCAGAGCGTCAGCCTCGAGCGGGGTGCGGACGAGCTAACGCAAATGCTCAATGACTACATGGGCGACATTGTGGAGGGTAAGTGCCGTTCTGCAGGACTGTCTGGGACGGTGCCATGAGGCTGCTCTTTGGGAGAGCAGAGAGGTGCGCTAGGCAGCCTCCTTGCGCGTGCTGGGGGTTTCTGTGGGCGCTGAGGGCCACCGAGAGCAGCTGGGCTCTTGTGCTGGGGGACACTGGTGCTGAGAAACGGGTGTGTTATCTTCACTAGCTCCTTTGGGCAGTGCCCAGTACCGTAGGCACCAGTGCTGTGGTGCCTGTGAGCAGTGTAGAGGCGGGGCTGGAGCTGTGCTTTCCTGAATGGTGCCCCACCAGGCACCACTGCCCTTGTGCTGCTCGGGCAGCAGAGTGGCTGCTTCTGTGGCTTGCTTGGAGAAGGTGCAGAGGTGACTCTTCTCTTGCTTTCTTTCGCCTGCAGAGCTGCTGGGCTTTGGAGGAGACATCTTGAAGTTTGCAGGTATGTATTTCTAATTGAAACTTATCTCTGTCTGCTGCCATCTTAGGCATGCTAGGGGAGAGGACAGAGTGAGCTGTGAGCTGGCAAAGCCCAGAGGGGAGGCTCTGTTGGCACGCAGGTGCTCCTGGGGAGCTGCCACCGCGGTGCCCAAGTGGGAAGCTGCAGTGGGACAGGGCTGGTGTGGAGGTGTTGGGGAGGCAGCCTGGGAGCTTGGGGGTTGAGGCAGCATGGTAGGAAGGAGGGGATGAGAGAGGCCTCTCATCTCTGCCCTGAGTGGGACTGGCTGCGGGGGTTCCCGTGTTCCTGTAGCCACACTGTGCACCTTCATCCTCTGTGGCTGCTGTTGTAGCTGGCCTGGGCGAGGGGAAGGCATCCCTGTGCCAGAGAGCTGTAGTTGAGGAGGAGGCCTTCCGACGAGTGCATCTTCCTCAGCACGCCTGCCGGTTCCTGCTGTCCGTGCAGGGGGGTGCAGCTCAGGGAGCGTCAGGTCTCACGAGAGCCTTCCCCCGTTCCCCTGCTTTCTGCAGGGGATGCTGTACTGGTGCTGTGGAGAGTGAGGGAAACACAGCTGAGAGACACCATCAGCCTGGTGCTGCAGTGCTGCCGGCAAATCCAGGAGAAGTACAGCGTCCGTGACACAGACGTGGGTCTGAAGCTCCGACTGAAGATAGGTACGGGGTGTGCTGGATTAGACGTGCCGTGTGTGGCTCCATGGCCCTGTGCAGGGCCACAGGGTACTTTTCCGCCTGGGGGAGAGGTGGTGATCCCTCGTGGGGCCAGGGAAACCTTCTGCCTGGAATTCTGTTGTGTGCTCTCAGGCAGCCGCTTACAAGCTGCCTGCACGCACCCTGAGCAGATGGCCAGCAAAGGTGCTGGTGTGCTGGGCCTCTGGGGTGCTGTGGCTGTGAAGACTTTGTCAGTGTCAGCTTCACGTGCCTCTTTCCAGGCACCCGTTTCAGGCCCCTCTGTTGGCAGGCCCCACTTTGTACCCCCTCCCCATCGACACTCCAGCTGGACTCCGTAATGAAGGACGGGTGCCTCCAGCTGAAGCAGCTGAGAGGAGGAGCCTGTCTCCAGGGTTGAGCTTGAAACGGAGCCTGTGGAGAGTTGCTGCTTCGGGAGGCTGCGGAGGTGCAAGTGCTCTGTGCCTCAGTTGTGCTTGTCTCTCCCCAGGGATCTCTGCAGGGCACATGTCGCTGCTGACTGTGGGAGACCGCAAGGAGCAGCACTTCCTGATCCTTGGCAAGGCCGTGGGTGAAGTCTGGCAGGCGCAAAACCTTGCAAGTGCAAGTGATGTTATCCTGTCAGCCAGCTGCTGGGAGCTCTGTAACCAGAGCCAGGTGAAGAGCAAGAGAGTGAAAGGCCAAGGAGCTGTGAAGGTGGGCGAGATGGCCTCTAGAGCTGTTTGGGGCACCTGGAGCAGGTGGTGAGGGAGGAAGGTGTGCGAAGGCTGAGGAGATGGGCGTTGTGGGGGCTGTAGCTGTAAAGAGGAGGTGGAGAGCTGTAGCTGTTGCCCTTCCAGCCGAGGGTTAGCTGTGGATTGTGCTTGCTGGGTTTGCGGTGGGGTCAGGAGGGAGTGTCAGGGTTTGGCCCTGCTGGGGTCGTGGCGGTGTTCTGTAGACGTCGGGGGTGTGTGGCTGATGGCTGCACAGCTCGTGTGCTGCTGATGCCAGCGTTTGTCCCGGTGCAAATCCAGCAAGGTGGCTTTGCTACACGGGGATCTCCTCCTCTTCTCTGGGAAGCGAGGGTGGGATGGAGGGAGGGTAGGACGCGTGCCCTGGGACTCCTGGGGAGGCCGATGGCAGTGCTTCTGCTGCGTGTGCCTCCAGGTTACAGGCGTGCAGCGGATGTCTGTGTCGGAGCGCGAAGACCTTTTCTCCAAGTTCACACGAGCCCAGCTGAACTGCCGTTCTCCGGAAATGCCAGGTGAGTGCCCCGGCTTTGCCTTGTTCTGTGCCTGCCCAGAAAGATGGGGACTGGCTTGCGGAGGGGCCGCTGGGGCCTGGCCTCTGCCCTCTCCCCCTTGCAGTTAGTTAGTGGTTGGGCTTGGGGCGCAGCTGCGCTGCAGCAGAGGCACTGGCTGCTTCCTGCTGCTTCCAGGGGACGGCTGTGGCTGAGCACCTGCAAGAGGAACACATGGGCAAAGGGCGGAGGACCTTGCTCCCCGAGTTGCAGTGCCAGCCCCTGCTTTGCAAGGCCCCCATAGCCAGGCTCGTAGCACCCTGCTGCCAGTGACCACGTGTATTTTCCTTGCGTAGGCGTCCTGAGGCCTGCGGTTACCTTGGCCCCTCATCGTGCTCAGGGGAAGGTGCTGAGGAAGTACATCCCAGCCAGTGTCCTGCGCAAGGTATGGCCACGAGTGCTGGGAGGTGCCTTTTGGGGGAGAGGGAGGGGAGAAGGAGATGTGTGTTGCAGAGCGGCAGTTCTCCAGGCAGCAGGTAAGGCAAAGAAAATGCCCCTGTATGCAAAAAGCTGGGAAAGGAGTGCTGCAGGGGCCAGAAACCTGCCGACTGTGTGCTCCTGCAGAGAGCGCCGGGGGTGAGGAGGGGTGGATTGCCCTCTGCATTTTCCACTGGTGTTGTTCTGGCCATGGCCCCGGGGTAAGAGAGGGATGCCTCCGGAGTGGTGACAGCGTTGCTGAGGGTGGCCCCTTGTGTCCATCCATGCCCAGTGCCACCTTGCACCGTTGCGTGTCTGCCTCGCGCAGGCTGACGCCTGCTTTGCACTGCGAGGAGGCTTTCTGCATTCCTCTGAGAGCGCCCGCTGCTGCCGCTCTGTGCGCTCTGCCTTGGTATCTGCTGCAGGCAGGAAGCGCCCAGGGCGAGCTGGCTGGTGGAGGTGGCCCGCTGCTGTCTTCCAGATTGACGACAGACAGCCCCTGGCGTGCCTATCCGAGCTGCGGCCGGTCACCTGCCTCTTTGTGAAGCTGCAGTTTGCTGCCAAGGTCAACCTAACGCAAATCTGCAAGGCTATCCAGGACAGCAGCGTGCTGATTTCGGAGATCCTCCGTCCTCACAAGGGCGAAATCAACAAAATCTCCATGTTTGATAAGGTGAGCGTGGAGGAGCAGTGCCCCCGCGCACGAGGGCGAGGGTGGTGGTGGAGAGGAGGGAAGCGGCTCTGTCTCTCGCGCGGTGGGGAGAGGGGAAGCAGCTCTGCCTCGGCGTTGGGAGCGGTACCCTGTGTCCTGGGGTTGCCCTGAAGCTCTGCTGCCGTCGGCGGAGGCTGGAGTCTCAGGGCGGGAAGGGTTTGGTGCAGGCGTTGCGGCAAGGTGTGCTGCCTCTGTCCTTGGCAGGGCTGCACGCTGCTGTGTGTGTTTGGCCTCCCTGGAGGAAAGCTGCCCTGCGAGAGCGTTTGTGCCCTGGAAAGCGCGATTAAAATCTCCACCGCCTGCTCCGGGAGGCTGGGGAAAATCGAGTGAGTGGGGAGGCGTGCTGCCTGGGACGGCCTGGGGCAGGGGGTGCGGAGGGGTGCCAGAGCGCCTGGCTGCTCTGCACACGCAGCCCGCTCAAGCTGGCGTGTCCGCTGCCGGGCTCTGCCGGTCCCCGAGGCCTGCGCTGCCGGGGCAGACGGCAGAGCGCGGGGATGTGGGGAAGGGGCGGCGGTGGGCAGGCAAGACTGCGCACGGGCGCTGCTGATCCCTGCTGCCCTCCCCAGGCCTCCCACCACTGTGGCTGGGAAGAGGGAAAGCCATAGCATGGCCGTGCTTTTTGCCTGTTCACCTTGGTGCCTGTTGCTGTTGGGAGAGTGGGAGTGATGGTGTAGGGGTGGAGAGGGCTCTTGGGAGTTTGTAGGCCCAGAGGGGCCTGTCAGCCCCTGCCCAGAGGGCTTGCAACTCTGCTTTCTGCCCTGTGCTTGCTTGCTGGCACGCAAGTGGCAATGCAGTGGTAATTGTGACCCACCCAGGGGGTATTATCCCGGCTGCTTCTGAGCAGGAAGCTCTTGGAAAGCACTTTGGTCCGTGCTGGTCCCCTGGGAAAGTGTGGGTGGCCGGGCCTGTGTTCCTGCTCGCTTGCTGGTGAAACTGGAGCTGTTCCTCTGGGCCAGGCTCGTAGGTTCTCTTTGGATGATGTTTTGGCCTCTGTTGCTTGCATGTTGATAGCGTGTGCTGTGCCAGTGTGGTCAGAAGCCCTTGGGCTTCCATGTGCTGGCAGTTTTTGCTGTGCTTGTTTGGTGTTTGCACTCTCTCCTGAATGAGCGTGAACTTTGGTGGTGGGAGCATGGCCAGGCTGCCATTATGCTCAAAAGGAGAGCGGGTAGGCAAGAGTGTGTCCTCAGCTGCACGCATGACTCTTTGTCCTCCAGCTTCTGCGTCCTTCACTGACTTTTGTTTTTCTCTCCCCCTGCTAGCATGTTTGGCCTGGATCTTATGGAGGAGAGGTCAGAGTACGGCCCCTTGCTCGGTAGGTGAATGCCTTGCTCTTGTGTATGCCCATTTCTTGCCCTTGGTAGCTGCTAGTACCAGCCTGGGAATGGAGATGCTTTTGCAAGGGATGGTGTTGCCTGCAGTGGCCATCAGGTTTGGGCTTATAGCTCGTTCGTAAGGTTGGAGTTGGGCCAGCAGCGGAGGTGGGAATCAGAGTGAGACGCCTAGTGCTTCCTGCCTTCCTGCACCGTTAGCGTGTCAGGAGCTTTCAAGAAAGCAGCTGCTCCCAGGCTCCAGCAGGAAGATGGGACTGTGAGTGCCCTATGGCAGGCCTAGCTGCAGAATTGTAGCTGTTGGGGTGGGAAGGAGCCCTGGGTGCGGGCAAGTCGCAGGTGCGGTGGAGGGAAGGTGCAGTGGCAGCAAGAGGGGAGGCTGCCCAAGGTTGTTGGCTTTTGAGCTCGCTACAGCAGCTTGCTTTTTGTCTGCCTTCACAGGTCGCGAGGAGGAGATTGCCCTCTTTGAAAGTGCCTTGAAAGCCTACAGGACTTGCGGCGAAAGCAGCATCCTAGCATTTGAGGGTGTGCTTGGCTCTGGAAAGAGCCATTTACTCACTGAGCTCGCATCTTTGGGCCAGGCTGCTGGCCACAGGTGAGTGTTTTGGAGCGCTATCCGTGGGACACTTCCCTTGCCCATCCACTGATGTTCGTGGCATCCTCGAGCCCCTCTGCTAGTGCTGCTGGCCGTTGGCCTGCAGCATCCCTGAAAAGCCTTCTGGAGCCACTGGTATGGAGCAGCTGCACGCTCTCCTACTGCTTCTCGCAGGAGCTGGAAGTGGCTTGTGGAGCCAGGGCTGTTGCTCTTGCAAACTTAGGCCAGGCTGCAAGGGCTGGCAAGAGCCCAAGCTGCGTGCTTTTCATGCAGCTGGAGAGTAAAGAGAAGAAAGATGCTGGGGGAGGCGGGAGTGGTGTGGTGGAGCTGCCAGAGAAAGGCTGCTTGCCCTTGTCTTTTATCCCCAAAGGCCCCTGGGGCGGCCAAGGCTTTCCGTAGTATAGGAGGCAGATGGCAAAGCTGTGGCATTCAAACACAAAGGCCCAACTTGCTCAGCCCTTGCTTCTTCAGCTGGCAAGTTGCTGTGCAGGGGGAGGTGCTGAGAGCTGTGGAGACACCGGGTGTGGTGGTGGCTCTGCCAGGGGCTTGGCAGCAATTGCCCCTCTGTGGCTTTCCCTTGTAAGACGCGGGAAAAGCTTGGCCCTCTGTGAAGCACTTGGAGGTGTGCGGAAGAAGAGTCCGTCTGGGGCTGTGTGTCCAGAGCTCCCTTGCAGACAGCCCTGGATGACATGCCTCTTCTCTGACAGTTTTGCCTTGGAAGTCTGCAGCTCTCTGCGTTGCTCTCTGAATCTTGGTCCCTTTTGCTTTTGCGTGGCAGGGTAGTGGCCGTGGAACTGACAGAGCTAAACCTGAAGCAGGTCTACTCTGCCCTCCGTATGGTGCTGGCCATGGCCCTGGGCCTGCAGGCATGTCAATCGTGCAGTGCCAGACAGCTTGTGCTGCAGGCAAAGCTCCAAGGGCTGATGGCAGAGAGCAGCTACTGCCTCCTCAACGACGTCTTCCTCGTTAAGGTGAGAGCGAGGCCCTCTCTGGCCCTGGCAAAGGGCTGCTTGTGAGCTTTTGTAGTTTGGAGGCTCTGGTGGGGAGTCGCTTGGCTGCCTGGAGGGAAGAGCAGGGGCATATAGCGCAGGCTTCTGTTCCTGAGCGCGGTGGGCAAAAGGCACTGAAGAGCAGCTTGGAGATGGGGCTGATGACCTTGTGTTGAGCTGAGTGCTGTGTGCGTGGTCTGCTGCCTCCCGGGGCAGCCATCACAAGCGAACAAGCAGAGGGCTTCTGTTCTCGGCTCCCGAGGGTATCCGCACTGTGTTGTCTCCTTGCAGCTGTGTTGGGGAGAGGGCTGATGGTGAGGCCAGGAGAGGCATTTTGCTGGGTTGGTGTTGTGTGGTGGGTAGGTGTGCTTCAAGCCCTGGAAGGCTGTTTCTCTATGACTGTGCTTTTCTGGGCAGTTTCCCCTCTCGACCGCAGTTTCCCAGATGAGTGGCACTCAAAGGCAAATGGAGCTGGAGTTGGTTTTGAAGAAAGTGCTCCAGAAGGTGAGCTCTTCTCTCCCTCGGGGCTCAGAGGAAGACACCAATGCCACAGGCGGAGGCTTCAGGAGGAGAGTGGTGGGAGCTGGCGGGAGGACGATGTACCTGAGTCCTTACCCTTCAGAGCCCAAGCACCCCTGCCCATACCCCCGATACCTTTCCTCCCATAAAGTTGGTGGGCACGTGCTCAGGAAGAGCAACAAGGTTCTTTCTTCTGTCCTACTTTGCACCAGAGGCCTTAAAGTCTCAGAGAAATTGCAAGTCAGTAAGATTCTGCATGCCTAAGTAGCTGGGGAGAGGAAAGAGGCTTCAGAGCGTTCTCTCCGTCTCTCTCTCTCCCTCTCTGTCTGGAGAGGGAGAGAAAGAGGCCAAAGTTGATGCTATGGAAGCTACTTGAGAACCCATCAGAATCCCCGCAGAGCAAGCTGTTTGTTTCAGACTGTTGAAGAAGATGGCGTTGTATTTGTCATCGACAATGCCCACTGCATCGACTCTCCCTCCTGGAGTCTGATGTGGAGCGTGCTCAGGGATGTCTCGATCTTCATGGTGATGAGCTTCACTGCCAGTCACTGCAGAAGACAGAGGCTTTGCCAAGCTGCCGTAGACATCCTGAAGTTGCCGAAAACCAGCTGTGTTCGTCTGGGAGAGCTGAAGCCTTCTGCTGTAGTGCAGAAAGCCTGCCAGGAGCTTGGAGTTGTCAGCCTGCCCCAGGATCTAGAGACGTAAGTCACAGGCAGGGCCTGTGAGCTCTTGCTGAGAGCTTGAAGCTGTGCAGAGAGCCAAAGGGAGTGAAGCCCTAGAAATGGCAGTGCAGAGCTTCTAGGAGGGCCAGTGCCTCTAGCCAGTGGGACATACTGGCAGTTGTGAGCTGCGAGTGGGCAGCTGCCTAGGCACAGAGCACAGGAGGTGTCCAGCCTTCTGTGTTGCACTGGAAGGCAGGAAGGAAGTGGTCCTGCATGCTGGCATGGCTCAGGGGTGGCAAAGGCATTAGTCTGCACGTTGAGGCTTTGCGGGGTGATTCACGGGGGCAAAGGTTCTCACCGGTGCCGGAGAGCATCGAGGCTGTTGGGGACACGAAGGACAAGGCTTGCTTGGGGCTCTATCTGCACTGCTTTTTTCGAGGATTCCAGCAAAGGCTGTATCTTCCGGGTGACTCAGGCCCCAAAGCCCGTGGGAGTCGTGGCCGTTTCAGAAGTGAGGTGGAGCTGTGGTGAAGACGTTGGTTTCTGTGCTCTGCCCGAGTGGCTCAGCACCCACCTGAAACGTGCGTGTGTGCCTGCCTTTGCCTGTGTCAGTGAGTGCTGGATGTGCTCCTTTGCAGGTTGCTGACGCAAAGAAGCTACGGCATCCCCTATTACTGTGAGGAACTGCTGCGCTACCTTCTTGGCCACGACATGCTCTTGTTCCACCCACTGGGGAAGGATGAGAAACGAGAGGACAAGTGGGAGAGCCTCTTCAGTAAGCACCTTTGTGGCCGACTGCCTAGTTGCTGTGGTGCATTTTCCCCAGCGCATTCTTGCCCGAGGCTTCCCCTGTGAACTTGGCACTGTCAGCTCTTGCAGCCATACAGAGCATGGTGTGGATCAGGTGTGGGTTTGTACAGGCCTTGCTGCTGGGACAGCCCAAGCCGAGGCAGGGGAGTTCTGGTGTCTTTGAGAGGACAAGTAAGGGTGCCATGGCAGCCAATTTCAAAGGAGGAGCAGAGCTGCTGCCTGCACTCAAATGAGTGCTGGTCTTGTCGTGAACTCATAGGAACACAGGTGCTTCTTCTGGGCCAGTGTGCTGAGTCCTGTGGCTGGAATGTTCCTTGTGCACAGCCACAGGGCTGGATTGAGTCCGTCAGTGACACATGGTGCCAGGTGCTGTAAGGCCTGCTAGGAGTGAATGCTAAAGGGTTGAGGTTGGAGGGAGCTGAGGGATGTGTGGTGGGAGGCATTTAGAGGACCAGAGAGAGGGCCTGAAGAGTTGAGTGTGTTAGCGAAAACACTTGAGGGCAAGGGAAGGCAAATGGATGTCTGGAGTCCACAATGCCTGGTCTGCTGCTTCAAGGAGAGCTCCTGCTGGGGTCAGGCTCTTCTCTATATGGGTATACGGCATTGGTGCACTTTATGTTCCTGCCGCACACCGTGTTTGTTGGTTAGAAGAAACTTCTTCATCAGCAGGTGGTCTGAGGACTCTGGCTTTTGTGAGCCCCTGCTGTCCTTCTCCTCTGCCTGATAGGCCAAAGCGTAGTTTGAAGCCTGCCTGAAGGGGTGGGAAAGAGCAATTTCTGTCCCTGAGCACAGCTGCTTACGAAGCTCCGTGTGCGGGGCGAGGGCAGGCAGGCGCAGAGCAGCCTGACCGCAGGCTGGCTTTGGGCATGCTCTGGCTAAAGAGAGAGAGAGATTAAACACAAGACCCCGGCTAGGCACAAAGCGGGGCATGCTGCTTCTGCCTGTAGCATGCCGCACGCGGGTGGATTTTCATGGGGACGTTGGAGGTGCTGCTGTCTGACCTGTGGAAAATCCCTTCTCTGTCCCTTTGAGTCGCCGCCCAAATTCTTGGGATGCCCTGGAGAACTCTGCTCTCTAGCCGATGTAGGCGTGTTATTTAAGAGGCATTGGAATGTGCGTGTATTTCCCTGGGCAGAAGGCAAAAAAGGTCACTTGCCAAGAAGTCTGACATCAAACCCAGCAGAGGCGAGGCACAGGCCTTGGGAACTTGAATGCCAAAGTGTGAAGGCCCCCAAAGGTGCTACTAAGTGAAGGCGGCAGTGGTAACACGACCTAGGGATGAATGCCAACCAGCTTGCCACGGCTCTGGCAGCATCCCTGAGTGACCCCCGATTTTGCATTTGCACTGGCAAGGTGCCTGCCTCTGGGATGACAGCAACACTGCTGCCTTCTGCCTTGAGGCGTTGCCTCCCCAGTCAGGAGGTCTGGAGCCTTTGACTTGGGAGTGTTTGGGGAAACTGCCTGGCAACAGCTAATGTTAGGGAAGGGCTATGAAACAAAGGTATGCAAGGGAAGTGCTTTGCTCATCTTAGCGAGCATGTTTGGTGCAGGCCAAGTGCATCAGCCCACCTGAGGCAGGCCTTGTTCCCGCTGAGGTGGATTTTGGAGTGTTTGCAAGCAGGAAGTCATGACATGAATTGTCTCCCTTTGCTAATCGCTTTCTCCTGCTCCCTTGTGCCGCTCAGCTTCTGTGACGGAGGCTTCAACCACCGCAGCAGCACGGAGCTCCAGCGCGGGGAAGGACCGCAGGGTGTGCACCATGAGACCGGATGTGACCCTGCAGAACACTGTACTCCCCCCTACATTGAAAGGTGAGGGGCTGAGCCGCGCTGCGGCAGCTGGCAGCAGTGCTGGGTGCCATTGCCAGGGCATGAGCTGGGGAGTGTGGGCCTCGGTGTGCTGCAGAGTTGAGCCTCTCCCCTCTGGGACTCTGCTGGGCAGGTTGCTTTGGTGCCGTGGGATTGTCCGCAGAGAAACCTGCATGTTGTCTGCTCTGAGTGGGGTGGGGTGGGCAGGGGGCGGAGAAAGGAAGGTATTGGGAGCAGACTGTTCTCAGCAAGAGAAAATGCGTTTCCAGGGGATATTTGTCATGGCTCCGACTGAGCTTTGAACTAGGCTTCGCACCTCATTGTTCTGTGTGTAATTTCTCCTGCTCGTGCGGGCCTCAAGGCACTGAAGCCCAACCAAAGCCGTCTTGCGAATCTCTCTTTGCCTGTTGTTTTCTGGGCTGGCCCCGAAATCGCCCCATTTCTAGGGGGTGCTGGATGGGAAGTTGTGAATGAGCATGGCTGCCCTCGAGCCGAGCCCTGGCCGAATGCGAGTGGCAGAAATGTCCCCCGTGCCCAAGTGTTCTTCTTGAAGGAGCTGCTTTGTCCAAGAAGGGGAAAGTCTTGTGTGACCAAGGGAAATGCGGGGTTGTGGGGAGCTCTGAGCTGGCCTCAGCGGTGCAGGAAAAGCTCTCTGTCTGTGTGCCCTGTGGACATAAATAGAGCGCAGAGCTGGCAAGCTGCATGCCCGGACATATGCATGTGCTGGATGCTGCCCTGCTCATCCGTGGTGGGGGAGCGTTCGTCTGAGCATCTCTGCTTTCCCACGTCCTTGCTTCCTGTGAGTCAAGCAGGAGCAGAGGCATCTTGAAGACACGTGCCCTGGGTTGCAGTTGTCCAAGGGGCTGGGTCCCTAGGGAAGAATCTACCCTCTCGAGTGTTGCAGCTAATGCAGGCTGTGATGGTGGGGAGTGGGCAAGGGAGAGACGTGTGGCTTGCTTTTGGCAGGGATTGCGCTGGCTGAGCTGGACAGCATGAAGCCCTCGGAGCAGATGGTTCTGAAGTGTGCAGCCATCCTAGGGCCGCTGTTCAGCACGGAGCTGCTGTTCCACATCCTTCCCGGGTGGAGCAGGGCCAAGCTGAACAAGGCGCTGAATGCCCTGGTGAGATGCAACATCCTCAAGTGGCTGAATGCTGCCAAGGGGGCAGAAGAGAGCAGTGTTCCCACCGAGGGGTCAGGCACCTCTCTGGAGGAGGAGAGCGGTAAGAGGTGGTAAGGGGAGCCTGGGAGCACTGCAGGCTGCTGCTGCCGCTGTCTGTGTCCCTGGTGGGGCTCCCCAGAGAATGCCCCCTGCCAGGAGAAGGTGTGTAATGCTCATGGCACCCCGGGGAGTTAGGGATGGGTTGTTAAAAGCTCAGACAAGTCCATTTCCGAGGAGCCTGTGCTTTGTGCTTTGTGCTGGAGGGCAATATTGCAGTGAGGTGCTGCGAGTCCCTCTGCTGCCCTGCCTGCAAGCGCGGCTCATAGCCCATGTAGGAGAGGGAGTACGAAAGCCCAGACCTGCTGACCCCGCCTCCCACTGTGTGCAGATGAGGGATTTAGTGTGCATTGATCTTTATTGTCCCCTAGCGCCGGGGGAGCGTAGGAGGCTGGGAGTGTCTTGCAGAGTGGGCAGAAAGAGCTGGCTGTGTCTTGCTTCTGCTGCTGGCAGCATCCCCAGCTGCCACCTGAGCGCAGCTGCACAGCCTGTTGGCAGGGAGAGCAGGCCAGCAGCCCGTTGCGCTGGCTGTGCTAGTGTGAGGAAGGCAAGGTGGGCCCTTTTGCTGTCTGGCCCGGAGGCTCTGAGTGCAGGAGCGCTGGTTTCCTGCCAAGGGCCCACGCCAAGGCCTGTCTTTCATGGTGCAGCTATGGCTTGCCTGAGCTCTGGCCCCAGCTCCGGCCCCAGCTCTGGCTGATGGGAAGCCCCGTTGCCTTTCAGATGCGCAGAAGTCATCCGTGGAGGAGAGCAAGCAGAGGGCGAGGCTGGAGTCTGGCGTGCTGGCCTTTTGCGCCCCACTGCTGCAGGAGGCTGCGTATGAGCTGTGGCCAAAGGGACAGAGGGTGGCCCTGCACCACAAGTGTACGGCCTTCCTGGAGAGGCACGCGCACAAGTGCCAGTGCTGCGGGGGAGGCGACTTTGTTGCCTTCCACCGCTTGGCCCTCGGCAGCACGCAGGAGGCCGAGAGCTGTGAAGAGCATGGCAGCGACTGCTCCTGGCGCAACTGGGAGGCCTCCCTGGCGACCAGCGAGGAGATGAAGTCGGACGAGCTCCCCGCCTCTACGGGTATGCTGTGTGCCCTGCTCTGGAGCCTGGGTCCTGCCCACTCCTACCGCACACTTGTTTCACGCAAGCGTGGGCAAGCTTCCAGTGCAAGGCAGATACTGTTGTAGGACTAGTTCATTTCTCCACTGAGCACAGCTCCACATGAGAGCGATGATTTGTGCACAGCGAAGTGCCTTTCTCCCCTTGTGTGTCCACCTGCATTTTCCCAGAATTACGGGAGGGCAGCCCATCTCCTGGCAGAGGTGCACGCGTGGCTCAGCAGGCTGAGGTGTATTAGCTAGTGTGTCTAGTACACTTGTTGAAGCTGGGTTAAGTCTGGAGTTGAGCCCCACAGTGAAGGCAGATGTCAGGGAAGGAGCTGGAGAGGGAGCTGCCGCCAGTGCCTTTGGCTCTGCTTTTCCTCCCTTGGTGCTACAGAATGGCAAGAAGCAGCTCTATGGCATGTGCAGTGAGGAGGTGTTTAATGCCATGCTTTCTTTGCAGATGCTTCAAGTGGTGTACCAAAAGAGAAGAGCTGCTTGGAGGAGATTTTTCGGTGAGGAGCCAAGGTTTTGAAGATGATTTTTGGGTGCAGTGGGGTGAGGGTGTGCAGAGGAGATAAGCGGATTTCCCCGCTTGGGCTGCCCGTTGTGAGTCTAGCATTGGCAAGAGCAGGCCTGTGAGAGGCAGCTGGGTTGAGATGGCCATGGGGATGCGTATCTTTGGGGAAGCCAGTGGGATCCCAGTGCTGATGGTGGTTTGGAGTGGAGCAGCCCTGACTTTCTAGCTGTTAGAGAGCAGTGTTGCAAGCTGTGCAGGGGCAAAGCAGCCCCTGGAGGCAGGGTGGCTTGTGGAAGGGGACAGAAAGGCCAGCTGGTCTCTCTGCCTGCCTAAAAGAGCAGTGCTCCTCCAGAGCAGGGGCAGCAAAGGCGCCAACAGGACCGGTGCTCCTGCTGCTTTGTTACAGCTATGGCCAACGGAATGGCTTGCCACTGCTGAAAAGGGGAGCTGTTGCTTCTCATGCCAGTTCTGCCCTGCCTGAGTCCACTGTGCCTGTGCTCTGGGGCCCCAGGGCTCCTCAGAGTGCCCAGCATTTATTGGTCAATGTGCCCGCAATGTCAGGGAACACATCTTGCCAAAGTATGCTGTGTGAGTGAGTTGTCCTGGCTTTGCTTGCCATGCGGGGAGAGCCAAAGGTCTTGAGGGAGGAGAGAAGGTGAGAGCAGAAGGGAGGAAGGAGCACAGGGGGAAGTCATAGCAATGATGGGGGGCTGCAGCCTGCTCCGGAGTCAGTGGTGTCGGTTGTAAGCTGGGAGGGCCTAGGGAACTCTGGGTGCAGGTCACTGTTGTGTGGGGTAGAAAGAAGGACTGAGCGAGCTCCCTCGGCACGCCTGGGAAGGCTGTGCAACCCACGGCTCCCGTGCGGTGCCTTCATGCATGTGGTATCGTGCTGTGCTAGAACGTGTCTTTAACGTAGGCTGAAGGAGCGGTGTTGGTGACGCTGGTGTGTGCTTTGGTGTCTTCTTTCTCCGTGATCTTGTCTCCAGAGCGGCAAAGCAGTTTCTGGCTAAGACCGAATGGATGCCCAAGGTGCCCAGCAAGACCCACTGGACGCAGGGTGTGGAGTGTTCCTGCAGCTGCAAGGCCATTGTGGACTTGGTGCTTGTGCCCTTGGCTCAGCACTACATGGCAGTGGGCAATGACGCCAGGGCCTTTTATTATCTGCTGGAGGGTGCGGCTGCCTACTTGCACGTCTCCGACAACTACCTGGTGAGTTGCCGTGCTTGCCAGAGCCCACTGCCCGTGGAGTCCTCTCAAGTGCCATGCCCTGAGCAAGCCCATTTCCCCACTGCAATAGGGCCTGCCTGGGGGCCTGCCTTTGTGGGGACTCGGGGATGAATTGGTGGGAGGGAGACCCAGCGTTTGCCTCCTGTTTGCCTCTCCTGTGGCAAGAGAGACAGGGCCGTGAAGCAGCCCCTTGGTGCAAGGTGCACCTCCCAGGAGGTGGTGCAAAGGAGTGCTTGTGCACGTGGTGTGAGAGGCAGCGTGACTGTGCTTGGGTGGGCATCACCAGGGGTGGGTGCAGGCCTCCTCAGCAAGATGCTGGAGGCACCTGGGAGTGCTGGGGCTGGGGACAGGCTTGGCAGCGATGCTCAGCTGCTCTCTGTGTGCTTCTTCAAAGGCCTTCCAGAACCTGCAGAAAGCAGAAGTGCTGAGGACCTTGGTGGCTAAGAAGGGAAACGCGCTTGCTTGCTTTGAAGAAGCCACTTTGCTGAGCCTCAAAGGAGAGGTAAGGTGACAGGGTGGTTTTGGTGGGCTCCCCCAGTGGGTGGAGTTGAATGCTTTCCTGTGGGGTAGGGTGGGGTGGGGCAGGCTCTCCCTGGCCCACCTAACTGCGACTGCTCTCTGCCTGCTTTCCTGGGGCCCCTTTGCCCCCTGGCCAAAACCAGCTGAGGTCCTGGCCTTGATTCCGCCAGAGACATGCAATTGGTTATGTGTTGAATCGGAGCCCTTTGGGAGCCTTCCCAGTATCCTTGTTCTTAGCGTTCCCAGTAGCTGGGAGGCTCAGGATTCCCAGCTGTGCCTGGGGCTGCTTGATGGACTGGGGATGAGCTTTTGTGCCAAACGGGACTGCCTTCAAAGCCCTTTTGCTGTGCAGGTCTGCTACCACATGGGACAAACGGAGCTGGCGAAGACAACGATCAGGAAGGCATTGAGCCTGCTGAAGAGGAAATTCCCCACGACCTCCACTTGCGCCGCCTTGCAGCTTGTGCTGGAAAAGTCAGAGCATGCCTCTCGCAAGAAGAACAGAGACTCCTCCGTTCCTCAGGAGGCAGGGTAAGAAGCAGAAGGGAAAGCAAAGGCTCTTCTAGGCAGAGGGAAAGCTGCTGAGGGAGCTGGAGGCTAATGGGTGGAGCAGCTGTGGGTTGTATTGGGCAGCTACTGGGGTGTTGGCATGGGAGATGGTGTTGGTGAGAGCAGGGAGGTGTTAGTGGGGAGCAGAGTGTGGGGAGGGGAAGGGAGTGTGCTGGCAGGAGCAGGAGGTGGGCCTGTCGGCGTAAGCGGAGGTGAGCTGTGTGAGGGGGGAAGCTCAGAGGCTGTAGCCAGGCGCAGGCCTCCCGTGCAAGGCCCCTTTTCCTCCCGGAGGCCAGCTTTGCTTGGCCTGCCTAGGCATTAGCGCCAAGACACCATCTTTAGCAGTCACGTTTCCTGGGTGGTACTCCTTGGTTCTGCCGCTTGTATCGCTGCAGCTGTGCCTGCGTCAGCTGCCCTTCTGCAAGGAGGTGCAGCCGTCTCCTCCATCCCCCTGCTTCCCCCGCCCCGTGGGACTCGGCACAGTGTGCCTAGTGGCTGTGGCCCAGCAGTTTCCCTTGTGTGGCAGGAGGCAGAGGCTCCCCTGGCTGTTCCGGCAAAGCCACTGCCTGTCCTTACTGCGGCAGCTCTTCAGCCTGGAGAGCACCGCCAGCAGTCAGAGGCTCTCCCGCCTGGCAGCACTCATGAAGGTGAACACGGCCGAGGAGTCCCAGGACGCGAGTCACGTGAGTGCCTTCTCTCTGCAGCAGCAGACCCGTCCCTGACACGGCTCCCTTTCCCTGGCCTGGCAAGAGAACCAGCAGGGCCTGCCCCCGGCAAGAAGAGCCCAAAGATGTGCGTGTGCCTGCCCTTTTCTGGATGAACTTCCAGAGGGTGTGGGTTGCTGCTGCTTTGGGTAGCCCCTCGTGTTGGATTTGTTTCCTAATTGTGAGCATGGAGGTGGTTCTGGCTTTAAGGCAGCACCACTGTGTGTATTCTGTAGTTTCCTCGTGGCTCTTGATAATGCTGGTGTGCAAGGCCGGGGGCCCCTGTCTTGGCACGGCTGCAGTTAGCAATGGCAGTAGGAAGAAGAGTTGGTTGTATGGGTGCGCGCTGTGAGGGTGGAAGAGAAGAGAGAAGCTGGCAGCTGGGTTGTGGCCTGTCCCCTCCAGGCCAGGGAATTGCCCTGGAGAGACAGAGTCGTGTGCATTGTTGTGTTTGGACCCTTCTAGGTCCTCTTGTCCTACCTGGAATATGCGCTGTGCTGCCAGAACCTGGGCTGCCGGGAAGAGTGGCTGCAATACGGGCGGGCGGCCATGCAGCTTAGCGCTGAGGTGCAGCTCTTTGGAGGAGGGGTATTAAACACAGCCAGCTTTGCCCAGGCCCTGTCCCATCTGACCCTCAGCCTGGGAAATCTGCCTCTGTCCGTCGACGTAGGTAGGTACTGCCCCCGCTGCCTGCAAGAAGGCATCTCTGCCGAGAGAGCCGGTGCAAGTCTGCTTGTCCTCTTCCCAGGCTATCGTGCTGAGAGGCTCTGCATGGAGCTGCAGAAGCCTGACCTGGGCTACATGGTTCTCAGGACCCTCTTCACGGCACTCTTTCTGCAGATGAGGTAATCCCGGTGCTGGAGAGAGTCGGGGTTGCGCAGTGTCAGGGGTCAGGGACCTTTGGGTGAGAACAGGCCTGCTGGAGAAAGTGGGACGGAGTTGGGAGGAAGAGCAAAGAAGGGAAAACGAGGGAGAGAGAGGTGCTGGGAAGGGGAGTGGGAAGTGTCTGGAGGTGCTGCCTGGGCTCCCAGCCCGTGGAGAGGCTCCCTGGAGGCTCGTTGTGTTCCTCCCCAGGTACCCGGAATGTGAGGCAGTGCTGCGCAGGCTAGAGGAGCAGGTGTCTGGAGCAGATGAGATCGTTGGGCAGGCATGCTTCTTCTGCTGCTGCTTAGACCTCTTGCTTGATGCTGGTAAGTGCTCAGTGAGGAGGGCCCCTGAGAGCCTGTTTGCTGGGCAGGCAAGGCTGCCCCCCTGGAGCTGTGGGCCAGAGCTGGGGGCTTTGTGCAAGGTGTAAACAGGCAGAGCCCTTCCAGCACAAGCAGAAGTGCACCGTCAGTACAAGACTTCTAGAGACTAGAGTAGACAATACAAGAGTTCTGCCAGGTCTCCCTGTCCTCTGGAAACACGGAAACAGTTGTGCTGGCCAAAGCAGTTTTTCTCCTGGTAGAACAATGACCCCAGAGCCTCCAGCAATCCTTATATTTCCTCCACAGAGCTTTCCGCTGTGCGCATTTCTCTCTTCGCCTGCATCCTCGTTATTTTTTTTTCCTTTTTGTGTTTCTAACATGGGAGCCAAGAGTAATTTGACAGTGCTTTCAGTTATGCTCTTTCCTAGCTGTGTTTTGAGATTGCCCCTTCTGAAAGCTCTTCTCCGCCTCACTGTGCTCTGGCTCCCCAGGAAGCAGGGCTAGCAGCGCTGGCATGTGCCTGAGCAGGAGGCACCTAAGAGCCTGTGCTCTGGGGTCGCTGTCATTGCTGCTCAGTGGCAGCGTGCCTTTGTGCAGTGCTAGAAAGCTGCAGATTTCTCAAGGGCAAGACGTGGTGTCAGGGGAGCTGGGAGTTCTCTTGTTTCCTTCCTGATGTTCTCTGCCCTTGCGTTCAAGGGCAGTTCCGTGCACTTGAGCAGCCCTGAGGAGCTAGGGTAGAAGTGCAGCCCTTGCCTGCTTCCTGTGAGGTTTGTTGCTCTGTGAGTGCTTTGCCTGCCAAGAACTTTGCCAGCTGTGCTGGAGCTTTCTGCTGCTCTGAATGCCTGAGGCACGGTGAGGCCAGGGAGGGAGGTGCTGCTTCGCTGCTTCTCTGAGAGACATGTGTATTGCAGGGTGGCAGTATAAGTCCTTTGAAGAGTGCAGGAGGTTCGTGGAGCAGAACGAAGCCAACTGCCTTCTCAAGGCGCAGAGCAGCATCCTGTTTGGACTGTATTCGTCCCTGGCTCTTTGGTAAGTTGGAGACTTGCTTTGAGTGGGGAGAGGCCCAGGCAGTGGTTGTGGCCGGGAAAGGGGGAGCTCTGCGTTCATCACATGCCCCCATCCCATGTCCACCAAGGCGGCTGCTTCTGGAGCACGGTGGTGAAAGGGGCCAGGGGGCCACGCAGGATGAGCAAGGTGGCAAGGAGGCCCAGGTTGTGCTGCTGTGGAGCCCTGCCAGGGAAGGATGCCTTGGCGGCATTCAGCCACAGCCTTCCTTTTCCCCTTGAATGTTGGGGGGGGACTGGTGTGGCTCTCTCAGCGCAGGAAAGCGATGCAGGCTGAATGCTGCCTAAGTGCAAGAGCTTGGCTCGGGGAGGGCACGAGGGCCTGGAGCAATGCTGTGTTGGTGGGAGAAGGCAGCCATTGTCCCAGTCTGCTGCCTAGCATGGCTTGTGTCTCCTGGGTGCCTGCAAGGGACTGGGTTCCAGTCCTTGCAGTTTCCCTGTGGTCTCGCTCATCACTGTGGGGGAGTGCTGAGTGCCGCTGGCTCACAAACAGACACGCATGCGCACACGTTTATAAACAGGTCAAGCAAACTGGAGGGAAGGGGAGCAGAGAGGACCCTGTCGGGAGGGACAGCAGTAGATTCCTGCTCAGCTGTGATGTAGCAGGGAGACGAGAACACCAAGTTCACGCGGGAGAGAAGGAATTGAGCTACTGCTGCCTGATTACAATACAGTGCTCTCAGTGATGCTTATCAGGAGCAGCTACAACACGCTGTGGTTCAGCTCCCCATCACGCCCCCAGTAGCTTCCTTGTCCTAGAGGATGCATTGCCTCTGGAAGCCAGGTTGGGGCTGGAGCCTATAGCCTAGGAGACCTCTTGGTTACTTGCTCATCTCTACAAAATGTGCCTGAGTGTGTTTGTCTGTGTTTCCTTTTTTCCTCTGGACAATGTAGGTTTGCAAGGCTTGGGCAGTGGGACAACTTCCAGAAGCCCTTTGAAAAGGCCAAGAGGCTGCTGAAGAGCACTGGCGCCTGCCTTGTGGCCAGCCAAGCGTGCAGCCAGCTCCTGGAGTGCCATAGCCTGGTGCTGAAAAAGGACATGGAGCACGGCTCGTGGAGGGCCCGTGAGAGCTGCCGCAGGGCTCTAAGGGTGAGGGATGTGGAGGAAGGGGAGGGGCATGCTGCAAGGGCCCTCTGGGGAAAGCTGTGTTGCTAGCAGCAGTGGGTTGACCTGTGCAGGTAGAAGCAGCCACGACAGGATGGAATCAGGGTAGTGCCAGAGGGTAGCACCTTAGGGAGCAACATGGCTAAAGTCTCCTGTAACAGAGGTGTCAGCAGGAGGGGGACGAGAAGGCAGTCAGGTGAAGGCAGTCTTCCTGGGCGCGTGAGAATTCCCTTGTGGGACTGCTTGGCCCAAACAGGAGAGGAGAAGAGCCTTGCTCAGCCATGAGCTAGTGAGCCCTGCTGAAATGCCTGCTCCATAGGAGGTGTTAGGGCTCAGGAGAGATTTGTGTGGTACCTCAGCCTTGCTAGCTGTGCACTCCTCCTTTCTTTGTGGCTGGTTTTTCTCTTTGGGGATTTGGCGCCCTTTTCTGTGCCAAGCCATCGCTGGGCTCTCTGACTTGTCCTGATGTACCTCTCTGTTGTTTTCTCGGCAGCTTGCCGAAGAGGTTTTCTCTCGGTGCTCCACAAGCCCCGTCTTCTACCCCAGAGTCTACCACCTGAAAGCCTACATTTTCCTGATGCTGGGGAATGAAGAGCAGAGCCTGCTGTGCCTCAACCAGGGCCTCCAAGCCTGTGAAGACCATGGCAACCTGCTGGAGAAGACTTGGCTGGAGATGAGCACTGTAAGTTGCTCACCTGTGCCTTTGAGTTGCTCCCTGGGCAGAAGTTGAGCCTGCTGTAGCAGAAGATGGGCCGCACTGTACTGTGGCAGGTAGCCCCAGAGAGAGCCCCCCGAGAGCTTCAGGGGCATGTGCTCAAAGTCCTGTGTGAGCTGGTAGGTGCTCTTAGCCCTGCTCAAGAGGAAGGTAGAGAGCAGCTGTGATCCCTCTCTGCCAGGTGGGGCTGGACTGGTACGTGAGGAAGCAGTATGCCCTGCAGCTGCTCCTTTGCAGCATCTCTGCTTGGCAGAGGAGTGGTGAAGTGGAATCTTTCCCTGCTCCTTAAGGCAGCTCTGGGAGGCCAGGATCAACGTGTGCTGAGTCTGAATTGGCCTTGCCTCTCCTTCTGCTCGCTGAGGGGTTTTGGCAGCATGGCTCATTGGCTGATGGGTGGAACAAGCTGCTGAGAGAGGCCTTAGTTGCCTTCCCAGGCAGAAGTCATGGCTCTGGAGGTCACATGCTCTTCTCAGCTCTCACTGTGCCTTTTTTCCCCCTTCCTTTAGGAGTGCTGGTTCACTGGAAAAGGCCCCCTGGGAGATTTGTGGCTGAAGACAGCCCCACATTTTCCCCACCTGAACCAAGCAAAGCCAGAGGTCTGTAGCTCCAGGTACCTGCTGAAGCTGCCAGCACTGCAAAGGGAGGATTCTTCTCCAGGAATTAAATTCTGACACTGCTAGTCCAGGCAATTCTTCTTTTCCTTCTTCCTTTAATATGCTCAGCATCATTCTTTGGCCCCCTGCTTGTATTCTGCCTCGTTCTCTCCTTTCCCACAGCAATGTTTGCACAACCTGAGTCAAACTGAACCAACACCTACACAATTACTAAGGTCAATACTCAAACCAAAAACCAAAAAACAAAACAGTCTGAGCATTCTGAAGAGCTTAGCATTTAGGCTTCCATCAAGTGAGGAATATGATAAATAAGGCAAAAAGCGCTCCAGAGAAGGTAAAGCTCTGGCGGGTTGGTTAATTCCTATAGTTCTATAGTAGTTCCCAAGTAGTATTCATTCTCCTGGGTAGAGGTAATGCATCGGGCCATTTCAGGCCCGTCTCTGCCCAGCTCTTTGCCAGTTTGGTTCTCCTGTTGGAGTTTCTCCTTGCTGCAGCCCCACGGGATTGGGGGTGGTTAGCACAATGCAACTTCTGTTCTCTCTGCAGGTTTTATGCACAAGGGGATGTCTAGGGTTATACCTTTGTGATGAGTTAGTAGAGCAAAATGCATGTCCTTGGTGGAACTCATGTCTGTTTCTTAAGAAGACACAGATGTTAGGTCCTTGGCAGAGAGAACATTTTAAAATAAAGACATAGTTTACAGCCACCAAAGCAGGGAAGTTGGTAAAAGTATTATGTACTCGTGTCCCTGACTAATGAAATGGTAGGTGGTGTTTTTTATTTTTTTTTAAAGTAACATTCTCTGGTTAAAGGGAAACTGTATAAACTCCCTGTAAGCTGCCACAGGGCCCTCCCTTAATTGGGGAGTACCTTGCTGCCGCAGTCGTCCATGATTAATAAAGAAATATAAGTGAAGCATCCCACATACATGATTGCAGACCCATTAGAAGCCAAAGGACAAATTTCCTGTTCCCAGCCGGTTGAATTAAGATGCCCCATCGGTCACGGGGGAATCGCAGTGCGGGCATCCACTTCTCACTGGGTAGAATCTTGGGGGAAGTCCCACTGCCCAGAGCAGGGTCCACACCTTGGGGGGTGGCATTAATCTTTCATCGTTCGCACTGTTGTTCTCCCCAGAAGTCACAGCTTAAACCAATTGCAAGCCCAATCATCTGTTGATCCAGTCAGGATTCAGTCTTGCCTACAACTGCCTTGGTTTCCTTTCGATCACTCAGTTCCCCACTGTTCTACGAGCGGTGAGAGTTTCTGCAGTGCCATCTCATCTCTCATCACTCCATTCCGTCACAGCCCTGCAGTGTGGTGCCTCAAGCCGCAGGCGCCCCAGAGGTTCCCCACTGGTGGGAGGCACCAGTGCATGCTGCTGGGATCGGGGCTGTGCTATCCAGGAGGCCCACTCTTGCCTGCAAGCTGTAACACCTGCTGACTCATCAGCTCCCAGACTGTAGCCACAGGTCTTGAGTAGCAGAAGAAATCCTCAGTGTCCACTGCAGAGAGAATCAGGAAATGCTGTGAAGACAGGCAAAAATCAACCAGTTGTGAGAGGGGACAGGGGGGCTCCAGCAGAGAAGGGGCCAAAGTCCTTTGTGTCTGTGCTGTTGACCTTGGAGTGAATTTGCAGGAGCAGCAGGTGGGGGCCCTGGGGGTGGCACCTGCTGAAATTGTCTGTCTGCAGCCACGTTGTGTCGTCCTATTCCTGCACGCTGCAGAGCTCCACAGCAGCTCAGGAGGTGCAAGCCTTCAGGAGAGACCTGAAGTCAGGTTCCTGCTGTTTGTGCCTAAGAAACCGCAGGAGGTTTCTTAGGAAGGCAGGGATGAAGCGCACACTTGTGGCCACAGTCACTTTGCGTGGGACGTGCTCCAGGACGTAAATCCTGGCGTTAGGCACGTCTTTGGTGAACTGCCTTGGTCTCATGTCCCTGTGAAAGAGATGCCAGAGTCTTGCAGCCTTTCCCTAGAGGCAAAGAGGATGGTTTTGGGGCCTCAGTCCTACCACCAGCTGCGAGTGGCCTCGGGACCCCATGCATGTGTGCGTGTGACGGTCCTCGGTGGCAGTGCTGCTGCCTCCGGGCTACAGGATCTTTCGCAAGCCCAGCCTTGGTGAGGGTCTGGCCCAGGTTAGTCCCTCTCTCCCTACGGATACAGAGACACTAATTCTACACCGGGAAGAAGAGAACAAACTCTGAACTGTAACTGCCCTAAGACTACTGTAACCACCTACACACCGAGGCTACTGTAACCAACACCAAACTCTAGATCCTAATAACTAATAGCAACACTAATAATGCTAATAACACTCATACTAACTGTAACTAACACCTGTCCTCAGGAAGACAAATAGCTATGCCCTATTTGTCCCTTCTACCTAACTGTGACTAAGAGTAACTACACGCTAAGAATTCAATAATCAACGCCACGCTATCGTAATACTGTAATCCGACTAATGCTTATCCTAAATAACCCGTCCTATCCAATTACATATCCTACAGTCCAAGGAGAGCTGTGGCGGAGTGGTGGGAGGTGATCGCGGGCACTGTGTCCATGCTGCAGGGGAGGTGGAAGGGAGTCTGGGAGGAGGGGCCGCACAGCAACTCTCTGTACCTCCAAGCCCGGTGCCTTGGGCTCGTCTTCCCCTGGCTAGGTGCCAGCACCAGCCTGGTCTTGCTGGGGGGAGGCCGTGCCCTGGCTGGTGGGCAGCGGGGGCCTCCTGCTGGGCTAGCACCTCCTCCTCCTCCTTCTTAGGCTCCAGAGCACGGCCTTGGGGCATCAGACAGGCCGCCCCCTCACAGCATCCACCTCCAGAGTCTCCCCTCCTCCTCCTTCATGGGGTCCACCTGCATGGGCTCTGGGTGCCCATGGTGGCTGCGGTGCTCTGCAGGAGGGCAGCGTGGTTGTCCCAGATGGTTGTGTCCACCTTCATCTTGGTGCACAGTGCTGCCTTCCTCTCCAACCACAGCCACTGTGACTGGCTCACGGTGGCAAGAACCGGGAGCTCAATACAGTACAGCCCCCGGAGTGGGAGGCTCCAGAGGGGGTTGCCTTTGCTTGCAGCAGCAGGTTGTGTGCTGGTACTGATCTGAGTTACAGGTAGGAGTGGAAAGCTTCTCCCCAAATCCAGGTGTTTTCTGGCAGTGCTGTGCACAGCTGCAGGCCGGTGCTGCGGCAGGAACTGTAGAGGCTGTGAATGGAGCATCAGCAAGATGCTGCTGGAGCTCCCTGCTGCCCTGGCACCGAGGGAGCTGCTCTCTCCAGACTGAGTCACTCAGAAGTTACAAAATCGATGAATTCTACCTGGGAAATGGAACTCTCTTACATTGAAGTGGACTGCTCTCAGGGGTTATTGGTGTTATTTCACGTTCTGATACCATTATTATTTATAATAATAGGACTGATTTATAGGAATACTGATTTGTTTAATCCTTTTCAGGGAGCTAATCAGATGGAAAATGAGGACAGTGTTAATTTTTGTTATGCATGCCCTTTGCTACAACTAACCTGACTGTGCAGCTTATACAGGCCTTTGGAAAGTCCATAGCATGTCTCAGATTATTGCTTGCTTGCCTATTCCCAAATCTGCCAGACCACCCATGCCGTGGGAGACACTTAGACCTAACTTAACATCCATACGGGAACTACTGAAGTTGTTTAATGAGACTTGCTAGGTAAGTGATATTATCAAGTCTCAAAGGGCAGAATTGCTGGAACGATGTTGTGGAAACCCTGCAAATAGCTGCCAGGACTCAAGGACAAGGGAGAGAGGGTATCGTAAATCAGTATTGCAAAGGACCACCAGCTCCAGACGAATAACCTCAAGGAAAGCACAACACTTTGAAGAATGTGAGGGGCAGAGAAGACCAGAATAGCAGAATTAGCCGGAGCTGCCTGTAAGTTCATTAAGGCTCTATCTCGACCTTGCTCTATGCCTACTGGTTGCTTGCATACCGGGAAACAGAACCCAGTTTGGGGAAAGCAATCTGGCCCAAACTGCTGAGGGGAAGGGTGTCTCTTAGAGGATGATGCGTCTCCAGCAGAGCTGAGAAAACACAGCCACCTTGCAAGGTGATTTTTCACTCCTCCTGAACCCCACCAAGAGAATGCAAAATACTTTTCAGTAGCACTTGGTAGCCCTGCACTTGGCCAAACTAACAGAAAAATGGCATTTCTATCCCTTGAAATCCCATAGGTCTCCCTTGGCCCTGCGCCCGCCTGGGTCGCCTTTGCCCACCTCACCCGCTCCTGGGGCTGCGCACGTCTCTCCTTCCTCCCAGCCCCTCAGCCCAGACTGCTGCCTGCTGCTCAGGGCTGGCTCTGCCCAGCCTCATTTCCCAGCCTCTCTAGGTATCTCCCACAGCCGCTGAAAGGCTCTGTGGATGCTTCTCTTTCCTGATCAGCTATTTCGAGTGGAGGGGAATGCAGGAAGGCTGCTGAATGGCCAACATGCCAGGAGACACTGCCCAAAGATGGCATCAGGAAATGCTTTCCTTCCGAGCTGGTTCGGGAGGCATTTGGAAAGGAGACTTCTCCCCCAACTACGGCAAGCAGCCATTCCTTCTCAGGTATGTTTTGCTTCTGCTCAGAATTGCAAGTTTTTTCTTTCCCAAAAGACACTTTCAAGCAACAGCTCCCAGGTTTGGAAATCTCCTTGCTTTGTAGGCTTGCTAGTGCCCCCCCCCCCCCCCCCCGCCAGGCCTTGTCCTTTTAGCCTTGCAGGGAAATGCACACCGATTTCAAACAAACAAGGAAAACCTGCCAGGGCAGCAGCTGGGCCTCGAGCTGGTGGGCGCTGATGTAAGCAAGATCCCAAGGCAAAAGCCCATCTCTTAACAGCTAAGGACCCCGAAGGGCACACAAGGTCCACCCCAAAACTAGTCTTTAGTTGCCAGTCAGTGGGACCCCTGCAGAGCAGATGAGGCCTCGATGACCAGTGTCCTGTATCCTCTCTGTGGCACACGAGGGTCCCTGGGCAGAGATGTCCTGGTGCTTGGGAGCACATGGGTGAGAGCGGCTAAAGCCTGTAGAGCCCGGGGGGAGCAGGCCGGAGCGCCTCATCTGGGGAGTCTGTAAATCACTATCGCTTCCCCTTCCCTAAGGCCTTGCACTGCTGAGCTTTCCGATCTTAATTTCCCAGTGTTTCTTCTGGCCGGCTGTCACGCAGGACCTCAGCTGCTGCCTGCCGTGTTGAAGGGTTCCCATTGCTCGGCAGTCCCCAGAGATCTGCAGTGACTCAGGGGAGGGCGGAGGTGACACCAGTCCCAGGACAGGGAGCCCAGGCCCAGGCTCGCTGCAGGGCCTGGCAGGGGAAGGAACTCTGATTGTGGGGCAGCGTGGGGCAGCAGGAGGCGGACAGCTTCCCCAGGCCAGCGGGGGCTGTGGCAGTCCCTTCTCCTCCATACGTGAATTTGCTCTAGGCCGGGTCACCTTGCACAAGGACTTTGTCAGGCTGCTGCTTGGCCTCTCAAGTCCTCCCTAACCTCTGGAGCTCTGTTCAGGCCCGTTGTAACCTACCTGCAAACAGCAGAGCCATCGCCTGCTGCCTCAGCCACTCGGCATCTGCATTTTCAACGGTGACTCCTAAGCATGCAGTACAGATGGCAAAAATCAGTACACGGCCCTTGGAAACTCCCATTTCCAGGCCAATGTATGACACTGAGGATCTCCTCTGGGACGTGGACGGGAGGGTTATGAACATCAATACTTTCAGAGCTGTCCAGGCATTTTAGAGAACTCTAAAAAAGGCCTCCGGAAAAAGCCCATTTGCTGTCTGCCCAGTCTCTCACCGCTGGGACACACTTTTCTGTTGTCCTGGCCTAGTCATGGAGGCAGCATGTGGGGAGGCATGAGCAAGCCAGCTCTGACTCCTGCACTCCAGCCACACCAAGTTCCCGAGGGATCCAAAATGCTTCCTCAGCTTGGAGGCTGTTTTAGGGAAGAGGGCACAAGAAACCTCCCTGGCACTCTGAGGGCAGAGACCAAGCCGAGCTCCCAAGCGGTTCTTTTTCACTTGCACAGGCCTGGGAGAACTCTCCCTGGAAGGGGCTGCAGGGGAGGAAACCTCACGGAGAAGGCTTTCAGATGGACCCAGACACAATTAAGATCAGGACAGTAAGAGGCCACTCTGGCCTAGCAAGCTTCCTCCGACTTGCACCTTCCTCGGAAGAGGCACTAAGCAGAGCTGAGCAACTCCCTGTGCTGGGGCCCAGCCTCCCCTGGAGCACTGACAACACAACACTTTTCTGCAGGCACTTCCAGCACTTTAAGGCCTCCACCAATGCCTTCTGCTGCCTCCCTCTGCACTGTTTTTTTTCCTACGCTTTACAAGCTGGAAGGTCAGCAGATAGCAAAGAAACTTCCTTGTTTCTTTAGGAAGCAAAAGGAAAGGAAATGACCTGGACAAAGGGACACAGTGCCTCCTCAGCAGGTTTGCTGGCGATACCAAGCTGGGAGGAGTGGCTGATACACCTGAGGGCTGTGCTGCCACTCAGAGAGCGCTCACGAGGTTCAAGAAGGGCAAGTGCAGAGTCCTGCACCTAGGGAGAAATAACCCTAGGCACCAGTACAAGCTGGGGGCTGACCTGCTGGAAAGCAGCTCTACAGAGTAGGACCTGGGAGTGCTGGTGGATGACAAATTGACTCTGAGCCAGCAATGTGCCCTTGTGGCCAGGAAGGCCAACGGTATCCTTGGGTGCATTAGGAAGAGTGCTGCCAGCAGGTCAATGGAGGTGATCCTGCCCCCCTACTCAGCTCTGGTGAGGCCACATCTCAAGTCCTGCATCCAGTTTTGGGCTCCCCAGTACAACAGAGACATGGAGCTACTGCAGAGAGTCCAGCGTAGGGCTACGAGGATGATCAGGGGGCTGCAGCACCTGCCCTACGAGGACCAACTGCGAGAGCTGGGCCTGTTTAGCCTGGAGAAGGGAAGACTGAGGGGGGATCTTATCAATGTGTGTAAGTATCTGAAGGGAGGGTGTCAAGGGGATGGGGACAAAGGCTTTTCAGCTGTCCCATGCGAAAGCACTAGAGGCAAAGGGCAAAAACTGAACCACAGGAAGTTGCGCCTGAACGTGAGGAGGAATTTCTGCACTGTGAGAGTGACAGAGCACTGGAAGAGGTTGCCCAGAGAGGTCATGGAGTCTCCTTCTCTGGAGATATTCAAAGGCCACCTGGATGCAACCCTGTCTAACGTGTTCTAGGTGAGCCTGCTTGAGCAGGGGCGTTGGACTAGATGATCTGCAGAGGTCCCTTCCAAGCTAACCGATTCTGTGCTTCTGTGAAAGGGACAGAAAGGAAAGGAAAAGGGGGAGGGGAAGGGGAAGGGGAAGGGAAAGTGGAAGGGGAAGGGGAAGGGAAGGCATAGGGAACAGCTCCAAATGACTGCAGGATGCCCAGAATTTTGTGATGCAGTTTAACTGAATGATACTGGTTAAATGTTGATAACCTCAAGGAAATCTCTAACAATGAGCTTGGTCTGACTTGTGTAATATGCCCTTTTTTGGCTTATGCTGAAGTACGAGCATTCCAAACTAGAAGGGGCTAAAAGTGGAAGCTCTCAGGCTTTTCTAACCATGAAAAGGTGTGGGCTTACTATGTTTTCTTGAAAAAGGAACGTGACAGGGTTTGCATGTTGTAACTCGACTCTCCTGCGGAGGCTTCCAGTTCCTTAAAGAGTACTTTTGTGTATTCAGATTCCCTTGTACTTTGCTCTGCCTTTGTTTTCTTCCCGGTTTTCTTCTTCTTTTTCTAGAGGATTTATGGGCTGCCTTCATTGTGGAAACAGTGTGCAAGTACAGTCTTTTTCTGGAGGAAATCCGACTTCCTCTATTTTTTCACAGACAGTTCTTGCTGAAATATGTTTCTCCAGAATATTAGCAGAAAGGCTAATATTATCTTGTTCCAACACAACGACCTCCACCCTGTGGGTCCTCCTGTCCACAAGTGGTCCAGAAGCAGCTGCCCGCAGCAGTGCAGTACAGCCAGAGCCCAGCTTGCTCCCAGCGAAGGCGCAGGCTGCCTTGACTGCCTGATGTACAAGGCTCCTGGGCACACATCCTCACAAAGGTGCACAGCTGAGCCATGACGCTGGCCTTGAAAGCCTCTGCCTGACTGCCTGGAGCTGCTGAGAAGCCAGTGAGAAGTGCTGGCAAAGTCCAGTAGGTTTCTGCCTGCCAGCAGGCTGACTGCATGCTCAGCATGGCAGCCTGCAAGGATATGCCTGGGGGTGTCCAAGGCAGCTGCCTTTTCCGTGGGTCTGCACGATAACTGCACACTGGCCTTGCTGGTCATACCAGAGCCAGCTGGACCAGTATCATTGCTCCTGACAACTCCTCCCCCCTCCCTCAATCTGTTATGGTGGGATGGACAGAGAAGTGACAGGGCATTTCACAGAATCACGCAGAAGCACAGAATGGCTGCGGTTGGAAGAGACCTCTGGAGATATCTAGTCCAACCTCCCTGCTAAAGCAGAGTCACCTGTTGCATGTTAGACAGGATCATGTTGAGGCAGATATTGAATATCTCCAGAGACAGAGACTCCACGACCTCTCTGGGCAACCTGTTCCAGAGCTCTGCCAATCCTGCAGTAGAGAAGTTCTTCTTTATCTGTGGGGGCAGAATTTCACACTGCTCAGGGCATGTTCGGGGGTGTCATTAGACCCAGCCCACTCCCTCTCCTGAGAATGAAGAGCCCTGATTTGATGCTTTCCTTTGGTTGACTGCACTTGTTTGTGAGAGTCTCTACTTACTGTACATCCCAGGCACACACTGTCCCTGGAGATGTCCTGTGCTCTCTGGGTGGCTCCAAACCCCCTTCAGAAAAATGGGCATCTTTGATCAGCCCTCCAATATGTGGCACAGTCCCCAGAAGAGACCTCTTTGACCACTCATCCTCTCGAGGGACACTGGGCACCCACAAGTGACAGATGAATACAGCCCTCTTTCCCTCACGTGTCACTCAAAAGAGTTCATGCCCCTTTATCCACAGAAAACCCAAGCACAACAACAGGATCCTTTTGGGTGCATTTCCCTGAGCACATTCTTGGCTCCAACTTGGGAGGAAGAGCCCAGCCTTCAGGCACAGAGATCCCCTTTTATTAGAGAATTGCTACTTGGGAGATCAAGTCTGACACAGAGATAGGCAGATATGCAGAAGGCTTCTGGGTCAGAGAGATGGGATTTGTGCTCCAGCAGAAATGGAATGAATTCAGATATTTGTGCACAAATAGGACTATCACAGACAGAACTCCCAGAGCACAAAGTTTCTTGAGATAAACTGTAAATTGCTTGTGAGGAGACATGGGCAGCTCATTGCTGCTGAGCTTGCACCAGCTGGAATAGTTTCCTCACTGCCTCCTGGAGCTCCTTGTTCCTCATGCTGTAGAGGAGCGAGTTGAGTGTTGGAGGCACCACTGAGTACAGAACAGTCACCACCAGATCCAGAGATGGGGAGGAGATGGTGGGGGGCTTCAGGTAGGCAAATGCTGTAGTGCTGACAAACAGGGAGACAACAGCCAGGTGAGGGAGGCACATGGAAAAGGCTTTGTGTCGGCCCTGCTCAGAGGGGATCCTCAGCACAACAGTGAAGATCTGCACATAGGACAGCACAATGAAAATGAAACACCCAAAGACTAAAAAGACACTAACCACAATAAGCCCAACTTCCCTGAGGTAAGAATCTGCGCAGGAGAGCTTGAGTATCTGGGGGATTTCACAGAAGAACTGGTCCACAGCATTGCCTTGGCAGAGCCGTAGTGAAAATGTATTTCCAGTGTGCAGGAGAGAATAGATAAAGCCACTGGCCCAGGCAGCTGCTGCCATTCTGACACAAGCTCTGCTGCCCATGATTGTGCCATAGTGCAGGGGTTTGCAGATGGCAACAAAACGGTCATAGGCCATGACAGTGAGGAGAAAATGTTCTGCTGAAAGCAAGAAGACAACCAGAAAGACCTGGGCAGCACATCCAGAGTAGGAAATGGCCCTGGTGTTCCTCAGGGAATTGGCCATGGATTTGGGGACAGTGGTGGAGATGGAGCCAAGGTCGAGGATGGAGAGGTTGAGGAGGAAGAAATACATGGGAGTGTGGAGATGGTGGTCACATGCTACAGCTGTGATGATGAGGCCATTGCCCAGGAAGGCAGCCAGGTAGATGCCCAGGAAGAGAGAGAAGTGCAAGAGCTGCAGCTCCTGTGTGTCCGCAAATGCCAGGAGGAGGAACTCATCAAAGGAGCTGCTGTTGGACATTTGCTGGTTTGGGGCATGGGGCAACTGTCAGAGGGTAAAAGACAGTGACCACTGATTGTCCCTGAGAAACAAAACTTTCATTTTTTTTTCATAGGAATACTACACCCTCACCCATCCTGCCAACAGTATAGACAAATTTCTTTTGTCCTTCTCAGGAAGATCTTTGTTCAGCTCCTCAGCTCCAGCTCCAGCTGAGTGTGCTGGGAGGAGCACAGGCCTGTCCTGCTTTACACCAGGTGGTAGATGGGGCTGGTTTGTGATATCTCTGATTTTCAGAATTGGTGTTTGAGTGCCCACCTGTAATGAAAAAGATCTGTTAATATCCTCACACACAGTTCTAAAGAGTTCATGTTACAGCAGAGAGGTTTAGTGTGTTTTTTTTTTTTTCTTATTTGTTTGCAGATTTTTAGATTCTTCCATTACATCTGGTGAGTGGTCTTTTTAGGGATAGATGTTTTTCTTGCTGCAAGGATGAACATTAGAAGACGAGAGAGGAAAACGGGCTGTCTGCTGCTTAGTGCAGGGTCAGGAGTGCTGTTGAGTCCACCTGCCTTGCTCTCAGCTGCCCTGTTCTCCACTTGTGCTACCCAAAGGATTATTTCACCCACAAGTTACTCTATAAAAAGACATTGCACTCCGATGAGATCAGGGGAGGATGGTTTCAAAGCACAGATCTAACTCTGCTCTCTTTCGCAGCCCGAGGTGGAGATGTGATGGAGAGAACAGAACGTTGCTCCTGACATACCTGATTCGACCAACGACTCTGTGAGCTGACTGCCGAGAGTGGAGGAAACTCTCAACACTTCCATTCTAGCCGAGGAAACGCTGGGTTCACTTCAGCTGCACACATACGAAGGTGCTCAGGAGCATTTTCTGGTGTTAGTATCTCCTGAACTACTTGAAAGGGATCTCCAGCATTGCTAAGATCCAATGGGAGAGCTGTGTCCTTCTGGAGGGCAGCTTTCAAACACAGCAGGACACCATAAGGACTCACTCACATGTCCTGAAAAGGAGATCTCCAAAAGGGAGAGTCCATTCATTCCCCAGACCCTCAAATCACATTTCCCAGCACCCTGGGATGAGAACAGGCCGTGGGCACCTCAGCCCTCTGCAGACACCTCCATGGGAGGACCTCAGGGTGAGTGTCTGAATTTGTAGCTGAACCTCCAGCTGACAGCAAGTACAAGAGCAGAAAGGGAGAGGGAGGACCACGGGAGAGTTGCCTGAGTCCAGCCTGCCACAGTGTTTCTGTGGGCACTTTCCTCACATTCCCTGAGCATCTCTCAGCCGCCTGGAGCTGTCCCCACTTGGTGCTCTTTCTCTGTCCCCACGTCTGTCCCCTGTCAGTGCTCCCTGACCCCATGCCACCCACGGGGCATTTGACTCTGCCCTACAGAATCCTTCTGGCAAAAGAGCCCTGCCCAGGGGCATCTCTGTGTGTGCAAGACCTAAGGAGCAGGCGAGACTAAGCATGATGAGACTGGTGAGGGCTGCAAAGGAGATATTGCTGCTGCTGGCAGGTGAAGAGGTGGCTGAAGGAGCTTTCTGGGGTCCTTGTAGACCTATTGGTCCCTCACAGGAACACTGCAGAACTCTCCTCCAGTCACCTAAGCCCAAACCATCCTTTCCAGTTTGTGCCCTGCCAAAGGTATAAAACAAAATCAGAGCCTCAGGAGAGTGCCTTCCCTTTCAGGTAAGCCTGCCATGCATGTTAGAAACCAGGAGAGTGATCCATAAAAAGCCTTCCAGGCACGGGATGGGCTGGGTTCAGAAGACCCCTCCAGGAATCTCAGTGGTGTTGTCCTGCAGCCAGAGACTTACCGTGTCAAAGGCTGTGAAGATTTCTCCCACAGTGAGCTCTCCTCTGGCCTCCCACTCCACACTGCCTTTCACTTCTCATCTCATGTCCACAGTCAGTGCCTAGAGCGTAGAGCCCTGCTGCTCTTGGCAGAGGAGCTGCTCCTGGACACCGCTGTCTCTCAGTAATGCTTCCAGGTTGCCATGGCCTCCCTCTGTCCCAGGAGCCCGGCCCTGCTCAGGAGCAGGGGGCAGCTGAAGACACGAACTTCTCTGTGCCTTGTGCTCCATTCTCTTGGGAAATCATCCCTGAAGTAGATTGAAATAATCACCGATGGTCCCTCTCTAAGCCCTAAAGGAAGAATGATTCCAGCATTACAATTTATTTCATCAGAGAATGGTTATCTGCAAGAGATGGAAATCCCCCACTCGGGAAGCCCCTGTTCCATCTCTTAACTAGGCAGGACACCTAGAAAGGGGCAGGAAGGGAGCTCGTTTAGCCATGGTTCAGGTATTGGTTCTGATGAGTCTTTCAGGGCATCACATGTCTGTTTAGAAGCCCCTGAGCTGCAGTGGGACTCAGATCCCTCCCATGACCTCCACAGGCACAGAGAAGGTGGGATTCCCCTTGCCCGAGCAGAAGTGTGCACAACAGAGATGTTTGCCTGTGAACTCCTTGTCTGAACTGCCATTGCAATCACTGGAGATGGCAGTTGGGGGTCAGTCCCTCACACACAAACCTCTGGTGTTAATTAAAGAGACAGAGTTAAAGAGACAGCTAAGAGTTAAGGAGACAGTTGAAGTATCTGTTTGCTCTGATGGAGCAACTACAAGAATCACATCCTTCTGGAGCATGAGGTGGGGGCCAGGTGGGGAATTTCCTTGGCCATAACACTAATTGTCTAACACTACTGGAGCCCCACTCACTGCGAAGCTGAGACACAAACTGATCCCTGCAGTGCAAAATCCTGATGTGATTCAGTGCAGACTCTTGATTTAATGACGTAAAATAGGCTGGAAGGTCCATATCGGATACCTGGGTTGTCCAGCACCACTGTGTATTTCTCGCAGATACAGCGTGGCACCTACAGGAAAACCATGCCCCTTGGGCACGTGTGCTGGGCAAGTGCCCAGGGCATCTTGGGTTTCCAAATTGTGCCCAAACAAATGAATCCTACCTCTGCCCTTAGGCAAAGTCAGTATCGTCCACGTCCAAGTGTGCTGTGTAAATGGGAGGCACATCACACCGGGGTCTCCACTCCAGTCTCGGCACTCTCACACCCTTCTAGCTCTCCTGTCCCTGAACCTCTTCTCACCTGCCCAGATGATATGAACAGGGACTGGACTAATGGTCTCTCCAAAGTGGCTGGATCACCGGCTTTCCAGGGCCTGGGAATTGCTCAGTAGCACCTTGTCCTTCCTGGAGATCAGTTCACCTCTGACACAGGCCCCATGATGCTGCAGAGTCAGCTCAGGCAGCAAACCCATTCCTGCAGAGCCCAGCTGTATTTCTCCCTGGCCTCGGGCACTGCAGGGTTTGCTCTCTTAGTGGGAACATCCTTTCACCATAACATTGCCACCTGCTTTGTATGCCAGCATGTCCCTGCTCTGAAGTGGGACCACCACACACACTGTGTTCTTGGTCCTTGATAACAGGTTTCACCATCACCAATCTGACTGAAACATTGCTAGAATAACTAAGATGTGGTGAGATTACTCACATGACTGAAAGGAACCAATTGTAGGGTAGAAGGTCTTCAGGAGAGAACAAGGGAGAAGATGAGGAAGGGGGATGTCCTTTGTGTGAAGGGGCAGCTCAGATGTGTGGAGCTCTTCCATGGGAGAGACAAGTGTTTGGGTAAGCACCAGGGTAAGGGTAACATTGTGATGGGAACTAGACCACCTAATCAGGGTGACAAAGTCAATGTAATGTGAGCAATTCTGTGGGTCACAGGCCCAAGTGATCTTGTGGGGCAGGGAGGGGGATGGACTTCGATCTCACAGACATTCCCTGGAAAGGTGAACAGCAGAGTGGAAACAGGCCAGGAGGTTTCTGGAGGGCACCAGGGACAGCTTCTTTGCACAGTTGCACAGAGGGGCAGTACTCATACTTCCCTCTGTCTGCAATTTCAAACAGGGAGGAACTGATCAAGGATGGGACAGTCAGTACCATGCTTTCCTAGAGTGACCATGAAAAAGCAGAGTTCTAGATCCTGAGCAGAGTGGGGAAGGATAGTTGTGGAGCTCAGACCCCGGACTTCAGAGAAGTAGACTTGGGCCTGCTCAGGGGACTTGTGGGGGCCCAGGAGCTCCGGAAAGCCAGCAGGTCTGTAAGGACAGCACCTGCCAAGCACAAGAATGGGCCATAGCGATACTCAGTAAAACTACTAGAAATCTTGGGAGACTGGCTTCGCTATGCTGGGAAATCAGGATTGACCTCTCAACAAAAAGTCTGCATGTAAGAATTGGAAGGAGGGAGAGGATAAAAAAAAGTAGAAATCAGAAAAGTTGTCCAGCAAAGCAGGGATGGTCTTAGGGAAGCCAAAGCTCTGCTAGGATTGGACTTGCAAGGTGCATCAATGGCATCAAGAAGAGCTGCTACCTCTTCAGTTACAGCAAAAGAGGGAAAAGGAAAATGTGGGCTCACTGCTGGTTTGGGCAGGGAATCTAGTAACAGAAGATGCAGGTAATTCTGAGGAGCTCTGTGCCTTCTTGGCCCCACTCTCCACCAACAAGGTCTCCTGGGCTGTTTTGCCTGGAGTCAGGACTTCAGAGGAAAAAACAGTCACAGGTGGAAGAGGGTTCAGTGAGGTGTTATTGGCAAGAACTCAACCCCTACAAGTCTCTGGAACTGGATGGGCTGCATCAGCGGATACTAAGAGGGCTGCCCAATATCATAACAAGGCCAGTCTCTATCATCCCTGAAAGGCTGTGGAGATCAAGGGAGGTCCCAACAACTAGAGAGAGGAATCTGTGCCCATCTTCCAAAAAGGCCATGAGGACCACTTGGGGAGCTGCAGGCCCTTCAGTCTAATTTTGGTGAGGAGCGTTTCATGGAGTGAGTCCTCTTGTTGTCCAAAATCTGGGTTCTGTTACCTGGTGTGCAAGTAACCAACAGACACACAGGGTCGAGATATTTGTTTATTTCATTTCTGCACAGAGATGGGTGCTAGGTGTTAGATCCACAAAGCTAGCACACCTTCTCCCCCTCTCATTATACACACTTTTCAGGGAGTATTTTATACAAATCTTTCTGTTGGTTACAATTTCATTACATCAGGTAATCGCTCTGCGCTTGCGCTTTCACATTCCTGCTAATTAGCACAGGAAGCGAAGAAGAGGCGGTAACATCATTCTCATGTCATTTCCATCTCATTCTTCTTTTAGGGGTGTGTAGTTTAATATGTTAATAAGCCTTAATGAACCTAAGGTCACTTCTGGGTTATTCTGCTGTTTTTGTCTCATCTACCTCTCACATTCTTCAAAGTGCTTCATCAAGGTTATTTAGCCAGAGCTGGTTATCCTTTGCAGTACTGTTTGTCTCTCCCCCTTGTCCTTGAGTCTTGTTAACTATTTGCAAGGTTTTTCTCACAGCATTGCTCCAGCACTGTTACAACTGTTCATACCCCTGTGTAAGAAAGAGGTGTTCTCACCACAGCTATGCAGTATGGAAGGTATCAATGGAGTCGAGGGATGGGTAATGTAGAGGGATGCTTCCAGCTTCCCCCAGAATCTGGGGCCAGTTACATGCAGTCTGCATTCCTGTGCCTCATATTCTGAAAGAGAGGACATCAAGAGTTTGACATAAGGCCTGATTGGATGTCAGGACTTGGAAACAGGAAGCCTGCTCTCACCGCTGGGGCAGTGTTAATTCCTGCAGACAGGAATTAACTGCTCCTTACTCCAGTGATGGGATCTGTCCTTGGGACCACCACTGCAGGAGTAAAGCAGTCATTTGCAGTCACTGAAACTCCTTTCTTCAGTGTTCAAGGCAGATAGCCTGCTGTTGGGGGTATTTGGCCATCCCTTCACCCCATGACTGACTATCATAACAACGGAGCAGAGCTGAACCCTGCTGCAGCTAAAAGTTAAGGACTGAGAGTATGTGAGGAGAATGGTAACTGGCCTAGTGACCCCACCTCCATGTTTGCCTGAAGGATATAAATAAATTGGTTGTTGTTTTATTAATCTCTTACTTTGCTGTAAAGGTCGTGGGGAAAGATGATTGGATCCATCCTTTCCATGTCAGGAAATTACCACCTTCCCAGAACAGTGAGACCTTTACCCAGGAAGATAAAGCCATGCTAGATCATGAAAAATGAAGGAATTTCTGGTACCTGTTGCACTTGTTTCCTTTCCAAGGCCTTGTGGACATGTGAGTCTCTGGTTGCTTGGCTGAGCCAACCATCTCAGAGCATAAACCAAGGACATTTTCCTCACTGGTGTCTTCATCATCCTTACAGGAGTGCCCTCCTCCTGAATGCTGCTTCAAGGGGGGAAGGATTAAGATACCACCGACACGGGTGGCTCTGGGTGACATGTAATAATTGTGGTTCTTGTGACCCTCGTTGGTGTGACCCATGTTACCGAGGCCAGGGGATGAATAACTCTCAAGGCTGGAGTTGGGGAAAGGTAAGTAGGCCAGGGGCAGCAGAACAAATTAACTGGTGTTGTTCCTGCCCATCGCATCAGCCCCAGGCTATAGAGGCTGGAATAGGTGCAATAACATTATTAACTAACTAATGACTCTACTCAAATTATCAAAATGATTAGGCTGCTAATAAGTTTACTTAGTGTTTGGATGGCCCATTCTAAATTATCCATAATGCAGCCTGAGATTATGTCCAAATAATGTCTCCTGTGCAGCCTTACTGCCCTGGAACCCACATGCACGTTCCCCGTTTAGTCAAGCTGGGTCCCAGAGATGTCCACTAATTTTATAATTGTTTGTATGGAACATTCTTGTGCTTGACAGGTGCAGTCCTTACTGAGCTACTGGCTTTCCTGAGCTCCTCAGTCCTTCAGAGCTGCCTCCCATTATCCATCCCATGGAAGAGCCTTTGATTGCAAGTGGTGACATGCTAGCATGGATAACAGGTGGCAGTGTAATGACGAAATGAGGTTCCCACTAACAGAACAAATCCTACAGTGCCCAAGGCCAAGAAACAGAGCTGGGTTGTGCAGGAATGTCAGGCGAGGGGTTGACTGCATGAGCTGACTCAGTGGCACCATTGCACTTGTGACAGATTTCTTGAAATAATCTCCAGGAAGGACATGTTGCCATTGAAGATGTCCCAGGGCCTTGACAGCCTATGATCCAGCCACCCTGATGTCATCATTAGTCCAGTCCTAATTCATATCATCTGGTGGGGTCAGAAGAGGTTCAGGTGAGGAGAGCAAGAAGGATTTGAGAGTGCAGAGATCAGCGCAGAGACCTTGCTGTGATGTGCCTCCCATTTGTGCAGTACACATGGATGTAGACAAGATGGGCTTTGCCTAAAGACAGTGGTGGGATTCATTTGTCCAGGCAAATGTAGGAAGCCAAACATGCTCTGGGGCACTTGCCCAGCACGGACTCCAAAGGGACATGGTTTTCCCTAAGGTCTCATGCAGTATCTGCTACAGACATACGGTTGTCCTGGACACTTGAGCATCTGACATGGCCCTGCCAGCCTATTTTATGTCAATAAATCAAGTGTCTCCCCTGAATGACATTGGCTTTTTGTAACACTGGAATCTGCCTGTGTCTTGGCTTCATAGTGAGAGGAGCTCTAGTCATAGTAGGCATCTAGTGTCATTTCAGATGGTCAAGGAAATTCACCACCTGGCCCTATGCTGATGGTCCAGAAGGATGCGGGTGTCCTGGTTGCTCCATCAGAGCAAGCAGACACAGGCACATGCCTAAGACCAACTCTGTCTCTTCAAATGTCACCAGCTGTTTGCATATGAGCAACTGACTTCCACCGTCCATCTCCAGGGATTGTAATGGGAGCTTAGACAAGGAGCTTGCTTGCAGACCTCTTATGCTCACTTCAGCTTAGGCAAGGGGCATCCCACCTCCTATGTGCTTGTGGCATTCACAGGAAGGAGCTGAATCCCACTGCTTCCCAGTGGCTTCTGAACAGGCATGAGATGCCCAGATTGATTCATCTGAAGGAAAAGCTGAACCATGGAAAAATGAGTTCCCTTCCTGTCCCTTTCTCGGTGTCCTGCCTAGTTAAGACCTGGGAGTATGGATTTCCAAGGTAGGACATTTCTGTGTCTCCTAGATGACCATCCTCTGGTGAAGCAAGTGACAACACTGTAACTGATCTCTCTGAACTGTTTAGAGAGAGACCAAAGGTGATTATTCTGTTTTACTTTTGTGAACAATTCCCAGGAGGAGAGAGCACAAGGGACAGAGAAAATCATGCCTTCAGCTGGGCCACTGTTGACTAGAAAGAGCAGGCTGCTGGGGTGGAGGGCGCTCATGGCAACCAGACAGCAGTGCTGAGAGACAGCTGTGTGCAGGAGCAGCAGCTCCTCTGCTAAGAGCAGCAGAGCTCCAAGCACTGCCTGCAACTGCTGACCTGAGAAGAGACAAGGCTGACAGTGAGATGTGAAAGGCAGTGTGGAGCAGGAGGCCAGGGGAGAGCTCCTTGCAGGAGAAATGCCGTCTTGACACAGTAAGTTTGGCCGAGGGGCAGTGCTACTGAGGTTCCTGGAGGGGTCTTCTAAACCCATTCCATCCCAAGACTGAAAGCTTCTTCTAAGGATTATTCTCCCAGCTTCTCTAGTGCTGGGGAGGAGGAGATGCTTTAGAGCAGGGATTCCTTGCCACACTGTCAGAGGGACAGGGCAGGCTGCTACTTTCTCCTAGGAATGGTGCAGGACTGTGAAGCTGGGACATGCACCACAATCTGCCCTGGGCTGTGATTCAGAGCAGTGTCTGCACCACAGAGGGAGGTGAAAAAAAGGCTCCATGAAAGGGAAGGAGTTTCCTTCCAAGGCTTTCAATTTCCTCCTTTTGGCAGGGAGAAAAAGGAAAGAGTTTTCTGGCTTGGCAAGGGACTGGGACTCACTGATCTTCACTCTTGGAGATCAGAAGGTGTGTGAGAAAGGTCAGCAAAGCTCTTCAGCCCCACCTCCCACCACAGCTGCACCAGCAGCAACTTAATGGACTTACCAGGGTTTATGTGACTTGCTCCTTGGGACCTGCATGCAGAGATGCCCCTGGACAGTGCCCTAATCTGGAAGGTTTCTGTAGGGCAGAAATACGCATGCAGAGGGTGGGAGAGGGTCTGTGAGCACCGACAGGGAAAAGGCGTTAGGACGGAGAAAGCTCCCAGCAGGGCCAGCTCCAGGAAGCAGAGATAAGCAGGGAATGAGAGGGAACTGCAAACAGAATCATCATGGGGAGATGGATTTGGGCAAGTCTTGATCAGTCCCTGCAATGCAGACACCCTCCTCTGGGCCAGCCCCTGTGTCTCCCCTTCCCTCAGGCAGAGCCTCTGCCCTGACAGCCATGGAGTCCAGGGCATGAGCTGCCTCTCCTGCAGCCAGACCTGCAGGAGAGGAGAGGGGCATCTCTACTGCCACAGGCCTGTTTTGTGGCACTTGATAAAGGGCTGAGTGACTGCTCTGTGATATCATTGTCTATGATGCAGCATGCCCAGCTGGGTAAGGTGAGAGCTTTTTCAAGTGCGTCCCCCCCCCCCCCCCGCCCTTGCCTGCCTTGGAATCAGGATCATGATGTTGCTCCTTGTTTCCCCTCCTGTCCATGATGCTCCTCTTCTTCCCTCAGGCTCTTAGGGTTCAACATTTTCAGCTGCAGTTCAGACACTGATTCTGCAAGTTGTGCAACAGAGGGGTCTGCATGGGAACGAGGTTTCCCCAGCCCCTTCTAAACTGTGTGGCTAAAGGAACTGCAGCCTGAGGGGCTGGGAAATGAGCTGACTTCCTAAAGTAGAGCCCATCTTCAGTCTTAAAAGTCCTTTGACTGCCTCCCTGTGGTGTCCTGTCAGGCAGTGAGCTGCCTTCCTGAAAGGCAGAGCTGTCTCATAGCACCTCTGTGATATCTGAGAGACTAATGAAGAAGGTGTAGAGATTCGGAGAGTATGGAGATGGTGGTAGGAGGCTGCCTAGGGGCACCTGAAAAGAGCTCTGTGTGTCCCTGGCTAGATGGGGAATGTGGAGATCTCCCCCTGGTGCCCTTAGAAAGGCTGAGAATTTTGGAGACCTGTACTTTGAAACTGGACTCCTCTGCACTCAAGAGGGGCTGGTTTCTTTTTAGAATAACATCATCCTCCAGCTCAAGGAGATGTGAACACAGGACAGCTGGGAATAAGACTAACAGACAGATGAGGTGTCCCCACTCTGCAACACAGGACAGTGGATGGCTTCCTCTCAGGACTCACAGTAGAAATGCCAAGGATTTCTACCTTTGAGGAACTTTTCCCAAAGGTGACATCTAAAAGAAAATAAAATCCCTGTGAAATCCCTAAAATTCTGTTCCTCAAAGCTCATTCTCCAGAACTGGAACTGAAGATGCTGAAAAGTTCTTCTACATGATGAGTGGATTTCACCTGACAGAAACTGTGAATGTCAGGATGAGTCCCCCACCCCACCTCGTTTCCCAGTTCCCACTGCTGTACTGACTCTTCGGAAGCCCATAGGCATAGGCCGAAGCTCCTCATGGCAAACTCAGCCAGTGCAAAAGTGGAGGTCAAGCAAGGAAGCTGCACAAAGACCCTCTCAATAAATAGAAAGGCAATGTAGGGACCTGTATGAGAAATGCATCTTTTTTTTCTCTTGAAAAATATATCTTAACTTCTTCATGTCTTTTCTTCTTTGGACAGTCCCCCATGCCTGGAGAGAGCAAAATGTCCAACAGCAGCTCCCTCAACGAGTTCCTCCTCCTGGCATTTGCGGACACACCAGAGCTGCAGCTCTTGCACTTCTGGCTCTTCCTGGGCATCTACCTGGCTACCCTCCTGGGCAACAGCCTCATCATCACAGCCGTAGCCTGTGACCACCATCTCCACACCCCCATGTACTTCTTCCTCCTCAACCTCGCCCTCCTCGACCTTGGCTCCATCTCCACCACTGTCCCCAAATCCATGGCCAATTCCCTCTGGAACACCAGGGCCATTTCCTATTCAGGATGTGCTGCTCAAGTGTTTATGTTTGTCTTTTTGCTTGGAGGAGAATTTTCTCTTCTCACTGTTATGGCCTATGACCGCTACATTGCCATTTGCAGACCCCTGCACTATGGGAAACTCATGGGCACCAGAGCTTGTCAAAATGGCAGCAGCTGCCTGGTGCTGCAGTTTTCTCAATGCTCTCCTGCACACAGCTAACACATTTTCACTACCTCTCTGCCAAGGCAACACAGTGGACCAGTTCTTCTGTGAAATCCCCCAGATCCTCAAGCTCTCCTGTGCAGACTCCTACCTCAGGGAAGTTGAGGCTCTTGTGGTTAGTCTTTGTTTAGTCTTTGGATGCTTTGTTTTCATTGTGCTATCGTATGTGCAGATCTTCACTGCTGTGCTGAGGATCCCCTCCGAGCAGGGCCAACACAAAGCCTTCTCCATGTGCCTCCCTCACCTGGCCGTGGTCTCCCTCTTTGTCAGCACTACAGCATTTGTCTACCTGAAGCCCTCCTCCATCTCCTCCCCATCTCTGGATCTGGTGTTGGCTGTTCTGTACTCAGTGGTGCCTCCAACACTGAACCCGCTCATCTACAGCATGAGGAACAAGGAGCTCCAGGATGCCCTGAGGAATGTGATCTCATGGACATTTTTCAGCAGTAGTAAAATTCCCTTTGCTCTCCACAAATGACTTCCTTTGTGTCCCATACTAGAATGGAGCTGTGTTTGTTCAATTTATTATTATTATTATTATTGTTTTTGTTATTATTTGTTATCATATTGCTACACAAATACTTGGATTCATTCCACTTTTCCTGAGACTGCTCTGCCACACCTGGTGCCCACATAAAATTGCATCTAACACTGGGTCAAAGCTGTCTCCATCACCATATCTCTGTAATAAAGTAAGTTCTTCCTGGTGAAGTGCCTGAAGGCTGGGCTTCCTCCAAAACTCCTGTCCCTCACACCCTGTCCCCAGTACATGTTCTTGAGACACTCTCCCCTGCCCTGCATCCTCTTTCTTACCCCAAAAGTCACTTCCAGAAAAGACTCCGTGCCCAGCTGGAAAACTAGGTGTCCAGCTGTGGGCCCTGGGAGGATGAGCCCTCTCCTGGGTCCTCTGCAGGGCTGGCAGGGAGCATGCAGAGGAGGTCCTGAGGCCACCTACTAGACCTGCTCCCATGGGAGCCCTCAAGCAGGATCCTTCAATGCAAAGATCCTGCCCAACTTGTTGTTGCATGAACAGAGAGGAGAAACTGCCCCAGGAAACTCCTCCCAGCCCCAGCCCCTCATACAGCCATTCCCAGCACTGATCATTCCCCACAGTCCTGGCGAAGGCTGATCTTCGAATGTAACCAACTCCACCTGCCTGCTGGGCTCAGCATATGTATGGGGGGAATGGCCAGTCCTGTCTGGCCTCTCCCTGGGACTAGACCCCAGCAGACCCCGGAGCATGGCCTTCTGCCAACCCTGATGGGGACAGGATCGGGGTTGGGAAAGGGCTAGGGACTAGTGGGATGCTACAGGGCAGGAGGGTCATAGGGACCAGAGCACTGAGGGCTATCATGGGGACCATGCAGGAAGCACATATCCCCACCCTGAAGCGATCCAGCTATCTTGAGATCCTCATTAGTCCAGTCTCTGTATATATCATCTAGTGGGGTGAGAAGAGGTTCAGTGGGAGGAGAGCAAGAAGTATTTGAGAGTGCTGACACTAGAGCAGAGACCTGGGTGTGATGTGCCTCCCTCTTCTGCAGCACACTTGGATGTAGACGGTACAGACTGTGCCTGAAAGCAGAGGTAGGATTCATTTGTTTGGGCAAATGTAGGAAACCCAAGATGCCCTGGGGCACATGCCCAGCAGCCACTCCTAGGGGACATGGTTTCCCTTTAAGTGTCATGCTGTATGTGCTAGAGACATGTGGTTGTGCTGGATACTGGATACCCTGAGCATCTGACGTGGCCCTGCCAGCCCATTTCTGTGTCATTAAATGAGGTATCTGCCCTGAACTGGCAGATAGCTGTTTGTAACATGGGACTCTGTCTGTGCCTCAGCCTCACAGTGAGTGGAGCTCTAGTCATAGCAGGCATCTAGTGTCATTTCAGATGGCTAAAGAAATTCCTCACCTGGCCCCATCCGATGCTCCAGGAGAATGTGGGATCTCCCAGTTGCTGCAGCAAAGCAAGTGGTCATTGATACATGCCTTGTACCAACTTTCTCTCTTCAACTGTCACCAAGTGTTTGTGTATGAGCAACTGATTCCCACCCTCCATCTCCACTGACTGCAAAGGGAGCGTAGACAAGGAGCTCTCATGCAGATACCTGCCAATTAGGGGGAGGCATGGGAGGAGGAGTAGGAAGATTTTCCAAATCAACAACTGGCTACACTGCTGGTGTTGGCAACAGGGTTTTGGATTCTATGGCCATAGAACATGGTTTGAAGACCAACAACTGGTGGGTGGAGATGGGATTCACCTCACCAAGCGGGACACATTTGCCTTTGCAAACAGGTTGGCCAGTCTAGTAAAGAGGGCTTTAAACTAGGTAGGAGGGGGGAGGGGCTTGTCATACAGACAGAGTAGACAACAAAATACAAGTTGGGTTGGGGGGCCTCCAATGGGTAAATGCAGCTGGGGATGTCTGTGTGGGACATGGTGACCCCCGTACACCCTTCCTGGGAAACCTGCATGCATGACTACCTTTCTGAAATGCCTGTACACCAATGCACGCAGTATGGGGAACAAACAGGAGGAGCTGGAGATCTGTGTGCGATCGCAGGGCCATGATCTCATTGAAGTCACAGAGACATGGTGGGATAGCTCACATGACTGGAATGCTGTCATGGATGGCTACGTGCTTTTTAGGAGAGACAGGCCAGGAAGGCGAGGTGGTGGAGTTGCTCTTTATGTGAGAGAGCAACTGGAATGAATCGAGCTATGCCTAGGGGTGGAGGGGGAGGAGGCAGCTGAGAGATTATGGGTAAAGATCAAAGGTCAGGCTAGCATGGGGGACACTGTTGTGGGTGTCTACTACAGGCCACCTGACCAGGAAGAGAAAGTTGATGAGGCCTTCTATAGACAGCTGGAAGTAGCCTCACAATCGCAGGCCCTGGTTCTCATGGGAGACTTAAGCCACCCTGACATCTGCTGGAGGGACTACACAGCAAGGCACAAGCAGTCCAGGAGGCTCCTGCAACACATTGATGACAACTTCTTGTCACAAATGGTGGAGGAGCCTACAAGGAAGGGTGTCCTGCTGGACCTTGTCCTTACCAACAGAGAGGGACTGGTAGAGATGTGAGGATTGGGGGCAGCTTTGGCTGCAGTGACCACGAGATGGTGGAGTTCAGGATCCTGCAGGAAAGAAGTAAGGCAACAAGCAGGATTGCAACCCTGGACTTCAGGAGAGCAGACTTTGGGCTCTTCAGAGACCTAATTGGTGGAGTCTCATGGGTTAAGGGTGGGGGGGGTCCAGGAGAGCTGGCTAATATTCAAACATCACTTCCTCCAAGTTCAAGAGCGGTGCATCCCCATGAGTAAGAAGTGCAGCAAAAGGGACAGGAGACCTGCATGGGTGATCAAGGAGCTCTTGGTCAAACTCAGAAGAAGAAAGTACACAGAATGTGGAAGAGGGGACAGGCTACTTGGGAGGATTATAGGAATGCAGTCAGAGTATGTAGAGATGCAACTAGGAAGGCTAAGGCCCATTTGGAATTGACTCTGGCAAGGAATGTTAAGGACAACAGGAAGGGCTTCTTCAAATACATCAGCAGCAAGAGAAGGTCTAGGGAAAATGTGGGCCTGCTACTGAATGGGGCAGGGGCCCTGGTGACAAGGGACACAGAGAAGGCAGAATTACTGAATGCCTTCTTTGCTTCAGTCTTCACTGCTAAGGGCAGCCCCCAGGAATCCCAGAGCCTGGAGACAAGGGAGAAAGTCTGGAGAAGGGAAGACTTTCCTTTGGTTAAGGAGGAAAGGATTAGAGACCTTCTGGGCGGGCTACACATCCACAAATCCATGGGCCCGGATGGGATGCACCCACGGGTAATGAGGGAGCTGGTGGATGTTGTTGCCAAGGCGCTCTCCCTCATCTTTTAAAACTTCTGGAGAACTGGAGAGGCACCTGAGGACTGGAACAAAGCCAATGTCACTCCAGTCTTCAAGAAGGGCAAGGAGGAGGACCCAGGCAACTATAGGCCAGTCAGCCGCACCTCCATCACTAGAAAGGTGATGGAACAGCTCATTCTGGGTGTCATCTCCAGATATGTGGAGGAAAAGGTGATCAGGAGTAGCCAGCATGGATTCACTAAGGGGAAATCCTGCTTGACCAATCTGATAGCTTTCTGTGATGGAATGACTGGCTGGGTAGATGAAGGGAGAGCAGTGGACATTGTGTACCTTGACTTCAGAAAGGCTTTTGACACTGTCTTCCATAATATCGTCCTAGATAAGCTCAGAAAGTGTGGGTTAGACAAGCAGACAGTGAGGTGGATTGAGAACTGGCTGAAAGGCAGAGCTCAGAGGGTTGTCATCAGTGGTGTAGAGTCTAGCTGGAGGCCTGTAGCTAGTGGAGTTCCCCAGAGCTCAGTACTGGGTCCCATCCTGTTCAACTTCTTCATCAACGACCTGGATGAGGAGATGGAGTGCCTCCTCAGCAAGTTTGCTGATGATATCAAGCTGGGAGAAGTGCTTATACAGCTGAGGGCTGTGCTGCCATTCAGAGAGACCTGGACAGGCTGGAGAGTTGGGCAGAGAGGAACCTCCTGAGGTTCCACAAGGGTAAGTGCAGGGTCCTGCACTAGGGAAAAATAACTGTGTGCACCCGTACAGGCTGAGGGTGGACCTGCTGGAGAGCAGCTCTGCAGAGAAGGACCTGGGAGCGCTGTTCGATGACAAATTGATCATGAGCCCGCAATGTGCCCTTGTGGCCAAGAAAGCCAGTGGTCTCCTGAGGTGCAGTAGGAAGAGTATTGCCAGCAGGTCGAAGGATGTAATTCTGCCCCTCTGCTCAGCCTTGGTGAGGCCCCATCTTGAGTACTGTGTCCAGTTCTGGACTCCCCGGTACAAGAGAGACATGGAGCTACTGGAGAGAGTCCTGTGTACGGCTACGGAGATGATCAGGGGGCTGGAGCACCTGCCCTATGAGGAACGGCTGTGAGAGCTGGGCTTGTTTAGCCTGCGGAAGAGAAGACTGAGGGGGGATCTTATCAATGTGTATAAGTATCTGAAGGGAGGGTGTCAAGGGGGACAGGGAGAAACTCTTTTCAGTTGTCCCGTGTGACAGGACAAGAGGCAATGGGCAGAAATTGAAGCACAGGAAGTTCCACCTGAATGTGAGGGGGAATTTCTTCACTGTGAGAGTGATGAGCAATGGAACAGGTTGTCCAGAGAGTTTGTGGAGTTTCCTTCTCTGGAGATCTTCAAGGCCCGCCTGGATGCAACCCTGTCTAACATGCTGTAGGTGACTCTGCTGAGTGGGGAGGTTGGACTAGATGATCTCCAGAGGTCCCTTCCAACCTTACTGATTCTATGATTCTATGAAGCTGCCTCCCTTGGTCTATTCCTTTGAAGGGTCCATATGCCTTCACACATAGGGCATTCCCCTCCTCATCTTCCCTCATGATCTCTCCTGAAGAACATGTATCTTCCATTGAAGGGCTCCAGTCATGTGACTGATCCCACCATACCTCTGTTATTCCAACCATGTAGCTGTACTGTGACAACTTGTACATCCGCACTTGTTCCTGGCTGCACACATTTGCATATGTGTTGGCTCCCACACCTCAGCTGTAGTGCTGATGGAAGATTTGTCACAGAGAAACACGTTATCAAGGACCTTATGTATGCAAAGGCTTTGATTGCAAGTAGTGACACGCTAGCATGGATAGCAAGTCACAATGTAATGGTGAAAGGAGGTTCCCACTAACAGAACAAACCCTGCAGGGCCCGGGGCCAAGAAACAGAGCTGGGCTGTGCAGGAATGTCAGGCGAGGGGTTGACTGCATGAGCTGACTCAGTGGCACCATTGCACTTGTGACAGATTTCTTGAAATAATCTCCAGGAAGGACAAGGTGCCACTGAAGAAGTCTCAGGGCCTGGGCAGCCTGTGATCTAGCCACTTTGAGGTCATCATTAGTGCAGTCCCAGTGCATATCATTTGGTGTGGTCCTAAGAGGCTCAGGGGTGAAGAGTAAGAAGGCTCTCCAGAGCAGAGACCTTGGAGTGATGTGCCTCTCATTTATGCAGCACACTTGAATGTATACGAGATGGGCTTTGCCTAAAGACAGTAGTGGGATTCATTTGTTTGGGCAAATGTAGGAAACTTGAGATGCCCTGGGGCACTTGCCCAGCACACACTCCAGAGGGACATGGTTTTCCTTTAGGTCTCATGGAGTATCTGCCTGGACACCTCGAGCATCTGACATGGACCTGCCAACCTCTTTTGTGTCATTAAATCAAGTGTCTGCACTGAACGACATTAGCTCTTTGTAACATTGGAATCTTCATCTGTCTCAGCTTCATAGTCAGTGGAGCTATATTTATTGTAGCCATCTAGTGTCACTTCAGATGGCCAAGGTCCACCTGGACCTATGCTGATGCTCTAGAAGGAAGAACATGTGCTGGTTGTTCCATCAGAGCAAGCAGATGCTGGCACATACCTAAGACCGACTGTCTCTTCCAATGATACCATGTGTTTGCATGTGAGCAGCTGACTTCCACCCTCCATCTCCAGGGATTGTAATGGGAGCTTAGACAAGGAGCTTGCATGCAGCCCCTAGGCTGTGCTCACCTGAGTTTTGGCAAAGGATATCTCACCTCCTGCATGTTTGTGGCGTTCACAGGAGAGAGCTGAATCCCACTGCTTCCCAGTGGCTTGTAAACAGGCATAAGATGCCCAGATTGACTCATCTGAAAGAAAAGCTGAACCATGGGAAAATGAGTTCCCTTCCTGTCTCCTTCTCGGTGTCCTGCCTAGTAAAGGTTTAGTATAAAAGAAGCTCTCAGTCTTGGGATGGAAGAGGTTTAGAAGACCCCTCCAGGAACCTCAGTAGCACTGCTCCTCAGCCAGACTTACTGTGTCAAGACCTGTTAAAATTTCTCCTGCAAGGAGCTCTCTTCTGGCCTCCTGCTCCACACTGCCTATCACATCTCACTGTCAGCCTTCTCTCCTCTCAGGTCAGCAGTTGCAGGCAGTGCTAAGGTAAGCCATTTCCAGGTAAGACATTTCCATCTTTCCTAGATAACCATCCTCTGATGAAACAAGTGACAACACTGTTACTGATCTCTCTGAATTGCTTAAAGAGGGACCAAAAGTGATTATTTTGGGTTACTTTCGTGAACAATTCCCAGGAGGAGGGAGCACAGGGGACAGAGAAAATCATGCCTTCAGCTGGGCCCCTGCTCCTGAGCGGGGCCAGGCTCCTAGGGTGGAGGGAGCCCATGGCAACCAGACAGCACTGCTAAGAGACAGCTCTGTGCAGGAACAGCTCCTCTGCAAAGAGCAGCAGGGCTCCAAGCACTGCCTGCAACTGCTGACCTGAGAGGAGACAAGGCTGACAGTGAGATGTGATAGGCAGTGTGGAGCAGGAGGCCAGAAGAGAGCTCCTTGCAGGAGAAATTTTAACAGGTCTTGACACAGTAAGTCTGGCTGAGGAGCAGTGCTACTGAGGTTCCTGGAGGGGTCTTCTAAACCTCTTCCATCCCAAGACTGAGAGCTTCTTTTAAGGATTACTCTCCTGGCTTCTCTAGTGTTGGGAAGAAAGAAATGCTTTAGAGCAGGGATTCCCTACCACATCATCAGAGGGACAGGGCAGGGCTATGAAGTTGGGACATGCACCACAATCTGTCCTGGGCTGTGATTCAGAGCAGCGTCCCAGCACGACAGAGGAAGGTCGAAAAAAAGGCTCCATGAAAGGGAAGGAGTTTCCTTCCAGGGCTTTCAGCTCCCTCCTTTTGGCAGGGAGAAAATGGAAAGTTTTCTGGATTGTCAATGGACTGGGACTCACTAACCTTCACTCTTAGAGATCTGTAGGAGGTCTGTGAGAAAGGTCAGCAAATCCCTTCAACTTCGTCTCCATTTCCAGCAGCACCAGCAGCACCTTTATGGACTTACAGGGATTTATGTGACCTGCTCCTGAGGACTTATATGCACAGAGATGTCCCTGGAGAGTGCCCTGTCCTAGGCAGTTTCTGTAGGGCAGAACTGCACACACAGAGGGTGGGAGAGGGTCTGTGAGCACCAAGAGGGAAAAGATATTAGGACAGAGAAAGCTGCCAGCAGAGACAACTCCAGGCAGCAGAGATGGGCAGGGAATGAGAAGAAACTGCAAACAGAATTATCGTGGGAGGATGGATTTGGGCAAGTCATGGTCAGGCTCTCCAAATCAGACACCTTCCTCTGGGCAAGGTGCCTGTGTCTCCTCTCCCACTCAGCAGAGTCTCTGCCCTGACAGCCACGGAGTCCAGGCCATGAGCTGTCGCCTCTGCAGCCGGACCTCCGGCAGAGGAGAAGGGCCTCTCTCCTGCCACGAGTCTGTTTTGTGCTGCCGAACAAAGGGGCTGAGAGTGACTTCCCTGCAATGTCACTGTCTGTGATGTGGCATGCCCACCTGGGTAAGATGAAAGTTTCCCCAAGTGTCATTCTCTGTCTCTCTGTCCCTCTCCCCCTGCCTCACTCTCTGTACTTGCCTGCCTTGGCATCAGGATCATGGTGTTGCTCTTTGTTTCCCCTCCTCTCCATGATGGTCCTATTCTCTCAGACTTGACAGGACTGGGGGGATGTCAGCTACAGTTCAGATCTTGACACTGTGAGTTGGAGAACAGAAGGGTCTGCATGGGAATGAGGTTTTCCCAGCTGTCTTCTAACCTGTGATGCTCCAGACAATGCAGTTCGTGAGGCAGGGAAATGATCTGATTCTCCCTTAAGGAGAGCCCATCTACAGCCCTACTAGTCCTTTGACTGCTTCCCTGTGATGTCCTGCTAGGCTCAAGTTCCTCCCAAAAAGCCAGAGCTGTCTCATAGCACCTCTGTGATACCTGAGAGACAAGCGAGGAAGGTGCAGAGATGCTGAGAGTCTGGAGACGGTGGTGGGAGGCTGTACAGAGGCACCTGAAAAGAGCCCTGTGTGTCCTTGGCTAGAAGGGGAGTGTGCAGAGCTCCCTCAGGTGCCTGCAGAAAGGATGAGAAGTTTGGAGACCTGCTCTTTGAAACTAGATTCCTCTGCACTCAGCAGGGGCTGGTTTCTTTTTAGGGTAACATCATCCTTCAGCTCAAGTAGGTGTGAGCACAGCACAGCTGGGAACAGGGCTTATAGATAGACAAAATGTCCCCACTCTGCGGTAGGTAAAATGAATTTGATCCTCTCAGAACTTGCAGTAGAAATGCTGAGGATTTCTGCCTTTAAGGAACACTGCACGGCTGTGACAAGGACATCTCCAAGAAACTAAACACTATTTAAAAATCCCTAAAACCTCAAACCTCATTCTTTAGAGTAGGAACTGAAGATGCTGAGATGCTCTTCGACAAGGTGAGTGCATTTCATTTGACAGAAAATGTGAATGTCAGGGCTAGTCACCTCCACTCCCCTGTTCCCACTAATGTACAGCAGGACAGATCCCTCTGCAACCCACTGGCAGAAGTCACTGCTCTTCAAAACACACTCAGTCAGTGCAAAACAAAGCTCAAGCAAAGAAGCTGCACAAAGATCCTCCCAGTAAAGAGAGAAGCAGTGAGGGAGGGGTTTATGAGAACTAGAACATTTGGGGCCTTTTTTGCTTGAAAATTCTCTCCTAACTTATCAATGTCTTTTCTTCTTTGGACAGTCCCCCATGCCTGGAGAGAGCAAAATGTCGAACAGCAGCTCCTTCAATGAGTTCTACCTCCTGGCATTGACAGACAGATGGGAGCTGCAGCTTTTGCACTTCTCCCTCTTCCTGGGCATCTACAGGGCTGCTCTCCTGGGCAATGGCCTCATCATCACAGCTGTAGCCTGTGACCACCATCTCCACACCCCCATGTACTTCTTCCTCCTCAACCTGTCTGTCCTTGTCCTCAGCACCTAGCACTGTTCCCAAATCCATGGCCAATTCCCTCTGGAACATCAGGGCCATTTCCTACTCAGGATGTGCTGCTCAGGTCTTCCTGGTTGTCGTCTTGTTTTCAGCAGAGTATTCTCTCCTCACTGTTATGGCCTATGACCGTTTTGTTGCCGTCTGCAAACCCCTGCACTATGGGATCCTCATGGACAGCAAAGCTTGTGTCAGAATGGCAGCAGCTGCCTGGGCCAGTAGTTTTCTCAATTCTGTGCTGCACACTGGAAACACTTTTTCCATACCACTCTGCCAAGGCAACACAGTGGACCAGTTCTTCTGCGAAATCCCCCAGATACTCAAGCTCTCCTGCACAGACTCCTACCTTAGGGAAGCTGGGCTTATTGTGGTTAGTCGCTGTTTAATCTTTGGGTGTTTCATTTTCATTGTGCTGTCCTACGTGCAGATCTTCAGGGCTGTGCTGAGGATCCCCTCTGAGCAGGGCCGGCACAAAGCCTTTTCCATGTGCCTCCCTCACCTGGCTGTTGTCTCCCTGTTTGTCAGTACTTCATTCTTTGCCTACCTGAAGCCCCCCTCCTTCTCCTCCCCAACTCGGGATCTGGTGTTGGCTGTTCTGTATTCATTGGTGCCTCCAACAGTGAACCCGCTCATCTACAGCATGAGGAACAAGGAGCTCCAGGATGCCCTGAGGAAAATTATTTCATGGACATTTTTCAACAGTGATAAGATTGCCTTTGCCCTCCGCAAATGATTCTCACTGTATCCCATATCGTGACCAAGCATTGTTTACTCACTTTTTTTTTTTTTTTTTTTTTTTTTTCCTATTGGTAGTAGTACTTGTAATCAAATTGTGGCATAAATGCTTGGATTCATTCCACTTTTACTGAGACTGCTCTGTCTCGCCTGATGGCTATGTAAAAGAGGCAGAAGAAGAAAGGACAGAGAGGCAGAAGAAGAGAGCTGAAACGTTGATTTAAATAAAGTAGCTCCTCAGAACAAATTTTCTCCATTGAAAGTAATGATAGGAAATGTTTTACATTGGACCACATAGAGAGCTGTTTCTGCCTGAGATGCCCTGTGCTTCCGTGTGGTGCTGGAAATTTTGGAGATAGCTCCTATGGCTTGTCATTTGTAAATGTATTCCAAACCACCTGAGCTGGGACAACTTTTACCTCCATTGACAAGAACGGGAAGTCCAGACAAATGGGTTAGACAGAGACATTTGCACTGATGAGGTCTGGCATGGGGTGAGATAAGCCTCCTCCCTGTTGTCCCCCAAAACAATGTCACACTTCATTGACCATGCAGAGAATGAAAAGGGAGTGTGGCTAGATGTTTTAGCGACTCCTTTAAAACGTCATGGTAACGTAAGTATGTTGAGATTTGTGAAAATTTGGCCATCCAAAAGCAGAACATTTTCTTTAAGCTGGTCATCCTGCTTTCTTCACCAGTCAAGAGAGCCTGACACTTCAGAAAGCAACATGCTCTGCACAAAGACTGAGGGTGGCATGGACAGCCATGGGCACTGGGTGGTCTTCTGAGCAGCGGACTCTGTGTGAGACACAAAAATACCTTGTTTAGTATTGTAGGCCTGATTATAAGAGATGTTGAGAAAATGAAAGAAATTAAGAAGAAGGTTTAAAATGAAGAAATGTTTTATTTTACAGTCCAGCTTTTACTTTTTCTGCGTTTCTTCTTTTTTTTCTTTTCTTTTTTTTTTTTTTTTTTTTTTTTTTAAGAGAGAGAGAGAGTGTACTTTCTGGGGGATTTAAAGGCTTTATTTAATTTTATTTATTTATTTATTTATTTTTAAGGGAAGAGATGTTCAGAATTGAAGTGGGATATAGTCACAGGGTCATGGACAGCTGGTGCCATTGCAGGTGCCCTGGTCCCCTCTGCCCTGCCTCAATCTGCAGATCTGAGGAGCTCCAGTCTCCAAAGATTCCCTCTGAGAGCTACCAGGCCCAGGCAGGTCCCTTGGAGACACCAGAGCTTCTCCAAGTACCACTCAGTGGTTGTGGTTGGATAGCAGAGCTCTGCCTGGAAAGGTCAAGAACTGTTTTCAACATTTCAAAAATATGACCACACTTCCATTAGCTCAAATGACAGGCTAATTTTAATGTCAGTATTTTCCTATGAGGAAATATTGGAAGAGGATTAATCTCTGAAGAAGAACCATCGATCTGTCCTTGACCTTGTGTTTTCACTGCTCTGTCTATTCAGCTGTGGATGTAGGTCTATTAGGGATATGGATGTCTCACATATTCCCACATGTCCTGATTAAACTGATCATTTCTAAAGTCAGCTTTGCATCAGATGGTCTGGGCGTATGCACTTTCTATATTTCCCAGTCTTCCTCCTCCCTTTGAGCTTTGTTCATTCAGATACCTCTCGACTCTCCAGGTGCTGCTCTGAGTTTCTGGGAGTCTGAAGCTTGTCTCATCTCCCAGCAGGCTACCTGTCTCTTTACATAGCTCCTCTGCTGTGGTTCTCTCTAGCCTTTCCTTTCTATCTGTCAAAAAACATTTTGAGGAAGGTTATTTCTTCTGGGAAGTGGACCTTGCTGGAGGGGTTCCCTAGGGGCTGATGAGAGCAGAAAGTTTGAGGCACTGATTGCAGATAGGCAAAGGCAATGTGCAGGTGGCTGTGATGCCGAGTCAGCCCTGATGTGCATCGTCAAGAAGGATGGCCAAACCTCACTGCCAGCCCTAGGGAAGGATGATCCTTTCCCTCACACTTTGCTCAGGGCTCTTCCTAGGGACAGTGTGAGGGTGGGGGTGTGCAAGGCCAAGTGTAGGACAATGATTCAGCACACTTTGGGCCAACAGGGGAAGGGGAGCCATGAGACCCTGATGCCACAAGGAAGAAGTTTCCTCTCATAGGCCTTTGTGGCAGACACATCAACCATATCAGATCTCAGTTCTGTTGGAAGCTTTCAGCCTTGGCATTGTGCTCAGTCACCTCCACCACAGACAATCCAAAGCTGTCCCAAACCTGAACCTGTTTCCCTGCAGCCTGTAGGCACCCAGCCAGCTTCCCCACCTTGTTCTCACTGCAGGATCTCCCCACCTTTACTGACATCCCTCCGTCCTTGCTGGCTGCTCCTTGAAACACAAAGCCTGGAGCTGATCATGGAGTCCCTTTGGGTGTCCTGTTGCACCACAGCACTACCCTACAAGTGACATTCTTGTTAGCTGAAGGATAGTCTGAACCTCTCAAGATGCAGTTTGTGACTCTTTCCCCTTCTCATGCTGCTTCCCACTGCCAAAACAGACTCCATCATCTCTGAAGCCACCCTTCAAGTAGTCACAGCCAACTACTCTAGTGACCCTAGCCTCACTTCAGCAGGCCAAAGCAACCCAGGTCCCTCGGTCTGTCCATACAGCCCATGTACTTCAGGACCCCAATCCCATCTGGGTAGACCTCTTCTGAACCATCACCAGTTTCTCCCCACTCTTCCAGCCCTGGGTAGCTCACACTGGGACCCACTGTTCCAGACGTGGCCACACCAATGCTGAGTTGAGGAGGATGAGAACTGCCCCTCTCTGGCTGGCCATGCTCTTCCTAAAACAGTCCTATGTGCAGCTGGCCTAGTTTGTGGTGAGCATGCACCACTGACTCTTATGACATCCTTCATGACATTCTCCTCAGGATCAGTCCTCTGCCAGCCAGGTCTCTGCCTGGCCTGATGCAGGTGTTGTTCTGCCCCACTGACGAGCCTTTCAAACAGGACAGGATGCAGAGTGTACCGCTGTGGACCCCACCTTTACCTGACTTCCTGGTAAAGCCTGACCCATTCAGTAAAATGCTCTGAGCTTGATCATCCAGCCAGCCTTTTGCCCATCTGAATGTGTGCTGGATATGCACTACTCTCCTCTTCTCTGCATGTACAGGTCATTATCATTTTATCACAGAAGACAATCAGGTTATTGAGGAATGTTTTACCTTTAATAAATCCATGCAGACTCTTCCCAGGCACCTTCTTCTCCTGTCCAGAAATGTGATCTGAGAGGACTGGCTCCAAGACACACTCCTCACCAGGGTGAGGCTGATCGGCCTGCAGCTCCCTGGTTCATCCTTGTGGCCTTTTCTGAAGAGGGGCACAGCATATTCAGTATTCTGCTAGCTGGGACCTCTTCTGATCTCCACAACCTTTCCAAGATGAGAGAGAGCAGCCTTACTGTCCTAGCAGTTGATTGTCCCTATGTCCATGGATGCGAGGATTCTAACCCCATAGACTTCTACAGGTTGAGTTGTAGAGACTTAGCCATTGTGGGTTGCATTTTTCCTCAGGAGTCCTGACTCTAGACACAACAGCTCAGCAGACCTTGATGGTGAAGACTGAAGCCAGGAAGGACTTGACTTCCCGGGACCTATCTACATCCACTTTTGCTAGAATCCTTGCCCCATTCAGCATTGAGGCCACATTCCCTTGTTTATCCTGCCACTGTGACTGAAGTAGTAGCAGCTTTTCTTCCTGTCCTTCACATCCCCTTTAAGTGTCTCTGTCCCAGAGGAGATTTGGCTTCCTTAACACCATCTTGACTTTACTGCACAATATTTCTAAATTCCTCCTTGGCAGTCTCTCCATTCTTGCTCTTTCTATATGCTACTTTATTGCTCTGGAGCTCACATGTGAGCTCCCTATTTATCTAAGATGGGGTCCAGGGATGTCCACAAATTTCACAAACTGTGTTATGAGTGTTCTTTTGCTTGACCAGTGCATTCCTTAAAAACCTGCCAGCTTTCCAGAACTCCTTTGCCATTTAGAGCTGCCTCCTTTGGTCCATCTCATGGAGCAGCTCCATATATCCAAGTTTCCCACATAGGGCTTCCCTCTCCTCATTTTCCTGGTGGTTTCTCCTGAAGAACTTGTATCTGCCATTGAAGGACGACAGTCATGTAAGTGATCCCACCATGTCTCAGTTATTCCAGCCACATGGCAGTCTTGTGAGAGATTGTGCATCTCCGTTTGCTCCTGCCTGAACCCTAGGCTGTGTATGTTTCCATATAGGTTGTCTTCAACACCCTCAGCTGTGGCACCGACCAAAGATTTGTCACAGGGAAACATGTTACTAAGGACCATACTCATGCAAAGGCTTTGATTGCACATGGTGACATGCTGGCATGGATAGCAGGTGGTGATGTACTGGTGAAAGGAGGTTCTTACTAACAGAACAAACCCTGCAGTGCCCAAGGCCACAGGGAAAGAGCTGGGCCATGCAGGAGTGGGAGGAGAGGGGCTGTCTGCCTGGGCTGACTCTATGGCACCATAGCGCCTGTGACAGACTTCTTGAACCAATCTCCAGGAAGCACGAGGTGCCACAGAAGCAGTCCCTGTGCCTGGGCATCCTGTGATGCAGGCACCCTGAGGACATCATTAGTCTAATCCCTGTCCATATCATCTGCTGTGTGAGAAGAGGTTCAGTGGGAGGAGAGCTAGGAGGCTTTTTGAGAGTACTGAGACTAGAGCAGACATCGGTGTGATGTTCATATTCATAGGTAGCCATCCTCTGATGAAACAAATTGCAATGTTGGAATCAGTCTCCCCTTGCACTCTTTAGAAAAGGAAAATACATGGCTGTTTTAATCTACTTTAGGGAACAGTTCCCAGGAGGAGGGAGCATAAGGGACAGAGATACTCATGTCTTCAGCTGGATCACTGTTGCCGAGGGGGGCCGGGAGCCTGGGACAGAGGAAGATCATGGCAACCTGGCAGCACTGCTGAGACACGGTCGTGTGCAGGAGCAGCTCCTCTGCAAAGAGCAGCAGGGCTCTGGGCACTGCCTGCTGCTGCAGAGATGAGATGAGTGAGAGAGAAGGTGAAAGGCAGTGTGGAGTGGGAGGACGGAGGAGAGCTTATTGAGAGATAAATCTTCTCAGCCTTTTGCACGGTAAGTCTTTGACTACAGGACAATGCTACTGAGGTTCCTGGAGGGGTCTTCTGAACCTGTTCCATCCCATGAGTGTTTTTTTTATAGATTACTCTCTCAGCTTCTCCAGTGCAGAGGACTGGGAGATGCTTCAGAGCAAGGATTCCCTGCCATACAATGAGAAGCACAGGGCATCCTGCTATTTCCTCCCAGGGATGGCTGCAGGGGTGTGAAGCCTGTGCGTGCACCCAGGTGTGCATGGACTGTAAATCAGAGCAGCATCACTACACCTCAGGTGCTGTGTGCCTGGGGCAGTGACCCTGCCGCCTGTGAGGGTCAGCACTCAGTCTGCCTGGGAGCTCCTCACTATGCTGTGTGGAGAGGCTCTGGGTGGGAGGAGTGACTCCCAGCAGGGCAGGTACTTTCTCCCATGGAGAGGCTGTTGAGTGGGTGAGGACTGGGGGAGGTGGAGGTGACTTTTCAACAGGAATGCCAAGGCAGGGGAGAGCTGAAAGAGAAGGTGCTTTCATGAGTTGGTGCTTTCAGTTATTTTCTGTTTGGGTGGGTGAAATGGGACTGGATGTGTCAGGTTTAAAAGAGTACTGAGGCTCCAGGATACTGACACTGAGAGAGGGTTAGTTCTGGGAGGGACTCGGCAAATGCCTTCATCCACCTTCAGCCTACAGAGAGAGTCAGCATCACCTTTCGAGCCTCAGCTAGCTTTGCTTCACCAGCTCCTTAGCACCTACAAACCTGGAGGTGCCCCTGGACAGTGTCCTGCCTCTGGGAGCTTTCTGCAGGGCAGAGCTGAATGCTCAGCATGTGGGATGGGGTCTGTGATCACTGAGAGAGAAGAGACGTGGGGACAGAGACACAGCTCCCTGCAGGGATGGGTTTAGGCAGCAGAGCCATGGCCAAAGTGTGAGAGGAAACTATCCACTCCAGTGCCGCCTCTCCTCTCCCACCCAATACAGCTGTCTTCCCTCAAGGATATGGGGTACAGGACATGAGTCACTTCCTCTGCAGCCAGACATCCAGGAGAGGAGACACTCCTGAGTGTGTCTCTGTCCCTCCCTGTCCCTGCCTCCCTTGGCACAAATATCATGACATTGCTCCATTTCCTGCCTGCCCATGCTGCCCTTGTCCTTCCCCTTGGGCTCTCTGGGCATGGGGGGGGGGGTGGGTGTTGATGCAGGTCAAACACCAGCCATGTGGGTCCTACCATGCAGATACGCCTTTGACAGTGAGGTGCCCAAGTCCCTGTCTAACCTGTGAGCTCTTGACAATGCAGTTGCCCAGAAAGGAGGCAACTCTCTCTTCCAAATACCCTCAACACCCTTAGCACATTCAGCCATTTCCCTGGGGTGTCTGGCTGGGCTGCAAGCTGCCCTCCAGAAGGGCACAGCTCTCCCTTTGCAGCTGGGTGTAACCTAGCTGCCCCAGAGAGAAGCACCTAGATACTGAGAACACGGAAATGCTGCTGGGAGGCTGGATGTGGGCAGCTGGAAGGACCCCAATGAGTTGCTGGCCAGAAGGGGAGGACTGAGACCCCCCCCCACACACACACAAATATCCTCGGAAAGAGTGCTAATGGGCACTTTGGAAGTGGATTTCTCTGCTCTCCACAGTGCCTTTTTTTTTTTTTTTTTTGGTAACATGAAATAGAAACTTTTTGCAACTGTCCTCCACCTTGGAGGTGGGAGCACAGCGCATCTGAGAATAAGGCAGGTGGACAGGCCAGTGCTCCTCCCTCTGCACTAACACCAGAGTGAGTGTTTTTGCCTCTCCGGAATCACAGCTGGTCACGCTGAGTGCAGTAGTAATGTTGAGGATTTCTATCTCTAAAAAGCTTCCTCCCATGTAACAGGGTCAGCAGAAAAAAATCGGAAAAGCCTTAAAACTGTTCATGAACCATATTGTTTAGACCTGGGAGTGAAGATGCCGAAATCCCTTCAGAATTATCAGTGAATTAAATCTGACTGGACCTGGGTCTATAAATCCTGGTCACATTTGTTCCCATGTACACAGTGCTGTAGGTCAGGACTGATTCCTCGAGAACCCACGGGCAGAGGCCACTTCTTTTCACAGCAAAATCAACCAGAGCTGAGTGATGGTGCTGCTGAGATGGGGAAAGGTAATGTGTGTTTGTGTTTGGGAGGTTATATGAGAAAGCTTTGCTCAGAGAAGTCTGTCCTAAATTCTGTTTGTCTGTTCTTCCTTGGAGTCTCCAACGCTCAGAGGAAGCAAATGCACAACAGCAGCTCCCTCAACGAGTTCCTCCTCCTGGCATTTGCGGACACCCAGGAGCTGCAGCTCTTGCACTTCTCCCTCTTCCTTGGCATCTACCTGGCTGCCCTCCTGGGCAATGGCCTCATCATCACAGCCGTAGTCTGTGACCACCGCCTCCACACCCCCATGTACTTCTTCCTCCTCAACCTCGCCCTCCTCGACCTTGGCTCCATCTCCACCACTGTCCCCAAATCCATGGCCAATTCCCTCTGGAACACCAGGGCCATTTCCTATTTGGGATGTGCTGCCCAGCTCTTCCTGCTTGTCTTGCTGCTTTCAGCAGAGTATTCTCTCCTCACTGTCATGGCCTATGACCGCTATGTTGCCATCTGCAAACCCCTGCACTACGGCACAATCATGGACAGCAGAGCTTGTGTCAGAATGGCAGCAGCTGCCTGGGCCAGTGGTTTTCTCAACACTCTCCTGCAAACAGCTAACACATTCTCAATACCACTCTGCCAAGGCAACACAGTGGACCAGTTCTTCTGTGAAATCCCCCAGATCCTCAAGCTCTCCTGCGCAGACTCCTACCTCAGGGAAGTTGAGGCTCTTGTGGTTAGTCTTTGTTTAGTCCTTGGGTGCTTTGTTTTCATTGTGCTGTCCTATGTGCAGATCTTTACTGTTGTGCTGAGGATCCCCTCTGAGCAGGGCCAGCGCAAAGCCTTTTCCATGTGCCTCCCGCACCTGGCTGTGGTCTCCCTGTTTGTCAGCACTGTCATGTTTGCCTACCTGAAGCCCTCCTCCATCTCCTCCCCAGTTCTAGATTTGGTGGTGGCTGTTCTGTACTCAGTGGTGCCTCCAACAGTGAACCCTCTCATCTACAGCATGAGGAACAAGGAGCTTCAGGAGGCAGTGAGGAAACTGGTTCAGATGGTACTACTTCAGCAGTAATCATAGAATGGTAAGGTTGGAAGGGACCTCTGGAGATCATCCAGTCTAATCCTCAGCATAGCCCCATACAGGGATTGAACCCACGACCTTGGCATTAGCAGCACCACACTCTAACCAACTGAGCTAAACCTGCCCCCATCTCTCCTCACAACTGATTCTCAGTTTATCTCCAACAGCTCTTGTGCACTGGGAGTTCTGTCTGTGATAGTCATGTTTGTGCAGAGATGTCTGAATTCCTCCCACATTTCTGGAGGCACAAACCTCATCTTTCTCACCCAGAGGCCTTCTGTAAATCTGCCTATCACTGTGTCAGAGCTGGCCTCCCTAGTAGCATCTCTGTAATAAAAGAGGGTCTTCTTAGTACTGTGCTGATTGCTGGGGTCTTTTTTCAAAGCTGGAACCAAGAATCTGGTCAGGGAATTACACCCAAAAAGGCCCTGTTGTAGTGCTTACATTTTCCGTGGGCTAAGGGGCATCATCTCTTTTGGGTGATGTGTGTGGGAATGAGGGCTGGATTTAGCTGTCGCTTGTGAGTGCCCAGGGTCCCTGGAGAGGGTGAGTGGTCAAGAGGTGTCTGCTGGGGACTGTCCCACATATTGGAGAGCTGGTGACAGATGGCCATCCTTCTGGAAGGGAATATGGAGTCACCCAGAGAGCAGAGGACATCTCCAGGGGCAGCGTGTGCCTGGAATGGGCAGTGAGTGGAGATTCTCAAAACCAGGCAGAGTAAAGTAAATGTAAAGGGCCAAAGCAAGGAATGCCCCACATGTCCCTCAGGAGAGGGAGTGGGCTGGGTCTAATGACATCTCTGAACACATCCTGAGCAATGTGATTGCTCCATCCATCCTGCACAGCCATGGACCGTGGGTGGGAGATTTTCAGATGCAGTGATTCTGGTCCAATAGCTGCCTCCCTGATCAGCATGGCCAGAGCAGAGTCACCCTGGGGCCCCCCAGTCCACTTGCCCTGCAGAGCAGCACTGCCTGACCACCGCCCTATGCAGAGCCTAGGGGAGGGGTGCAAGAATGTTGGCTGTCATTGATGAAGAAGTTGAACAGGATGGGACCCAGTACTGAGCCCTGGGGAACTCCATGAGCCACAGGCCTCCAACTAGACTCTGTGCCACTGATGATAACCCTCTGAGCTCTGCCTTTCAGCCAGTTCTCAATCCAACTCACAGTCCACTCATTCAGGCTGCAGCTTGCGTATTTGTCGGCTTCAGCACCTCAGCTGTGTCACTAACCAAAGATTTGTCACGAGGAAAAATTTTTACCAAGGACCTCATTTATGCAAAGGCTTTGATTTCAAGTGCTGACACACTGGCATGGACAACAGGTGGTAATGGAATGGTGAAGGGAGGATGCCACTACGACAGCAAACCCTGCAGTGCCCAAGGCCGCAGAGAAAGGGCTGGGCTGTGCCGGAATGCCAGGAAGGGGACTGACTGCCTGAGCTGGCTCTGTGACACTGTTGGGCATTTGACAGATTTCTTGAACCAGTCTCCAGGAAGGACAAGGTGCCACTGAAGAAATCCCTGGGCCTGGGCAGCCTGCGATCCAGCTATCTTGAGATCCTCATTAGTGCACTCCCTGTTTGTACCATCTGGTGGGGTGAGAAGAGGTTCAGTGGGAGGAGAGCAAGAAGTGTTTGAGACACGGTTTCTCTTGAATTGCCATGCTGTATGTGCTAGAGACAGGTGGTTGTGCTGGACATCCCAGGCATCTGACGTGGCCCTGTCACCCCATTTCTGTGTCATTAAATGAAGTATCTGCCCTGAACTGACAGATAGCTGTTTGTAACATTGGACTCTGTCTGTGCCTCAGCCTCACAGTGAGTGGAGCTCTAGTTGTAGCAGGCATCAAGTGTTATTTCAGATGGCCACAGAAATTCCTCACCTGGCCCCATCCAATGCTCCAGGAGAATGCAGGTCTCCCAGTTGCTTCACCAAAGCAAGTAGTCATTGGCACCTGCCTTGCACCATTTTTTGTCTTCAACTGTCACCAAGTGTTTGTGTATAAGCAGCTGATTCCCACCCTCCATCTCCACTGGTTGCAAAGGGAGCATAGACAAGGAGCTCTCATGGAGGTACCTCTGTGGTGCACACTTCAGCATGGGGAAGGGGAATTCCCCATCATATGTAGTTGTGGAGTTCATGGAACTTTGTTGAATCCCACTGCAGCCCAGGGGCTTCTCAACAGGCATGTGATGCCCACATTGACTCATCAGAATCAATACCTGAACCATGGCTAAACAGGCTCCCTTCTTGTTCCCATCTAGGTGTCCTGCCAAGTTAAGGGATAACAGTAGGGGCTTCCACAGTGGAACATTTCCACTTATCATAGATAGTCATGCTCTGAGAAACTAAACTGCAATGTTGTAATCAGTTTCTTTCTGCTCCTTAGAAAAGCACGATACATGATTATTTTAGACTACTTTGGGGAACATTTCCCAGGAGGAGGGAGCACAAGGGACAAAGAAAGTCAGGCCTTCAGCTGGGCCCCTACTTCTGAGCAGGAGCTCAGCTCCAGCTTCTGGGACAGAGGGAGCTCATGGCAACCTGGAGGCACTGCTGAGAGACAGCTGTGTGCAGGAGCAGCTCTGCAAAGAGGAGCAGGGCTCTGGGCACCGCTTGCTGCAGCTGACACAAGATGAGAGAAGGCAGAGCGAAGTGAAAGGCAGTGTGGAGTGGGAGGCCAGAGGAGAGCTCACTGTGGGAGAAACCTTCACAGCCTTTGACATGATAAGTCCCTGGCTGCAGGGCAATGCTACTGAGGTTCCTGGGAGCGTCTTCTGAACCCAGCCCAGCCCTTGAATCTCTCTCCTGGTTCTTCCAGCGCATAGGTGGAGGGGAAGATGTTTCAGGGCAGGGACTCCCTGCCACAGCCTCAGAGGGACAGGGTGCCCTGCTACCTTCTCCCATGGATGGCAGCAGGGCTGTGAAGCCAGTGTGTGCACACATGTCTCCATGGACTGTAATTCAGAGCAGTGTCCCTGCATCTTAGGGTCCTGCATGCCTGGGGTAGCAGCTCTGTCGCCTGCAAGGGTCAGCACTCAGCCTGCCTGGGGAGCTCCCCACAGTGCTGTGGGGAAAAGCTATGGGTGAGAGGCATGACCTCTGGCAGAGCAGGCTCATTCCCCTGCTGAGAGGGTGCTGCATGGGTCAGGACTGCTCACAGCTCTAGCTCACCATGAGGACATTCCGAGAGTGGAGTTTTCAAGAGGACTTGTCTCTGCATGGTGGGAATGGTAATGCAGCGGTCAGGTTTAAACAAGGGGCTAAGCCTCTTCACCGCCACTCAACAATGAATAGGCTTGCACATGCCTTCACCACTCCTCAGCCTACAGGCAGCACTAACATCAACTTGTCAGTCTCGCTGAAGATTTTCTCGTCTGCTCTTTAGCCTCTACAAACATAGAGATGCCCCTGGGCAGTTTCCTGTTGTTTGGAGGTTTCTGTAGGGCAGAGCTGAGATCACAGTGGGGGGGATGGTGTCTGGTGTGGGCAAATGAACAGCTCCCAGCAATGACATCTCCAAGCAGCACAGATATACTCAGAGAGTGAGAGAAAACTGTGGCTGGGATGCAGGAAATTCTCGGCCAGCCCCTGCAGGGCAGATGCTTTCCCCTGAGCAAACCTCCTTCATCTTTCCTCTTCCTCCCAGCAGAGGAATGGAGAATGAGATGACAGTCCTGCAGGAGATCATGCCTTTAAGACATGTTCCGCTCCCTGGGGTGTGCTACCAGGCTGTGTTCTGCCCTCCAGAAAGGCATAGCTTTTCTGTAGGACACTCATGACAACTGAATGTACTGTGCAGAAGCTACAGAGGGGCTCAGGAAATGGAAATGCTGCTGGCAGTAGCTGCATGTGGGCAGCTGAAATAAACACTGTGTGTCTTTGGCTAGAAATGGGGTGTTGAGTTCTTGCTCTATACCAGAGCCACATCACAGAGTCCTTATTCTGGGCATCAGAGCCATGTGCTATGCGCTCTTGGATCAGCAGAGTTGGGAAAGTGAGGGGAGTTTGGAGATTTCCGCTTCGCAAGTGAACACCACTGTCAGCACAGGCCAGTTTCCTACAGGGTAACTTGAAATCAAGACTGTCCCTTAGCTGAGAGAGGTGCATGCCCAAGGCAGCTGGGAATGGGACTGATGTGGAGACTGAGCTGGAGAGCAGCTGTGCTAGCTCTGTCCTAGGGCACAGGGAGAGCTTTTGCCTCTCAGGACTCACCAGTCTTCACACTGAGAGCAGTGGAAAGGTTGCATATTCCTGCCCTGCAGATCAGACAAACAAACAAACAGGACCCCCAACATGAAGCTGTTGCTTTTGTGGTCAAAATGCCTCAGCACTGGATGTGAAGATGTTAAACTGCCCCTCTACACTATAGCAGGACTGATCCTTTGGGAGCCCATGGGCAGAGGTCTCTGCTCCTCCTGGCACACTCTGCCAGCACAAACTGGAGCTCCAGACAGGGAGCTGAATGAAGGTCCTGCTGCGAAGGAGTAAAGCAGTGTGTGTCTGCGTGTGTGTGTGTGTGTGTGTGCGTGTGTGTGTGTGTGTATGTGTTGGTGTGGGTGGCTGTGAGAAAGGCAAAGAGTTTTGATCAGAAAGATTTCCTACTTCTCTTCTAATGTATTTCCTTGCTTTTGCAGTATGCCAAGTCCAGAGGGAGCAAAATGTCCAACAGTAGCTCCCTCAACGAGTTCCTCCTCCTGGCACTTGCGGATACACGGCAGTTGCAACTCTGGCACTTTGTGCTGTTCCTGGGCATCTACCTGGCTGCTCTCCTGGGCAATGGCCTCATCATCACAGCCGTAGCCTGTGACCACCGCCTCCACAGTCCCATGTACTTCCTCCTCAACCTCTCCATCCTCGACCTTGGCTCCATCTCCACCACTGTCCCCAAATCCATGGCCAATTCCCTCTGGAACACCAGGACCATTTCCTATTCAGGATGTGCTGCCCAGGTCTTCTTCCTGATCATCTTCATTTCAGCTGAGTATTATCTTCTCACTGTCATGGCCTATGATCGCTACCTTGCCATCTGCAAACCCCTGCACTACAGGACCCTCATGGACAGCAGAGCTTGTGTCAAAAAGGCAGCAGCTGCCTGGACCAGTGGCTTTCTCTATGAGGTGCTGCACACTGGAAATACATTCTCAATAACACTCTGCCAAGGCAATGCTGTGGACCAGTTCTTCTGTGAAATCCCCCAGATCCTCAAGCTCTCCTGCACAGACTCCTACCTCAGGGAAGTTGAGGCTCTTGTAGTTGGTGCCTGTTTATTCTTTGGGTGTTTCGTTTTCATTGTGCTGACTTACGTGCAGATCTTCACTGCTGTGCTGAGGATCCCCTCTGAGCAGGGCTGGCACAAAGCCTTTTCCATGTGCCTCCCGCACCTGGCCGTGGTCTCTCTCTTTATTTGCACCTCATTTTTTGCCTACCTGAAACCCCCCTCCATCTCCTCCCCTGCTCTGGATCTAGTGGTGACTGTTCTGTATGCAGTGGTGCCTCCAACAGTGAACTCCTTCATCTACAGCATGAGGAACAAGGAGCTCAAGGATGCCCTGAGGAAACTGCTTATATAGATACAATGTCAGGATCAGTAACTATCCCATGTGCGCCCACGCCTCCTTCACAGGGCACTTGGCATCAAGGCTCTGTGTTATGCATCTCTTTCTTACTTTTCTCTGATATATTCTTGTAAAATGAAAAAAAAACCACATTGTTTTGGCTTGTGTCACTTCTCAGGAATCTCTCATTTCAATCTGACCCAGGCTTCCCGCTTTATCAGCAGACATGGGGGAACCTCAGAGCCCACTAGTCTGAACCCCCTCAGATGCCCTCTGGGCAACACAGGTAGCTTCCCTTTGCAATGTCTTTTCCAGCACTGATACCAAGGAAGCTCAGGGGGACAGAGTCGGACTCAGATGAGTACAGACCGGGTGATACCATGGTCCTGTGTCCACTAGAAGAGCTCAGCTCCCCTGGCCACAGTCAGGGTGTGATCTGCGATCCCTCTTTGGGGAGGGTGGCAGCCAGCTGTCACTGTGGCTGGTCCCTTCCCACTGCAGTGCTCCAACGCTCACAGCAGAGCAGGAGTGGGGAGGAGGAGAGTCTGGAGGCAGCCTGTGGAACAGGCCCTCTGCTCCTCAGCACCATCCCCACATTGCCACAGCTGGCATTTCCTTGCCGCAGCCTTCGATTAGGGGGCTGCAGATTTCCTGGAGAATCATTCACCAAGAGTAGCAAGACTTTCCCTTTTCAGAGCTGTTCTAAGTTCCACACTGTCCTGCTGTGTTCTCATGTGTGTGTATGGCCTAAGTGCCCTGGTAACGTGGTGCTTCCTTGCGGATTTCTGTGAGCTCAGACAGGACCAGGCACTGGGCACCTTTATGCCAGACCTGGCCTCCAGAATAACATTTCCATGGTGACAGGGGATCTCCTCTGTGACGTGCCTGTGATTGGCCTTTCTTCAGAAGATGGAGTCAAAATTAACCTCAAGGGATTGCACCACAAAAGGGAATGCTCTTTTTCTTGTGAGCTCCATGGGATCCAGGGGATGAGCTCAGAGTCTCTGGCTGATCTGCTAGGGACACAGGTCTGGATTCACGGCACATCTGTCAGTGACCAGTGTAGATGGTCTCTGAATTACCTGCCCTCAGTTGTCCTGCAGGTGACAGTGTTGATGAGAGATGCCCATCCTCCTGGAGGGGAATAAGAGCCATGAGGAGAGCTCAGGGGAGCTCCAGGCAGAGTGTGTGCCTCAGGTGGGCAGGGAATGGAGCCTCACAAAGTGAGGGATGGTCCACAGTGGAGTAACCAGAAAGTAAAGCACTAAATCCCGATATTCCTGGGAAAACAAGGGCTCTGCAATCCCTGGAGAGGCAGTGGGGACCCGGGAGGCCCAGGGAAAGGGCACTGGAGAGTGATTCCTGCACCCTCAGTGAAACACCACCGGCTGGAGTTAGTGCCCACAAGCACATCTCCTGCCATTGCAGATGTGCTTCATGTGTTCAGATGTGTGGGGTCACTCTGAACATGGTCCCTGAGCACAGACACACGCCAGCAGTATCAGCAGTGGTCATTCCTGTCTGATGAGGTCTGCTTCTCACCCTGGCCAGCATGGCCAGGGCAGAGTCAGGAGTCACCATGTGACCCCTTGGCTCCACAGCCGCTCACTCTGCAGAGAAGCCCTGCCACCCCGGGGTCCTGCGGGGAGCACAGGGCAGGGGTTCAGGAACAGTCGGCCTGGCCAGCATGGACACACTGACCTGGGGAAGGGCTTTCTGGAGAGCAGGGATGTCCCAGCAGAAAAGGCAGGCAGCACTCAGAGATAGAAAATGAGAAGGAGAATGAGGTTTCTCTGTACTCCAGCTCGGGACAGATGGCTCTGCCCCTGGGGAAGCAGGAGCTGCAGGGCCAGGGCTCCTGTGCTGTGCTGGGCAGAGAGGTGAGCATGGAGGGGCTGCAGGCAAACAGTGAAAGGGGTCTTCTGGGCACAAGAACAGGAGAGGCAGAGAGTGACTGGACTCACTGTGGGGCCTCCTCCCCTTTGCTGGGAAGCTTGGGCCATGAACCATGTGGACATGAATGGTGTGGACGTGGCTGTGCCTGGCCTTGCACCTCTCGAATGCTGACCTGACCCTGTTCTCGTCCTGCTGACCCAGCACCCCATCTCTACTATGCATTTGTCTCCTCACTACAGTCAGGAAAGGCTTGGCAAGGGAAGCTGGGACATGAGCAGATCCTAGAGAAGGTTGTAACTGCAAAAGGTGACTCTATATCCATAACAGCCCACCTGATATCCATAACAGCCACTCTAGCCTGACAGCCAATATCAGCATGTAAGGAGAGCTTCAGATCTGGGACTCCTACACAGGTCACACTGCATGTAGAAGTTTAGCTGCATGACAAAGCAAGGGCAGCTGCTTGGGCCTGATTTTGTGACACATAGTTGGGCAGGCAGGTTCTTCTGTGCCACAGCTCAACTACTTAAGCATCATTTGTGATAGAGTTCCTGCTACAAAGAGGATGTGGTCGGGAGCAGCAAGAATGGGGCTGCTCCGTATAGGAAGGGAAGCAGAGCCAGGAGCAGAGGGCACCAGCAAGGCAGGCAGGGCAGGGACCCACCCATGGGAGGTGCTATCCCGCAGTGCCTGGACAAGAGGAGCAGAGCAGGCTGGGAGATGATAACTGGGGCCAGGCACAGTCCAGTAACAGCAAGACAGGACTGGAGGACTCTAGTCGGCCCTACTTTGTGTGGGAGGCTGGACAGGAGACCTCCAGAGGCCCCCTCCCACTGAAACTCCTCTGTGACTCCATGAACTCTTGCTCTTCAGCCTCTGCTTCAGAAGCACTGCAAGCTCACTGTGCATGGGAAGCCCATGAACGTCCCTGTGCTCCTACCCTCAAACAGGCATCCACTCCAGACCTGAAGCCTGGCCAGTGCCTTGGCCGTGCAGCCGAGGGCAGGGCTCTTCACCCCAATTTCCCTTCTTCTCACGCTGCTCCTGGCACTGGTGCTGCTGTGCCCATGTTAAAACCTCCTGGCACCAGGCTGCCCTGGGGCCCAAGATGGCCCCAGCTCCCTCCAGGGCTGCACTGGAGCCTTTCAGGAGTGAGCTGAAGTAGTGCTGGCACTGCCAGGGTGGATGAAGAGAGGGCAGCTCCCCTCTGCCAAGCTGGGGCAGGGTCTGGGTCTGGGCACAGTGTTTCCCTGGGGACCTCCCAGAGAAGTTGCTCAGGGAGATCCTCCACCTCTGCCTGGCAGCAGCACCAGTGCTCAGGGTGTCAGGCAGGACATGCACAGATGGGAGAAGGAGGAGGAGCTCCACAGGGGGAACACCCTTCATGGCCTGGTGCCTTCCCCCGGAAACCTGCATTTGTCCTGCAAGCACACGGCATTTTTCCTCTCCTGGGCCCTTTCCAGCCCAACCCAGCCCCTCTCTGGCTCTCCTCACATCTCCTGCTCTCTCCACTGCCCACCCAGCAGAGCAGCCCCAGATAGGATGGCCCTACAGCAGTGCCTGCTGTAGGAGGCTGCAGAGCCCTGGACACTCACCCCACAGCTCCAGCCCCTCTGAAGGACACAGCAGCTCCTGTGGGGCAGAGAGGGGTGTGAGCCTCTCCATCAGCACCTGGGCTGGGGGTCAGCAGTGGCACAACAAATGGAGACTGATGGCTTCATGTCTCCACTGCACCTATGAGCAGGAGGTCCTTAACTCTGGCTGCCTGCCGCCCCTTTGGGCAGCCCCTCTCCCCAGGACAGCACAAGAGTCCTGGCCCCGGAGCTCCTCAGGCAGCTCCAGTGACAGAGCAGCTTGCCCTGAACTGAGAGACATAGCAACGGGTTTTCATTTATTCCCCACTACAAGCACACAATTGGTCCTTTGCTCTTCTCTGCAGACATCCTTGCTCCCCAGAGAGCCTTTCCCAAGGTCAGTGTGTCTGTGCTGGCCTGGCTGGCCATTCCTGCACTGCTCCCCTAGGTTCTCCACAGAGCTGCAGGATCGCAGTGCTGCTCTGCAGGGTGAGTGGGCTATGGGGCCACTGGGTGACTCAGCACTGGCCATGATGGTCAGAGCAGAGCCAGCTGGATCACCATCATTGCACCCGGCAACCTCTCCCCCTGCCCAGGATTTGTGACAGTGGAGGATGGATGGAGCAATGACAGGGCATTTCTCAGAATCACACAGAGTGGCTGAGGTTGGAAGGGACCTCTGGAGATCATCTAGTCCACCCCCACCCTGCTCAAGCAGGGTCACCTAGAGCATGTTATACTGGATTACATTCAGGGAGGTCTTGAATATGTCCAGAGAAGGAGACTCCACAATCTCTCTGGAAAACCTCTTCTAGTGCTCTATCACTCTCACAGCAAAGAAGATCTTCCTTATGTTCAGGTGGAGACTTTCACATTGCTCAGGATGTGTTCAGAGGTGTCATGAGACCCAGCCCACTCCCCCTCCTGTGAATGAAGAGCCCTGATTTGGTGCATTCCTTGGTTTGTCCCTTTCCTTTTGATTTTGAGGGTCTCCACTCTGGAGAGTGTCAGTCCAGGCACACGCTGCCCCTGGAGTTCCCCTCTGTTTGCCAGGTGACTCCATATTCCCTTCCAGAAGAATGACCATCTGTCACCAGCCCTCTAATATGCGAGACAGTCCCCAATAGAGACCTCTTTGACCACTCACCCTCTCCAGGGACACTGGGCACCCACAAGTGACAGCTAAATCCATCCCCATTCCCTCACGTATCACTCAAAAGAGTTGATGCCCCTTTGTCCATGGAAATCCCAGGCACAACAACAGGGCCTTTATGGGTGCAATTCCCTGAGCACATTCTTCACTCCTGCTTGGGAAGAAGAGCCCAGCCTTCAGGCACAGTACTAAGGAGATCTCCTTTTATTACAGAGATGTTACTTGGGAGGCCAGCTCTGACACAGTGGAAAGTCAATTTTAAGGAGGCCTCTGGATCACAGAGATGGGATTTGTGCTCCTGCAGGAGCAGAATGAATTCAAACATTTGTGCACAAATAGGACTATTACAGAGAGAATTCCTGCGGCACAAGTGTTCTGTGAGATAAACTGGGAATCGCTTGTGAGGAGACATGGGCAGCCTATGGCTGCTGTACTTGTACCAGCTGGAACAGTTTCCTCACTGCCTCCTGGAGCTCCTTGTTCCTCATGTTGTAGATGAGAGGATTCAGTGTTGGAGGCACCATCGAATACAGAACACTCACCACTAGATCCAGAGTTGGGGAGGACAAACTGGGGGGCTTCAGGTAGGCAAACGTGAGAGTCACAACAAACAGGGAGACCACGGCCAGGTGAGGGAGGCACATGGAAAAGGCTTTGTGCCAGCCCTGCTCAGAGGGGATCCTCAGCACAGCAGTGAAGATCTGCACGTAAGTCAGCACAATGAAAATGAAACACCAAAAGACTAAAAAGACACTAACCACAATAAGCCCAACTTCCCTGAGGTAGGAGTCTGTGCAGGAGAGCTTGAAGATCTGGGGGATTTCACAGAAGAACTGGTCCACAGCATTGCCTTGGCAGAGTGGTATTGAAAATGTGTTCCCAGTATGCAGCACAGCATAGATAAAACCACTGGCCCAGGCAGCTGCTGCCATTCTGACACAAGCTCTGCTGTCCATGATTGTGCCATAGTGCAGGGGTTTGCAGATGGCAACATAGCGGTCATAGGCCATGACAGTGAGAAGATAGTACTCTGCTGAAAACAAGAAGATAACCAGGAAGACCTGGGCAACACATCCTGAGTAGGAAATGGACCTGGTGTTCCAGAGGGAATTGGCCATGGATTTGGGGACAGTGGTGGAGATGGAGCCAAGGTCGAGGATGGAGAGGTTGAGAAGGAAGAAATACATGGGGGTGTGGAGACGGTGGTCACATGCTACGGCTGTGATGATGAGGCTGTTGCCCAGGAGGGCAGCCATGTAGATGCCCAGGAAGAGTGAGAAGTGCAAGAGCTGCTGCTCCCGGGTTCCCGCAAGTGGCAGGAGAAGGAACTCATTGAGGGAGCTGCTGTTGGACATTTGCTGCTTTGGGGCACAGGGCAACTGTCCAAGGGGGGAAAGACAGTGACCACTTCTTTTCTCTGAGAAAAACTTTCAAATTTTCTTAGAAATACTACCCACTTAGCCACCCACCCCACAGTACAGACAAATTTCTTTTCTCCTTCTCAGGAAGACCTTCGTTCAGCTCCTCAGCTTCAGTTCCATCTAAGTGTTCTGGAAGGAGCGGAGGCCTGTCCTACTTTACAGCAGGTAGTATGTGGGGCTGGTTTGTGATGGCTCTGATTTTCACAATTGATGTGCCCACCTTTAAAGGAAAAGATCTGTTAATATCCTTACATACAGTTCTACAGAATTTGTGCTGCATACAGAGTGGCATTTTTTTACAGTTATTTGTTTGTAGATTTTTAGATTCTTCCATCACATCTGGTGAGTGGTCTTTTTAAGGACAGATGATTTCATTTCTGCAAGGATGAAAAAAAAAAAAGAGAGAGGAGAAAGTGGATTGTAGTAAATGCTGAGTCAGGAGTGCTGTTGAGTCCTCCTGCCTTGCTCCCAGCTGCCCTGTGCTTGCACTTGCATTACCCGAAGGATGATTTCACCCACAAGTTACTCTAAAAAAAGACATTGAACTCTGATGAGATCAGGGGAGGCTGGTTTCAAAGCACAGATCTAACTCTGCTCTCTTTCACAGCCCGAGGTGGAGATGTGATGGAGAGAACAGAACATTGCTCCTGACATACATGATTCGACCAAGGACTCTGTGAGCTGACTGCTGAGAGTGGAGGAAACTCTCAACACTTCCATTCTAGCCGAGGAAACGCTGGGTTCACTTCAGCTGCACACATACGAAGGTGCTCAGGAGCATTTTCTGGTGTTAGTACCTCCTGAACTACTTGCAATGGATCTCCAGCATTGCTAAGATCCAGTGGGAGAGCTTTGTCCTTCTGGAGGGCAGCTTTCAAACCCAGCAGGACACCGTAAGGACTCACTCACATGTCCTGAAAAGGAGATCTTCTAAAGGGAGAGTCAAGTCGTTCCCCAGACCCTCAAATCACATTTCCCAGCACCCTGGGATGAGAACAGGCCGTGGGCACCTCAGCCCTCTGCAGACACCTCCATGGGAGGACCTCAGGGTGGGTGTCTGAATTTGTAGCTGAACCTCCAGCTGACAGCAAGTACAAGAGCAGAAAGGGAGAGGGAGGACCACGGGAGAGTTGCCTGAGTCCAGCCTGCCACAGTGTTTCTGTGGGCACTTTCCTCACGTTCCCCGAGAATCTCTCAGCTCCCTGGAGCTGTCCCCACTGGGTGCTCTTTCTCTGTCCCCACGTCTGTCCCCTGTCAGTGCTCCCTGACCCCATGCCACCCACGGGGCATCTGGCTCTGCCCTACAGACTCCTTCTGGCCAAAGGGCCCAGCCCAGGGGCATCTCTGTGTGTGCAAGACCTAAGGAGCAGGTGAGACTAAGCATGATGAGACTGGTGAGGGCTGCAAAGGAGATATTGCTGCTGCTGGCAGGTGAAAAGGTGGCTGAAGGAGCTTTCTGGGGTCCTTGTAGACCTATTGGTCCCTCACAAGAACACTGCAGAACTCTCCTCCAGTCACCTAAGCCTAAACCGTCCCTCTCAATTTTTGTGCCCTGCCAAAGATATAAAACAAAATCAGAGCCTCAGGAGGGTGCCTTCCCTTTCAGGCAAGCCTGCCATGCATGTTAGAAACCAGGAGAGTGATCCGTAAAAAGCCTTCCAGGCACAGGATAGGCTGGGTTCAGAAGACCCCTCCAGGAATCTCAGTGGTATTGTCCTGCAGCCAGAGACTTACCGTGTCAAAGGCTGTGAAGATTTCTCCCACAGTGAGCTCTCCTCTGGCCTCCCACTCCACACCGCCTTTCACTTCTCATCTCCTGTCCACAGTCAGTGCCTACAGCCTAGAGCCCTGCTGCTCTTTGCAGAGGAGTTGCTCCTGGACACCGCTGTCTCTCAGTAATGCTTCCAGGTTGCCATGGGCTCCCTCTGTCCCAGGAGCCCGGCCCCGCTCAGGAGCAGGGGGCAGCTGAAGACAGGAATTTCTCTGTGCCTTGTGCTCCATTCTCTTGGGAAATCGTCTCTGAAGTAGACCGAAATAATCACCGACGGTCCCTCTCTAAGCCCTGAAGGAAGACTGATTCCAGCATTACAATTTATTTCATCAGAGAATGGTTATCTGCAAGAGATGGAAATCTCCCACTCCGGAAGCCCCTGTTCCATCTCTTAACTAGGCAGGACACCTGGAAAGGGGCAGGAAGGGGCCCTCGTTTAGCCATGGTTCAGGTATTGGTTCTGATGAGTGTTTCAGGGCATCGCATGTCTGTTTAGAAGCCCCTGAGCTGCAGTGGGACTCAGATCCCTCCCATGACCTCCACAGGCACAGAGAAGGTGGGATTCCCCTTGCCTGAGCAGAAGTGTGCACAACAGAGATGTTTGCCTATGAACTCCTTGTCTGAACTGCCATTACAATCACTGGAGATGGCGGGTGGGAGTCAGTCCCTCACACACAAACCTCTGGTGTTAATTAAAGAGACAGAGTTAAAGAGACAGATAAGAGTTAAGGAGACAGTTCAAGTATCTGTTTGCACTGATGGAGCAACTACAAGAATCACACCCTTCTGGAGCATGAGGTGGGAGCCGGCGGGGAATTTCCTTGGCCATGACACTAGATGTCTAACACTGCTGGAGCCCCACTCACTACAAAGCTGAGACACAAACTGATCCCTGCAGTGCAAAATCCTGATGTGATTCAGTGCAGACTCTTGATTTAATGACGTAAAATAGGCTGGAAGGTCCATACCAGATACCTGGGTTGTCCAGCACCACTGTGTATTTCTCACAGATACAGCGTGGCACCTACAGGAAAATCATGTCCCTTGGGCACGTGTGCTGGGCAAGTGCCCAGGGCATCTTGGGTTTCCTACCTGTGCCCAAACAGATGAGTCCTACCTCTGCCTTTAGGCACAGTCAGTATTGTCCACATCCAAGCGTGCTGTGTAAATGGGAGGCACATCACACCGGGGTCTCCACTCCAGTCTCGGCACTCTCACACCCTTCTAGCTCTCCTGTCCCTGAGCCTCTTCTCACTTGCTCAGATGATATGAACATGGACTGGACTAATGGTCTCCCCAAAGTGGCTGGATCACGGGCTTTTCAGGGCCTGGGAATTGCTCAGTAGCACCTTGTCCTTCCTGGAGATCAGTTCACCTCTGACACAGGCCCCACGATGCTGCAGAGTCAGCTCAGGCAGCAAACCCATTCCTGAACAGCCCAGCTGTGTTTCTCCCTGGCCTCGGGCACTGCAGGGTTTGCTCTCTTAGTGGGAACATCCTTTCACCATAACATTGCCACCTGCTTTGTATGCCAGCATGTCCCTGCTCTGAAGTGGGATCATCACGCACACACTGTCCTTGGCCCTTGATAACAGGTTTCACCATCACAAGTCTGATTGAAACATTGCTAGAATGACTAAGATGTGGTGAGATCACTCGCATGACTGAAAGGAACCAATTGTATGGTAGAAGGTCTTCAGGAGAGAACAAGGGAGAAGATGAGGAAGTGGAGTGTCCTTTGTGTGAAGGGGCAGCTCAGATGTGCAGAGCTCTTCCATGGGAGAGACAAGTGTTTGGGTAAGCACCAGAGTCAGGGTGACATTGTGATGGGAGCTAGACCACCTAGTCAGGGTGAAGAAGTCAATGCAACATGAGCAAATCTGTGGATCACAGGCCCAAGTGATCTTGTGGGGCAGGGAGGGGAGTGGACTTCAATCTCACAGACATTCTCTGGAAAGGTGAACAGCAGGGTGGAAGCAGGCTGGGAGGTTTCTGGAGGGCACCAGGGACAGCTTCTTTGCACAGTTGCACAATGGGGCAGTACTCATACTTCCCTCTGTCTGCAATTCCAACAGGGAGGAACTGATCAAGGATGGGACAGTCAGTGTCATGCTTTCCTAGAGTGACCATGAAAAAGCAGAGTTCTATGTCCTGAACAGAATGAGGAAGGATAATAACGGAGCTCAGACCCCAGACTTCAGAGAAGTAGACCTGGGCCTGCTCAGGGGACTGGTGGGGGCCCAGGAGCTCAGGAAAGCCAGCAGGTCTGTAAGGACAGCACCTGCCAAGCACAAGAATGGGCCATAGCGATACTCAGTAAATCTAGTAGAAATCTTGGGAGATTGGCTCGGCTACACTGAGAAATCAGGATTGAGCTCCAGAGCAAAAAGTCTGCATGTAAGAATTGGAAAGAGGGAGAGGATAAAAAAAAAAAAAAAAAAAAGAAGAAGAAATCAGAAAAATTGTCCAGCAAAGCAGGGATGGTCTTAGGGAAGCCAAAGCTCTGCTTAAATTGGACTTGCAAGGTATGTCAATGGCATCAAGAAGAGCTGCTACCTCTTCAGTTACAGCAAAAGAGGGAAAAGGAAAATGTGGGCTCACTGCTGGTTCGGGCAGGGAATCTAGTAACAGAAGATGCAGGTAGGTCTGAGGAGCTCTGTGCCTTCTTGGCCCCACTCTCCACCAACAAGGTCTCCTGGGCTGTTTTGCATGGAGTCAGGACTTCAGAGGAAAAAAACAGCCACAGATGGAACAGGGTTCAGTGAGGTATTATTGGCAAGATCTCAACCCCTGCAAGTCTCTGGAACTGGATGGGCTGCATCAGAGGACACTGAGAGGGCTGGCCAATATCGTAACAAGGGCAGTCGCTATCTTCTTTTGGAAGGCTGTGGAGATCAGGGGAGGTCCCAACAACTAGAAGAAGGAATATGCTGTGCCCATCTTCCAAAAAGCCCACAAGGACCACTTGGGGAGCTGCAGGCCCTTCAGTCTCATTTTGGTGAAGAGTGTTTCATGGAGTGAGTCCTCTTGCATCACATTCCTGGGCATGTGAAGGAGGAGGAGGAGGAGGAGGTAATGGATTTACTGAAGATAAATCATTCCTGAGCAACCTGGTTGCTTTCATGATAAAAGTTCTGTACTTGTGGAAGAGAGGAGAGGAGAGGAGAGGAGAGGAGAGGAGAGGAGAGGAGAGGAGAGGAGAGGAGAGGAGAGGAGAGGAGAGGAGAGGAGAGGAGAGGAGAGGAGAGGAGAGGAGAGGAGAGGAGAGGAGAGGAGAGGAGAGGAGAGGAGAGGAGAGGAGGTTATTTGCTGTGATTTAACTAGGCGTCTGATGGTATCTCACACTATTTTCTTGCATACAAGTAAGGCATTACACTCCACTGGGTAGGCAGCCGGATGGGTAAAAACCTGGCTGGATGATCAAGCTCAGAGGGCTTTTGTGAATGGGTTTGGCTTTACCTGGAAGCCAGTGATGAGTGAAGTATGCAAGTGTCCATACTGGGACTTGTCCTGTTTAACAACTTCATCAGTGACCTCGAGGACACAACTCTCATCACTTTTGCAGATGGCACCTAATCAGGAAAACGGTCATAAGCTTGAGGGCTGCCATCCAGATGGACCTCAGCAGGGGAAAGGAACGGGCTGCCAGGAACGTTGTGTTGACTGTGGAATGGAAGCTATGGCCATGCACAACATCATCATTTGATGTCATTCATTCTAAAAGAAACATGGATGCACGTTGAAACCAGGTCCAAGAATCCTTTCCCAGGATGCATTTCTCTGTGTGTCGATCAGATGATCAACACTCAGGCAGTTCTGGTCCTCCCCCACCCCCAACACGCACACGTGAGTCAATGAAGCCTGGACGATTAAAGAAGTGAAAAGGTGCCTGTGTGCATCTTTCTCCAGGGGACATGGTGCTACCAGACAGAGCCGACAGGCCCAGGGAAGGAGCTGCCAACTTCTCCAGAGCATGTGTTCCTGCAAGGTCCAGGAGAGACCTTTGCCCGTACCCTGGCTCTCCAGCTGCAGGCTAGACAAACACATAAGAGTGTTTTTTGTTTGTTTTACCTAAAAGGATGGACAACACATTTCCTTGATTTTGAGTCCCTTAAGGAATACTTTTAAATCAACATGACTGAATCTTGTTGGATCTTTCTGGTGGAGGCTCAGTCCTTCCATTTGACCAGCAATAACAACGCACTTTATTGGAACTCTAGTACTGAGTTTCAGCTTTGTAGTTACTTCTTCCATGTACTGATATAACCTTCCCTCCATGAAGAAATGTTTCTCTACTCTCTTCTATCCCAGCCCTCATTCCTAAAACAGTCAAGGCTGTTTACAAGGACTCAGCAACTTGAATCCAAAGGACACAGACATTTACCTGTTGCAGTTAAGAAAAGTTTCTTCTTGTCTAGTAGGCATTTGATGAGGCAGTTCATCCTCAGAACCCTGAAGGAAATTACTCATCTTTCTATATTGCACCCTCATTTAAAACGTGGTTAATGCCATCTGAAAGACAAGATCTGTTTGTTAACTTCCCTGCATAGTCCATGTTGAAGGTACTTGCACTAGCACAGCCTCCAAATCTGAGCTGAAAAATATTCTCTTGCATTTTGGGATTTAATGGGAACACACTATATTCTTGTCTTGACCTTACCACACAGCACAGCAGAGTGAACAAGTATCTACAAAGCTCTCCTGAATATCCTGATTTGGCTGAGTGTATCTCTCCTTTGGTGAAAATGCCTATTATTCTAAGAATAAATACAGATGATGATCAGGAATGCCTTCTGCAGTGCAGAGATAGCTGAACAATACATTTATTGTATATATGTGTATACAAATATGTGTGTGTGCATGTGTATACATACGTACATACACACACACACACACACATACACACATATGTGTGTATATGTGTATTTCCTGACAGGGCACTTGTGTAGAGTAACAGAGTCCCCACACAAGTGCAGGAACTGGGTTTTGGTAGCTCTGCGCTGTGCGTGGTTCATTCCTGCCAGCTGATCAGTGTTTCTATGTGCAACAGCAGCCTCTTTCTTTCAGGATCCAGAAAGTCCCAGAGAAGCCAGCCAAACCCCTACTTGCATGAACTCAGTGCTGAGTCTATGCAGTGGACTCCTGGCACCCTTCTAGATCCACAGCAGCAGGAGCCCAGAACAAGCCCCTCTGTCCAGCACAGCCTGGGGGTGGCTCAGGCCTCCCTGGAGAGCCCCAGCCCAGCAGGGAACAGCCCTGCAAGGCCACCGCATTTCTGGCCTGTCGTCTTCAGGGACAGGAGTGTCCTCCCCAGCCATTTCACAGCCCCGTGGCTGCTGCTCAGCTGCTCGGGCTGAAGTGGCCTCACAGCTGCTCTGCTGATGCTGTTCCTGCTGCTGGCCTCTCCGGTGCTTGGGCAGAAGTGACCTCGCAGCCCACACCGAGGCCATGAACCTGCTCCTGGCCCAGCAGCAGCAGAGACACAACAAGAACATCCATGAACCAGGAGGCTGCTGGTGGCACAGAACCTCCAGAGCAGGAAGTGACCTCACAATCGGCAGCATGGCCGTGTCCCCTCTTTTGGCCTATCAGGCACTCAGGCAGCCGTGACCTCACAATCTGCATCCAAGCATTAGGCCTGTTCCTGTCCACTCAGCAGCAGAGACTGAGGTGACATCACAACGACCTCCCTGAAACAGGATCCTCCTTCTGGCCTATCAGCTCCAGAGAAAACTGTGACCTCCAATGAGAACCAGAGCCTGATAGGTGTTGGCCTATCAGGTGCGCAGGCAGCAGTGATGCTGCAAGCACAAACTCCAGTCACATCCCTGGCCTGGTCTGGCTTCTCCTCACACAGAAGTGACCATGTCATTGACCCCCAGGGATGTGGGGAAGGTTTTTTTCCCGGGATTTCCTTGCTTCTGCACTGGCTTCTCAGAGCTGGGAGAGGGCCCAGGAGGTAGCAGGGCCTTGGCCCCAGCCACGTGTCAGCACCTTCCCCTCGTGAGCCGTGGGGCCAGTCCTTCCTCCTGCCAGACCTTTGACCAGTCAACTGCTCTCCAAGAAGGTGACAAGAGCCTGAGGTCTCCTTGACCATCCTGAGGACATGCTCCTCAGGGACTCCCCAAAGCACTGCTGGCCCCCAAGCACCTGGCCCAGGAAGTGTGTGCAGGGGCACTGTCGCAGCCACAGCCGTTGCAGTGCCATGAGGATCCTGCCCAGCCTGTTCTTCCAGCACTTCCTCAAACAACAGGCTTGGGAGGTCCAGGAAGGGCCACGTCCCACGTACGCCCATCCAGATGGCTGAGGGAGCACCTTGGGGACTTGGTTTCCTTTGACACAAGGACATTCCGGGTGTAGCAGTTGGGCTGGCATTCGCTGGTGCCTTCCCCACGACCCCTGGAGTCGAGACCGCTCCCCAGTGCTGAGGAGCTAAAAAAGAAAATTTGGTGCACAGAGAAAAGTAGGGAAATACTGCAGGTCTCACTGAGGCCAGATGTTACGGGATCTGCTTCTGAGGGTGTTTCAGTGGTGGCTGTGATGTCACTCAGGTCCTTTGTGAGCCACGCATTGGAGGCATCTTGTAGGCTTCAGCCACCCAGGATTTTAAGGTCTCAGACGGAAATCTTTCTTTCAACACCCAGAAACTCCCCCTTGTCTGCAAGGGATCTCTCAAATCCTGGTGCCTTCCATCTCTGAAGGAGTGTCAGGAGAAGACTCTCCTTCCCCCAGGTTCTTCCGATCATGGAAGAAATGGCTTTACCAGAGAGGGAGTAAATCCACCCCTATTTGCAGATGTTTACTGGAGGGACTTTTGGCCTGAATCCCCCCTCTTTTGATTCGTTTCTACTTTCTTCCTTCACCTCTCCCACAGAGATTTATCTTACTGTGTGGGATGTGCCATGAGCCCATGGCATGAGCAGAGGGAGCCATATCCATCCCCATGGCTCAGGGCTGGGATCCGTGGCAGCTCGGGAGGGTCCCTGCCCCTTGGTTTCTCCAGGCCTTTGCTGTGAGGTCTCGTGCACACGTTTGCTTTCTCAGTGCTCTTCCCTGGCTGCCCAGATTATCACCGTGGCATTTCCCTGCACTCAGCGCTTTCTCCACAGTCTCGATCTATGTGTTACACAAAGGAAAAACATGGAGTTCAGGGTAGACTGAGGTGGGACCACAGGAAGTATCACTGCAGAGCAGAGAAAGCATCAAGTAGCTCATAGTCACCCTCAGGACGTTCAGTCCTAACCCCCCATGAGCAAGCCTGGACCCACCTGGCTCCAGCCACTTGGCAACGGGCAGAAATGCCGTTTTCCTCGTGGTGTTTGCAGCACCTGGGCGCTCTGTTGGCCACACCACTCTCTCCAGCATGGGCAGTCTGACAGTTCTGCTCTTCCTTTATTTTGCTCCTCTTTTTTTTTTTTTTTGTCAGAGCTGCCAGGATTTTTTGTGTGTCCTGCTGCACTTGCCCTGCTGCCTGCACTCTTGCTAGCACAACCCGGTGTAACGGTGGTTGTCTTTGCTACAGGAGCACCCTGCTGACTGCTGGTCACCTTCATATCCACCACAACCTTCCCCAGATCCTCCTTCTTGTCCTTCCTGAAGACAGATGCAATGTTTGGTGGAGGAGTGGGAAGGGCCAGGGACCAGGCAGTGACTGCAGGGCTATGCCAGCTCTTACTGTACTGCTGGTCCTTGCAGTGTGGGGAGAAGAGATGGGAGATGGGGCAGCATGGGGGTGGCAGCGGGGCAGGGGACAGTGGGGACTGCAGCAAGGGGTCGTGGCTGGTGTTTCTGCAGCGCGGTGGCTGTCACATCCATCCAACATGCTAAAGTCCTGCACTGAGCCCAGGCAGGACCAGGCCATTCCCCTGGTGCCCGTTCCACCCTCCCAGCAGGATTGGGCCACCTGTCCTAGTGCTCCGGGCCAGCTCCACGAGGCTGGCACAGCTTTGCCTGAAGGATCCCTTGGTCCTTGGCCTCTGCTCTGGCACGGCTGGGGCAGGGACAAGAGCTCGTGGGGCAGGGCTGGGAAAGCTCTCCTGGGAGCTTCTCTTTTGCAGGGGAGCAGTGAGGAGCATCGTGCTTCCACCTGTGCCTCATCCCTGCACCCACACGTGGCCCCACGGCCCTGCTAGGCAGGCACCACACAGGGCAGTGGGGCCTTCAGGAGTGGGGAGAATCCCCCTGGCATGGTCCCCATGACAGCGCTCGGTGCCCCACCCACAGCCCCACTGCTTTGGCATCCTCCCCCAGCACCTGGCCCCTGCCCAGCCCCGGCCATGTCCCACGTTGGGGATAGCACACCGTCATCCTCCGGGGTCTGGCTGGGAGGAAGGCCAGCCAGGGCTGCTTGTTTCTCTCTTCTGCGCCCAACATGCTTCTTGGTTCCCCTCCACGAGATCTGGCTCTGTACCACAACCCCCTCGACCTGTGTCCTCATCTTTCCCACTCCCACAGCTGAGCTGACGTTGGTGCTTTCCTCTCCCAGGCCTTCTCCAGCCCAGCCCAGCCTCTCCCCGCCTCTCCTCACCTCCTCGGCCCTCTCCCCAGCCCACCCAGCAGAGCAGCCCAGGCTGGGGGTGGACCCACAGCAATGGTCCCCGCAGGGGGCTGCAGAGCAGGAGGTGGGTGCAGCAGCTCTGGTGGGTGAGGGGTGTGTGTCAGCTGCCCCATCAGCCTCCGGGCCAGGACTGGACCTGGTGGCACAAGCAGACAGAGGACAGTGACATTCTGTAGCCCTTCTTCTTGTGTCCAGGAGATGCCCTACCCCCAGGCTACCTGCAGCCTACCGTGCCAGCCCCTCTCTCCAGGACAGCACAAGAGCCCCTGCCCTGGGGCTCCTCTGGCAGCTCCTGCTGCCCCAGGGACACAGCAGCCTCTCGTTGGACGACATGCAGAGAAACAGATTTCTCTTTCTGACTTATTCCTCCTTTCTAGCACACAACAGCTCCTTTCCTCTTCTCCGGAGACATCCCTGCTCCTCAAAGAGCCCTTTCCCAGAGGGGTGCATTGGTACCGGCCTGCCTGGCCATTCCTAGACCTTCCCCCATCCTCCCCATGAGGCTTTGAGCTGCTCTGCCAGTGCTGTTCTGCAGAGCAAGTGGCTGTGGGGCAACAGGGCCACAGGTTGCCTCCACTCTGGAAACGGTAGTCATGATGGGAAGCAGACCCAGCCGGATAGGCATCATTGCACCATACAGCCCCTACCAAGGAGTCTGTGGCTGTGGATGATGCTCTGAGCAATCACAGGGCATTTCAAATGGCTCAGGCTGTGTTCGGGTGTGTGGTTTAATATAATACATGAATCTCATTGAAGGTGACAGGAACCACTCTCCAGGCTCTCTTCCCTGTTCCTGCAGGGTCCTCATCAGATTGCAGAGCTCTCACTAGCCTTGGTTTTACCCTTTACCTTTGGATGACTGCCCTAGATTTTGCGAAGCTCCATTCTCTGCTCACCGCAAGGCACATGGTGCCCCTGGAGATGCCCTGTGCTCTCCTGGGGGCTGCATGCTCTCTTCGGGAAGCACAGGCCTCTGTCTCCCAGCCTGTCACACTGGAGATAGTAGGGCCTGACCATTCATCACCTCCAGGAGCACTGGGCACCCACAAATGAGAGCTGACTCTGGTCCTCATTCTTAACACATCACCGATAAGCTCATCACCTTGAGATAAGTTCATCACCCTAGGGAGCCCGGGAACAGCAAGAAGTCTCTTCAAGGTGAAAGGCCTTGAGCACATTTTAGACTGCAGCTTTGGAAGGAGAGCACAACCTTCAAGCACTGCACTGAGGAAATCTTGTTTTATTTGAGTGAAGCCAAGTCTGACACTGTGGCAGGCACATTTAAAGCAGGGTATTTCAGCCAGACAGAGTTTGTGCCACTGGAGAAGGGAGATGAATTCAAACACTTTTGCACAAACATGAGAATCACAGAGAGAATGCCCAAAGCACAGGAGCTGTTTCAGAAAAATTAGAAGCCAACTGTGAAGGGGGATGGGCAGCTTACTTCTTCTGAACTAGGACCAGCTGAATCAGTTTGTTCAGTGCATCTCTGAGCTCCCTGTTCCTCATGCTGTAGATGAGGGGGTTCAGCGTTGGAGGCACCACTGCATACAGAACAGCCAGCTCTAGGTCCAGAGATGGGGAGAAGACAGAGGAGGGCTTCAGATAGGCAGACATGCCAGTGCTGATGTACAGGGAGACCACAGCCAGGTGTGGGAGGCACATGGAGAAGGCTTTGTGCCGGCCCTGCTCAGAGGGGATCCTCAACACAGCAGTGAAGATCTGCATGTAGGACAGCACAGTGAAAACAAAGCAGCCAAAGATTAAGCAGGCAGTAACCACAATAAGCCCAACTTCCCTGAGGTAGGATTCTGAGCAGGAAAGCTTGAGGATCTGGGGAATTTCACAGAAGAACTGGTCCACTGTGTTGCCTTGGCAGAGAGGTGTTGAAAAAGCATTTCCAGTGTGCGGGAGAGCATTGAGGAAACCACTGGCCCAGGCAGCTGCTGCCATTTTGACACAAGCTCTGCTGTCCATGATGGTCCAGTAGTGCAGGGGTCTGCAGACAGCAACAAAGCGGTCATAGGCCATGATTGTAAGAAGAGAACACTCCACTCCAACTGAAAATGAAAACATGAAGAACTGAGTTGCACATCCCAAGAAGGAAATGGCCCTGGTGTTCCACAGGGAATTGGCCATGGATTTGGGGACAGTGGTGGAGATGGAGCTGATGTCAACGAGGGAGAGATTGAGGAGGAAGAAATACATGGGAGTGTGCAGGTAGTGGTCGCAGGCTATGGTTGTGATGATGAGGCCATTGGCCAGGAAGGCAGCCAGGTAGATGCCCAGGAAGAGGGAGAAGTGCAAGAGCTTCAGCTCCCATGTGTCTTCAAATGGTAGGAGAAGGAACTCGTTGAGGGAGCTGCCGTTGGACATTTGTTCTGCCATGGTTCAGGGCAATGTCCAAGGGGGAAAAGACATTGATAAGTTAGAACAGGCTTCTCTGAGCAAAACCCGCTCCACTCCTCAGAGTACTCCCCATACTTTCTCTCCCCTTTGCCTTCATTCACTGTCCTTTCCTGCTCACTGGTTCATGCTGAGCATGCAGTGCCAGGACCTCTGTCCATAGGCTCCACAGGAGTCAGCTCTGCTCTGTTCAGAAGTGCAAATGGAGGTGTCAGACTGCTTTGTGTGTTTGGTGGGGATAACTGGGAATGGGCACCATGAGCTGAGTGGTGAGGACTTTCCAGATGTCTCTGTCACAGTGGGATGGACCCTGTCCTCATGTCAGTTGACTATCGTCACTCCTTCTCCAGGCACTGTAGTGGCAGTGGGAAGCGACTTGCTCTGAGGTACACATCCTGCAGCAGATTACATCCCCCTGTTCTGAGGAAAGACTGTGAGCATTTAAACACTAATTTTCTCCAGAAAATGGGCTGCAGTGGAGGGGTCTGTTTCTATATTTCCTGAGTTTTCAGATGCCTCCATCACACCATGGGAACATTCTTTGATGGGGCAGACATCTTTGGCGTTACAGGTGCTCTCAGCCTGAGCTCTTGCCCATCCCAAGGGGAAGAAGGAGCTCATGAGGACTTTGTACAAAGTTACGGGATCTAGTCTGTCTAGGAGTCTTGCCCCTCACTGCCCTGTGTTCACACCTCCCTCAGCTAGAGGACAGTCACACTCACAAATTACTCTGTGAAAGAAATGAGATGGAGTTGAGAGTGGAGGAGTTCAGTTTCAAAGTGAAGATTTCCAAATCCTTCTCTCTCAGCCCACATATGGAGAGAGTGCTCTTCAGAGCATTTGATGAGGTTTCTGACTCTCAGCTATCACACATACGATACAGGAGAGCTGTGATCTTCTGGAGGGCAGTTTGCAGCCTGGCAGAACACCCTAGAGAGACAGTCAAGAGGGCTAACGATGGAGCTTCTCCTTACAGGAGAGTCAGATCATTCCCCCACCAGACGAGATGTACTGCCACCTAGGAAGGTGGAAGGGGACATGGACACATTCCCTGCCATGAAGACAACTCCACACAGGACCCACAGGGTCAATGCCCTAAATGCCGCTGAACTCCCTCCTTCAGCCCGTAGAGCATGAGAGCAAGGACCAGAGCAGCACAGAGAGGTAGAGAAGCAAGGAATACCGTTACCCTCCTACCAAAGGGAAAGCAGTGAGAGACAGACAAGCAGTCTGGAAAGCCTTCTCCTCACCCAGCTGAGCACATGACCTCCCAGATGGCAACATCACAGGACAGTTGCTCCCGCTCCTTTGTTGCATAGTGGGAAATAGGCACATTGCAGGAGAAGTGCACCTCTCCTCTGCTGGAGCTCAGGCTGCTGAGGAGGGTGCTCATGCCCTGGACCCCTGGCCCTGAGGGCAGAGGCTCTGCTGGTGGGAGAGGAGACACAGGGGGCTTACTTAGAGGAAGATGTCTTCCCTTCTGCATTGAAGGGGATGACAAGGAGGTCTCCAAATTCCCCTTCCCCCCATCACACACAACATTTATGGTTCTCGTTTCCTCTTATTCACTCATCATATCTTAACTGCTTGGAGCTTTTCCTCCTGGGAGCTGCTTTTCTCTCCTAGGTCTTCCCACAGCCAGCACTTAGCAAACAGTAGGAAAATGCAAGATCCAGGAAAGCACTTACCTTTAAGGTAACCCCTGTCCCTGCCTTGATTGTCCTCTAATAAAGGCCTATTGAAAATATTCTGGGGTGAGCTGGAGCTGAGAGCAGCCCTGACCCACGCAGCACCCTCTCAGCAGGAGAACGAACCTGCCCTGCCAGGGGTCACTCCTCCCACTCAGAACTTCTCCCTGCACTGCTGTTGGGAGTCTCCTGGACAGGCTGAGTGCTGACCCTCAAGGGCAGCAGAGTCACTGTACCGGACACACAGCAGTCTGAGGCACAGGGATATTGCTCTGAATTACATCCCTGGTTAGAGCTGGACGCACTCTCTAGTTTCACATCCCTGCACTGGCCCTGGAAGGAAGTAGCTGTGATGTCCTGTCCCTCTGATCACTTAGCAATGAATGCCTGCTCTAAAGCACCACCTGCTCCAAACAGCAGAAGCTGGCAGAGCTGCCCTGAGAGACCCTTTCAGCTGTGGAAGGTGTCAGCTCCAGAAGAACTCAGTAGGAACCACAGCAGCAATGTGGCCCTGCTGCCAGAGACTTACTGTGTCAATGACTGTGAAGATTCCACCCTGCAGGGAGCTCTCAGCTGTCCTCCCTTTCCCAACTCTCTTTAGTTTCTGAGTCGCTCATCTCGTGCTGGTGCCCGCAGGCAGTGCCCTTAGTCCTGCTGCTCCTTTAAGAGGAGCTGCTCCTGGACAGATCTGTCTCTCTGTAATACCTGCTAGGTTGCCGTGGGTCCCGTGGTCCCAGGAGCCAGACCCAGCTTAGGAGCAGAAGATCAGCCGAAGACATGACTTCCTCTGTCCTCTGTGCACCCTTACGATGTTCCTCGGGCTCTAGGGCTGCCAGTTGCTGAAAGGCCAAGAGGTCACCCCCGAGAAATGTTCACTGAAGTAGACTAAAGTAATCACCAATGGTCCCTGTCTAAACCGTGGGGAGAAACTGAGTCCAGCACTGCAGTTTGTCTCATACAGAACAGTTTTCCAAGAGAGATGGAAATGTCTCTCTCTAGAAGGCCCTCCTCCCATCTCATAAGAAGGCAGGACACCAGCACCAGGACAAGAAGGGAGTTCATTTCCTTGTGCTTCAGGGACTGATTTACAGGAGTGAATTAATACATCTAATGCCCACTGAGAAACCCCTGGGATGGAGTGTGATTCAGGACCCTCCCATGCACTCCACAAACTCACGGGACATGGGATTCCCCTTGCGCAAGTTGTAGTGTGCATCAAAATGCCTGTCTGCATGGGACAGAGGGCCCTGGACAGGCAGGAGGAATGAGTTGCCAGGAATCTCATGAAATTCAACAAGGATAAATACCAGGTTCTTGCACCTGGGACAGACCAAGACAGTGCAAAGATACAGGCCGGGGACTAGGCTGTCATGGAGCAGCTCTGCTGAAAGGGACCTGGGGGTCCTGGTGGGCAGAAGGCAAAATATGAGACAATCGTGTGCCCAGGTAGCAAGGAAGGCCAAGGGTGTCCTGGTCTGTGTGAACAGGAGCACAGACAGGAGATTGGTGGAAGCGGTGACCCCTCTCTACTACTCACTCCTTTAGAGCAAATGTACACTTCTGCATCCACTTTGGGGCTCCTTGGTCCTATAAAGATGGTAATAACTGGGAGCAAGTTCAGCAGAAGGCCCCGAAGGTGGTCTCAGAGCTGGAGCACTAGATCTGTGAATGAGCAGGGCTTGTTCAGCCTGGAGAAGAGATGCCTCTGGAGAGACCTAATAGAAGCCTTCCAGTACCTGAGAGGAGGCCCTGAAGAAGACGAAGCAAGGCTATTTATCATAGTCCACGCTGCAAGGACAAGAGACAATACCTTCCCATACAAACATCCCACCCATGTTTATTCTTCCCCATTGGCCCTGGTTTTGCTTGCTTTGTACCCTCACTTGGTATTTCTGAGATTATTGCCCTAATAAGTCCTATTTCAGGCAGGAATTCCATTACACTAGAACCTCCTTTTGTTACATGTGCTGTCCTGCAATTCTGCTTGCTGTTACCTTCTTAGAGGCACCACAAGGCAGCCTGAGCCCTCTGCACATGCACATTACAAGCTGGTATACCCAAGCTTCATTCTGGAGGACGTTGAGAAACTTGGGGATGGGGCCAAGAGAAACCTCGTGAAGTTTTGCAAGGAGAAGGGGCAAGTCCTGCACCTTGGAAGGATAACTCCATGCTTCAGGGCAGGTTGGGACCTTATCATCTGAGAAGTGTTCCTGAAGAGAAGGGCCTGGGTGTTGTGAGAAGCGCTACATGAGCCAGTGAGGCATAGTCATTGTGAATAAGGGCTGCATGAGGAGGAGTGTGGCCACCCACACAAGGGGAGCCATTATTCCCCCTCGACTCAGCCTTGGGTTGATGATAGCTGGAGTAATGTGTCCCAGGGTGGGTCTCCCAGGCACTTTTCTTGATAGTGGGAAGCAGCACAAGAAGGGGAAAAAGTCAAAATCTGCAGCTTGTGACGATCAAACCAGTCATCAAGATGAATCAATGTCACTCAAAGAGTAGTGCAATGGTGGAAAAGCTCATCCCGAGGAAGTCTGTGATCAGCTCCTGGCTCTTTGCTTCAAGGAACAGCCAGTGAGGACAGGGAGACATCAGTAAAGGGAGAGGTGAGAGCAAGGTGGGGAAGCAGGTTGGATGTCCACAGTCTGCAGGCACCCAGCTGCAAGCAAGGGACAGCGTAGGACAGCCTGGTGGAGATAGCTGAGGACATTGGCATGGTGAAGAGCCTGAAAGAGCAGAGGCCTTTGTTCTATGGCACTGACACCTACGAGGAGACAGCAAGGCCTCATTGTCCCCCTGTCCACCAGGGGACCCTGGGAGGTGTCGCATCACCATCCTGCAGTCAGCATTGCACACCCCCACCTGTGCACTGCTCCCCTCAGCAGCCCTGAGCAACGCATGGGGGAAAGGATCTCCCTTCGCAGGAGTTGGCTGTCCATACTCGGCCATTTTGCTTGATAAAACACATCAAGGGTAGACGCAGCATCAGAGTCACCTGCACATTGTCTTTGCCTACCTATAGTCAGTGCCTCCAATTTTCTGCTCTAATCAGCCCCTGGGGAGACTTTCTTGGTAACGGTCCTCAGTGGGAACCATTAATGCTCCGTGAAACTTTGGGCTCTGCTTCTGACTTTGGCTTCTTGAATGTTTTGTTCAGTCTCCTCTCAGTAACCGAGGCTGATAGACTCACCACAAAATACAACACGGGGCACATTAAAATGTAAAAAGTCCCGATGAACTTTGTCCTTCCCAATAATTTTCTTATAGTCTTGTAGGCCTGATTGCAGAGGTTTCAGGAGTGTAGCTGAAAGATGGAGACTTTAATAATATGAAAGTATTTCTGCATTTAAAATTTTATTATTTTATTTTCCACTTATAGAGTGACAGGAATATTCTCCTGTTGATACAGATCCAGAGTGTCCCCTAATGAAGCAGGACACATAGGGAAAGCAGTGTCTCAGGCGTTGTTCAGACAGTCTTCCTCTCCACCTCCTCAACCCTGCCGTCGCCCTCCTAGTCACCTGGGACTTCCATCGCTCTTGTTAAAGCTAAACTGCTTCCACTGAAGGTTGCAACTGCATTGTACATCTCATATGCCCCAATTCCCATCTATTTTCCTTAGACAAATAGCTGCAAATAGACATAGAGGTCGACATAGATCATTGTGTTTTTTTTAATTGCAAACAAAGAATAAAGCATGATAGAGTTTCATGAAAAATAATCACGCTCCTCAACAGTATGCTAAGTCCGAGCTGCCTTCACTGAGGTCCACTTCGCACAAGGTCCAGCCTTACTAGAATCCTTTTGTAAAGACAGGAAATGGTAGGTAGAAACACAGTTAAGGACTTGGTAAAGGACAGACTAGTGAAAGACGGAGCAAGCTTGAAACTCCCTGAAGTGCAAATGAGCAGCTCTGTATCTGAATGAACCAAGAGTATGGGGAGGAGGAAATTGTAAACAACGGGAAGTAACAACCTCCAGCTAGAGTGCTGCAAAGGTGATGTTAGAAACTGTCCATTTAATCAGGCCATTTGGAAATAGAGGAGAGAGTCATGCAGCTCCTGGTGTGTGTGTGGGGGGGAATGTGGGGGTCCAGGACCATGCTGTGAGTAGTGCTGCTCTTGGTGAACCTTGATGGGGCTGTGCTTCTGTACAAAGGTCTGTGTCGAGACAACGAAGAGCAAGCAGGCTGCTTGTAGGCCCATTCCCAAACTCCAGCAGTGACAAAGACGGGAGCTGGTCACCTCACAAATGTCTGAATGAGCCAAAATGCAGGTCCTGAGGCACTGCACTTCTTCACAGGCTCTGCACTGGAGCCTGGGCAACAGCACTGCAGCATGTGGGCATGTTCTGAGAAGCCCAGGGTCAAAAATGAGGGAGATGCTGTGAATCAGGGCTGTACAGTCCCTTGAGAGAGCCAGGATGCTTGGGGGGATCCAAGGTGCCAGGCACTGTACCCAGGGGAGGAGCTCTGCTCCAAGGTGATGCTGAGAAAATCAAAGATCAGCTGCAGTGTGAAGAGGAGAAATATTTCTCCCTATGCCCAGCCAGAAGGAAAGCTGGGCAAAAATTCATGGAAAATGGGAGAACTTCCCCAGATTTACTACCTGGCCTTGTCCATAACTTTGGAGCACAGCAAGCACCAGCGTCCTGAAGAAAACCCTCTGGAGGACAGGACTCAAGGACATGTTTGTTCTTTTCTGGTGTATCATACCTGTCTTAAGTACCCCAGACCCAGCTGAGGACTTTTAACACTAAATAGCCTGCTTTGGTGCCTCAAGGAAGAAGGTTGTGTCCTGCTCCATATTGTCCTACAGCCTGCTTCTACAGAAAGAGCGACCCACAGCAGAAACACATGACTTGGATCCTGTCCTTGAAAAATTCTAAACTCCAAACCAACCCCCACACCCCAGGGAACTGCACAGGTCTCCCCAGTGCAGACACTTGTCGGTACAGGGCTGCAGAAGTGACCTCTCCAGTGCCCCATGTGAGAGATTCCAGCGCTGTTGGCATTGCCTGGAGACATTCCTGAAGAATTTAACAGATTTTTTGGGGAACATAACTGGGATGAGGAGAGGTGGCTGCTCTGTAGCACATGAGAGGAAATGTCCCAGCTCACCCTGGCTGTGCCATCTTCATAGCAGTGGCCTATTGAGGCCCCAATGACACAAACGGAGGTCACAGTGGGATGTGCTACCTCACAGGCAGGTCTCCCTAGGGATACAGCAGAGCCCTCACTTCCCTGTGAGGTCTGGGAGCAGGTGGGCACTGCTCATGTCCTCCCTACTGCTGCCCTTCAGAGCTGTTCCAGTGTGAGGAGTGGGGACAGTAGGCAGCAGAGCCACGTTGGGCCACTCATTGACAGACAGAGGATCAGGGATGCATTGGAGAGGCGATTGGGGTGATGAAATGGGAAAAGCATCCTTTTCTTCCTGACTGGACAGGTGAGCCAAGGGCAAGGGGGTAAATGAGATGCAGCTCTCAGACCATCAGCCCAGACCACCATTCCTTGTTCCCAGTGCTCCCGTGGCACTCCACGAAGGGTAAGAGATTCGGGAACTCCTTCCTCGTTTGTCATGCAGAGACTGTAAAATATAAAAACAGTTGTGGGTCCTGGGCTGTGGGGTGGCTTGATAGGATGTGGGCTGCCACAGGAGCCCTGCCTGAGGGTCCCATTTGGCTCAGGGGACAATGTGGCCACCAGGACTCCCGGGTCCTGTGGCTGGGGTTGTCCTGAGCCCCAATACTCCTGTGGGGCCAGCTCCATCCCCATGTGGAGGGTGAGGGGCAATCCATGGCCAGGTTACCCTAGGAGTGGGTCCCCCTTTGAGATCTGGATCTAGCAGGAAAGGGATCCTGTGTCCTGGAGCTGGGGTATGCTGTAGCTCCCATGGGGTTCTCAAGAGCATTCCCAGAATCTAATCTTTTTTGGGGGTGGTAGTAACTGCTATCTAAAGGGTGTTTTGCTGCACTATGAGCTTCGTGAGGCCAGGAGTTGAATCAGGGAGGCAATTCAGGAGCTGGCTCAGTCATGGAGGAGGCAGGAGGAGCTGCAGGCAGCAATAGTTATGTAGCCAGGGTGTGGGTAGGGAGGTTATGGCTGTCAGCAAGAGTTATGCCAGAAAATGACCAGTGTCAAATCGGTTCTTTGGCAGGAGCTGACAGGCCAGCTGGGGGCACATGGCTCCACTCTTGATGATGAGGTCACTTCTGTCTGAGTACCTGATAGGCCAGCTGAAGGAACAAGGCTTGGCTGGTGATGGTGAGGTCACTTGTGACTGCTGAACTGATTGGATCACAGCAGAGCTGTGCCTAGAGAGCGGTCTGTGAGGTGATTTGCAGTTGAGCAGCTGATGGAGCATCAGCAGCTCCATGGCTGGGCTATGTGCTTTGGAGCTCATTTCTGCGTTAGCAGCTGAGAGGTCAGCATTTGTCTCATGGAGGGGGAAGTTTTTGTGAGATGCCTGCTGTCTCAGAGGGTTACTGACCATTGATAGAGACATGTCTGTGGTGGTGACTGTGAGGTCATCTCCTTCTGGGTCCCTTAGAGCCCAGCAGCAGGCAGGTAGGCGTGGATGTTGACTGGGCGGACTCTTTTGTCAGAGGACATGATAGGCCAGCAGTAGCAAATGGCTGGAGAACTTATCTTGAGGAAACTGATGACTCAGAAGCCTGCTGGGGTCTGCGCTTAGGAGGGTACGTGAGGAAAAAGAGAGAGACGAGAGCTGGCATGGTGAGACCTTGGGAGAACACTTACTCTCTGCTTCCTGGAGGTGGGAAGGGAGCAGGTGCATGCCTGTGGCTGGCTGCTCAGAGGCATCACCTGCTGCAAGGCCTTGGAGGGCTGGAAGGGAATTGGAGGGCAGGAGAGTTGGGCTTTGTGTGTTTTGGGGCCCCTGGTGGGTCAGCTGCTTGCTGCCATGTCTATTCCTGTCCCTTGTGTGTCCCTGCTGCAGAGGTGTGTGTTAGCAGGGCACCCCTTTGGGGGCATCGGTGGGGTTGTAACATGTCACAGTGGTGGTGTTCCCTGTGGTGGGTACGGGGATGTCCCCAATGGAGCAGTGCTGTGCATGGAGAGCCCTAGCAAGATGAGGAGGAAAGGGCTAGTCATGGGGATTTGTGCTGGGGTGGTGGCAGTGGGCACGGGAGGCAACGTTAGGCAGTGTTTGAGAGCAGAGCAGCAGACGCAGGCCCTTGACGAGCAGCTGAGGAATGGCAGGGAGTGGCCTCAGCACCAAAGGAGGGCAGAGAAGGTGCACAGCAAGGTCAGGAAGCAAGGCCAGAGGAAGGCCAGGAAGAGGACTGTATACCAAGTGGAGGTGCAGCTGCTGAGTGCTTCCATCAGTGAGTGTGCTGGGGTGCAGGCACCAGTACCCTCAGGTGTCCTGCGATAACGTCCTCCCCTCCCTCTCTCCTCTCAGTAGCCATTGCTCTCCCTGCTGCCCACACACAGCAGGATTAGCGCCCAAGGACGGCCTCCAAAGTGCCTGCAGAGAGCCCTTGGCTGCACCCGGTTGTGTCCCAGCTGCAAAGCCTGGCAGACTGGCAGGGGGCCGGGAGGCTCTGCCTCTCCTGCTGCCCCTGGGCACTGTGACTAAGTTGCAGAGTGACAGCATGGTGACATCGGTGCCCCAGGGCAACTCCACAGCCCCCAGTGCCAGTGGTCTGCTGGCCCAGCATTGGCAGTCAGCACAAGGCCTCCAGGGTGCCAGCCCTCATGCAGCCCACATCTCCAGGATGCCAGGGCAGCTGGGCCTCTCCTTGTGTGGCTGCACATCTCCCGCGGGTGGCCAGGAAAGCCTGCTGGGCTCCTTCCTGTGCATTCCTGTGCACCAGGGTGTCCCTATCACTACTGAATGGGCAGGAGTCCAGCCACATCCTGGCATGGCCACATCTTCTGCAGCGCCCCAAGCAGCCAGGTAGATGATCAGAGTTGGGTAGTGTGCCAGCAGCCTGGCTGTGGGGACCTCCTGGCAGAGATGACGGTGTTGGAGGTGAGGGGCAAGGTAAGTTCCTCTAGGCACCAGATCATGGCCCCAGGTGCCATGGGTGCAGATTCCTCTGCCTTCCTGCATTAAAGCAGCAGTGCCAGGGCCCTAGCGGCACATCTTCAGGCCCAGAAGAGCAGCAGGTCCAGGAAAGCAGTGCTCTCTCTTCTAAACACGTGTTCACAATGAGGACAACCTTTTGAAGGTTGCACAGTGGTTACCGTGTCCATCAGCACGAATACCATGCACTGAGATTGCTGCTGCCAGGCCTCTCAGCTGTTGGCATAGGCCATTTGGATCGTTGTGCCTAGGACTTTCCAAAACGTCGGGACCTAAACCAACTTGACGAAGCACACATGAGGAGGTTCATCCGGTTAATTCATAAAGCCCTCTGTGAACAACATTGTCCTGGGTTCCCCCCTCTGCCTCCCTTGACAGTGTCAGTGAAAGGAAATGGCAGTGAGCAAGGCTCTGGATATGCAAAGGACTGAGCCCTTTCTGGAGCTGGAGCCTGTAGCAAAGTCTTGATTTTCCAAGTATCTTGAGCAGTGATGGGAATGGTTGGTGCAGACTCCATTTACTGCTGTCAGTCTCTACTAAACTTAGCATTCAGCCCTCTCACAGCTTGACAGGAGATTTCTGGGGCCTTGCACATGCACCACTGCCTTCTTGTGTGCATGCCACCATGTTGGGCAGCTAGTTGCACAGCTCTCCAAGAGTTGGGCAAGACATCCTCCTGGGCATGCCTGGTGTCTTTTCAGGAGACTCTACTGGAGATGTGCAGGCCCAATTTCTCATTGTAACTTTGCCATTGTCAGGGCACAGCAAGCACCAGCTGCTGCCTCCAAGATTGGGAGCTGAGAGTCAAAGACAGGCACAGGTCTGCCATGGCAGGGACATCATCAGCCATGGCCCCATCCTACAGTACCCACCTGAGGCGAGTGAGGCAGGCCCATAGACAGTAACCGGGTTCAAACGTGTGTACGTATGTTCCAGAGTGTTTGTGGTGATGGGACAGGCAGTGAGACACAGAGTACCTTTTGTAGTACCTCACCATCTGGCCTGCAGTGCGTAATCACCTCACCTAGCCCCTGCCCAGCCCAGACTGTGCCCCACATAGATTTTAGAAGATACTGTGTTCTGGGATTTTCCAGGGTCTTCTGCAGGAGAGAGGCCGTGTAAGGCTGGCCTTTTCCCCTCCATCAGGATATGGAGACATGCAAAAGGATGGAGCTGGTCATGGACAACCCCATGGGTTTGGTGCACTGCCAACATTGGAAGGGCTGGTCTGGGACGATGATCACAGAGCAGCTTCCCCACTGTGTGGATATATAGTGAGAAGATCTATGGGAGATCTGGCAGTGAGTCAGGGAACTGGCAGAGCACATGATCACAGCCCCAGAGTGTGTTCTCTGCACACTGACCAAACTCCTGTCAAGGTCAGATGTGCATATTCCCTCTTGTCAACAATGTTGAGCTGCTTCACAGCCAGTGGCTGCTCAAGCTGAGCACAGCTGAGATAAGGAAAGAGTTCTGGTAGATTTAAGAGGCCCTTAGGATACAACGAATTGAATCCCACCTGGATGTCTGACTCGTGCTTCCTGTAGCCTCCTCTCACAGACCCTCCTCCCCCCAAGAAGTTCCTGGGGCTGCCCAAGCAGTTTGGAGTGTAAGTCTGCTATTAAATCTATCCTGATTAACCTCTCATGAACTTTGAGTGTCTCTCTACACCAGTATCTGACCCTCCTTTTCCCACCTTGTGGTCACAGCATGCAACACAGGGAAGAACCAGAGCTGTTCTCCTCTGCACTCACCATGTCTGGATGCCTTTGCCAGGAGCCCTGCATTTGCCCTGCAAGCACACGTCTGAGTGCTCTCACACTGCTGGTCACATGCAGTAGCTTCCTGCTGGCATTTTTCCTCTCCTGGGTCCTTTCCAGCCCATCTCAGCCCCTACACAGCTCTCCTCACCTCCTCTGCCCTCTTCCCAGCCCATAAAGCACAGCAGCCCAGGATGGGGAGCCCTACAGAAGTGTCTGCTGCAGGAGGTTGTGGAGCTCTGGACACTGACCCCCACAGCCCCAACGCCACGGAAGGGCATAGAAGCTCCTAGTGCGGCCTCATGGTGGCTTAGCACTGGCCATGCCGGTCAAGACAGAGCCAGCTGGACCAGCATCACTGCACCTGACAACTTCCTTCCCTACCCAGGGTCTGAGGATATGGAGGATGGATGAAGTAATCACAGGGCATTTCACATTTCTCAAGGCATGTTCAGCGGTGTCATTAGACTTAGCCCAGTCCCTCTCCTGAGACTGCAGAACCCTGATTTGGTGCATTCCTTGGTTTGGCCCTTTATATTTGGGTGACTCCACTTGGTTTTGGGAGTCTCCACTCACTACACATCCCAGGCACACACTGTCTGGGTGGCTGCACATTCCCTTCCAGAAGGATGGGCATCTCTCACCAGCCCTCTCATATGTGAGACAGTCCTCAGCAGAGACCACTTGACCACTCACTCTCCCCAGGGGCACTGGAAACCCACCCACAAGTGGGGGATTAATCCAGCCCTCATTCCCTGATACATCACTCAAAAGAGTTAATGCCTCTTAGCCCACAGAAACTTCAGGCATCGCAACAAGGCCTTGTTGAGTGAAATTCTCTGAAAGCATTCTTGGTTCAAGGTGGGGAAGAAGAGCCCAGCCTTCAGGCACAGTGCTAAGGAGATCCCCTTTTATTACAGAGGTGCTACTTGGGAGGCCAGCTCTGACACAGTGATAGGCAGATTTACAGAAGGCCGCTGAGTCATATAGATGGGATTTGTGCCTCTGGAGAAGTGGGATGAATTCAGACATTTGTGTACAAACGTAACTATCACAGACAGAATTAGCAAAACAAAGGAGCTGCCCGAGATAAATTTTAAATTCTTTGTAAGGAGATATCAGCAGCTCATTGCTGCTGAACTAGTACCAGCTGAAACAGTTTCCTCACTGCTGCCTGGAGCTCCTTGTTCCTCATGCTGTAGATGAGAGGGTTCAGTGCTGGAGGGACCATGGAGTACAGAACAGCCAGCACCAGATCCAGAGTTGGGGAGGAGATGGAGGAGGGCTTCAGGTAGGCAAAGAGGCCAGTGCTGATGAATAGGGAAACCACAGCCAGGTGCGGGAGGCACATGGAAAAGGCTTTGTGTCGGCCCTGCTCAGAGGGGATCCTCAGCACAGCAGTGAAGATCTGCACGTAGGACAGCACAATGAAAACAAAACAACCAAAGAATAAACAGGCACTAACCTCAAGCAACCCAGCTTCCCGGAGATAGGAGTCAGAGCAGGAGAGCTTGAGGATCTGGGGGATTTCACAGAAGAACTGGTCCACTGTGTTGCCTTGGCAGAGCAGTAGTGAAAATGTATTTCCAGTGTGCAGCACCGCATAGAGAAAACCACTGCCCCACGCAGCTGCTGCCATTCTGACACAAGCTCTGCTGTCCATGAGTGTGCCATAGTGCAGGGGTCTGCAGATGGCAACGTAGCGGTCATAGGCCATGACAGTGAGGAGAGAATACTCTGCTGAAAATAAGAAGACAACCAGGAAGACCTGGGCAGCACATCCAGAGTAGGAAATGGCCCTGGTGTTCCAGAGGGAATTGGCCATGGATTTGGGGACAGTGGTGGAGATGGAGCTGAGGTCAAGGACAGACAGGTTGAGGAGGAAGAAGTACATGGGGGTGTGGAGATGGGGATCACAGATTATGGCTGTGATGATGAGGCCGTTGCCCAGAAGAGCAGCCAGGTAGATGCCCAGGAAGAAGGAGAAGTGCAAGAGCTGCAGCTCTCGTGTTGCTGCAAATGCCAGGAGGAGGAACTCACTGATGGAGCTGCTGTTGGACATTTTGCACCTCCTGAGCTTGCAGGACTGTCCAAGGAAGAACAGACAGACACAAATTAGGACAGACTTCTCTGAGCAAAGTTTTCTCATAAGCCTCCCTGAGCAGACATCCATTACTTCTCCCCATCTCAGCTGCACCATCACTGAGCTCTGTCTCTTCAGCTTTGCTTTGTGCTGGCTGAGTTTGCCATGAGGAGCTGTGGCCTCTGCCCATGGACTCCTGAGCAGTCAGTCCTGACCTACAGCACTGTGTACATGGGAACAGCGATGACTAAGATTTCTCTTCCCTGTTCTGGTCAGATTTAATCCACTCATAATGTTGAAGAGATTTCAGGATCTGCACTCCCAGGGCTTTCATGAATAGCTTTAAGGCTCTTTTTTTTTCTTTGGTTTTGTTTACCTGACTTTGACCCTGTCACACAGGAGAAGGCTTCTTGGAGGTAGAAATTCTCAGCGTTGCTTCGGCACTAGAAATGATCAGCTGTGATTCCAGACAGACAGAAAGATTCATTCTTGTTGTTTTGGAGCAGAGGGAGGAGAGCTGTCCTGTCCATCTGGCTTGCTCCCAGCTGCCCTGTGCTCGCACCCTGAAAGTGGAGGAAATTGCAAAAAGTTTCTTTTTTGTGTTATCCAAAAAAGAAATGACACTGCAGAGAGCAGAGGAGTCCGCTTCCAAAGTGGCCATCAACACTCTTACACTTTTTCCTGAGAGTATGTGAGGAAGGTCTCACCATCCTCTTCTAGCCAGCAACACATTGGGGTATTTCCAGATGCCCACATCCAGCCTCCCAGTAGCATTTCTGTGTTCCCAGTATCTAGGTGGCTTCTCCCTGAGACACCTAGATTACACCCAGCTGCAATGGGAGAGCTGTGCCCTTCTAGGAGGGGCACAAGTTTCAGCCCAGCCAGACACCCCAGGGAAATGGCTGAATGTCCTAAGGATGGGGTGTCCTGGTGATAGACTTGGCTCAATGTCGGTCCCCTAAACTGCATTGTCCAGAGCCCAACTGGTTAGAGGGGGCTTGGGTGCCTCACTGTCAAAGACACATCTGCATGGCAGGACCCACATGGTCAGTGTCTGAACTGCATCAGAACCCCTCCCGTGCCCAGAGCGCCCAAGGGGAAGGACAAGGGGCAACATGCGCAGGTGGGAAACATGGAGGAATACCATGATACTTGTGCTGAGGGAGGCAGGGACAGGGAGGGACAGAGAGACACTCAGGAGTGTCTCCTCCCCTGGATGTCTGGCTGCTGAGGAAATGACTCACGCCCTGGACTCCACAGCCTGGAGAGCAGAGGGCTGTGCTGGCTGGGAGTGGAGCAGGGGCGTTGGAGTTGACAGTTTCCTCTCACACTCTGGCCAGGACTCTGCAGCCTGGACCTGTCTCTGCAGGGAGCTGATTCTCCGTCCCAACATCTCTCCCCTCAGTGATCAGAGACCCCATCTCACATGCTGATTATTCAGCTCTGCCCTGAAGAAAGCTCCCAGAGGTGGAACACTGTCCAGGGGCACCTCCAGGTTTCTAGGTGATAATGAGCAGGTGAGACAAACCTAGCTGAGGCTGGAAAAGTGATGCTGACTCTCTCTGTAGGCTTCAGGGTGGATGCAAGCATTTGCCGAGTCCCTCACAGAACTGCTCCTCTCTCAGTGTCACTGTCCTGGAGCTGCAGCCCCCTGTCTAAACCTGACAGATCCAGTCCCCTTTCACCCCACCCAAACAGAAAATAACTGAAAGCACCGACTCATGAAAGCGCCTTCTCTTTAAGCTCTCCCCTGCCTTGGCATTCCTGGTGAAAAGTCACCTCCGGATATGTCCCCCAGCCCTGACCCATGCAGTAGCCTCTCAATGGGGCAAAGTACCTGCCCTGTAAGGGGTCTCCCCTTTCACCCAGAGCTTCCACCCTTCAGCACTGTGTGGAGCTCCCCAGGCAGGCTGAGTGCTGACCCTCGCAGGCAGCAGAGTCCCTGCCCCAGGCACACAGCACCCTGGGGTGCAGAGACTCTGCTCTGAAGGACAGTCCATACCCACCTGGGTGCACAAACAGGCTTCACACCCCTGCAGCCATACATCCAAGAAAGGAGCAGGGTGACGTGTCCCTCGGACCTCTCTTCCTTCCTCTGGCAGGGAATCCTTGCTCTGAAGTGTCTCCCCATCCTTCACACTCATGGGATGGGATGGGCTTAGAAGACTCCCCCAGGAAACACAGCAGCATTGCCCTGTAGCCAGAGACTTACCATGCAAAAGGCTGTGAAGATTTCTCCCACAAGGAGCTCTCCTCTGGCCTCTCACTCTGCACTGCCTCTCACTCCTGTCTTCTCTCATCTCATCTCAGCAGCAGCAGCAGGCAGTGCCCAGAGTCCTGCTGTTCTTTGCAGAGGAGCTGCCTTGGGACACAGCCATCTCTCAGCAGTGCTGCCACATTGCCATGAGCAACCTCTGTCCCCAAAACTGGGCTCAGCTCAGGAGCACAGGACCAGCTGAAGGCAGGAGTTGTTCTGTCCCTTGTGCTCCGTCCTCCTGGGAGATGTTCCCTCAAGTAGGCTAAAATAATCACCTGTATTCCCTTTCTAAAGAGGGCAGAGAGACTGATTCCAACATTGCCATTTATTTCGTCAGAGGATGGCTCTCTATGATAACTGTAAATGTCCTCATCTGCAAGCTCCTAGTCCCATCTCTTAACTAGGCACGACACCCAGACAGGGACAAGAAAGGGAGTTCACTGACACATGGTTCAGTCAATCTCGGCATCACATCCTGGTTTTGAAGACCCTGCGTTGCATTTAGATTCAGATCCCCCTATTCCCCCTGTGAACTCCACAAGCACACAGGGGGTAGGATTCCCCCTGCCAAAAATGAAGGGAGCACAGCACAGAGGTCTGCATGCGAGCTCCTTGTCTAAGCTCCCGTTCTAATCACTGGAGATGGAGGCTGGGAGTCATTACTCACACACAAATACTTGGTGACAGTGGAAGAGACAGAGATCATCCCAGGCACGTACCAGTGTCTGCTTGCTCTGATGGAGTGACTGGGAGCCCTGAATCCTCCTAGAACATCAGGTGGGGGCCAGGTGGGAAAATATCTTGGTCATCTGCAATGATGCTATGAAGCTGAGGCAAATGAAAATTCCAGTGTTACAAACAGTAGTAGTAGGTCAGTGCAGACATGTGATTTAATGACACAGAAATAGGCTGGCAGGGCTATTTCAAATGCCAAGGGTGTCCAGCACAACCACCTGTCTCTAGCAGATCCACCCTGGGACCTAAAGGAAAACCAAGCCCCTTTGCAGTGATTGCTGGGCAAGTGCCCCAGGGCATCTTGGGTTTTCTACATGTGCCCATCCCATCTCCATCCAAGTGTGCTGTATACATGGGAGGCACATCACACCAGGGCCTCTGCTCTAGGCCCTGTACTCACAAACCCTTCTAGCTCTCTGACCACTGAACACTTTTTCACCCTGCTATATAAAGAGAGTTGGGATTGGGCTAATGAGGACCTTAGAGTGGTGGTATCACAGGTTGCCCAGGCTCACAGACTTCTTCAGTGACACTTCATCCTGCCTGGAGATTGGTTCAAGTCTGTCACAGGCCCCAAGGTGTCACAGAGTCAGCTCGGGCCGTCAACCACACTCCTGCGATTCCTGCATGGCCCAGTTGTGTTTCTCTCTGGCCTTGGGCACTGCAGGGTTTGCTCTCTTAATGGGAACCTTCTTTCACCATTACATTACCACCCTCTATCCATGCCAGTAAGCCACCACTTGCACTCAAAGCCTTTGCATACATACATAAGGTCTTTGGGGACACGTGACAAATCTTTAGTCACCCCTACAACTGAGGTGCTGAAGCCAGAATGTATGCAAACACACACAGCCTGGGGTGCAGGCAGGAGCAATGCACAAGCTGTCACAAGATCATCACCTGGCTGGAATAACAGAGATGTGGTGGGATTGCTTGCCTGACTGGAGTCCTTCAAGAGCAGGTACAAGTTCTACAGGAGGGATCACCAGGGAAGATGAGGAGGGGGATGCCCTATGTGTGAAGGGGTAGCTTGGATGTAGGGAGCTCTTCCATGGGATGGACCAAGGGAGGCAGCTCTGCAGGGCAGAAGAGCTCAGGAAAACCAGCAGATCATTAAGGAACACGTCTGTCAAGAACAAGAATGCTCCTTAAAGAAGAGTTTGTAAAATTGGCTCTCTATTGTCTTGTAAAGGTTGTGGAGATCAGGGAAGGTCCCAATGAGTAGAGAAAGGAGTGTGTTGTGCACATCTTCAAAAAAGGCCACAAGGACAAACCAGGGAGCTGCAGGCCTTTCAACCTCACTCTGGGGAAGAGTGTGTCATAGAGCCAGCCTCTCCAGTCACATGTCTGGGCAGGAGAAGAAGGTGCCTGGGAAGAGTCAGCATGGATTTACTGAAGGTAAATCATTCTTGACCAACCTGATTGCCTTCTGTAATAAAAGACTTGCACATGTGGAGAAGAGGAGAGTAGTGGATGGTGGCATGGTGACAGAGACAACAGCCGCAGAACAAAGACCTCTGCTCTTTCAGGCTCTTCAGCATGCCAGTGCCCTCCACTGTCTCCACCAGACTGTCCTACACTGTCCCATGCCTGCTGCTGGGTGCCTGCAGACTGTAAACACTCAACCTGCTTCCCCACCTTGCTCCCACCTTGGGATCTCCCTCCCACTACTGATGTCTCCCTGTCCTCACTGACTGTTCCTTGAAACACAGAGCCAGGGACTGATCACAGACTCCCTCTGGGTGACCTGTAGCACCACAGCACTGCTCTTCGAGTGACACTGATTCCTGTTAATGTCTGGTTTGATCTTCCAAGCTGCAGATTGTGATGCTTTCCCCTTCTTATGCTGCTTCCCACTACCAAGAAAAGTGTGTGGGAGACCCACGCTGAGACACAAGTGCTGACACGCTGGCATGGATAGCAGGTGGTAATGGAATGGTGAAAGGAGGTTCCCACTAAGACAGCAAACCCTGCAGTGCCCAAGGTGACAGAGAAAGGGCTGGGCTGTGCAGGAATGCCAGGAAGGGGACTGACTGCGTGAGCTGGCTCTGTGACACTGTTGGGCATTTGTCAGATTTCTTGAACCAGTCTCCAGGAAGGACAAGGTGCCACTGAACAAATCCCTGGGCCTGGGCAGCCTGTGATCCAGCTATCTTGAGATCCTCATTAGTCCAGTCCCTGTTTGTATCATCTGGTGGGGTGAGAAGAGGTTCAGTGGGAGGAGAGCAAGAAGTGTTTGAGACATGGTTTCCCTTTAAGTGTCATGCTGTATGTGCTAGAGACAGGTGGTTGTGCTGGACACCCTGAGCATCTGACGTGGCCCTGTCAGCCCATTTCTGTGTCATTAAATGAAGTATCTGCCCTGAACTGGCAGACAGCTGTTCATAACATTGGACTCTGCATGTGTCTCAGCTTCACAGTGAGTGGAGCTCTAGTTGTAGCAGGCATCTAGTGTCATTTCAGATGGCCAAAGAAATTCTTCACCTGGCCCCATCCAATGCTCTAGGAGAACGTGGGTCTCTCATTTGCTGTAACAAAGCAAGTGGTCATTGGTACATGCCTTGCACCAATTTTTTGTCTTCAACTGTCACCAAGTGTTTGTGTATGAGCAACTGATTCCCACCCTCCATCTCCACTGACTGCAAAGGGAGCGCAGACAAGGAGCTCTCATGCAGATACCTGCCGATTAGAGGGAGGCATGGGAGGAGGCGTAGGAAGATTTTCCAAATCAACAACTGGCTACACTGCTGGTATTGGCAACAGGGTTTTGGATTCTATGGCCATGGAACATGGTTTGAAGACCAACAACTGTTGGGGAGAGATGGGCTTTACTTCACCAAGCAGGGCACATCTGCCTTTGCAAACAGGTTGGCCAGTCTAGTAAAGAGGGCTTTATACTAGCTAGAAGGAGGGCTGGGGGGGTGTCATACAGATAGGGTAGATAACAAAACACAAGTTGGGTTGGGGGTCTCCAATGGGTAAATGCAGCTAGGGATGTGTGCTTGGGACATGGCTATGGGCGACCCCTGTACACCCTTCATGAGAAACCTGCAGGCATGACTACCTCTTCAAAATGCAGGTATACCAATGCATACAGCATGGGGAACAAACAGGAGGAGCTGGAGATCTGTGTGCGACTGCAGGGCCATGATCTCATTGCAATCACAGAGACATGGTGGGATAGCTCACGAGTGGAACGCTGTCATGGATGGCTATGTGCTTTTTAGGAGAGACAGGCCAGAAAGATGATGTGGTGGAATTGTTCTTTATGTAAGAGAGCAACTGGAAGGCATCGAGCTCTGCCTAGGGTTGGAGGAGGAGTCAGTCGAGAGCTTATGGGTAAAGATCAAAGGTCAGGCTAACATGGGGAACACTGTTGTGGGTGTCTACTACAGGCCACCTGATCAGGAAGAGGAAGTTGATGAGGCCTTCTACAGGCAGCTGGAAGTAGCCTGAATATCACAGGCCCTGGTTCTCATGGGGGACTTCAACCACCCTGACATCTGCTAGAGGGACTACACAGCAAGGCACAAGCAGTCCAGGAGGCTCCTGCAGTGCATTGATGATAACTTCTTGTCAGATATGGTGGAAGAACCTATGAGGAAGGGTTCTGGATCTTGTCCTTACCAAAAAGTTCTGCTGGATCTTGTCCTTACCAGCAGAGAGGAACTGGTTAGAGATGTGAAGGTTGGGGGCAGCCTTGGCTGCAGTGACCATGAGGTGGTGGAGTTCAGGATCCTGCAGGAAAGAAGTAAAGCAAAAAGCAGGACTGCAACCCCGGACTTCAGGAGAGCAGACTTTGGGCTCTTCAGAGACCTAATTGGAGGAATCTCATGGGTTAGGGCTCTAGAAGGAAGGGGGGGGCAGGAGAGCTGGCTAGTATTCAAGCATCACTCCCTCCAAGCTCAAGAGCGGTGCATCCCAAGGAGAAAGAAGTCCAGCAAAGGGGGCAGGAGACCTGCATGGATGATCAAGGAGCTCCTGACAAAACTCAAAGAAGAAGAAAGTACACAGAATATGGAAGAGGGGACAAGCTACTTGGGAGAATTATAGGAATGAAGCCAGAGTATATAGAGACGCGACTAGGAAGGCTAAGGCCCAGTTGGAATTGAGTCTGGCAAGGGATATCAAGGACAACAGGAAGGGCTTCTTCAAATACATCGTTAGCAAGAGGAGGACTGGGGAAAATGTGGGCCCGCTACTGAATGGGGCAGGGGCCCTGCTGACAAGGGATACAGAGAAGGCAGAATTACTGAATGCCTTCTGTGCTTCAGTCTTCACTGCTAAGGGCAGCCCTCAAGAATCCTGCAGCCTGGATGTGAGGGAGAAAGTCTGGAGAAGGGAAGACTTTCCTTTCATTGAGGAGGATAGGATTAGAGACCTTCTGGCAGGCTAGACATCCACAAATCCATGGGCCCAGATGGGATGCACCCACGGGTACTGAGGGAGCTGGTGGATGTTGTTGCCAGACCGCTCTCCATCATCTTTAAAAGGTCCTGGGGAACTGGAGAGGTGCCTGAGCACTGAGAGAAAGCCAGTGTCACTCCAGTCTTCAAGAAGCGCAAGAAGGAGGACCCAGGCAACTATAGGCCAGTCAGCCTCACCTCCATCCCTGGAAAGGTGATGGAACAGCTCATTCTGGATGTCATCTCCAGACATATGGAGGAAAAGAAGGTGATCAGGAGTAGTTAGCATAGATTCCCCAAGGGGAAATCCTGCTTAACCAAGCTGATAGCCTTCTATGATGGAATGACTGGCTGGGTAGATGAGGGCAGAGCAGTGGACGTTGTGTACCTTGACTTCAGCAAGGCTTTTGACACTGTCTCCCATAACATCCTCCTAGAGAAACTCAGAAAGTGTGGGTTAGACGAGCAGACAGTGAGGTGGATTGAGAACTGGTTGAAAGGCAGAGCTCAGAGGGTCATCATCAGTGACATGGAGTCTGGTTGGAGGCTTGTTGCTAGTGGAGTTCCCCAGGGCTCAGTACTGGGTCCCATCCTGTTCTATTTATCAATCAATGACCTTGATGACGGGATGGAGTGCCTCCTCATCAAGTTTACTGATGATACCAAGGTGAGAGGAGTGGCTGACACACCTGAGGGCTGTGCTGCCCTTCAGAGACCTGGACAGGCTGGAGAGTTGGGCAGAGAGGAACCTCCTGAGGTTCAACAAGGGCAAGTGCAGAGTCCTGCACCTAGGGAGGAATAACACCATGCATCAGTACAAGCTGGGGGCTGACCTTCTGGAGAGTAGCTCTGCACAGAAAGACCTGGGAGTGCTGGTGGATGACAAGTTGACTCTGAGACAGCAATGTGCCCTTGTGCCCAGGAAGGCCTATTGTCTCCTGAGGTGCATTAGGAAGAGTGTTGCCAGCAGGTTGAGGGAGGTGATCCTGCCCCTCTACTCAGCCCTGGTGAGGCCTCATCTGGAGTACTGTGTCCAGTTCTGGGCTCCCCAGTCTGAGAGAGACGTGGAGCTACTGGAGAGAGCTGGAGAGAGTCCAGCATACGACTACGAGGATGATCAGAGGGCTGGAGCACGAGCCCTACGAGGAAAGGCTGCGAGAGCTGGCCCTCTTCAGCCTGGGGAAGAGAAGACTGAGGGGGGACCTTATCAATGTGTATAAGTACCTGAAGGGTGAGTGTCAAGGGGGTGGGGACAAACCATTTTCAGTTGTCCCATGTGACAGGACAAGAGGCAATGGGCACAAATTGAACCACAGGAAGTTCCGCCTGAACGTGAGGGGGAATTTCTTCCCTGTGAGAGTGACGGAGCACTGGCACAGGTTGCCCAGAGAGGTTGTGCAGTCTCCTTCTCTGGAGATCTTCAAGGCCTGCCTGGATGCCACCCTCTCTACCATGCTCTAACTGACCCTGCTGAGCAGGGGGGCTGGACTAGATGATCTGCAGAGGTCTCTTCCAACCCTACTGATTCTATGATTCTATGATTCTTTGCCATGAAAGACCCTAGCGCAGCAGCAGGAACCTGCTGGAGGTATGTACTTGTAAAGGCATGTGAGGCAAAAGAGGGAGATGAGAGCTGGTGTGGTGAGCCCCGAGGAGAGCACTTTCTTTCTGCTTCCTGGAGGTGGGAAGTGTCTGGCTGTTCACAGGCAGTGCCTGCTGCAAAGCCTTGGACTAGAAGGGAATAGGAGGGCAGGAGAGTTGGGCTTTGTGTGTTTTGGGGCCCCTGGTGGGTTATCTGCCTGCTGCCATGTCTAGTCCTGTCCCTGGTATGTCCCTGCTACAGAGGCACATGTTGGCTGGCCACCCTCCGTGATGCATTGGGGCAGGGGGTGCAGCGTGTCACAGCAGCTTCATCTCCTGTGGTGGAAATGAGGGTGTCCCCAGTGCTGTGCTGCTCTGATGGGGAGCAGGTGTCTGGAGAGAGCTGGGCTGTGCATGGGGAGCCCTGCCAAGATGGGGAGGAAAGAGTTAGACAGGGGGATTGGTGCTGGGGCAGTGGCAGTGGGCACAGGAGGCAGCGGTAGGCAGTGTTTGAGAGCAGAGCAGCAGGCACAGGCCCTCGATGAGCAGGGGAGGCACTGCAGGAAGTGGTCTCAGCACCAAGGCAGGACAGAGGAGGTGCAAAGCAAGGTCAGGAAGCAAGGCCAGAGGAAGGCCAGCAAGAGGTTTGCGTACCAAATGGAGGTGCAGCTGCTGAGTGCTTCTGTCAGTGGGTGTCCTGAGGTGCAGGACACCCGGATGTCCTGCAATAATGTCCTGCTCGATAGCCATCGATAGCCCTGCTGCCCATGCAGGGGTGTGTTTGTGGCCAAGGACAGCCTCCAGGGAGCCTGCAGAGAGCCCTTGGCTGCAGCCAGCTGCGAAGCCTGGCAGACTGACAGGGGTCCGGGAGCCTCTGCCTCTTCTGCTGCCTTTGGCGTTGTGACTGCGTTGTTGGGTGACAGCATGGTGACATCAGGAACCTGGAGCCACACCGCAGCCTCTCCTGCCAGGGGTCTGCTGGCCCTACATCAGCGGGAGGTACAAGGCCCCTGGGGTGCCAGCCCTCATGCAGCCCGTGTCACCAGGACGCCAGGGCAGCTGAGTATCTCCATGAGTGGCTGTGCATCTCCTGTGGGGGGCCAGGAAAGGCTGCAGGGCTCCTTCCTCTGTGTTCCTGTGCACCAGGGTGCCCCTGTCACCACAGAAAGGGCAGAAGTCCAGCCGCATCCTGGCATGGTGAAGTGGCTTCTCCCACAGCTCCACAAGCAGCCATGTAGATGATCAGAGCTGGATAGTGTACCAGCAGCTGGGCAGGGGGTGTCTCCTGGCAGAGGTGGGTGTGTTGGAGGTGAGGTGCAAGCTAAGTTCTTCTAGGCACCCGAGCATGGTCTCAGGTGCCATGGGTGCAGGTTCCTCTGCCTACCTGCCTGCCTCACAGCAGCAGCACCTGGGCCCGAGCCAGTACAGTTCTCTGTCTTCAGGACAGAAGAGCAGCAGGTCCAGGAAAGCAGTGCTCTCTCTTCTAAACACGTTCCCATGGGGCTCAACCTCTTGAAGGTTGCACAGTTGTTACTGTGGCTGTCAGCATGAATACCATGCACTGAGAGTGCTGCTCCAAGGCCTCCCAGCTGCTGATGTATGTGGTATGAATCGCTGGTGCATAGGATTCTCCAAAATGTCGGGACCTAAACCACAGCTCTGCAGTAGACTCATGAAGCAAGCACTTTCTGACTGACCAGCTACCATCAAGTCTGTTGAAGACAGTCAACTCATGGAGCTAGGGTGTGCTTGCAGGTGTGCTCACAGGTGTGCTTAGCTGTCTGGGTGAGGTGGAACTCAAGTCAGCTTTCACATTAAACTCTCCAACATTGATGTAGGTGACCAGAGATTGAGAAGCTTCTGCCCCAGCCAAGCTGGCCAAGCACACATGGGGAGATTTATCTGGTTAATGGATAAAGCCTTTTGTGAACAACATTGTCCTGGCTTCTCTCCTCCACCTCTCTTGACAGTATCAATGAAAGGAAACGGCACTGAGCAAGGCTCTGGAAGCACAGAAGATTGAGCCCTTTCTGGAGCTGGAGCCTGTAGGAAAGGTCTGATTTTCCAAGCATCTTGAGCAGTGCTGGGAGTGGTTGGCATAGGCGGCATTTCCTGCAATCAGCCTCTCTACTAAAGCTAGCACTCAGCCCCCTCACGGCTCGGCAGGAGGTTCCTGGGGCCTTGCACGTGCACCACTGCCTTCTTGTGTGCGTGCCACTGTCTTGGGTAGCTAGTTGTAGAACTCTCCAAGAGCTGGCCAAGACCTCTTTTAGGGCATGCCTGGTCTTTTTGGAGGAGACTCAGCAGGATATGTTCAGGCCCATTTTCTCATTGTAGCTCTGCTATTGTCCAAGCGCAGCAAGGGCCTGCTTCTCCCTCGGAGACTGGGAGGTGGGAGCCAAAGAGAGTAACATGACTGGCATGGGAGGGACATCATCAGCCAGGGCCTCATCCCACAGTACCCACCTGAGGTCAGCGAGGCTGGCCCAGAGATGAAAGTCAGGTTCAAGCACGCATCCAGATCATCTGTCATGTTCACGGTGATGGGACAGGCAGTGAGACACAGAGTACCTTTTTTGGTACCTCACCACCTGGCCTGTAGTGCCTTACCACCTCACCTAGCCCTTGCCGAGCCCAGGCTGTGCCCCACGCAGGCTTCTGCAGACACCATGCTCTGGGATCTGCCAGGGGTCTCATGCAGAAGAGAAGCCATGCAAGGCTGGCCTTCTCCCCTCCATCAGGACATGGAGACATGCAAAAGGATGGAGCTGGCCATGGACCACCCCACAGGTGGGGTGCGCTGTCAACCCTGGAAGGGCTAGTCTGGAAGAATGACCATGGGGAAGCTTGCCGACTGTGTGCATATGTAGGGAGAAGATCTGTGGGAGATCTGGCAGTGAGTCCGGGGACTGGCAGAGTGCGTGATCACAACCCCAGAGTGTGTTCTCTGCACACTGACCAAACTCCTGCCAAGGTCAGACGTGCATGTTCCATCTTGTCAACAATGTCGAGCTGCTTCACAGCCAGTGGCTGCTCAAGCTGAGCACAGCTGAGATAAGGAAATAGTTCTAGTAGATTTAAGGGGTCCCTAGGGCACATGCTATTGGAACATGTCCCTAGGTGATGCTATTGGACCAGCATCACTGCATCTGACAACCTCCCACCCAGAATCTCCAGCTGTGGAGGATGGATGGAGCAATCATGGGACATTTCACATTGCTCAGGATGTGTTCAGAGGTGTCATTAGACCCAGCCCACTCCCTCTCCTCAGGGACATGTGGGGCATTCCTTGCTTTGGCCCTTTACATTTACTTTGCTCTGCTTTGGGTAGTCTCTCACTGCCAATTCCAGGCACACACTGCCCCTGGAGATACCCTGTGCTCTCTGAGTGACTCCATATTCCCTTCCAGAAGGATGGCCATGTGTCATCAGCCCTCCAATATGTGGAACAGTCCCCAGCACGCACCTCTTGACCACTCACCCTCTCCAGGGACCCTGAGCACTCACAAGCGACAGTTAAATCCAGCCCTCATTCCCACACACATCACCCAAAAGAGATCATGCCCCTTAGCCCACAGAAAATGTAAGAACAACAACAGGGGCCTTTTGGGGTGTAATTCCCTGAGCACATTCTTGGCTCCAGCTCTGGAAAAAGACCCCAGCAATCAGGTACAGTACTAAGGAGACCCTCTTTTATTGCAGGGATGCTACTTGGGAGGCCAGCTCTGACACAGTGATAGGCAGATTTACAGGCGGCCTCTGGGTGAGAAAGACCAGGTTTCTGCCTCCAGAAATGCGGGAGGAATTCAGACATCTCTGCACAAACATGACTATCACAGACAGACCTCCCAAGGCACAAAAGATGCTAGAGATAAACTGGGAATCAGTTGTGAGGAAAGATGGGTAGCTCATTGCTGCTCAACTAGTACCAGCTGATACAGTTTCCTCACTGCCTCCTGAAGCTCCTTGTTCCTCATGCTGTAGATGAGTGGGTTCAGTGTTGGAGGCACCACTGCATACAGAACAGCCAGCACCAGATCCATTGCTGCGGAGGAGATAGAAGGTGGCTTCAGGTAGGCAAACATGATAGTGCTGAGAAACAGGGAGACCACGGCCAGATGCGGGAGGCACATGGAAAAGGCTTTGTGCCGGCCCTCCTCAGAGGGGATCCTCAGCACAGCAATGAAGAACTGCATGTAGGACAGCACAATGAAAATGAAGCATCCAAAGGCTAAACAGCTAATAATCCCAAGAAGCTCAATTTCCCTGAAGTAGAAGTCAGAGCAGGAGAGCTTGAGGATCTGGGAAATTTCACAGAAGAACTGGTCCACAGCATTGCCTTGGCAGAGAGGGAGTGAAAATGTGTTAGCAGTGTGCAGGAGAGCATTGAGAAACCCACCGGCCAGGCAGCTCCTGCCATTCTGACACAAGCTCTGCTGTCCATGATTGTGCCGTAGTGCAGGGGTTTGCAGATGGCAAGGTAGCGGTCATAGGCCATGACAGTGAGGAGAGAATACTCTGCTGAAAACAAGAAGAAAACCAGGAAGACCTGGGCAGCACATCCTGAGTAGGAAATGGACCTGGTGTTCCAGAGAGAATTGGCCATGGATTTGGGGACAGTGGTGGAGATGGAGCCAAGGTCGAGAATGGAGAGTTTGAGCAGGAAGAAGTACATGCGGGTGTGGAGGTGGTGGTCACAGGCTATGGCTATGATGATGAGGCCGTTGCCAGGAGAGCAGCCAGGTAGATGCCGAGGAAGAGGGAGAAGTGCAAGAGCTGCAGCTCCCGGGTGTCAGCGTACACCAGGAGGAGGAACTCACTGAGGGAGCTGCTGTTGGACATGTTGCACCTCCTGAGCTTGGGGCACTGTCCAAGGAAGAACAGATAGACACAAATTAGGACACATTTCTCTGAGCAAAGCTCTTTCAAACCTCCCCCCCCCTCCCCGCACACACACACATTAGCACTCCCTATCTTGGCTGCACCATCACTGAGCTCCACGGCTTGATCTCTGGTTTGTGGTGGCTGAGTTTGCCATGAGGAGCAGCAGCCTCTGCCCATGGGCTCCTCAAGAGTCAGCCCTGACCTACAGCAGTGCGTACATGGGAACAGACGTGACTAAGATTTATATTCCCAGTTCCGGTCAGATTTAATCAACTCCATTTTAAACAATGCAGGTTCATGAACAGTTTTAAGGCTTTTTTGGTTTTGTTGTCTTTAGCTGAATTTGACCCTGTCACACCGGAGGAGGATTCTTGGAAGCAGAAATCATCCACATTTCTGCTGCAGCAGAATGACCATTTCTGATTCCAGCGAGGCAAAAGGTTTTGGTGTAGAGGGAGGAGCGCCAGCTTGTTCCCAGGTGCCCTGTTCTCCCACCTCGAAGACTGAAGACAGTTGCAGAAATTTTCTTTTTAATGTTACCAAAAAGGAAATGGCACTGTGAACAGCAGAGGAATCCACTTCCAAAGTGCCCATCAGCACTATTCCTGAGGGTATGTGTGCGTGTGTTGGGTGGGTCTCAGCCCTCCCCTTCTGGCCAGCAACACACCAGGCTCCTCCCAGCTGCCCACATCCAGCCTCCCAGCAGCATTTCTGTATTCTCAGTATCTAGGTGCTTCTCCCTAAGGCACCTAGGTTATACCCAGCTGCAAAGGGAGAGCTGTGCCCTCTGGAGGGCAGCTTGCAGTTCAGCCAGACACGCCAGGGAAATGGCTGAATGTCCCAAGGATGCTGAGGGTGTTCTGAAGAGCACAGACGCCATCCCACATGCTGAGCATTCAGCTCTGCCCTGAAGAAAGCTTCCAGAGGCAGGACACTGTCCAGGGGCACCTCCAGGTTTGTAGGAGCTAAGGAGCAGGTGAAGCAAACATAGCTGAGGCTCGAAAGGTGCTGCTGACTCTCACTGTAGGCTTCAGGGAGGATGAAGGCATTTGCCGAGTCCCTCCCAGAACTGCTCCTCTCTCAGTGCCACTGTCCTGGAGCCTCAGTCCCCTGTCTAAACCTGACACATCCAGTCCCATTTCACGCCACTCAAACAGAAAATAACTGAAAGCACCAACTCATGAAAGCACCTTCTCTTTCAATTCTCCCCTGCCTTGGCATTCCTGGTGAAAAGTCACCTCTGGGTATGTCCCCCAGCCGCGACACATGCAGCAGCCTCTCCATGGGAGAAAGTACCTGCCCTGCCAGGGGTCCTTCCTTCCACCCAGTCCTTCCACCCTTCAACACTGTGTGGAGCTCCCCAGGCAGGCTGAGTGCTGACCCTCGCAGGCAGCAGAGTCCCTGCCCCAGGCACACAGCACCCTGGGGCGCAGAGACTCTGCTCTGAAGGACAGTCCATGCCCACAGGGGTGCACAGCCAGGCTTCACACCCCTGCAGCCATCCATCCAAGAAAGGAGCAGGGTGATGTGTCCCTCGGACCTCCCTTCCTTCCTCTGGCAGGGAATCCTTGATCTGAAGTGTCTCCCCATCCTCCACACTCATGGGATGAGATGGGCTTAGCAGACTCCTCCAGGAAATACAGCAGCATTGCCCTGGAGCCAAAGACTTACCATGCAAAAGGCTGTGAAGATTTCTCCCACAAGGAGCTCTCCTCTGGACTCACTCCACGCTGCCTTTCACTTCTGTCTTCTCTCATCTCATCTCAACTCCACAGCAGCAGGCAGTGCCCAGAGTCCTGCTGCTCTTTGCAGAGGAGCTGCCTCAGGACACAGCCATCTCTCAGCAGTGCTGCCACATTGCCATGAGCAACCTCTGTCCCCAAAACTGGCCTCAGCTCAGGAGCACAGGACCAGCTGAAGGCAGGAGTTGCTCTGTCCCTTGTGCTCCGTCCTCCTGGGAGATGTTCCCTCAAGTAGGCTAAAATAATCACCTGTTTTCCCTTTCTAAAGAGGGCAGAGACACTGATTCCAACGTTGCCATTTATTTCGTCAGAGGATGGCTGTCTATGATGAGTGGAAATGTCCTCATCTGGAAGCTCCTAGTCCCATCTCTTAACTAGGCAGGACACCCAGACAGGGACAAGAAGGGAGTAGATTGATATGTGGTTCTGGTATTGGTTCAGTTACTCTGGACATCACATCCTGGTTTAGAAGACCCTGGGTTGGAGTGGGATTCAGATCCCCCTATCGACACTGTGAACTCCACAAACACACGGAAGGTGGGATTCCCCCTGCCAAAACTGAAGGGAGCACAGCACAGAGGTCTGCATGCGAGCTCCTTGTCTAAGCTCCCGTTCTAATCACTGGAGATGGAGGCTGGGAGTCAGTTGCTCACACACAAATACTTGGTGACAGTGGAAGAGACAGAGGTCATCCCAGGCATGACCAGTGTCTGCTTGCTCTGATGGAGTGACTGGGAGCCCTGAATCCTCCTAGAACGTCAGGTGGGGAACAGGTGGCGAAATATCTTGGTCATCTGCAATGATGCTATGAAGCTTCAGACTAATGAAATTCCAGTGTTACAAACAGCAGTAGTAGGTCAGTTCAGACACTTGATTCAATGACACAGAAATAGGCTGGCAGGGCTATTTCAAATGCCAAGGGTGTCCAGCACAACCACCTGTCTCTAGTAGATCCACCCTGGGACCAAAAGGAAAACCATGCCCCTTTGCAGTGATTGCTGGGCAAGTGCCCCAGGGCATCTCGGGTTTTCTACATGTGCCCAAACAAATGAATTCCAATGCTGCCTTTAGGCAAAGCCCCTCCTGTCTCCACCCAAGTGTGCTGTATACATGGGAGGCACATCACACCAGGGCCTCTGCTCTAGGCCCTGTACTCACAAACCCTTCCAGCTCTCTGCCCACTGAACACTTTCTCACGCTGCTATATAAAGAGAGTTGGGATTGGGCTAATGAGGACCTTAGAGTGGTGGTATCACAAGTTTCTCAGGCCCACAGACTTCTTCAGCGACACTTCGTCCTACCTGGAGATTGGTTCAAGTCTGTCACCGGCCCCAAGGTGTCACAGAGTCAGCTTGGGCAGCCCATCCCACACCTACGATTCCTGCATGGCCCAGCTGATTTTCTCCCTGGCCTTGGGCACTGCAGGGTTTGCTCTCTTAATGGGAACCTTCTTTCACCATTATGTTGCCACCTGCTACTCATGTCAGCAAGCCACCACTTGCACTCAAAGCCTTTGCATACACAATGTCTTTGGTAATACATGACAAATCTTTGGTCACCTACTGAGGTGCTGAAGCCAGAATGTATGCAAACACACACAGCCTGGGGTGCAGGCAGGAGCAATGCACAAGCTGTCACAAGATCATCACCTGGATGGAAGAACAGAGATGTGGTGGGATTGCTCGCCTGACTGGAGTCCTTCAATGGCAGGTACAAGTTCTTCAGGAGGGACCACCAGGGAAGATGAGGAGGGGGATGCCCTATGTGCGAAGGGGTAGCTTGGATGTAGGGAGCTCTTCCATGGGATGGACCAAGGGAGGCAGCTCTGCAGGGCAGAGGAGCTCAGGAAAACCAGCAGATCATTAGGGACACATCCGTCAAGAACAGGAATGCTCCTTAAAGAAGAGTTTGTAAAATTGGTGGACATCTCTGGACCCCAGCTGGCAAAACAGGGAGCTCACACGTGAGCTCCAGGGGTATAAGGCAGCATATGGAAAGGGGAAGAAGGTAGAGGCTTCAAAGGAGGAATTTAGAAACATTGTCCAGAAAAGTCGGGATGACACTAAGGAAGCCAAAGCTCCTCTGGGATAGAGACATCCGCAGGGGACGTGAAGGACAGGAAGAAGAGCTGCTACTGCTGCAATCATAGCAGAAAGATAAAAAAGGAAATGTTGGCCCACTGCCGAATGGGTCAGAGATTTCCAGTAAAAGCAGATGTAGATTGGTCTAGGGAAGTCAGGTCCTTCCTGGCTTCAGCCTTCACCAACAAGACCTTCTGAGCTGTTGTGCCCAGAGTCAGGACTCCTGAGGAGAAAACCAACCCACGGGGCCTAAGACTCTAGAACTCAGCCTACAGAGATCTGTGGCATTGGATGGTTGGCATGGAGAGAGTCGACTGCGAGGACAGCAAGGCTGCTCTCTATCGTCTTGTAAAGGTCGTGGGGATCAGGGGAGGTCCCAATGAGCAGAGAAAGGAGTGTGCTGTGCCCATCTTCAAAAAAAAGGCCACAAGGACAAACCAGGGAGCTGGAGGCCTTTCAACCTCACTCTGGGGAAGAGTGTGTCATAGAGCCAGCCTCTCCAGTCACACTTCTGGGCAGGAGGAGAAGGTGCCTGGGAAGAGTCTGCATGGATTTACTGAATGTAAATCATTCCCGACCAACCTGATTGCCTTCTGTGATAAAAGACTTGTACATGTGGAGAACAGGAGAGTAGTGGATATCCAGTAGACATTCAGATGGGCAAAAGGCTGGTTGGATGATCAAGCTCAGAGCATTTTCAGGAATAAGTCATGCTTTACCAGGATGACAGTTAAAGGTGGGGTATACAGGGATATACCCTGCATCCTGTCCAGTTTGAAAGCCTCATCAGTTGGGCAGAACAACACATGCATCAGGACAGGCAGAGACTTCACTGGCAGAGGACTGATCCTGAGGAGAAGGGCCTGGACATTACAAAGGATGCCATATGAGCCTATGGTGTATACTCACCACCAATGAGGCCAGATGCACACAGGACTGCATTAGGAAGAGCATGGCCACCCAGAGAAGGGCAGGTCTTATCCCCCTTGACTCAGCATTGGTGTGGCGACATCTGGAACAGTGTGTCCCAGTGAGGGCTACCCAGGGCTGGAGGAATGGGGAGCAAATGGAAAGGGTCCAGAGGAGGTCTTTCCAGATAGGATTGGGGTCCACAAGCACATGGTCTTTATGGAGAGGCTGAGGGACCTGGGATGCTTTAGCTTACTGAAATAGAGGCTACGGTCAGTAAAGTACTGCACTGCCCTTAGTATAGCTCGCCTGACTGGAATGTCATCATAGACAGCTACCTGCTTTTTAGGAGAGACAGGCCAGGAAGGCGAAGTGGTGGAGTTGCTCTTTAGGTGAGAGAGCAACTGGAATGTATAGGACTCTGCCTAGCAGTGGAGGAGGAGGCAGTTGAGAACTTTCGGGTGAGGATTAAATAGCAGGGTAATGTGGGGGACACTGTTGTGGGTGTATACGATAGGCCGCTTGATCAGGAAGAGGAAGTCAATGAGGTCCTCCACAGACAGCTGGAAGTAGCCTCATGATTGCAGGCCCTGGCACAAACAATCCAGAAGGCTCCTGTACAGCATCGATGATAACTTCTTGACACAGGTGGTGGAGGAGCCACCAAGGAGGAGAGTCCTGCTGGACCTTGTGCTAACCAACAAAGAAGTACTGGTTGCAGACATGAAGGCTGGGGGCAGCCTTGGCTGCAGTGACCACGAGATGGTGGAGTTCAGGATCTTGCATGGAGGAAGCAAGGCAATAAGCAGGATTGGAACCCTGGACTTCAGGAGAGCAGAACTGGCCTCTTCAGAGACCTACTTGGAGGAATCCCATGGGTTAGGGCACTAGAAGGAAGGGGAGTCCAAGAGAGCTGGCTAGTATTCAAGCATCACTCCCTCCAAGCTCAAGAGCGGTGCATCCCAAGGAGAAAGAGGTAGAGGAAAGGAAAGGCAGGAGACCTGTATGGATGAGCAAGGAGCTCCTGGCAAACTGGGCATACCAAGCTGGGAATTGTGGCTGATACACCAGAGGGCAGTGCTGCCATTCAGGGAGATCTGAACAGGCTGGAGAGCTGGTCAGAGAGGAACCTCACGAGGTTCAATATGGACAAGTACAGAGCCCTGCACTTAGGGAGGAATAACCCCACGCACCAGTACAGGCAGGGAGCTAAGCTGCGGGAAAGCAGCTCTGCAGAGAAGGACGTGGGAGTTTTAGTGGAAAACAAGTTGAACATGAGCCAGCAATGTGCTTTTGTGGCCAAGAAGGCCAGTTGACTCCTGAGGTGTATTAGGAAGAGTGTTGCCCATAGCTCAGGGTGTTGTCCGAAAATTGGATTCTTTTACCCAGTGTGCAAGCAACCAATAGACACACTGGGTCGAGATATTTATTTCATTTCTGCACAGAGATGGGTGCTAACTGGTAGATCCACAAAGCTAGCACACCTTTTCCTTTTCTCATTCTTTAATTACACACACTCACTGGATAAATAAATGTATATAAGTATAAATAAATGTATATATAAGGGATTTCATGGCACATAGTGCAGGCTTTGGCCTAGCATTGGCCGATCAGTCAAGGCTGCACAAGTGACCATACAACAAAGAAGAGCAGCCACATGACTACTATGGACCTGTCAAGCCCTGAGGTACAACTGACCCCACCAGCACAGGCAGCAGCAATGGCCATAGCACTGCCCTGGGAGAAACTGAGGCAGAAGTGACCTCACAACCACACACATCAACCACATGACCAGCACTGTCCCATCAGGCACTGGGGCACAAGTCACCTCACAAGCAGAAGCAGCAGCCATGTGACCAGTGCTGGCCTATGAGGCCCTCGTGCACAAGTGACCTCACAGTCACAGGCACCAGCCCCATGACCAGCACTGGCCGATCAGCCATGAGGCACAAGTGAGCTCACAGCCACTAAGAGCAGCCATGTGCCCGGCAGTGGCCTATGAGGCCCTGAGGCTCAGGTAACCTCACAAGCACAAACAGAAGCCATGTGACCAGTGCTGGCCTATCAGACACTAATGCACAAGTGATGTCATAATACCCAAACAGCAAACACATGACCACCACTGGCCTATCAGGCACTGAAGCACACATGACCTCACAACCACAAAGAGCAGCCACATCACCAACACCAGCGTATCAGGCACTGAGGCACAAGAGACCTCCAACCACCAACAGGAAACACATGACCAGCACTGGCCAATCAGGCAATGAGGCACAAGTGACTTCACAACAACTAACAGCAGTCACATGACCAGTGCCGGCCTATCAGGCAGTGAGGCATAAGAGACCTCACAACCACAAGCAGCAGCAATATCCATAACAGTGGCAACAAGGGCCGCAGGCACAAGGGACCTCCCAGCCACAGATACCAGCCAGGGGCTTAGCATGGTCCGAGGAAGGATGGAGGCAGAAGTGACCTCACTACCACAAAAAGCAGACAGGTGCCAGGCACTGGCTCATCAGGCGCTGGTGCAGAAGCCACCTCACAACCAGAGACCACATCCAGGGGCCTACCACTGGCCTCTGAGGGCCTCAGGCAGCAGTGACCTCGCAAACACAAGCAGCACCTGTAGGCCTGGCATTGCCCTGTCAGGGACGGAGGCAGAAGCGACCTCACAAGCACAAACGCAGCCACGGGCCTAGTGCATGCCTTTAAGTCCCTGGTGCACAAGTGACCTCACAACCACAACTAGCAGCCAGGGACCAAGCATTGCCCCATCGGGGACTGAGGCAGAACTGACCTCAGAAACGCAAATGCAACCCATGGGCCTAGCATAATCCTGCAAGTCACTGGTGCACAAGGGACCTCACTACAGTTAGCATCAACCACATGACCAGCACTGTCCTATCCAGCACTGGTACAGACCCGACCTCACAAACAACAGCCACACAACCATAGCTGGGCTATGAGGCACTGAGGCACAAGTGACCTCACATCCACTAACAGTAGCCACAGCCATGACACTGGCCTCTCAGGGACTCAGACAGAACTGACCCTCTTGTCCCAAAATCTGGGTTCTGTTACCCGGTGTGCAAGCAACCAGTAGACACACAGGGTCGAGATATTTGTTTATTTCATTTCTGCGCAGGGATGGGGGCTAGATGGTAGATCCACAAAGCTAGCACACCTTCTCCCCCTCTCAGTCTTGATTTATACACACTTTTCAGGGAGTATTTTATACAAATCTTTCTAGTGGTTACAGTTTCATTACATCAGGTATCACTCTGCGCTTGCGCTTTTACATTCTTGTTAATTAGCATAGGAAGCGAAGAAGAGGCAGTAACATCATTATCATGTCATTTCCATCTCATTCTTCATTTAGGGGTGTGAAGTTTAATATGTTAATAAGCCTTAATGAACCTAAGGTCACTTCTGGGTTATTCTGCTGTTCTTGTCTTAAGTACCCCTCGCAATCTTCAAAGCGCTGTGATTTCATCAAGGTTCTTTAGCCGGAGCTGGTTATCCTTTGCAGTACTGTTTGTCTCTCCCCCTTGTCCTTGAGTCTTGTTAACTATTTGCAAGGTTTTTCTCACAGCATTGCTCCAACAATTCCCCCCTTTGAGACTTGTTAATATCACTTATCTAGCAAGTCTCATTTAAACAACTTCAATTATTCTGACATGGATGTTAAGTTAATTCTAAGCATCTCCCATGGCATGGGTAATCCGGGAGATTTAGGGAACAGAGAAGCAAGCAGTAATCCGAGTCACTTTTTCTGAAGGCCCGTATAAGCTACAAAATCAGGTTAGTTGTACCAATGAGCATGCATAACAAAATTAACAGTGTCCTCATTTTCCATCTTAACTCTATAGCAAACAAATTAAATTAAACAAATCAATATTCTTATAAATCAGCTCTATCTATTATTAACAATACTATCAGAATGCAAAATAGCACCTAATAACACTAAGAGCACTCTAATTCCATGTAAAAGAGTTCAGTTTTCCAAGGGCAATTCATCACTTTTGTAACTTCTGTATTCTTATCTTGAGAGATATCTTGTGGGTGTGGCAGTCCACCAGTCATTCAAAGGTGCCTTCTTTATTCGGGAAGAGTGGGTCCAGGAACTTATTCCCTCCGTCTTTACTGCAGTAGGAGTTGTCAGAAGCACCAGGTAAGGTCCTTTCCACTTTTCTCTTAGTGGTTCTTCTTTCCATGTCCGAATATAAACCAGATCCCCAGGCTTGAAGTCATGCACAGGGGAATCCAATGGAAGAGGGGTATGTTGATTAAGGTACCTATGTAAAGATGTTAGTACCCGAGACAAAGACAATAAATACTCTCTCAACATTTCTTCCCCTCTTACATGCATTTGATCACTTCGTCCCCCTATTTCACTAATTGGGTAAGGTTTCCTGTAAAGTATTTCAAAAGGGCTCACTCCCTCTTTTATTCTTGGGGTTATTCTTATTCCCATCAAGGCCATTGGTAATACATCCACCCATTTAAGATGGGTTTCCTGACACAATTTTGAAATATGTCTTTCAAGTCTTTGGTTCATTCTTTCTACCTTACCGCTAGACTGGGGTCTCCATGGAGTGTGTAATTCCCATTTCATCTGTAAAAATTTGGATGTTCCCTGAACCACCTCTGAAATAAAATGAGGTCCATTATCTGAGGATATACCTTCAGGAATCCCAAATCGAGGAATTACCTCTTTTAGTAAAATTTTAATTACTTCTTTTGCACGATTGGTGGAGCATGGGAAGGCTTCTGGCCAACCAGAAAAAGTATCTACCAAAACAAGTAAATATTTAAACCGACCACATTTAGGCAATTCAGAGAAATGTGTCTGCCAGTGTTCCCCTGGGGTTAATCCTCTTCTTAGTTCTCCCATAGCTGGTTTCTTCTGAATTTTGGGATTATTTGCACAACAGGTGGGACATCTCCTTACAATAAGGTCAGCATTTGATAGCATTTTTGATCCCACAGCATATCTTTTTACACTGCTTATCATAGCATCTGCTCCCATGTGAGTTTCTTCATGCAGTCTCTTGAGGAGCACTTCCATCGTTTTGCCTGTAGTTAAAACTCGTCCATTGGAGGTGACCCACCACCCTTCAGCATTTTTTGTACATTTTAGCCTTTCTGCCAATTGGTTTTCTTTGTCTGAATAGTCAAGAGGTCTCATTTGTATTTTTCTACTGGGTAGTAAAGCCCCAATCACCTGTCCTGCTAGTGCTGCCTTTTTGGCTGCCATATCTGCTCTCCCGTTTCCTTGTGCCACTTCACTATTTCCCCTCTGGTGGGTTTGGCAATGCATTATAGCTACTTCTCTGGGTTCCATTATTGCTTGTAACAATCTTAATATCTCTTGTCCACACTTTATATTACTTCCTTGAGAATTTAAGAGCCCTCGTTCTTTCCAAATCTCTCCATGAGCGTGCACTACCCTAAAAGCATACTTTGCGTCAGTATATATATTTACTCTTTGGCCCTTTCTGATTTCAAGAGCTCGTATAAGGGCAATGATTTCAGCCTTTTGTGCTGAGGTGTTTTGTGGCAATGGTTTAGCTTCTACTTCTTTCCATTGAGTCACTACTGCATATCCAGCCTTTCTCTCTCCATTCTGTACAAAGCTGCTACCGTCTGTATATAGCTCCACATCTGGGTTCTGCAAAGGTTCATCCTTTAAATCGGGCCAGCTAGAATATACTTGCTCTATAGTGGCCAAACAGTCATGTTGTAACTCTTTTTGCTCTTCACCAGGCAGCAGAGTAGCAGGGTTTAAGGTCGAAACCACCTTTAAGGTAATATCTCCTTGTTCCAATAACACAGCATGCTATTTTACCAGTCTGCTCGGGGAAATCCAATGATGCCCCTTTTGATTTAAAATTACTGATACTGCATGTGGTATAAACACAGTTAAGGGTTGTCCCAGAGTCAATGTGCGGGCCTCTTGTATTAATAAGATGGTGGCTGCTATAGCCCAGAGGCAGGCCGGCCATCCTTTACTTACTTCGTCTAATTGTTTAAAAAATATGCCACCGGTCTTTTCCAGCTCCCAAGCACTGGGGTCATTACTCCTGAGGCCACCTGCTGTCGCTCATGCACATACAGTTGAAAGGGTTTAGCCGTATCTGGGAGTCCCAGTGCTGGAGCTTCCATCAATTTCTTTTGTATTTCATCGAAACTAGCACAGCACTCTGGGGTCCACTCTAACCATTCTCCTGGACCCTTTAGGGCTGCATATAAAGGTTTAGTTATCAGCCCAAAATTAGGGATCCATATACGGCAAAATCCTGCCATTCCCAAGAATCCCCTCAGGTGTCTTTTTGTGCGGGGTACTGCAATTCGGCATATAGCCTCTTTTCTTTCTGCTCCTAGTGCACATTGTCCTTTCGATATTTTAAAACCAAGATATTGGACTTCCTTCTTTGCAGTCTGAGCCTTTTTCTTTGAAACACGATACCCAGCAAGTCCCAAAAAATTTAACAGACTCACTGTCGCCTCTAAACATATTTGCTCTGAATCCGCTCCAATCAAAATGTCATCCACATACTGTAAAAGAGTGACATTTTTGTTACCTTCCTGCCATTGGGCTAGTTCTTTGGCCAAGAGCTCACCAAACAGGGTACGACTGTTCTTGAATCCTTGAGGAAGAACCATCCAGCATAACTGTTCCTTCCTCCTCGTAGTGGGACTTTCCCATTCAAAGGCGAAAATTGTCTGGCTTTGTTCTTCTGTAGGAATACAGAAAAAAGCATCTTTTAAATCTAGCACTGTAAAACAATTGTTAGTCTCAGGCACCGAGGCTAAAAGAGTATATGGGTTTGGCACGGTTGGATGGATATCTTTTGTTATTTGGTTCACTGCCCTTAGGTCCTGGACCAGTCGATATTCTTGGGAGCACGGTTTCCTTACCGGCAGGATTGGTGTATTGAATTCAGACTGACACTCTCTAAGCAAGCCATATTGCAAGAAGGCATTAATTAGGGGTTCCAATCCTCTACATGCTTCTAGCTTGAAGCATACTACTGATGCACCCTAACTGGCTTCGCTGCTGGTTGTAGCTCTGTTTTGACCAGAGTCGTGTTTTTTGCTTTACCTGGCTTTGTTGAGGCCCAAACCAAGGGAATCACCGCATCCAGTACACTTGAAGGGATACTTGCACTGTTATCGTCTGGAGCTGATCCCATCAAAAGGCAGATTTGTGCTCTCCATGACGATTCTGGAGGGCTGTGGAGCTGCACGGAACTCTCAGAAAAGGTCACCTGTGCATTCAGTTTGCATAGTAAATCCCGTCCTAATAAAGGGAGGGGACACTCTGGCATAGAGAGAAATTCATGAGTCAATTTAGTACCTCCAATTGTACACTCCATTGGTTGCAAAAATGGCCTCAAAGCTTTCCTTCCCGTAGCCCCAACAATGGTGGTAGTAGCCTTACTTAATGGTCCTTTACAACTAGTTATCACTGAATGAGTGGCTCCGCTATCTAATAAAAAATCTACAGTTTCATTCTCCAGCTTTCCTGGAACCAGGGGATCAGCTGAGGAAATTCTAATTTTCTCCCCCAGTCCCCTTCATTCCATATCTGACTCCTCTAACATCATTAGGTCGGTGTTTGCTGGGCTCTGTAGCTTTGTTATCCTTCTTCGATTTGGACATTCATCTTTCCAGTGCCCTTCCTGTCTGCAAATTGCACATTGATTTGGACCCAAAGCGGGTCTAGGCAGGCCTCCTCCTGGCCTCCCTCCCCTTCCACCTCTTCCTCCTCTGTTACCTCTTCTGCTTCCCCTGCCCCTGCCTTGGAATTCATTCCTCTGGACAGCTGCCAGGAGAGAAGCCTGTAGTTTCATTCCATTTTGTGTTTCTCTTGTTCTCTTTTCATCTCGGTTATTCTATACCTTATACGCTATTTCTATCAGCTGTGAAATAGACATTCCCCCAGCTCCATCTACCTTCTGCAGCTTCTTTCTAATATCCTGAGCTGACTGGCCAATGAAGAGCGTATTAAACAGCCTTTGATTCGCTTCCTCATTTGGATCCAGGTCTGTCCATTTTCTGGCTGTTTCGCATAATCTTTCATAAAAGGCCGAGGGATTTTCTTAAGGCCCTTGCTTTACTTCATACAATTTTGATACATTCTTTGGTTTCGGAACCCCATATCGAACCCCATATAAAATTAGCTGTTGATACTACCTCAAGAGCTCCCTACCCCCGCTCCTATTTGGATCCCACTCGGGATCCTTTCTGGTGGGTAAATAGACCTCAGGATCCCCCTTTCTGTCCCTTCTCTCACCCTCTTCTTTTGCCTTAGCAATTACCAGCCTCTTTTCTTCTCCTGTCAGGAAAGTATTCAGCGCCTGCACATCTCCCCAGTTAGGATTATGAGTTATCACAATAGTCTCCAAAAGCTGATGCAGCTTCTCAGGATTTTCCCTATATGATCCAATAGACTGCTTCCAGTTTAGTAAATCCGAGGTTGTAAAAGGAACATGTACAAATACTGGCAGTCCTCCTGGTCGCACTGCTTGTCTCAAAGGAGCCTGTACGACAGGTTGTTTCCATCTCCTAGTTTGGCTAGAAACAGGGCTGAACTCTTTGCTTTCTAGTGGGGGGGCCAATGCTTCAACTGAGATGGAATCGTTTCCACAAGAGGGGGGCACTGTCAGTAGTTGTACATCCTCCTGCTCCTCTCCATTCAGAATTTGTCTGTTAGCACAATACCCGCTCTCTTCCTTCTTTCCTACTGCAACCATTACAGATTCCTCTTCACTTATAAGTTCACATTCCGTTTGAATTTTTGGTTCCTTAAATAGTGACATAAAAGCCTCCACATAGGGTATCTCATCCCACTTCCCCTTCCGGCAACAAAACAGCAGTAACTGTAATATAGATTTATGGTTCAAGGTCCCATTTTTTGGCCATTGCTCATCACATTCCAAATTACACATTGGCCACCATTGATTACAACATCTTTTCATTCTTTTTTTGTCATCCAATCTCTTCCAAAAATATCCCAGTGTTTCAAAATACAACCCAAAAGGCTACAGGGAGGAATCCTGGATTGGCTTGATCTTATGTCAATTACCTAGAAATACCAACCTTATTACCTAGAAATACCTTTTTTCCCGTACATTTGTGCGCACTCAGCTCTGACCCCTCTGGTCAATTTAAGGCAACCCTTGCCGAGCGTCTACGTGCGACATAATTCAACATAATCGTCCGCGGAAGTAAGTAAATTTTATACTCACCAATCCAAAGATTCACTCCCCCCTTTCGCCCTGGCACAAATATCTCTGGTTGGTGTTGCACCTTTGAGTCTCTTGTCGTCCCGACTTCGGAGGGAGGTTGGAGGACTCCCCGATCAACAGGTCGGTACGCGCTGGAGCTCGATCCGATCCAGTCCGCTGTCAGGAACGGCAAGATGATCTGGGCAAGGCCTTCTGGCAAGTCCCATCTGGGTTGCCAAAATGTTGTCCCAAAATCTGGGTTCTGTTACCCGGTGTGCAAGCAACCAATAGACACACAGGGTCGAGATATTTGTTTATTTCATTTCTGCGCAGGGATGGGTGCTAGGTGGTAAATACACAAAGCTAGCACACCTTCTCCCCCTCTCATTCTTCATTTATACACACTTTTCAGGGAGTACTTTATACAAATCTTTCTATTGGTTACAGATTCATTACCTCAGGTAATTGCTCTGCGCTTGCGCTTTCACATTCTTGTTAATTAGCATAGGAAGCGAAGAAGAGGCGGTAACATCATTATCATGTCATTTCCATCTCATTCTTCATTTAGGGATGTGACGTTTAATATGTTAATAAGCCTTAATGAACCTAAGGTCACTTCTGGGTTATTCTGCTGTTTTTGTCTTACCTTCCCCTCACATTCTCAAAGTGCTGTGGTTTCATCAAGGTTCTTTAGCCGGAGCTGGTTATCCTTTGCAGTACTGTTTTTCTCTCCCCCTTGTCCTTGAGTCTTGTTAACTATTTGCAAGGTTTTTCTGACAGTACTTCTCTAACAGGAGTAGTGACCTCACCAGCACAAACCCCAGCCGCATCCCTGCTCCTGGCCTGGCCTCGTCTCACATCCCAGTCATTGACTCCCAAAGATGTGGGAAGATTTTTTTTTCCTGGGATTTGCTTGCTTCTGCAGTGGGTTTCCCAGGGCTGGGAGAGGGTCTGGGAGGTAGCAGTGGCCTGGCCCCAGGCATGTGTCAGCACCTTCCCCTCATGTGTCCTGGGGCCTGTCCTTCCTCCTGCCTGCCCTCTGATCAACCAACTGCTCTCCAAGAGGATGACAAGAGCCTGAGCTGTCCCTGACCATCCTGAGCATTTATTCCCATCCTGGATGAAGGGACAGAGTGTCTCCTCAGCAAGTTTGCTGATGATACCAAGCTGGGAGGAGTGGCTGACACACCTGAGGGCTGTGCTGCCATTCAGAGAGACTTGGACAGGCTGGAGAGTTGGGTGCAGAGGAACCTCCTGAGGTTCAACAAGGGCAAGTGCAGGGTCCTGCATCTAGGGAGAAATTACCCCATGCACCAGTACAAGCTGGGGGCTGAGCTGCTGGTAGGCCCGGGGTCTCCTGGGGTGCATTAGGAAGAGTGTTGCCAGCAGGTTGAGGGAGGTGATCCTGCCCTGGTGAGGCCTCATCTCGAGTCCTGCATCCCGTTCTGGGCTACTCAGTCCAAAAGAGACATGGAGCTACTGGAGAGAGTGCAGCATAGGGCTATGAAGATGATCAGAGGGCTGGAACACCTGCCCTATGAGGAACGGCTGTGAGAGCTGGGCCTCTTCAGCCTGGGGAAGAGAAGAGTGAGGGGGATCTTATCAATGTGTACAAGTACCTGAAGGGAGGGTGTCAAGGATGTGGGGCCAAACCCTTTCCAGTTGTCCCATGCAACAGGACAAGAGGCAGTGGACAAAAACTGAACCACAGGAAGTTCTGCGTGAATGTGAGGAGGGATTTCTTCACTGTGAGACTGACGGAGCCCTGGAACAGGTTGCCCGGAGGGGTTGTGGAGTCTCCTTCTCTGGAGATATTCAAAACTCGCCTGGATGCCGCCCTGTCTAACACGCTCTAGGTGACCCTAGTTGAGCAGGAGTGTTGGATTAGATGATCTCCAGAGGTCCCTTCCAACCATACTGATTCTATAATTCTATGATTCTATGATTATCACAGCCATTGCAGTGTCATGATGATCCCACCAGGCCTGTTTTTCCAGTACTTCCTCAAACAACATCCTTGAGGGGACCAGGAAGGGCCAGGTCCCATCTGTGCCCATCCAGATGGCTGCAGGGAGCACCTTCGGACTTAGTTTCATTCAACACAATGTTCTGGGTGTAGCAGCAGGGCTGGCCCTCACTGGTGCCTTCCCCACCACTCCTGGAGCCAAGACTGCTCCCCAGTGCTGAGGAGCTCAGAAGAAAGTTTTAGGTGCATGCACAGAGAAAGATAGGGAAATACTGCAGGGCTTGTTCAGATCAGATGTTACCGAATTTGCTTCTGGAGACATTTTAACGGTGTCTGTGAATGTGACTCAGAGCTCTTGTGAGCCACACATTGGAAGCATCTTGTAGTCTTCAGCCACCCTGCACTTTAAGGTCTCAGACTGAAATGTTTCTTTCAGCACCCAGAAACTCCCCCCTTGTCTACAAGGGGTCTCTCAAATCCTGATGCCCTCTATCCCACAAGGGGTGCCAGGAAAATCCTGCTTCCTGCAGGTGCTGCTGGTCATGAAAGAAACGGCCTTGCCAGAGAGGGCATAAATAAATCCACCCATTTTTTACGATGTTTAACGATGAGACTCCTGGCCTGAATTCCTCCTCTTTCGATTCATTTCTACCTTCTTCCACCTCACCTACAGAAATTTATCTTACTCTGTCAGATGTGTCAGGACCCCATGGCATGAGCACAGGAAGTCATATCCAGCCCTGTGGCTCAGGGCTTGGGATCCTTGGCACCTTGGGAGGGTCACTGTCACTTGGCCTTTCCAGGCCTTTGCTGTGCACACACATCTACTTTTTCAGTGGGCTCCTCAGGCTGACCGGATTGTCAGCATGGCATTGGCCTGGACTCAGCTCTTTTTCCACGGTTCTCATCTATTATGCAAGGGGAAAGATAGAGTTCAGCGTAGACTGAGATGTGACCAAAGTCTTGACAGAAAGCATAAAAGGCATCAGTTTATAGTCGTACCCAGGGACATGCAGTCCTATTTTTTTCTCTTTCCGACCAAACTCAGGCTTCAACCTGCAGCCAAGGAAAAGCCAAAGCACCCTTCACTGGTGTGCTCAAGCATGAGTGCTAATGCTTTAATTAAGCATTCAGACTAGCAAAAGCACATTCTATCACTGCATAATCATCACTGCCATGCTACTAGAGGTAGAGTGAATGACAAGTCCCGCTGGAGCTCTCCCCTTTGAGCAAGTCTGGGCACATCTGGCTGCAGTCACTTGGCCATTGGCAGAAATCCTTCTTCTTTTTTTTTTTTCTTTTCTTTTTTTTTTTTTTTTTGTTGTTTTTAAATGCTTTCAGTACCTGGACACTCTGCTGACCATACCGCACTCTCTAACCTTGCTAGTCTGCCACTTCTGCCCTTTCCTTATTTTGCTCCTCCTTGGCCGAGGCTGTCAGGATATTTTGTCTGTCCCACTGCACTTGTCCTGCTGCCTGCACGCTTGCTAACAGCCTAAGGTGTCAGTGGCCATATTTGCTATAGGAGCACCCTGTTGACTTCTGGTCAGCTTGGTCCCCAGGTTCTTCCCTAGATCCTCTCTCTTGTCCTTCTTATGGATGGATGTCATGATTGGGGATAAGCTGGCAAGGGCTGGGTGCCAGGCAGCGACTGTGGGGCTGTGCCACTCTTGCTGCACTGCTAGTACCTGTGGTGTGGAGAGAGGGGATGGGAGATGGGGCAGCATGGGGGTGGCGGTAGGTTGGCAAGGCCAGGGCAGGGGACAGTGGGGGCTGCTCTGAGGTGCCATGGCCACAGTGCAGTAATTGTTGCTTTCACTTCACGGTAGAGGTGTCACACTGACCCCAGGCAGAAAGAGGCCATTTCCGTGGCACACTGCCTGTGCCGCCTCCCAGCAGGCCGAGGACATACAGAGAGGGCAGTCTGCTTCTCCTGAAGCTCAGGGCCAGCTCCGTGAGCCTGGCCCAGCATTGCCTGAGGACATCTTGGTCCTCAGCCTCTGGCTCTGGCATGGAGCAGAGACAATAGCTCATGGAGCAGGGCTGGGAGAGCTCTCCTGGGAGTTTCTCTTTTGCGGGGGAGTGGTGAGGAGCATCATGGCTTCCATGTGTGCATCATCCCAGCACCCACACGCGGCCACACAGCCCCACTGTGCAAGCACCACACAGGGGGCCAGTGTGCATTCAGAGATGAGGAAATGTACATCTGACAGAGTCCCCACGAAAGCTCTCAGTGACTTGTCCCTCCACAGCTCTCCTGCTTTAGCACCCTCCCCCAGAGTTCAGCTCCTGCCCAGCCCTGGCTGCTTCCCAGGATGGAGTTAGCACAGAGCCATTTGCCAGGGTCTACCAGAGTCTAGGCTGGGAAAGAGGCTGGGCAAGGCTGCACATTCCCCTCAACACAGGCACTGAGTCCAGCAGGACAGAGCTGGCCACACAGAGAAATGCACCCAAAAACCTAGGGTGCAGAGCCAGGACTGGAAAGAACCGATGTGACAGGCTGGTCTGTAATGCATGCCTGGGGGAGGCACATCCATGTTTGGTCCATGCAACCAAGGGCACAGACCAGTCTCCTCTCCTTTGCACTCAGCTCCTCTCCTGGGCCCTTTCCAGCCTAGCTCAGCTTCTCCTCGGTTCTCCCCACCGCCCTTTTCATCTCCTCAGCCCACCCAGCAGAGCAGCCCAGGCTGAGAGTGGTCCCGCAGCAGTACCCTCTGGAGGGGGCTGCAAAGCTCTGGGTGCTCACTCCACAGCCTCAGGCCCCCATTGGGCACAGCAGCTCTGAAGGTCAGCAGGGTGTATAGAGGATATCAGCTGCCCCATCAGCCTACAAGCTGGGACTGCCCTTAACCTTGTGTGACTCCACATGATCTTGTGAAGCTCCATTCATTACCCACTCCTAAGCACACAGTGCCCTTGGAGGTGCCCTGTGCTCCCCTTGGGCCTCCATACTCCTTTTGAGAAGGACAGGCATCAGTCTCCAGCCCTGTCCTATGGGAGATGCTGCTTGGCCATTCAGCACCTCCAAGAGCACGGGGCATCCACAAGTGAGAACTGAATCCAGCCCTCATTCCCTAACACATCGCCTGGGAGCTAATTGCCTTGAGATCGTGGAGAGCCATGCAAATGAAACAGGGTCTTTCAGAGTGAAAGTATTTGAGCATGTTCTGGGCTCCAGCTTTGAGAAAACAGCTCAACCTTCAAGCACTGCGTGAGGAAATCCTCTTTTATTAGAGAGAGGCCAGCTCTACCACTGTCAAAGACACATTTACAGCAGACATTTCAGTTAGACAGACAGAGTTCATGCTTCTGGAGAAGTAGGATGAATTCAAACACTTCTGCACAAACATGATTATCACAGAGCGAATGCCTGAAGCATGAGAGTTGTGTGAGATAAAGTGGAAACTACTTGTGAAGAGGGACAGTCAGCTCATTGCTGCTGAGCTAGTTCCAGCTGAATCAGTCTTTTCAGTGATTCCTGGAGCTCCTTGTTCCTCATGCTGTAGATGAGGGGGTTCATGGCTGGTGGCACCACCGCGTACAGACCAGCCAACACTAGATCCAGAGCTGGAAAGGAAATGGAGGAGGCCTTCAGGTAGGCAAATGAGCCAGTGCTGATATACAGAGCTACCACAGCCAGGTGCGGGAGGCACACGGAAAAAGCTTTGTGCCGGCCCTGCTCAGAGGGCATCCTCAGCACAGCACTGAAGATCTGCACATAGGACAGAACGATGAAAACAAAACACCCAAATATTAAACAGACAGTAACCACAGTAAGGCCAAATTTCCTGAGGTAGAGGTCAGAGCAGGAGAGCTTGAGGATCTGGGGGATTTCACAGAAGAACTGGTCCACTGTGTTGCCTTGGCAGAGAGGTAGTGAAAACGTGTTTCCAGTGTGCAGGAGAGCATTGAGAAAACCTGCTGCCCAGGCAGCTGCTGCCATTTTGACACAGGATCTGCTGTCCATGAGGGTCCTGTAGTGCAGGGGTTTGCAGATGGCAACAAAGCGGTCATAGGCCATAACTGTGAGAAGAGAACACTCAGCTCCAACCAGAGAAGTAAAAAGGAAGACTTGAGCAGCACATCCCAAGTAGGAAATGGACCTGGCATTCCAGAGAGAATTAGCCATGGATTTGGGGACAGTGATGGAGATGGAGCCAAGGTCAAGTAGGGAGAGGTTGAGGAGGAAGAAGTACATGGGAGTGTGCAGGTGGTGGTCACAGGCTACGGCTGTGATGATGAGGCCGTTGCCCAGGAGGGCAGCCAGGTAGATGCCCAGGAAGAAGGAGAAGTGCAAGAGCTGCAGCTCCCGGGTGTCTGCAAACACCAGGAGGAGGAACTCATTGAGAGAGCTGCTGTTGGACATTTGCTGTATCCTGGTTCAGGGTACTGTCCAAGGAGGAAAAAGCATTGACAGGTTAGTTAGAACAGGCTTCTCTGAGCAGAAGCTCACTCCACTCCTCATAGCACTCCCCCCACATTGCCTCCCTCCTTTACGTTGTTAGGCTGCCTTTCCTGACCTCAGGTTTGTGCTGAGTGTGCTGTGCAGCGCAAGGGCCTCCGCCCATGGATTCCAGAGGAGTCAGCCCTGCTCTGCCAGGCGGTGTAAACGCCCAGGTCAGACTGCCTCGTGTATTTGATGGGGATACCTGGGGATGGGTACCATGAGCTGAGTGAAACAGATTAGGTGCAGTGACTCATTGGAAATATTCACCCTTTATAATTGCGAGAGACAAATACAGCACTCAGGGCAGCTGACTCCAAAAGAAAAGATCCTTGTGAGGGATTCGTGTCCCCCAACCTTGCCCTCTTGAACAGGGGTGTCTGTATCTGAATCAGTCACAACAGCTCCCATTCCAGTGAGGGGGAGAAACAGTACAGTGAACAGCAGAATCCATCCACCCATTATGTGGAAAGACTGTTTGAGATTTCCACATCAAAAAAAATGAACTGCAATGGAAGGGTCTGATTCTGTGGGTTTTTTTTTTTTTTTTTTTTTTTTTAGTTTTGAGAAGCCTCCACCACACGTCTGCATTGTGTGACGGGATAGAAATCTTTGTCCTTTCTGCTGCTCTCGGCATGAGCACTTGTGCATCCCAAGAGGGAAAAAAGGCTCACACTGACTTTACATGGAGTCAGGGGATCCGGTCTGTCTGTGAGTTTTGCTCCCCACTGCCCTGGTTTTGCACCTCTCCCCACAAGTTACTCCAAGAAAGAAACTTGCCTGAGGTGAGAGTGGAAGAGTTCAGTTTCAAACTGAAGATTTCCACATTCTTCTCCATCAGCCCAGATACAAAGAGAACGCTATGGAGAGCTCTTCAGAGAGTGTGATGAGATTTCTGACTCACATAACTGGCACAGCAACTCTCAGATCTCACAGAGATGCTACAGGAGAGCTGTGGTCTTCTGGAGGACAGCATGCAGCCTGGCAGGACACCCCAGAGACACAGTCAAGTGTCCTAAAGATGCAGAGTCTCCTTAAAGGCAGAGTCAGATCATTTCCCCACCTGGATGAAATGCATTGCCTAGAAGACTGGAAGGGTACTTGGGCCCATGACTACTATGAAGATAATTCCACGCAGGACCCACAGGGTCAATGCCTTAACTGCAGCTGAATGCTATCCTTAACCCTGGAGAGCATGATAGTTAGAACCAGACCGACACAGATAGGTGAAGAAACAAAGAGTAATAACTGTGACACTCCTACTACAGGGAAAGCCAGGAGCAAGAGACAGATGGGTACAGCATTCCTCCCACAGCATTTCTGTTTTCAGTTTCCCCTCATTCTCTGATTGTATCTCCATGGCAGGGAACTTTTCCTTCTGGGAGCTCTTTCTTTCTCCCATGTCTTTTCCCTGCCGCTGCTCTGCAAACAGTAGGAAACAGAAAGCATAAGCTCAGGATTCTTATCTTAAGGTAAGCCCTGCCAGGACTGCCCTCTTGAAAAGGACCCTTGGAAATGACCTGGAGGTGAGCTGAAGCTGAGAGCAGCCTTGATCCCTGCAGCATCCTCTCAATGGGATAATGAACCTGCCCTGCTGGAAATAGTTCCTTCCACCAAGTGCTTCACCCCACAGCACTGTGGGGAGATTCTCAAGAAGGCTGGGTGCTGACTGTTGCAGGCAGCAGAGCCACTGCACCAGGCACACAGCACCCGGCGGTGCAAGGACACTGCCCTGAATTACAGCCCTAGGCTTCACACTTGTGCACCAGCTGTGGAAGGAAGTAGCTGTGAAGCCTTGTCCCTCTGAATGTGTGCCAGAGAATCTCTGTTCTACAGCACCACCTCCCCCAAAGAGGAGAGGCTGAGAGAGGTGTCCTGACAGACCCTTTCAGCTGTGGAAGGTGCCAGCTGCAGAACTCTCCACAAACCACGGCAGCAATGTTGCCCTGCAGCCAGAGACTTACTGTGTCAATGGCTGTGAAGATTTCTCCCTGCAGGGAGCTCTCAGCCATCCTCTAATTTCCAATTATCTTTAGCTTCTGAATCACTCTTCTCTTCCTGGCACCTGCAGGCAACGCCCTGAGTCTTGCTTCTCTTTTAAGATAAGCTGCTTCTGCACAGAGTTGTCTCTCTGCAGCACCTGCCGTGTTGCCATGGATTCCAGAAGTCTCAGGAGACAGGCCCAGCTCACGAGTAGAAAATCAGCTGAAGACAGGACTTTCTCTGTCCTCGGTGCACCCTTGAGATGTTCCTGGTGCTCCAGAGCTGGCAGTTCCTGAAAGGCAGCAGAGTCACCTGTGGGAAATGTCCACTGAAGCAGATTAAAGTAATCAGTCACCAGTGGTCTCTCTCTGAACCCTGGAGAGATACTGACTCCAGCAATACAGTTTGTATCATCATAGGACAGTTTTCCAAGAGAGGTGGAAAGGTCTCTCTCTGGAAGGCCCTGCTCCCATCTCACAAGAAGACAGAATGCCTGTAAAAGGACAAGAAGGGAGTTCATTTACTTGTGATTCAGGGGCTGATTTAGAGGAGTTAGTCAATACATCTAATGCCACTGAGAAGCCCCGGGGATGGAGTGGATTCAGTTCCCTTCTGTGCACTTCACAAACTCATAGGACATGCAGCTCTCTGTGCCCAAGTTGTAGTGTGCACTAAAATGCTTGTCTCCATGGGAGCTTCTTGTCTAAGCTCCCACTACAGTCTGTGGAGATGGAAAGAGGGAATCAGCTCCACACACACACACACACACCTGTTGTGGATGGGTGCAGAGGACTACAGAAGGATGAACTCTGGGGAGGTGGGAGGGAGGGCAGGGAAGAGAGAGAGAGGGAGAAGCATTTCACTTGTAAGACTTGTAAGAGAGAAGCAACAAAATATTATGGTAAAATTGTGATTTAACAAAGTCCAACTGTAAATAAGACAGTGATTTAATGAGGGTTGATGGCAAGGTTTACTTGATTATTTACTGCCTGGAGGAGGACAGGGTCAGATAAGAGTGTTAAGGAGGCCCTGCTGTTGAGTTACAAGGCTCAGGATGGATCCCTCCAAAACTCCCCCTTGGAGGAGTAGGGGTGTACCTCGATCCAATCCCAGCCTCAGACCCGGTTAACAGTTTATATTTAAGAGTGCTGTGCATGGTTACACTGTCTGAGCACCATCACAACCCCTTTGCACATATAAAGTGACAGAAGTGGTCCAAGACACGTGCAATTGTCTACTTGCTCTGATGGTGCAGCTATGAGACCCACATTCTTCTAGAGCATCAGCTGGGAACCAGGAGGAGAATCTCCTTGGTCAGCTGAAATGACACCTGCTGCCTACTACTGCAAGACCTCCACTCACTATGAAGCTGAGGATGTCAGAAAATCATACTTGGGCCTACTAGGGGGGCCTGCTAGAGGGCTACCATGGGAGGCAGCTCTGAAGGGCAGGAGAGCTCAGGAAAACTGACAGGTCTGTAAGGATAGCATCCTCCAAGCTCACGAGTGGCCCATACTGATACCCAGGAATACAAATAGATGTTTTAGGAGACAGGGTGGCTAAACAGGCAACTCACGACTGAGCAGCAGGAGGACATGGGAAGCACGGAGAGGCTGCAAAGGAGGAATTTAGCAATATTGCCAAGGGATGTCGAGAAGCAGTTAGGAAAGCTAAAGCACCTCTAGGACTAACACTTGCCAAGGGTGCCAAGGCCATGCAGATGAACTACTGTTACTTCAGTAACAGCAGGGGCAGATAGCTCTGCAGAACTCAGTGCCTTTGCTTCAGTCTCGAACAAGGACTCCCAGGCCACTCCCCTAAAGTCAGGACTTCCAAGGTAAAAAAACAATCAGCAGGGCATGAGCACTGAATTGGAATTTACTTGGGAGAACTCAACCCATGCAAATGTATGGAGTTGCATTGGCTCAGCCGAGGATCCTGAGAGCTGATCACTATCTCAGAAGGTCACTCTGCATTGTCTTTGGAAGACTGTGGAGACTGGGAGAAGTTCCAATGACAGAGGAAAGGGAAATGTTGCATTCAACTTCAAAAAAGATGAAAAGTACAACCTGAGGAACTACAGGCTGTTCAGTTTTGCTTGCATTGGGAGTGTGTCGTGGAACAAGTCCTCTGTGATCACGTCTGGGTCCATGAAGCTTGGACATTAAAGACTGCATGCGTAAACACCCAGAAGGCTAAAAACTGGTTGGATGATTGGGCTCAGAGGGATGTGGTGAACAGAGTAGTTCTCTTCTGGGGGGCCAGAAGAGAAATGGTGCAGCACAGGCTCTCTCCTGGGACCTGTCCTGTTTAACACTTTGGTGAATGACCTGGCAGAGGTAACATTCATTATGTTTGTAGATGATACCAGAGCGGGTGAGGGGCACCAGTTTTATGCTTGAGGGTTGCCATTGAGAGGGCTCTGGACAGGCAGGAGTAATGGGCTGTCAGGAATCTTATGAAATACAAAACAGAGAAATGCCAGGTTCCTGCACCTGGGAGAGAATAACATACTGCAGTGATACAGGCCCAGAACTGGGTTGCCATGGAGCAGCTTTGCTGAAAAGGACCTGAGGATCTTGGTGGGCAGAAAATAAAACATGAGACATCCGTGTGCTCAGGCAGCATAGAAGGCCAACAGTGGGCTGGGCTGTGTGAGTAAGAGCAGAAGTAGGAGACTGATAGAAGTGATCACCAACTTTACTACCCACACCTTACACCAAAGGTACACTATTGCATCCAGTTTGGGGCTCCCCAGTACAAGAAAGATGTTGATAACTGGGAGCAAGTTCAGCAGAGGGCCTCCAAGATGGTCACAGAGCTGGAGCACTAGCTTTGAGAGCGAACAGGCTTTGTGCAGTATGGAGAAGAGATGGCTTTGGAGGGACCTAATAGCAGCTTTCCAATACCTATGAGGAGGCCCCGAAGAAGATGAAGTTGGGCTCTTTGTCATGGTCCATGCCAGGAGGACAAAAGACAATACCTTCCTATATAAACATCCCATCTATGTTTATTCTTTTGCCCATTGGCCCTGGTTTTGCTTGCTTTACACCCTCACTTGGTATTTCTGAGATGATTGCCCTGGTAAATCCTATTTCAGGCAGGAATTCCATTAAGCTAGAACCTCCTTTTATTACTTATGGTGTTGTGCTATTTCACTTGCTATTCTCTTCTTAGAGACACCAAAAGTCAAAGCAAGCCACATTAACAACTGGCACAGGAGGGCTTCAGGCTGGAGGACACTGAGAAACTTGGGGATTTGACCAACAGAAACCTCCTGAACTTTAGCAAGGAGAAGGGAGAGGTCCTGCACCTGGGAGGGATAACTCCATGCTTCAGGGCAGGTTGGGACCTTACTGGTTGAAAAGGGTCCCTGAGGAGAAGGGCTTTGATATCATGAGAAATGCTACATGAGCCAGTGGGGCACATTCATTGTGAATAAGGCGAAAGGACTAGGGGCTGCATGAGGAGGAGTGTGGCCACCCACACAAAGACAGTCGTAGGCAATACTGAATCCTGACTGGATCAACAGATGATTGAGCTTGCAATTGGTTTAAGCTGTGACTTCTGGGGAGAACAACAGTGCGAACGATGAAAGATTAATGCCACCCCCCAAGGTGTGGACCCTGCTCTGGGCAGTGGGACTTCCCCCAAGATTCCACCCAGTGAGAAGTGGATACCCGCATCGCGATTCCCCCTGTGACGGATGGGGCATCTTAATTCAGCCGGCTGGGAACAGGAAATTTGTCCTTTGGCTTCTAATGGGTCTGCAATCATGTATGTGGGATGCTTCACTTCTATTTCTTTATTAATCATGGACTACTGCGGCAGCAAGGTACTCCCCAATTAAGGGAGGGCCCTTACAAGGAGTTTATACAGGATGCCTTTATCCAGAGAATGTTACTTTTTTAAAAAAAATAACAATACCTACCATTTCATTAGTCAGGGACACGAGTACATAATACTCTTACCAACTTCCCTACTTTGGTTGCTGTAAACTATGTCTTTATTTTAAAATGTTCTCTCTGCCAAGGACCTAACATCTGTGTCTTCTTAGGAAACACCTGCTGCAGGACATGAGTTCCACCAAGGACAGGCATTTTGCTCTACTAACTCATCACAAAGGTATAACCCTAGACATCCCCTTGTGCATAAAACCTGCAGAGAGAACAGAAGTTGCATTGTGCCTACCACCCCCACTCCCGTGGGGCTGCAGCAAGGAGAAACTCCAACAGGAGAACCAAACTGGCAAAGAGCTGGGCAGAGACGGGCCTGAAATGGCCCGATGCATTACCTCTACCCAGGAGAACGGATACTACTTGGGAACTACTATAGAACTATAGGAATTAACCAACCCCCCAGAGCTTCACCTTCTCTGGAGCGCTTTGTGCCTTATTTATCATATTCCTCACTTGATGGAAGCCTAAATGCTAAGCTCTTCAGAATGCTCAGACTGTTTTGTCTTTTGGTTTTTGTTTTGAGTATTGACCTTAGTAATTGTGTAGGTGTTGGTTCAGTTTGACTCAGGTTGTGCAAACATTGTTGTGGGAAAGGAGAGAACGAGGCAGAATACAAGCAGGGGGGCGAAGAATGATGCTGAGTATATTAAAGGAAGGAGGAAAGGAAGAAGTGCTTGGACTAGCAGTGTCAGAATTTAATTCCTGGAGAAGAATCCTCCCTTTGCAGTGCTGGCAGCTTCAGCAGGTACCTGGAGCTACAGACCTCTGGCTTTGCTTGGTTCAGGTGTGGAAAATGTGGGGCTGTCTTCAGCCACAAATCTCCCGGGGGGCCTTTTCCAGTGAACCAGCACTCCTAAAGGAAGGGGGGGAAAAGGCACAGTGAGAGCTGAGAAGAGCACGTGACCTCCAGAGCCATGACTTCTGCCTGGGAAGGCAACTAAGGCCTCTCTCAGCAACTTGTTCCACCCATCAGCCAATGAGCCATGCTGCCAAAACCTCTCAGCGAGCAGAAGGAGAGGCAAGGCCAATTCAGACTCAGCACACGTTGATCCTGGCCTCCCAGAGCTGCCTTAAGGAGCAGGGAAAGATTCCACTTCACCACCCCTCTGCCAAGCAGAGATGCTGCAAATGAGCAGCTGCAGGGCATACTGCTTCCTCACGTACCAGTCCAGCCCCACTTGGCAGAGAGGGATCACAGCTGCTCTCTACCTTCCTCTTGAGCAGGGTTAAGAGCACCGACCAGCTCTCACAGGACTTTGAGCACATGCCCCTGAAGCTCTCGGGGGGCTCTCTCTGGGGCTACCTGCCACAGTACAGTGCGGCCCACCTTCTGCTACAGCAGGCTCAACTTCTGCCCAGGGAGCAACTCAAAGGCACACGTGAGCAACTTACAGTGCTCATCTCCAGCCAAGTCTTCTCCAGCAGGTTGCCATGGTCTTCACAGGCTTGGAGGCCCTGGTTGAGGCACAGCAGGCTCTGCTCTTCATTCCCCAGCATCAGGAAAATGTAGGCTTTCAGGTGGTAGACTCTGGGGTAGAAGACGGGGCTTGTGGAGCACCGAGAGAAAACCTCTTCGGCGAGCTGCCGAGAAAACAACAGAGAGGTACATCAGGACAAGTCAGAGAGCCCAGCGATGGCTTGGCACAGAGAAGGGCGCCAAATCCCCAAAAAGAAAAACCAGCCGCAAAGAGAGGAGCAGTGCACAGCTAGCAAGGCTGAGGTACCACACAGATCTCTCCTGAGCCCTAACACCTCCTATGGAGCGGGCATTTCAGCAGGGCTCACTAGCTCATGGCTGAGCAAGGCTCTTCTCTCCTGTTTGGGCCAAACAGTCCCACAAGGGAATTCTCACGTGCCCAGGAAGACTGCCTTCACCTGACTGCCTTCTCGTCCCCCTCTTGCTGACACCTCTGTTACAGGAGTCTTTAGCCATGTTGCTCCCTAAGCTGCTACCCTCTGGCACTACCCTTACTCCATCCTGTCGTGGCTGCTTCTACCTGCACAGGTCAACCCACTGCTGCTAGCAACACAGCTTTCCCCAGAGGGCCTTTGCAGCATGCCCCTCCCCTTCCTCCGCATCCCTCACCCTTAGAGCCCTGCGGCAGCTCTCACGGGCCCTCCACGAGCCGTGCTCCATGTCCTTTTTCAGCACCAGGCTATGGCACTCCAGGAGCCGGCTGCACGCTTGGCTGGCCACAAGGCAGGCGCCAGTGCTCTTCAGCAGCCTCTTGGCCTTTTCAAAGGGCTTCTGGAAGTTGTCCCACTGCCCAAGCCTTGCAAACCTACATTGTCCAGAGGAAGAAAGGAAGCACATACAAACACACACTCAGGCACATTTTGTAGAGATGAGCAGGTAACCAAGAGGTCTCCTAGGCCATAGGCTCCAGCCCCAACCTGGCTTCCAGAGGCAATGCATCCTCTAGGACAAGGAAGCTACTGGGGGCATGATGGGGGGCTGAACCGCAGCGTGTTGTAGCTGCTCCTGATAAGCATCCCTGAGAGCACTGTATTGTAATCAGGCAGCAGTAGCTCAATTCCTTCTCTCCTGCGTGAACTTGGTGTTCTCGTCTCCCTGCTACATCACAGCTGAGCAGGAATCTACTGCTGTCCCTCCCGACAGGCTCCTCCCCGCTCCCCTTCCCTCCAGTTGGTTAACCTGACTTACCAAAGAGCCAGGGACGAATACAGTCCAAGCAGGATGCTGCTCTGCGCCTGGAGAAGGCAGTTGGCTTCGTTCTGCTCCACGAACCTCCTGCACTCTTCAAAGGACTTATACTGCCACCCTGCAATACAAATGTCTCTCAGAGAAGCAGCGAAGCAGCACCTCCCTCCCTGGCCTCACCGTGCCTCAGGCATTCAGAGCAGCAGAAAGCTCCAGCACAGCTGGCAAAGTTCTTGGCAGGCAAAGCACTCACAGAGCAACAAACCTCACAGGAAGCAGGCAAGGGCTGCACTTCTACCCTAGCTCCTCAGGGCTGCTCAAGTGCATGGAACTGCCCTTGAACGCAAGGGCAGAGAACATCAGGAAGGAAACAAGAGAACTCCCAACTCCCCTGACACCATGTCTTGCCCTTGAGAAATCTGCAGCTTTCTAGCACTGCACAAAGGCACGCTGCCACTGAGCAGCAATGACAGCGACCCCAGAGCACAGGCTCTTAGGTGCCTCCTGCTCAGGCACATGCCAGCGCTGCTAGCCCTGCTTCCTGGGGAGCCAGAGCAGAGCGAGGCGGAGAAGAGCTTTCAGAAGGGGCAATCTCAAAACACAGCTAGGAAAGAGCATAACTAAAAGCACTGTCAGATTACTCTTGGCTCCCATGCTAGAAACGCAAAAGGGAAAAAAAATAACGAGGATGCAAGCGAAGAGAGAAATGCGCACAGCGGAAAGCTCTGTGGAGGAAATATAAGGATTGCTGGAGGCTCTGGGGTCATTGTTCTACCAGGAGAAAAACTGCTTTGGCCAGCACAACTGTTTCCGTGTTTCCAGAGGACAGGGAAACCTGGCAGAACTCTTGTGTTGTCCACTCCAGTCTCTAGAAGTCTTGTACTGACGGTGCACTTCTGCTTGTGCTGGGAGGGCTCTGCCTGTTTACACCTTGCACAAAGCCCCCAGCTCTGGCCCACAGGTCCAGGGGGGCAGCCTTGCCTGCCCAGCAAACAGGCTCTCGGGGGCCCTCCTCACTGAGCACTTACCAGCATCAAGCAAGAGGTCTAAGCAGCAGCAGAAGAAGCATGCCTGCCCAACGATCTCATCTGCTCCAGACACCTGCTCCTCTAGCCTGCACAGCACTGCCTCACATTCCGGGTACCTGGGGAGGAACACAACGAGCCTCCAGGGAGCCTCTCCATGGGCTGGGAGCCCAGGCAGCACCTCCAGACACTTCCCACTCCCCTTCCCAGCACCTCTCTCTCCCTCGTTTTCCCTTCTTTGCTCTTCCTCCCAACTCCGTCCCACTTTCTCCAGCAGGCCTGTTCTCACCCAAAGGTCCCTGACCCCTGACACTGCGCAACCCCCACTCTCTCCAGCACCCTGATTACCTCATCTGGAGAAAGAGTGCCGTGAAGAGGGTCCTGAGAACCACGCAGCCCAGGTCAGGCTTCTGCAGCTCCATGCAGAGCCTCTCAGCACGATAGCCTGGGAAGAGAACAAGCAGACTTGCACCGGCTCTCTCGGCAGAGATGCCTTCTTGCAGGTGGCGGGGGCAGTACCTACCTACGTCGACGGACAGAGGCAGATTTCCCAGGCTGAGGGTCAGATGGGACAGGGCCTGGGCAAAGCTGGCTGTGTTTAATACCCCTCCTCCAAAGAGCTGCACCTCAGCGCTAAGCTGCACGGCCGCCCGCCCGTATTGCAGCCACTCTTCCCGGCAGCCCAGGTTCTGGCAGCACAGCGCGTATTCCAGGTAGGACAAGAGGACCTAGAAGGGTCCAAACACGACAATGCACACGACTCTGTCTCTCCAGGGCAATTCCCTGGCCTGGAGGGGACAGGCCACAACTCAGCTGCCAGCTTCTCTCTTCCACTCTCACAGCGCGTACCCATACGACCAACTCTTCTTCCTACTGCCACTGCTGACTGCAGCTGTGCCAAGACAGGGGCCCCTGGCCTTGCACACCAGCATTATCAAGAGCCACGAGGAAACTACAGAATACACACAGTGGTGCTGCCTTAAAGCCAGAACCACCTCCATGCTCACAATTAGGAAACAAATCCAACGCGAGGGACTACCCAAAGCAGCAGCAACCCACACCCTCTGGAAGTTCATCCAGAAAAGGGCAGGCACACGCACATCTTTGGGCTCTTCTTGCCGGGGGCAGGCCCTGCTGGTACTCTTGCCAGGCCAGGGAAAAGGAGCCGTGTCAGGGACGGGTCTGCTGCTGCAGAGAGAAGGCACTCACGTGACTCGCGTCCTCGGACTCCTCGGCCGTGTTCACCTTCATGAGTGCTGCCAGGCGGGAGAGCCTCCGACTGCCGGAGGTGCTCTCCAGGCTGAAGAGCTGCCGTAGTAAGGACAGGCAGTGGCTTTGCCGGAACAGCCAAGGGAGCCTCTGCCTCCTGCCACACAAGGGAAACTGCTGGGCCACAGCCACTAGGCACACTGTGCCGAGTCCCACGGGGCGGGGGAAGCAGGGGGATGGAGGAGACGGCTGCACCTCCTTGCAGAAGGGCAGCTGACGCAGGCACGGCCGCAGCGATACAAGCGGCAGAACCAAGGAGTACCACCCAGGAAACGTGACTGCTAAAGACGGTGTCTTGGCACTACAGCCTAGGCAGGCCAAGCAAAGCTGGCCACCGGGAGGAAAAGGGGCCTTGCACGGGAGGCCTGCGCCTGGCTGCAGCCTCTGAGCTTCCTCCTTCTCACAGCTCACCTCCGCTTACGCCGACAGGCCCACCTCCTGCTCCTGCCAGCACACTCCCTTCCCCGCCCCACACTCTGCTCCCCACTAACACCTCCCTGCTCTCACCTACACCATCTCCCATGCCAACACCCCAGTAGCTGCCCAATACAACCCACGGCTGCTCCACCCATTAGCCTCCAGCTCCCTCAGCAGCTTTCCCTCTGCCTAGAAGAGCCTTTGCTTTCCCTTCTGCGTCTTACCCTGCCTCCTGAGGAACGGAGGAGTCTCTGTTCTTCTTGCGAGAGGCATGCTCTGACTTTTCCAGCACAAGCTGCAAGGCGGCGCCAGTGGAGGTCATGGGGAATTTCCTCTTCAGCAGGCTCAATGCCTTCCTGATCGTTGTCTTCGCCAGCTCCGTTTGTCCCATGTGGTAGCAGACCTGCACAGCAAAAGGGCTTTCAAGGCAGTCCCGTTTGGCACAAAAGCTCATCCCCAGTCCATCAAGCAGCCCCAGGCACAGCTGGGAATCCTGAGCCTCCCAGCTACTGGGAATGCTAAGAACCAGGATACTGGGAAGGCTCCCAAAGGGCTCCGATTCAGCACATAACCAATTGCATGTCTCTGGTGGAATCAAGGCCAGGACCTCAGCTGGTTTGGGCCAGGGGGCAAAGGGGCCCCAGGAAAGCAGGCTGAGAGCAGTCGCAGTGAGGTGGGCCAGGGAGAGCCTGCCCCACCCCACCCTACCCCACAGGAAAGCATTCAACTCCACCCACCGGGGGAGCCCACCAAAACCACCCTGTCACCTTACCTCTCCTTTGAGGCTCAGCAAAGTGGCTTCTTCAAAGCAAGCAAGCGCGTTTCCCTTCTTAGCCACCGAGGTCCTCAGCACTTCTGCTTTCTGCAGGTTCTGGAAGGCCTTTGAACAAGCACACAGAGAGCAGCTGAGCATCGCTGCCAAGCCTGTCCCCAGCCCCAGCACTCCCAGGTGCCTCCAGCATCTTTCTGAGGAGGCCTGCATCTGCCCCTGGTGATGCCCACCCAAGCACAGTCACGCTGCCTCTCACACCACACGCACAAGCACTCCTTTGCACCACCTCCTGGGAGGTGCACCTTGCACCAAGGGGCTGCTTCACAGCCCTGTCTCTCTTGCCACAGGAGAGGCAAACAGGAGGCAAACGCTGGGTCTCCCTCCCACCAATTCATCCCCGAGTCCCCACAAAGGCAGGCCCCCAGGCAGGCCCTATTGCAGTGGGGAAATGGGCTTGCCCAGGGCAAGGCACTTGAGAGGACTCCACGGGCAGTGGGCTCTGGCAAGCACGGCAACTCACCAGGTAGTTGTCGGAGACGTGCAAGTAGGCAGCCGCACCCTCCAGCAGATAATAAAAGGCTCTGGCGTCATTGCCCACTGCCATGTAGTGCTGAGCCAAGGGCACAAGCACCAAGTCCACAATGGCCTTGCAGCTGCAGGAACACTCCACACCCTGCGTCCACTGGGTCTTGCTGGGCACCTTGGGCATCCATTCGGTCTTAGCCAGAAACTGCTTTGCCGCTCTGGAGACAAGATCACGGAGAAAGAAGACACCAAAGCACACACCAGCGTCACCAACACCGCTCCTTCAGCGTACGTTAAAGACACGTTCTAGCACAGCACGAGGCCACACGCACGAAGGCACCGCACGGGAGCCGTGGGTTGCACAGCCTTCCCAGGCGTGCTGAGGGAGCTCGCTCAGTCCTTCTTTCTACCCCACACAACAGTGACCTGCACCCAGAGTTCCCTGGGCCCTCCCAGCTTACAACTGACACCACTGACTCCGGTGCGGGCCGCAGCCCCCCATCATTGCTATGACTTCCCCCATGCTCCTTCCTCCCTTCTGCTCTCACCTTCTCTCCTCTCTCAAGACCTTTGGCTCTCCCCACATCGCAAGCAAAGCCAGGACAACTCACTCACACAGCACGGTTTGGCAAGATTTGTTCCCTGACATTGCGGGCACATTGACCAGTATATGCTGGGCACTCTGAGGAGCCCTGGGGCCCCAGAGCACAGGCACAGTGGACTCAGGCAGGGCAGAACCGGCATGAGAAGCAACAGCTCCCCTTTTCAGCAATGGCAAGCCATTCCGTTGGCCATAGCTGTAACAAAGTGGCAGGAGCACCGATCCTGTTGGTGCCTTTGCTGCCCCCGCTCTGGAGGAACACTGCTCTTTTAGGCAGGCAGGGAGACCAGCTGGCATTTCTGTCCCCTTCCACAAGCCACCCTGCCTCCAGGGGCTGCTTTGCCCCTGCACAGTTTGCTTGCAACACTGCTCTCTAACAGCTAGAAAGCCAGGGCTGCTCCACTCCAAATCACCATCAGCACTGGGATCCCACTGGCTTCCCCAAAGATACGCATCCCCATGGCCATCTCAACCCAGCTGCCTCTCACAGGCCTGCTCTTGCCAATGCTAGACTCACAATGAGCAGCCCAGGCTGGAAACTCCGCTTATCTCCTCTGCACACCCTCACCCCACTGCCCCCCAAAATCATCTTCAAAATCTTGGCTCCTCACCGAAAAATCTCCTCCAAGCAGCTCTTCTCTTTTGGCACACCACTTGAAGCATCTGCAAAGAAAGCATGGCATCAAACACCTCCTCAAGGCATGTGCCGTAGAGCTGCTTCTTGCCATTCTGTAGCACCAAGGGAGGAAGAGCGGAGCCAAAGGCACTGGCGGCAGCTCCCTCTCCAGCTCCTTCCCTGACATCTGCCTTCACTGTGGGGCTCAACTCCAGACTTAACCTAGCTTCACCAAGTGTACTAGACACACTAGCTAATACACCTCAGCCTGTAGAGCCACGCGTGCACCTCTGCCAGGGGATGGGCTGCCCTCCCGTAATTCTGGGAAAATGCAGGTGGACACGCAAGGGGAGAAAGGCGCTACGCTGTGGACACATCATCGCTCTCATTGTGGAGCTGTGCTCAGTGGAGAAATGAACTAGTCCTACAACAGTATCTGCCTTGCACTGGAAGCATCCCCATGCTTGCGTGAAACAAGTGTGCGGTAGGAGTGGGCAGGACCCAGGCTCCAGAGCAGGGCACACGGCATACCCGTAGAGGCGGGGAGCTCGTCCGACTTCATCTCCTCACTGGTCGCCAGGGAGGCCTCCCAGCTGCGCCAGTAGCAGTCGCTGCCATGCTCTTCACAGCTCTCGGCCTCCTGCGTGCTGCCGAGGGCCAAGCGGTGGAAGGCAACAAAGTCGCCTCCCCCGCAGCACTGGCACTTGTGCGCGTGCCTCTCCAGGAAGGCCGCACACTTGTGGTGCAGGGCCACCCTCTGTCCCTTCGGCCACAGCTCGTACGCAGCCTCCTGCAGCAGCGGGGCGCAAAAGGCCAGCACGCCAGACTCCAGCCTCGCCCTCTGCTTGCTCTCCTCCACGGATGACTTCTGGGCATCTGAAAGGCAACGGGGCTTCCCATCAGCCAGAGCTGGGGCCAGAGCTGGGGCCAGAGCTCACGCATGCCATAGCTGCACCATGAAAGACAGGCCTTGGCATAGGCCCTTGGCAGGAAACCAGCGCTCCTGCACTCAGAGCCTCCGGGCCAGACAGCAAAAGGGCCCACCTTGCCTTCCTCACACTAGCACGGCCAGCGCAACAGGCTGCTGGCCTGCTCTCCCTGCCAACAGGCTGTGCAGCTGCGCTCCAGGCGGCAGCTGGGGATGCTGCCAGCCGCAGAAGCAAGACACAGCCAGCTCTTTCTGCCCACTCTGCAAGACACTCCCAGCGCTAGGGGACAATAAAGATCAACGCACACTAAATCCCTCATCTGGACACAGCGGGAGGCTGGGTCAGCAGGTCAGCGCTTTCGTACTCCCTCTCCTACATGGGCTATGAGCCGCACTTGCAGGCAGGGCAGCAGAGGGACTCGCAGCACCTCACTGCAATATTGCCCTCCAGCACAAAGCACAAAGCACAGGCTCCTCGGAAATGGACTCGTCAGAGCTTTTAACAACCCATCCCTAACTCCCCGGGGTGCCACGAGCATTACACACCTCCTCCGGGCAGGGGGCATTCTCTGGGGAGCCCCACCGGGGACACAGACAGCGGCAGCAGCAGCCTGCAGCGCTCCCAGGCTCCCCTTACCACCTCTTACCGCTCTCCTCCTCCAGAGAGGTGCCTGACCCCTCGGTGGGAACACTGCTCTCTTCTGCCCCCTTGGCAGCATTCAGCCACTTGAGGATGTTGCATCTCACCAGGGCATTCAGCGCCTTGTTCAGCTTGGCCCTGCTCCACCCGGGAAGGATGTGGAACAGCAGCTCCGTGCTGAACAGCGGCCCTAGGATGGCTGCACACTTCAGAACCATCTGCTCCGAGGGCTTCATGCTGTCCAGCTCAGCCAGCGCAATCCCTGCCAAAAGCAAGCCACACGTCTCTCCCTTGCCCACTCCCCACCATCACAGCCTGCATTAGCTGCAACACTCGAGAGGGTAGATTCTTCCCTAGGGACCCAGCCCCTTGGACAACTGCAACCCAGGGCACGTGTCTTCAAGATGCCTCTGCTCCTGCTTGACTCACAGGAAGCAAGGACGCGGGAAAGCAGAGATGCTCAGACGAACGCTCCCCCACCACGGATGAGCATCCAGCACATGCATATGTCCGGGGATGCAGCTTGCCAGCTCTGCGCTCTATTTATGTCCACAGGGCACACAGACAGAGAGCTTTTCCTGCACCGCCGAGGCCAGCTCAGAGCTCCCCACAACCCCGCATTTCCCTTGGTCACACAAGACTTTCCCCTTCTTGGACAAAGCAGCTCCTTCAAGAAGAACACCTGGGCACGGGGGACATTTCTGCCACCCGCATTCGGCCAGGGCTCGGCTCGAGGGCAGCCATGCTCATTCACAGCTTCCCATCCAGCACCCCCTAGAAATGGGGCGATTTCTGGGCCAGCCCAGAAAACAACAGGCAGAGACATTCGCAAGACGGCTTTGGTTGGGCTTCAGTGCTTTGAGGCCCGCACAAGCAAGAGAAATTACAAACAGAACAATGAGGTGCGAAGCCTAGTTCAAAGCTCAGTCGGAGCCATGACAAATATCCCCTGGAAATGCATTTTCTCTTGCTGAGAACAGTCTGCTCCCAATACCTTCCTTTCTCCGCCCCCTGCCCACCCCACCCCACTCAGCAGACAACATGCAGGTTTCTCTGCGGACAATCCCACGGCACCAAAGCAACGTGCCCAGCAGAGTCCCAGAGGGGAGAGGCTCAACTCTGCAGCACACCGAGGTCCACACTCTCCAGCTCATGCCCTGGCAAAGGCACCCAGCACTGCTGCCAGCTGCCGCAGCGCGGCTCAGCCCCTCACCTTTCAATGTAGGGGGAAGTACAGTGTTCTGCAGGGTCACATCCGGCCTCATGGTGCATACCCTGCGGTCCTTCCCCGCGCTGGAGCTCCGTGCTGCTGCGGTGGTTGAAGCCTCCGTCACAGAAGCTGAGCGGCACAAGGGAGCAGGGGAAAGCGATTAGCAAAGGGAGACAATTCATGTCATGACTTCCTGCTTGCAAACACTCCAAAATCCTCCTCAGCGGGAACAAGGCCTGCCTCAGGTGGCCTGATGCACTTGGCCTGCACCAAACATGCTCGCTAAGACGAGCAAAGCACTTCCCTTGCATACCTTTGTTTCATAGCCCTTCCCTAACATTAGCTGTTGCCAGGCAGTTTCCCCAAACACTCCCAAGTCAAAGGCTCCAGACCTCCTGACTGGGGAGGCAACGCCTCAAGGCAGAAGGCAGCAGTGTTGCCGTCATCCCAGAGGCAGGCACCTTGCCAGTGCAAATGCAAAATCGGGGGTCACTCAGGGCTGCTGCCAGAGCCGTGGCAAGCTGGTTGGCATTCATCCCTAGGTCGTGTTACCACTGCTGCCTTCACTTAGTAGCACCTTTGGGGGCTTTCACACTTTGGCATTCAAGTTCCCAAGGCCTGTGCCTCGCCTCTGCTGGGTTTGATGTCAGACTTCTTGGCAAGTGACCTTCTTTGCCTTTTGCCCAGGGAAATACACGGACATTCCAATGCCTATTAACTAACACGCCTACATCGGCCAGAGAGCAGAGTTCTCCAGGGCATCCCAAGAATTTGGGCGGCGACTCAAAGGGCCAAAGAAGGGATTTTCCACAGCAGCACCTCTGACGTCCCCATGAAAATCCACCCGCGTGGGGCATGCTAGAGGCAGAAGCAGCATGCCCCGCTTTGTGCCTAGCCGGGGTCTCGTGTTTAATCTCTCTCTCTCTTTAGCCAGAGCGTGCCCAAAGCCAGCCTGCGGTCAGGCTGCTCTGCGCCTGCCTGCCCTCGCCCCGCACACGGAGCTTTGTAAGCAGCTGTGCTCAGGGACAGTAATTGCTCTTTCCCACCCCTTCAGGCAGGCTTCAAACTACGCTTTGGCCTATAAGGCAGAGGAGAAGGACAGCAGGGGCTCACAAAAGCCAGAGTCCTCAGACCACCTGCTGATGAAGAAGTTTTTTCTGACCAACAAACACGGTGTGCGGCAGGAACATAAAGTGCACCAATGCCGTATACCCATATAGAGAAGAGCCTGACCCCAGCAGGAGCTCTCCTTGAAGCAGCAGACCAGGCATTGTGGACTCCAGGCATCCATTTGCCTTCCCTTGCCCTCAAGTGTTTTCGCTAGCACACTCAACTCTTCAGGCCCTCTGTCTGGTCCTCTAAATGCCTCCCACCCAACATCCCTCAGCTCCCTCCAACCTCAACCCTTCAGCATTCACCCCTAGCAGGCCTTACAGCACCTGGCACCATGTGTCACTGACGGACTCAATCTAGCCCTGTGGCTGTGCACAAGGAACATTCCAGCCACAGGACTCACCACACTGGCCCAGAAGAAGCACCTGCGTTCACATGAGTTCACGACAAGACCAGCACTCATCTGAGTGCCAGGCAGCAGCTCTGCTCCTCCTTTGAAATTGGCTGCCATGGCACCCTTGCTTCTCCTCTCAAAGACACCAGAACTCCCCGGCCTCGGCTTGGGCTGTCCCAGCAGCAAGGCCTGTACAAACCCACACCTGATCCACACCACGCTCTGTGTGGCTGCAAGAGCTGACAGTGCCAAGTTCACAGGGGAAGCCTCGGCCAAGAATGCGCTGGGGAAAATGCACCACAGCAACTAGGCAGTCGGCCGCAAAGGTGCTTACTGAAGAGGCTCTCCCACTTGTCCTCTCGTTTCTCATCCTTCCCCAGTGGGTGGAACAAGAGCATGTCGTGGCCAAGAAGGTAGCGCAGCAGTTCCTCACAGTAATAGGGGATGCCGTAGCTTCTTTGCGTCAGCAACCTGCAAAGGAGCACATCCAGCACTCACTGACACAGGCAAAGGCAGGCGCACACGCACACGTTTCAGGTGGGCGCTGAGCCACTCGGGCAGAGCACAGAAACCAACGTCTTCACCACAGCTCCACCTCACTTCTGAAAGGGCCACGACTCCCACGGGCTTTGGGGCCTGAGTCACCCGGAAGATACAGCCTTTGCTGGAATCCTCGGGAAAAGCAGTGCAGATAGAGCCCCAAGCAAGCCTTGTCCTTCGTGTCCCCAACAGCCTCGATGCTCTCCGGCACCGGTGAGAACCTTTGCCCCCGTGAATCACCCCTCAAAGCCTCACCACACAGACTAGTGCCTTTGCCACCCCTGAGCCATGCCAGCGTGCAGGACCACTTCCTTCCTGCCTTCCAGTGCAACACAGGAGGCTGGACACCTCCTGTGCTCTGTGCCTAGGCAGCTGCCCACTCGCAGCTCACAACTGCCAGTATGTCCCACTGGCTAGAGGCACTGGCCCTCCTAGAAGCTCTGCACTGCCGTTTCTAGGGCTTCATTCCCTTTGGCTCTCTGCACAGCTTCAAGCCCTCAGCAAGAGCTCACAGGCCCCGCCTGTGACTTACGTCTCTAGATCCTGGGGCAGGCTGACAACTCCAAGCGCCTGGCAGGCTTTCTGCACTACAGCAGAAGGCTTCAGCTCTCCCAGACGAACACAACTGGTTTTCTGCAACTTCAGGATGTCTACGGCAGCTTTGCAAAGCCTCTGTCTTCTGCAGTGACTGGCAGTGAAGCTCATCACCATGAAGATCGAGACATCCCTGAGCACGCTCCACATCAGACTCCAGGAGGGAGAGTCGATGCAGTGGGCGTTGTCGATGACAAATACAACGCCATCTTCTTCAACAGTCTGAAACAAACAGCTTGCTCTGCGGGGATTCTGATGGGTTCTCAAGTTGCTTCCATAGCAGCAACTTTGGCCTCTTTCTCCCCCTCTCCAGACAGAGAGGGAGAGAGAGAGACGGAGAGAACGCTCTGAAGCCTCTTTCCTCTCCCCAGCTACTTAGGCATTCAGAATCTTACTGACTTGCAATTGCTCTTAGACTTTAAGGCCTCTGGTGCAAAGTAGGACAGAAGAACCTTGTTGCTCCTCCCGAGCACGTGCCCACCAACTTTATGGGAGGAAAGGTATCGGGGGTATGGGCAGGGGTGCTTGGGCTCTGAAAGGTAAGGACTCAGGTACATCGTCCTCCCGCCAGCTCCCACCACTCTCCTCCTGAAGCCTCCGCCTGTGGCATTGGTGTCTTCCTCTGAGCCCCGAGGGAGAGAAGAGCTCACCTTCTGGAGCACTTTCTTCAAAACCAACTCCAGCTCCATTTGCCTTTGAGTGCCACTCATCTGGGAAACTGCCGTTGAGAGAGGAAACTGCCCAGAAAAGCACAGTCATAGAGAAGCAGCCTTCCAGGGCTTGCAGCACACCTACCCACCACACAACACCAACCCAGCAAAATGCCTCTCCTGGCCTCACCATCAGCCCTCTCCCCAACACAGCTGCAAGGAGACAACACAGTGCGGATACCCCCGGGAGCCGAGAACAGAAGCCCTCTGCTTGTTCGCTTGTGATGGCAGCTCCGGGAGGCAGCAGACCACTCTCACAGCACTCAGCTCAACACAAGGTCATCAGCTCCATCTCCAAGCTGCTCTTCAGAGCCTTTTGCCCACCGTGCTCAGGAACAGAAGCCTGCGCTGTATGCCCCTGCTCTTCCCTCCAGGCAGCCAAGCGACTCCCCACCGGAGCCTCCAAACTACAAAAGCTCACAAGCAGCCCTTTGCCAGGGCCAGAGAGGGCCTCGCTCTCACCTTAACGAGGAAGATGTCGTTGAGGAGGCAGTAGCTGCTCTCTGCCATCAGCCCTTGGAGCTTTGCCTGCAGCACAAGCTGTCTGGCACTGCACGATTGACATGCCTGCAGGCCCAGGGCCATGGCCAGCACCATACGGAGGGCAGAGTAGACCTGCTTCAGGTTTAGCTCTGTCAGTTCCACGGCCACAACCCTGCCACGCAAAAGCAAAAGGGACCGAGATTCAGAGAGCAACGCAAAGAGCTGCAGACTTCCAAGGCAAAACTGTCAGAGAAGAGGCACGTCATCCAGGGCTGTCTGCAAGGGAGCTCTGGACACACAGCCCCAGACGGACTCTTCTACCGCACACCTCCAAGAGCTTCACAGAGGGCCAAGCTTTTCCCGCGTCTTACAAGGAAAAGCCACAGTGGGGCAATGGCTGCCAAGCCCCTGGCAGAGCCACCACCACACCCGGTGTCTACACAGCTCTCAGCACCTCCCCCTGCACAGCAACTTGCCAGCTGAAGAAGCAAGGGCTGAGCAAGTTGGGCCTTTGTGTTTGAATGCCACAGCTTTGCCATCTGCCTCCTATACTACGGGAAGGCTTGGCCGCCCCAGGGGCCTTTGGGGAAAAAAGCCCAAGGGCAAGCAGCCTTTCTCTGGCAGCTCCACCACACCACTCCCGCCTCCCCCAGCATCTTTCTTCTCTTTACTCTCCAGCTGCATGAAAAGCACGCAGCTTGGGCTCTTGCCAGACCTTGCTGCCTGGCCTAAGTTTGCAAGAGCAACAGCCCTGGCTCCACAAGCCACTTCCAGCTCCCGCGAGACCTAGTAGGAGAGCGTGCAGCTGCTCCATACCAGCGGCTCCAGGAGGCTTTTCAGGGATGCTGCAGGCCAACGGCCAGCAGCACTAGCAGAGGGGCTCGAGGATGCCACGAACATCAGTGGATGGGCAAGGGAAGTGTCCCACAGGTAGCGCTCCAAAACACTCACCTGTGGCCAGCAGCCTGGCCTAAAGATGCCAGCTCAGTGAGTAAATGGCTCTTTCCAGAGCCAAGCACACCCTCAAACGCTAGGATGCTGCTTTCGCGACAAGTCCCATAGGCTTTCAAGGCACTTTCAAAGAGGGCAATCTCCTCCTCGCGACCTGTGAAGGCAGACAAAAAGCAAGCTGCTGTAGCGAGCTCAAAAGCCAACAATCTTGGGCAGCCTTCCCTCTTGCTGCCACTGCACCTTCCCTCCACTGCACCTGCGACCTGCCCGCACCCAGGGCTCCTTCCCACCCCAACAGCTACAATTCTGAAGCTAGGCCTGCCTTAGGGCACTCACAGCCCCACCTTCCTGCTGGAGCCTGGGAGCAACTGCATTCCTGAAAGCTCCTGACACGCTAACGGTGCAGGAAGGCAGGAAGCACTAGGCGTCTCACTCTGATTCCCACCTCCACTTCTGGCCCAACTCCAACCTTACGAACGAGCTATGAGCCCAAACCTGATGGCCACTGCAGGCAACACCATCCCTTGCAAAAGCATCTCCATTCCCAGGCTGGTACTAGGAGCTACCAAGGGCAAGAAATGGGCATACACAAGAGCAAGGCATTCACCTACCGAGCAAGGGGCCGTACTCTGACCTCTCCTCCATAAGATCCAGGCCAAATATGCTAGCAGGGGGAGAGAAAAACAAAAGTCAGTGAAGGAGGAAGAAGCTGGAGGACAGAGAGTCATGCGTGTAGCTGAGGACACACTCTTCCCTACCCGCTCTTCTTTTGAGCATAATGGCAGCCTGCCCACGCTCCCACCACCAAAGTTCACGCTCATTCAGCAGAGAGTGCAAACACCAAACAAGCACAGGGAAAACTGCCAGCACATGGAAGCCCAAGGGCTTCTGCCCACACTGGCACAGCACACGCTATCAACGTGCAAGCAACAGAGGCCAAAACATCATCCAAAGAGAACCTACAAGCCTGACCCAGAGGAACAGCTCCAGTTTCACCAGCAAGTGAGCAGGAAGACAGGCCTGGCCACCCACACTTTCCCAGGGGACCAGCACGGAGCAAAGTGCTTTCCAAGAGCTTCCTGCTCAGAAGCAGCCGGGATAATACCCCCTGGGTGGGTCACAATTGCCACTGCATTGCCACTTGCGTGCCAGCAAGCAAGCACAGGGCAGAAAGCAGAGTTGCAGGCCCTCTGGGCAGGGGCTGACAGGCCCCTCTGGGCCTACGGACTCCCGAGAGCCCTCTCCACCCCTACGCCATCACTCCCACTCTCCCAACAGCAACAGGCACCAAGGTGAACAGGCAAAAAGCACGGCCGTGCTATGGCTTTCCCTCTTCTCAGCCACAGTGGTGGGAGGCCTGGGGAGGGCAGCAGCTTGGCCTCTTTCTGCACAGCTCCTCTTTTTCCCCAAGGCTGCACCCTGTGTGCCTCCACGCCCCCAGGCAGCCTGCTCAAAGAGCACACTCACAGCTTCTGCGACATCCCCAGGTACTGATAGACAGTGCCAGGATCGCCAACCCCCTTCATCTGGGCCTTCGGCAGCTCCTTGAAGTAGGACCGGGGCAGCCGGGATGCTGCGTAGGTCGCCGCATCGCAGGACACCAGCCCCGGGTAGTGCTCCATCAGCCGGGCAGCCAGGTTCACCTTCTGGCCCATGACTGTCACAGAGAGAGAGCACGCGTTGATGTCCTCAGGAGAGCAACCCGCACCACCCTTCCAGGCTGCCGCCTGCATCCCCCGCAGCACAGGCCAGCACAAAACCCTGCTGAGCACGAGCGAGAGCAACAAGGAGGCTCACAGCCCGTCCCCCGTCGTACGGCGGGACCCGCTCCGCCTCCGCCGTTCCCGACGCGCCGCCGCAGGCCAAGCCCTCGTCCTGGCCCGGCGCCCAGGGCCCACAGCTTCTTCCCCGACACTCTGCCTCTTCCCGTCAGAGACGCGGCCCGGGCACCCGCTCCGCAGACGGACACCTCGTACCTGTGTACTCGTGCCTGACGCGGTGGCCGACGACTCCGCAGAACGCCGTCCCGCTGGTGACCCCCACGGACACTGCCCTGAGGCGCAGGCAGAGCAGCAGGGATCAGCAGCGCCCGTGCGCAGTCCTGCCTGCCCACCGCCGCCCCTTCCCCACGTCCCCGCGCTCTGCCGTCTGCCCCGGCAGCGCAGGCCTCGGGGACCGGCAGAGCCCGGCAGCGGCCACGGCAGCTTGAGCGGGCTGCGTGTGCAGAGCAGCCAGGCGCTCTGGCACCCCTCCGCACCCCCCACCCCAGGCCGTCCCAGGCAGCACGCCTCCCCACTCACTCGATTTTCCCCAGCCTCCCGGAGCAGGCGGTGGAGATTTTAATCGCGCTTTCCAAGGCGCAAACGCTCTCGCAGGGCAGCTTTCCTCCAGGGAGGCCAAACACACACAGCAGCGTGCAGCCCTGCCGAGGACAGAGACAGCACACCTTGCCGCAACGCCTGCACCAAACCCTTCCCGCCCTGAGACTCCAGCCTCCGCCGACCGCAGCAGAGCTTCAGGGCAACCCCAGGACACAGGGTACCGCTCCCAACGCCGAGGCAGAGCTGCTTCTACTCTCCCCACCATGCGAGAGACAGAGCCGCTTCCCTCCTCTCCACCACCACCCTGGCCCTCGTGCGCGGGGGCACTGCTCCTCCACGCTCACCTTATCAAACATGGAGATTTTGTTGATTTCGCCCTTGTGAGGACGGAGGATCTCCGAAATCAGCACGCTGCTGTCCTGGATAGCCTTGCAGATTTGCGTTAGGTTGACCTTGGCAGCAAACTGCAGCTTCACAAAGAGGCAGGTGACCGGCCGCAGCTCGGATAGGCACGCCAGGGGCTGTCTGTCGTCAATCTGGAAGACAGCAGCGGGCCACCTCCACCAGCCAGCTCGCCCTGGGCGCTTCCTGCCTGCAGCAGATACCAAGGCAGAGCGCACAGAGCGGCAGCAGCAGGCGCTCTCAGAGGAATGCAGAAAGCCTCCTCGCAGTGCAAAGCAGGCGTCAGCCTGCGCGAGGCAGACATGCAACGGTGCAAGAAGGCACTGGGCATGGATGGACACAAGGGGCCACCCTCAGCAACGCTGTCACCGCTCTGGAGGCATCTCTCTCTTACCCCGGGGCCATGGCCAGAACAACACCAGTGGAAAATGCAGAGGGCAATCCACCCCGCCCTCACCCCCGGCGCTCTCTGCAGGAGCACACAGTCGGCAGGTTTCTGGCCCCTGCAGCACTCCTTTCCCAGGTTTTTGCATACGGGGGCATTTTCTTTGCCTTACCTGCTGTCTGGAGAACTGCCGCTCTGCAACACACATCTCCTTCTCCCCTCCCTCTCCCCCAAAAGGCACCTCCCAGCACTCGTGGCCATACCTTGCGCAGGACACTGGCTGGGATGTACTTCCTCAGCACCTTCCCCTGAGCACGATGAGGGGCCAAGGTAACCGCAGGCCTCAGGACGCCTACGCAAGGAAAATACACGCGGTCACTGGCAGCAGGGCGCTACGAGCCTGGCTACGGGGGCCTCGCAAAGCAGGGGCTGGCACTGCAACTCAGGGAGCAAGGTCCTCCGCCCTTTGCCCATGTGTTCCTCTTGCAGGTGCTCAGCCACAGCAGTCCCCTGGAAGCAGCAGGAAGCAGCCAGTGCCTCTGCTGCAGCGCAGCTGCGCCCCAAGCACAACCACTAACTAACTGCAAGGGGGAGAGGGCAGAGGCCAGGCCCCAGCGGCCCCTCCGCAAGCCAGTCCCCATCTTTCTGGGCAGGCACAGAACAAGGCAAAGCCGGGGCACTCACCTGGCATTTCAGGAGAACGGCAGTTCAGCTGGGCTCGTGTGAACTTGGAGAAAAGGTCTTCGCGCTCCGACACAGACATCCGCTGCACGCCTGTAACCTGGAGGCACACGCAGCAGAAGCACTGCCATCGGCCTCCCCAGGAGTCCCAGGGCACGCGTCCTACCCTCCCTCCATCCCGCCCTCGCTTCCCAGAGAAGAGGAGGAGATCTCCATGTAGCAAAGCCACCTTGCTGGATTTGCAGCGGGACAAACGCTGGCATCAGCAGCACACGAGCTGTGCAGCCATCAGCCACGCACCCCAACGTCTAGAGAACACCGCCACGACCCCAGCAGGGCCAAACCCTGACACTCCCTCCTGACCCCACCGCAAACCCAGCAAGCACAATCCACAGCTAACCCTCGGCTGGAAGGGCAACAGCTACAGCTCTCCACCTCCGCTTTACAGCTACAACCCCCACAACGCCCATCTCCTCAGCCTTCGCACACCTTCCTCCCTCACCCCCAGCTCCAGGTGCCACAAACAGCTCTAGAGGCCATCTCACCCACCTTCACAGCTCCTTGGCCTTTCACTCTCTTGCTCTTCACCTGGCTCTGGTTACAGAGCTCCCAGCAGCTGGCTGACAGGATAATATCACTTGCACTTGCAAGGTTTTGCGCCTGCCAGACTTCACCCACGGCCTTGCCAAGGATCAGGAAGTGCTGCTCCTTGCGGTCTCCCACAGTCAGCAGCGACATGTGCCCTGCAGAGATCCCTGGGGAGAGACAAGCACGACTGAGGCGCAGAGCACTTGCACCTCGGCAGTCTCCCGCAGCGGCAGCTCTCCACAGGCTCCGTTTCAAGCTCAACCCTGGAGACAGGCTCCTGCTCTCAGCTGCTTCAGCTGGAGGCACCCATCCTTCATTATGGAGTCCAGCTGGAGTGGGTGGGGGTACAAAGTGGGGCCTGCCAACAGAGGGGCCTGAAACGGGTGCCTGGAAAGAGGCACGTGAAGCTGACACTGACAAAGTCAAGTGGGGCCTGCCAACAGAGGGGCCTGAAACGGGTGCCTAGAAAGACGCACGTGAAGCTGACACTGACAAAGTCTTCACAGCCACAGCACCCCAGAGGCCCAGCACACCAGCACCTTTGCTGGCCATCTGCTCAGGGTGCGTGCAGGCAGCTTGTAAGCGGCTGCCTGAGAGCACACAACAGCCTTCCAGGCAGAAGGTTTCCACTGGCCCCACGAGGGATCACCACCTCTCCCCCAGGCGGAAAAGCACCCTGTGGCCCTGCACAGGGCCATGGAGCCACACACGGCACAGCTAATCCAGCACACCCCATACCTATCTTCAGTCGGAGCTTCAGACCCACGTCTGTGTCACGGACGCTGTACTTCTCCTGGATTTGCCGGCAGCACTGCAGCACCAGGCTGATGGTGTCTCTCAGCTGTGTTTCCCTCACTCTCCACAGCACCAGTACAGCATCCCCTGCAGAAAGCAGGGGAACGGGGGAAGGCTCTCGTGAGACCTGACGCTCCCTGAGCTGCACCCCCCTGCACGGACAGCAGGAACCGGCAGGCGTGCTGAGGAAGAGGCACTCGTCGGAAGGTCTCCTCCTCAGCTACAGCTCTCTGGCACAGGGATGCCTTCCCCTCCCCCAGGCCAGCTACAACAGCAGCCACAGAGGATGAAGGTGCACAGTGTGGCTACAGGAACACTGGCACCCCCGCAGCCGGTCCCACTCAGGGCAGAGATGAGAGGCCTCTCTCATCCCCTCCTTCCTACCATGCTGCCTCAACCCCCAAGCTCCCAGGCTGCCTCCCCAACACCTCCACACCAGCCCTGTCCCACTGCAGCTTCCCACTTGGGGCCCGTGATGGCAGCTCCCCAGGAGCACCTGCGTGCCAACAGAGCCTCCCCTCTGGGCTTTGCCAGCTCACAGCTCACTCTGTCCTCTCCCCTAGCACGCCTCTGCAGTGGCAGCAGACAGAGATAAATTTCACTTAGAAATACGTACCTGCAAACTTCAAGATGTCTCCTCCAAAGCCCAGCAGCTCTGCAGGCGAAAGAAAGCAAGAGAAGAGTCGCCTCTGCACCTTCTCCAAGCAAGCCACAGAAGCAGCCACTCTGCTGCCCGAGCAGCACAAGGGCAGTGCTGCCTGGTGGGGCACCATTCAGGAAAGCACAGCTCCAGCCCCGCCTCTACACTGCTCACAGGCACCACAGCACTGGTGCCTACGGTACTGGGCACTGCCCAAAGGAGCTACTGAAGATAACACACCCGTTTCTCAGCACCAGTGTCCCCCAGCACAAGAGCCCAGCTGCTCTCGGTGGCCCTCAGCGCCCACAGAAACCCCCAGCACGCGCAAGGAGGCTGCCTAGCGCACCTCTCTGCTCTCCCAAAGAGCAGCCTCATGGCACCGTCCCAGACAGTCCTGCAGAACGGCACTTACCCTCCACAATGTCGCCCATGTAGTCGTTGAGCGTTTGCGTTAGCTCGTCCGCACCCCGCTCGAGGCTGACGCTCTGGCTAAACTTCTCTGTCAGAGTAGTGAAACCTCAAAGAGGCACAAACAGGCACAGAGGAATCAGCAGGTGCCTACATGGCCACCAGCTTCACGCTCCCACCTCAGAGAGCGTGTGCATTACATCGTGCCCTGACCTGGCTTGTGACAACGAGCCTGCACCACCCAAGAGAAACCATCACTCTCGCATTGGCCACTGCTCCTGGCAGCGTGCCTTCTCCCACACCACACAGCCTGGAGCAGGGGCCCCTGGCCCACGCGCTCTTGCAGCCCGTGGAGGAGTGCCTAGCACTGGGTACCTCTGCTGAGCCCAACTAGCCGACTCCCGGCCTCTTCCAGGCCTTTCCTCTTTTGGAGCCCCTTGTTCCTCCTGACGTCAGCCACCTCTGAGCTCTACTTCCCCCAAAGTGGAAGATGGCAGCAGCAAAGAGGCCTCCTCTGATGCATTCTCCACCAGAGGTGGCACCGGGGCTCCCAAAGGTCCAGAAAGTCCCAATGCCTCGTGTCTCTGACTTCTTCTCAACACCCGCCCTTCACAAGCCTTGGACCCACCTGAGACGTCCGCAAAGAGCAGTACTCCATGAAAATTCTGAACGCAACGGGCTTCGTGCCTCAAGTCCTCAGATAAAATGAGGTCGGGGACGTAAGCAGCTACTTCCCCGAGTTCTGAGCAGTGCTTGGACCTTCTCTCCCAGGCACAAGACATCGTCAGCGCCCTTGGGGTACACAGGGTACCTCAGGAGAAGACGACCGTGCCCAGCCGGGAGCAGGCTAGCACAGCACCGCGCAGGGTTGCGCAATAACCCGGGGCCTTGGGAGGGGCTGCTGGCCCTCTGCCACCAAGGGGCAGGTCACAGTCAGCCGGCAGTGACATCGGCCACACGTCACCGATTGCCTCTGTGCTGTCATCAGACAAGCGAGCCAGCTAACAGGGACAGCTTCTGCACGTTGTCGCTGCCCTAGCAACTGCAGCACGCAGCGGGGCACGTCCTAGGTTGCTCTGTTGTAAAGAGCAAGTGGGTCTTTTCCAGAAGGTGGGGGACAGAGCAAACCTCCAGCCACAGGGCTCCTGGCGGAGGCCAGGAGGAGATGGACAGGGCTGCACCAGCAGCACAGCAGACGGGCATATCAGAGAGGGGGAGAAAAAGCTGAAGGACGCGGCAGGAGGCAGCTCCAGCCCCCTGCTCTGCGGGAGAGAGCTGTGTAAAGCTTCCATGCTGCAGGGACACCCCCTCACGCTGGGCACCCCAGCTCACAGGCAGCCCAAGGCTCACTGCTCCCCACGGGAAGGTGAGCCGGGGCTGAGGCTGACACCCTCGCAGGCGGTGCCCTTGCCCACAGGGCGCAGTCCCGCAGAGGCTGAACACGGCATGCACAGCTGGGTGCTGGCCTCTAGCCAGGCCAATTACAGCTGGCGGCTCCGACTTGCTTGTTTTCTGATCTGTTTTTCCTGGTTTCTCTTTTGTAAATAAACTCAAGAATCCCAGCTCCCTGTGCGTGCAGAGGGCACGAGCTGGGAGCCCCTGGGCTCTAGGGGCCAGCTCCTGCAGAGATTGCATGCCTAAGGCCAGAATGTGAAAGCGCAAGCGCAGAGCGGTTACCTGAGGTAATGAAATTGTAACCAATAGAAAGATTTGTATAAAATACTCCCTGGAAAGTGTGTATAAATGAAGAATGAGAGGGGGAGAAGGTGTGCTAGCTTTGTGGATTTACCACCTAGCCCCAATCTCTGCGCAGAAATGAAATAAACAAATATCTCGACCCTGTGTGTCTGTTGGTTGCTTGCACACCGGGTAACAGAACCCTCATTTTGGAACAACAAAACCCTCCCAGGAGCCCCCCTCCAAACCGCTGGAGCTCCCCCAGGATTTCCCAACTCCCCCCTACCCCAGGGTCCCAACCACCCTCAGGAGGGCCCATAAAACTCCCTTTGTAGTCCCCCAACCCTCCAGAAGGCCCCCCCAAACCTGCAGCACTCGGGGTGTGGGGCAGCAGCCTATTTCTCCCCCTTCCCCTAGGACAGGGAGATCTGGGTGTTTATTTGCCCCAGGGATGGTTGTTTGCTGTGGGGGGGGGCGGTATTTACCCCCGCTCTGCGCCAATGCCGCTCTCCCCCACAGCCTCACCCCAACATCAACCCATGATGTACGCCAAAACCCTGCTGCAGCGGGGCATGATGTGACCCCCCCTGAGATGACAACACCCCCTCGAGGTCACAACACCTCCCGGGGGTGACACCCTCCCTCCCTCGGGTGTCTCCCCTCCCTCAATGGCTTTTAATACACTGGATTATATTTATTCCCTCCCCACCTGCTTGGGGGGCACTGGTGGGGGTGGGGGTGCCCCACGAATGGGGGGGAGGGGCAGGGGGGGACTGTCTAGGGGGCACTGGCTCAGGAGCTGCCCCCCTGGCCTGGCCCCCACTTTACTGTCTGTAATTAAAGATGTTAAAATAAAGTAATTATTGGAAGCCTCGCGGGGGGCCCAGCGTCCGAGGAGGTGTGGGGAGGGGGGAAGGGTGTGGCACTGCTGGCCACAGACACCTGGGTCCTCTGTACGAGTGCCGGGGAGGGGCGGGGTGGCATGCCCGGATGCCTGGGACCCTCCCGGACGCCTGAGTCCCTTGGAGAACTGGGTTGTCCTGGACTTCTTGTGTTGCCTGGACTCCTGGGCCCCTCGGACGCCTGGGCCCCTCGCTCACCCAGGGGAGTGGGGTTGGGGGGGGTTCAGCGTGGGAACCCCGGACGCCTGGGTCCCCTCTCTGTGGGGGAGAGCGGGGGGTGAGAAGGGGCACCCGGACGCCTGGGTCCCCCAAGGGGCAGTGGTAGAACTGAGAATCGTGGCTGGATCTGGTTGATCATGTCAAATAAAATATTGAATCGGCAACAAGTTTCTATTGCTTAAGCTGTGGAACAAGAAGCTGCTCTGGGTCCTTCTTGTGCTCCCAGCCAAGAGGCACCTTATCGCTAGCAACAAAACTTCAATAAAAAAAAACATAGAAATCTTGACTTTTGCTGCTCCTCACTGGCGCCTTCCAACGATCAAAAAGAGAACGGATCATTTTTATCCTTCCAACACATCCGGGAAACGTCCTCTCGGTCACTGATGGCAGGGCTCGGCGGCTGCTTCCCCTTTGGAGAGCGCGGTTTAATTTAATCTAGAGGGGATTTAGCGAAATGCTAAAATGCGACATTGATCTCTAGGCGAGAGGCTGCTTTTTAAGCGTGGGGGAAAGCTCGTTCTGCAACACGTGTTTGGTCTTTGGTGGAAAGCTCAAAGCAGGTGGGAACAAAAAAAAAAAAAAACGGGGGGAATAAATCATTTCTACTCACTTAAAACCAGTGCTTTTCCTAAATCCTAAGGACTGTGAGTCATGGAAACTTCCTCAAATCTTTGCTGCATTATAGTGTTTTCATATCGGATTTAAAATTGCAGTTAAACGAGGGGATTTTTTTGCATGTAAGCAGTGGGATGAAGACGAGCAGATCAGCGGAGACCTCCTCTCAGCGACCGTGAGCGTGTTGAGTGTGGTTTCATCTTGACAGCCCTTGGTGGGCATGGCTGCTGCTAGAAGAAGCTTGGAGGCAACATGAGCCAGTTCCCTCCCCCCTTCCCCCCCCCCCCAAAAAAAAGGGGGAGAAGAAAGGAAAGAAAAGACATGCATTTCCAAGACATTTGATGGGACGTTGAGATCCTTGGGCTGAAGGAGATGCTGCTCCATGGAGCTGATCCCAAAGGATGAGCTGGGGACAGCAGAGCTCCTGCGCTACCCCAGGGCTCTCCCTGCCACCAGCTGCCGGCAATGACCGTCCTCTCCAAATGCAAAGGACCGGGGAGATGTTCACCCAAGGAGACCACCGGTGGTACCACCACACCTCACCAGCTGCAGCAGAAAACAGCCCAAGGCAGCTGCAGGAAACGGAGGCAAGTAGGAGTCCATCGCCCAGGTCTCCACAAACAGGACTTGCACCAGAGGAGAGCAGAAGAGGGGAAACAGGTGTTTGCAACGGCTCTCAATCATGAACGAACGAGTCCAACCAGAGAAGACCGTATTCTCTCCATGAATCGTGCAAGATTCCCAGTCCCAAGTTGAGGTAGGATTTCCATCTTTACGTACTTCAGCCGTAACCTCCGTGAGTTCAGCAATTTGTGGAAAACGGCAGGAAGCGGCGAGGAACAGTGGAAAGGGTCGAAAATATTGGAAGACGAGGCAAAAGCAATGGAAAAATGCATAAAGAGGCAGAAAAAAGGGAAAATGATGGAACTTGGGATGAAACCCCCAAAGCAGCGGAAAACAGTGGGGATGGCTGTGATGTGCCAGCAGAGGAGCTGCACCAAGATGATCAAGGTTCTCCCTGGCTGTTGGCCTCGGGGGGCCTCCCTGCTGCTGGATGGGTTGCTGGGTCCACCGGCCAGCTCGTGGTGAGTCTGAGTGCACACCAGAGCTATGCGTCTTACTGGCTTTCATCCTTCTCAAGCTTCATTCCCTCTCCGGTCGAGCCATGCCAGACCACAGGTACACAACAGACCAGGTGGCCTCAGCCAGGAACAGGATGGTCTACAGCTAACAGTGCGGCTGGACGGCCAAGAGAGAACCCGGTGCACAGTTCCACAGCACCCAGGTGCTTCCGGTGTGAGCCTGCAGTGTGCAGGGGCCGTGGTGGGATTGCTCCTGGGGAAGCTGGACTGAACGGCTCCGTGTCCCTGAGCAGCTCCTATGGCTGGTTGACAGTGAAGGGACTGTTCTGCAGCACTGAATTCGCTGAAAGGGACTGGGTCACACATGGCCCCAGCGCCAGCAGCTCTGGATTACGGGGCGCCCCAGGGAATCAAAGCTGATGGCTCCTGGCTTTTGAGGTCTTTCAAGGGAAAACAGAAGCACATAGTCATGGGGAAGAGGGAGAGCAGAGGAAAGAAGCAATTCCCAGGGACGGCGCAGGGTGGGCAGTGGTGATAGAAAGAGAGCTGCACGGCAAACCCCAGCCCGGCCCTTGCACAGCAGATGCAAGGCCTGAGGACAGCGGGTGTCTGTAGAGGCTACAGAGCTTCTCCCTCTTGCCCTTGTGTTTCCTGGTCCAGCAGAGCAACTGCCCTCTTCCCCCTTGCCTTTCTCTCTCTCCAAAAAAAATTACACACACATGGGCTGAAGAAACAGGACTTTATCTTTGAGGAAAGCAGAGCAAGGGGAGGAAGTGGTAGAACACTAATGGGACAGGATGCGCTTAGAGTTGTCGAGCTGTCCTGTGCAGCGGGAGACACCAGCCATGGCCCAGACCTTCCAGCACACTTGCGTGCCTGCGGCGTCCCGCCCCACAGCATTGGCACAGCTGTGGCCGTGCTGCTCAAACAGAGTCACCTCCTGACAGAAGGGTGACACCTCTGCCATGCTCTCTGGAGCCAGTGACCCAGTGCTCCAAAGCTGAACCTTGGTGGCGACCGCTCCCGGGCAGTTCTCAGGTTCAGCACGCTCTGTGTCACCAGGCAACGGACGGAGGGTTCAGCATCAGCTTCCAGGGGCTGGAGGGCTGAGACAGAAAAGATCACAGCACATAACAGACTCCCACAGTTGCAGACATCCCTGATATCCTGCCCAAACAGGGCCCGTCCCACCCAGCCCTTCCCAGGCTGGGCAGGCAGCACCTGGGACAAAGGGATCAGCTGCAAGTTGCTGCTCAGCAATACCCCAGGTGACCCACAAATACTCACCTCCTCTCCCCACAAAGAGGCAGACCACACCTGCCTGGCTTATGGCAGGGCCAGCAACTGAAGCTCCCTTCCTGGGCTCCCTCCTCCTCCCTGCCAGGGCCTCCTGCCACAGCTGCTCTCACTCACCATTGCAGATCTGCTCCACCTTCTCCTTCCTCTGCTTCATTTGCTGCCCCACGAGCCCTAGGCAAACACCTCCTGTCAGCCCTCACCACCAAGACCCCAGCAGCACAGCTCCCACCTGGCCTTGCCAGCCTGCCCACTCATCCTCTTCCCCTTGTGCAAGGCTGGCCTCAGCGTGGTCCCCGGGGTGCAGGATGCAGGCATGCTGTGAGGCACTGCAGAACCTCCTCTCAGCCCACCTGCATGGTCAGGGATGCGACTGGGGTAGTGGCTCACCAAGGAACCTCACGGCTGCCTCCCGCAAGGATGCCTCAGGCTTCTCCAAGTATGGCAGACTTGGTATTGCTCCGCTCTGCTCCTGTCCATCAGCACCTGGAGACACCGCTAGGCCGTGGGTTGGCACCGAGACTCCCTCGGGAGCCAGGTGCCGCAGCCCAGGCTTGACCCTCCTCCCATGACCGGCCTCCTCTTCCTTCCTCCTCATGACCCCTGGTGACCTAGGGATGCTGAGATCCCCCTCAAGCCTTTTGACAAGGACAGCCAAGCCACGGGCTCCTTCAGCATCCCAGAGGGGACAGCAAGGGCAGAGGGGCCTGGAGCAGAGCCCGAGGCAGCTGGGGCTCTGGGCTGCAGCAGTGGGTGAGGGGCACAGCTGTGTGCCCTGCACACTGGGCAGCGGGGCAGGCTTCGTCCGGTCAGGGCCCCGGGACTTTGGCCTTGTCCTTACCAGGTACTCCCCAATCTTCCATATCTCCCCTGTCCTGGCCAGTTGCTTGAGTTCCTCCCACTTGAGGAGCTGTGCAGCGCTGACAAGGGCTTTCTGAGCGGCCTGCAGAGCAGCAGAGACCGGCAGATGCCACCACAGCCAGGACAAGACACCCTGCCTCCCCCTCATCTCGGCCAGCCTTGGAGCATGCCCCAGCCCACAGTGGGGCTTAGGACCAGGGCTGCCCCTCCCTGCTGAAGGCAGCGGCACCTCTGCCTTGTCCTTGGCCACTCAGCAAATTGGACCTCCCGCTGGCATGCACTCAGAGGCACACTTGTCAGCAGCCCCTGCCATGGTGCTCAGGCCTCCCCCAGGTCATGTCAGCATCCCTTCCCCAAAGCACTGCTCCATACCTGGGCCGCTCTCTGGTTCTGCTCGCTCATGTGCAGGAAGAGTGGGACCAGGCTCCTCTGCACGCGCTGCTTCATCCTCTGCTTGTTCTTCCCCACCACAATCTCCATCAGGTCCTTGAAGAGCAGCATGGAGAGCTCTCGCACTGTGCTGCAGCTCTGTGAGGAAGGAAGGACAGCAGCGGAGGCCTCAGCAACGACTCCAGGAGCCAGGCATGAGAAGAAGGTTTTCCTTTGCAAGGCCACGTCTTCTGCAGGCACAACTGTTCTCCTCCCTGGCCAGGGCTCCGAGCTGGGGACAAGCCTCTGCAGAGGCAGCACAACTGTGGCAGGAGGTGCCAATACACTGGCCAGTGGGCACACGTGCAGAAGGACACACAGCATCCAGAGCCACGTCTACAGACCCACCCACACGCCAGAGAGCCCCTGGCTCTCCCACCAGCCTTACGTCATCAAAGCGTGGCAGAAGCCTCTCCGCCAGCTGCAGAGCGATGGGGTTGGAGCCCTTCTGGTCCAGGTAGATGAGGATGTTTCTCAGCAACAACAAGCTTCCTGCACGCACTTCCCTGCGGGCATCCTGCAGCCACTCCACCATGTCTGGGAGCAGGCTCTGCATTTTCCTTGCCTGTGGCAAAGACACAACTTCCTTTTGTGAAGCAAGGCCAGAGCCCCCTGGCCACGAGTGCTCTGGGGGCTGATTTCCCATCAGGGCTCAGGGGCCATGGCCAGGGCTCTGCACACAGCCACGGCTTGGGCACAGAGGCTGCAGTGCAGGGCAGAGATCTCCAAGGGGCCTCTGAGCACACTAGGGCTTCTCTAGGGAGCAAGGCTCCTGCCTCCAGGACCAGCAGCAGCCGACTTGCATTAGCCCAACCCTGTGATCTGCCTCATTGTCCCTCTCCCAGCAGGGCTCTGGCCGCAGCGTTCCCACAATGGAGGCCATCTGGAAGTGGCTTGTTGCTGCTTGGCTGGGATCTCTGCCTGGCAAAGCGGAGCTCTTCCCGAGGGCCATTGGTGCCTTTCTGCCTGTGCAGCACAGCCCAGGGGCTGCCATGAAAGACTTGGGGCACATCAAGAGGGCAGCAGGGACGTGGGAGCAGCTAGCACACCTCCTGAGGGCCAGCAAAGGCCAGGCCACTCTGTGACCCAGCACCACCTGCCAAGCCCCAGCCTGCCACCATGGCTTCACCCAGCTGCCCCCCTGCTCACCATCTCGGGCCTCTTCCTCAGGCTCAGGAGGCCTCTGAATGCCAGTCTGCGCAGCTCCAGGCCCTCAGTCAGCATGTAGCGCCAGAGCAGCGGCAACGCGGCATCGTCCGTCTCGGCAAGGTCAAGGCCGTCCAGCAGCTGAAATGCACACAGCACTGACGGAGTGGCAGAGCCACCAGCACTGCCTGCAGCGTGCAGCCCTGCGTCCCACCCACCATTCAGGCCAAGGGCACCAGCCCCTGACACGGCTCACGCCATGGGCAGGGGCCACTATGGAGACACCCGCAGGCCCTGCTCCCAGCCCTGGGCCTCTCAGCACACTGCACGCACTGCTCGCCTCCGCCCCACGGCCTCGGAGCCCTCTGCAGCCTCTTGTCCTCAGCCCTTGGAGGAGCACTTGAACCCAGAGAGCTGTCGCAAAGGAGGCCCAAAAGACAAGTGCTTGTGAGCGGTCGCCCAGCAGAAATGAGCCAAGGCCAGGGCTGCTAACAAGAGCGCGTGCATTGCCCCAGCTCCATTCACCAACGTCACCCACCAGGCACGCGCACAATGCAAGCAGAGAGCACTCAGCGGCACCTCCAGAGAGGCACCGCTTGCCATGAGGCTCACCTCCACAAAAAAAGCCATGGCGGGCCTCTGGCGAAACTGGTCCTCCTCGCTCAGCAGCCTTGACAGCTGGTGGAAGATCCAGCGACACAGGTGTCTAGGAGCTCTCCTCATGGCTCTGGCAGAAGGAAGAAGGCACTGTTGGTCCTCAGCTGAGCAGGCAAACCTGCTCTGGGCCTGCTTGGCCCCTCAACCACTTCCCCCCAGCACACTGAAGGCAGCTCAAGGCAGTGCTTGGCACGCAGCCACGGCAGCCAGAAGCATGTGCTCCTGCAGGGCCGCTCTTTCCCCACCACACCTTGCCATCAGAAAGCCAGGCTCAGTCACCATTATGTTCCTCTGGGTGGGAGACTGGAGAAACACCCTTCCTACCTGCAGGTCATGGCCTTCCCACACATGCCGTGTCCTCACCCCTTGGCATTCCTCTGCCCCGGGGGCCTTCCAGGTCCTTCTGCCCAGCTTTCACCTTTCCTGGGGCTCGGCTTTGGCTGCCACTGCAGCCAGACCCTCCCCAATCCTCTCTGTGATGGGAGCCCAGGCCCCACCGGAGGGTACTCCGGAGCTTTGGGAAGGCACCACTCCTGCGAGGGACCTTCTCGCACTACTCCTAACACCAACTACTCCCCCAACAGCTCTCAAAGCTGGGCAGTAGTGGGTCAGGGAGCTCCCATGGCCATTTTGCTGTGTGAGCCCTTGCCACAAGTGGGGAGGCTGCAGCCCCTTTCTTGGAGAGCTCGCCCCCACCCCCCCACCCACAAGGAAGGACATTGTGTGGGGCACCCCAAATCCACGGAAGAGGTGCTGGGGGACAGCAGGGCGTAAAGGGCTCTACCTGGCCAGCACGGACACTCCCTTCTGAGATGTCTCTGCACGCAGAAACAGCTCCCAGCCGCCATTCTTCTCCACAGCCAGGGCTACGTGCCGATAGCCAGCGCAGTGGAAGAGACCCTTCATGGCCTCCATGGCACATCTGCATACAGAGCAAAGCCCAGGTAACACTGGCAGCCTGGGCCTGCCTCCGACTCCAAGGCCGAGACAGGAGGAGTGGGATTGAGCACCTGACGTGGCTGGGGGCATGGGACCCATCCCGCTGGCATTCCCTCAGGAAGATGTTTGCTTCCTGGCGGGTGAACTCTGCTGTGAAGACTATCTGAAAGAGCAGCGCCAGGAAGAGCTGGGGGAAGAAGGCCTTCAACACCTGTGGGCTCCTGGATGATCACGTGCAGTGCTCTTGTTGCCTGCGGAAAACACCCAGGGACACCTCTCACTCCTGAGCGCTCCCTGCCATTCTCCCTGAACCCTCGAGCTGGGAGCCTCACGCACAGCCTCATGCCATGGACAATGCAGATGGAGGGCTTGGACTTGCTGCCTGACCAAGGCCAATGCCTGCAGGCTCTTTGGCCTCAACTCCTGTCCGTACACAAGGAGCCTTCCTGCGTGAGAGACCCTAGGGGGTGCAGGGACAAGGGGAGATGGAGATTTCCAGGCCATGGCCAGCCTGAGTGTTTGTGTGCAGAGCAGCGCTCGGCAGCCCTGTGCGCTGGCAATGGGAGGCCTGGTGCTGGGCATGTTGTATCCCCATGCAGGGGAGGTGCCTGCCTGGGGGCACACAGGCAAGGCAGAGGGGGCCCACAGAGCCAGGCGACAGCCAGGGGACCAACGAGGCCTCGTCCCGTAACACACAGCCAGGGGAAGGATGCAGCTGTTGTCCCTCTCGGAGGTGGACTGCTTGCGCAGTGGCCGTTGCTCCAGCAAGCTCAGCAGCTCCTGCAGCACGTCTTTTGCAACTGCGGGCTTATCCAGCAGCACCTTCCACATGGTTGTGGCGATGCTGCAGGCCCAGAGCGCTCTGTCAGTGGCACTTCCTCGGCCACAGTGCCAGAGCCTGGGCATGCCCTGGAGCTCCCTGGACGTCCAGCAACCCTGACCCTGCCCACCCCCTCCTCACTGGGAGCCCTAAAGGGGGCCTGCCCATGCAGGCTGGACAGGACCAGGCTGAAGTGCCTTGTGGGGAAGGCAGGGAGCATGGCCGCTGCCTGCTGAAAGCAGGCTCTATTGCTCAGCTCTGCCTTCTGCAGAGCTACCTGATGCATGGGGACTGGGCAGTGGTGGCACAGACAGAGGACCCTGCCCCGCAGGCGTGTCCTGGGAGTCTCCTTGGGTCTGGCCCCCTTTGCGCCCTTCTCCCCATCTGCAATGAGCCCTCGAGCCTGACGGGCCCCATACCTGTTGCAGAGCGGGGAGCAGTAGAGCAGGCTCACGGTCACCTCGTCAGGGTTCGAGCAGCACAGCTGTCAAAGGATGTTGTTCAGGGTGACCCGGGCCGACAGCTCCCTGATGTACCTAAGGCTCCTGTAGAGGCACCTCATGATCCGTGGCACCTGGAAGACCCATGGGTGAGAGTGGGGCTGCTACCAGAGAGCAGCCATTACCCCACTTCCCACTGACATCCCCTTCCTTCTCCATGGCTCCCAGTGCTCCTTGCTGCCTTCCAAGGCTCTTGGGTGTCCCAGACCCCTGGCTCTGGCGAGGTAAGACCACGTCCCAGAGGGCTCCTGCCCCCCACACACCACCTGCAGCCTGCTTACATCTTCCAGTGAAGAAACAGCGCCCACCACAAACATGTTCAGCATGTGGGTAGCCACCACCGTGCTGTAGTTGCTGCAGTTCCTCATGCCCTCGATGGCTGTGACAATGACGTCTATGCCCTCGGAGGGCTGAAGGTTTTTCACAAACAGCTTATGGGAGAATGGAGGTGAGGGAAGAAATGTCACGCTCTGTGCCACATTAATGGTGCTTAGCTGAGCAGTGGACGTGGCTCGGGAGAGGGGGGCGGGGTAATGCTGGCACTGTGGTCCCAGCAGAGCCAGGGGCAGCTGTTGGGTTGTGCAGCGGCACCGTGGGGCACGTGGCCACAGGGCCATCAGGGCAAGGGAGGATGGTTGCGGTCAGGGTCACAGTGCACTGGCTCTACAGGCAAGCACAGCTTGACGGTGGCCCTCAAGGCTACACCTGCTGCTGGGACTCTTGGAGTGAAGCCCCTGCCCACTCCCCACTCAGGCACAGTGGAAGTGGCACCGGGGGAGAGCTGGGCTGCTACCAGAGTGCAGCTTTACACAAGGGGCCACTGAGAGCTGCTTCCCTCTCCACCACGCGCCCTGCCCACTCTGCATGCACTGCGATACCCCCTCAGCCCAGCTCATTAGGCAGCCCTCTGCTCATCCAAGTCCCATGATGACCCCATGGCCAAGAGTCCCAGCACGGGAGGTGCTCCTCACATTCATGATGACACTGAGCTTGCTGGTCCATGACACGCAGAGCTCGTCGTCAGCTTCCCACTCCTTTGGGTTCTCCGCATGCCCTTGATTATCCTGCAACGGCTCGCTGCCTGAGCAGGAGCAGAAAAAGAGAGCAGTCAGGAGGAGTGAAGGAGCCTTGGAGGGGGCAGACTGATGGCCTCAGGGAGAAAGCAGCCTGGCAGAGGAGAAGAGCATGCCAGTAACGTCTGGGGAGCAGGATTCCCCGGGAGGCTGGGGGCCCCTTGCAGGGGACAGAAGGGGCAACTGCTTTGAAGGCTACCAAAGGCCTGGGGGGGGGGGGGTTCAATGGGACTTTGTGGTGTGAAGCACCTCAGGATCCCTAGTGCGAGCAGGGGTTGCTGAGCATTTTCCACAGCAGGGCAGTCCAGCACAGGCACTAACATCCTGCTGCCCTACTGCTCCATCAGCCCTCTTTACTGCTCCTGTGTCGCACGGAGCAGAGTGGCCGAGGCAGGCTGATGCCCTCCCTGGCCTTGCCAGGCTCTCCAGCTCCACAAGGATGCAGCCCACCACAGCTTCTCTTACATTTTCGTTGCACCACAAATCTGAAGAGGCAATGAAGAGCGTCCAAAGCCCCACGGCTGGTCTCTGCATCCTCATAGGCGCAGCAAAGGATGAGATGCCCCACCAGCTGTCCCACTATGGGGACAGAGACCCTTCCGTAGCCGCTGGGGCTCTCCTCAACTCCTCCAAAGAGGTGCCAGACCTGCGGAACGGGCGGTACAGCTAGAAGGACTGATGGCAGGCAGTCGCCACCAAAGCCCTGAAGCCAAGAGTCTGCCCAGGCATGCATGCCAGGTGAGTCAAAGCTCCGGAGGGCCCTGCAGGCCTGGCCTCCCAAAGCAGCAAGGCAGCACTGCCACACCTCGCCTCACATCGTGCTCCCTGCACACTCCTGCCCCGCACAGAGCTGGGGCACAGCTGGGGCCTCAGAAAAAAACGCCTGCAGAGAGAAGCTCATGGCAAGAGGAACAAAGAGCTTTTGCCTCAGGGCAGGGCCTTGCTGAGCGCTTTGACCTCTGGCCAGGCTTCCCTCAGAGGCACCCCGGAGCTGAAGGCTGCTCTGGTCTGCAGGCAAGGGGCAAAGGGGTGGCTGGGAGGTGCCTGCCTCCTTACCTCCAGCGAGGAATAGTTGGACAGCACATTGCTCAGCCTCCCAATCCTCCCCACGGCCCTCTCTCGCACAGCTGCTCTCTCCGAGTTGGTGAAGGGCAACAGGAGCTGGGAGGACAAAGGCTACTGGTCTGCCTGGGGAGCTGACACCTGCTCCAGCAGAAGCAGCTCTCCTCAGCCCCTGGCTGCACTGATAGTTCATGAAGGCAGGTAACCGCACACCCCTGCACAGGCACCCTTCCCACACACCCCCTCCAGAACATCGCCCTGCGTGCAGAACATTCCCTGGCGGTCTGCTTGGGGAGGTTGGGCTATGGCCTCCTGGCCTGGCAAAAGAACCAGCCTTCTCAGCTGGGCTGCCCTTGCACGATGGGCAGGTCCTAGCAGGGCCCTGCACCATTCAGAGCTGGAAAGCAAAGGACAAGGGACGGGGGGCGGGCAGGGGGATCGCAGCAGTAGCTGCCGTCTATGTGGTGCTGAGAGAAAAAGGACGCAATTCCTCCCACATCTTTGGTGCAGGAAAGGCTTTAAGGGCAGAGTTGGCCCTGGAGTGCAGCAGGCAAGGCTTTCTCATGACCTAGGAGTCGTCTCTGGAAGCAGAAGGGACTTGGGCTGCAGCCAGTGCACCCCAGGATCAGTGCACATGAGACTCCCGGTCACCTAAGGGAGGTGGGCTCCCTCCCTGCACTCTGCAGCCTCCACATGGCACTGAGATAGGAAATGGCCACCTGAGGGTATCGCTTCCCCCTGAGCTGAGGAACAGTCCCTGTGAAGCCCACTCTTTGCAAATGCCACACCTGCAAGATATTCTGCAGCTCCAGGAGGCTGGAAGTGGCAGAATTGAGCACCAGCACCTCCAGCATGTTATCCATGCTGTCCAGGGTCTGCAAGGAGCACAGAGGGTTGTGACACTCTTTCACCCCTCCCTGGCACACACCAGCCTCTGGGCTTTGCCCGTGGCCACACCCAGAGGAAGGGGTAGAAGGGAGGAGGGTGGGAAAGCAAAGCTGAGATCGGGCCCTGCCTGTGATCCTACAGTCGTCTCTCAGCACAGGCCGGGCAGGGGCAAGAGCAGAGGGGCTGACAGGCTCCCCATCGCTCGCCCAGTGCATACCTTGGAATAGAGGCAGGTGTCCAGGTTCTTCATGTCTTCTTCGGTGGGAAGCAAGAAGACACTCCTGAAGCAGGTGTGCAGGAGGATGCTCTTTTTGCCCTCCAGAACCAGCTCCACGGCACTGCAAAGAGAGAGAGGCGCTTGCTCAACACTGCCGCTGGCAGCACTGCCTTGATGCCCTGGCAAGGTGGATGTGGACCTCTGGGGCAGGAGTCGTCGGGCTGGTCCGACGCTGCCACACGCAGCCCTGCGTGTGTTGGGGGGGTGTACTCCTTCCTTCCATGACACTGCTCCTGGGACAGAGGACAGTCCTTCTTGGTAGGCCTCACGCTTCCTCAACCATCTGCCTCCCCTTCTCTGGTGAAGGCCAAGGTGCCCTGGGCAGCTGCAGGTAGCCCTGTGCCCTCCCATCTGCCCTGAGGACAAATCCGGGGCCGGGGAGAGCAGAGGCCCAGCGGGCAGAACCACCAGCCTCCCTCCACGATGGGGGGACACCTCCCAGGCAGGCACGGTGCCATCAGGACCATGCTCTGGAGAGGTCTGGGCCAAACCAGGGGCTGATGTACGTACCTCATCACCGTGAGAGCAAGCATGGCTTGCTGACGCACTGCTGTGCCCAGCTGCTCCATCAGCTCCTCCTCCAGCAGCACCTGGAGAGCACAACCGGGATGCCACACCGAAAGTGCCACCACCCAGCGCCAGCACTCCCAGCAGCACTCTGTGAGGCTAGCAGAGGCCTGAGGCCCCCATCCCTGCACTGCAGCCCACAATGACCCCCCCTCTGAGGTCTCAGCTCGCAGGGCTTCTCAAGGCCACCCGGATGCCCAGCTCTTTGCCAATGCCTATCTGCCCCAGTCCTCCCAGTGCCCAAGTCCTCTCCAAAGAGCTGCGCTTGTGCCCAGCTGCCCTTGAGCCCGTACTCACAGCTGCTGCATGGGCCCTCACCTTGATATGCTCGGCCAGGTCGTACGTGCAGCAGAAAACATCCAGGCCCCACGACAAGGCCTTGGAGCTGCTGCCTCGGCAGAGGGTGCAGATGCACTCCAGGAACTTGAGCTTCTGCACCTCTTCCTGACGCACGGGGAAGAGAGACGGAGTGAGCGTGAAGGGCAGGGGAAAGAGCAGCAGGAGCAGAGCAGCGAGGGGGCTGCAGCGGTGCGCGTGTCCCCTGGCCGGGAGCAGCTCTGCACAGCCAGCAGCCCCCCCGCAGCCTGGCAGCAGAGCTGGCGCAACCCACATGGAGACTCAGGCCCAGCCCGGCCGCACGTGGCTGCAGCTACCTTCTGTGTGCCGCTCACAAAGGCCTGGATGAACTCCAGGGCTTCCTCATCCTCTCTCGACAGGTCCGACCAGCTGCAGATGGAAAACTTGGCCCCTGCAAAAGCCAGAGAGCCAGGAGGCCTGGAGACACTGAGCACACCGAGCTCGGCCTCCGTGCCACCGCCCCGGGCACCCCAGTGCCAGCGTGCAGGCAGACGGGAGTCCTGCGCAGAGCAGGACGCGCTCCCCGGCCCCGGCCCGGCCCAGCCCCGCGCGGCCCCTCACTCACTGCTCCACAGGCTCCGTGACGCCTGGGCCCTGCAGAACTCGGAGGACGCCTGGGGAGAGCTGCTGCCCTGGGGAGTCCCGTCCCGCTCCTGGGGTGCCTGGGGACTGCGCGGGCGACCGCCCTCCTTCTCCCAGGCCGCCCGGGGGTGGCTGGGGGGTCTCTCCTCCATCCTGCGGGGCAGAGCAGAGGCCAGAGGGGGAGAGTTTTTAAGGCAGAGCCGGGCAGGTCCCCGCAGGGGTGGTGGCGGCGCTGCGGCGTCCCCTCGCCCGCCTTGGCCCTGGCGCCAGCTCTCCTGCCCCACAGCCCCTTCCGCAAGGCTCTGCCCCACCACGGCCGAGGGCCCCCGTGGCCCCGCCACGCTGCCCAGCCCCAGCCCAGCCCCGTGGCTCCCACCCGGCACAGGAGGTGGGAAGGCCTCGGGAAACACCTCGGCTCCGCGGGGCTGCCGGGGCGGCAGGGAAAGTCGCGGCTGCGCTCGGCGGCTCCTGCCCGAGCCCCGCGCACTCCTGCCCTCTCCCAGCACCGTCCTCCCGGACACTGCGCGGCCGCGGCGGGTCACCAGGCAGGTCCCAGCAGCCCCGCGCGTGGCGGCGCTGAGGTCACCTCTGCTGCCCGCAGCGGCTCCACGAGCAGCAGCCGCCGCCACTGCAGCCCCAGGGCTCGAGCGCGGCTGCCCCGTGGATGACAGAGCTGCCGGAGGCAACGGGAGGCAGCTCCAGGGGCAGCGCGGGGCTGCGCACGGCCACCTCCCTCCCGCTTCAGCCCCGACGGACCAGGCGCTGCAGCCACTCACCTACCGCGCACCAACCGCTAACCCCAAGCCCTGCTCCTGAACCAGCCCCGGCCCCGACTCCAACCCCTCAGCCCAAACCCCACCGCTGAGCCAAGACACACACCTCTCACCCCTTTCCCTGGTGCTCACCTCACCCTCACCCTCAGCCCCAGCATCACCACGCCAACCTTCCCCCAGCCCTCACCTCCAGCCATCACCCAGTCCCCCAAAAAGCTCGCCAGCGCTCACCACAAGCACCAGCACCCCGAAGCACCGCAGCAGAACCTCCCCCCAACCCTCCCCCCGGCCCCACCCAGTACAGCCACCCCCCCGTCCCCGGCTCTACCCGCAACACCAACCCCCAAGCAGAAACCCCAAGGAGCGGCCTCGACCCTAACTGCTAACACAACCCCCTTCCCCGCGAGCCCCACCCGCGCACTCACCACCCAACCTGCCACCCCTCGGCCCACGCGCGCGCTGGGCTCCCGCCGACCCCGCGAGGCAGCGGCAGCGCAGGGACTGGGAGGGGCTGGAGCAGCCGCGCTTGGCAGGGACCTGGGGAGCTGGTCTGGTCCAGCCCCGCAGATCAAGCAGGGTCCCCTGGAGCAGGCTGCCCTGCAGCAGGAGGGGCCCGTTTGGAGTCTCTCCCGGAGCGGAGACTCCGCAGCCTCTCGGGGAACCTCTGCCCGCGTTCGGCCCCTTCACAGTGAACAAGCGATTTCCTGCGCTCCGGCGGAATTTCCTGCTCCGCCATCCTGTGCCGCTGCCTCTCCTGCTCCCTCTGTGCACTGCAGGCCGCTCCCGCGCGGCCGCGGGGCAGAGGCCCCCGCCGCCCCCCACCCGCCCACGGGCCCGGCCCGGGCGAGCCCTGGCCCAGGCGCAGGAGGCGGCGGGCAGGGGGCGCTGCGCCCCGCTGGCCCCGCGCTTGGCAGCAGGGGCAGCCCCGCCGGGGCGCGCCATTGGGCGGCCGGCATGTCACTCAGGGCAAAGCCCGCCCCCAGGCCCCATTGGCTCGCGGCCTCCCCTCGCGAGCTGATTGGCCAGACGCGGGCGGCAGCCCTGAGGGCGGGCAGGCTCGGTGCCGCCCTGAGGCCGGTGCAGCCGCCCCGCGCCCAGCCCCGCCGCTGCCGCCCTGCTCCGCCCGCGGAACCCCCGCAGCTCTCGGCCCTTCCCCGCTCGCGCCCAGCCCTCGCCCCCAGCCCCAGCCCCGCAGCCCTCGCCCGCAGCCCCACGCCTCCCCCACAGCCAGCCCCCACCAGCGCCGCTCCCCGGGAACCCCGAGCAGAGCCGCAGCCCTGCCTGGAGCCTCCCCCGACCCCAGCCCTCCACGGGGAGCTCCGACCCGGAGCCCGGGCCGCACCAGCCACGCCATCTGGATTCAAGAAGTCGTTTTCCCCACACGCTCCTGACCAGAGACAGTTTTGCTTTCTTCTGTCTCAGCCAAACTATGAAATGCAGCGTTAAACTCGGAGCAGGTGGAAGTGGTTATTTCTGGAGCCCAGGACTTCAGGCTGGCAGTCTGCTTCCATACCCCGAAACACCTTGACACAACACGAAAACGTGCCGCACAGAATCGCAGCTCTGCCAGGTCCTTCCTAGGAACATCTGCAGGAGCTGCTCAGTCCAAACAGAAACCACAGCTCTCTTCTTTGAAGAAACGCAGGCCACAAACAGCCACTCGCTCTGCACAGTGCTCCCCAAATGCAGGCAGTATTATCCCACCGGTAATCTGTTCCCCTGTGTCTGCTGGAGAGATTTTTGCCCTCTGGAGCTCTGCGGGAGATGCTGAAGGCACCAAGTTCACCAGACGTGACGTGTGCTCACGACGGGCAAGACCTGGGTGTCTCCTCTTGCAGGGACATGGGGTGTTACCTTCTCACCGGGGGCACACTGACAACTGCAACAGATACCCCAACAGCTTCTGCCTTTTGCTGTTGCCCATGGCACAACCCAGGTATTGAAGCTCGGTCACAGACCCTCTTTAAAACTGCACTTAGCAGAGGAGTGCCGCCTGCAGCAGCACGAGGTCGCGGACTGGCAGTGGGCAATCAAGTCACGCTGACCCTAAGATGGAAACTTAATCTAAATGTAACTCTGTGTAGTAATGGCAGAGTGAGATGGGTACTACAGCCACGTAAGGCAACGCTGTCGTTGCAGTGTGACCTCTGCTTTGGACCAAATCCGCACACAGGGGCCTGGGTCAGAGGCCGTTTTTTCTGTGGTTGCTGGTCAGTGCTGCCAGCACTGCAGCTGCAGTGGACATTGGTGATTGGTGTGGGACAGCAGGAGCTGTGACTGGGAGGGGTCTTTGGACAGGCAAGGGACAGAAAGGAAGGGACAGGAAAACACGGTGCCGTCGCAGAAACTGGTGTCATGCCAGAGAGCTCCCCAGGAGCTGACACCCGACAGCTGGGCCGCAGTGCTCCTCAGCTGGAGCACTCTGCTTGCAGCCCATCCTCCCAGAGCTGGGATGGTGTCTCAAAGCAATTTCCTGGCGGTGAGTGAAAGCGATAGTGTCAGAGACCTGATGCAGTGGTTTGCAGAGAAGGGCGTGCAGAAGGGGCCGGCAGGTCGACGATGACCCCGCCCCCATCTGCAGCAGTGACACCTCCCATGCTGTGACCCCTCCCACTCTGCGCTCCTCCATTGGCTCCTGTGGGGTGGGGCGGGGACTCCTGGGGCGGGACCTGGGAGAGAGGGGCGGGAGGGGGCAGCAGTGAGCATGCGCTATGCGGGGGCAGGGTGGGCAGGACAAGCGAGGGGAGGGGCCCCGAGGGTCAGGAGGGGCGGGGCAGGGCGGAGCATGCGCACTGGGGCTGAGGAGGCTGCTGAGGGGCGGGGCGGGCCGGGGCTGCCCGGACCCTGCGGGCAGGCAGGGGGCGAGAGGCGGCTGCTGCCGCGGGGCAGCGTCTCCCGCCGCGGAGCCGCCCGGAGCCTTTAGCCGCAGCGCTGGGAGCTGCTGCCCCGGCTGCGGGGCCGAGGGCTGGGCAGAGCGAGTGGCCGTGCGCACGGGGGCGGCAGCAGCTACCGTGGCCCGGCCGTGTGCCAGCAGCGGGTGGGCAAGGCCCGGCCTGGCCTGGGCCATCTCCGGCCCCCAGACCCCCTGGCTCTTGTGCCCCTTCTCCTGGCAGCCCCACGGCTCGGAGCCACCTGCGGTGACCATTTCTCAGCACCATCCCCACTGCGAGAGCAGGGCACGGGCCCAGCACTGCTGTGCGTGGGCAGAGCGTGGGTGAAGGCACTTTCGGAGCTGCCTCGCAGACCTGCTGGTCTCTCCGTGGGCTTCAGAGTCTGGGACTCTTGTCCAGCCTGGGCAGCTCCTTCTCCCTTCCCTACATCCCACAGACAGGGACCTGAAAGCAGAGACTCGGGGAAGCGCCTTGCCTTTGGTGTCGTCCCTGCCAGAGCTTCCTCCTGAGACATCCCCGGGCAGTGTCCTGGGGGCAAGCGGGAGCTCTGAGCAGCCCTGCCCCACGCAGCCCCCTGTGCATGGGGGAATGGCCCTGCCCTGCCGGGGCTGCTCCTTCGCCCAGAGCTTCCCCAGGCCCTGTTCACCCTGCTTGTAGGTATCCCCAGACATCGCCTGGAGAAGGCTGGGTTGTGCCTTGTGTCTGCTGGGACACCGATGCTGGCGAGGTGTGACTGAAGTGTCAGCTTGAAATGTGTCTCTGGCTGAAAGCTGAGCTGGAGGACGCGGGCGTTTTTTGTAATCGTGAGCTTTACCTTCTGCAATACCAGTGTGTGCTGAATGCAAATGCATTTTTAGAGGAAGGGCTCTGCATTTAACATGCACCCCCCACTGCTTTGTGTGTGACCTGAGTAGCGTATGGACAGCAGCTCTTCCGTGTGTTCTATAAAAGGGGGAGTCAAGGATATCAGTTATGTTGAAAGAAGGTTTTCTGCTCCTGACAGAAAAGGGAGATCATCCGGTAGGGTCGGTTACGGCTGGGCTTGGGAGCATAGCAGTGGAAAGGGAATGATTTTGTTGAAGAAACACCAAAGTATCCTTACTGTGTTTCCTGTCCTTTGGGAAAGGAAATGGAAAAGAAAACCCCTGCTTTCAGTGTCTGCTCCTGAAGCAGAAGTTTTCACAAGACTTCCTCTTTGTCTTATCTGATCTAAGAGTTTGGCTCTTGCCTTCTGCTTCGTTTGGGAAGTGTGCAGCTGAGAATCTTTGGAAGAGCCAGTTGCCGAGCCCTGCGTGAGCAGTAGGTTCTTTCCTACTGTGTGCGTATGAGTTGCTTTCCCATCTTGCATTTCCTCACCTGCTTAGACATTTCTACCCTAGCACTGAGCGTGTTCAAAGCAGAGGTTTGTGGAAGACCCGGGTGTCTCGTGTTTCTTGCAGGGGGTCCTTATGGCATTTCTGTGAAACCTGCAGAAGTCGTGTTTAGGCCGATGCCGAGTCCCCACAGCTGCTCCCTCCCTCTGCATGGCTCAGCCACATGCCTGGCTTCAGGGTCCGTGCGCTCCTTCAGCTCTGCTGGTGTAAGTGTCTGTGGGCCTGGTGTGAGGAGGCCACTAGCTGGGGCAGGTGTGAGAGCAGTGCAGCCAGAGCGGGAGGCTGGACGGGGTGGGGAGCTGCAGCCAGAGCAAAGACTGATGCTCCCCTCTGGCTCAGGTGCCAGTGTAGCTGCCAGGACTGCTGCGTGCCAGTGCTGACGCTGCCCCTGCCATCCCAGGGCACCCTGGGCAGAAGTCCCTGCCGCCAGGGTCACTGCTGGCCTCACAGTGGGGATCACTCACCCGAGATGCCGGCGGTGGGAGGAGCTGGAGCTGCTCCAGCAGCCATGCAGAGCCTGGGCGTGCAGGGATCCCCTGCGGGGAGACTCGTCATGCAGGGGAGACCCTGGGGGATGCCCTGAGCCTGCAGACTGCCATGGGCACGGCCCCATCCTCTCGCTGGGTACAAATCCACTGCCAACAATCCCTAGGAGGGCGGCTGCCCGCGCATCCCCCGGGCACCCCAGGAGCGGGACAGGACTCCCCAGGGCAGCAGCTCTTCCCAGTCGTCCTCCAAGGGCTGCAGGGCCCAGGCGTCGTGGAGCCTGTGAGGGGCCCCGCGGGGCTGGGCTGGGCCGAGGCTGGGCAGCACGTCCTGCTCTGCGCGGGGCACCTGTCTGCCCGCACCCTGGCACTGGGGTACCCGGGGCGGTGGCGCAGAGGCCGAGCTCGGTGTGCTCGTCTCTGCTGCCTGCGCTCAGTGTCTCCAGGCCTCCTGGCTCTCTGGCTTTTGCAGGGGCCAAGTTTTCCATCTGCAGCTGGTCGGAGCTGTCGAGAGAGGATGAGGAAGCCCTGGAGTTCATCCAGGCCTTTGTGAGCGGCACACAGAAGGTAGCTGCAGCCACGTCCGGCCGGGCCGGGCCTGAGTCTCCCTGCGGGTCGCGCCGGCTCTGCTGCCTGCTGCCAGGCTGCGGGGGGGATGCTGGCTGTGCAGAGCTGCTCCCGGCGAGGGGACACGCGCACCGCTGCAGCCCCCTCACTTCTCTGCTCCTGCTGGTCTTTCCCCCACCCTTCACGCTCACTCCGTCTCTCTTCCCTGTGCGTCAGGAAGAGGTGCAGAAGCTCAAGTTCCTGGAGTACATCTGCACCCTCTGCAAAGGCAGCAGCTCCAAGGCCTTGTCGTGGGGCCTGGATGTTTTCTGCTGCACATACGACCTGGCCGAGCATATCAAGGTGAGGGCACATGCAGCAGCTGTGAGTACGGGCTCAAGGGCAGCTGGGCACAAGCGCAGCTCTTTGGAGAGGACTTGGGCACTGGGAGGACTGGGGCAAGCAAGCACTGGCAAAGAGCTGCTGCTGACAGGTGCCCGGGTGGCCTTGAGAAGCCCTGCGAGCTGAGACCTCAAAGTGGGGGTCATTGTGGGCTGCAGTGCAGGGATGGGGGCCTCAGGCCTCTGCTAGCCTCACAGAGTGCTGCTGGGAGTGCTGGCGCTGGGTGGTGGCACTTTCAACGTGGCATGCTGGTTGTGCTCTCCAGGTGCTGCTGGAGGAGGAGCCGATGGAGCAGCTGGGCACAGCAGTGCGCCAGCAAGCCATGCTTGCTCTCATGGCGATGAGGTACGTACGTCAGCCCCTGGTTTGGCCCAGACCTCTCCAGAGCATGGTCCTGATGGCACCGTGCCTGCCTGGGAGGTGTCCCCCCATCGTGGAGGGAGGCTGGTGGTTCTGTCCGCTGGGCCTCTGCTCTCCCTGGCCCCAGGTTTGTCATCAGGGCAGATGGGAGGGCACAGGGCTACCTGCAGCTGCCCAGGGCACCTTGGCCTTCACCAGAGAAGGGGAGGCAGATGGTTGAGGAGGCATGAGGCCTACCAACCAGGACTGTCCTCTGTCCCAGGAGCAGTGTCATGGAAGGAAGGAGTACCCCCCCCAACACACGCAGGGCTGCCCCAGCCCGAGGACTCCTGCCCCGGAGGTCCACATCCGCCTTGCCAGGGCATCAAGGCAGTGCTGCCAGCGCCAGTGTTGAGCAAGCGCCTCTCTCTCTTTGCAGTGCCGTGGAGCTGGTTCTGGAGGGCAAAAAGAGCATCCTACTGCGCACTTGCTTCAGGAATGTCTTCCTGCTTCCAGCAATAGAAGACATGAAGAACCTGGACACCTGCCTCTATTCCAAGGTATGCACTGGGCGAGCGATGGGGAGCCTGTCAGCCCCTCTGCTCTTGCCCCTGCCCGGCCTGTGCCGAGAGACGACTGTAGGATCACAAGCAGGGCCCGATCTCAGCTTTGCTTTCCCACCTTCCTCCCTTCTACCCCTTCCTCTGGGTGTGGCCATGGGCAAAGCCCAGAGGCTGGTGTGTGCCAGGGAGGGGTGAAAGAGTGTCACAACCCTCTGTGCTCCTTGCAGACCCTGGACAGCATGGATAACATGCTGGAGGTGCTGGTGCTCAACTCTGCCACTTCCGGCCTCCTGGAGCTGCAGAATATCTTGCAGGTATGGTATTTGCAAAGAGTGGGCTTCACAGGGACTGTTCCTCAGCTCAGGGGGAAGCGATACCCTCAAGTGGCCATTTCCTATCTCAGTGCCGTGTGGAGGCTGCAGAGTGCAGGGAGGGAGCCCACCTCCCTTAGGTGACTGGGAGGTGCCTGTGCAGTGATCCTGGGGTGCACTGGCTGCAGCCCAAGTCCCTTCTCCTTCCAGAGATTCCTCCGAGGTCATGAGAAAGCCTTGCCCGCTGCACTCCAGGGCCAACTCTGCCCTCAAAGCCTTTCTTGCCCCAAAGATGTGGAGGGAGGAATTGCATCCTTTTTCTCTCAGCACCACACAGACGGCAGCTACTGCTGCGATCCCCCTGCCTGCCCCCCGTCCCTTGTCCTTTGCTCTCCAGATCTGAATGGGGCAGGGCCCTGCTAGGACTCGCCCCTCCTGCAAGGGGAGCCCAGCTGAGAAGGTTGGTTCTTTTGCCAGGCCAGGAGGCCATAGCCCAACCTCCCCAAGCAGACCGCCAGGGAATGTCCTGCACGCAGGGCGATGTTCTGGACGGGGTGTGTGGAAAGGGTGCCTGTGCAAGGGGTGTGCGGTTACCTGCCTTCCTGAACTGTATCAGTGCAGCCAGGGGCTGAGGAGAGCTGCTTCTGCTGGAGCAGGTGTCAGCTCCCCAGGCAGACCAGTAGCCTTTGTCCTCCCAGCTCCTGTTGCCCTTCACCAACTCGGAGAGAGCAGCTGTGCGTGAGAGGGCCGTGGGGAGGATTGGGAGGCTGAGCAATGTGCTGTCCAACTATTCCTCGCTGGAGGTAAGGAGGCAGGCGCCTCCCAGCCACCCCTTTGCCCCTTGCCTGCAGACCAGAGCAGCCTTCAGCTCCGGGGTGCCTCTGAGGGAAGCCTGGCCAGAGGTCAAAGCGCTCAGCAAGGCCCTGCCCTGAGGCAAAAGCTCTTTGTTCCTCTTGCCATGAGCTTCTCTCTGCAGGCGTTTTTTTCTGAGGCCCCAGCTGTGCCCCAGCTCTGTGCGGGGCAGGAGTGTGCAGGGAGCACGATGTGAGGCGAGGTGTGGCAGTGCTGCCTTGCTGCTTTGGGAGGCCAGGCCTGCAGGGCCCTCCGGAGCTTTGACTCACCTGGCATGCATGCCTGGGCAGACTCTTGGCTTCAGGGCTTTGGTGGCGACTGCCTGCCATCAGTCCTTCTAGCTGTACCGCCCGTTCCGCAGGTCTGGCACCTCTTTGGAGGAGTTGAGGAGAGCCCCACTGGCTACAGAAGGGTCTCTGTGGCCATACTGGGACAGCTGGTGGGGCGTCTCATACTTTGCTGTGCCTATGAGGATGCAGAGACCAGCCGTGGGGCTTTGGACGCTCTTCATTGCCTCTTCAGATTTGTGGTGCAACGAAAACGTAAGAGAAGCTGTGGTGGGCTGCATGCTTGTGGAGCTGGAGAGCCTGGCAGGGCCAGGGAGGGCATCAGCCTGCCTCGGCCACTCTGCTCCGTGAGACACAGGAGCAGTAAAGAGGGCTGATGGAGCAGTAGAGCAGCAGGATGTTAGTGCCTGTGCTGGACTGCCCTGCTGTGGAAAATGCTCAGCAACCCCTGCTCGCACTAGGGATCCTGAGGTGCTTCACACCACAAAGTCCCATTGAACCCTGCCAGGCCTTTGGTAGCCTTCAGAGCAGTTGCCCCTTCTGTCCCCTGCAAGGGGCCCCCAGCCTCCCGGGGAATCCTGCTCCCCAGACGTTACTGGCATGCTCTTCTCCTCTGCCAGGCTGCTTTCTCCCTGAGGCCATCAGTCTGCCCCCTCCAAGGCTCCTCCACTCCTCCTGACTGCTCTCTTTTTCCGTTCCTGCTCAGGCAGCGAGCCGTTGCAGGATAATCAAGGGCATGCGGAGAACCCAAAGGAGTGGGAAGCTGACGACGAGCTCTGCGTGTCATGGACCAGCAAGCTCAGTGTCATCATGCATGTGAGGAGCACCTCCTGTGCTGGGACTCTTGGCCATGGGGTCATCATGGGACTTGGATGAGCAGAGGGCTGCCTAATGAGCAGGGCTGAGGGGGTATCGCGGTTCATGCAGAGTGGGCAGAGGGCGTGGTGGAGAGGGAAGCAGCTCTCAGTGGCACCTTGTGTAAGGCTGCACTCTGGTAGCAGCCCAGCTCTCCCCCGGTGCCACTTCCACTGTGACGGAGTGGGGAGTGGGCAGGGGCTTCACTCCAAGAGTCCCAGCAGCAGCTGCAGCCTTGAGGGCCACCGTCAAGCTGTGCTTGCCTGCAGAGCCAGTGCACTGTGACCCTGACCGCGACCATCCTCCCTTGCCCTGATGGCCCTGTGGCCATGCGCCCCACGGTGCCCGTGCACAACCCAACAGCCGCCCCTGGCTCTGCTGGGACCACAGAACCAGCATTACCCCGCCCCCCTCTCCCGAGCCACGTCCACTGCTCAGCTAAACACCATTAATGTGGCACAGAGCATGACATTTCTTCCCTCACCTCCATTCTCCCATAAGCTGTTTGTGAAAAACCTTCAGCCCTCCGAGGGCATAGACGTCATTGTCACAGCCATCGAGGGCATGAGGAACTGCAGCAACTACGGCACGGTGGTGGCTACTCACATGCTTAACATGTTTGTGGTGGGTGCTGTTTCTTCACTGGAAGATGTAAGCAGGCTGCAGGTGGTGTGTGGGGGGCAGGAGCCCTCTGGGACGTGGTCTTACCTCGCCAGAGCCAGGGGTCTGGGGCACCCAAGAGCCTTGGAAGGCAGCAAGGAGCACTGGGAGCCATGGAGAAGGAAGGGGATGTCAGTGGGAAGTGGGGTAATGGCTGCTCTCTGGTAGCAGCCCCACTCTCACCCATGGGTCTTCCAGGTGCCACGGATCATGAGGTGTCTCTACAGGAGCCTGAGGTACGTCAGGGAGCTGTCGGCCCGGGTCACCCTGAACAACATCCTTTGCCAGCTGTGCTGCTCGAACCCTGACTAGGTGACCGTGAGCTTGCTCTACTGCTCCCCGCTCTGCAACAGGTATGGGGCCCGTCAGGCTCGAGGGCTCATTGCAGATGGGGAGAAGGGCCCAAAGGGGGGCAGACCCAAGGAGACTCCCAGGACACGCCTGCGGGGCAGGGTCCTCTGTCTGTCCCACCACTGCCCAGTCCCCATGCATCAGGTAGCTCTGCAGAAGGCAAAGCTGAGCAAGGGAGCCTGCTTTCAGCAGGCAGCGGCCATGCTCCCTGCCTTCCCCACAAGGCACTTCAGCCTGGTCCTGTCCAGCCTGTATGGGCAGGCCCCCTTTAGGGCTCCCAGTGAGGAGGGGGTGGGCAGGGTCAGGGCTGCTGGATGTCCAGGGAGCTCCAGGGCATGCCCAGGCTCTGGCGCTGTGGCCGAGGAAGTGCCACTGACAGAGCGCTCTGGGCCTGCAGCATCGCCACAACCATGTGGAAGGTGCTGCTGGATAAGCCCGCAGTTGCAAAAGACGTGCTGCAGGAGCTGCTGAGCTTGCTGGAGCAACGGGCACTGCGCAAGCAGTCCACCTCCGAGAGGGACAACAGCTGCATCCTTCCCCTGGCTGTGAGTTACGGGACGAGGCCTCGTTGGTCCCCCCGGCTGTCGCCTGGCTCTGTGGGCCCCCTCTGCCCTGCCTGTCTGCCCCCAGGCAGCGCTCAGGAGTGAGAGGTGTCCCTGGGTGTTTTCCACAGGCAACGAGAGCACTGCACGTGATCATCCAGGAGCCCACAGGTGTTGAAGGCCTTCTTCCCCCAGCTCTTCCTGGCGCTGCTCTTTCAGATGGTCTTCACAGCAGAGTTCACCCGCCAGGAAGCAAACATCTTCCTGAGGGAATGCCAGCGGGATGGGTCCCCTACCCCCAGCCACGTCAGGTGCTCAATCCCACTCCTCCTGTCTCGGCCTTGGAGTCGGAGGCAGGGCCAGGCTGCCAGTGTTACCTGGGCTTTGTTTTGCATGCAGGAGTGCCATGGAGGCCATGAAGGGTCTCTTCCACTGCGCTGGCTATCAGCACGTAGCCCTGGCTGTGGAGAAGAATGGCGGCTGGGAGCTGTTTCTGCATGCAGAGACATCTCAGAAGGGAGTGTCTGTGCTGGCCAGGTAGAGCCCTTTACGCCCTGCTCTCCCACAGCACCTCTTCCGTGGATTTGGGGTGCCCCACACAATATCCATTCTTGTGGGTGGGGGGGTGGGGGCGAGCTCTGCAAGAAAGGGGCTGCAGCCTCCCCCACTTGTCGCAAGGGCTCACACAGCAAAATGGCCATGGGAGCTCCCTGACCCACTACTGCCCAGCTTTGAGAGCTGTTGGGGGAGTAGTTGGTGTTAGGAGTAGTACAAGAATGTTCCTCGCAGGAGGGGTGTACTCCCAAAGCTCTGGAGTGCCCTCCGGTGGGGCCTGGGCTCCCATCACAGAGAGGATTGGGGACGGTCTGGCTGCAGTGGCAGCCAAAGCAGAGCCCCAGGAAAGGTGCAAGCTGAGCAGAAGGACCTGGGAAGGCCCCCGGGGCAGAGGAATGCCAAGGGGTGAGGACACGGCAAGTGTGGGAAGGCCATGACTTGCAGGTAGGAAGGGTGTTTCTCCAGTCTCCCACCCAGAGGAACATAATGGTGACTGAGCCTGGCTTTCTGATGGCAAGGTGTGGTGGGGAAAGAGTGGCCCTGCAGGAGCACATGCTGCTGGCTGCCGTGGCTGCGTGCCAAGCACTGCCTTGAGCTGCCTTCACTGTGCTGGGGGGAAGTGGCTGAGGGGGTCAAGCAGGCCCAGAGCAGGTTTGCCTGCTCAGCTGAGGACCAACAGTGCCTTCTTCCTTCTGCCAGAGCCATGAGGAGAGCTCCGAGACACCTGTGTCGCTGGATCTTCCACCAGCTGGCAAGGCTGCTGAGCGGGGAGGACCAGTTTCGCCAGAGGCCTGCCATGGCTTTCTTTGTGGAGGTGAGCCTCATGGCAAGCGGTGCCTCTCTGGAGGTGCCGCTGAATGCTCTCTGCTCGCATTGTGCGCGTGCCTGGTGGGTGACGTTGGTGAATGGAGCTGGGGAAACGCACGCGCTCTTGTTAGCAGCCCTGGCCTTGGCTCATTTCTGCTGGGCGACCACTCACAAGCACTTGCCTTTTGGGCCTCCTTTGCGGCAGCTCTCTGGGTTCAAGTGCTCCTCCAAGGGCTGAGGACAAGAGGCTGCAGAGGGCTCCGAGGCCGTGGGGCGGAGGTGAGCAGTGCGTGCAGTGTGCTGAGAGACCCAGGGCTGGGAGCAGGGCCTGCGGGTGTCTCCATAGTGGCCCCTGGCCATGGCGTGAGCCGTGTCAGGGGCTGGTGCCCTTGGCCTGAATGGTGGGTGGGATGCAGGGCTGCACGCTGCAGGCAGTGCTGGTGGCTCTGCCAGTCCGTCAGTGCTGTGTGCATTTCAGCTGCTGGACGGCCTTGACCTTGCTGAGATGGACGATGCCGCGCTGCCGCTCCTCTGGCGCTACACGCAGACTGAGGGCCTGGAGCTGCGCAGACTGGCATTCAGAGGCCTCCTGAGCCTGCTGAAGAGGCCCGAGATGGTGAGCAGGGGGGCAGCTGGGTGAAGGCATGGTGGCAGGCTGGGGCTTGGCAGGTGGTGTTGGGTCACAGAGTGGCCTGGCCTTTTCTGGCACTCAGGAGGTATGCTAGCTGCTCCCACATCCCCGCTGCCCTCTTGATGTGCCCCAAGTCTTTCATGGCAGCCCCTGGGCTGTGCTGCACAGGCAGAAAGGCACCAATGGCCCTCGGGAAGAGCTCCGCTGTGCCAGGCGGAGATCCCGGCCCAGCAGCAACAAGCCCCTTCCAAACGGCCTCCATTGTGAGAACGCTGCGGCCAGAGCCCTGCTGGGAGAGGGACGATGAGGCAGATCACAGAGTTGGGCTAATGCAGTCGGCTGCTGCTGGTCCTGGAGGCAGGAGCCTTGCTCCCTAGAGAATCCCTAGTGTGCTCGGAGGCCCCTTGGAGATCTCTGCCCTGCACTGCAGCCTCTGTGCCCCAGCCGTGGCTGTGTGCAGAGCCCTGGCCCTGGCCCCTGAGTCCTGATGGGAAATGAGCCCCCAGAGCACTTGTGGCCAGGGGGCTCTGGCCTTGCTTCACAAAAGGAAGTTGTGTCTTTGCCACAGGCAAGGAAAATGCAGAGCCTGCTCCTAGACATGGTGGAGTGGCTGCAGGATGCCCGCAGGGATGTGCGTGCGGGAAGCTTGCTGTTGCTGAGAAACATCCTCAGCTACCTGGACCAGAAGGGCTCCAACCCCATCGCTCTGCAGCTGGCGGAGAGGCTTCTGCCACGCTTTGATGACGTAAGGCTGGTGGGAGAGCCAGGGGCTCTCTGGCATGTGGGTGGGTCTGTATACGTGGCTCTGGATGCTGTGTATCCTTCTGCACGTGTGCCCACTGGCCAGTGTATTGGCACCTCCTGCCACAGTTGTGCTGCCTCTGCAGCGGCTTGTCCCCAGCTCTGAGCCCTGGCCAGGGAGGGGGACAGTTGTGCCTGCAGAAGACGAGGCCTTGCAAAGGTAAACCTTCTTCTCATGCCTGGCTCCTGCAGTCGTTGCTGAGGCCTCCCCTGCTCTCCTTCCTTCCTCACAGAGCGACAGCACAGTGCGAGAGCTCTCCATGCTGCTCTTCAAGGACCTGATGGAGATTGTGGTGGGGAAGAACAAGCAGAGGATGAAGCAGCCCGTGCAGAGGAGCCTGGTCCCACCCTTCCTGCACATGAGCGATCAGAACCAGAGAGCGGCCCAGGTATGGAGCAGTGCTTTGGGGAAGGGATGCTGACATGACCTGGGGGAGGCCTGAGCACCATGGCAGGGGCTGCTGACAAGTGTGCCTTTGAGTGCGTGTGAGCGGGAAGTCCAATTTGCTGAGTGGCCAAGGACAAGGCAGAGGTGCCACTGCCTTCAGCAGGGAGGGGCAGCCCTGGTCTTAAGCCCCTCTGTGGGCTGGGGCATGCTCCAAGTCTGGCCAAGACTGGGGAGTACCTGGTAAGGACAAGGCCAAAGTCCCGGGGCCCTGACCGGACGAAGCCTGCCCCACTGCCCAGTGTGCAGGGCACACAGCTGTGCCCCTCACCCACTGCTGCAGCCCAGAGCCCCAGCCACCTCGGGCTCTGCTCCAGGCCCCTCTGCCCTTGCTGTCCCCCCTGGGATGCTGAAGGAGCCCCTGGCTTGGCTGTCCTTGTCAGAAAGCTTGGGGGGGGGGATCTCAGCATCCCTAGGCCACCGGGGGTCATGAGGAGGAAGGAAGAGGAGGCCGGTCGTGGGAGGAGGGTCAAGCCTGACTCCCCAGGGAAGTCTAGGTGCCAACCCACGGCCTTGCGGTGTCTCCAGGTGCTGAGGGACAGGAGCAGAGCGGAGCAATACTTGCACCAGAGCCTGCCATACTTGGAGAAGCCTGAGGCATCCTTGCGGGAGGCAGCCGTGAGGTTCCTTGGTGACCCACTACCCCAGTCGCATCCCTGACCGTGCAGGTGGGCTGAGAGGAGGTTCTGCAGTGCCTCACAGCATGCCTGCATCCTGCACCCCGGGGACCACGCTGAGGCCAGCCTTGCACAGGGGGAAGAGGATGAGTGGGCAGGCTGGCAAGGCCAGATGGGAGCTGTGCTGCTGGGGTCTTGGTGGGGAGTATGAGGGCTGACAGGAGGTGTTTGCCTAGGGCTCATGGGGCAGCAAATGAAGCAGAGGAAGGAGAAGGTGGAGCAGATCTGCAATGGTGAGTGAGAGCAGGTGTGGCAGGAGGCCCTGGCAGGGAGGAGGAGGGAGCCCAGGAAGGGAGCTCCAGTTGCTGGCCCTGCCATAAGCCAGGCAGGTGTGGTCTGCCTCTTTGGGGGAGAGGAGGTGAGTATTTGTGGGTCACCTGGGGTATTCCTGACCAGCAACTTGCAGCAGGTCCCTTTGTCCCACGTGCTGCCTGCCCAGCCTGGGAAGGGCTGGGTGGGACGGGCCCTGTTTGGGCAGGATATCAGGGAGGTCTGCAAATATGGGAGTCTGTTATGTGCTGTGATCTTTTGTGTCTCAGCCCTCCAGCCCCTGGAAGCTGATGCTGAACCCTCCGTCCGTTGCCTGGTGACACAGACCGTGCTGAACCTGAGAACTGCCCGGGAGCGGTCGCCACCAAGGTTCAGCTTTGGAGCACTGGGTCACTGGCTCCAGAGAGCATGGCAGAGGTGTCACGCTTCTGCCAGGAGGTGACTCTGTTTGAGCAGCACTGCCACAGCTGTGCCAATGCCGTGGGGCTGCACGCCGCAGGCACGCAAGTGTGCTGGAAGGTCTGGGCCATGGCTGGTGTCTCCCGCAGCACAGCACAGCTCGACAGCTCTAAGCGCATCCTGGCCCATTAGTGTTCTACCACTTCCTCCCCTTGCTCTGCTTTCCTCAAAGATAAAGTCCTGTTTCTTCAGCCCATGTGTGTGTAATTTTTTTTGGAGCGAGAGAAAGGCAAGGGGGAAGAGGGCAGTTGCTCTGCTGGACCAGGAAAAACAAGGGCAAGAGGGAGAAGCTCTGTAGCCTCTACAGACACCCGCTGTCCTCAGGCCTTGCATCTGCTGTGCAAGGGCCGGGCTGGGGTTTGCCATGCAGCTCTCTTTCTATCACCACTGCCCACCCTGCGCCGTCCCTGGGAATTGCTTCTTTCCTCTGCTCTCCCTCTTCCGCATGACTATGTGTTTCTATTTTCCCTTGAAAAACCTCAGAAGCCAGGAGCCATCAGCTTTGATTCACTGGGGTGCCCTGCAATCTGGAGCTGCTGGCGCTGGGGCCATGCGTGACCAAGTCCCTTTCAGCAAATTCAGTGCTGCAGAACAGTCCCTTCACTATCAACCAGCCATAGGAGCTGCTCAGGGACACAGAGCAGTTCAGTCCAGCTTCCCCAGCAGCAATCCCACCACGGCCCCTGCACACTGCAGGCTCACACCGGAAGCACCTGGGTGCTGTGGAGCTGTGCACCGGGTTCTCTCTTGGCCGTCCAGCCGCACTGTTAGCTGTTGACCATCCTGTTCCTGGCTGAGGCCATCTGCTCTGTTGTGTACCTGTGGTCTGGCATGGCTCGACCGGAGGGTGAATGAAGCCCGGGAAGGATGGAAGCCAGCAAGACACAGAGCTCTGGTGTGCACTCAGACTCACCACGAGCTGGCCGGTGGACCCAGCAACCCATCCAGCAGCAGGGAGGCCCCCGAGGCCAACAGCCAGGGAGAACCTCGATCATCTTGGTGCAGCTCCTCTGCTGGCACATCACAGCCATCCCCACTGTTTCCTGACCTCCATCTGCCCATATTCTTTTTGCTTTTTCCCCTCCAATTTACCCGCTTTCCTCATTTTCCATTTTGATGTTTCTCCACCTTCCACTTTCTTTTGGTGCTCTTCACCATTTTCCACAGCTTTCTGCACTTCTTGCTTTGCACGATCTCTTTTCTGCCGTGCCTGCATCATCTGTCGCTGCTCTCCCTCCTTTTCTGCCATTTCTACCATTTCTGCTCTCCCCTTTTCCATCTTTTTTCCCCTTTCAACCTTTTTTTGTGTCCTCTTTCTTCCATTCTTTCTCTGGTTAACACTTTTTTTCCTTTTTTTTTGCATTTCCCACAGTTTTCATATAGAGATTTTTGCATTTTCCACATTTATTTCTTTTTTATTTATATTTTTCCAAAGATTTCTGCTGCTGTTGGACACTTTGGGTAATTATTTTTTTGGGGGGGATGTGAATTTTCCTCTATTTCTTGCGTTTTGTCCCATTTGAAGTGTTTTCAGGTTTTCCCTTTTTTTGATTTTCTGCCACTTCTCAGTTTTTCCACTTTTTTTTTTTTTTTTTTTTTTTTTTTTGCATTTTCTGACATCTCTGGCTTAACCATTTTAAGCATTTTTAACCATTTTAAGTGTATTTGGTGTTCCATTTTCTTCATGTTATCCATCCTTTCTGTTTTCTCCATCTTCTTCTGTGATTTCCACCATTTTCCTTTCCTTTTCGGAATTTTCTGCTCTTTAGTCAATCCCTGATGCTTTCAGTTGTTCTTCGAATTTTTCACTTTTTTTTTTTTTTCCTTTTCTGGTGTTTCTGTTTTCTGCCATTTTTACTCCTCTAAGTCCTTCCCAAAATATTCTGCTTTTTTCTGCCTGTTTTCATCAACTCCTACTTTTTCTACCACCTTCTTATTTTTGATTTTTTTCAGCAATTCTGTGCATTTTCTTCCTTGTTTTTTTGGTACATTCTCCCCTGCTTTCCACCATTTATTCTCTTTTCCACTCAGTTCCACTTGGAGTTTGTTTGTGTGTGTGTGTGTGTGTGTTCCTTGTTGCTTTAGGTGTTTTCAAATACTTTGGAGGCCAGGTTTTGGTAGGTTTTGCATTTTCTGCCATTCCTTGTGTATTATGATGTTTTCTGAATTTTTCTGTCATGTGCCAGCATTTTTTGCATTTTGCTTTTTATTTTTTTTTCATTTTTTCATTTTAGCCTTTTTTGCGTTTTCAGTCATTATGCTTTCTGCAGTTTTCCAGGTATGTTTTTTCCATCATTTTCTGCTGTTTTCAACCCTTCTTTTCCCCCGCATTAACCATCTTTCATGCATTTTCCACTGTCTTCACATTCTTTAGCATTTTCTGCTCTTTGATGATCATTCTGCTTTATGATCATTCCTTTTCTTTTTCATGTGCTTTTCACACTTGTATTGCTTTTTTTTCAATTCTGTGTCATTGCATCCACCTTTTTCTGTGTTTTTTTAAAACATTTTCTGATCTTCTGTATGCATGCTCAGCCTTCAGTTGAATATATTGGGGTTTTTTAATCTCTCTTTCTCTTCTACTTCATTTGCTATTGTTTTCTCTCAAGCTCTCTCTACTTTCACTTTTTACATTTTCAACTTTTTGGCATTCTTCTACTGTTTTCTGCTATTTGTGCATTCTCTGTGGGGTTTTTTAGTAGCTTTTATTTTGTGGGAGACATTGTGCTGAAGTTTTTTATTTTTTTTTAATGGGATTTTTGGCATTTATTTTGCAGGTGATTTTGTAGTATTTTTGCATTTTCCACTGCTTTGGGGGTTTCATCCCAATTTCCATCATTTTCCCTGTTTTCTCCCTCTTTATGCATTTTTCCATTGCTTTTGCCTCGTCTTCCAATATTTTCCACCCTTTCCACTGTTCCTTACCGCTTCCTGCCGTTTTCCACAAGTTGCTGAACTCACGGAGGTTACGGCTAAAGTACGTAAAGATGGAAATCCTACCTAAATTTGGGACTGGGAATCTTGCACAATTCATGGAGAGAATACGGTCTTCTCTGGCTGGAGTTGTTCATTCAGGATTGAGAACCGTTGCGAATGCCTGTATCCCCTCTTCTGCTCTAATCTGGTGCAAGTCCTGTTTGTGGAGACCTGGGCGATGGACTCCTACTTGCCTCCGTTTCCTGCAGCTCCCTTCGGCTGTTTTCTGCTGCAGCTGGTGAGGTGTGGTGGTACCACCAGTGGTCTCCTTGGGTGAACATCTCCCCGGTCCTTTGAATTTGGAGAGGACGGTCATTGCTGGCAGCTGGTGGCACGGAGAGTCCTGGGGTAGCGCAGGAGCTCTGCTGTCCCCAGCTCATCCTTTGGGATCAGCTCCACAGAGCAGCATCTCCCTCATGCCTGAAGATCTCAACGTCCCATCAAATGTCTTGGAAATGCGTGTCTTTTCTTTCCTTTCTTCTCCCTTTTTTTTTTGGGGGGGGGGGTGGGGGGAGGGAACCGGCTCACGTTGCCTCCAAGCTTCTTCTAGCAGCAGCCATGCCCACCAAGGGCTGCCAAGATGAAACTGCACTAAACACGCTCATGGTCACTGAGAGGAGGTCTCCGCTGATCTGCTCGTCTTCATCCCACTGCTTACATGCAAAAAAATCCCCTCGTTTAACTGCAATTTTAAATCCGATATTAAAACACTACAATGCAGCAAAGATTTGAGGAAGTTTCCATGACTCACAGTCCTTAGGATTTTGGAAAAGCATCGGTCTAATGTGAGTAAAAATGATTTATTCCCCCTTTTTTTTGTTCCCAGCTGCTTCGAGCTTTCCACCAAAGACCAAACACGCGTCGCAGAACGAGCTTTCCCCCATGCTTAAAAAGCAGCCTCTCGCCTAGAGATTAATGTCGCATTTTAGCATTTCGCTAAATCCCCTCTAGATTAAATTAAAACGCGCTCTCCAAAGGGGAAGCGGCTGCCGAGCCCTGCCGTCAGTGACCGAGAGGACATTTCCCGGATGCGTTGGAAGGATAAAAATGATCTGTTCTCTTTTTGATCGTTGGCAGGCGCCAGTGAGGAGCAGCAAAAGTCAAGATTTCTATGATTTTTTATTTTAAGTTTTCTTGCTAGAGATAAGGTGCCTCTTGGCTGGGAGCACAAGAAGGACCCAGAGCAGCTTCTTGTTCCACAGTTTAAGCAATAGAAACTTGTTGCCGATTCAATATTTTATTTGATCAACCAGATCCAGCCACGATTCTCAGTTCTACCACTGCCCCTTGGGGGACCCAGGCGTCCGGGTGCCCCTTCTCACCCCCCGCTCTCCCCCACACAGAGGGGACCCAGGCGTCCGGGGTTCCCACACTGAACCCCCCCCCCCCGAACCCCACTCCCCCGGGTGAGCGAGGGGCCCAGGCATCCAAGGGGCCCAGGAGTCCAGGCAACACAAGAAGTCCAGGACAACCCAGTTCTCCAAGGGACTCAGGCGTCCGGGAGGGTCCCAGGCATCCGGGCATGCCGCCCCGCCCCTCCCCTGCACTCGTACAGAGGACCCAGGTGTCTGTGGCCAGCAGCGCCACACCCTTCCCCCCTCCCCACACCTCCTCGGACGCTGGCCCCCCCGCGAGGCTTCCAATGATTACTTTATTTTAACATCTTTAATTACAGACAGTAAAGTGGGGGCCAGGCCAGGGGGGCAGCTCCTGAGCCAGCGCCCCCTAGATGGTCCCCCCTTGCCCCTCCCCCCCATTGCTGGGGCGCCCCCCACCCCCACCAGTGCCCCCCCAGCAGGTGGGGAGGGAATAAATACAATCCAGTGTATTAAAAGCCATCGGGGGAGGGGAGACACCCGGGGCGAGGGAGGGTGTCACCCCCAGGGGGTGTTGTGACCTCGAGGGGGTCGTGTCATCTCGGGGGGGGGGTCACATCATGCCCAGCTGCAGCAGGGTTTTGGCGTACATCATGGGTTGATGTTGGGGTGAGGCTGTGGGGGAGAGTGGCATTGGCGCGGAGTGGGGGTAAATACCACCCCCCCCCCCACGGCAAACAACCATCCCTGGGGCAAATAAACACCCAGATCTGCCTGTCCTAGGGGAAGGGGGAGAAATAGGCTGCTGCCCCCCACCCCGAGTGCTGCAGGTTTGGGGGGGGGCCTTCTGGAGGGTTTGGGGGCTACAAAGGGAGTTTTATGGGCCCTCCTGGGGGTGGTTGAGACCCTGGGGTAGGGGGGAGTTGTGAGATCCTGGGGAGGCTCCAGGGGTTTGGAGGGGGGCTCCTGGGAGGGTTTTGTTGTCCCAAAATCAGGGTTCTGTTACCCGGTGTGCAAGCAACCAATAGACACACAGGGTCGAGATATTTGTTTATTTCATTTCTGCGCAGGGATGGGGGCTAGGTGGTAGATCCACAAAGCTAGCACACCTTCTCCCCCTCTCATTCTTCATTTATACACACTTTCCAGGGAGTACTTTATACAAATCTTTCTATTGGTTACAATTTCATTACCTCAGGTAACCGCTCTGCGCTTGCGCTTTCACATTCTGGCCTTAGGCATGCAATCTCTGCAGGAGCTGGCCCCTAGAGCCCAGGGGCTCCCAGCTCGTGCCCTCTGCACACACAGGGAGCTGGGATTCTTGAGTTCATTTACAAAAGAGAAACCAGGAAAAACAGATCAGAAAACAAGCAAGTTGCAGCCGCCAGCTGTAATTTGCCTGGCTAGAGGCCAGCACCCAGCTGTGCATGCCGTGTTCAGCCTCTGCGGGGCTGCGCCCTGTGGGCAAGGGCACCGCCTGCGAGGGTGTCAGCCTCAGCCCCGGCTCACCTTCCCGTGGGGAGCAGTGAGCCTTGGGCTGCCTGTGAGCTGGGGTGCCCAGCGTGAGGGGGTGTCCCTGCGGCGTGGAAGCTTTACACAGCTCTGTCCCGCAGAGCAGGGGGCTGGAGCTGCCTCCTGCCGCGTCTTTCAGCTTTTTCTTCCCCTCTCTGATATGCCCGTCCGCTGTGCTGCTGGTGCAGCCCTGTCCATCTCTTCCCGGCCTCCGCCAGGAGCCCTGTGGCTGGAGGTTTGCTCTGTCCCCCACCTTCTGGAAAAGACCCACTTGTTCTTTACAACAGAGCAACCTAGGACGTGCCCCGCTGCGTGCTGCAGTTGCTAGGGCAGCGATGACGTGCAGAAGCTGTCCCTGATAGCTGGCTCGCTTGTCTGATGACAGCACAGAGGCAATCGACGACGTGTGGCCGATGTCACTGCCGGCTGATTGTGACCTGCCCCTTGGTGGCAGAGGGCCAGCAGCCCCTCCCAAGGCCCCGGGTTATTGCGCAACCCTGCGCGGTGCTGTGCTAGCCTGCTCCCGGTTGGGCACGGTCGTCTTCTCCTGAGGTACCCTGTGTACCCCAAGGGTGCTGACGATGTCTTGTGCCTGGGAGAGAAGGTCCAAGCACTGCTCAGAACTCGGGGAAGTAGCTGCTTACGTCCCCGACCTCATTTTATCTGAGGACTTGAGGCACGAAGCCCGTTGCGTTCAGAATTTTCATGGAGTACTGCTCTTTGCAGACGTCTCAGGTGGGTCCAAGGCTTGTGAAGGGAGGGGGTTGAGAAGAAGTCAGAGACATGAGGTATTGGGGCTTTCTGGGCCTTTGGGAGCCCCGGTGCCACCTCTGGTGGAGAATGCATCAGAGGAGGCCTCTTTGCTGCTCCCATCTTCCACTTTGGGGGAAGCAGAGCTCAGAGGTGGCTGACGTCAGGAGGAACAAGGGGCTCCAAAAGAGGAGAGGCCTGGAAGAGGCCGGGAGTCGGCCAGTTGGGCTCAGCAGAGGTACCCAGTGCTAGGCACTCCTCCACGGGCTGCAAGAGCGCGTGGGCCAGGGGCCCCTGCTCCAGGCTGTGTGGTGTGGGAGAAGGCACGCTGCCGGGAGCAGTGGCCAATGCGAGAGTGGTGGTTTCTCTTGGGTGGTGCAGGCTTGTTGTCACAAGCCAGGTCAGGGCACGATGTAAAGCGCACGCTCTCTGAGGTGGGAGCGTGAAGCTGGCGGCCATGTGGGCACCTGCTGATTCCTCTGTGCCTGTTTGTGCCTCTTTGAGGTTTCACTGCTCTGACAGAGAAGTTTAGCCAGAGCGTCAGCCTCGAGCGGGGTGCGGACGAGCTAACGCAAACGCTCAATGACTACATGGGCGACATTGTGGAGGGTAAGTGCCGTTCTGCAGGACTGTCTGGGACGGTGCCATGAGGCTGCTCTTTGGGAGAGCAGAGAGGTGCGCTAGGCAGCCTCCTTGCGCGTGCTGGGGGTTTCTGTGGGCGCTGAGGGCCACCGAGAGCAGCTGGGCTCTTGTGCTGGGGGACACTGGTGCTGAGAAATGGGTGTGTTATCTTCACTAGCTCCTTTGGGCAGTGCCCAGTACCATAGGCACCAGTACTGTGGTGCCTGTGAGCAGTGTAGAGGCGGGGCTGGAGCTGTGCTTTCCTGAATGGTGCCCCACCAGGCAGCACTGCCCCTGTGCTGCTCGGGCAGCAGAGTGGCTGCTTCTGTGGCTTGCTTGGAGAAGGTGCAGAGGTGACTCTTCTCTTGCTTTCTTTCGCCTGCAGAGCTGCTGGGCTTTGGAGGAGACATCTTGAAGTTTGCAGGTATGTCTTTCTAATTGAAACTTATCTCTACTGCCACTGCAGAGGCGTGCCAGGGGAGAGGACAGAGTGAGCTGTGAGCTGGCAAAGCCCAGAGGGGAGGCTCTGTTGGCACGCAGGTGCTCCTGGGGAGCTGCCATCGCAGGCCCCAAGCGGGAAGCTGCAGTGGGACAGGGCTGGTGTGGAGGTGTTGGGGAGGCAGCCTGGGAGCTTGGGAGTTGAGGCAGCATGGTAGGAAGGAGGGGATGAGAGAGGCCTCTCATCTCTGCCCTGAGTGGGACCAGCTGCAGGGGTGCCCGTGTTCCTGTAGCCACACTGTGCACCTTCATCCTCTGTGGGCATGGCTGCTGTTGTAGCTGGCCTGGGGGAGGGGAAGGCATCCCTGTGCCCAGAGAGCTGTAGCTGAGGAGGAGGCCTTCCGACGAGTGCCTCTTCCTCAGCACGCCTGCCGGTTCCTGCTGTCCGTGCAGGGGGGTGCAGCTCAGGGAGCGTCAGGTCTCACGAGAGCCTTCCCCTGTTCCCCTGCTTTCTGCAGGGGATGCTGTACTGGTGCTGTGGAGAGTGAGGGAAACACAGCTGAGAGACACCATCAGCCTGGTGCTGCAGTGCTGCCGGCAAATCCAGGAGAAGTACAGCGTCCGTGACACAGACGTGGGTCTGAAGCTCCGACTGAAGATAGGTATGGGGTGTGCTGGATTAGCTGTGCCGTGTGTGGCTCCATGGCCCTGTGCAGGGCCACAGGGTGCTTTTCCGCCTGGGGGAGAGGTGGTGATCCCTCGTGGGGCCAGTGGAAACCTTCTGCCTGGAAGGCTGTTGTGTGCTCTCAGGCAGCCGCTTACAAGCTGCCTGCACGCACTCTGAGCAGATGGCCAGCAAAGGTGCTGGTGTGCTGGGCCTCTGGGGTGCTGTGGCTGTGAAGACATGTCAGTGTCAGCTTCACGTGCCTCTTTCTAGGCACCCGTTTCAGGCCCCTCTGTTGGCAGGCCCCACTTTGTACCCCCTCCCCATCGACACTCCAGCTGGACTCCGTAATGAAGGACGGGTGCCTCCAGCTGAAGCAGCTGAGAGCAGGAGCCTGTCTCCAGGGTTGAGCTTGGAACGGAGCCTGTGGAGAGTTGCCGCTGCGGGAGGCTGTGGAGGTGCAAGTGCTCTGCGCCTCAGTCGTGCTTGTCTCTCCCCAGGGATCTCTGCAGGGCACATGTCGCTGCTGACTGTGGGAGACCGCAAGGAGCAGCACTTCCTGATCCTTGGCAAGGCCGTGGGTGAGGTCTGGCAGGCGCAAAACCTTGCAAGTGCAAGTGATATTATCCTGTCAGCCAGCTGCTGGGAGCTCTGTAACCAGAGCCAGGTGAAGAGCAAGAGAGTGAAAGGCCAAGGAGCTGTGAAGGTGGGTGAGATGGCCTCTAGAGCTGTTTGGGGCACCTGGAGCTGGGGGTGAGGGAGGAAGGTGTGCGAAGGCTGAGGAGATGGGCGTTGTGGGGGTCGTAGCTGTAAAGCGGAGGTGGAGAGCTGTAGCTGTTGCCCTTCCAGCTGAGGGTTAGCTGTGGATTGTGCTTGCTGGGTTTGCGGTGGGGTCAGGAGGGAGTGTCAGGGTTTGGCCCTGCTGGGGTCGTGGCGGTGTTCTGTAGACGTCGGGGTGCGTGGCTGATGGCTGCACAGCTCGTGTGCTGCTGATGCCAGCGTTTGTCCCGGTGCAAATCCAGCAAGGTGGCTTTGCTACACGGAGATCTCCTCTTCTCTGGGAAGCGAGGGCGGGATGGAGGGAGGGTAGGACGCGTGCCCTGGGACTCCTGGGGAGGCTGATGGCAGTGCTTCTGCTGCGTGTGCCTCCAGGTTACAGGCGTGCAGCGGATGTCTGTGTCGGAACGCGAAGAACTTTTCTCCAAGTTCACACGAGCCCAGCTGAACTGCCGTTCTCCTGAAATGCCAGGTGAGTGCTCCGGCTTTGCCTTGTTCTGTGCCAGCCCAGAAAGATGGGGACTGGCTTGCGGAGGGGCTGCTGGGGCCTGGCCTCTGCCCTCTCCCCCTTGCAGTTAGTTAGTGGTTGTGCTTGGGGCGCAGCTGCGCTGCAGCAGAGGCACTGGCTGCTTCCTGCTGCTTCCAGGGGACTGCTGTGGCTGAGCACCTGCAAGAGGAACACACGGGCAAAGGGCAGAGGACCTTGCTCCCCGAGTTGCAGTGCCAGCCCCTGCTTTGCGAGGCCCCCGTAGCCAGGCTCGTAGCGCCCTGCTGCCAGTGACCGCGTGTATTTTCCTTGCGTAGGCGTCCTGAGGCCTGCGGTTACCTTGGCCCCTCATCGTGCTCAGGGGAAGGTGCTGAGGAAGTACATCCCAGCCAGTGTCCTGCGCAAGGTATGGCCACGAGTGCTGGGAGGTGCCTTTTGGGGGAGAGGGAGGGGAGAAGGAGATGTGTGTTGCAGAGCGGCAGTTCTCCAGACAGCAGGTAAGGCAAAGAAAATGCCCCCGTATGCAAAAACCTGGGAAAGGAGTGCTGCAGGGGCCAGAAACCTGCCGACTGTGCGCTCCTGCAGAGAGCGCCGGGGGTGAGGGCGGGGTGGATTGCCCTCTGCATTTTCCACTGGTGTTGTTCTGGCCATGGCCCCGGGGTAAGAGAGAGATGCCTCCGGAGCGGTGACAGCGTTGCTGAGGGTGGCCCCTTGTGTCCATCCATGCCCAGTGCCGCATTGCACCGTTGCGTATCTGCCTCGCGCAGGCTGACGCCTGCTTTGCGCTGCGAGGAGGCTTTCTGCATTCCTCTGAGAGCGCCCGCTGCTGCCGCTCTGTGCGCTCTGCCTTGGTATCTGCTGCAGGCAGGAAGCGCCCAGGGCGAGCTGGCTGGTGGAGGTGGCCCGCTGCTGTCTTCCAGATTGACGACAGACAGCCCCTGGCGTGCCTATCCGAGCTGCGGCCGGTCACCTGCCTCTTTGTGAAGCTGCAGTTTGCTGCCAAGGTCAACCTAACGCAAATCTGCAAGGCTATCCAGGACAGCAGTGTGCTGATTTCGGAGATCCTCCGTCCTCACAAGGGCGAAATCAACAAAATCTCCATGTTTGATAAGGTGAGCGTGGAGGAGCAGTGCCCCCGCGCACGAGGGCGAGGGTGGTGGTGGAGAGGAGGGAAGCGGCTCTGTCTCTCGCACGGTGGGGAGAGCAGAAGCAGCTCTGCCTCGGCGTTGGGAGCGGTACCCTGTGTCCTGGGGCTGCCCTGAAGCTCTGCTGCGGTCGGCGGAGGCTGGAGTCTCAGGGCGGGAAGGGTTTGGTGCAGGCGTTGCGGCAAGGTGTGCTGTCTCTGTCCTCGGCAGGGCTGCACGCTGCTGTGTGTGTTTGGCCTCCCTGGAGGAAAGCTGCCCTGCGAGAGCGTTTGCGCCTTGGAAAGCGCGATTAAAATCTCCACCGCCTGCTCCGGCAGGCTGGGGAAAATCGAGTGAGTGGGGAGGCGTGCTGCCTGGGACGGCCTGGGGCGGGGGGTGCGGAGGGGTGCCAGAGCGCCTGGCTGCTCTGCACACGCAGCCCGCTCAAGCTGGCGTGTCCGCTGCCGGGCTCTGCTGGTCCCCGAGGCCTGTGCTGCCGGGGCAGACGGCAGAGCGCGGGGACGTGGGGAAGGGGCGGCGGTGGGCAGGCAGGACTGCGCACGGGCGCTGCTGAGTCCCTGCTGCTCTGCCTGCGCCTCAGGGCAGTGTCCGTGGGGGTCACCAGCGGGACGGCGTTCTGCGGAGTCGTCGGCCACCGCGTCAGGCACGAGTACACAGGTACGAGGTGTCCGTCTGCGGAGCGGGTGCCCGGGCCGCGTCTCTGAAGGGAAGAGGCAGAGTGTCGGGGAAGAAGCTGTGGGCCCTGGGCGCCGGGCCAGGACGAGGGCTTGGCCTGCGGCAGCACGTCGGGACTGGCGGAGGCGGGGCGGGTCCTGCCGTACGACGGGGGACGGGCTGTGAGCCTCCTTGTTGCTCTCGCTCGTGCTCAGCAGGGTTTTGTGCTGGCCTGTGCTGCAGGGGATGCAGCCGGCAGCCTGGAAGGGTGGTGCGGGTTGCTCTCCTGAGGACGTCAACGCGTGCTCTCTCTCTGTGGCAGTCATGGGCCAGAAGGTGAACCTGGCTGCCCGGCTGATGGAGCACTACCCGGGGCTGGTGTCCTGCGATGCGGCGACCTACGCAGCATCCCGGCTGCCCCGGTCCTACTTCAAGGAGCTGCCGAAGGCCCAGATGAAGGGGGTTGGCGATCCTGGCACTGTCTATCAGTACCTGGGGATGTCGCAGAAGCTGTGAGTGTGCTCTTTGAGCAGGCTGCTGGGGGCGTGGAGGCACACAGGGTGCAGCCTTGGGGAAAAAGAGGAGCTGTGCAGAAAGAGGCCAAGCTGCTGCCCTCCCCAGGCCTCCCACCACTGTGGCTGAGAAGAGGGAAAGCCATAGCACGGCCGTGCTTTTTGCCTGTTCACCTTGGTGCCTGTTGCTGTTGAGAGAGTGGGAGTGATGGCGTAGGGGTGGAGAGGGCTCTCGGGAGTCCGTAGGCCCAGAGGGGCCTGTCAGCCCCTGCCCAGAGGGCCTGCAACTCTGCTTTCTGCCCTGTGCTTGCTTGCTGGCATGCAAGTGCAATGCAGTGGCAATTGTGACCCACCCAGGGGGTATTATCTCGGCTGCTTCTGAGCAGGAAGCTCTTGGAAAGCACTTTGGTCCGTGCTGGTCCCCTGGGCAAGTGTGGGTGGCCGGGCCTGTCTTCTTGCTCGCTTGCTGGTGAAACTGGAGCTGTTCCTCTGGGCCAGGCTTGTAGGTTCTCTTTGGATGATGTTTTGGCCTCTGTTGCTTGCACGTTGATAGCGTGTGCTGTGCCAGTGTGGGCAGAAGCCCTTGGACTTCCATGTGCTGGAAGTTTTCCCTGTGCTTGTTTGGTGTTTGCACTCTCTGCTGAATGAGCGTGAACTTTGGTGGTGGGAGCGTGGCCAGGCTGCCATTATGCTCAAAAGAGGAGCGGGTAGGCAAGAGTGTGTCCTCAGCTGCACGCATGACTCTCTGTCCTCCAGCTTCTGCCTCCTTCACTGACTTTTGTTTTTCTCTCCCCCTGCTAGCATATTTGGCCTGGATCTTATGGAGGAGAGGTCAGAGTACGGCCCCTTGCTCGGTAGGTGAATGCCTTGCTCTTGTGTATGCCCATTTCTTGCCCTTGGGTACCTGCTAGTACCAGCCTGGGAATGGAGATGCTTTTGCAAGGGATGGTGTTGCCTGCAGTGGCCATCAGGTTTAGGCTCATAGCTCGTTCGTAAGGTTGGAGTTGGGCCAGAAGTGGAGGTGGGAATCAGAGTGAGACGCCTAGTGCTTCCTGCCTTCCTGCACCATTAGCGTGTCAGGAGCTTTCAAGAAAGCAGTTGCTCCCAGGCTCCAGCAGGAAGGTGGGGCTGTGAGTGCCCTAAGGCAGGCCTAGCTGCAGAATTGTAGCTCTTAGGGTGGGAAGGAGCCCTGGGTGCGGGCAGGCTCGCAGGTGCGGTGGAGGGAAGGTGCAGTGGCAGCAAGAGGGGAGGCTGCCCAAGGTTGTTGGCTTTTGAGCTCGCTGCAGCAGCTTGCTTTTTGTCTGCCTTCACAGGTCGCGAGGAGGAGATTGCCCTCTTTGAAAGTGCCTTGAAAGCCTACAGGACTTGTCACGAAAGCAGCATCCTAGCATTTGAGGGTGTGCTTGGCTCTGGAAAGAGCCATTTACTCACTGAGCTGGCATTTTTAGGCCAGGCTGCTGGCCACAGGTGAGTGTTTTGGAGCGCTACGTGTGGGACACTTCCCTTGCCCATCCACTGATGTTCGTGGCATCCTTGAGCCCCTCTGCTAGTGCTGCTGGCCGTTGGCCTGCAGCATCCCTGAAAAGCCTCCTGGAGCCGCTGGTATGGAGCAGCTGTACGCTCTCCTACTACGTCTCGCGGGAGCTGGAAGTGGCTTGTGGAGCCAGGGCTGTTGCTCTTGCAAACTTAGGCCAGGCAGCAAGGTCTGGCAAGAGCCCAAGCTGCGTGCTTTTCATGCACCTGGAGAGTAAGGAGAAGAAAGATGCTGGGGGAGGCGGGAGTGGTGTGGTGGAGCTGCCAGAGAAAGGCTGCTTGCCCTTGGGCTTTATCCCCAAAGGCCCCTGGGGTGGCCAAGGCTTTCCGTAGTATAGGAGGCAGATGGCAAAGCTGTGGCATTCAAACACAAAGGCCCAACTTGCTCAGTCCTTGCTTCTTCAGCTGGCAAGTTGCTGAGCAGGGGGAGGTGCTGAGAGCTGTGGAGACACCGGGTGTGGTGGTGGCTCTCCCAGGGGCTTGGCAGCAATTGCCCCTCTGTGGCTTTTCCTTGTAAGACGCGGGAAAAGCTTGGCCCTCTGTGAAGCACTTGGAGGTGTGCGGAAGAAGAATCCGTCTGGGGCTGTGTGTCCAGAGCTCCCTTGCAGACAGCCCTGGATGACGTGCCTCTTCTCTGACAGTTTTGCCTTGGAAGTCTGCAGCTCTTTGCGTTGCTCTCTGAATCTCGGTCCCTTTTGCTTTTGCGTGGCAGGGTGGTGGCCGTGGAACTGACAGAGCTAAACCTGAAGCAGGTCTACTCTGCCCTCCGTATGGTGCTGGCCATGGCCCTGGGCCTGCAGGCATGTCAATCGTGCAGTGCCAGACAGCTTGTGCTGCAGGCAAAGCTCCAAGGGCTGATGGCAGAGAGCAGCTACTGCCTCCTCAACGACATCTTCCTCGTTAAGGTGAGAGCGAAGCCCTCTCTGGCCCTGGCAAAGGGCTGCTTGTGAGCTTTAGTAGTTTGGAGGCTCTGGTGGGGAGTCGCTTGGCTGCCTGGAGGGAAGAGCAGGGGCATATAGCGCAGGCTTCTGTTCCTGAGCGCGGTGGGCAAAAGGCACTGAAGAGCAGCTTGGAGATGGGGCTGATGACCTGTGTTGTCTCCTTGCAGCTGTGTTGGGGAGAGGGCTGATGGTGAGGCCAGGAGAGGCATTTTGCTGGGTTGGTGTTGTGTGGTGGGTAGGTGTGCTGCAAGCCCTGGAAGGCTGTTTCTCTATGACTGTGCTTTTCTGGGCAGTTTCCCCTCTCGACGGCAGTTTCCCAGATGAGTGGCACTCAAAGGCAAATGGAGCTGGAGTTGGTTTTGAAGAAAGTGCTCCAGAAGGTGAGCTCTTCTCTCCCTTGGGGGTCAGAGAAAGACACCAATGCCACAGGCGGAGGCTTCAGGAGGAGAGTGGTGGGAGCTGGCGGGAGGACGATGTACCTGAGTCCTTACCCTTCATAGCCCAAGCACCCCTGCCCATAGCCCCGATACCTTTCCTCCCATAAAGTTGGTGGGAACGTGCTTGGGAGGAGCAACAAGGTTCTTTCTTCTGTCCTACTTTGCACCAGAGGCCTTAAAGTCTCAGAGAAAGTGCAAGCCAGTAAGATTCTGAATGCCTAAGTAGCTGGGGAGAGGAAAGAGGCTTCAGAGCATTCTCTCCGTCTCTCTCTCTCCCTCTCTGTCTGGAGAGGGAGAGAAAGAGGCCAAAGTTGCTGCTATGGAGGCTACTTGAGAACCCATCAGAATCCCCCCAGAGCAAGCTGTTTGTTTCAGACTGTTGAAGAAGATGGCGTTGTATTTGTCATCGACAACGCCCACTGCATCGACTCTCCCTCCTGGAGTCTGATGTGGAGCGTGCTCAGGGATGTCTCGATCTTCATGGTGATGAGCTTCACTGCCAGTCACTGCAGAAGACAGAGGCTTTGCCAAGCTGCCGTAGACATCCTGAAGTTGCAGAAAACCAGTTGTGTTTGTCTGGGAGAGCTGAAGCCTTCCGCTGTAGTGCAGAAAGCTTGCCAGGCGCTTGGAGTTGTCAGCCTGCCCCAGGATCTAGAGACGTAAGTCACAGGCAGGGCCTGTGAGCTCTTGCTGAGGGCTTGAAGCTGTGCAGAGAGCCAAAGGGAATGAAGCCCTAGAAAAGGCAGTGCAGAGCTTCTAGAAGGGCCAGTGCCTCTAGCCAGTGGGACATACTGACAGTCGTGAGCTGCGAGTGGGCAGCTGCCTAGGCACAGAGCACAGGAGGTGTCCAGCCTCCTGTGTTGCACCGGAAGGCAGGAAGGAAGTGGTCCTGCACGCTGGCATGGCTCAGGGGTGGCAAAGGCATTAGTCTGCGTGGTGAGGCTTTGAGGGGTGATTCACTGGGGCAAAGGTTCTCACTGGTGCCGGAAAGCATCTAGGCTGTTGGGGACACGAAGGACAAGGCTTGCTTGGGGCTCTATCTGCACTGCTTTTCCCGAGGATTCCAGCAAAGGCTGTATCTTCCGGGTGACTCAGGCCCCAAAGCCCGTGGGAGTCGTGGCCCTTTCAGAAGTGAGGTGGATCTGTGGTGAAGACGTTGGTTTCTGTGCTCTGCCCAAGTGGCTCAGCACCCACCTGACCTGCCTTTGCCTGTGTCAGTGAGTGCTGGATGTGCTCCTTTGCAGGTTGCTGACGCAAAGAAGCTACGGCATCCCCTATTACTGTGAGGAACTGTTGCGCTACCTTCTTGGCCATGACATGCTCTTGTTCCACCCACTGGGGAAGGATGGGAAACGAGAGGACAAGTGGGAGAGCCTCTTCAGTAAGCACCTTTGCGGTCGATTGCCTAGTTGCTGTGGTGCATTTTCCCCAGCGCATTCTTGCCCGAGGCTTCCCCTGTGAACTTGGCACTGTCAGCTCTTGCAGCCATAGAGATCGTGGTGTGGATCAGGTGTGGGTTTGTACAGGCCTTGCTGCTGGGACAGCCCAAGCCGAGGCAGGGGAGTTCTGGTGTCTTTGAGAGGACAAGTAAGGGTGCCATGGCAGCCAATTTCAAAGGAGGAGCAGAGCTGCTGCCTGCACTCAGATGAGTGCTGGTATTGTCGTGAACTCATAGGAACACAGGTGCTTCTTCTGGGCCAGTGTGGTGAGTCCTGTGGCTGGAATGTTCCTTGTGCACAGCCACAGGGCTGGATTGAGTCCGTCAGTGACACATGGTGCCAGGTGCTGTAAGGCCTGCTAGGGGTGAATGCTGAAGGGTTGAGGTTGGAGGGAGCTGAGGGATGTTGGGTGGGAGGCATTTAGAGGACCAGACAGAGGGCCTGAAGAGTTGAGTGCGTTAGCGAAAACACTTGAGGGCAAGGGAAGGCAAATGGATGCCTGGAGTCCACAATGCCTGGTCTGCTGCTTCAAGGAGAGCTCCTGCTGGGATCAGGCTCTTCTCTATATGGGTATACGGCATTGGTGCACTTTATGTTCCTGCCGCACACCGTGTTTGTTGGTTAGAAGAAACTTCTTCATCAGCAGGTGGTCTGAGGACTCTGGCTTTTGTGAGCCCCTGCCGTCCTTCTCCTCTGCCTGATAGGCCAAAGCGTAGTTTGAAGCCTGCCTGAAGGGGTGGGAAAGAGCAATTACTGTCCCTGAGCACAGCTGCTTACGAAGCTCCGTGTGCGGGGCGAGGGCAGGCAGGCGCAGAGCAGCCTGACCGCAGGCTGGCTTTGGGCACGCTCTGGCTAAAGAGAGAGAGAGATTAAACACAAGACCCCGGCTAGGCACAAAGCGGGGCATGCTGCTTCTGCCTCTAGCATGCCCCACGCGGGTGGATTTTCATGGGGACGTTGGAGGTGCTGCTGTGTGACCTGTGGAAAATCCCTTCTCTGGCCCTTTGAGTCGCTGCCCAAATTCTTGGGATGCCCTGGACAACTCTACTCTCTAGCCGATGTAGGCGTGTTATTTAAGAGGCATTGGAATGTGCATGTATTTCCCTGGGCAAAAGGCAAAGAAGGTCACTTGCAAAGAAGTCTGACATCAAACCCAGCAGAGGCGAGGCACAGGCCTTGGGAACTTGAATGCCAAAGTGTGAAAGCCCCCAAAGGTGCTACTAAGTGAAGGCGGCAGTGGTAACACGACCTAGGGATGAATGCCAACCAGCTTGCCACGGCTCTGGCAGCAGCCCTGAGTGACCCCCGATTTTGCATTTGCACTGGCAAGGTGCCTGCCTCTGGGATGACAGCAACACTGCTGCCTTCTGTCTTGAGGCGTTGCCTCCCCAGTCAGGAGGTCTGGAGCCTTTGACTTGGGAGTGTTTGGGGAAACTGCCTGGCAACAGCTAATGTTAGGGAAGGGCTATGAAACAAAGGTATGCAAGGGAAGTGCTTTGCTCGTCTTAGCGAGCATGTTTGGTGCAGGCCAAGTGCATCAGGCCACCTGAGGCAGGCCTTGTTCCAGCTGAGGTGGATTTTGTAGTGTTTGCAAGCAGGAAGTCATGACATGAATTGTCTCCCTTTGCTAATCGCTTTCCCCTGCTCCCTTGTGCCGCTCAGCTTCTGTGACGGAGGCTTCAACCACCGCAGCAGCACGGAGCTCCAGCGCGGGGAAGGACCGCAGGGTGTGCACCATGAGGCCGGATGTGACCCTGCAGAACACTGTACTTCCCCCTACGTTGAAAGGTGAGGGGCTGAGCCGCGCTGCGGCAGCTGGCAGCAGTGCTGGGTGCCTATGCCAGGGCATGAGCTGGAGAGTGTGGGCCTCGGTGTGCTGCAGAGTTGAGCCTCTCCCCTCTGGGACTAAGCTGGGCAGGTTGCTTTGGTGCCATGGGATTGTCCGCAGAGAAACATGCATCTTGTCTGCTCTGAGTGGGATGGGGTGGGCAGGGGGCGGAGAAAGGAAGGTATTGGGAGCAGACTGTTCTCAGCAAGAGAAAATGCATTTCCAGGGGATATTTGTCATGGCTCCGATTGAGCTTTGAACTAGGCTTTGCACCTCATTGTTCTGTTTGTAATTTCTTCTGCTTGTGGGGGCCTCAAGGCACTGAAGCCCAACAAATCCGTCTTGCGAATCTCTCTGCCTGTTGTTTTCTGGGCTGGCCCAGAAATCGCCCCATTTCTAGGGGGTGCTGGATGGGAAGCTGTGAATGAGCATGGCTGCCCTCGAGCCGAGCCCTGGCCGAATGCGGGTGGCAGAAATGTCCCCCATGCCCAAGTGTTCTTCTTGAAGGAGCTGCTTTGTCCAAGAAGGGGAAAGTCTTGTGTGACCAAGGGAAATGCGGGGTTGTGGGGAGCTCTGAGCTGGCCTCAGCGGTGCAGGAAAAGCTCTCTGTCTGTGTGCCCTGTGGACATAAATAGAGCGCAGAGCTGGCAAGCTGCATCCCCGGACATATGCATGTGCTGGATGCTGCCCTGCCCATCCATAGTGGGGGAGCGTTCGTCTGAGCATCTCTGCTTTCCCGCATCCTTGCTTCCTGGGGGTCAAGCAGGAGCAGAGGCATCTTGAAGACACGTGCCCTGGGTTGCAGTTGTCCAAGGGGCTGGGTCCCTAGGGAAGAATCTACCCTCTCGAGTGTTGCAGCTAATGCAGGCTGTGATGGTGGGGAGGGGCAAGGGAGAGACGTGTGGCTTGCTTTTGGCAGGGATTGCGCTGGCTCAGCTGGACAGCATGAAGCCCTCGGAGCAGATGGTTCTGAAGTGTGCAGCCATCCTAGGGCCGCTGTTCAGCACGGAGCTGCTGTTCCACATCCTTCCCGGGTGGAGCAGGGCCAAGCTGAACAAGGCGCTGAATGCCCTGGTGAGATGCAACATCCTCAAGTGGCTGAATGCTGCCAAGGGGGCAGAAGAGAGCAGTGTTCCCACCGAGGGGTCAGGCACCTCTCTGGAGGAGGAGAGCGGTAAGAGGTGGTAAGGGGAGCCTGGGAGCACCGCAGGCTGCTGCTGCCGCTGTCTGTGTCCCCTTGGGGCTCCCCAGAGAATGCCCCCTGCCCGGAGGAGGTGTGTAATGCTCGTGGCACCCCGGGGAGTTAGGGATGGGTTGTTAAAAGCTCTGACGAGTCCATTTCCGAGGAGCCTGTGCTTTGTGCTTTGTGCTGGAGGGCAATATTGCAGTGAGGTGTTGCGAGTCCCTCTGCTGCCCTGCCTGCAAGCGCGGCTCATAGCCCATGTAGGAGAGGGAGTACGAAAGCCCGGACCTGCTGACCCAGCCTCCCGCTGTGTGCAGATGAGGGATTTAGTGTGCGTTGATCTTTATTGTCCCCTAGCGCCGGGGGAGCGTGGGAGGCTGGGAGTGTCTTGCAGAGTGGGCAGAAAGAGCTGGCTGTGTCTTGCTTCTGCGGCTGGCAGCATCCCCAGCTGCCGCCTGGGGCGCAGCTGCACAGCCTGTTGGCAGGGAGAGCAGGCCAGCAGCCCGTTGCGCTGGCCGTGCTAGTGTGAGGAAGGCAAGGTGGGCCCTTTTGCTGTCTGGCCCGGAGGCTCTGAGTGCAGGAGCGCTGGTTTCCTGCCAAGGGCCCACGCCAAGGCCTGTCTTTCATGGTGCAGCTATGGCTTGCCTGAGCTGTGGCTCCAGCTCCGGCCCCAGCTCTGGCTGATGGGAAGCCCCATTGCCTTTCAGATGCCCAGAAGTCATCCATGGAGGAGAGCAAGAGGAGGGCGAGGCTGGAGTCTGGCGTGCTGGCCTTTTGCGCCCCACTGCTGCAGGAGGCTGCGTACGAGCTGTGGCCAAAGGGACAGAGGGTGGCCCTGCACCACAAGTGTGCGGCCTTCCTGGAGAGGCACGTGCACAAGTGCCAGTGCTGCGGGGGAGGCGACTTTGTTGCCTTCCACCGCTTGGCCCTCGGCAGCACGCAGGAGGCCGAGAGTGGAGAAGAGCATGGCAGCGACTGCTCCTGGCGCAACTGGGAGGCCTCCCTGGCGACCAGCGAGGAGATGAAGTTGGACGAGCTCCCCGCCTCTACGGGTATGCCGTGTGCCCTGCTCTGGAGCCTGGGTCCTGCCCACTCCTACCGCACACTTGTTTCACACAAGCGTGGGGATGCTTCCAGTGCAAGGCGGATAATGTTGTAGGACTAGTTCATTTCTCCACTGAGCACAGCTCCACAATGAGAGCGATGATGTGTCCACAGCGTAGCGCCTTTCTCCCCTTGCGTGTCCACCTGCATTTTCCCAGAATTACGGGAGGGCAGCCCATCCCCCGGCAGAGGTGCACGCGTGGCTCAGCAGGCTGAGGTGTATTAGCTAGTGTGTCTAGTACACTTGGTGAAGCTAGGTTAAATCTGGAGTTGAGCCCCACAGTGAAGGCAGATGTCAGGGAAGGAGCTGGAGAGGGAGCTGCCGCCAGGGCCTTTGGCTCTGCTCTTCCTCCCTTGGTGCTACAGAATGGCAAGAAGCAGCTCTACGGCATGTGCAGTGAGGAGGTGTTTAATGGCATGCTTTCTTTGCAGATGCTTCAAGTGGTGTACTGAAAGAGAAGAGCTGCTTGGAGGAGATTTTTCGGTGAGGAGCCAAGGTTTTGAAGATGATTTTGGGGGGCAGTGGGGTGAGGGTGTGCAGAGGAGATAAGCGGAGTTCCCCGCTTGGGCTGCCCGTTGTGAGTCTAGCATTGGCGAGATCAGGCCTGTGAGAGGCAGCTGGGTTGAGATGGCCATGGGGATGCGTATCTTTGGGGAAGCCGGTGGGATCCCAGTGCTGATGGTGGTTTGGAGTGGAGCAGCCCTGGCTTTCTAGCTGTTAGAGAGCAGTGTTGCAAGCTGTGCAGGGGCAAAGGAGCCCCTGGAGGCAGGGTGGCTTGTGGAAGGGGACAGAAATGCCAGCTGGTCTCTCTGCCTGCCTAAAAGAGCAGTGCTCCTCCAGAGCCGGGGCAGCAAAGGCGCCAACAGGACCAGTGCTCCTGCCGCTTTGTTACAACTGTGGCCAACGGAATGGCTTGCCATTGCTGAAAAGGGGAGCTGTTGCTTCTCATGCCGGTTCTGCCCTGCCTGAGGCCCCAGGGCTCCTCAGAGTGCCCAGCATTTACTGGTCAATGTGCCCACAGTGTCAGGGAACAAATCTTGCCAAAGCGTGCTGTGTGAGTGAGTTGTCCTGGCTTTGCTTGCCATGCAGGGAGAGCCAAAGGTCTTGAGGGAGGAGAGAAGGCGAGAGCGGAAGGGAGGAAAGAGCACAGGGGGAAGTCATAGCAATGATGGGGGGCTGCAGCCCACTCTGGAGTCAGTGGCGTCAGTTGTAAGCTGGGAGGGCCCAGGGAACTCTGGGTGCAGGTAACTGTTGTGTGGGGTAGAAAGAAGGACTGAGCGAGCTCCCTCAGCACGCCTGGGAAGGCTGTGCAACCCACAGCTCCCGTGCGGTGCCTTCGTGTGTGTGGCCTCGTGCTGTGCTAGAACCTGTCTTTAACGTACGCTGAAGGAGCGGTGTTGGTGACGCTGGTGTGTGCTTTGGTGTCTTCTTTCTCCGTGATCTTGTCTCCAGAGCGGCAAAGCGGTTTCTGGCTAAGACCGAATGGATGCCCAAGGTGCCCAGCAAGACCCACTGGACGCAGGGTATGGAGTGTTCCTGCAGCTGCAAGGCCATTGTGGACTTGGTGCTTGTGCCCTTGGCTCAGCACTACATGGCAGTGGGCAATGAAGCCAGAGCCTTTTATTATCTGCTGGAGGGTGCGGCTGCCTACTTGCACGTCTCCGACAACTACCTGGTGAGTTGCCGTGCTTGCCAGAGCCCACTGCCCGTGGAGTCCTCTCAAGTGCCTTGCCCTGGGCAAGCCCATTTCCCCACTGCAATAGGGCCTGCCTGGGGGCCTGCCTTTGTGGGGACTCGGGGATGAATTGGTGGGAGGGAGACCCAGCATTTGCCTCCTGTTTGCCTCTCCTGTGGCAAGGGAGACAGGGCCGTGAAGCAGCCCCTTGGTGCAAGGTGCACCTCCCAGGAGGTGGTGCAAAGGAGTGCTTGTGTGCGTGGTGTGAGAGGCAGCGTGACTGTGCTTGGGTGGGCATCACCAGGGGCAGATGCAGGTGAGGCACCTGGGAGTGCTGGGGCTGGGGACAGGCTTGGCAGCGATGCTCAGCTGCTCTCTGTGTGCTTGTTCAAAGGCCTTCCGGAACCTGCAGAAAGCAGAAGTGCTGAGGACCTTGGTGGCTAAGAAGGGAAACGCGCTTGCTTGCTTTGAAGAAGCCACTTTGCTGAGCCTCAAAGGAGAGGTAAGGTGACAGGGTGGTTTTGGTGGGCTCCCCCGGTGGGTGGAGTTGAATGCTTTCCTGTGGGGTAGGGTGGGGTGGGGCAGGCTCTCCCTGGCCCACCTAACTGTGGCTGCTCTCAGCCTGCTTTCCTGGGGCCCCTTTGCCTCCTGGCCAAAACCAGCTGAGGTCCTGGCCTTGATTCCGCCAGAGACATGCTATTGGTTATGTGCTGAATCGGAGCCTTCTGGGAGCCTTCCCAGTATCCCTGTTCTTAGCGTTCCCAGTAGCTGGGAGGCTCAGGACTCCCAGCTGTGCCTGGGGCTGCTTGATGCACTGGGGATGAGCTTTTGTGCCAAACGGGACTGCCTTCAAAGCCCTTTTGCTGTGCAGGTCTGCTACCGTATGGGACAAACGGAGCTGGCGAAGACAACGATCAGGAAGGCATTGAGCCTGCTGAAGAGGAAATTCCCCATGACCTCCACTGGTGCTGCCTTGCAGCTTGTGCTGGAAAAGTCAGAGCATGCCTCTCACAAGAAGAACAGAGACTCCTCCGTTCCTCAGGAGGCAGGGTAGGAAGCAGAAGGGAAAGCAAAGGCTCTTCTAGGCAGAGGGAAAGCTGCTGAGGGAGCTGGAGGCTAATGGGTGGAGCAGCTGTGGGTTGTATTGGGCAGCTACTGGGGTGTTGGCATGGGAGATGGTGTTGGTGAGAGCAGGGAGGTGTTAGTGGGGAGCAGAGTGTGGGGAGGGGAAGGGAGTGTGCTGGCAGGAGCAGGAGGTGGGCCTGTCGGCGTAAGCGCAGGTGAGCTGTGAGAGGGAGGAAGCTCAGAGGCTGTAGCCAGGCGCAGGCCTCCCGTGCAAGGCCCCTTTTCCTCCCGGTGGCCAGCTTTGCTTGGCCTGCCTACACTGTAGTGCCAAGCACCATCTTTAGCAGTCATATTTCCTGGGTGGTGCTCCTTGGTTCTGCCGCTTGTATCGCTGCGGCCGTGCCTGTGTCAGCTGCCCTTCTGCAAGGAGGTGCAGCCGTCTCCTCCATCCCCCTGCTTCCCCCGCCCCGTGGGACTGGGCACAGTGCGCCTAGTGGCTGTGGCCCAGCAGTTTCCCTTGTGTGGCAGGAGGCAGAGGCTCCCCTGGCTGTTCCGGCAAAGCCACTGCCTGTCCTTACTGCGGCAGCTCTTCAGCCTGGAGAGCGCCGCCGGCAGTCGGAGGCTCTCCCGCCTGGCAGCACTCATGAAGGTGAACACGGCCGAGGAGTCCGAGGATGCGAGTCATGTGAGTGCCTTCTCTCTGCAGCAGCAGACCCGCCCTGACACGGCTCCTTTTCCCTGGCCTGGCAAGAGTACCAGCAGGGCCTGCCCCCGGCAAGAAGAGCCCAAAGATGTGCGTGTGCCTGCCCTTTTCCGGATGAACTTCCAGAGGGTGTGGGTTGCTGCTGCTTTTGGTAGTCCCTCGCGTTGGATTTGTGTCCTAATTGTGAGCATGGAGGTGGTTCTGGCTGTAAGGCAGCACCACTGTGTGTATTCTGTAGTTTCCTCGTAGCTCTTGATAATGCTGGTGTGCAAGGCCGGGGGCCCCTGTCTTGGCACGGCTGCAGTTAGCAGTGGCAGGAGGAAGAAGAGTTGGTCGTATGGGTGCGCGCTGTGAGAGTGGAAGAGAGAAGGTGGCAGCTGGGTTGTGGCCTGTCCCCTCCAGGCCAGGGAATTTCCCTGGAGAGACAGAGTCGTGTGCATTGTCGTGTTTGGACCCTTCTAGGTCCTCTTGTCCTACCTGGAATATGCGCTGTGCTGCCAGAACCTGGGCTGCCGGGAAGAGTGGCTGCAATACGGGCGGGCGGCCGTGCAGCTTAGCGCTGAGGTGCAGCTCTTTGGAGGAGGGGTATTAAACACAGCCAGCTTTGCCCAGGCCCTGTCCCATCTGACCCTCAGCCTGGGAAATCTGCCTCTGTCCGTCGACGTAGGTAGGTACTGCCCCCGCCGCCTGCAAGAAGGCATCTCTGCCGAGAGAGCCGGTGCAAGTCTGCTTGTCCTCTTCCCAGGCTATCGTGCTGAGAGGCTCTGCATGGAGCTGCAGAAGCCTGACCTGGGCTACATGGTTCTCAGGACGCTCTTCACGGCACTCTTTCTGCAGATGAGGTAATCCCGGTGCTGGAGAGAGTCGGGGTTGCGCAGTGTCAGGGGTCAGGGACCTTTGGGTGAGAACAGGCCTGCTGGAGAAAGTGGGACGGAGTTGGGAGGAAGAGCAAAGAAGGGAAAACGAGGGAGAGAGAGGTGCTGGGAAGGGGAGTGGGAAGTGTCTGGAGGTGCTGCCTGGGCTCCCAGCCCATGGAGAGGCTCCCTGGAGGCTCGTTGTGTTCCTCCCCAGGTACCCGGAATGTGAGGCAGTGCTGTGCAGGCTAGAGGAGCAGGTGTCTGGAGCAGATGAGATCGTTGGGCAGGCATGCTTCTTCTGCTGCTGCTTAGACCTCTTGCTTGATGCTGGTAAGTGCTCAGTGAGGAGGGCCCCTGAGAGCCTGTTTGCTGGGCAGGCAAGGCTGCACCCCTGGAGCTGTGGGCCAGAGCTGGGGACTTTGTGCAAGGTGTAAACAGGCAGAGCCCTCCCAGCACAAGCAGAAGTGCACTGTCAGTACAAGACTTCTAGAGACTAGAGTAGACAATACAAGAGTTCTGCCAGGTTTCCCTGTCCTCTGGAAACACGGAAACAGTTGTGCTGGCCAAAGCAGTTTTTCTCCTGGTAGAACAATGACCCCAGAGCCTCCAGCAATCCTTATATTTCCTCCACAGAGCTTTCCGCTGTGCGCATTTCTCTCTTCGCCTGCATCCTCGTCATTTTTTTCCCCTTTTGCGTTTCTAACATGGGAGCCAAGAGTAATTTGACAGTGCTTTTAGTTATGCTCTTTCCTAGCTGTGTTTTGAGATTGCCCCTTCTGAAAGCTCTTCTCCGCCTCACTGTGCTCTGGCTCCCCAGGAAGCAGGGCTAGCAGCACTGGCATGTGCCTGAGCAGGAGGCACCTAAGAGCCTGTGCTCTGGGGTCGCTGTCCTTGCTGCTCAGTGGCAGCGTGCCTTTGTGCAGTGCTAGAAAGCTGCAGATTTTTCAAGGGCAAGGCATGGTGTCAGGGGAGCTGGGAGTTCTCTTGTTTCCTTCCTGATGTTCTCTGCCCTTGCGTTCAAGGGCAGTTCTGTGCACTTGAACAGCCCTGAGCAGCTAGGGTAGAAGTGCAGCCCTTGCCTGCTTCCTGTGAGGTTTGTTGCTCTGTGAGTGCTTTGCCTGCCAAGAACTTTGCCAGCTGTGCTGGAGCTTTCTGCTGCTCTGAATTTCTGAGGCACGGTGAGGCCAGGGAGGGAGGTGCTGCTTCGCTGCTTCTCTGAGAGACATTTGTATTGCAGGGTGGCAGTATAAGTCCTTTGAAGAGTGCAGGAGATTCGTGGAGCAGAACGAAGCCAACTGCCTTCTCCAGGCGCAGAGCAGCATCCTGCTTGGACTGTATTCGTCCCTGGCTCTTTGGTAAGCTGGAGACTTGCTTTGAGTGGGGAGAGGCCCAGGCAGTGGTTGTGGCCGGGAAAGGGGGAGCTCTGCGTTCATCACATGCCCCCATCCCATGTCCACCAAGGCGGCTGCTTCTGGAGCACGGTGGTGAAAGGGGCCGGGGGGCCACGCAGGATGAACAAGCTGGCAAGGAGGCCCAGGTTGTGCTGCTGTGGAGCCCTGCCAGGGAAGGATGCCTTGGCGGCATTCAGCCACAGCCTTCCTTTTCCCCTTGAATGTTGGGGGGGGGACTGGTGTGGCTCTCTCTCAGCGCAGGAAAGCGATGCAGGCTGAATGGTGCCTAAGTGCAAGAGCTTGGCTCGGAGAGGGCACGAGGGCCTGGAGCAATGCTGTGTTTGTGGGAGAAGGCAGCCATTGTCCCAGTCTCCTGCCTAGCATGGCTTGTGTCTCCTGGGTGCCTGCAAGGGACTGGGTTCCAGTCCTTGCAGTTTCCCTGTGGTCTCGCTCATCACTGGGGGGGAGTGCTGAGTGCCGCTGGCTCACAAACAGACACGCATGCGCACACGTTTATAAGCAGGTCAAGCAAACTGGAGGGAAGGGGAGCGGAGAGGACCCTGTTGGGAGGGACAGCAGTAGATTCCTGCTCAGCTGTGATGTAGCAGGGAGACGAGAACACCAAGTTCACGCGGAGAGAAGGAATTGAGCTACTGATGCCTGATTACAATACAGTGCTCTCAGGGATGCTTATCAGGAGCAGCTACAACATGCTGCGGTTCAGCCCCCCAGCCCCCCAGTACGCCCCCAGTAGCTTCCTTGTCCTAGAGGATGCATTGCCTCTGGAAGCCAGGTTGGGGCTGGAGCCTATGGCCTAGGAGACCTCTTGGTTACTTGCTCATCTCTACAAAATATGCCTGAGTGTGTGTTTGTCTGTGTTTCCTTTTTTCCTCTGGACAATGTAGGTTTGCAAGGCTTGGGCAGTGGGACAACTTCCAGAAGCCCTTTGAAAAGGCCAAGAGGCTGCTGAAGAGCACTGGCGCCTGCCTTGTGGCCAGCCAAGCGTGCAGCCGGCTCCTGGAGTGCCATAGCCTGGTGCTGAAAAAAAACATGGAGCAGGGCTTGTGGAGGGCCCGTGAGAGCTGCCGCAGGGCTCTAAGGGTAAGGGATGTGGAGGAAGGGGAGGGGCATGCTGCAAGGGCCCTCTGGGGAAAGCTGTGTTGCTAGCAGCAGTGGGTTGACCTGTGCAGGTAGAAGCAGCCACGACAGGATGGAGTCAGGGTAGTGCCAGAGGGTAGTGGCTTACGGATCAACATGGCTAAAGACTCCTGTAACAGAGGTGTCAGCAGGAGGGGGACGAGAAGGCAGTCAGGTGAAGGCAGTCTTCCTGGGCGTGTGAGAATTCCCTTATGGGACTGCTTGGCCCAAACAGGAGAGGAGAAGAGCCTTGCTCAGCCATGAGCTAGTGAGCCCTGCTGAAATGCCTGCTCCATAGGAGGTGTTAGGGCTCAGGAGAGATCTGTGTGGTACCTCAGCCTTGCTAGCTGTGCACTCCTCCTTTCTTTGTGGCTGGTTTTCCTCTTTGGGGATTTGGTGCCCTTCTCTGTGCCAAGCCATCGCTGGGCTCTCTGACTTGTCCTGATGTACCTCTCTGCTGTTTTCTCGGCAGCTCGCCGAAGAGGTTTTCTCTCGGTGCTCCACAAGCCCCGTCTTCTACCCCAGAGTCTACCACCTGAAAGCCTACATTTTCCTGATGCTGGGGAATGAAGAGCAGAGCCTGCTGTGCCTCAACCAGGGCCTCCAAGCCTGTGAAGACCATGGCAACCTGCTGGAGAAGACTTGGCTGGAGATGAGCACTGTAAGTTGCTCACCTGTGCCTTTGAGTTGCTTCCCGGGCAGAAGTTGAGCCTGCTGTAGCAGAAGGTGGGCCGCACTGTACTGTGGCAGGTAGCCCCGGACAGAGCCCCCCGAGAGCTTCAGGGGCATGTGCTCAAAGTCCTGTGTGAGCTGGTAGGTGCTCTTAGCCCTGCTCAAGAGGAAGGTAGAGACAGCTGTGATCTCTCTCTGCCAAGTGGGGCTGGACTGGTACGTAAGGAAGCAGTATGCCCTGCAGCTGCTCCTTTGCAGCATCTCTGCTTGGCAGAGGAGTGGTGAAGTGGAATCTTTCCCTGCTCCTTAAGGCAGCTCTGGGAGGCCAGGGTCAACATGTGCTGTGTCTGAATTGGCCTTGCCTCTCCTTCTGCTCGCTGAGGGGTTTTGGCAGCATGGCTCATTGGCTGATGGGTGGAACAAGCTGCTGAGAGAGGCCTTAGTTGCCTTCCCAGGCAGAAGTCATGGCTCTGGAGGTCACGTGCTCTTCTCAGCTCTCACTGTGCCTTTTTTCCCCCCTTCCTTTAGGAGTGCTGGTTCACTGGAAAAGGCCCCCTGGGAGATTTGTGGCTGAAGACAGCCCCACATTTTCCCCACCTGAACCAAGCAAAGCCAGAGGTCTGTAGCTCCAGGTACCTGCTGAAGCTGCCAGCACTGCAAAGGGAGGATTCTTCTCCAGGAATTAAATTCTGACACTGCTAGTCCGAGCACTTCTTCCTTTCCTTCTTCCTTTAATATACTCAGCATCATTCTTCGCCCCCCTGCTTGTATTCTGCCTCGTTCTCTCCTTTCCCACAACAATGTTTGCACAACCTGAGTCAAACTGAACCAACACCTACACAGTTACTAAGGCCAATACTCAAAACAAAAACCAAAAAGCAAAACAGTCTGAGCATTCTGAAGAGCTTAGCATTTAGGCTTCCATCAAGTGAGGAATATGATAAATAAGGCACAAAGCGCTCCAGAGAAGGTAAAGCTCTGGGAGGTTAGTTAATTCCTATAGTTCTATAGTGGTTCCCAAGTAGTATTCATTCTCCTGGGTAGAGGTAATGCATCGGGCCATTTCAGGCCTGTCTCTGCCCAGCTCTTTGCCAGTTTGGTTCTCTTGTTGGAGTTTCACTTTGCTGCAGCCCCACGGGATTGGGGGTGGTAGGCACAATGCAACTTCTGTTCTCTCTGCAGCCTTTATACACAAGGGGATGTCTAGGGTTATACCTTTGTGATGAGTTAGTAGAGCAAAATGCCTGTCCTTGGTGGAACTCATGTCCTGCAGCAGGTGTTTCTTAAGAAGACACAGATGTTAGGTCCTTGGCAGAGAGAACATTTTAAAATAAAGACATAGTTTACAGCCACCAAAGTAGGGAAGTTGGTAAGAGTATTATGTACTCCTATCCCTGATAATGAAATGGTAGGTGTTGTTATTTTTTAAAAAAAGTAACATTCTCTGGATAAAGGCATCCTGTATAAACTCCCTGTAAGCTGCCACAGGGCCCTCCCTTAATTGGGGAGTACCTTGCTGCTGCAGTAGTCCATGATTAATAAAGAAATATAAGTGAAGCATCCCACATACATGACTGCAGACCCATTAGAAGCCAAAGGACAAATTTCCTGTTCCCAGACAGTTGAATTAAGATGCCCCATCGGTCACGGGGGATTCGCGGTGCGGGCATCCACTTCTCACTGGGTAGAATCTTGGGGGAAGTCCCACTGCCCAGAGCAGGGTCCACACTTTGGGGGGTTGCATTAATCTTTCATAGTTCGCACTGTTGTTCTCCCCAGAAGTCACAGTTTAAACCAATTGCAAGCCCAATCATCTGTTGATCCAGTCAGGATTCAGTATTGCCTACAACTGCCTTGGCTTCCTTTCGATCACTCAGTTCCCCACTGTTCTACCAGCAGTGAGAGTTTCTGCAGTGCCATCTCATCTCTCATCACTCCATTCCGTCACAGCCCTGCAGTGTGGTGCCTCAAGCCGTAGGCGCCTCAGAGGTTGCCCACTGGTGGGAGGCACCAGCGCATGCTGCTGGAATCGGGGCTGTGCTATCCAGGAGGCCCACTCTTGCCTGCAAGCTGTGACACCTGCTGACTCATCAGCTCCCAAACTGTTGCCACAGGTCTTGAGTAGCAGAAGAAATCCTCTGTGTCCACTGCAGAGAGAATCAGGAAATGCTGTGAAGACAGGCAAAATCAAGCAGTTGTGAGAGGGGGCAGGGGAGCTCCAGCAGAGAAGGGGCCAAAGTCCTTTGTGTCTGTGCTGTTGACCTTGGAGTGAATTTGCAGGAGCAGCAGGTGATGTTAGAGAAATACTGTGAGAAAGAAAACTTGCAAATAGTTAACAAGATTCAAGGACAAGGGGGAGAGAAAAACAGTACTGCAAAGGATAACCAGCTCCAGCTAAAGAACCTTGATGAAACCGCAGCACTTTGAAGAATGTGAAGGGCAGGTAAGACAAAAACAGCAGAATAACCCAGGAGTGACCTTAGGTTTATTAAGGCTTATTAACATATTAAACTTCACACCCCTAAATGAAGAATGAGATGGAAATGACATGATAATGATGCTACCGCCTCTTCTTCGCTTCCTATGCTAATTAACAGGAATGTGAAAGTGCAAGCGCAGAGCGATTACCTGATGTAATGAAACTGTAACCAATAGAAAGATTTGTATAAAGTACTCCCTGAAAAGTGTGTATAAATCAAGAATGAGGGGGGAGAAGGTGTGCTGGCTTTGTGGATCTACCACCTAGCACCCATCTGTGTGCAGAAATGAAATAAACAAATGTCTCGACCCTGTGTTTCTATTGGTTGCTTGCACACCGGGTAACAGAACCCAGATTTTGGGGACAACAGTTTGGCAACCCAGGTGGGACTTGCCAGAAGGCCTTGCCTGGATCACCCTGCCGTTCCTGACAGTGGACTGGATCGGATCGAGCTCCAGCGCGCACCGACCTGTTGATTGGGGATTCCTCCCACCTCCCTCCAAAGTCGGGACGACAAGAGACTCAAAGGTGCAATGCCGACCAGAGATATTTCTGCCAGGGCAAAAGGGGTGTGTGTGTGAATCTTTGGATTGGTGAGTATAAAATTTACTTACTTCCGTGGAAGATTATGTTGGATTATGTCACACGTAGACGCTCGGCAAGGGTTGCCTTAAATTGACCAGAGGGGTCAGAGCTGAGTGCGCATAAAGGAATAAAGTCGCCTGTAGACGCTTGGCAAGGGTTGCCTTAAATTGACCAGAAGGTTCAGAGCTGAGTGCGCACAAAGGTACGGGAAAAAAGGTATTTCTAGGTAATAAGGTTGGTATTTCTAGCTAATTGACATGGGATCAAGCCAATCCAGGATTCCTCCCTGTAGCCCTTTGGGTTGTATTTTGAAACACTGGGATATTTTTGGAGGAGATCGGATGACAAAAAAAGAATGAAAAGATGTTGTAATCAATGGCGGCCAATGTATAAGCTGGAATGTGATGAGCAACGGCCAAAAAACGGGACCTTGAACCATAACACTATATTACAGTTACTGCTGTTTTGTTGCCGGAAGGGGAAGTGGGATGAAATACCCTATGTGGAGGCTTTTATGTCACTATATAGGGACCCAGAAATTCAAAGGGAATGTGAACTTATAAGTGAAGAGGAATCTGTAATGGGTGCAGTAGGAAAGAAGGAAGAGAGCGGGTATTGTGCTAACAGACAAATTCTGAATGGAGAAGAGCAGGAGGATGTACAACTACTGGCAATACTCTCCTCTTGTGGAAACGATTCCACCTCAGTTGAAGCATCGCCCCACCCCCGCTAGAAAGCAAAGAGTCCAGCCCTGTTTCTGGCCAAACTAGGAGACGGAACAACCTGCTATACAGGCTCCTTTGAGACAAGCAGTGGGACCAGAAGGGCTGCCAGTATTTGTACATGTTCCTTTTACAACCTCGGATTTACTAAACTGGAAGCAGTCTATTGGATCATATAGGGAAAATCCTGAGAAGCTGCATCAGCTTTTGGAGACTATTATGATAACTCATAATCCTAACTGGGGAGATGTGCAGGCGCTGTTGAATACTTTCCTGACAGGAGAAGAAAAGAGGCTGGTAGTTGATAAGGCAAAAGAAGAGGGTGAGAGAAGGGACAGAAAGGGGGATCCTGAGGTCTATTTACCCACCAGAAAGGATCCCGAGTGGCATCCAAATAGGAGCGGGGGTAGGGAGCTCTTGAGGCAGTATCAATAGCTAATTTTATATGGGGTTTGGTATGGGGTTCCAAAACCAAAGAATGTATCAAAATTGTATGAAGTAACGCAAGGGCCTGAAGAAAATCCCTCGGCCTTTTACGAAAGATTATGCGAAACAGCCAGAAAATGGACAGACCTGGATCCAAATGAGGAAGTGAATCAACGGCTGTTTAATACGCTCTTCATTGGCCAGTCAGCTCAGGATATTAGAAAGAAGCTACAGAAGGTGGATGGATCTGGGGGAATGTCTATTCCACAGCTGATAGAAATAGCGTATAAGGTATAGAATAACCGAGATGAAAAGAGAACAAGAGAAACACAAAATGGAATGAAACTGCAGGCTCCTCTCCTGGCAGCTGTCCAGAGGAATGAATTCCAAGGCAGGGGCAGGGGAAGCAGAAGAGGTAACAGAGGAGGAAGAGGTGGAAAAGGAGGGAGGCCAGGAGGAGGCCTCCCTAGACCCGCTTTGGTTCCAAATCTTTGTGCAATATGCAGACAGGAAGGGCACTGGAAAGATGAATGTCCAAATCGAAGAAGGATAACAAAGCTACAGAGCCCAGCAAACACCGACCTAATTATGTTAGAGGAGTCAGATATGGGATGAAGGGGATGGGGGGAGAAAATTAGAATTTCCTCAGCTGATCCCCTGGTTCCAGTAAAGCTGGGGAATGAAACTGTAGATTTTTTATTAGATAGTGGAGCCACTCATTCAGTGATAACAAGTTGTAAAGGACCCTTAAGTAAGGCTACTACCACCATTGTTGGGGCTACAGGAAGGAAAGCTTTCAGGCCATTTTTGCAACCAATGGAGTGTACGATTGGAGGCACTAAATTGACTCATGAATTTCTCTCTATGCCAGAGTGTCCCCTCCCTTTATTAGGATGGGATTTACTATGCAAACTGAATGCGCAGGTGACCTTTTCTGAGAGTTCCGTGCAACTCCACAGCCCTCCAGAATCGGCATGGAGAGCACAAATCTGCCTTTTGATGGGATCAGCTCCAGACGATAACAGTGCAAGTATCCCTTCAAGTGTATTGGATGCGGTGATTCCCTCGGTTTGGGCCTCAACAAAGCCAGGTAAAGCAAAAAACACGACTCCGGTCAAAATAGAGCTACAACCAGGAGCGAAGCCAGTGAGGGTGCATCAGTACCCTATCAAGCTAGAAGCACGTAGAGGATTGGAACTCCTAATTAATGCCTTCTTGCAATATGGCTTGCTCAGAGAGTGTCAGTCTGAATTCAATACACCAATCCTGCCGGTAATGAAACTGCGCTCCCAAGAATATCGACTGGTCCAGGACCTAAGGGCAGTGAACCAAATAACAAAAGATATCCATCCAACCGTGCCAAACTCATATACTCTTTTAGCCTCGGTGCCTGAGACTAACAATTGTTTTACAGTGCTAGATTTAAAAGATGCTTTTTTCTGTATTCCTATAGAAGAACAAAGCCAGACAATTTTCGCCTTTGAATGGGAAAGTCCCACTAAGAGGAGGAAGGAGCAGTTATGCTGGACGGTTCTTCCTCAAAGATTCAAGAACAGTCCTACCCTGTTTGGTGAGCTCTTGGCCAAAGAACTAGCCCAATGGCAGGAAGGTAACAAAAATGTCACTCTTTTACAGTATGTGGATGACATTTTGATTGGGGCGGATTCAGAGCAAATATGTCTAGAGGTGACAGTGAGTCTGTTAAATTTTTTGGGACGTGCTGGGTATCGTGTTTCAAAGAAAAAGGGTCAGACTGCAAAGAAGGAAGTCCAGTATCTTGGTTTTAAAATATCGAAAGGACAACGTGCACTAGGAGCGGAAAGAAAAGAGGCTATATGCCAAATTGCAGTACCCCGCACAAAAAGACACCTGAGGGGATTCTTGGGAATGGCAGGATTTTGCCGTATATGGATCCCTAGTTTTGGGCTGATAACTAAACCTTTATATGCAGCCCTAAAGGGTCCAGGAGAATGGTTAGAGTGGACACCAGAATGCCATGCTAGTTTCGATGAAATAAAAAAGAAAATGATGGAAGCTCCAGCACTGGGACTCCCAGATATGGCTAAACCCTTTCAATTGTATGTGCATGAGTGGCAGCAGGTGGCCTCGGGAGTAATGACCCAAATGCTTGGGAGCTGGAAAAGACCGGTGGCATATTTTTCTAAACAATTAGGCGAAGTAAGTAAAGGATGGCCGGCCTGCCTCTGGGCTATAGCATCCACCGTCTTATTAATACAAGAGGCCCGCAAATTGACTCTGGGACAGCCCTTAACTGTTTTTGTACCACATGCAGTATCAGCAATTTTAAATCAAAAGGGGCATCATTGGATTTCCCCGAGCAGACTGGTAAAATAGCATGCTGCGTTATTGGAACAAGGGGATATTACCTTAAAGGTGGTTTTGACCTTAAACCCTGCTACTCTGCTACCTGGTGAAGAGCAAAAAGAGCTACAACATGACTGTTTGGCCACTATAGAGCAAGTATATTCTAGCCGGCCTGATTTCAAGGATGAACCTTTGCAGAACCCAGATGTGCAGCTATGTACAGATGGTAGCAGCTTTGCACAGAATGGCGAGAGAAAGGCTGGATATGCAGTAGTGACTCAATGGAAAGAAGCAGAAGCTAAACCATTGCCACAAAACACCTCAGCACAAAAGGCTGAAATCATTGCCCTTATACGAGCCCTTGAAATCGGAAAGGGCCAAAGAGTAAATATATATACTGACGCAAAGTATGCTTTTGGGGTAGTTCACGCTCGTGGAGAGATTTGGAAAGAACGAGGGCTCTTAAATTCTCAAGGAAGTAATATAAACTGTGGACAAGAGATATTAAGATTGTTACAAGCAATAATGGAACCCAGAGAAGTAGCTATAATGCATTGCAAAGCCCACCAGAAGGGAAATAGTGAAGTGGCACAAGGAAACGGGAGAGCAGATATGGCAACCAAAAAGGCAGCACTAGCAGGACAAGTGATTGGGGCTTTACTACCCAGTAGAAAAATACAGATGAGACCTCCTGAATATTCAGACAAAGAAAACCAATTGGCAGAAAGGCTAAAATGTACAAAAAATGCTGAAGGGTGGTGGGTCACCCCCAATGGACAAGTTTTAACTACAACCAAAATGATGGAAGTGCTCCTCAAGAGACTGCATGAAGAAACTCACATGGGAGCAGATGCTATGATAAGCAGCGTAAAAGGATATGCTGTGGGATCAAAAATGCTATCAAATGCTGACCTTATTGTAAGGAGATGTCCCACCTGTTGTGCAAATAACCCCAGAATTCAGAAGAAACCACCTATGGGAGAACTAAGAAGAGGATTAACCCCAGGGGAACACTGGCAGACACATTTCTCTGAATTACCTAAATGTGGTCTTTTTAAAGATTTACTTGTTTTGGTAGATACTTTTTCTGGTTGGCCAGAAGCCTTCCCATGCTCCACCAATCGTGCAAAAGAAGTAATTAAAATTTTACTAAAAGAGATAATTCCTGGATTTGGGATTCCTGAAGGTATATCCTCAGATAATGGACCTCGTTTTATTTCAGAGGTGGTTCAAGGAACATCCAAATTTTTACAGATGAAATGGGAATTACACATTCCATGGAGACCCCAGCCTAGCGGTAAGGTAGAAAGAAGGAACCAAACACTTAAAAGAGGTATTTCAAAACTGTGTCAGGAAACCCATCTTAAATGGGTAGATGTATATGGATGTATATATGTGTATAGAATGATGTATCCGTACTACATGATACTTGATGGGAATGGTCCGTGTTGTAACTTTTTGTATCTCTACCACCTGCTACTTGGTGAGAATACTCTAGTGTTGTAACATTTTAGTGCCTAGAACAATACTGCTGTGTTAAGCGGGATACAAATAAGTAACTAACAAGGTCTTGGAAATCTGTGAGAAAGAAAAGCGGTTGGTCACATATAGATTCTGTGGCTTCCAGCCACAGAATCACCATGAGAAGCAGTCAACGTGAAGGTCGGAAGCTGAAGAGTAGTGAAATAGCGACCCCCAAAGTCAAATGTGGCCCCCGAAATAAGTCTGCACGCGTGCGCAGTATCACAGCCCGGTTATGCAACTGGGGCGGAGCTGGGCCAGAGTCCCTGCACTTGCTGGCCCCAGTTGCCGAGACTCCCGCCTACTGCAAGTAATCATAAATGCCGGAGTTTTCTGAAGGAGGGAGAGGCTGCTACACAACAGAGGACCACATTGCCTCCTCGGGGATGCCCGAAAAGATTGTGCCTGCTGACTCTCTCTCTTGCCATGCGGACGATCAGGACAAGCATTGAGGTGGTCCTTCTCGAGATAACCATCGAGTCGGTCTGTTTGTAAGTATCTACTAATAAACTGCTTGCTACTGAACAGTGTTTGCATGTGTGTGTGTGTGAGTTTGTGCTGGCTGGCCAAACTGGATGTTTGGCCTCCGGGAATCTAACTAGAACAGCTCATCTCCCAGTGTCTCCGAAGCTTGGTGTCTCCTCGGTGTTGGTGTCACCCCACACTTGTCCCCCAGTGTCCCCAAGACTCGGCGTCCTCTGGGTGTTGGTGTCACCCCATGCTCATCACTTGGTGCCCCTGAGGCTCGATGTAACCCTGTTCTTGTCCCCCAGTCCCTGAGGCTTGTCCCCCCAGTGTCCCCTGGGTGTTGGTGTCATACTGTGCTCGTCCCCAAGGCTCAGTGTTCTGCCTGGGGTGTCTCTGTTGCCCCATGCTCATCCCCTGTTGTCTGCAGTGTCCCCGAGCTTTGGTGTCAGTGTCACCCCTTGTCCTCAATGTCCTCCATGTGCCAATGTCTCCTTGCCATGGTCCCCAGTGCCTGCAAGTGTTGGTCTCTGGTGTCCCTGTGCCTCAGGGTCCCTTCAGCCCTGTCCCTAAGTGTCCCTGTGCCAGGTGCGGGACACATCGTGGAGTGCCTGGGAGTCCCCTCCACCCTGTCCGTGGGTGTCCCCGAGCCTCGGTGTCCCCATGCGGCTGCAGGGCCACCTGCAGAAGACACGCCAGGTGTCTCCAGGCACTGGTCCTCCATGTCCCCAGGTGTCCCTGAGCGCTGGCCCTGGGTATCCCCATACCTCCCTCGTGTCCCCACATCACCCAGTATCCCCTGGCAAATCCACACGTTCCCTGACGTGTCCCCTCAGCAACCAAATGGGCAACATTTGGGCTGCTGCATCCACCTGCATGGCAGCGACCTGCGGCCCCAGTTCCCCCAGTTCACGGCAGTGGTGAGACTGGGACCTGCCTCAAATTGCCCCCTGGGGACCCCAAACTGCCCCAGGGACACCTCTAAAACACCCTGGGGCTCCTGCAAATTACCCTGCCTCCCAAAGAGGCCCCACAAAACCTCCCCTGGGACCCCCAGACCCCCAAGGGACCCATAAAACCACCCTGGGATCCCCTAAAGCTCCCCTGAGCCCCTAAATGCACCCATGGCCCCTAAAACCACCTGGGAACCCCCTAAGCTTCAACCACTGACCCCCCCAGTTCCCCCCAACTACCCCTGGGATTCCCCTCAGGGCCCCTCAGCTACCCCTGGGATTTCCCCCCCCCCCCCAGTCCAGGAGATCCCAAACCCCCCTGGGACCCAGGAGTCCCCCAAACCCCACTGGGATCCCCCCAACCCCCCCTTGGATCCCCCAACCTCACCACCCCCTGCACCCAGAAACTCCAACCCCCCCAGGTGCTGTCACTGCCCTGGCCCCCCCAGATCCCCCTTCGGGACCCCCACCCGCCCGGGACCTTCCAGATCTCCCCGGGCCCCACCAACACCCCTGGGACCCCAAACCCTCCCAGGAGCCCCCCTCCAAATCCCTGGAGCCCCCCCAGGATCTCCCAACTCCCCCCTACCCCGGGGTCCCAACCACCCCCACAAGGGCCCATAAAACCCCCTTTGTAGCCCCACAACCCTCCAGAAGGCCCCCCCAAACCTGCAGCACTCGGGGTGGGGGGCAGCAGCCTATTTCTCCCCCTTCCCCTAGAACAGGGAGATCTGGGTATTTATTTGCCCCAGGGATGGTTGTTTGCCATGGGGGGGGGGGCGGTATTTACCCCCGCTCCGCGCCAATACCGCTCTCCCCCACAGCCTCATCCCAACATCAACCCATGATGTACGCCAAAACCCTGCTGCAGCTGGGCATGATGTGACCCCCCCCCGAGATGACAACACCCCCTCGAGGTCTCAACACTCCCCGGGGGTGACACCCTCCCCCCCCCGGGTGTCTCCCCTCCCCCGATGGCTTTTAATACACTGGATTATATTTATTCCCTCCCCACCTGCTGGGGGGGGGACTGGGGGGGCAGGGGTGACCCACCAATGGGGGGGAGGGGCAGGGGGTGACCGTCTAGGGGGCACTGGCTCAGGAGCTGCCCCCCTGGCCTGGCCCCCATTTTACTGTCTATAATTAAAGATGTTAAAATAAAGTAACTATTGGAAGACTCGCGGGGGGCCCAGCGTCCGAGGAGGTGTGGGGAGGGGGGAAGGGTGTGGTGGTGCTGGCCACAGACACTGGGTCCTCTGTACGAGTGCCGGGGAGCGGCGTGGCAGCATGCCCGGATGCCTGGGACCCTCCCAGGAGCCTGAGTCCCTTGGAGAATTGGGTTGTCCTGGACTTCTTGCGTTGCCTGGACTCCTGGACGCCTTGGACGCCTGGGCCCCTCACTCACCCAGGGGAGTGGGGTTGGGGGGGGAGGTTCAGCGTGGAAGCCCCGGACGCCTGGGTCCCTTCTGTGTGGGGGAGAGCAGGGAGTGAGAAGGGGCACCCGGACGCCTGGGTCCCTCAAGGGGCAGTGGTAGAACTGAGAATCGTGGCTGGATCTGGTTGATCATGTCAAATAAAATATTGAATCGGCAACAAGTTTCTGTTGCTTAAACCGTGGAACAAGAAGCTGCTCTGGGTCCTTCTTGTGCTCCCAGCCAAGAGGCACCTTATCACTAGCAACAAAACTTAAAAAAAAAACCCATAGAAAATTTGACTTTTGCTGCTCCTCACTGGCGCCTTCCAACGATCAAAAAGAGAACGGATCATTTTTATCCTTCCAACGCATCCGGGAAACGTCCTCTCGGTCACTGCCAGCAGGGCTCGGTGGCCGCTTCCCCTTCGGAGAGTGCGGTTTAATTTAATCTGGAGGGGATTTAGTGAAATGCTAAAATGCAACATTAATCTCTAGGCGAGAGGCTGCTTTTTAAGCGTTGGGGGAAGCTCGTTCTGTGACGTGTGTTTGGTCTTTGGAGGAAAGCTCGAAGCAGGTGAGAACGAAAAAAAAGGGAATAAATCATTTTTACTCACGTAAGACTGATGCTTTTCCAAAATCCTAAGGGCTGTGAGTCATGGAAACTTCCTCAAATCTTTGCTGCATTGAAGTGTTTTCATATTGGATTTAAAATTGTGGTTAAACGAGGGGATTTTTTTGCATGTAAGCGGTGGGATGAAGACGAGCAGATCGGCGGAGACCTCCTCGGCGACCGTGAGCGTGTTGAGTGCGGTTTCATCTTGGCAGCCCTTGGTGGGCATGGCTGCCGCTGGAAGGAGCTTGGAGGCAACGTGAGCCAGTCATCCCAACCAAAACAGAAAAGAGACGCATTTCCAAGACATTTCGTGGGACGTTGAGATCTTCAGGCTGAAGGAGATGCTGCTCCGTGGAGCTGATCCCAAAGGATGAGCCGGGGACAGCAGAGCTCCTGCCCTACCCCAGGGCTCTCCGTGCCACCAGCTGCCGGCAATGACCGTCCTCTCCAAATTCAAAGGACCGGGGAGATGTTCACCCAAGGAGACCACCGGTGATACCACCACACGTCACCAGCTGCAGCAGAAAACAGCCCAAGGCAGCTGCAGGAAATGGAGGCAAGTAGGAGTCCATCGCCCAGGTCTCCACAAACAGGACTTACACCAGATGAGAGCAGAAGAGGGGAAACGGGTGTTTGCAACGGCTCTCAATCACGAATGAACGAGTCCAACCAGAGAAGACCGTATTCTCTCCACAAATCGTACAAGATTCCCAGTCCCAAGTTTAGGTAGGATTTCCATCTTTACGTACTTCAGCCGTAACCTCCGTGAGTTCAGCAACTTGTGGAAAACGGCAGGAAGCGGTGAGGAACAGCGGAAAGGGTGGAAAATATTGGAGGACGAGGCAAAAGCAGTGGAAAAATGCATGAAGAGGCAGAAAACAGGGAAAATGATGGAAAGTGGGATGAAACCCCCAAAGCGGTGGAAAATGCAAAAGTACTACAAAATCACCTGCAGAATAAATGCCAAAAATCCCACCAAAAAATTAAAACTTCACCAAAATGTCTCCCACAAAATAAAAGCTACTAAAAAACCCCACAGAGAATGCAAAAATAGCAGAAAACAGTAGAAGAATGTCAAGCCATTCCAGAAAATTGAAAATGCGAGAAGTGAAAAGTAGAGAGGTGTTGAGAGAAAACATAGAAAATGGAGTAAAGAGAAAGAGGGATGAAAAGAACCAATATATTCAGCTGAAGGCTGAGTATGCATACAGAAGAGCAGAAAATGTTTTAAAATCCACAAAAAATGGAAAATGAAAAAAAAGGGTTGAAAAGAGCAGAAAATGATGGAAAAACCCCATACCTGGAAAACTGCAGAAAGCATAATGACTGAAAATGCAAAAGGAGGGCTAAAAATGCAAAAAATAGCAAAATGAAAAAAAATACTGGCACATGACAGAAAAATTCAGAGAACATCGCAATTTCCAAGGAACGGTGGAAAATGCAAAATCCAGCAAAACCTGGCCCCCCAAGTGGTGGAAAACACCCAAAGCAACAAGGAACACACACACACACACACAAAACCTCCAAGTAGAATTCAGTGGAAAAGAGAAAAAAATGGTGGAAAGCAGGGGAGAATGTACAAAAAGAAAAGGAAGAAAATGCACAGAATTTCTGAGAAAAAGCAAAAATATGAAGGTGGTAGAAAAAGTAGGAGTTGATGAAAACAGCCAGAAAAAAACAGAACATGGTGGGAAGGACTTAGAGGAGTAAAAATGGCAGAAAACAGAAACACCAGAAAAGGCAAAAAAAAACAAAAAAAAACAAAAAAAAAAAAAAAGAAAAAAGAAAGAAAAAGTGAAAATTTCGAAGAAAAACTGAAAGCATCAGGGACTGACTAAACAGCAGAAAATTCAGAAAAAGGAAAATGGTGGAAATTCAGAAAAGGAAAGGAAAATGGTGGAAATCACAGAAGAAGATGGAGAAAACAGAAAGGATGGATAACATGAAGAAAATGGAACACCAAATACACTTAAAATGGTTAAAAATGGTTAAAATGGTTAAGCCAGAAATGTCAGAAAGTGCAAAAAAAAAAAAAAAAAAAAAAAAAGTGGGAAAACTGAGAAGTGGCAGAAAATCAAAAAAAGGAAAAATCTGAAAACACTTCAAATGGGAGAAACCGCAAGAAATAGAGGAAAATTCACACCCCCCCCCAAATATAATTGCCCAAAGTGTCCAACAGCAGCAGAAATCTTTGGAAAAAATACAAACAAAAAAGAAAGAATTGTGGAAAATGCAAAAAGCTCTATATGAGAACTGTGGGGAAAAAAAGTGTAAAGCAGAGAAAGAATGGAAGAAAAAGGACACAAAAAAGGTTGAAAGGGGGAAAAAAGATGGAAAAAGGGAAAGCAGAAATGGTAGAAATGGCAGGAAAGGAGGGAGAGCAGCGACAGATGATGCAGGCACGGCAGAAAAGAGGTGGTGTAAAGCAAGAAGTGCAGGAAGCTGTGGAAAATGGTGAAGAGCACCAAAAGAAAGTGGAAGATGGAGAAACATCGAAATGGAAAATGAGGAAAGCGGGTAAATTGGAGGGGAAAAAGCAAAAAAGAATATGGGCAGATGGAGGTCAGAAAACAGTGGGGATGGCTGTGATGTGCCAGCAGAGGAGCTGCACCAAGATGATTGAGGTTCTCCCTGGCTGTTGGCCTCGGGGGCCTCCCTGCTGCTGGATGGGTTGCTGGGTCCACCGGCCAGCTCGTGGTGAGTCTGAGTGCACACCAGAGCTATGCGTCTTGCTGGCTTTCATCCTTCCCGGGCTTCATTCACTCTCCGGTCGAGCCATGCCAGACCACAGCTACACAACAGACCAGATGGCCTCAGCCAGGAACAGGATGGGATTCCCGGGGTTTGCAGCATAGTGTAGCAAGCAGTTTATTAGTAGATACTTACAAACAGACCGACCCGATAGTAGTCTCGAGAAGGACCACCTCAATGCTTGTCCCGATCGTCCGCATGGCGAGAGAGAGAGTCGGCAGGCAGAATCTTTTCGGGCGTCCCCAAGGAGGCAACGTGGTCCTCTGTTGTGTAGCAGCCTCTCCCTCCTTCAGAAAACTCCGGCATTTATGATTACTTGCAGTAGGCGGGAGTCCCGGCACCTGGGGCCAACAAGTGCAGGGAGTCTAGCCCAGCTCCGCCCCGGTTGCATAACTGGGCTATGATACTGTGCACGCGTGCAGACTTATTTCGGGGGCCACATTTGACTTTGGGGGTCGCTATTTCACTACTCTTCAGCTTCTGACCTTCCTGTTGACTGCTTCTCATGGTGATTCTATATGTGACCAACCGCTGTTCTTTCTCACAGATTTCCAAGACCTTGTTGGTTACTTATTTGTATCCCGCTTAACACAGCAGTATTGTTCTAGGCACTAAAAAGTTACAGCACTAGACAATTCTCACCAAGTATCAGGTAGAACAGATACAAAAGTTGCAACATGGACCATTCCCATCAAGTATCATGTAGTGTGGATACAAGGGGCAGTGGTGGGATTGCTGCTGGCGAAGCTGGACTGAACTGCCAGCCCTGCTCCGTGTCCCTGAGCAGCTCCTATGGCTGGTTGATAGTGAAGGGACTGTTCTGCAGCACTGAATTCGCTGAAAGGGACTTGGTCGCACATTGGCCCAGCGCCAGCAGCTCCGGATTGCAGGGCGCCCCAGGGAATCAAAGCTGATGGCTCCTGGCTTTTGAGGTCTTTCAAGGGAAAACAGAAGCACATAGTCATGGGGAAGAGGGAGAGCAGAGGAAAGAAGCAATTCCCAGGGACGGCGCAGGGTGGGCAGTGGTGACAGAAAGAGAGCTGCGTGGCAAACCCCAGCCCAGCCCTTGCACAGCAGATGCAAGGCCTGAGGACAGCGGGGGTCTGCAGAGGCTACAGAGCTTCTCCCTCTTGCCCTTGTGTTTCCTGGTCCAGCAGAGCAACTGCCCTGTTCCCCCTTGCCTTTCTCTCTCTCTCTCCAAAAATTTAAACACACATGGGCTGAAGAAACAGGACTTTATCTTTGAGGAAAGCAGAGCAAGGGGATGAAGTGGTGGAACACTAATGGGACAGGATGCACTTAGAGTTGTCGAGCTGCCCTGTGCTGCAGGAGGCACCAGCCATGGCCCAGACCTTCCAGCACACCTGCGTGTCTGCAGTGTGCAGCCCCACGGCATTGGCACAGCTGTGGCCGTGCTGCTCAAACAGAGTCACCTCCTGGCAGAAGGGTGACACCTCTGCCATGCTCTCTGGAGCCAGTGACCCAGTGCTCCAAAGCTGAACCTTGGTGGCGACCGCTCCCGGGCAGTTCTCAGGTTCAGCACGGTCTGTGTCACCAGGCAACGGACGGAGGGTTCAGCATCAGCTTCCAGGGGCTGGAGGGCTGAGACAGAAAAGATCACAGCACATAACAGACTCCCACAGTTGCTGACCTCCCTGATATCCTGCCCAGACAGGGCCCGTCCCACCCAGCCCTTCCCAGGCTGGGCAGGCAGCACCTGGGACAAAGGGATCAGCTGCAAGTTGTTGCTCAGCAATACCCCAGGTGACCCACAAAAAGTCACCTCCTCTCCCCCAAAGAGGCAGACCACACCTGCCTGGCTTATGGCAGGGCCAGCAACTGGAGCTCCCTTCCTGGGCTCCCTCCTCCTCCCTGCCAGGGCCTCCTGCCACAGCTGCTCTCACTCACCATTGCAGATCTGCTCCACCTTCTCCTTCCTCTGCTTCATTTGCTGCCCCATGAGCCCTAGGCAAACACCTCCTGTCAGCCCTCATACTCCCCACCAAGACCCCAGCAGCACAGCTCCCATCTCGCCTTGCCAGCCTGCCCACTCATCCTCTTCCCCTTGTGCAAGGCTGGCCTCAGCATGGTCCCCGGGGTGCAGGATGCAGGCATGCTGTGAGGCACTGCAGAACCTCCTCTCAGCCCACCTGCACGGTCAGGGATGCGACTGGGGTAGTGGCTCACCAAGGAACCTCACGGCTGCCTCCCGCAAGGATGCCTCAGGCTTCTCCAAGTATGGCAGGCTCTGGTGCAGGTATTGCACCGCTCTGCTCCTGTCCCTCAGCACCTGGAGACACCGCAAGGCCGTGGGTTGGCACTGAGACTCCCTGGGGAGTCAGGCTTGACCCTCCTCCCACGACCGCCCTCCTCTTCCTTCCTCCTCATGACCCCCGGTGGCCTAGGGATGCTGAGATCCCCCCCAAGCCTTCTGACAAGGACAGCCAAGCCAGGGGCTCCTTCAGCATCCTGGGGGGGACAGCAAGGGCAGAGGGGCCTGGAGCAGAGCCCGAGGCGGCTGGGGCTCTGGGCTGCAGCAGTGGGTGAGGGGCACAGCTGTGTGCCCTGCACACTGGGCAGCGGGGCAGGCTTCGTCCGGTCAGGGCCCCGGGACTTTGGCCTTGTCCTTACCAGGTACTCCCCAATCTTCCATGTCTCCCCTGTCCTGGCCAGTTGCTTGAGCTCCTCCCACTTGAGGAGCTGTGCAGCGCTGACAAGGGCTTTCTGAGCGGCCTGCAGAGCAGCAGAGACCGGCAGATGCCACCACAGCCAGGACAAGACACCCTGCCTCCCCCTCATCTCGGCCAGCCTTGGAGCATGCCCCAGCCCACAGTGGGGCTTAGGACCAGGGCTGCCCCTCCCTGCTGAAGGCAGCGGCACCTCTGCCTTGTCCTTGGCCACTCAGCAAATTGGACCTCCCGCTGGCATGCACTCAGAGGCACACTTGTCAGCAGCCCCTGCCATGGTGCTCAGGCCTCCCCCAGGTCATGTCAGCATCCCTTACCCAAAGCACTGCTCCATACCTGGGCCGCTCTCTGGTTCTGCTCGCTCATGTGCAGGAAGAGTGGGACCAGGCTCCTCTGCACGCGCTGCTTCATCCTCTGCTTGTTCTTCCCCACCACAATCTCCATCAGGTCCTTGAAGAGCAGCATGGAGAGCTCTCGCACTGTGCTGCAGCTCTGTGAGGAAGGAAGGACAGCAGCGGAGGCCTCAGCAACGACTCCAGGAGCCAGGCATGAGAAGAAGGTTTTCCTTTGCAAGGCCACGTCTTCTGCAGGCACAACTGTTCTCCTCCCTGGCCAGGGCTCCGAGCTGGGGACAAGCCTCTGCAGAGGCAGCACAACTGTGGCAGGAGGTGCCAATACACTGCCCAGTGGGCACACGTGCAGAAGGACACACAGCATCCAGAGCCACGTCTACAGACCCACCCACACGCCAGAGAGCCCCTGCCTCTCCCACCAGCCTTACGTCATCAAAGCGTGGCAGAAGCCTCTCCGCCAGCTGCAGAGCGATGGGGTTGGAGCCCTTCTGGTCCAGGTAGCTGAGGATGTTTCTCAGCAACAGCAAGCTTCCTGCACGCACGTCCCTGCGGGCATCCTGCAGCCACTCCACCATGTCTGGGAGCAGGCTCTGCATTTTCCTTGCCTGTGGCAAAGACACAACTTCCTTTTGTGAAGCAAGGCTAGAGCCCCCTGGCCACGAGTGCTCTGGGGGCTGATTTCCCATCAGGGCTCAGGGGCCATGGCCAGGGCTCTGCACACAGCCACGGCTTGGGCACAGAGGCTGCAGTGCAGGGCAGAGATCTCCAAGGGGGCTCCAAGCACCCTAGGGCTTCTCTAGGGAGCAAGGCTCCTGCCTCCAGGACCAGCAGCAGCCGACTTGCATTAGCCCAACCCTGTGATCTGCCTCATTGTCCCTCTCCCAGCAGGGCTCTGGCCGCAGCGTTCCCACAATGGAGGCCATCTGGAAGTGGCTTGTTGCTGCTTGGCTGGGATCTCTGCCTGGCAAAGCGGAGCTCTTCCCGAGGGCCATTGGTGCCTTTCTGCCTGTGCAGCACAGTCCAGGGGCTGCCATGAAAGACTTGGGGCACATCAAGAGGGCAGCGGGGACGTGGGAGCAGCTAGCACACCTCCTAAGGGCCAGCAAAGGCCAGGCCACTCTGTGACCCAGCACCACCTGCCAAGCCCCAGCCTGCCACCATGGCTTCACCCAGCTGCCCCCCTGCTCACCATCTCGGGCCTCTTCCACAGGCTCAGGAGGCCTCTGAATGCCAGTCTGCGCAGCTCCAGGCCCTCAGTCAGCATGTAGCGCCAGAGCAGCGGCAGCGCGGCATCGTCCGTCTCGGCAAGGTCAAGGCCGTCCAGCAGCTGAAATGCACACAGCACTGACGGAGTGGCACAGCCACCAGCACTGCCTGCAGCGTGCAGCCCTGCGTCCCACCCACCATTCAGGCCAAGGGCACCAGCCCCTGACACGGCTCACGCCATGGGCAGGGGCCACTATGGAGACACCCGCAGGCCCTGCTCCCAGCCCTGGGCCTCTCAGCACACTGCACGCACTGCTCGCCTCCGCCCCACGGCCTCGGAGCCCTCTGCAGCCTCTTGTCCTCAGCCCTTGGAGGAGCACTTGAACCCAGAGAGCTGTCGCAAAGGAGGCCCAAAAGGCAAGTGCTTGCGAGCGGTCGCCCAGCAGAAACGAGCCAAGGCCAGGGCTGCTAACAAGAGCGCGTGCATTGCCCCAGCTCCATTCACCAACGTCACCCACCAGGCACGCGCACAATGCAAGCAGAGAGCATTCAGCGGCACCTCCAGAGAGGCACCGCTTGCCATGAGGCTCACCTCCACAAAAAAAGCCATGGCGGGCCTCTGGCGAAACTGGTCCTCCTCGCTCAGCAGCCTTGACAGCTGGTGGAAGATCCAGCGACACAGGTGTCTAGGAGCTCTCCTCATGGCTCTGGCAGAAGGAAGAAGGCACTGTTGGTCCTCAGCTGAGCAGGCAAACCTGCTCTGGGCCTGCTTGGCCCCTCAACCACTTCCCCCCAGCACACTGAAGGCAGCTCAAGGCAGTGCTTGGCATGCAGCCACGGCAGCCAGAAGCATGTGCTCCTGCAGGGCCGCTCTTTCCCCACCACACCTTGCCATCAGAAAGCCAGGCTCAGTCACCATTATGTTCCTCTGGGTGGGAGACTGGAGAAACACCCTTCCTACCTGCAGGTCATGGCCTTCCCACACATGCCGTGTCCTCACCCCTTGGCATTCCTCTGCCCCGGGGGCCTTCCAGGTCCTTCTGCCCAGCTTTCACCTTTCCTGGGGCTCTGCTTTGGCTGCCACTGCAGCCAGACCCTCCCCAATCCTCTCTGTGAGGGGAGCCCAGGCGCCACCGGAGGGCACTCCGGAGCTTTGGGAGGGCACCACTCCTGTGAGGGACCTTCTCGCACTACTCCTAACACAAACTACTCCCCCAACAGCTCTCAAAGCTGGGCAGTAGTGGGTCAGGGAGCTCCCATGGCCATTTTGCTGTGTGAGCCCTTGCCACAAGTGGGGAGGCTGCAGCCCCTTTCTTGGAGAGCTCGCCCCCACCCCCCCACCCACAAGGAAGGACATTGTGTGGGGCACCCCAAATCCACGGAAGAGGTGCTGGGGGACAGCAGGGCGTAAAGGGCTCTACCTGGCCAGCACGGACACTCCCTTCTGAGATGTCTCTGCACGCAGAAACAGCTCCCAGCCGCCATTCTTCTCCACAGCCAGGGCTACGTGCCGATAGCCAGCGCAGTGGAAGAGACCCTTCATGGCCTCCATGGCACATCTGCATACAGAGCAAAGCCCAGGTAACACTGGCAGCCTGGGCCTGCCTCCGACTCCAAGGCCGAGACAGGAGGAGTGGGATTGAGCACCTGACGTGGCTGGGGGCATGGGACCCATCCCGCTGGCATTCCCTCAGGAAGATGTTTGCTTCCTGGCGGGTGAACTCTGCTGTGAAGACTATCTGAAAGAGCAGCGCCAGGAAGAGCTGGGGGAAGAAGGCCTTCAACACCTGTGGGCTCCTGGATGATCACGTGCAGTGCTCTTGTTGCCTGCGGAAAACACCCAGGGACACCTCTCACTCCTGAGCGCTCCCTGCCATTCTCCCTGAACCCTCGAGCTGGGAGCCTCACGCACAGCCTCATGCCATGGACAATGCAGATGGAGGGCTTGGACTTGCTGCCTGACCAAGGCCAATGCCTGCAGGCTCTTTGGCCTCAACTCCTGTCCGTACACAAGGAGCCTTCCTGCGTGAGAGACCCTAGGGGGTGCAGGGACAAGGGGAGATGGAGATTCCCAGGCCATGGCCAGCCTGAGTGTTTGTGTGCAGAGCAGCGCTCGGCAGCCCTGTGCGCTGGCAATGGGAGGCCTGGTGCTGGGCATGTTGTATCCCCATGCAGGGGAGGTGCCTGCCTGGGGGCACACAGGCAAGGCAGAGGGGGCCCACAGAGCCAGGCGACAGCCAGGGGACCAACGAGGCCTCGTCCCGTAACTCACAGCCAGGGGAAGGATGCAGCTGTTGTCCCTCTCGGAGGTGGACTGCTTGCGCAGTGGCCGTTGCTCCAGCAAGCTCAGCAGCTCCTGCAGCACGTCTTTTGCAACTGCGGGCTTATCCAGCAGCACCTTCCACATGGTTGTGGCGATGCTGCAGGCCCAGAGCGCTCTGTCAGTGGCACTTCCTCGGCCACAGTGCCAGAGCCTGGGCATGCCCTGGAGCTCCCTGGACGTCCAGCAACCCTGACCCTGCCCACCCCCTCCTCACTGGGAGCCCTAAAGGGGGCCTGCCCATGCAGGCTGGACAGGACCAGGCTGAAGTGCCTTGTGGGGAAGGCAGGGAGCATGGCCGCTGCCTGCTGAAAGCAGGCTCCCTTGCTCAGCTCTGCCTTCTGCAGAGCTACCAGATGCATGGGGACTGGGCAGTGGTGGGACAGACAGAGGACGCTGCCCCGCAGGTGTGTCCTGGGAGTCTCCTTGGGTCTGGCCCCCTTTGCGCCCTTCTCCCCATCTGCAATGAGCCCTCGAGCCTGACGGGCCCCATACCTGTTGCAGAGCAGGGAGCAGTAGAGCAGGCTCACGGTCACCTCGTCAGGGTTCGAGCAGCACAGCTGTCAAAGGATGTTGTTCAGGGTGACCCGGGCCGACAGCTCCCTGATGTACCTAAGGCTCCTGTAGAGGCACCTCATGATCCGTGGCACCTGGAAGACCCATGGGTGAGAGTGGGGCTGCTACCAGAGAGCAGCCATTACCCCACTTCCCACTGACATCCCCTTCCTTCTCCATGGCTCCCAGTGCTCCTTGCTGCCTTCCAAGGCTCTTGGGTGTCCCAGACCCCTGGCTCTGGCGAGGTAAGACCACGTCCCAGAGGGCTCCTGCCCCCCACACACCACCTGCAGCCTGCTTACATCTTCCAGTGAAGAAACAGCGCCCACCACAAACATGTTCAGCATGTGAGTAGCCACCACCGTGCTGTAGTTGCTGCAGTTCCTCATGCCCTCGATGGCTGTGACAATGACGTCTATGCCCTCGGAGGGCTGAAGGTTTTTCACAAACAGCTTATGGGAGAATGGAGGTGAGGGAAGAAATGTCACGCTCTGTGCCACATTAATGGTGCTTAGCTGAGCAGTGGACGTGGCTCGGGAGAGGGGGGCGGGGTAATGCTGGCACTGTGGTCCCAGCAGAGCCAGGGGCAGCTGTTGGGTTGTGCAGCGGCACCGTGGGGCACGTGGCCACAGGGCCATCAGGGCAAGGGAGGATGGTTGCGGTCAGGGTCACAGTGCACTGGCTCTACAGGCAAGCACAGCTTGACGGTGGCCCTCAAGGCTACACCTGCTGCTGGGACTCTTGCAGTGAAGCCCCTGCCCACTCCCCACTCAGGCACAGTGGAAGTGGCACCGGGGGAGAGCTGGGCTGCTACCAGAGTGCAGCTTTACACAAGGGGCCACTGAGAGCTGCTTCCCCCTCCACCACGCGCCCTGCCCACTCTGCATGCACTGCGATACCCCCTCAGCCCGGCTCATTAGGCAGCCCTCTGCTCATCCAAGTCCCATGATGACCCCATGGCCAAGAGTCCCAGCACGGGAGGTGCTCCTCACATTCATGATGACACTGAGCTTGCTGGTCCATGACACGCAGAGCTCGTCGTCAGCTTCCCACTCCTTTGGGTTCTCCGCATGCCCTTGATTATCCTGCAACGGCTCGCTGCCTGAGCAGGAGCAGAAAAAGAGAGCAGTCAGGAGGAGTGAAGGAGCCTTGGAGGGGGCAGACTGATGGCCTCAGGGAGAAAGCAGCCTGGCAGAGGAGAAGAGCATGCCAGTAACGTCTGGGGAGCAGGATTCCCTGGGAGGCTGGGGGCCCCTTGCAGGGGACAGAAGGGGCAACTGCTTTGAAGGCTACCAAAGGCCTGGGGGGGGGGTTCAATGGGACTTTGTGGTGTGAAGCACCTCAGGATCCCTAGTGCGAGCAGGGGTTGCTGAGCAGTTTCCACAGCAGGGCAGTCCAGCACAGCCACTAACATCCTGCTGCCCTACTGCTCCATCAGCCCTCTTTACTGCTCCTGTGTCGCACGGAGCAGAGTGGCCGAGGCAGGCTCATGCCCTCCCTGGCCTTGCCAGGCTCTCCAGCTCCACAAGCATGCAGCCCACCACAGCTTCTCTTACGTTTTCGTTGCACCACCAATCTGAAGAGGCAATGAAGAGCGTCCAAAGCCCCACGGCTGGTCTCTGCATCCTCATAGGCGCAGCAAAGTATGAGATGCCCCACCAGCTGTCCCACTATGGGGACAGAGACCCTTCCGTAGCCGCTGGGGCTCTCCTCAACTCCTCCAAAGAGGTGCCAGACCTGCGGAACGGGCGGTACAGCTAGAAGGACTGATGGCAGGCAGTCGCCACCAAAGCCCTGAAGCCAAGAGTCTGCCCAGGCATGCATGCCAGGTGAGTCAAAGCTCCGGAGGGCCCTGCAGGCCTGGCCTCCCAAACCAGCAAGGCAGCACTGCCACACCTCGCCTCACATCGTGCTCCCTGCACACTCCTGCCCTGCACACAGCTGGGGCACAGCTGGGGCCTCAGAAAAAAACGCCTGCAGAGAGAAGCTCATGGCAAGAGGAACAAAGAGCTTTTGCCTCAGGGCAGGGCCTTGCTGAGCGCTTTGACCTCTGGCCAGGCTTCCCTCAGAGGCACCCCGGAGCTGAAGGCTGCTCTGGTCTGCAGGCAAGGGGCAAAGGGGTGGCTGGGAGGTGCCTGCCTCCTTACCTCCAGCGAGGAATAGTTGGACAGCACATTGCTCAGCCTCCCAATCCTCCCCACGGCCCTCTCACGCACAGCTGCTCTCTCCGAGTTGGTGAAGGGCAACAGGAGCTGGGAGGACAAAGCCTACTGGTCTGCCTGGGGAGCTGACACCTGCTCCAGCAGAAGCAGCTCTCCTCAGCCCCTGGCTGCACTGATAGTTCATGAAGGCAGGAAACCGCACACCCCCTGCACAGGCACCCTTCTCAGACACTCCCCCTCCAGAACATCGCCCTGCATGCAGAACATTCCCTGGCGGTCTGCTTGGGGAGGTTGGGCTATGGCCTCCTGGCCTGGCAAAAGAACCAGCCTTCTCAGCTGGGCTGCCCTTGCAGGATGGGCAGGTCCTAGCAGGGCCCTGCCCCATTCAGAGCTGGAGAGCAAAGGACAAGGGACGGGGGGCGGGCAGGGGGATCGCAGCAGTAGCTGCCGTCTATGTGGTGCTGAGAGAAAAAGGACGCAATTCCTCCCACATCTTTGGTGCAGGAAAGGCTTTAAGGGCAGAGTTGGCCCTGGAGTGCAGCAGGCAAGGCTTTCTCATGACCTAGGAGTCGTCTCTGGAAGCAGAAGGGACTTGGGCTGCAGCCAGCGCACCCCAGGATCAGTGCACATGAGACTCCCGGTCACCTAAGGGAGGTGGGCTCCCTCCCTGCACTCTGCAGCCTCCACATGGCACTGAGATAGGAAATGGCCACCTGAGGGTATCGCTTCCCCCTGAGCTGAGGAACAGTCCCTGTGAAGCCCACTCTTTGCAAATGCCACACCTGCAAGATATTCTGCAGCTCCAGGAGGCTGGAAGTGGCAGAATTGAGCACCAGCACCTCCAGCATGTTATCCATGCTGTCCAGGGTCTGCAAGGAGCACAGAGGGTTGTGACACTCTTTCACCGCTCCCTGGCACACACCAGCCTCTGGGCTTTTCCCGTGGCCACACCCAGAGGAAGGAGTAGAAGGGAGGAGGGTGGGAAAGCAAAGCTGAGATCAGGCCCTGCCTGTGATCTTGTAGTTGTCTCTCAGCACAGGCCGGGCAGGGGCAAGAGCAGAGGGGCTGACAGGCTCCCCGTCGCTTGCCCAGTGCATACCTTGGAATAGAGGCAGGTGTCCAGGTTCTTCATGTCTTCTTTGGCAGGAAGCAAGAAGACACTCCTGAAGCAGGTGTGCAGGAGGATGCTCTTTTTGCCCTCCAGAACCAGCTCCACGGCACTGCAAAGAGAGAGAGGCGCTTGCTCAACACTGCCGCTGGCAGCACTGCCTTGATGCCCTGGCAAGGTGGATGTGGACCTCTGGGGCAGGAGTCGTCGGGCTGGTCCGACGCTGCCACACGCAGCCCTGCGTGTGTTGTGGGGGGGTACTCCTTCCTTCCATGACACTGCTCCTGGGACAGAGGACAGTCCTGGTTGGTAGGCCTCACGCTTCCTCAACCATCTGCCTCCCCTTCTCTGGTGAAGGCCAAGGTGCCCTGGGCAGCTGCAGGTAGCCCTGTGCCCTCCCATCTGCCCTGAGGACAAATCCGGGGCCGGGGAGAGCAGAGGCCCAGCGGGCAGAACCACCAGCCTCCCTCCACGATGGGGGGACACCTCCCAGGCAGGCACGGTGCCATCAGGACCATGCTCTGGAGAGGTCTGGGCCAAACCAGGGGCTGATGTACGTACCTCATCGCCGTGAGAGCAAGCATGGCTTGCTGACGCACTGCTGTGCCCAGCTGCTCCATCGGCTCCTCCTCCAGCAGCACCTGGAGAGCACAACCGGGATGCCACACCGAAAGTGCCACCACCCAGGGCCAGCACTCCCAGCAGCACTCTGTGAGGCTAGCAGAGGCCTGAGGCCCCCATCACTGCACTGCAGCCCACAATGACCCCCCCTCTGAGGTCTCAGCTCGCAGGGCTTCTCAAGGCCACCCGGATGCCCAGCTCTTTGCCAATGCCTATCTGCCCCAGTCCTCCCAGTGCCCAAGTCCTCTCCAAAGAGCTGCGCTTGTGCCCAGCTGCCCTTGAGCCCGTACTCACAGCTGCTGCATGGGCCCTCACCTTGATATGCTCGGCCAGGTCGTACGTGCAGCAGAAAACATTCAGGCCCCACGACAAGGCCTTGGAGCTGCTGCCTCGGCAGAGGGTGCAGATGCACTCCAGGAACTTGAGCTTCTGCACCTCTTCCTGACGCACAGGGAAGAGAGACGGAGTGAGCGTGAAGGGCAGGGGAAAGAGCAGCAGGAGCAGAGCAGCGAGGGGGCTGCAGCGGTGCGCGTGTCCCCTGGCCGGGAGCAGCTCTGCACAGCCAGCAGCCCCCCCGCAGCCTGGCAGCAGAGCTGGCGCGACCCACAGGGAGACTCAGGCCCGGCCCGGCCGGACGTGGCTGCAGCTACCTTCTGTGTGCCGCTCACAAAGGCCTGGATGAACTCCAGGGCTTCCTCATCCTCTCTCGACAGCTCCGACCAGCTGCAGATGGAAAACTTGGCCCCTGCAACAGCCAGAGAGCCAGGAGGCCTGGAGACACTGAGCGCACCGAGCTCGGCCTCCGTGCCACCGCCCCGGGCACCCCAGTGCCAGCGTGCAGGCAGACGGGAGCCCTGTGCAGAGCAGGACGCGCTCCCCGGCCCCGGCCTGGCCCAGCCCCACGCGGCCCCTCACTCCCTGCTCCACGGGCTCCGTGACGCCTGGGCCCTGCAGCCCTCAGAGGACGCCTGGGGAGAGCTGCTGCCCTGGGGAGTCCCGTCCCGCTCCTGGGGTGCCTGGGGACTGCGCGGGCGACCGCCCTCCTTCTCCCAGGCCACCCGGGCGTGGCTGGGGGGGTCTCTCCTCCATCCTGCGGGGCAGAGCAGAGGCCAGAGGGGTAGAGTTTTTAAGGCAGAGCCGGGCAGGTCCCCGCAGGGGTGGTGGCGGCGCTGCGGCGTCCCCTCGCCCGCCTTGGCCCTGGCGCCAACTCTCCTGCCCCACAGCCCCTTCCGCAAGGCTCTGCCCCACCACGGCCGAGGGCCCCCGTGGCCCCGCCACGCTGCCGAGCCCCAGCCCAGCCCCGTGGCTCCCACCCGGCACGGGAGGTGGGAAGGCCTCGGGAAACGCCTCGGCTCCGCAGGGCTGCCTGTGCAGCAGGGAAAGTCGCGGCTGTGCTCGGCGGCTCCTGCCCGAGCCCCGCGCGCTCCTGCCCTCTCCCGGCGCCGTCCTCCCGGACACTGCGGGGCCGCGGCGGATCACCAGGCGGGTCCCAGTGGCCCTGCACGTGGCGGCGCTGAGGTCACCTCTGCTGCCCACAGCGGCTCCATGAGCAGCAGCCGCCGCCGCTGCGGCCCCAGGGCCCGAGCGCCGCCGCCCCGCGGAGGACAGAGCTGCCGGAGGCAACGGGAGGCAGCTCCAGGGGCAGCGCGGGGCTCCGCACGGCCACTTCCCTCCCGCTTCAGCCCCGACGGACCAGGCGCTGCAGTCACTCACCTACCGGGCACCAACCGCTAACCCCAAGCCCTGCTCCTGAACCAGCCCCGGCCCCGACTCCAACCCCTCAGCCCAAACCCCACCGCTGAGCCAAGACACACACCTCTCACCCCCTTCCCTGGCGCTCACCTCACCCCCACCCTCAGCCCCAGCATCACCACGCCAACCTTCCCCCTGGCCCTCACCTCCAGCCATCACCCAGTCCCCCACAAAGCTCGCCAGCGCTCACCACAAGCACCAGCACCCCGAAGCACCGCAGCAGAACCTCCCCCCAATCCTCCCCCCCGGCCCCCACCCAGTACAGCCACCCCCCGTCCCCGGCTGCACCCGCAACACCAACCCCCAAGCAGAAACCCCAAGGAGCGGCCTCGACCCTAACTGCTAACACAACCCCCTTCCCCGCTAGCCCCACCCGCGCACTGACCACCCAACCTGCCACCCCTCGGCCAACGCGCGCTGGGCTCCCGCCGACCCCGGGAGGCAGCGGAAGCGCAGGGACTGGGAGGGGCTGGAGCAGCCGAGCTTGGCAGGGACCTGGGGAGCTGGTCTGGTCCAGCCCCGCGGATCAAGCAGGGTCCCCAGGAGCAGGCTGCCCTGGAGCAGGAGGGGCCAGTCTGGAGTCTCTCCCGGAGCGGAGACTCCACAGCCTCTCGGGGAACCTCTGCCCACCTTCGGCCCCTTCACAGTGAACAGGCGATTTCCTGCGCTCCGGCAGAATTTCCTGCTCTGCCATCCTGTGCCGCCGCCTCTCCTGCTCCCTCTGCGCACAGCAGGCCGCTCCCGCGCGGCCGCGGGGCAGAGGCCCCCGCCGCCCCCCACCCGCCCACGGGCCCGGCCCGGGCGAGCCCTGGCCCAGGCGCAGGAGGCGGCGGGCAGGGGGCGCTGCGCCCCGCCGGCCTCGGCCCTGGCAGCAGGGACAGCCCCGCCGGGGCACGCCATTGGGCGGCCGGCACGTCGCTCAGGACACAGCCCGCCCCCCAGGCCCCCATTGGCTCGCGGCCTCCCCTCGCGAGCTGATTGGCCAGGCGCGGGCGGCAGCCCTGAGGGCGGGCAGGCTCGGTGCCGCCCTAAGGCCGGAGCGGCCGCCCCGCGCCCGGCCCCGCCGCCGCTGCCCTGCTGCGCCCGCGGAGTCCCCGCAGCTCTCGGCCCTTCCCCGCTCGCGCCCAGCCCTCGCCCCCAGCCCCAGCCCCGCAGCCCTCGCCCGCAGCCCCACGCCTCCCCCACAGCCAGCCCCCGCCCACGCCGCTCCCCAGGGACCCCGAGCAGAGCCGCAGCCCTCCCCGGAGCATCCCCCGACCCCAGCCCTCCACAGGGAGCTCCGACCCGGAGGCCGGGCCACACCGGCCACGCCATCTGGATTCAAGAAGTCGTTTTCCCCACACGCTCCTGAGCAGAGACAGTTTCGCTTTCTTCTGTCTCAGCCAAACTATGAAATGCAGTGTTAAACTCGGAGCAGGTGGAAGTGGTTATTTCTGGAGCCCAGGACTTCAGGCTGGCAGTCTGCTTCCATACCCCGAAACACCTTGACACAACACGAAAACGTGCCGCACAGAATCGCAGCTCTGCCAGGTCCTTCCTAGGAACATCTGCAGGAGCTGCTCAGTCCAAACAGAAACCACAGCTCTCTTCTTTGAAGAAACGCAGGCCACAAACAGCCACTCGCTCTGCACAGTGCTCCCCAAATGCAGGCAGTATTATCCCACCGGTAATCTGTTCCCCTGTGTCTGCTGGAGAGATTTTTGCCCTCTGGAGCTCTGCGGGAGATGCTGAAGGCACCAAGTTCACCAGACGTGACGTGTGCTCACGATGGGCAAGACCTGGGTGTCTCCTCTTGCAGGGACATGGGGTGTTACCTTCTCACCGGAGGCACACTGACAACTGCAACAGATACCCCAAACCTGTCCTGAACAGCTTCTGCCTTCTGCTGTTGCCCCCGGCACAACACGGGTATTGAAGCTCGGTCACAGCCTCTCTTTAAAACTACACTTAGCGGACGAGTGCCGCCTGCAGCAGCACGAGGTCAGGGACTGGCAGTGGGTAATCAAGTCACACTAACCCTAAGATGGAAACTTAATCTAAATGTAACTCTATGTAGTAATGGCAGAGTGAGAGGGGTACTACAGCCACGTAAAGCAAGGCTGTCGTTGCAGCGTGACCTCTGCTTTGGACCAAATCCACACACAGGGGCCTGGGTCAGAGGCCGTTTTTTCTGTGGTTGCTGGTCAGTGCTGCCAGCACTGCAGCTGCAGTGGACATTGGTGATCGGTGTGGGACAGCAGGAGCTGTGACTGGAAGGGGTCTTTGGACAGGCAAGGGACAGAAAGGAAGGGACAGGAAAACGCGGTGCCGTCACAGAAACTGGTGCCATGCCACAGAGCTCCCCAGGAGCTGACACCCGACTGCTGGGCCGCAGTGCTCCTCAGCTGGAGCACTCTGCTTGCAGCCCGTCCTCCCAGAGCTGGGATGGTGTCTCAAAGCAATTCCCTGGTGGAGAGTGAAAGCGATAGTGTCAGAGACCTGATGCAGTGGTTTGCAGAGAAGGGCGTGCAGAAGGGGCCGGCAGCTCGGAGCCGTGGTGGGAACCGGCGGGGGCGGGGCCAGCGGGCCCAGGGGCGGGGCCATGGACACACAGGCCCCGCCCCCATCTGCAGCAGTGACACCTCCCATGCTGTGACCCCTCCCACCCCAAGCTCCTCCATTGGCTCCTGTGGGGTGGGGCGGGGCCTCCTGGGGCGGGACCTGGGAGAGAGGGGCGGGAGGGGGCAGCAGTGAGCATGTGCTGTGCGGGGGCGAAGCGGGCAGGGCAGACAAGGGGCGGGGCCCCGAGGGTCAGGAGGGGCGGGGCAGGGCGGAGCATGCGCACTGGGGCTGGGGAGGCGGCTGAGGGGCGGGGGGGGCCGGGGCAGCCCGGGCCCTGCGGGCAGGGAGGGGGCGAGAGGCGGCTGCTGCCGCGGGGCAGCGTCTCCCGCCCCGGGGGCGCCTGGAGCCTTTAGTCGCAGTGCTGGGAGCTGCCGCCCCAGCTGCGGGGCTGAGGGCTGGGCAGAGCGAGCGGCCATTTGCACGGGGGCGGCAGTAGCCGCTGCGGCCCGGCCGTGTGCCAGCAGCGGGTGGGCAAGGCCCGGCCCGGCCTGGGCCATCTCCGGCCCCCGGACCCCCTGGCTCTTGCGCCCCTTCTCCTGGTGGCCCTGCGGCTTGGAGCTGCCTGCATGACCATTTCTCAGCACCGTCCCCGGTGCTAGAGCAGGGCACGGGCCCAGCACTGCTGTGCCTGGGCAGAGCGTGGGCGAAGGCACTTTCGGAGCTGCCTCGCAGACCTGCTGGTCTCTCCATGGACTTCGGAGTCTGGGACTCCTGTCCAGCCTGGGCAGCTCCTTCTCCCTTCCCCACACCCCACGGGCAGGGACCTGAAAGCAGAGACTCGGGGAAGCGCTTTGCCTTTGGTGTCGTCCCTGCCGGAGCTTCCTCCTGAGACGCCCCAGGCAGTGTCCTGGGGGCAAGCGGGAGCTCTGAGCAGCCCTGCTCCACGCAGCCCCCTGTGCATGGGGAACAGCCCTGCCCTGCCGGGGCCGCTCCTTCGCCCAGTGCTTCCCCAGCCCCTGTTCACCCTGCTTGTAGGTATCCCTGGACATCGCCTGGAGAAGGCTGGGTTGTGCCTTGTATCTGCTGGGACACCGATGCTGGCGAGGTGTGACTGAAGTGTCAGCTTGAAATGTGTCTCTGCCTGAAAGCTGAGCTGGAGGATGCGGGCGTTTTCTGTCATCGTGAGCTTTACCTTCTGCAATACCAGTGTGTACTGAATGCAAATGCATTTTTAGAGGAAGGGGTCTGCATTTAACATGCACCCCCCACTGCTTTGTGTGTGACCTGAGTAGCATATGCACAGCAGCTCTTCCGTGTGTTCTGTAAAAGGGGGAGTCAAGGATATCAGTTATGTTGTAAGAAGGTTTTCTGCTCCTGACTGAAAAGGGAGGTTGTCCAGTAGGGTCGGTTACGGCTGGGCTTGGGAGCATAGCAGTGGAAAGGGAACGATTTTGTTGAAGAAACACCAAAGTATCCTTACTGTGTCTCCTGTTCTTTGGGAAAGGAAATGGAAAAGCAAGAAAACCCCTGCTTTCAGTGTCTGCTCCTGAAGCAGAAGTTTTCACAAGCCTTCCTCTTTGTCATATCTGATCTAAGAGTTTGACTCTTGCCTTCTGCTTTGTTTGGGAAGTGTGCAGCTGAGAATGGAAGAGCCAGTTGCTGAGTCCTGCTTGAGCAGCAGGTTCTTTCCTACTGTGTGTGTATGAGTTGCTTCCAAAGAGTGGCTCTGCAGCTGGCGGAGAGGCTTCTGCCACGCTTTGAAGACGTAAGGCTGGTGGGAGAGGCAGGGGCTCTCTGGCGTGTGGGTGCGTCTGTAGACGTGGCTCTGGATGCTGTGTGTCCTTCTGCACGTGTGCCCACTGGGCAGTGTATTGGCACCTCCTGCCACAGTTGTGCTGCCTCTGCAGAGGCTTGTCCCCAGCTCGGAGCCCTGGCCAGGGAGGGGGACAGTTGTGCCTGCAGAAGACGAGGCCTTGCAAAGGAAAACCTTCTTCTCATGCCTGGCTCCTGCAGTCGTTGCTGAGGCCTCCGCTGCTGTCCTTCCTTCCTCACAGAGCTGCAGCACAGTGCGAGAGCTCTCCATGCTGCTCTTCAAGGACCTGATGGAGATTGTGGTGGGGAAGAACAAGCAGAGGATGAAGCAGCGCGTGCAGAGGAGCCTGGTCCCACTCTTCCTGCACGTGAGCGAGCAGAACCAGAGAGCGGCCCAGGTATGGAGCAGTGCTTTGGGGAAGGGATGCTGACATGACCTGGGGGAGGCCTGAGCACCATGGCAGGGGCTGCTGACAAGTGTGCCTCTGAGTGCATGCCAGCGGGAGGTCCAATTTGCTGGGTGGCCAAGGACAAGGCAGAGGTGCCGCTGCCTTCAGCAGGGAGGGGCAGCCCTGGTCCTAAGCCCCACTGTGGGCTGGGACATGCTCCAAGGCTGGCCAAGATGAGGGGGAGGCATGGTGTCTTGTCCTGGCTGTGGTGGCATCTGCCGGTCTCTGCTGCTCTGCAGGCCGCTCAGAAAGCCCTTGTCAGCGCTGCACAGCTCCTCAAGTGGGAGGAGCTCAAGAAACTGGCCAGGACAGGGGAGACATGGAAGATTGGGGAGTACCTGGTAAGGACAAGGCCAAAGTCCCGGGGCCCTGACCGGACGAAGCCTGCCCCGCTGCCCAGTGTGCAGGGCACACAGCTGTGCCCCTCACCCACTGCTGCAGCCCAGAGCCCCAGCCGCCTCGGGCTCTGCTCCAGGCCCCTCTGCCCTTGCTGTCCCCCCTGGGATGCTGAAGGAGCCCCTGGCTTGGCTGTCCTTGTCAGAAGGCTTGGGGGGGATCTCAGAGGAGGCCGGTCGTGGGAGGAGGGTCAAGCCTGACTCCCCAGGAAGTCTCGGTGCCAACCCACGGCCTTGTGGTGTCTCCAGGTGCTGAGGGACAGGAGCAGAGCGGTGCAATACCTGCACCAGAGCCTGCCATACTTGGAGAAGCCTGAGGCATCCTTGCGGGAGGCATCCGTGAGGTTCCTTGGTGAGCCACTACCCCAGTCGCATCCCTGACCGTGCAGGTGGGCTGAGAGGAGGTTCTGCAGTGCCTCACAGCATGCCTGCATCCTGCACCCCGGGGACCACTCTGAGGCCAACCTTGCACAAGGGAAAGAGGATGAGTGGGCAGGCTGGCAAGGCCCGGTGGGAGCTGTGCTGCTGGGGTCTTGGTGGGGAGTATGAGGGCTGACAGGAGGTGTTTGCCTAGGCTCATGGGGCAGCAAATGAAGCAGAGGAAGGAGAAGGTGGAGCAGATCTGCAGTGGCGAGTGAGATCAGCTGTGGCAGGAGGCCCTGGCAGGGAGGAGGAGGGCGCCCAGGAAGGGAGCTTCAGTTGCTGGCCCTGCCATAAGCCAGGCAGGTGTGGTCTGCCTCTTTGGGGGAGAGGAGGTGAGTATTTGTGGGTCACCTGGGGTATTCCTGACCAGCAACTTGCAGCAGGTCCCTTTGTCCCAGGTGCTGCCTGCCCAGCCTGGGAAGGGCTGGGTGGGACGGGCCCTGTTTGGGCAGGATATCAGGGATGTCTGCAACTGTGGGAGTCTGTTATGGGCTGTGATCTTTTCTGTCTCAGCCCTCCAGCCCCTGGAAGCTGATGCTGAACCCTCCGTCCGTTGCGTGGTGACACAGACCGTGCTGGACCTGAGAACTCCCCGGGAGCGGTCGCCACCAAGGTTCAGCTTTGGAGCACTGGGTCACTGGCTCCAGAGAGCATGGCAGAGGTGTCACCCTTCTGCCAGGAGGTGACTCTGTTTGAGCAGCACGGCCACAGCTGTGCCAATGCCGTGGGGCTGCACGCCGCAGACACGCAAGTGTGCTGGAAGGTCTGGGCCATGGCTGGTGTCTCCCGCTGCACAGGACAGCTCGACAGCTCTAAGCGCATCCTGTCCCATTAGTGTTCTACCACTTCCTCCCCTTGCTCTGCTTTCCTCAAAGATAAAGTCCTGTTTCTTTAGCCCATGTGTGTTTAATTTTTTTTGGAGCGAGAGAAAGGCAAGGGGGAAGAGGGCAGTTGCTCTGCTGGACCAGGAAACACAAGGGCAAGAGGGAGAAGCTCTGTAGCCTCTACAGACACCCGCTGTCCTCAGGCCTTGCATCTGCTGTGCAAGGGCCGGGCTGGTGTTTTCCATGCAGCTCTCTTTCTATCACCACTGCCCACCCTGCGCCGTCCCTGGGAATTGCTTCTTTCCTCTGCTCTCCCTCTTCCCCATGACTATGTGCTTCTATTTTCCCTTGAAAGACCTCAAAAGCCAGAAGCCATCAGCTTCACTGGGGCGCCCCGTAATCCAGAGCTGCTGGCGCTGGGGCCATGCATGACCAAGTCCCTTTCAGCGAATTCAGTGCTGCAGAATAGTCCCTTCACTATCAACCAGCCATAGGAGCTGCTCAGGGACACGGAGCCGTTCAGTCCAGCTTCCCCAGCAGCAATCCCACCACGGCCCCTGCACACTGCAGGCTCACACCGGAAGCACCTGGGTGCTGTGGAACTGTGCACCGGGTTCTCTCTTGGCCGTCCAGCCGCACTGTTAGCTGTTGACTATCCTGTTCCTGGCTGAGGCCATCTGGTCTGTTGTGTACCTGTGGTCTGGCATGGCTCGACCGGAGAGTGAATGAAGCCTGGGAAGGATGAAAGCCAGCAAGACGCACAGCTCTGGTGTGCGCTCAGACTCACCACGAGCTGGCCGGTGGACCCAGCAACCCATCCAGCAGCAGGGAGGCCCCCGAGGCCAACAGCCAGGGAGAACCTCAATCATCTTGGTGCAGCTCCTCTGCTGGCACATCACAGCCATCCCCACTGTTTTCTGACCTCCATCTGCCCGTATTCTTTTTGCTTTTTCCCCTCCAATTTACCCGCTTTCCTCATTTTCCATTTTGATGTTTCTCCATCTTCCACTTTCTTTTGGTGCTCTTCACCATTTTCCACAGCTTTCTGCACTTCTTGCTTTGCACCATCTCTTTTCTGCCATGCCTGCATCGTCTGTCGCTGCTCTCCCTCCTTTTCTGCCATTTCTACCATTTCTGCTTTCCCCTTTTCCATCTTTTTTCCCCCTTTCAACCTTTTTTTGTGTCCTCTTTCTTCCATTCTTTCTGTGGTGTACACTTTTTTTTCCTTTTTTTTTTTTTGCATTTCCCACAGTTTTCATATAGAGCTTTTTGCATTTTCCACATTTCTTTCTTTTTTATTTATATTTTTTCCAAAGATTTCTGCTGCCGTTGGACACTTTGGGCAATTTCTTTTTTTGGGGGGGGGGTTGAATTTTCTTGCGTTTTGTCCCATTTGAAGTGTTTTCAGGTTTTCCCTTTTTTTGATTTTCTGCCACTTCTCAGTTTTTCCACTTTTTTTTTTTTTTTTTTTTTTGCACTTTCTGACATCTCTGGCTTAACCATTTTAACCATTTTTAACCATTTTAAGTGTATTTGGTGTTCCATTTTCTTCATGTTATCCATCCTTTCTGTTTTCTCCATCTTCTTCTGTGATTTCCACCATTTTCCTTTCCTTTTCGGAATTTTCTGCTCTTTAGTCAATCCCTGATGCTTTCAGTTGTTCTTTGACTTTTTTTTTTTTTTTTTTTTTTTTTTTTTTTTGCCTTTTCTGGTGTTTCTGTTTTCTGCCATTTTTACTCCTCTAAGTCCTTTCCACCATGCTCTGCTTTTTTCAGCCTATTTTCATCAACTCCTTTTTCTACCACCTTCTTATTTTTGCTTTTTTTCAGCAATTCTGTGCATTTTCTTCCTTGTTTTTTTGGTACATTCTCCCCTGATTTCCACCATTTATTCTCTCTTCCACTCAATTCCACTTGGAGTTTTTGTGTGTGTGTGTGTGTGTGTGTGTGTGTGTGTGTGTGTGTGTGTGTGTGTGTGTGTGTTCCTTTAGGGGTTTTCCATTATTTTGGAGGCCAGGTTTTGGTACATTTTGCATTTTCTGCCATTCCTTGTGTATTACAATGTTTTCTGAATTTTTCTGTCATGTGCTAGCATTTTCTGCATTTTACCTTCTTTTTTTTTGCATTTTTGCCTTTTTTTTTGCGTTTTCAGTCATTATGCTTTCTGCAGTTTTCCAGGTATGTTTTTTTCCATCATTTTCTGCTGTTTTCAACCCTTCTTTTCCCCCGCATTAACCATCTTTCTTGCATTTTCCACTGTCTTCACATTCTTTAGCATTTTCTGCTCTTTTCCTCTGGTTTATGATCATTCCTTCTCTTTTTCATGTGCTTTTCACACTTGTGTTGCTTTTCTTTCCATTCTGTGTCATTGCATCCACCTTTTTTCTGTTTTTTTTAAAACATTTTCTGATCTTCTGTATGCATGCTCAGCCTTCAGTTGAATATATTGGGCTTTTTTAATCTCTCTTTCTCTTTTACTTCATTTGCTATTGTTTTCTCTCAAGCTCTCTCTACTTTCACTTTTTACATTTTCAACTTTTTGGCATTCTTCTACCGTTTTCTGCTATTTGTGTATTCTCTGCGGGGCTTTTCAGTAGCTTTTATTTTGTGGGAGACATTGTGCTGAAGTTTTTTTATTTTTTTAATGGGATTTCTGGCATTAATTTTGCAGGTGATTTTGTAGTATTTTTGCGTTTTCCACCGCTTTGGGGGTTTCATCCCAATTTCCATCATTTTCCCTGTTTTCTGCCTCTTTATGCATTTTTCCATTGCTTCTGCCTCATCTTCCAATATTTTCCACCCCTTCCAATGTTGCTCACCGCTTCCTGCCATTTTCCACAAATTGCTGAACTCACAGAGGTTACGGCTGAAGTACGTAAAGATGGAAATCCTACCTAAACTTGGGACTGGGAATCTTGCACGATTCATGGAGAGAATATGGTCTTCTCTGGTTGGAGTCGTTCGTTCATGATTGAGAGCCGTTGCAAACACCTGTTTCCCCTCTTCTGCTCTCATCTGGTGCAAGTCCTGTTTGTGGAGACCTGGGCGATGGACTCCTACTTGCCTCCGTTTCCTGCAGCTCCCTTGGGCTGTTTTCTGCTGCAGCTGGTGAGGTGTGGTGGTACCACCGGTGGTCTCCTTGGGTGAACATCTCCCTGGTCCTTTGCATTTGGAGAGGATGGTCATTGCCGGCAGCTGGTGGCACGGAGAGCCCTGGGGTAGGGCAGGAGCTCTGCGGTCCCCGGCTCATCCTTTGGGATCAGCTCCACGGAGCAGCATCTCCTTCAGCCCAAGGATTTCAATGTCCCATCAAATGTCTTGGAAATGCGTTTCTTCTCTTTCTTTCTTTCTTTCTTTCTTTTCTTTTTTTTTCTTTTTTTTGGAACCGACTCACATTACCTCCAAGCTTCTTCTAGCAGCAGCCATGCCCACCAAGGGCTGCCAAGATGAAACCGCACTCAACATGCTCACGGTCGCTGAGAGGAGGTCTCTGCTGATCTGCTCGTCTTCATCCCACTGCTTACATGCAAAAAAATCCCCTCGTTTAACTGCAATTTTAAATCCGATATGAAAACACTACAATGCAGCAAAGATTTGAGGAAGTTTCCATGACTCACAGTCCTTAGGATTTTGCAAAAGCACTGGTCTTACGTGAGTAAAAATTATTTATTCCCTTTTTTTTGTTCCCACCTGCTTAGAGCTTTCCACCAAAGACCAAACACGCGCCGCAGAACGAGCTTTCCCCCACGCTTAAAAAGCAGCCTCTCGCCTAGAGATCAATGTCGCATTTTAGCATTTCGCTAAATCCCCTCTAGATTAAATTAAACCGTGCTCTCCAAAGGGGAAGCGGCTGCCGAGCCCTGCCGTCAGTGACCGAGAGGACGTTTCCTGGATGCGTTGGAAGGATAAAAATGATCCGTTCTCTTTTTGATCGTTGGAAGGCGCCGGTGAGGAGCAGCAAAAGTCAAGATTTCTATGTTTTGGGGTTTTTTTTAAGTTTTGTTGCTATCGATAAGGTGCCTCTTGGCTGGGAGCACAAGAAGGACCCAGAGCAGCTTCTTGTTCCACGGTTTAAGCAATAGAAACTTGTTGCCGATTCAATATTTTATTTGACATGATCAACCAGATCCAGCCACGATTCTCAGTTCTACCACTGCCCCTTGGGGGACCCAGGCGTCCGGGTGCCCCTTCTCACCCCCCGCTCTCCCCCACACAGAGGGGACCCAGGCGTCCAGGGCTCCCATGCTGAACCCCCCCCCCCCGAACCCCACTCCCCCGGGTGAGCGAGGGGCCCAGGCGTCCGAGGTGCCCAGGAGTCCAGGCAACGCAAGAAGTCCAGGACAACCCAGTTCTCCAAGGGACTCAGGTGTCTGGGAGGGTCCCAGGCATCCGGGCATGCCGCCCCGCCCCTCCTCTGCACTCGTACAGAGGACCCAGGTGTCTGTGGCCAGCAGTGCCACACCCTTCCCCCCTCCCCACACCTCCTCAGACGCTGGGCCCCCCGCGAGGCTTCTAATAATTACTTTATTTTAACATCTTTAATTACAGACAGTAAAGTGGGGGCCAGGCCAGGGGGGCAGCTCCTGAGCCAGCGCCCCATAGACAGTCCCCCCCTTCCCCTCCCCCCCATTGGTGGGGTGCCCCCACCCCCTAGTGCCCCTCCAGGAGGTGGGGAGGGAATAAATATAATCCAGTGTATTAAAAGCCATCGGGGGAGGGGAGACACCTGGGGGGGGGGAGGGTGTCACCCTCCGGGGGTCTTGAGACCTCGAGGGGGTGTTGTCATCTCGGGGGGGGTCACATCATGCCCAGCTGCAGCAGGGTTTTGGCGTACATCATGGGTTGATGTTGGGGTGAGGCTGTGGGGGAGAGCGGCACTGGCGCGGAGCAGGGGGTATATACCGCCCCCCCCCACCATGGCAAACAACCATCCCTGGGACAAATAAACACCCAGATCTCCCTGTCCTAGGGGAAGGGGGAGAAATAGGCTGCTGCCCCCCACCCCGAGTGCTGCAGGTTTGGGGGGGCCTTCTGGAGGGGGGCTACAAAGGGGGTTTTATGGGCCCCCATGGGGGTGGTTGGGACCCCGGGGTAGGGGGGAGTTGGGAGATCCTGGAGGGGCTGCAGGGGTTTGGAGGGGGCTCCTGGGAGGGTTTGGGGTCCCAGGGGGGTTTGGTGGAGCCCGGGGGGATCTGGAAGGTCCCGGGTGTGTGGGGGTCCCAAAGGGGGATCTGGGGGGGGCAGGGGGGTGACAGCACCTGGGGGGGTGGAGTTCCTGGGTGCAGGGGGTGGTGAGGTTGGGGGATCCAAGGGGGGTTTGGGGGGATCCCAGTGGGGGTTTGGGGGACTCCTGGGTCCCAGGGGGGTTTGGGATCTCCTGCAGTGGGGGGGGGGAATCCCAGGGGTAGCTGAGGGGCCCTGGGGGGGGGGGGAAATCCCAGGAGTAGTTGGGGATCGCTGCGGGGGGTCAGTGGGGGAGGCTTAGGGAGTTCCCAGGTGGTTTTAGGGGCCATGGGTGCATTTGGGGGCTCAGGGGAGCTTTGGGGGATCCCAGGGTGGTTTTATGGGTCCTTTGGGGATCTGGGGGTCCCAGGGGAGGTTTTGTGGGGCCTCTTTGGGAGGCAGGGTAATTTGCAGGAGCCCCAGGGTGTTTTAGGGGTGTCCCTGGGGCAGTTTGGGGTCTCCAGGGGGGCAATTTGAGGCAGGTCCCAGTCTCACTACTGCTGTTAACTGGGGGAACTGGGGCCACAGGTCGCTGCCATGCAGGTGGATGTAGCAGCCCAAATGTTGCCCATTTGGTTGCTGCGGGGACACGTCAGGGAACGTGGGGATTCGCCGGGGGATACTGGGTGATGTGGGGACACGAGGGAGGTATGGGGACACCCAGGGCCAGCGCTCAGGGACACCTGGGGACATGGAGGACCAGTGCACGGAGACACCTGGCGTGTCTTCTGCAAGTGGCCCTGCAGCCGCATGGGGACACCGAGGCTCGGGGACACCCACGGACAGGGTGGAGGGGACTCCCAGGCACTCCACGATGTGGCCCGCACCCAGCACAGGGACACTTAGGGACAGGGCTGAACGGACCCTGAGGCACAGGGACACCAGAGACCAACACTTGCAGGCACTGGGGACCATGGCAAGGAGACATTGGCACATGGAGGACATTGAGGACAAGGGGTGACACTGACACCAAAGCTCGGGGACACTGCAGACAACAGGGGATGAGCATGGGGAAACAGAGACACCCCAGGGAGGACACTGAGCCTTGGGGATGAGCACAGTATGACAACAACACCCAGGGGACACCGGGGGGACAAGCCTCAGAGACTGGGGGACAAGAACAGGGTTACATCGAGCCTCAGGGACACCAAGTGATGAGCATAGGGTGACACCAACACCCAGAGGACGCCGAGTCTTGGGGACATTGGGGGATGAGTGTGGGGTGACACCAACAGCGAGGAGACACCAAGCCTCGGGGACACTGGGGGACGAGCTGTTCTAGTTAGATTCCCGGGGGCCAAACATCCGGTTTGGCAAGCCAGCACAAACTCACACACACACACACGCAAACACTCTTCAGTAGCAAGCAGTTTATTAGTAGATACTTACAAACAGACCGACCCAATGGTAATCTCGAGAAGGACCACCTCAATGCTTGTCCCGATTGTCTGCATGGAGAGAGAGTGAGTCAGCAGGCACAATCTTTTCGGGTGTCCCCGAGGAGGCAACGTGCTCCTCTGTTGTGTAGCAGCCTCTCCCTCCTTCGGAAAACTCCGGCATTTATGATTACTTGCGGTAGGCAGGAGTCCCGGCACCTGGGGCCACCAAGTGCAGGGAGTCTAGCCCAACTCCATCCCGGTTGCATAACCGGGCTACGATACTGCGCGCGCACACAGACTTATTTTGGGGGCCACATTTGACTTTGGGGTCGCTATTTCACTACTCTTCAGCTTCTGACCTTCATGTTGACTGCTTCTCATGGTGATTCTGTGGCTGGAAGCCACAGAATCTATATGTGACCAACCGCTGTTCTTTCTCACAGATTTCCAAGACCTTGTTAGTTACTTGTTTGTATCCCGCTTAACACAGCGGTATTGTTCTAGGCACTAAAAAGTTACAGCACTAGACTATTCTCACCCAATAGCAGGTGGTACAGATACAAAAGTTGCAACACGGACCATTCCCATCAAGTATCACGTAGTACGGATACACCTGCTCAGCAAATGCTAGTGTTCCCCTTCCTTTTCCTAGAACGTCGTGGTGCCCTACAGAATAAGTGAAAGAACCTTATAATGAATGCCAGCATCTATTGAATGCCTTTGTGTGAGTGCCCAAAAGCCTTGATAGGTTGAACTGAGGAGGTGTCATAGCTGTTGGGGTTCTGGCTCTGCAAGGGCTGAAGATGTGACCAAGGTCACACTGTCCATGGCAGCAGCCCTTGGTGCTGTGTTAACCCAGCTGTGGAGCCGGGACTCATTCTGCAGAGGCTGCACAGCCAGGAGAGCTGGCATTTAAGCAGACTTCTAGCCTGGGGCTGTCTCCTTGCTTGGGCTTCATTTCAAAGCCTCTGCATGCTTTTTTGCTTCACAAGGGCTCCATGTCCAAGTAAGGAAAGCAAAGGAACTGAGGTTACCTTGCAATCAGGAGGCCTTCAGGTCTCTCAAATGTTTCTACATCGTATGTGCAACTTCTGGGTTACTAAAGAAAATCCTCATCCCCTCCCTACAATCCTCCTAGCTGGAGGTTCCTGAGGAGATGGATGTGGAAAGCAGCAGCCTGCTCTGCCCAAAGATAGCAGGATGCTGCCCTGTGGAAAGAGCCGCATCACACAAGGAGCCAGCTCTGTGCCTGATCTTGTGCTGATCATTTGCACTTACCTTGTGAGCCTGGAGTGCCTTGGCCAACCTCAGGTGTGAGTGCAAGAGCTTCCCTGTGTGTCTGAGTTTTGGAGCCAAGCGAAGGCAGTGAGGAGAGCAGTGCCAGGGGAGCGTGCAAGTGTGAGTGTCCTGCATGTATCTCTTCTTACTGGCACTTGGTTGTATCTAGCCGACCAGCCAGCTCTGTGGGGCAGAGACAGTGTGTTTGTAGACTAGTTGGGACAGCAGAGGTCTGGCATGAGGTTGATGGCTGTTGCAGAGCTCAGCTGATCTGACAGTTCTGGAAACTCTTTCCAGTGAAGCTGCTCACTCAGTTTATCTCTATATCTAGGCCATAGAAATGGAAGTGGCATCCTGCTGTCATTGTGTAGGTGCCCCAGGGCAAAGGCTCACAGCTCTGACTTGATGGTACTAAAGGAAAGGCCAGACCAATTGCTCCCTTTTGTGGTTTGTGCCCAGGGTGACAGAATGGAGATGTCCTGTGATCTGGAAAGTGTCTTGCCAGGAGATAAAAGCTGTTTGCAGAAGACTGTTACGTTTGGAGTGCTAACAGCGTAATCAAAGGCCATGAGAGTTGCCCGGGTGAGCTTCTGCTCTGTGAAGATTTACACTTCTCAGGTCACTTATGACTCAGTACCAGAAAGACCAGCAGCAGGCACATTCATGCCATTTGTACTTGTGAGGTGAGTTGTGCCTCTGAACCTGGTAGGCCAAGAACATGCCCCTAGCTTTGGTGAAGATGGTGAGGTCCCTTTTGTCTCAGTGCTTCATAAATGGTGAGCAGGCCCATTGCTGTGTTTGTGCTTTTGTGGTCAGTTGTGCATCAGTATGTGACCAGTGATCAGCATGGACATTGCTGCTGTTTGTGCTTGGTTGGGTCAATCGTGCCAGAGTCGCAAACAGGCCAGGAGCTTCTTGGCTGTCTGTGAGGTCACTTCAGCCTCAGTAGCTGGCAGTCCAGCTCAAAGCATATTGCTGGTGGTTGTGTTGGTGAAGGCATTGGGCCTCAGGATCTGCTAGGTCACCAGCAGCCACCTTGTTCATTTTTGTACTGGAGAGGTGACTTTTTCTTCAAGGAACAGCATCAAGCCCATTTCTGCTTTTGTGCCTGGGAGGTCACTTGTTCCTCAGTCCCTGACTGGCCAGCAGCAAGCACATGGTTTCAACGCAGAGTGTGAGGTCACTTTTGTTTCAGCATGTGAGAGGACAGGGGCAGGCCCATGGCTTCTGGTTTTGCTCATGAGGTCACACTTGCCTCACTGCCTGATTGGCCAGTTGGCGGCACGTGGCTCTGAGGAAGACTGTGGAGTCACTGCCTCCCGAGAACGGGATAGGCAAGCAGTGAGCAAATTCCTTTGATAAACGTTGTTAGGCCACTTGTGTGCATGTAAATGCCAAGCGACAGGGAGACACATCCCTGCTGTTTGTGGCTGTGAGCTCACTTGTGCCTCGGTGCCAGACAAGCCAGTGCTGGGCCCATCCCTGCAGCTTGTGCTTTGGAGGTCGCTTGTGCCTCGGTGCCTAATGGGGCGGCGCGAGGCCCCTGGCTGGTGTTAGTGGTTGTGAAGTCACTTGTAAACCAGGGACTGATCGGGCAGTGCTGGTCACACAGGTCCTCTTTGTAGCTCTGAGGTCACTTCTGGCCCAGTGCCTCATAGGCCCATGGCTACTGGTAGTGGGTGTAAAGTCCCTTTTACAGCAGTGCCTGATAGGCCAGTGCTGGCCATTTGGTTACTGTTTGTGCTTTGAGGTCACTTGTGCCTATGTTTGTGCTGAGGCCCTGATAGAGCAGCACTGGTCTTGCGGCTCATGTTTGTGGTTTTGAGGTCACTTCTGCCTGAGGCCCTGACTAGCAATACCTAGGTGCATGGATGGTGTTTGCGGTGACAAGGTCCCTTGTGCCTCAGTGCCTAATAGGCCAGTAGTAGGCCCATGGCTGCTGTTTGTTGCTGTGAGATCGTTTCTGCCTGAGGCCATGCTAAGGTGGTGCTAGTCTCGCAGCTGTTGCCTGTGGTGGTGATGTCCTGTCTGCCAGAGGCCCAGGGATGTGTTTGTGTTTGTGAGGTCTCCTGTTCCTCAGTGCGTGATGGGCCAGTGCTGGTCCTGTGGGTGCTGTTTGTGGTTGTGAGGTCACTCGTGCCCCAGTGACTGGTAGCCAGTACAGTGAGGTCACTTGTGCCTTAGTGCGTGATTGGCCAGTGTCAGGCACACAGCTGTTGTTTGTGGTTCTAAGGTCACTTCTGCCTGAGGACTGGATAGGCCAGTCATGAGCCTATGGCTGCTGTTTGTGTTTGTGATGTCACTTCTGCCTGAGGCCCTGACAGGCCAGTGATGGTCATGTGACTGTTGTTCTGAAGTCAATTGAGCCTCAGTACCTGATAGGCCAGCACTGGTCACTTGGTTGATATTTGTGGGTGTGAAGTCCCTTGTGCCTCAGTGCCTGATGGGCCATTAGCAGGCGCATGGCTTTTAAGCTGACTTGGAAATCACTTTTTCGCAGTGCCTGATAGTCTAGCCAGAGGAACACTGTGCGTGGTGTCTTTCTGAGCTTGGTTCTGTCTCAGGACATTGATAATATTTTCTGTTCCCTTGACTTCAAGGGAAGCAACTGGGCTGTCAGACCCTGTGCCTTGCATGACCACTCAGAAGGGGTGACAAGTGGTTGTAGTGGGTGACTCCATGCTGCAGGGGACGAAGGCACCTGTCTGCCGACCTCACCTCTTGTCTAGAGAGGTTTGCTGCCTGCCAGGGGTGCGGATGCGAGATGTCAATGAAAGGCTGCCAAGGCTTGTCTGATCATCAGACTACTGCTACCCTTTCACATGGGTGATAATGATAAGGAGAACAAACTGGAAACAATCAAATAGGACTTCAGGACTCTGTGCATGATGGTCAAGGGTCTGGGAGCCCAGGTGGTCTTCTCCTCAGGCCTGCTGATGAGGGAGAGGGATGGGAGGAGGAGTAGATGAATTATCCAAGTTAACAGCTGGCTGCGCCACTGATGTGGGCAACAGGATTTTGGTTTCTATGACCATGGGACATTGTTTGAAGATCAGCAACTGGTGGGGAGAGATGGGATCCACCTCACTAAGTGGGGCACCTGTGTCTTTGCCAACAGGTTGACCAGCCTGGTAAAGACGGCTTTAAACTAGGTTGGAGGGGGGAAGGGGAGGGTCATAGAGAGAGGGGAGTCAATAAAACACAATGTGCGTTTGAGACGTGGCTATGGAGGACTCCTCTACACCCTTCCTGGGAAATCTGAATGCATGACCACCTCTCCAAAATGCCTGTACAACAATTCACGCAGCATAGGGAACAAACAGGAGGAGCTGGAGATCTGTGTGCAGTCGCAGGCCATGATCTCATTGCCATCACAGAGACATGGTGGGATAGCTCGCATGACGGGAATGCTGTCATGGATGGCTATGTGCTTTTTAGGAAGGACAGGCCAGGAAGGCAAGGTGGTGGAGTTGCTCTTTATGTGAGAGAGCAACTGGAAGGCATCGAGCTCTGCCTAGGGGTGGAGGAGGAGGCAGTTGAGAGCTTATGGGTGAAGATCAAAGGGCAGACTAACATGGAGGACACTGTTGTGGGTGTCTACTACAGGCCACCTGATCAAGAAGAGGCAGCTGATGAGGCCTTTTACAGACAGCTGGAAGTAGCCTCATGATTGCAGGCCCTGGTTCTCATGGGAGACTTCAGCCACCCTGATATCTGCTGGAAGGACAACACAGCTAGGCTCAAACAGTCCAGGAGGGTCCTGCAGTGCATCCGTGATAACTTCTTGACAAAGGTGGTGGAGGAGCCTACGAGGAAGGGAGTCCTGCTGGACCTTGTCCTAACCAACAAAGAAGGACTGGTTGGAGATGTGAAGGCTGGGGGCTGTGCTGGCTGCAGTGACCATGATATGGTGGAGTTCAGGATCCTGCAGGAAAGAACTAAGGCAATAAGCAGGATTGCAACCCTGGACTTCAGGAGAGCGGAACTGGCCTCTTCAGAGACCTACCTGGAGGAATGTCATGGGTTACAGCCCTAGGAGTAAGGGGGGTCCAGGAGAGCTGGCTAGTATTCAAGCATCACTCCCTCCAAGGTCAAGAGCAGTGCATTCCAAGGAGAAAGAGGTCCATCAAAGGTGGCAGGAGACCTGCATGGGTGAGCAAGGAGCTCCTGGCAAAACTCCAACATAAGAAGAAAGTACACAGAATGTGGAAGAGGGGACAGGCTACTTGGGAGGGCTATAAAAATGCTGTCAGATCATGTAGAGATTCAACAAGGAAGGCTAAGGTCCATTTGAAGTTCAGTCTGGCAAGGGATGTTAAGGACAACAGGGAGGGCTTCTTCAAATAGTAGCAAGAGGAAGACTGGGGAAAATGTGGGTCCACTACTGAATGGGGCGGGGGCCCTGGTGATGAAGGCTACAGAGAAGGCAGTTACTGAATACCTTCTTTGCTTCTCCCAGAGCCTGGAGATGAGAGGAAAATCTGGAAAAAGGAAGACTTTCCCTTGGTCGAGGAGAATCGGGTTACAGATCTCTTAGGCAGACTTGACATCCATAAATGCAAGGGCCGTGATGGGATGCACCCACGGGTACTGAGAGAGATGGCAGATGTTGTTGCTAGACCACTCCCCATCATCTTTGAAAGGAGAGGTGCCAGAGGACTGGAAGAAAGCTAATGTCACTCCAATCTTCAAGAAGTGCAAGAGGGAGGACTCAAGCAACTCTTGGCCAGTCAGTCTCACCTCCTGGTGAGACAGCCATCACCCTGGAAAGGTGATGGAACAGCTCATTCTGGATGTCATCTCCAGACATATGGAGGAAAAGAAGGTTATTAGGATAGTCAGCATGGGTCACCAAGGGGAAGTCATGCTTAACCAGTCTGATATCCTTTCTCTGATAGCATGACTGGCTGGGTGGATGAGGGAAGAACAGTGGACGTTGTGTACCTTGACTTCAGCAAAGCTTTTGACTCTGTCTCCCATAACATCCTCCTAGATAAGCTCAGGAAGTGTGGGTTAGACGAATGGACAGTGAGGTAGATTGAGAACTGGCTGAAAGGCAGAGCTCAGAGGGTTGTCATCAATGGTACAAAGTCTAGCTGGAGTTCTGTACTGTGGCTACTGGTGTCATCAAGGGCTAAGTACTGGGTCCTGTCTTGATCAACTCATTCATCAATGACCTGGATGAAGGGACACCAAGTCAAATTTGCTGATGATACCAAGGTGGGAGGAGTAACTGGAACACCTGAGGGCTGTGCTGCCATTCAGAGAGACCTGGAAAGGCTGGAGAGTTGAGCAGAGAGGAACTTCATGAAGTTCCAGAAGGGCAAGTGGAGGGTCCTTCACCCAGGGAGGAAAAACTCCATGCACCAGTACAGGCTGCGGGCTGACCTGCTGGAAGGCAGCTCTGCAGAGAAGGACTTGGGAATATTGATGGACAATAAGTTGACTGTGAATCAGCAATGTGCCCTTGTAGTCAGGAAGGCCAATGGTCTCCTGGGGTGCATTAGGAAGAGTGTTGCCAGCAAGTCAAGCGAGGTGATCCCGCCCCTCTCCTCAGCCCTGGGGAGGCCTCATCTCGAGTACTGTGTCCAGTTCTGGCCTCCCCAGTACAAGAGAGACATGGAGCTACTGGAGAGGGTCCAGCATAGGGCTACGAAGATGACCAGAGGACTGGAGCATCTCTCTTAGAAAGAAATGCTGTGAGAGCTGGGCCTGTTTAGCCTGGAGAAGGGAAGATTGAGGGGGGATCTTATCAATGTGTATAAGTACCTGAAGGGAGGGTGTCAAGGGGATGGGGACAAACTCTTTTCAGTTGTCCCATGTGACAGGACAAGAGGCAATGGGCACAAACTGAACCACGGAAAGTTCTGCCTGAACGTGAGGAGGAATTTCTTCACTCTGAGAGTGACAGAGCCCTGGAACAGGTTGCCAAGAGAGGCTGTGGACTCTCCTTCTCTGGAGATATTCAAAACCTGCCTGGACATGATCCTTTCTAATATGCTCTAGGTGACTCTGCTTGAGCAGGGAGGTTGGACTGGATGATCTCTGGAGGTCCCTTCCAACCTCAACAATTCTGTGATTCTGAGTGATTCTGTGAGTCACAGTACTTAGGCTCGACAAGGTTTCTGGATGCCATCTAGTCCCAAACACACTGGTCAGTGCAGAGGGATCTAGATGAGGGTGGTCAGATGCTACGTTGGCCACAAAGGTGCTAAGGCTGTGCTCCATCCATTGTGCAGGTCATTAATAGAGAGGTTAAACAATCCTGCCACACATGGTGATCACTGCAGGACGCCACTAGTAACTGGCTACCACTTGGAATTTGTACCATTGGTTATAGTGTTTCATCTGCGTGGTCCATCCAGTCTTTCACCTGCCTTTTGGTCCATTGATCTAGTGAAAATCTCAACAGTTTGGCTAGAAGGCTAGGAGGGACTATATCAAAAGCCTTGCTAAAGTGAAGCTTCACAAAATACCCTGCTTTCCCCTTGTGCACACAGGCATTTATCTTATGGTGAAGGCAATCAAGTTGGTCAGGCATGGTTTCCATTTCCCCTTGGTTAAACCATGCTGCCTCTTCCAATCCTTGCCCTTCATATGCTCAGAGATGATTTCCAAGAAGATTTCCTCCATTACCTTCCCAAGGACTGAGATAAAGCTGACCAGCGACCATGTTGTTCCTCAGATCCTCCCTCTTGCTCTTCTGGAAAATAGGTGTGATGTCTGCCTTTTCCCCAGTCATCAGGAAGCATCCTAATTACTCTCACCTTGAAAAGATGATCAGCACTGCCATGAGTCCAGTCACCTTTCCCTGCATGCTGGGGCGCATCCTATCTTATCTCAGATTTATGTGTGCCTACCGGGAAAATGTTCTCCCCAGCTGCAGCTCCCCCTATCATGGGTGAGACTTTGCTAATGCAGATGCTGCTAAAGGACTTGGGGGGATGGGGAGGGGGCGAGGAGGCCTGGTAGTAGACAATACCAGTAAAAGACAAGGTAAATGAAGCAATGAGCTCATACATATGCTGAGACCAGCAGGCAAATAGAGTTGGTCAACACTCAGCGATCAGCCCTCACTGTGATGTGTGAGACTGTGGGGAATGGCCAGTGCTGGAAATGGCTGTATGAGGGGCTGAGTCTGGAGGGAGTTTCCGGGGCAGTTTCTCCCCTCTGTTCGGACAACAGGCTTGGCTGGATCTTTGCACTGAAGGACTCTGCTTGAGAGCTCCCATGGGAGGAGGAATGTCTACAGGCCCAGTAGGTGGCCCAGAACCTCCTCTGCATGCTCTCTGCCAGCCCTGTAGACGATTCAGGAAAGGGCTTATCTCCCCTGGGCTCAGAGCCTTCTCTGGAGGTGACTTTGGGGGTAAAGAACAGTATACAAGGTGGGGGAGATTGTCTCAAGGACATGTATTGGGGACAGGGTGAGGGACAAGAGTTTTGGAGGAAGCCCAGACTTCAGGAAACGCACCAGGAAGAACTCACTTTATTACAAAGATACTGTGATGGAGACAGAACTGACCCAGTGTTAGACCCAATTTTATGTGGGCACCAGATGTAGCAGAGCAGTCTCAGTGAAAGTGGAATGAATCCAAGTATTTGTGTAGCAATATGACAACAAATAATAACAACAGCAATACTAGGAATAATAAAATTAAAATGAACAAAGCTCAGTCCTACTACGGGATACAGGGGAAGTCATTTGTGGAGAGCAAAGGCAATTTTACTACTTTTGAAAAATATCCATGAGATCACTTTCCTTAGTGCATCCTTCAGCTCCTTGTTCCTCATGCTGTAGATGAGAGGATTCACTGTTGGAGGCAGCACCGAGTACAGAACAGCCACCACTAGATCCAGAGCAGGGGAGGATATGGAGGGGGGCTTTAGGTGAGCAAATATGCCAGTGCTGACAAACAGGGAGACCACAGACAGGTGAGGAAGGCACATGGAAAAGGCTTTGTGCCGACCCTGCTCAGAGGGGATCCTCAGCACAGCCCTGAAGATCTGCACGTAGGACAGCACAATGAAAATGAAACACCCAAACATTAAACAGGCACCAATCCCAAGAAGCCCAACTTCCCTGAGGTAGGAGTCTGAGCAAGAGAGTTTGAGGATCTGGGGGATTTCACAGAAGAACTGGTCCACGACAATGCCTTTGCAGAGTGGCATTGAAAATATGTTTCCAGTGTGTAGCACAGCAATGAGAAAACCACTGGCCCAGGCAGCTGCTGCCATTCTGGCACAAGCTCTGCTGCCCATGATTGTGCCATAGTGCAGGGGTCTGCAGATGGCAATGAAGCGGTCATAGGCCATGACTGTAAGGAGAGAAAACTCTCCTCCAAACAAGAAGAGAACCAGAAAAACCTGGGCAGCACATCCAGAGTAGGAAATGGTCCTGATGTTCCAGAGGGAATTGGCCATGGATTTGGGGACAGTGGTGGAGATGGAGCCAAGGTCGAGGATGGCAAGGTTAAGGAGGAAGAAGTACATCGGGGTGTGGAGATGGTGGTCACAAGCTATGGCTGCGATGATGAAGCTGTTGCCCAGGAGGGCAGTCAGGTAGATGCCCAGGAAGAGTGAGAAGTGCAAAAGCTGCAGCTGTGGCTTGTTGGCAAATGGCAGGAGGAAGAAATCGCCGAGGGAGCTGCCATTGGACATTTTGCTATCTCTGGGTATGGGGTACTGTCCAAAGAAGACATTGAGAAGTTAAGAGAGAATTTTCAAGAGGAAAAAGAAAAAAAAAAAAAAAAAAAAAAAAAAGAAAAAGAAAAAAAAGCCCTAGACATTCCACTTCTCATAGGACCCTAGGACACCCACATTGCTTCTCTCTTTATTGAGAGGGTCTTTGTGCAGCTCTCTTTCTTGACCTCCACTTTGCACCGGCTGAGGTTGCCATGAGGAGCATCGGCCTCTGCCCATGGGCTCCCAAAGAGTCAATACAGCAGTGGGAACTGGGAAATGGGGGTTACTTGTCCTGACATTCACAGTTTTTGTCAGGTGAAATCCACTCATCATGTAGAAGAGCTTTTCAGCATCTTCAGTCCCAATTCTGGAGAATGAGCTTTGAGGAACAGAATTTTAGGGATTTCAGAGGGATTTTATTTTCCTGTAGACATCATCTCTGGAAAATGTTCCTCAAAAGTATAAATTCTTGGCACTGCTACTGTGAGTCTTGAAAGGAAGCCATTTACTGCCCTTTGTTGCAGAGTAGGGACATCTCATCTGTCTATTAGTCCTATTCCCAGCCCTCCTGCATGCACGCTTCTTTGAGCTGGAGGATGATATTACTCTAGAAAGAAACCAGCCTCTGTTAGCTGCAGAGGAGTCCAGTTTCAAAGTACAGGTCTCCAAAATTCTCAGCCTTTCTAAGGGCACCAGTGGGAGATCTCCACACTCCACTTCTAGCCAGGGACACACAGGGCTCTTTTCAGCTACCCATATACATCCTCGCCACACCCTCTCCATACTCTCAGTATCTCTGCACCTTCCTCATTAGTCTCTCAGATATCACAGAGGTGCCATGAGACAGCTCTGCCTTTCAGGAGGGCAGTTCACTGCCTGCTAGGACACCACAGGGAGGCAGTCAAAGGACTTTTAAGACTGGAGATGGGCTCTACTTTAGGAAGTTAGCTCATTTCCCAGCCCCTCAGGCTGCCACACAGTTTAGAAGGGGCTGGGGAAACCTCGTTCCCATGCAGACCCCTCTGTTGCACAACTTGCAGCATCAGCGTCTGAACTGCAGCTGAAAATGTTGAACCCTAAGGGCCTGAGAAAGGAAGAGGAGCATCATGGACAGGAAGGGAAACAAGGAGCAACATCATGATCCTGATTCCAAGGCAGGCAAGGGCGGGGGGGGGGACACGCACTTGAGAAAGCCCTCACCTTTCCCAGCTGGGCATGCTGCATCATAGACAATGATATCACAGAGCAGTCACTCAGCCCTTTATCAAGTGCCACAAAACATGCCCGTGGCAGTAGTGATGCCCCTCTCCTCTCCCGCAGGTCTTGCTGCAGGAGAGGCAGCTCATGCCCTGGACTCCATGGCTGTCAGGGCAGAGGCTCTGCTGGGTGGGAGGGGAGACACAGGCACCTTGCCCAGCGGAACGTGTCTGCATTGCAGGGACTGATCAAGACTTGCCCAAATCCATCTCCCCATGATGATTCTGTTTGCAGTTCCCTCTCATTCCCTGCTCATCTCTGCTTCCTGGAGCTGGCCCTGCTGGGAGCTTTCTCCGTCCTAACGCCTTTTCCCTGTCGGTGCTCACAGACCCTCTACCACCCTCTGCATGCGTATTTCTGCCCTACAGAAACCTTCCAGATTAGGGCACTGTCCAGGGGCATCTCTGCATGCAGGTCCTAAGGAGCAAGTCACATAAACCCTGGTAAGTCCATTAAGTTGCTGCTGGTGCAGCTGTGGTGGGAGGTAGGGCTGAAGGGCTTTGCTGACCTTTCTCACACACCTTCTGATCTCTGAGAGTGAAGATCAGTGAGTCCCAGTCCCTTGCCAAGCCAGAAAACTCTTTCCTTTTTCTCCCTGCCAAAAGGAGGAAATTGAAAGCCTTGGAAGGAAACTCCTTCCCTTTCATGGAGCCTTTTTTTCACCTTCCTCTGTGGTGCAGGGACACTGCTCTGAATCACAGCCCAGGGCAGATTGTGGTGCATGTCCCAGCTTCACAGTCCTACACCATTCCTGGGAGAAAGTAGCAGCCTGCCCTGTCCCTCTGACAGTGTGGCAAGGAATCCCTGCTCTAAAGCATCTCCTCCTCCGCAGCGCTAGAAAAGCCGAGAGAATAATCCTTAGAAGAAGCTTTCAGTCTTGGGATGGAATGGGTTTAGAAGACCCCCCCAGGAACCTCAGTAGCACTGCCCCTCGGCCAAACTTACCGTGTCAAGACGTGTGAAGATTTCTCCTGCAAGGAGCTCTCCCCTGGCCTCCTGCTCCACATTGCCTTTCACGTCTCACTGTCAGCCTTGTCTCCTCTCAGGTCAGCAATTGCAGGCAGTGCTTGGAGCCCTGCTGCTCTTAGCAGAGGAGCTGCTGCTCCTGCACACAGCTCTCTCTCAGCACTGCTGTCTGGTTGCCATGAGTGCCCTCCACCCCAGCAGCCTGCTCTCTCTAGTCAACAGTGGCCCAGCTGAAGGCATGATTTTCTCTGTCCCCTGTGCTCCCTCCTCCTGGGAATTGTTCACGAAAGTAAAACAGAATAATCACCTTTGGTCTCTCTCTAAACAGTTCAGAGAGACCAGTTACAGTGTTGTCACTTGTTTCATCAGAGGATGGTCATCTAGAAGACACAGAAATGTCCTACCCTGGAAACCATACTCCCATGTCTTAACTAGGCAGGACACCTAGAAGGGGACAGGAAGGGAACTCATTTTCCCATGGTTCAGCTTTTCCTTCAGATGAATCAATTTGGGCATCTCATGCCTGTTCAGAAGCCACTGGGAAGCAGTTGGGATTCAGCTCCTTCCTGTGAACGCCACAAGCACATAGGAGGTGGGATACCCCTTGCCTAAGCTGAAGTGAGCATAAGAGGTCTGCAAGCAAGCTCCTTGTCTAAGCTCCCATTACAATCCATGGAGATGGACGGTGGAAGTCAGTTGCTCACATGCAAACAGCTGGTGACATTTGAAGAGACGGTTAGTCTTAGGCATGTGCCTGTGTCTGCTTGCTCTGATGGAGCAACCAGGACACCCGCATCCTTCTAGACCATCAGCAGAGGACCAGGTGGTGAATTTCCTTGACCATCTGAAATGACACTAGATGCCTACTATGACTAGAGCTACACTCACTATGAAGCCGAGACACAGGCAGATTCCAGTGTTACAAAAAGCCAATGTCATTCAGGGGAGACACTTGATTTATTGACATAAAATAGGCTGGCAGGGCCATGTCAGATGCTCAAGTGTCCAGGACAACCATATGTCTGTAGCAGATACTGCATGAGACCTTAGGGAAAACCACGTCCCTTTGGAGTCCGTGCTGGGCAAGGGCCCCAGAGCATGTTTGGCTTCCTACATTTGCCCGGACAAATGAATCTCACCACTGTCTTTAGGCAAAGCCCATCTTGTCTACATCCATGTGTACTGCACAAATGGGAGGCACATCACAGCAAGGTCTCTGTGCTGGTCTCTGCACTCTCAAATCCTTCTTGCTCTCCTGACCTGAACCTCTTCCGACCCCACCAGATGATATGAATTAGGACTGGACTAATGATGACATCAGGGTGGCTGGATCATAGGCTGTCAAGGCCCCAGGATATCTTCAATGGCAACATGTCCTTCCTGGAGATTAGTTCAAGAAATCTGTCACAAGTGCAATGGTGCTGCAGAGTTAGCTTGGGCAGTCAACCCCTCGCCTGACATTCCTGCACAGCCCAGCTCTTTCTTGGCCTTGGGCACTGTAGGATTTGTTCTGTTAGTGGGAACCTCATTTCATCATTATATTGCCACCTGTATCCATGCTAGCATGTCACCACTTCCAATCAAAGCCTGTGCATACTTAAGATCCTTGGTAACATGTTTTCCTGTGACAAATCTTCCATCAGTGCCACAGCTGAGGTGGTGAAGCCAACTAGTATGCAAACGTATGCAGCCTGGGGTGCAGACAGGAGCCAATGGAGATGAATGAGCTGTCACAGGACTGCCACAGGGTTGGAGTAACTGGTGGGATCACTCACATGACTGGAGTCTTTCAATGGCAGGGTGCAAGTTCTTCAGTAGAGACTGCCAGAGAAGATGAGGAGGGGGATCCCCTGTATGTGGATGGGTGGCTTGGGTGTATGGAGCTCTTCCATGGGATGGATAACAGGAGGCAGCTCTGAAGGACAGAGGAGCTCAGGAAAGCCAGTAGCTCATTAAGGACTGCACCTGTCAAGTACAAGAATGTTCCATACAAACAATTATAAAATTAGTGGACATCTCTGGGACCCAGCTTGACTAAACGGGGAACGTGCATGTGGGCTCCAGGGCAGTAAGGCTGCCCTGAGGCTGCACAGGAGACATTATTTGGACATAATCTCAGGCTGCATTATGGATAATTTGAAATGGGCCACCCGAACACTAAGTAAACTTATTAGCAGCCTAATCATTTTGATAATTTGAGTAGAGTCATTAGTTAGTTAATAATGTTATTGCACCTATTCCAGCTTCTATAGCCTGGGGCTGATGCGATGGGCAGGAACAACACCAGTTAATTTGTTCTGCTGCCCCTGGCCTACTTACCTTTCCCCAACTGCAGCCTTGAGAGTTATTCATCCACTGGCCTCGGTAACATGGGTCACACCAACGAGGGTCACAAGAACCACAATTATTACATGTCACCCAGAGCCACCCGTGTTGGTGGTATCTTAATCCTTCCCCCCTTGGAGCAGCATGCAGGAGGAGGGCACTCCTGTAAGGATGATGAAGACACCAGTGAGGAAAATGTCCTTGGTTTATGCTCTGAGATGGTTGGCTCAGCCAAGCAACCAGAGACTCACATGTCCACAAGGCCTTGGAAAGGAAACAAGTGCAACAGGTACCAGAAATTCCTTCATTTTTCATGATCTAGCATAGCTTTATCTTCCTGGGTAAAGGTCTCACCGTTCTGGGAAGGTGGTAATTTCCTGACATGGAAAGGATGGATCCAATCATCCTTCCCCACGACCTTTACAGCAAAGTAAGAGATTAATAAAACAACAACCAATTTATTTATATCCTTCAGGCAAACATGGACTTGGGGTCACTAGGCCAGTTACCATTCTCCTCACATACTCTCAGTCCTTAACTTTTAGCTGCCGCAGGGTTCAGCTCTGCTCCATTTTTATGATAGTCAAAGTCATGGGGTGAGGGGGTGGCCAAACACCCCCAACAGCAGGCTATCTGCCTTGAACACTGAAGAAAGGAGTTTCAGTGACTGCAAATGACTGCTTTACTCCTGCAGTGGTGGTCCCAAGGACAGATCCCATCACTGGAGTAAGGAGCAGTTAATTCCTGTCTGGAGGAATTAACACTGCCCCAGCGGTGAGAGCAGGCTTCCTGTTTCCAAGTCCTGACATCCAAGCAGGCCTTATGTCAAAGTCTTCATGTCCTCTCTTTCAGAATATGAGGCACAGGAATGCAGACTGCATGTAACTGGCCCCAGATGCTGGGGGAAGCTGGAAGCATCCCTCTACATTACCCATCCCTCGACTCCATCGATACCTTCCATACTGCATAGCTGTGGTGAGAACACCTCTTTCTTACACAGGGGTATGAACAGTTGTAACAGTGCTGGAGCAATGCTGTGAGAAAAACCTTGCAAATAGTTAACAAGACTCAAGGACAAGGGGGAGAGACAAACAGTACTGCAAAGGATAACCAGCTCCGGCTAAATAACCTTGATGAAACCACAGCGCTTTGAAGAATGCGAGGGGTAGGTAAGACAAAAACAGCAGAATAACACAGAAGTGACCATAGGTTCATTAAGGCTTATTAACATATTAAACTACACACCCCTAAATGAAGAATGAGATGGAAATGACATGATAATGATGTTACTGCCTCTTCTTCGATTCCTGTGCTAATTAGCAGGAATGTGAAAGCACAAGCGCAGAGCAATTACCTGAGGTAGTGAAATTGTAACCAACGGAAAGATTTGTATAAAATACTCCCTGAAAAGTGTATATAAATAAAGACTGAGAGAGGGAGAAGGTGTGCTAGCTTTGTGGATCTACCACCTAGCACCCATCTCTGTGCAGAAATTAAGTAAACAAATATCTCGACCCTGTGTGTCTATTGGTTGCTTGCACACCGGGTAACAGAATCCAGATTTTGGACAACAAGAGGACTCACTCCATGAAACGCTCCTCACCAAAATTAGACTGAAGGGCCTGCAGCTCCCCAAGTGGTCCTCATGGCCTTTTTGGAAGATGGGCACAGATTCCTCTTTCTAGTTGTTGGGACCTCCCTTGATCTCCACAGCCTTTCAGGGATGATAGAGACTGGCAGCCATAACTGGCAGTTATGATATTAGGCAGCCCTCTGAGTATCCGCTGATGCAGCCCATCCAGCTCCAGAGACTTGTAGGGGGTTGAGTTCTTGCCAATAATACCTCACTGAACCCTCTTCCACCTTGGCTGTTTTTTCCTCTGAAGTCCTGGCTCCAGGCAAAACAGCCCAGGAGACCTTGTTGGTGGAGAGTGGGGCCAAGAAGGCACAGAGCTCCTCAGACCTACCTGCATCTTCTGTTACTAGATTCCTTGCCTGAACCAGCAGTGAGCCCACATTTTCCTTTTCTCTCTTTTGCTGTAACTGAAGAGGCAGCAGCTCTTCTTGATGCCATTCACATACCCTGCAAGTCCAATCCTAGCAGAGCTTTGGCTTCCCTAAGACCATCCCTGCTTTGCTGGACAACTTTTCTGATTTCTACTTTTTTTTAACCTCTCCCTCCTTCCAATTCTTACATGCAGACTTTTTGCTGAGAGGTCAATCCTGATTTCCCAGCGTAGCCAAGCCAATCTCCCAAGATTTCTACCAGTTTTACTGAGTATTGCTATGGCCCATTCTTGTGCTTGGCAGGTGCTGTCCTTACAGACCTGCTGGCTTTCCTGAGCTCCTGGGCCCCCACCAGTCCCCTGAGCAGGCCCAAGTCTACTTCTCTGAAGTCCGGGGTCTGAGCTCTGCAGCTATCCTTCCTCATTCTGCTCAGGATGTAGAACTCTGCTTTTTCATGGTCACTCTAGGAAAGCATGACACTGACTGTCCCATCCTTGATCAGTTCTTCCCCGTTTGGAATTGCAGACAGAGGGAAGTATGAGTACTGCCCCACTGTGCAACTGTGCAAAGAAGCTGTCCCTGGTGCCCTCCAGAAACCTCCCGGCCTATTTCTACCCTGCTGTTCACCTTTCCAGAGAATGTCTGTGAGATTGAAGTCCATTCCCCTCCCTGCCCCACATGATCACTTGGGCCTGTGATCCACAGAATTGCTCACATTACATTGACTTTGTCACCCTGATTAGGTGGTCTAGTTCCCATCACAATGTCACCCTGACTCTGGTGCTTACCCAAACACTTGCCTCTCCCATGGAAGAGCTCCACACATCTGAGCTGTCCCTTCACACAAAGGACATCCCCCTTCCTCATCTTCTCCCTTGTTCTCTCCTGAAGAGCTTCTACCCTACAATTGGTTCCTTTCAGTCATGCAAGTGATCTCACCACATCTTAGTTATTCTAGCAATGTTTCAGTCAGATTGGTGATGGTGAAGCCTGTTATCAAGGGCAAAGGACACAGTGTGTGTGGTGGTCCCACTTCAGAGCAGGGACATGCTGGCATACAAAGCAGGTGGCAATGTTATGGTGAAAGATGTTCCCACTAAGAGAGCAAACTCTGCAGTGCCCGAGGCCAGGGAGAAACACAGCTGGGCTGTTCAGGAATGGGTTTGCTGCCTGAGCTGACTCTGCAGCATCGTGGGGCCTGTGTCAGAGGTGAACTGATCTCCAGGAAGGACAAGGTGCTACTGAGCAATTCCCAGGCCCTGGAAAGCCCATGATCCAGCCACTTTGTGGACATCATTAGCCCAGTCCCTGTTCACATCATCTGGGCAGGTGAGAAGAGGTTCAGGGACAGGAGAGCTAGAAGGGTGTGAGAGTGCCGAGACTGGAGTGGAGACCCCGGTGTGATGTGCCTCCCATTTACACAGCACGCTTGGACGTGGACGATACTGACTGTGCCTAAAGGCAGAGGTAGGATTCATTTGTTTGGGCACAGGCAGGAAACCCAAGATGCCCTGGGGCACTTGCCCAGCACACGTGCCAAAGGGGCATGATTTTCCTGTAGGTGCCACGCTGTATCTGCGAGAAATACACAGTGGTGCTGGACAACCCAGGCATCCGGTATGGACCTGCCAGCCTATTTTACGTCATTAAATCAAGAGTCTGCACTGAATCACATCAGGATTTTGCACTGTAGGGATCGGCTTGTGTCTCAGCTTCGTAGTGAGTGGGGCTCCAGCAGTGTTAGACATCTAGTGTCATGGCCAAGGAAATTCCCCACCCGGCCCCCACCTCATGCTCCAGAAGGATGTGATTCTCGTAGTTGCTCCATCAGTGCAGATACTTGAACTGTCTCCTTAGCTCTTAGCTGTCTCTTTAACTCTGTCTCTTTAATTAACACCAGAGGTTTGTGGGTGAGGGACTGACTCCCACCCGCCATCTCCAGTGATTGTAACGGCAGTTCAGACAAGGAGTTCATAGGCAAACATCTCTGTTGTGCACACTTCTGCTCGGGCAAGGGGAATCCCACCTTCTCTGTGCCTGTGGCGGTCATGGGAGGGATCTGAGTCCCACTCCAGCTCAGGGGCTTCTAAACAGACATGCGATGCCCAGAAAGACTCATCAGAACCAATACCTGAACCATGGCTAAACGAGCTCCCTTCCTGCCCCTTTCCAGGTGTCCTGCCTAGTTAAGAGATGGAACAGGGGCTTCCCGAGTGGGAGATTTCCATCTCCTGCAGATAACCATTCTCTGATGAAAGAAATTGTAATGCTGGAGTCAGTCTTCCTTCAGGGCTTAGAGAGGGACCATCGGTGATTATTTCAGGCTGCTTCAGGGACGATTTCCCAAGAGAATGGAGCACAAGGCACAGAGAAATTCCTGTCTTCAGCTGCCCCCTGCTCCTGAGCGGGGCCGGGCTCCTGGGACAGAGGGAGCCCATGGCAACCTGGAAGCATTACTGAGAGACAGTGGTGTCCAGGAGCAGCTCCTCTGCCAAGAGCAGCAGGGCTCTAGGCTGTAGGCACTGACTGTGGACAGGAGATGAGAAGTGAAAGGCAGTGTGGAGTGGGAGGCCAGAGGAGAGCTCACTGTGGGAGAAATCTTCACAGCCTTTGACACGGTAAGTCTCTGGCTGCAGGACAACACCACTGAGATTCCTGGAGGGGTCTTCTGAACCCAGCCTATCCCGGGCCTGGAAGGCTTTTTAGGGATCACTCTCCTGGTTTCTAGCATGCATGGCAGGCTTGCCTGAAAGGGAAGGCACTCTCCTGAGGCTCTGATTTTGTTTTATATCTTTAGCAGGGTGCAAACTGAAAGGGACGGTTTAGGCTTAGGTGCCTGGAGGAGAGTTCTGCACTGTTCCTGTGAGGGACCAATAGGTCTGCAAGGACCCCAGAAAGCTCCTTCAGCCACCTTTTCACCTGTCAGCAGCAGCAATATCTCCGTTGCAGCCCTCACCAGTCTCATCATGCTTAGTCTCGCCTGCTCCTTAGGTCTTGCACACACAGAGATGCCCCTGGGCTGGGCCCTTTGGCCAGAAGGAGTCTGTAGGGCAGAGCCAAATGCCCCGTGGGTGGCATGGGGTCAGGGAGCACTGACAGGGGACAGATGTGGGGACAAAGGAAGAGCTTCCAGTGGGGACAGCTCCAGGCGGCTGAGAGATGCTCAGGGAATGTGAGGAAAGTGCCCACAGAAACACTGTGGCAGGCTGGACTCAGGCAACTCTCCCGTGGTCCTCCCTCTCCCTTTCTGCTCTTGTACTTGCTGTCAGCTGGAGGTTCAGCTGCAAATTCAGACACCCACCCTGAGGTCCTCCCATGGAGGTGTCTGCAGAGGACTGAGGTGCCCACGGCCTGTTCTCATCCCAGGGTGCTGGGAAATGTGATTTGAGGGTCTGGGGAATGAATGGACTCTCCCTTTCGGAGATCTCCTTTTCAGGACATGTGAGTGAGTCCTTATGGTGTCCTGCTGGGTTTGGAAGCTGCCCTCCAGAAGGACACAGCTCTCCCACTGGATCTCAGCAATGCTGGAGATCCCTTTCAAGTAGTTCAGGAGGTACTAACACCAGAAAATGCTCCTGAGCACCTTCGTATGTGTGCAGCTGAAGTGAACCCAGCGTTTCCTCGGCTAGAATGGAAGTGTTGAGAGTTTCCTCCGCTCTCAGCATTCAGCTCACAGAATCCTTGGTCTGATCATGTATGCCAGGAGGAAAACCCCATTCTCTCCATCACATCTCCACCTCAGGCTGCAAAAGAGAGCAGTTAGATCTGTGCTTTGAAACCAGCCTCCCCTGATCTCATCAGAGTTCAATGTCTTTTTTTAGAGTAACTTGTGGGTGAAATCATCCTTCGGGTAACGCAAGTGCAAGCACAGGGCAGCTGGGAGCAAGGCAGGTGGACTCAACAGCACTCCTGACCCTGCACTAAGCAGCAGACAGCCCGTTTTCCTCTCTCGTCTTCTAATGTTCATCCTTGCAGCAAGAAAAAATGTCTATCCCTAAAAAGACCACTCACCAGATGTGATGGAAGAATCTAAAAATCTGCAAACAAATAACTGTAAAAAAACTGCTAAACCTCTCTGCTGTAGCATAAATTCTATAGAACCGTGTGTGAGGATATTAACAGATCTTTTTCTTTACAGGTGGACACTCAGACATCAGTTGTGAAAATCAGAGATATCAAAAACCAGCCCCATCTACTGCCCGGTGCGAAGCAGGACAGGCCTGTGCTCCTCCCAGCACACTCAGCTGGAGCTGAAGCTGAGGAGCTGAGGAGCTGAACGAAGGTCTTCCTGAGAAGGAGAAAAGAAATTTGTCTATACTGTTGGTAGGATGGGTGAGGGGGTAGTACTTCTATGAACAAATGAAAGTTTTGTTTCTCAGGGACAATCAGTGGTCACTGTCTTTTCCCCTTGGACAGTTGCCCCATGCTCCAAACCAGCAAATGTCCAACAGCAGCTCCTTCGATGAGTTCCTCCTCCTGGCATTTGCAGACACACGGGAGCTGCAGCTCTTGCACTTCTCCCTCTTCCTGGGCATCTACCTGGCTACCCTCCTGGGCAACGGCCTCGTCATCACAGCTGTAGTTGGTGACCACCATCTCCACACTCCCATGTATTTCTTCCTCCTCAATCTCTCATTCCTCGACCTTGGCTCCATCTCCACCACTGTCCCCAAATCCATGGCCAATTCCCTCTGGAGCACCAGGGCCATTTCCTACTCAGGATGTGCTGCCCAGGTCTTCCTGGTTTTCTTCTTGCTTTCAGCAGAACTTTCTCTCCTCACTGTCATGGCCTGTTTTGTTGCCATCTGCAGATCCCTGCACTATGGCACAATCATGGGCAGCAGAGCTTGTGTCAGAATGGCAGCAACTGCCTGGGCCAGTGGCTTTATCTATTCTCTCCTGCACACTGGAAATACATCTTCACTACCGCTCTGCCAAGGCAATGCTGTGGACCAGTTCTTCTGTGAAATCTCCCAGATCCTCAAGCTCTCCTGCGCAGACTCCTACCTCAGGGAAGTTGGGCTTATTGTGGTTAGTGTCTTTTTAGTCTTTGAGTGTTTCATTTTCATTGTGCTGTCCTACGTGCAGATCTTCAGGGCTGTGCTGAGGATCCCCTCTGAGCAGGGCCGGCACAAAGCCTTTTCCATGTGCCTCCCTCACCTGGCTGTGGTCTCCCTGTTTGTCAGCACTACAGCATTTGCCTACCTGAAGCCCCTTCCATCTCCTCCCCATCTCTGGATCTGGTGGTGGCTGTTCTGTACTCAATGGTGCCTCCAACACTCAACTCGCTCCTCTACAGCATGAGGAACAAGGAGCTCCAGGAGGCAGTGAGGAAACTATTCCAGCTGGTGCAAGCTCAGCAGCAATGAGCTGCCCATGTCTCCTCACAAGCGATTCCCAGTTTATCTCAAGAAACTTTGTGCTCTGGGAGTTCTGTCTGTGATAGTCCTATTTGTGCACAAATATCTGAATTCATTCCACTTCTGCTGGAGCACAAATCCCATCTCTCTGACCCAGAAGCCTTCTGCATATCTGCCTATCTCTGTGTCGGAGTTGATCTCCCAAGTAGCAATTCTGTAATAAAAGGGGATCTCTGTGCCTGAAGGCTGGGCTCTTCCTCCCAAGTTGGAGCCAAGAATGTGCTCAGGGAATTGCACCCAAAAGGATCCTGTTGTTGTTCTTGGGTTTTCTGTGGATAAAGGGGCATGAACTCTTTTGAGTGACACGTGAGGGAAAGAGGGCTGTATTCATCTGTCACTTGTGGGTGCCCAGTGTCCCTCGAGAGGATGAGTGGTCAAAGAGGTCTCTTTTGGGGACTGTGCCACATATTGGAGGGCTGATCAAAGATGCCCATTTTTCTGAAGGGGGTTTGGAACCACCCAGAGAGCACAGGACATCTCCAGGGACAGTGTGTGCCTGGGATGTTCAGTAAGTAGAGACTCTCACAAACAAGTGCAGTCAACCAAAGGAAAGCATCAAATCAGGGCTCTTCATTCTCAGGAGAGGGAGTGGGCTGGGTCTAATGACACCCCCGAACATGCCCTGAGCAGTGTGAAATTCTGCCCCCACAGATAAAGAAGAACTTCTCTACTGCAGGATTGGCAGAGCTCTGGAACAGGTTGCCCAGAGAGGTCGTGGAGTCTCTGTCTCTGGAGATATTCAATATCTGCCTCAACATGATCCTGTCTAACATGCAACAGGTGACTCTGCTTTAGCAGGGAGGTTGGACTAGATGATCTCCAGAGGTCCCTTCCAACCGCAGCCATTCTGTGCTTCTGTGTGATTCTGTGAAATGCCCTGTCACTTCTCTGTCCATCCCACCATAACAGATTGAGGGAGGGGGGAGGAGTTGTCAGGAGCAATGATACTGGTCCAGCTGGCTCTGGTATGACCAGCAAGGCCAGTGTGCAGTTACCGTGCAGACCCACGGAAAAGGCAGCTGCCTTGGACACCCCCAGGCATATCCTTGCAGGCTGCCATGTTGAGCATGCAGTCAGCCTGCTGGCAGGCAGAACCTACTGGACTTTGCCAGCACTTCTCACTGGCTTCTCAGCAGCTCCAGGCAGTCAGGCAGAGGCTTTCAAGGCCAGCGTCATGGCTCAGCTGTGCACCTTTGTGAGGATGTGTGCCCAGGAGCCTTGTACATCAGGCAGTCAAGGCAGCCTGCGCCTTCGCTGGGAGCAAGCTGGGCTCTGGCTGTACTGCACTGCTGCGGGCAGCTGCTTCTGGACCACTTGTGGACAGGAGGACCCACAGGATGGAGGTCGTTGTGCTGGAACAAGATAATATTAGCCTTTCTGCTAATATTCTGGAGAAACATATTTCAGCAAGAACTGTCTGTGAAAAAATAGAGGAAGTCGGATTTCCTCCAGAAAAAGACTGTACTTGCACACTGTTTCCACAATGAAGGCAGCCCATAAATCCTCTAGAAAAAGAAGAAGAAAACCGGGAAGAAAACAAAGGCAGAGCAAAGTACAAGGGAATCTGAATACACAAAAGTACTCTTTAAGGAACTGGAAGCCTCCGCAAGAGAGCCAAGTCACAACATGCAAACCCTGTCACGTTCCTTTTTCAAGAAAACATAGTAAGCCCACACCTTTTCATGGTTAGAAAAGCCTGAGAGCTTCCACTTTTAGCCCCTTCTAGTTTGGAATGCTCGTACTTCAGCATAAGCCAAAAAAGGGCATATTACACAAGTCAGACCAAGCTCATTGTTAGAGATTTCCTTGAGGTTATCAACATTTAACCAGTATCATTCAGTTAAACTGCATCACAAAATTCTGGGCATCCTGCAGTCATTTGGAGCTGTTCCCTATGCCTTCCCTTCCCCTTCCCTTTTCCCTTTCCCTTCCCCTTCCCCTTCCCCTCCCCCTTTTCCTTTCCTTTCTGTCCCTTTCACAGAAGCACGGAATCGGTTAGCTTGGAAGGGACCTCTGCAGATCATCTAGTCCAACGCCCCTGCTCAAGCAGGCTCACCTAGAACACGTTAGACAGGGTTGCATCCAGGTGGCCTTTGAATATCTCCAGAGAAGGAGACTCCATGACCTCTCTGGGCAACCTCTTCCAGTGCTCTGTCACTCTCACAGTGCAGAAATTCCTCCTCACGTTCAGGCGCAACTTCCTGTGGATCAATTTTTGCCCTTTGCCTCTAGTGCTTTCGCATGGGACAGCTGAAAAGCCTTTGTCCCCATCCCCTTGACACCCTCCCTTCAGATACTTACACACATTGATAAGATCCCCCCTCAGTCTTCCCTTCTCCAGGCTAAACAGGCCCAGCTCTCGCAGTTGGTCCTCGTAGGGCAGGTGCTGCAGCCCCCTGATCATCCTCGTAGCCCTACGCGGGACTCTCTGCAGTAGCTCCATGTCTCTGTTGTACTGGGGAGCCCAAAACTGGATGCAGGACTTGAGATGTGGCCTCAGCAGGGCTGAGTAGGGGGGCAGGATCACCTCCGCCGACCTGCTGGCAGCACTCTTCCTAATGCACCCAAGGATACCGTTGGCCTTCCTGGCCACAAGGGCACATTGCTGGCTCATAGTCAGTTTGTCATCCACCAACAACCCAGGTCCTACTCTGCAGAGCTGCTCTCCAGCAGGTCAGCCCCCAGCTTGTACTGGTGCCTAGGGTTATTTCTCCCTAGGTGCAGGACTCTGCACTTGCCCTTCTTGAACCTCGTGAGCGCTCTCTGAGTGGCAGCACAGCCCTCAGGTGTATCAGCCACTCCTCCCAGCTTGGTATCGCCAGCAAACCTGCTGAGGAGGCACTGTGTCCCTTTGTCCAGGTCATTTCCTTTCCTTTTGCTTCCTAAAGAAACAAGGAAGTTTCTTTGCTATCTGCTGACCTTCCAGCTTGTAAAGCGTAGGAAAAAAAACAGTGCAGAGGGAGGCAGCAGAAGGCATTGGTGGAGGCCTTAAAGTGCTGGAAGCACCTGCAGAAAAGTGTTGTGTTGTCAGTGCTCCAGGGGAGGCTGGGCCCCAGCACAGGGAGTTGCTCAGCTCTGCTTAGTGCCTCTTCCGAGGAAGGTGCAAGTCGGAGGAAGCTTGCTAGGCCAGAGTGGCCTCTTACTGTCCTGATCTTAATTGTGTCTGGGTCCATCTGAAAGCCTTCTCCGTGAGGTTTCCTCCCCTGCAGCCCCTTCCAGGGAGAGTTCTCCCAGGCCTGTGCAAGTGAAAAAGAACCGCTTGGGAGCTCGGCTTGGTCTCTGCCCTCAGAGTGCTAGGAAGGTTTCTTGTGCCCTCTTCCCTAAAACAGCCTCCAAGCTGAGGAAGCATTTTGGATCCCTCGGGAACTTGGTGTGGCTGGAGTGCAGTGCTGGAGTCAGAGCTGGCTTGCTCATGCCTCCCCACATGCTGCCTCCATGACTAGGCCAGGACAACAGAAAAGTGTGTCCCAGCGGTGAGAGACTGGGCAGACAGCAAATGGGCTTTTTCCGGAGGCCTTTTTTAGAGTTCTCTAAAATGCCTGGACAGCTCTGAAAGTGTTGATGTTCATAACCCTCCCGTCCACGTCCCAGAGGAGATCCTCAGTGTCATACATTGGCCTGGAAATGAGAGTTTCCAAGGGCCGTGTACTGATGTTTGCCATCTGTACTGCATGCTTAGGAGTCACCGTTGAAAATGCAGATGCCGAGTGGCTGAGGCAGCAGGCGATGGCTCTGCTGTTTGCAGGTAGGTTACAACGGGCCTGAACAGAGCTCCAGAGGTTAGGGAGGACTTGAGAGGCCAAGCAGCAGCCTGACAAAGTCCTTGTGCAAGGTGACCCGGTCTAGAGCAAATTCACGTATGGAGGAGAAGGGACTGCCACAGCCCCCGCTGGCCTGGGGAAGCTGTCCGCCTCCTGCTGCCCCACGCTGCCCCACAATCAGAGTTCCTTCCCCTGCCAGGCCCCGCAGCGAGCCTGGGCCTGGGCTCCCTGTCCTGGGACTGGTGTCACCTCCGCCCTCCCCTGAGTCACTGCAGATCTCTGGGGACTGCCGAGCAATGGGAACCCTTCAACACGGCAGGCAGCAGCTGAGGTCCTGCGTGACAGCTGGCCAGAAGAAACACTGGGAAATTAAGATCAGAAAGCTCAGCAGTGCAAGGCCTTAGGGAAGGGGAAGCGATAGTGATTTACAGACTCCCCAGATGAGGCGCTCCGGCCTGCTCCCCCCGGGCTCTACAGGGTTTAGCCGCTCTCACCCATGTGCTCCCAAGCACCAGGACATCTCTGCCCAGGGACCCTCGTGTGCCACAGAGAGGATACAGGACACTGGTCATCGAGGCCTCATCTGCTCTGCAGGGGTCCCACTGATTGGCAACTAAAGACTAGTTTTGGGGTGGACCTTGTGTGCCCTTCGGGGTCCTTAGCTGTTAAGAGATGGGCTTTTGCCTTGGGATCTTGCTAACATCAGCGCCCACCAGCTCGAGGCCCAGCTGCTGCCCTGGCAGGTTTTCCTTGTTTGTTTGAAATCGGTGTGCATTTCCCTGCAAGGCTAAAAGGACAAGGCCTGGCCGGGGGGGGGGGGGCACTAGCAAGCCTACAAAGCAAGGAGGTTTCCAAACCTGGGAGCTGTTGCTTGAAAGTGTCTTTTGGGAAAGGAAAGACTTGCAATTCTGAGCAGAAGCAAAACATACCTGAGAAGGAATGGCTGCTTGCCGTAGTTGGGGGAGAAGTCTCCTTTCCAAATGCCTCCCGAAGCAGCTCGGAAGGAAAGCATTTCCTGATGCCATCTTTGGGCAGTGTCTCCTGGCATGTTGGCCATTCAGCAGCCTTCCTGCATTCCCCTCCACTCGAAATAGCTGATCAGGAAAGAGAAGCATCCACAGAGCCTTTCAGCGGCTGTGGGAGATACCTAGAGAGGCTGGGAAATGAGGCTGGGCAGAGCCAGCCCTGAGCAGCAGGCAGCAGTCTGGGCTGAGGGGCTGGGAGGAAGGAGAGACGTGCGCAGCCCCAGGAGCGGGCGAGGTGGGCAAAGGCCACCCAGGCGGGCGCAGGGCCAAGGGAGACCTATGGGATTTCAAGGGATAGAAATGCCATTTTTCTGTTAGTTTGGCCAAGTGCAGGCCTACCAAGTGCTACTGAAAAGTATTTTGCATTCTCTTGGTGGGGTTCAGGAGGAGTGAAAAACCACCTAGCAAAGTGGCTGCGTTTTCTCAGCTCTGCTGGAGACGCATCATCGTCTAAGAGACGCCCTTCGCCTCAGCAGTTTGGGCCAGATTGCTTTCCCCAAACTGGGTTCTGTTTCCCGGTATGCAAGCAACCAGTAGGCATAGAGCAAGGTCGAGATAAAGCCTTAATGAACTTACAGGCAACTCCGGCTAATTCTGCTATTCTGGTCTTCTCTGCCCCTCACATTCTTCACAGTGTTGTGCTTTCCTCGAGGTTATTCGTCTGGAGCTGGTGGTCCTTTGCAATACTGATTTACGATACCCTCTCTCCCTTGTCCTTGAGTCCTGGCAGCTATTTGCAGGGTTTCCACAACATCGTTCCAGCAATTCTGCCCTTTGAGACTTGATAATATCACTTACCTAGCAAGTCTCATTAAACAACTTCAGTAGTTCCCGTATGGATGTTAAGTTAGGTCTAAGTGTCTCCCACGGCATGGGTGGTCTGGCAGATTTGGGAATAGGCAAGCAAGCAATAATCTGAGACACGTTATGGACTTTCCAAAGGCCTGTATAAGCTGCACAGTCAGGTTAGTTGTAGCAAAGGGCATGCATAACAAAAATTAACACTGTCCTCATTTTCCATCTGATTAGCTCCCTGAAAAGGATTAAACAAATCAGTATTCCTATAAATCAGTCCTATTATTATAAATAATAATGGTATCAGAATGTGAAATAACACCAATAACCCCTGAGAGCAGTCCACTTCAATGTAAGAGAGTTCCATTTCCCAGGTAGAATTCATCGATTTTGTAACTTCTGAGTGACTCAGTCTGGAGAGAGCAGCTCCCTCGGTGCCAGGGCAGCAGGGAGCTCCAGCAGCATCTTGCTGATGCTCCTTTCACAGCTCCTTTCTACAGTTCCTGCCGCAGCACCGGCCTGCAGCTGTGCACAGCACTGCCAGAAAACACCTGGATTTGGGGAGAAGCTTTCCACTCCTACCTGTAACTCAGATCAGCACCAGCACACAACCTGCTGCTGCAAGCAAAGGCAACCCCCTCTGGAGCCTCCCACTCCGGGGGCTGTACTGTATTGAGCTCTCGGTTCTTGCCACCGTGAGCCAGTCACAGTGGCTGTGGTTGGAGAGGAAGGCAGCACTGTGCACCAAGATGAAGGTGGACACAACCATCTGGGACAACCACGCTGCCCTCCTGCAGAGCACCGCAGCCACCATGGGCACCCAGAGCCCATGCAGGTGGACCCCATGAAGGAGGAGGAGGGGAGACTCTGGAGGTTGATGCTGTGAGGGGGCGGCCTGTCTGATGCCCCAAGGCCGTGCTCTGGAGCCTAAGAAGAAGGAGGAGGAGGTGCTAGCCCAGCAGGAGGCCCCCGCTGCCCACCAGCCAGGGCACGGCCTCCCCCCAGCAAGACCAGGCTGGTGCTGGCACCTAGCCAGGGGAAGACGAGCCCAAGGCACCGGGCTTGGAGGTGCAGAGAGTTGCTGTGCGGCCCCTCCTCCCAGACTCCCTTCCACCTCCCCTGCAGCACGGACACAGTGCCCGCGATCACCTCCCACCACTCCGCCACAGCTCTCCTTGGACTGTAGGGTACGTAATTGGATAGGACGGGTTATTTAGGATAAGCATTAGTCGGATTACAGTATTACGATAGCGTGGCGTTGGTTATTGAATTCTTAGCGTGTAGTTACTCTTAGTCACAGTTAGGTAGAAGGGACAAATAGGGCATAGCTATTTGTCTTCCTGAGGACAGGTGTTAGTTACAGTTAGTATGAGTGATATTAGCATTATTAGTGTTGCTATTAGTTATTAGGATCCAGAGTTTGGTGTTGGTTACAGTAGCCTCGGTGTGTAGGTGGTTACAGTAGTCTTAGGGCAGTTACAGTTCAGAGTTTGTTCTCTTCTTCCCGGTGTAGAATTAGTGTCTCTGTATCCGTAGGGAGAGAGGGACTAACCTGGGCCAGACCCTCACCAAGGCTGGGCTTGCAAAAGATCCTGTAGCCCGGAGGCAGCAGCACTGCCACGAGGACCGTCACACGCACACATGCATGGGGTCCCGAGGCCACTCGCAGCTGGTGGTAGGACTGAGGCCCCAAAACCATACTCTTTGCCTCTAGGGAAAGGCTGCAAGACTCTGGCATCTCTTTCACAGGGACATGAGACTAAGGCAGTTCACCAAAGACGTGCCTAACGCCAGGATTTACGTCCTGGAGCACGTCCCACGCAAAGTGACTGTGGCCACAAGTGTGAGCTTCATCCCTGCCTTCCTAAGAAACCTCCTGCGGTTTCTTAGGCACAAACAGCAGGAACCTGACTTCAGGTCTCTCCTGAAGGCTTGCACCTCCTGAGCTGCTGTGGAGCTCTGCAGCGTGCAGGAATAGGACGACACAACGTGGCTGCAGACAGACAATTTCAGCAGGTGCCACCCCCAGGGCCCCCACCTGCTGCTCCTGCAAATTCACTCCAAGGTCAACAGCCCGGACACAAAGGACTTTGGCCCCTTCTCTGCTGGAGCCCCCCTGCCCCCTCTCACAACTGCTTGATTTTGCCTGTCTTCACAGCATTTCCTGATTCTCTCTGCAGTGGACACTGAGGATTTCTTCTGCTACTCAAGACCTGTGGCATCAGTTTGGGAGCTGATGAGTCAGCAGGTGTTACAGCTTGCAGGCAAGAGTGGGCCTCCTGGATAGCACAGCCCCGATCCCAGCAGCATGCGCTGGTGCCTCCCACCAGTGGGCAACCTCTGGGGCGCCTACGGCTTGAGGCACCACACTGCAGGGCTGTGACGGAATGGAGTGATGAGAGATGAGATGGCACTGCAGAAACTCTCACTGTTGGTAGCACAGTGGGGAACTGAGTGATGGAAAGGAAACCAAGGCAGTTGTAGGCAAGACTGAATCCTGACTGGATCAACAGATGATTGGGCTTGCAATTGGTTTAAGCTGTGACTTCTGGGGAGAACAACAGTGCGAACTATGAAAGATTAATGCCACCCCCCAAGGTGTGGACCCTGCTCTGGGCAGTGGGACTTCCCCCAAGATTCTACCCAGTGAGAAGTGGATGCCCGCACTGCGATTCCCCCGTGACCGATGGGGCATCTTAATTCAACTGTCTGGGAACAGGAAATTTGTCCTTTGGCTTCTAATGGGTCTGCAGTCATGTATGTGGGATGCCTCACTTCTATTTCTTTATTAATCATGGACGACTGCGGCAGCAAGGTACTCCCCAATTAAGGGAGGGCCCTGTGGCAGCTTACACGGAGTTTATACAGGATGCCTTTATCCAGAGAATGTTACTTTTTTAAAAAAAATAACAATACCTACCATTTCATTAATCAGGGACACGAGTACATAATACTTTTACCAACTTCCCTACTTTGGTGGCTGTAAACTATGTCTTTATTTTAAAATGTTCTCTCTGCCAAGGACCTAACATCTGTGTCTTCTTAAGAAACACCTGCTGCAGGACATGAGTTCCACCAAGGACATGCATTTTGCTCTACTAACTCATCACAAAGGTATAACCCTAGACATCCCCTTGTGCATAAAGCCTGCAGAGAGAACAGAAGTTGCATTGTGCCTACAGCCCCAATCCCATGGGGCTGCAGCAAGGAGAAACTCCAACAGGAGAACCAAACTGGCAATGAGCTGGGCAGAGATGGCCTGAAATGGCCTGATGCATTACCTCTACCCAGGAGAACGAATAATACTTGGGAACTACTATAGAACTATAGGAATTAACTAACCCCCAGAGCTTCACCTTCTCTGGAGCGCTTTGTGCCTTATTTATCATATTCCTCGCTTGATGGAAGCCTAAATGCTAAGCTCTTCAGAATGCTCAGACTGTTTTGTTTTTTGATTTTTTGTTTTGAGTATTGACCTTAGTAATTGTGTAGGTGTTGGTTCAGTTTGACTCAGGTTGTGCAAACATTGTTGTGGGAAAGGAGAGAACGAGGCAGAATACAAGCAGGGGGCCGAAGAATGATGCTGAGTATATTAAAGGAAGAAGGAAAGGAAGAAGTGCTTGGACTAGCAGTGTCAGAATTTAATTCCTGGAGAAGAATCCTCCCTTTGCAGTGCTGGCAGCTTCAGCAGGTACCTGGAGCTACAGACCTCTGGCTTTGCTTGGTTCAGGTGGGGAAAATGTGGGGCTGTCTTCAGCCACAAATCTCCCAGGCGGCCTTTTCCAGTGAACCAGCACTCCTAAAGGAGGGGGGGAAAAAGGCACAGTGAGAGCTGAGAAGAGCACGTGACCTCCAGAGCCATGACTTCTGCCTGGGAAGGCAACTAAGGCCTCTCTCAGCAGCTTGTTCCATCCATCAGCCAATGAGCCATGCTGCCAAAACCTCTCAGTGAGCAGAAGGAGAGGCAAGGCCAATTCAGACTCAGCACACGTTGACCCTGGCCTCCCAGAGCTGCCTTAAGGAGCAGGGAAAGATTCCACTTCACCACCACTCTGCCAAGCAGAGATGCTGCAAAGGAGCAGCTGCAGGGCATACTGCTTCCTCACGTACCAGTCCAGCCCCACCTGGCAGAGAGGGATCACAGCTGTCTCTATCTTCCTCTTGAGCAGGGCTAAGAGCACCTACCAGCTCTCACAGGACTTTGAGCACATGCCCCTGAAGCTCTCGGGGGGCTCTCTCTGGGGCTACCTGCCACAGTACAGTGCAGCCCACCTTCTGCTACAGCAGGCTCAACTTCTGCCCAGGAAGCAACTCAAAGGCACAGGTGAGCAACTTACAGTGCTCATCTCCAGCCAAGTCTTCTCCAGCAGGTTGCCATGGTCTTCACAGGCTTGGAGGCCCTGGTTGAGGCACAGCAGGCTCTGCTCTTCATTCCCCAGCATCAGGAAAATGTAGGCTTTCAGGTGGTAGACTCTGGGGTAGAAGACGGGGCTTGTGGAGCACCGAGAGAAAACCTCTTCGGCAAGCTTTCGAGAAAACAGCAGAGAGGTACATCAGGACAAGTCAGAGAGCCCAGCGATGGCTTGGCACAGAGAAGGGCACCAAATCCCCAAAGAGAAAAACCAGCCACAAAGAAAGGAGGAGTGCACAGCTAGCAAGGCTGAGGTACCACACAGATCTCTCCTGAGCCCTAACACCTCCTATGGAGCAGGCATTTCAGCAGGGCTCACTAGCTCATGGCTGAGCAAGGCTCTTCTCCTCTCCTGTTTGGGCCAAACAGTCCCACAAGGGAGTTCTCACATGCCCAGGAAGACTGCCTTCACCTGACTGCCTTCTCGGCCCCCTCTTGCTGACACCTCTGTTACAGGAGTCTTTAGCCACGTTGCTCCCTAAGCCGCTACCCTCTGGCACTACCCTGACTCCATCCTGTCGTGGCTGCTTCTACCTGCACAGGTCAACCCACTGCTGCTAGCAACACAGCTTTCCCCAGAGGGCCCTTGCAGCATGCCCCTCCCCTTCCTCCACATCCCTCACCCTTAGAGCCCTGCGGCAGCTCTCACGGGCCCTCCACGAGCCGTGCTCCATGTCCTTTTTCAGCACCAGGCTATGGCACTCCAGGAGCCGGCTGCACGCTTGGCTGGCCACAAGGCAGGCGCCAGTGCTCTTCAGCAGCCTCTTGGCCTTTTCAAAGGGCTTCTGGAAGTTGTCCCACTGCCCAAGCCTTGCAAACCTACATTGTCCAGAGGAAAAAAAGAAACACAGACAAACACACACTCAGGCACATTTTGTAGAGATGAGCAAGTAACCAAGAGGTCTCGTAGGCCATAGGCTCCAGCCCCAACCTGGCTTCCAGAGGCAATGCATCCTCTAGGTCAAGGAAGCTACTGGGGGCGCACTGGTGGGGTGGGGGCTGAACCACAGCATGTTGTAGCTGCTCCTGATAAGCATCCCTGAGAGCACTGCATTGTAATCAGGCAGCAGTAGCTCAATTCCTTCTCTCCCGTGTGAACTTGGTGTTCTCGTCTCCCTGCTACATCACAGCTGAGCAGGAATCTACTGCTGTCCCTCCCAACAGGGTCCTCTCTGCTCCCCTTCCCTCCAGTTTGCTTGACCTGTTTATAAACCTGTGCACATGCGGGTCTGTTTGTGAGCCAGCAGCACTCAGCACTCCCCCACAGTGATGAGCGAGACCACAGGGAAACTGCAAGGACTGGAACCCAGTCCCTTGCAGGCACCCAGGAGACACAAGCCATGCTAGGCAGGAGACTGGGACAATGGCTGCCTTCTCCCACAAACACAGCATTGCTCCAAGCCCTCGTGCCCTCCCCGAGCCAAGCTCTTGCACTTAGGCAGCATTCGGCCTGCATCGCTTTTCTGCGCTGAGAGAGAGCCACACCAGTCCCCCCCCAACATTCAAGGGGAAAAGGAAGGCTGTGGCTGAATGCCGCCAAGGCATCCTTCCCTGGCAGGGCTCCACAGCAGCACAACCTGGGGCTCCTTGCCACCTTGCTCATCCTGCGTGGCCCCCTGGCCCCTTTCACCACTGTGCTCCAGAAGCAGCCGCCTTGGTGGACATGGGATGGGGGCATGGGATGAACGCAGAGCTCCCCCTTTCCCAGACACAACCACTGCCTGGGCCTCTCCCCACTCAAAGCAAGTCTCCAACTTACCAAAGAGCCAGGGATGAATACAGTCCAAGCAGGATGCTGCTCTGCGCCTGGAGAAGGCAGTTGGCTTCGTTCTGCTCCACGAACCTCCTGCACTCTTCAAAGGACTTATACTGCCACCCTGCAATACAAATGTCTCTCAGAGAAGCAGCGAAGCAGCACCTCCCTCCCTGGCCTCACCGTGCCTCAGGCATTCAGAGCAGCAGAAAGCTCCAGCGCAGCTGGCAAAGTTCTTGGCAGGCAAAGCACTCACAGAGCAACAAACCTCACAGGAAGCAGGCAAGGGCTGCACTTCTACCCTAGCTCCTCAGGGCTGCTCAAGTGCACAGAACTGCCCTTGAACGCAAGGGCAGAGAACATCAGGAAGGAAACAAGAGAACTCTCAACTCCCCTGACACCACGTCTTGCCCTTGAGAAATCTGCAGCTTTCTAGCACTGCACAAAGGCACGCTGCCACTGAGCAGCAAGGACAGCGACCCCAGAGCACAGGCTCTTCGGTGCCTCCTGCTCAGGCACATGCCAGCACTGCTAGCCCTGCTTCCTGGGGAGCCAGAGCAGAGCGAGGCGGAGAAGAGCTTTCAGAAGGGGCAATCTCAAAACACAGCTAGGAAAGAGCATAACTGAAAGCACTGTCAAATTACTCTTGGCTCCCATGTTAGAAATGCAAAAGGGAAAAAAAATAACGAGGATGCAGGCAAAGAGAGAAACGCGCACAGCGGAAAGCTCTGTGGAGGAAATATAAGGATTGCTGGAGGCTCTGGGGTCATTGTTCTACCAGGAGAAAAACTGCTTTGGCCAGCGGAACTGTTTCCATGTTTCCAGAGGACAGGGAAACCTGGCAGAACTCTTGTATTGTCTACTCCAGTCTCTAGAAGTCTTGTACTGACGGTGCACTTCTGCTTGTGCTGGGAGGGCTCTGCCTGTTTATACCGTGCACAAAGCCCCCAGCTCTGGCCCACAGCTCCAGGGGGGCAGCCTTGCCTGCCCAGCAAACAGGCTCTCGGGGGCCCTCCTCACTGAGCACTTACCAGCATCAAGCAAGAGGTCTAAGCAGCAGCAGAAGAAGCATGCCTGCCCAACGATCTCATCTGCTCCAGACACCTGCTCCTCTAGCCTGCGCAGCACTGCCTCACATTCCGGGTACCTGGGGAGGAACACAACGAGCCTCCAGGGAGCCTCTCCACGGGCTGGGAGCCCAGGCAGCACCTCCAGACACTTCACACTCCCCTTCCCAGCACCTCTCTCTCCCTCGTTTTCCCTTCTTTGCTCTTCCTCCCAACTCCGTCCCACTTTCTCCAGCAGGCCTGTTCTCACCCAAAGGTCCCTGACCCCTGACACTGCGCAACCCCCACTCTCTCCAGCACCGGGATTACCTCATCTGGAGAAAGAGTGCCGTGAAGAGGGTCCTGAGAACCACGCAGCCCAGGTCAGGCTTCTGCAGCTCCATGCAGAGCCTCTCAGCACGATAGCCTGGGAAGAGAACAAGCAGACTTGCACCGGCTCTCTCGGCAGAGATGCCTTCTTGCAGGCGGCGGGGGCAGTACCTACCTACGTCGACGGACAGAGGCAGATTTCCCAGGCTGAGGGTCAGATGGGACAGGGCCTGGGCAAAGCTGGCTGTGTTTAATACCCCTCCTCCAAAGAGCTGCACCTCAGCGCTAAGCTGCACGGCCGCCCGCCCGTATTGCAGCCACTCTTCCCGGCAGCCCAGGTTCTGGCAGCACAGCGCATATTCCAGGTAGGACAAGAGGACCTAGAAGGGTCCAAACACGACAATGCACACGACTGTCTCTCTAGGGCAATTCCCTGGCCTGGAGGGGACAGGCCACAACCCAACTGCCAGCTTCCCTCTTCCACTCTCACAGCGCGCACCCATACGACCTACTCTTCTTCCTACTGCCACTGCTGACTGCAGCTGTGCCAAGATAGGGGCCCCCGGCCTTGCACACCAGCATTATCAAGAGCCACGAGGAAACTACAGAATACACACAGTGGTGCTGCCTTAAAGCCAGAACCACCTCCATGCTCACAATTAGGAAACTAATCCAACGCGAGGGACTACCAAAAGCAGCAGCAACCCACACCCTCTGGAAGTTCATCCAGAAAAGGGCAGGCACACGCACATCTTTGGGCTCTTCTTGCCGGGGGCAGGCCCTGCTGGTACTCTTGCCAGGCCAGGGAAAAGGAGCCGCGTCAGGGCGGGTCTGCTGCTGCAGAGAGAAGGCACTCACATGACTCGCGTCCTCGGACTCCTCGGCCGTGTTCACCTTCATGAGTGCTGCCAGGCGGGAGAGCCTCCGACTGCCGGCGGCGCTCTCCAGGCTGAAGAGCTGCCGCAGTAAGGACAGGCAGTGGCTTTGCCGGAACAGCCAGGGGAGCCTCTGCCTCCTGCCACACAAGGGAAACTGCTGGGCCACAGCCGCTAGGCGCACTGTGCCAAGTCCCACGGGGCGGGGGAAGCAGGGGGATGGAGGAGACGGCTGCACCTCCTTGCAGAGGGGTAGCTGACGCAGGCACGGCCGCAGCGATACAAGCGGCAGAACCAAGGAGCACCACCCAGGAAACGTGACTGCTAAAGACGGTGTCTTGGCACTACAGCCTAGGCAGGCCAAGCAAAGCTGGCCTCCGGGAGGAAAAGGGGCCTTGCACGGGAGGCCTGCGCCTGGCTACAGCCTCTGAGCTTCCTCCCTCTCATAGCTCACCTCCCCTTACGCCGACAGGCCCACCTCCTGCTCCTGCCAGCACACTCCCTTCCCCTCCCCACACTCTGCTCCCCACTAACACCTCCCTGCTCTCACCAACACCATCTCCCATGCCAACACCCCAGTAGCTGCCCAATACAACCCACAGCTGCTCCATCCATTAGCCTCCAGCTCCCTCAGCAGCTTTCCCTCTGCCTAGAAGAGCCTTTGCTTTCCCTTCTGCTTCTTACCCTGCCTCCTGAGGAACGGAGCAGTCTCTGTTCTTCTTGCGAGAGGCATGCTCTGACTTTTCCAGCACAAGCTGCAGGGCGGCGCCAGTGGAGGTCGTGGGGAATTTCCTCTTCAGCAGGCTCAATGCCTTCCTGATCGTTGTCTTCGCCAGCTCCGTTTGTCCCATATGGTAGCAGACCTGCACAGCAAAAGGGCTTTCAAGGCAGTCCCGTTTGGAACAAAAGCTCATCCCCAGTCCATCAAGCAGCCCCAGGCACAGCTGGGAATCCTGAGCCTCCCAGCTACTGGGAACGCTAAGAACAAGGATACTGGGAAGGCTCCCAAAGGGCTCCGATTCAGCACATAACCAATTGCATGTGTCTGGCGGAATCAAGGCCAGGACCTCAGCTGGTTTGGGCCAGGGGGCAAAGGGGCCCCAGGAAAGCAGGCTGAGAGCAGTTGCAGTGAGGTGGGCCAGGGAGAACCTGCCCCACCCCACCCTACCCCACAGGAAAGCATTCAACTCCACCCACTGGGGGAGCCCACCAAAACCACCCTGTCACCTTACCTCTCCTTTGAGGCTCAGCAAAGTGGCTTCTTCAAAGCAAGCAAGCGCGTTTCCCTTCTTAGCCACCAAGGTCCTCAGCACTTCTGCTTTCTGCAGGTTCCGGAAGGCCTTTGAACAAGCACACAGAGAGCAGCTGAGCATCGCTGCCAAGCCTGTCCCCAGCCCCAGCACTCCCAGGTGCCTCCAACATCTTGCTGAGGAGGCCTGCATCTGCCCCTGGTGATGCCCACCCAAGCACAGTCACGCTGCCTCTCACACCACGCGCACAAGCACTCCTTTGCACCACCTCCTGGGAGGTGCACCTTGCACCAAGGGGCTGCTTCATGGCCCTGTCTCTCTTGCCACAGGAGAGGCAAACAGGAGGCAAACGCTGGGTCTCCCTCCCACCAATTCATCCCCGAGTCCCCACAAAGGAAGGCCCCCAGGCAGGCCCTGTTGCAGTGGGGAAATGGGCTTGCCCAGGGCAAGGCACTTGAGAGGACTCCACGGGCAGTGGGCTCTGGCAAGCACGGCAACTCACCAGGTAGTTGTCGGAGACGTGCAAGTAGGCAGCCGCACCCTCCAGCAGATAATAAAAGGCTCTGGCGTCATTGCCCACTGCCATGTAGTGCTGAGCCAAGGGCACAAGCACCAAGTCCACAATGGCCTTGCAGCTGCAGGAACACTCCACACCCTGCGTCCAGTGGGTCTTGCTGGGCACCTTGGGCATCCATTCGGTCTTAGCCAGAAACCGCTTTGCCGCTCTGGAGACAAGATCACGGAGAAAGAAGACACCAAAGCACACACCAGCGTCACCAACACCGCTCCTTCAGTGTACGTTAAAGACAGGTTCTAGCACAGCACGAGGCCACACACACGAAGGCACCGCACGGGAGCTGTGGGTTGCACAGCCTTCCCAGGCGTGCTGAGGGAGCTCACACAGTCCTTCTTTCTACCCCACACAACAGTTACCTGCACCCAGAGTTCCCTGGGCCCTCACAGCTTACAACTGACGCCACTGACTCCAGAGTGGGCTTCAGCCCCCCATCATTGCTATGACTTCCCCCTGTGCTCCTTCCTCCCTTCCGCTCTCGCCTTCTCTCCTCCCTCAAGACCTTTGGCTCTCCCTGCATGGCAAGCAAAGCCAGGACAACTCACTCACACAGCACGCTTTGGCAAGATTTGTTCCCTGACACTGCGGGCACATTGACCAGTAAATGCTGGGGACTCTGAGGAGCCCGGGGGCCCCAGAGCACAGGCACAGTGGACTCAGGCAGGGCAGAACTGGCATGAGAAGCAACAGCTCCCCTTTTCAGCAATGGCAAGCCATTCCGTTGGCCATAGCTGTAACAAAGCGGCAGGAGCACCGATCCTGTTGGCGCCTTTGCTGCCCCTGCTCTGGAGGAGCACTGCTCTTTCAGGCAGGCAGGGAGACCAGCTGGCATTTCTGTCCCCTTCCACAAGCCACCCTGCCTCCAGGGGCTGCTTTGCCCCTGCACAGCTTGCAACATTGCTCTCTAACAGCTAGAAAGCCAGGGCTGCTCCACTCCAAACCACCATCAGCACTGGGATCCCAATGGCTTCCCCAAAGATATGCATCCCCATGGCCATCTCAACCCAGCTGCCTCTCACAGGCCTGCTCTTGCCAATGCTAGACTCACAACGGGCAGCCCAAGCTGGCAACTCCGCTTATCTCCTCTGCACACCCTCACCCCACTGCCCCCAAAAATCATCTTCAAAACCTTGGCTCCTCACCGAAAAATCTCCTCCAAGCAGCTCTTCTCTTTTGGTACACCACTTGAAGCATCTGCAAAGAAAGCATGGCATTAAACACCTCCTCACTGCACATGCTGTAGAGCTGCTTCTTGCCATTCTGTAGCACCAAGGGAGGAAGAGCAGAGACAAAGGCTCTGGCGGCAGCTCCCTCTCCACCTCCTTCCCTGACATCTGCCTTCACTGTGGGGCTCGACTCCAGACTTAACCCAGCTTCACCAAGTGTACTAGACACACTAGCTAATACACCTCAGCCTGCTGAGCCACGCGTGCACCTCTGCCAGGAGATGGGCTGCCCTCCCGTAATTCTGGGAAATGGCAGGTGGACACGCAAGGGGAGAAAGGTGCTACGCTGTGGACACATCATCGCTCTCATGTGGAGCTGTGCTCAGTGGAGAAATGAACTAGTCCTACAACAGTATCCGCCTTGCACTGGAAGCATCCCCACGCTTGCGTGAAACAAGTGTGCAGTAGGAGTGGGCAGGACCCAGGCTCCAGAGCAGGGCACACAGCATACCCGTAGAGGCGGGGAGCTCGTCCGACTTCATCTCCTCGCTGGTCGCTAGGGAGGCCTCCCAGCTGCGCCAGTAGCAGTCGCTGCCATGCTCTTCTCCGCTCTCGGCCTCCTGCGTGCTGCCCAAGGCCAAGCGGTGGAAGGCAACAAAGTCGCCTCCCCCGCAGCACTGGCACTTGTGCGCGTGCCTCTCCAGGAAGGCCGCACACTTGTGGTGCAGGGCCACCCTCTGTCCCTTCGGCCACAGCTCGTAGGCAGCCTCCTGCAGCAGCGGGGCGCAAAAGGCCAGCACGCCAGACTCCAGCCTCGCCCTCTGCTTGCTCTCCTCCACGGATGACTTCTGGGCATCTGAAAGGCAACGGGGCTTCCCATCAGCCAGAGCTGGGGCCAGAGCTGGGGCCAGAGCTGGGGCCAGAGCTCAGGCATGCCATAGCTGCACCATGAAAGACAGGCCTTGGCGTAGGCCCTTGGCAGGAAACCAGCGCTCCTGCACTCAGAGCCTCCGGGCCAGACAGCAGAAGGGCCCACCTTGCCTTCCTCACACTAGCACGGCCAGCGCAACGGGCTGCCGGGCTGCTCTCCCTGCCAACAGGCTGTGCAGCTGCGCTCAGGCGGCAGCTGGGGATGCTGCCAGCCGCAGAAGCAAGACACAGCCAGCTCTTTCTGCCCACTCTGCAAGACACTCCCAGCCTCCCACGCTCCCCCGGCGCTAGGGGACAATAAAGATCAACGCACACTAAATCCCTCATCTGCACACAGCGGGAGGCTGGGTCAGCAGGTCCAGGCCTTCGTACTCCCTCTCCTACATGGGCTATGAGCCGCGCTTGCAGGCAGGGCAGCAGAGGGACTCGCAGCACCTCAATGCAATATTGCCCTCCAGCACAAAGCACAAAGCACAGGCTCCTCGGAAATGGACTTGTCAGAGCTTTTAACAACCCATCCCTAACTCCCTGGGGTGCCATGAGCATTACACAACTCCTCCGGGCAGGGGGCATTCTCTGGGGAGCCCCACCGGGGACACAGACAGCGGCAGCAGCAGCCTGCAGCGCTCCCAGGCTCCCCTTACCACCTCTTACCGCTCTCCTCCTCCAGAGAGGTGCCTGACCCCTCGGTGGGAACACTGCTCTCTTCTGCCCCCTTGGCAGCATTCAGCCACTTGAGGATGTTGCATCTCACCAGGGCATTCAGCGCCTTGTTCAGCTTGGCCCTGCTCCACCCGGGAAGGATGTGGAACAGCAGCTCCGTGCTAAACAGCGGCCCTAGGATGGCTGCACACTTCAGAACCATCTGCTCCGAGGGCTTCATGCTGTCCAGCTGAGCCAGCGCAATCCCTGCCAAAAGCAAGCCACACGTCTCTCCCTTGCCCACTCCCCACCATCACAGCCTGCATTAGCTGCAACACTCGAGAGGGTAGATTCTTCCCTAGGGACCCAGCCCCTTGGACAACTGCAACCCAGGGCACGTGTCTTCAAGATGCCTCTGCTCCTGCTTGACTCACAGGAAGCAAGGATGCGGGAAAGCAGAGATGCTCAGACGAACGCTCCCCCACCATGGATGAGCAGGGCAGCATCCAGCACATGCATATGTCCGGGGATGCAGCTTGCCAGCTCTGCGCTCTATTTATGTCCACAGGGCACACAGACAGAGAGCTTTTCCTGCACCGCTGAGGCCAGCTCAGAGCTCCCCACAACCCCGCATTTCCCTTGGTCACACAAGACTTTCCCCTTCTTGGACAAAGCAGCTCCTTCAAGAAGAACACCTGGGCATGGGGGACATTTCTGCCACCCGCATTCGGCCAGGGCTCAGCTCGAGGGCAGCCATGCTCATTCACAGCTTCCCATCCAGCACCCCCTAGAAATGGGGTGATTTCGGGGCCAGCCCAGAAATCAACAGGCAAAGAGAGATTCGCAAGATGGCTTTGGTTGGGCTTCAGTGCCTTGAGGCCCCCACAAGCAGGAGAAATTACAAACAGAACAATGAGGTGCGAAGCCTAGTTCAAAGCTCAGTCAGAGCCATGACAAATATCCCCTGGAAATGCATTTTCTCTTGCTGAGAACAGTCTGCTCCCAATACCTTCCTTTCTCTGCCCCTGACCACCCCACCCCACTCAGAGCAGACAACATGCAGGTTTCTCTGTGGACAATCCCACGGCACAAAAGCAACCTGCCCAGCAGAGTCCCAGAGGGGAGAGGCTCAACTCTGCAGCACACCGAGGCCCACACTCTCCACCTCGGGCCCTGGCAAAGGCACCCAGCACTGCTGCCAGCTGCCGCAGCGCAGCTCAGCCCCTCACCTTTCAATGCAGGGGGAAGTACAGTGTTCTGCAGGGTCACATCCGGCCTCATGGTGCACACCCTGCGGTCCTTCCCCGCGCTGGAGCTCCGTGCTGCTGCGATGGTTGAAGCCTCCGTTACAGAAGCTGAGCGGCACAAGGGAGCAGGAGAAAGCGATTAGCAAAGGGAGACAATTCATGTCATGACTTCCTGCTTGCAAACACTCCAAAATCCACCTCAGCTGGAACAAGGCCTGCCTCAGGTGGGCTGATGCACTTGGCCTGCACCAAACATGCTCGCTAAGACGAGCAAAGCACTTCCCTTGCATACCTTTGTTTCATAGCCTTTCCCTAACATTAGCTATTGCCAGGCAGTTTCCCCAAACACTCCCAAGTCAAAGGCTCCAGACCTCCTGACTGGGGAGGCAACGCCTCAAGGCAGAAGGCAGCAGTGTTGCTGTCATCCCAGAGGCAGGCACCTTGCCAGTGCAAATGCAAAATCGGGGGTCACTCAGGGATGCTGCCAGAGCCGTGGCAAGCTGGTCGGCATTCATCCCTAGGTCGTGTTACCACTGCTGCCTTCACTTAGTAGCACCTTTGGGGGCTTTCACACTTTGGCATTCAAGTTCCCAAGGCCTGTGCCTCGCCTCTGCTGGGTTTGATGTCAGACTTCTTGGCAAGTGACCTTCTTTGCCTTTTGCCCAGGGAAATACATGCACATTCCAATGCCTCTTAAATAACACGCCTACATCGGCCAGAGAGCAGAGTTCTCCAGGGTATCCCAAGAATTTGGGCGGCGACTCAAAGGGCCAAAGAAGGGATTTTCCACAGGTCAGACAGCAGCACCTCCGACGTCCCCATGAAAATCCACCCGCGTGGGGCATGCTAGAGGCAGAAGCAGCATGCCCCGCTTTGTGCCTAGCCGGGGTCTTGTGTTTAATCTCTCTCTCTCTTTAGCCAGAGCATGCCCAATGCCAGCCTGCGGTCAGGCTGCTCTGCGCCTGCCTGCCCTCGCCCCGCACACGGAGCTTCATAAGCAGCTGTGCTCAGGGACAGAAATTGCTCTTTCCCACCCCTTCAGGCAGGCTTCAAACTACGCTTTGGCCTATAAGGCAGAGGAGAAGGACAGCAGGGGCTCACAAAAGCCAGAGTCCTCAGACCACCGGCTGATGGAGAAGTTTTTTCTGACCAACAAACACGGTGTGCGGCAGGAACATAAAGTGCACCAATGCCGTATACCCATATAGAGAAGAGCCTGACCCCAGCAGGAGCTCTCCTTGAAGCAGCAGACCAGGCGTTGTGGACTCCAGGCATCCATTTGCCTTCCCTTGCCCTCAAGTGTTTTCGCTAACACACTGAACTCTTCAGGCCCTCTGTCTGGTCCTCTAAATGCCTCCCACCACACATCCCTCAGCTCCCTCCAACCTCAACCCTTCAGCATTCACCCCTAGCAGGCCTTACAGCACCTGGCACCATGTGTCACTGACGGACTCAATCCAGCCCTGTGGCTGCGCACAAGGAATGTTCCAGCCACAGGACTCAGCACACTGGCCCAGAAGAAGCACCTGCGTTCCTATGAGTTCACGACAAGACCAGCACTCGTCTGAGTGCCAGGCAGCGGCTCTGCTCCTCCTTTGAAATTGTCTGCCACGGCACCCTTGCTTGTCCTCTCAAAGACACCAGAACTCCCCTGCCTCGGCTTGGGCTGTCCCAGCAGCAAGGCCTGTACAAACCCACACCTGATCCACACCATGATCTCTATGGCTGCAAGAGCTGACAGTGCCAAGTTCACAGGGGAAGCCTCGGGCAAGAATGCACTGGGGAAAATGCAGCACAGCAACTAGGCAGTCGGCCGCAAAGGTGCTTACTGAAGAGGCTCTCCCACTTGTCCTCTCGTTTCTCATCCTTCCCCAGTGGGTGGAACAAGAGCATGTCGTGGCCAAGAAGGTAGCGCAGCAGTTCCTCACAGTAATAGGGGATGCCGTAGCTTCTTTGCGTCAGCAACCTGCAAAGGAGCACATCCAGCACTCACTGACACAGGCAAAGGCAGGCGCACACGCACATGTTTCAGGTGGGTGCTGAGCCACTTGGGCAGAGCACAGAAACCAACGTCTTCACCACAGATCCACCTCACTTCTGAAAGGGCCACGACTCCCACGGGCTTTGGGGCCTGAGTCACCTGGAAGATACAGCCTTTGCTGGAATCCTCGGGAAAAGCAGTGCAGATAGAGCCCCAAGCAAGCCTTGTCCCTCGTGTCCCCAACAGCCTCGATGCTCTACGGCACCGGTGAGAACCTTTGCCCCCGTGAATCGCCCCGCAAAGCCTCACCATGCAGACTAATGCCTTTGCCACCCCTGAGCCATGCCAGCATGCAGGACCACTTCCTTCCTGCCTTCCAGTGCAACACAGAAGGCTGGACACCTCCTGTGCTCTGTGCCTAGGCAGCTGCCCACTCGCAGCTCACAACTGCCAGTATGTCCCACTGGCTAGAGGCACTGGCCCTCCTAGAAGCTCTGCACTGCCTTTTCTAGGGCTTCATTCCCTTTGGCTCTCTGCACAGCTTCAAGCTCTCAGCAAGAGCTCACGGGCCCTGCCTGTGACTTACGTCTCTAGATCCTGGGGCAGGCTGACAACTCCAAGCGCCTGGCAGGCTTTCTGCACTACAGCGGAAGGCTTCAGCTCTCCCAGACGAACACAACTGGTTTTCTGCAACTTCAGGATGTCTACGGCAGCTTGGCAAAGCCTCTGTCTTCTACAGTGACTGGCAGTGAAGCTCATCACCACGAAGATCGAGACATCCCTGAGCACGCTCCGCATAAGACTCCAGGAGGGAGAGTCGATGCAGTGGGCGTTGTCGATGACAAATACAACGCCATCTTCTTCAACAGTCTGAAACAAACAGCTTGCTCTGGGGGAGTTCTGATGGGTTCTCAAGTAGCTTCCATAGCAGCAACTTTGGCCTCTTTCCCTCCCTCTCCAGAAAGAGAGGGTGAGAGAGAGACGGAGAGAACGCTCTGAAGCCTCTTTCCTCTCCCCAGCTACTTAGGAATGCAGAATCTTACTGGCTTGCAATTTCTCTGAGACTTTAAGGCATCTTGTACTACACAGGAACCTTGTTGCTCCTCCCGAGCACGTGCCCACCAACTTTATGGGAGGAAAGGTATCGGGGGTATGGGCAGGGGTGCTTGGGCTCTGAAGGGTAAGGACTCAGGTACATCGTCCTCCCGCCAGCTCCCACCACTCTCCTCCTGAAGCCTCCGCCTGTGGCATTGGTGTCTTTCTCTGACACCCGAGGGAGAGAAGAGCTCACCTTCTGGAGCACTTTCTTCAAAACCAACTCCAGCTCCATTTGCCTTTGAGTGCCACTCATCTGGGAAACTGCCGTCGAGAGGGGAAACTGCCCAGAAAAGCACAGTCATAGAGAAACAGCCTTCCAGGGCTTGAAGCACACCTACCCACCACACAACACCAACCCAGCAAAATACCTCTCCTGGCCTCACCATCAGCCCTCTCCCCAACACAGCTGCAAGGAGACAACACAGTGCGGATACCCCCGGGAGCTGAGAACAGAAGCCCTCTGCTTGTTCGCTTGTGATGGCAGCTCCGGGAGGCAGCAGACCACTCACACAGCACTCAGCTCAACACAAGGTCATCAGCCCCATCTCCAAGCTGCTCTTCAGTGCCTTTTGCCCACCGTGCTCAGGAACAGAAGCCTGCGCTATATGCCCCTGCTCTTCCCTCCAGGCAGCCAAGCGACTCCCCACCAGAGCCTCCAAACTACAAAAGCTCACAAGCAGCCCTTTGCCAGGGCCAGAGAGGGCCTCGCTCTCACCTTAACGAGGAAGACGTCGTTGAGGAGGCAGTAGCTGCTCTCTGCCATCAGCCCTTGGAGCTTTGTCTGCAGCACAAGCTGTCTGGCACTGCACGATTGACATGCCTGCAGGCCCAGGGCCATGGCCAGCACCATACGGAGGGCAGAGTAGACCTGCTTCAGGTTTAGCTCTGTCAGTTCCACAGCCACTACCCTGCCACGCAAAAGCAAAAGGGACCGAGATTCAGAGAGCAATGCAAAGAGCTGCAGACTTCCAAGGCAAAACTGTCAGAGAAGAGGCACGTCATCCAGGGCTGTCTGCAAGGGAGCTCTGGACACACAGCCCCAGACGGACTCTTCTTCCACACACCTCCAAGTGCTTCACAGAGGGCCAAGCTTTTCCCGCGTCTTACAAGGAAAAGCCACAGAGGGGCAATTGCTGCCAAGCCCCTGGCAGAGCCACCACCACACCCGGTGTCTCCACAGCTCTCAGCACCTCCCCCTGCTCAGCAACTTGCCAGCTGAAGAAGCAAGGACTGAGCAAGTTGGGCCTTTGTGTTTGAATGCCACAGCTTTGCCATCTGCCTCCTATACTACGGGAAGGCTTGGCCGCCCCAGGGGCCTTTGGGGATAGAAGCCCAAGGGCAAGCAGCCTTTCTCTGGCAGCTCCACCACACCACTCCCGCCTCCCCCAGCATCTTTCTTCTCTTTACTCTCCAGCTGCATGAAAAGCACACAGCTTGGGCTCTTGCCAGCCCTTGCAGCCTGGCCTAAGTTTGCAAGAGCAACAGCCCTGGCTCCAGAAGCCACTTCCAGCTCCCGCGAGACGTAGTAGGAGAGCGTGCAGCTGCTCCATACCAGCGGCTCCAGGAGGCTTTTCAGGGATGCTGCAGGCCAACGGCCAGCAGCACTAGCAGAGGGGCTCGAGGATGCCACGAACATCAGTGGATGGGCAAGGGAAGTGTCCCACACGTAGCGCTCCAAAACACTCACCTGTGGCCAGCAGCCTGGCCTAAAGATGCCAGCTCAGTGAGTAAATGGCTCTTTCCAGAGCCAAGCACTCCCTCAAATGCTAGGATGCTGCTTTCGTGACAAGTCCTGTAGGCTTTCAAGGCACTTTCAAAGAGGGCAATTTCCTTCTCGCGACCTGTGAACGCAGACAAAAAGCAAGCTGCTGTAGCGAGCTCAAAAGCCAACAACATTGGGCAGCCTCCCCTCTTGCTGCCACTGCACCTTCCCTCCACCGCACCTGCGAGCCTGCCCGCACCCAGGGCTCCTTCCCACCCCAACAGCTACAATTCTGCAGCTAGGCCTGCCTTAGGGCACTCACAGCCCCACCTTCCTGCTGGAGCCTGGGAGCAACTGCGTTCTTGAAAGCTCCTGACACGCGAACGGTGCAGGAAGGCAGGAAGCACTAGGCGTCTCACTCTGATTCCCACCTCCACTGCTGGCCCAACTCCAACCTTACGAACGAGCTATGAGCCCAAACCTGATGGCCACTGCAGGCAACACCATCCCTTGCAAAAGCATCTCCATTCCCAGGCTGGTACTAGCAGCTACCAAGGGCAAGAAATGGGCATACACAAGAGCAAGGCATTCACCTACCGAGCAAGGGGCCGTACTCTGACCTCTCCTCCGTAAGATCCATGCCAAATATGCTAGCAGGGGGAGAGAAAAACAAAAGTCAGTGAAGGAGGAAGAAGCTAGAGGACAGAGAGTCATGCGTGCAGCTGAGGACACACTCTTGCCTACCCGCTCTTCCTTTGAGCATAATGGCAGCCTGGCCACGCTCCCACCACCAAAGTTCACGCTCATTCAGCAGAGAGTGCAAACACCAAACAAGCACAGGGAAAACTTCCAGCACACAGAAGCCCAAGGGCTTCTGACCACACTGGCACAGCACACGCTATCAACGTGCAAGCAACAGAGGCCAAAACATCATCCAAAGAGAACCTACAAGCCTGGCCGAGAGGAACAGCTCCAGTTTCACCAGCAAGTGAGCAGGAAGACAGGCCCGGCCACCCACATTTTCCCAGGGGACCAGCACAGACCAAAGTGCTTTCCAAGAGCTTCCTGCTCAGAAGCAGCCGAGATAATACCCCCTGGGTGGGTCACAATTGTCACTGCATTGCCACTTGCATGCCAGCAAGCAAGCACAGGGCAGAAAGCAGAGTTGCAAGCCTTTTGGGCAGGGGCTGACAGGCCCCTCTGGGCACGACTCCTGAGAGCCCTCTCCACCCCTGCACCATCACTCCCACTCTCCCAACAGCAACAGGCACCAAGGTGAACAGGCAAAAAGCACGGCCATGCTATGGCTTTCCCTCTTCTCAGCCACAGCGGTGGGAGGCCTGGGGAGGGCAGCAGCTTGGCCTCTTTCTGCACAGCTTTTTGCCCAAAGCTGCACCCTGTGTGCCTCCACGCCCCCAGGCAGCCTGCTCAAAGAGCACACTCACAGCTTCTGCGACATCCCCAGGTACTGATAGACAGTGCCAGGATCGCCAACCCCCTTCATCTGGGCCTTCGGCAGCTCCTTGAAGTAAGACTGGGGCAGCCGGGATGCTGCGTAGGTCGCCGCATCGCAGGACACCAGCCCCGGGTAGTGCTCCATCAGCCGGGCAGCCAGGTTCACCTTCTGGCCCATGACTGCCACAGAGAGAGAGCACGCGTTGACGTCCTCAGGAGAGCAACCCGCACCACCCTTCCAGGCTGCCGGCTGCATCTCCTGCAGCACAGGCCAGCACAAAACCCTTCTGAGCACGAGCGAGAGCAACAAGGAGGCTCACAGCCCGTCCCCCGTCGTACGGCGGGACCCGCTCCGCCTCCGCCGGTCCCGACGCACCGCCGCAGGCCAAGCCCTCGTCCTGGTCCGGCGCCCAGGGCCCACAGCTTCTTCCCCGACACTCTGCCTCTTCCTGTCATGGACGCGGCCCGGGCACCCGCTCCGCAGACGGACACCTCGTACCTGTGTACTCGTGCCTCACGCGGTGGCCGACGACTCCGCAGAACGCCGTCCCGCTGGTGACCCCCACGGACACTGCCCTGAGGCGCAGGCAGAGCAGCAGGGATCAGCAGCGCCCGTGCGCAGTCCTGCCTGCCCACCGCCGCCCCTTCCCCACGTCCCCGCGCTCTGCCGTCTGCCCCGGCAGCACAGGCCTCAGGGACGGGCAGAGCCCGGCAGCGGACACGCCAGCTTGAGCGGGCTGCGTGTGCAGAGCAGCCAGGCGCTCTGGCACCCCTCCGCACCCCCCGCCCCAGGCCGTCCCAGGCAGCACGCCTCCCCACTCACTCGATTTTCCCCAGCCTCCTGGAGCAGGCGGTGGAGATTTTAATCGCGCTTTCCAGGGCGCAAACGCTCTCGCAGGGCAGCTTTCCTCCAGGGAGGCCAAACACACACAGCAGCGTGCAGCCCTGCCGAGGACAGAGACAGCACACCTTGCCGCAACGCCTGCACCAAACCCTTCCCGCCCTGAGACTCCAGCCTCCGCCGACAGCAGCAGAGCTTCAGGGCAACCCCAGGACACAGGGTACCGCTCCCAACGCCGAGGCAGAGCTGCTTCTCCTCTCCCCACCGCACGAGAGACAGAGCCGCTTCCCTCCTCTCCACCACCACCCTCGCCCTCGTGCGCGGGGGCACTGCTCCTCCACGCTCACCTTATCAAACATGGAGATTTTGTTGATTTCGCCCTTGTGAGGACGGAGGATCTCCGAAATCAGCACGCTGCTGTCCTGGATAGCCTTGCAGATTTGCGTTAGGTTGACCTTGGCAGCAAACTGCAGCTTCACAAAGAGGCAGGTGACCGGCCGCAGCTCGGATAGGCACGCCAGGGGCTGTCTGTCGTCAATCTGGAAGACAGCAGCGGGCCACCTCCACCAGCCAGCTCGCCCTGGGCGCTTCCTGCCTGCAGCAGATACCAAGGCAGAGCGCACAGAGCGGCAGCAGCGGGCGCTCTCAGAGGAATGCAGAAAGCCTCCTCGCAGCGCAAAGCAGGCGTCAGCCTGCGCGAGGCAGACACGCAACGGTGCAAGAAGGCACTGGGCATGGATGGACACAAGGGGCCACCCTCAGCAATGCTGTCACTGCTCCGGAGGCATCCCTCTCTTACCCTGGGGCCATGGCCAGAACAACAGCAGTGGAAAATGCAGAGGGCAATCCACCCCGCCCTCACCCCCGGCGCTCTCTGCAGGAGCACACAGTCGGCAGGTTTCTGGCCCCTGCAGCACTCCTTTCCCAGGTTTTTGCATACGGGGGCATTTTCTTTGCCTTACCTGCTGTCTTGAGAACTGCCGCTCTGCAACACACATCTCCTTCTCCCCTCCCTCTCCCCTAAAAGGCACCTCCCAGCACTCGTGGCCATACCTTGCGCAGGACACTGGCTGGGATATACTTCCTCAGCACTTTCCCCTGAGCACGATGAGGGGCCAAGGTAACAGCAGGCCTCAGGACGCCTACGCAAGGAAAATGCACGCGGTCACTGGCAGCAGGGCGCTACGAGCCTGGCTACGGGGGCCTCGCAAAGCAGGGGCTGGCACTGCAACTCGGGGAGCAAGGTCCTCCGCCCTTTGCCCATGTGTTCCTCTTGCAGGTGCTCAGCCACAGCAGCCCCTGGAAGCAGCAGGAAGCAGCCAGTGCCTCTGCTGCAGCGCAGCTGCGCCCCAAGCACAACCACTAACTAACTGCAAGGGGGAGAGGGCAGAGGCCAGGCCCCAGCGGCCCCTCCGCAAGCCAGTCCCCATCTTTCTGGGCAGGCACAGAACAAGGCAAAGCCGGAGCACTCACCTGGCATTTCCGGAGAACGGCAGTTCAGCTGGGCTCGTGTGAACTTGGAGAAAAGGTCTTCGCGCTCCGACACAGACATCCGCTGCACGCCTGTAACCTGGAGGCACACGCAGCAGAAGCACTGCCATCGGCCTCCCCAGGAGTCCCAGGGCACGCGTCCTACCCTCCCTCCATCCCGCCCTCGCTTCCCAGAGAAGAGGAGAAGATCCCCGTGTAGCAAAGCCACCTTGCTGGATTTGCACCGGGACAAACGCTGGCATCAGCAGCACACGAGCTGTGCAGCCATCAGCCACGCACCCCGACGTCTACAGAACACCGCCACGACCCCAGCAGGGCCAAACCCTGACACTCCCTCCTGACCCCACCGCAAACCCAGCAAGCACAATCCACAGCTAACCCTCGGCTGGAAGGGCAACAGCTACAGCTCTCCACCTCCTCTTTACAGCTACAGCCCCCACAACGCCCATCTCCTCAGCCTTCACACACCTTCCTCCCTCACCACCAGCTCCAGGTGCCCCAAACAGCTCTAGAGGCCATCTCACCCACCTTCACAGCTCCTTGGCCTTTCACTCTCTTGCTCTTCACCTGGCTCTGGTTACAGAGCTCCCAGTAGCTGGCTGACAGGATAACATCACTTGCACTTGCAAGGTTTTGCGCCTGCCAGACCTCACCCACGGCCTTGCCAAGGATCAGGAAGTGCTGCTCCTTGCGGTCTCCCACAGTCAGCAGCGACATGTGCCCTGCAGAGATCCCTGGGGAGAGACAAGCACAACTGAGGCGCAGAGCACTTGCACCTCCGCAGCATCCCGCGGCGGCAGCTCTCCACAGGCTCCGTTTCAAGCTCAACCCTGGAGACAGGCTCCTGCTCTCAGCTGCTTCAGCTGGAGGCACCAGTCCTTCATTACGGAGTCCAGCTGGAGTGTCGATGGGGAGGGGGTACAAAGTGGGGCCTGCCAACAGAGGGGCCTGAAACGGGTGCCTAGGAAGAGGCACGTGAAGCTGACACTGACAAAGTCTTCACAGCCACAGCACCCCAGAGGCCCAGCACACCAGCACCTTTGCTGGCCATCTGCTCAGGGTGCGTGCAGGCAGCTTGTAAGCAGCTGCCTGAGAGCACACAACAGCCTTCCAGGCAGAAGGTTTCCCTGGCCCCACAAGGGATCACCACCTCTCCCCCAGGCGGAAAAGCACCCTGTGGCACTGCACAAGGCCATGGAGCCACACACGGCACAGCTAGTCCAGCACACCCCATACCTATCTTCAGTCGGAGCTTCAGACCCACGTCTGTGTCACGGACGCTGTACTTCTCCTGGATTTGCCGGCAGCACTGCAGCACCAGGCTGATGGTGTCTCTCAGCTGTGTTTCCCTCACTCTCCACAGCACCAGTACAGCATCCCCTGCAGAAAGCAGGGGAACGGGGGAAGGCTCTCGTGAGACCTGACGCTCCCTGAGCTGCACCCCCTGCACGGACAGCAGGAACTGGCAGGCGTGCTGAGGAAGATGCACTCGTCGGAAGGCCTCCTCCTCAGCTACAGCTCTCTGGGCACAGGGATGCCTTCCCCTCCCCCAGGCCAGCTACAACAGCAGCCACAGAGGATGAAGGTGCACAGTGTGGCTACAGGAACACGGGCACCCCCGCAGCTGGTCCCACTCAGGGCAGAGATGAGAGGCCTCTCTCATCCCCTCCTTCCTACCATGCTGCCTCAACCCCCAAGCTCCCAGGCTGCCTCCCCAACACCTCCACACCAGCCCTGTCCCACTGCAGTTTCCCGCTTGGGGCCCGCGATGGCAGCTCCCCAGGAGCACCTGCATGCCCACAGAGCCTCCCCTCTGGGCTTTGCCAGCTCACAGCTCACTCTGTCCTCTCTCCTAGCACGCCTCTGCAGTGGCAGCAGACAGAGAGAAGTTTCATTTAGAAATACATACCTGCAAACTTCAAGATGTCTCCTCCAAAGCCCAGCAGCTCTGCAGGCGAAAGAAAGCAAAAGAAGAGTTGCCTCTGCACCTTCTTCAAGCAAGCCACAGAAGCAGCCACTCTGCTGCCCAAGCAGCACAAGGGCAGTGCTGCCTGGTGGGGCACCATTCAGGAAGGCACAGCTCCAGCCCCGCCTCTACACTGCTCACAGGCACCACAGCACTGGTGCCTACGGTACTGGGCACTGCCCAAAGGAGCTAGTGAAGATAACACACCCATTCCTCAGCACCAGTGTCCCCCAGCACAAGAGCCCAGCTCTCTCGGTGGCCCTCAGCGCCCACAGAAACCCCCAGCACGCGCAAGGAGGCTGCCTAGCGCACCTCTCTGCTCTCCCAAAGAGCAGCCTCATGGCACCGTCCCAGACAGTCCTGCAGAACGGCACTTACCCTCCACAATGTCGCCCATGTAGTCATTGAGCGTTTGCGTTAGCTCGTCCGCACCCCGCTCGAGGCTGACGCTCTGGCTAAACTTCTCTGTCAGAGCAGTGAAACCTCAAAGAGGCACAAACAGGCACAGAGGAATCAGCAGGTGCCTACATGGCCGCCAGCTTCACGCTCCCACCTCAGAGAGCGTGCGCATTACATCGTGCCCTGACCTGGCTTGTGACAACAAGCCTGGACCACCCAAGAGAAACCACCACTCTCACATTGGCCACTGCTCCCGGCAGCGTGCCTTCTCCCACACCACACAGCCTGGAGCAGGGGCCCCTGGCCCACGCGCTCTTGCAGCCCGTGGAGGAGTGCCTAGCACTGGGTACCTCTGCTGAGCCCAACTAGCCGACTCCCGGCCTCTTCCAGGCCTCCCCTCTTTTGGAGCCCCTTGTTCCTCCTGACGTCAGCCACCTCTGAGCTCTACTTCCCCCAAAGTGGAAGATGGCAGCAGCAAAGAGGCCTCCTCTGATGCATTCTCCACCAGAGGTGGCACCGGGGCTCCCAAAGGCCCAGAAAGCCCCAATGCCTCGTGTCTCTGACTTCTTCTCAACCCCCGCCCTTCACAAGCCTTGGACCCACCTGAGACGTCTGCAAAGAGCAGTACTCCATGAAAATTCTAAACGCAACGGGCTTCGTGCCTCAAGTCCTCAGATAAAATGAGGTCGGGGACGTAAGCAGCTACTTCCCCGAGTTCTGAGCAGTGCTTGGACCTTCTCTCCCAGGCACAAGACATCGTCAGCGCCCTTGGGGTACACAGGGTACCTCAGGAGAAGACGACCGTGCCCAACCGGGAGCAGGCTAGCACAGCACCGCGCAGGGTTGCGCAATAACCCGGGGCCTTGGGAGGGGCTGCTGGCCCCCTGCCACCAAGGGGCAGGTCACAGTCAGCCGGCAGTGACATCGGCCACACGTCACCGATTGCCTCTGTGCTGTCATCAGACAAGCGAGCCAGCTAACAGGGACAGCTTCTGCACGTCATCGCTGCCCTAGCAACTGCAGCATGCAGCGGGGCACGTCCTAGGTTGTTCTGTTGTAAAGAGCAAGTGGGTCTTTTCCAGAAGGTGGGGGACAGAGCAAACCTCCAGCCACAGGGCTCCTGGCGGAGGCCAGGAGGAGATGGACAGGGCTGCACCAGCAGCACAGCGGACGGGCATATCAGAGAGGGGAGGAAAAAGCTGAAGGACGCGGCAGGAGGCAGCTCCAGCCCCCTGCTCTGCGGGAGAGAGCTGTGTAAAGCTTCCACGCCGCAGGGACACCCCCTCACGCTGGGCACCCCAGCTCACAGGCAGCCCAAGGCTCACTGCTCCCCACGGGAAGGTGAGCCGGGGCTGAGGCTGACACCCTCGCAGGCGGTGCCCTTGCCCACAGGGCGCAGTCCCGCAGAGGCTGAACACGGCATGCACAGCTGGGTGCTGGCCTCTAGCCAGGCAAATTACAGCTGGCGGCTCCGACTTGCTTGTTTTCTGCTCTGTTTTTCCTGGTTTCTCTTTTGTAAATAAACTCAAGGGTAGATAAGACAAAAACAGCAGAATAACCCAGAAGTGACCTTAGGTTCATTAAGGCTTATTAACATATTAAATTTCACACCCCTAAATAAAGAATGAGATGGAAATGACATGATAATGATGTTACCGCCTCCTCTTCGCTTCCTACGCTAATTAACAAGAATGTGAAAGCGCAAGCGCAGAGCGATTGCCTGAGGTAGTGAAACTGTAACCAATAGAAAGATTTGTATAAAATACTCCCTGAAAAGTGTGTATAAATGAAGACTCAGAGGGGGTGAAGGTGTGCTAGCTTTGTGGATTTACCACCTAGCACCCATCTGTGCACAGAAATGAAATAAACAAATATCTCAACCCTGTGTATCTATTGGTTGCTTGCACACCGGGTACCAGAACCCAGATTTTGGGACAACAGTTTGGCAACCCAAATGGGACTTGCCAGAAGGCCTTGCCCAGATCATCTTGCCATTCCGGACAGCGGACTGGATCGGATCGAGCTCCAGCGCGTACCGACCTGTTGATCGGGGAGTCCTCCGACCTCCCTCCGAAGTCAGGACAACAAGAGACTCAAAGGCACAACACCGACCAGAGATATTTGTGCCAGGGCAAAAGGGGGATAAATCTTTGGATTGGTGAGTATAAAATTTACTTACTTCCGCGGAAGATTATGTTGAATTATGTCACACGTAGACACTTGGCAAGGGTTGCCTTAAATTGACCAGAGGGGTCAGAGCCGAGTGCACACAAAGGTACGTGAAAAAGGTATTTTTAGGTAATAAGGTTGGTGTTTCTAGGTAACTGACATGGGATCAAGCCAATCCAGGATTCCTCCCTGTAGCCCTTTGGGTTGTATTTTGAAACACTGGGATATTTTTGGGGGAGATCGGATGACAAAAAAAAGAATGAAAAGGTGTTATAGTCAATGGTGGCCAATGTATAAGCTGGAATGTGATGAGCAATGGCCAAAAAATGGGACCTTGAACCATAACACTATATTACAGTTACTGCTGTTTTGTTGCCAGAAGGGGAAGTGGGATGAGATACCCTGTGTGTAGGCTTTTACATCACTATAAAGGAAACCAGAAATTCAAAGGGAATGTGAACTTATAAGTGAAGAGGTATATGTAATGGTTGCAGTAGGAAAGAAGGAAGAGAGCGGGTATTGTGCTAACAGAAAAATTCTGAATGGAGAGGAGCAGGAGGATGTACAAGTACTGACAGTGCCCCCCTCTTGTGGAAACGATTCCACCTCAGTTGAAGCATCGGTCCCCCCACTAGAAAGCAAAGAGTCCAGCCCTGTTTCTGGCCAAACTAGGAGACGGAAACAACCTGTTATACAGGCTCCTTTGAGACAAGCAGTGGGACCAGGAGGGCTGCCAGTATTTGTACATGTTCCTTTTACAACCTCGGATTTACTAAACTGGAAGCAGTCTATTGGATCATATAGGGAAAATCCTGAGAAGCTGCATCAACTTTTGGAGACTATTGTGATAACTCATAATCCTAACTGGGGAGATGTGCAGGCGCTGTTGAATACTTTCCTGACAGGAGAAGAAAAGAGGCTGGTAATTGATAAGGCAAAAGAAGAGGGTGAGAGAAGGGACAGAAAGGGGGATCCTGAAGTCTATTTACCCACCAGAAAGGATCCCGAGTGGGATCCAAATAGGAGCGGGGGTAGGGAGCTCTTGAGGCAGTATCAACAGCTAATTTTATATGGGGTTCGGTACAGGGTTCCGAAACCAAAGAATGTGTCAAAATTGTATGAAGTAAAGCAAAGGCCTGAAGAAAATCCCTCGGCCTTTTATGAAAGATTATGCGAAACAGCCAGAAAATGGACAGACCTGGATCCAAATGAGGAAGCGAATCAAAGACTGTTTAATACGCTATTCATTGGCCAGTCAGCTCAGGATATTAGAAAGAAGCTACAGAAGGTGGATGGAGCTGGGGGAATGTCTATTCCACAGCTGATAGAAATAGCACATAAGGTATAGAATAATCGAGATGAAAAGAGAAGAAGAGAAACACAAAATGGAATGAAACTGCAGGCTTCTCTCCTGGCAGCTGTCCAGAGGAATGAATTCCAAGGCAGGGGCAGGGGAAGCAGAAGAGGTAACAGAGGAGGAAGAGGTGGAAGGGGAGGGAGGCCAGGAGGAGGCCTCCCTAGACCCGCTTTGGTTCCAAATCTTTGTGCAATTTGTAGACAGGAAGGGCACTGGAAAGATGAATGTCCAAATCGAAGAAGGATAACAAAGCTACAGAGCCCAGCAAACACCGAGCTAATTATGTTAGAGGAGTCAAATATGGAATGAAGGGGATGGGGGGAGAAAATTAGAATTTCCTCAGCTGATCCCCTGGTTCCAGGAAAGCTGGGGAATGAAACTGTAGATTTTGTATTAGATAGTGGAGCCACTCATTCAGTGATAACTAGTTGTAAAGGACCCTTAAGTAAGACTACTACCACTATTGTTGGGGCTACAGGAAGGAAAGCTTTGAGGCCATTTTTGCAACCAATGGAGTGTACGATTGGAGGCACTAAATTGACTCATGAGTTTCTCTATATGCCAGGGTGTCTCCTCCCTTTATTAGGATGGGATTTACTATGCAAACTGAATGCGCAGGTGACCTTTTCTGAGAGTTCCGTGCAGCTCCACAGCCCTCCAGAATCGGCATGGAGAGCACAAATCTGCCTTTTGATGGGATCAGCTCCAGACGGTAACAGTGCAAGTATCCCTTCAAGTGTACTGGATGCGGTGATTCCCTCGGTTTGGGCCTCAACAAAGCCAGGTAAAGCAAAAAACGCGACTCTGGTCAAAATAGAGCTACAACCAGGAGCGAAGCCAGTTAGGGTGCATCAGTACCCTATCAAGCTAGAAGCACGTAGAGGACTGGAACCCCTAATTAATGCCTTCTGCAATATGGCTTGCTTAGAGAATGTCAGTCTGAATTCAATACACCAGTCCTGCCAGTAAGGAAACCATGCTCCAAAGAATATCGACTGGTCCAGGACCTAAGGGCAGTGAACCAAATAACAAGAGATATCCATCCAAGTGTGCCAAACCCATATACTCTTTTAGCCTCGGTGCCTGAGACTAACAATTGTTTTACAGTGCTAGATTTAAAAGATGCTTTTTTCTGTATTCCTACAGAAGAACAAAGCCAGACAATTTTCGCCTTTGAATGGGAAAGTCCCACTACAAGGAGGAAGGAGCAGTTATGCCGGACGGTTCTTCCTCAAGGATTCAAGAACAGTCGTACCCTGTTTGGTGAGCTCTTGGCCAAAGAACTAGCCCAATGGCAGGAAGGTAACAAAAATGTCACTCTTTTACAGTATGTGGATGACATTTTGATTGGAGCGGATTCAGAGCAAATATGTTTAGAGGCAACAGTGAGTCTGTTAAATTTTTGGGGACTTGCCGGGTATCGTGTTTCAGAGAAAAAGGCTCAGATTGCGAAGAAGGAAGTCCAATATCTTGGTTTTAAAATATCGAAAGGACAACGTGCACTAGGAGCGGAAAGAAAAGAGGCTATATGCCGAATTGCAGTACCCTGCACAAAAAGACACCTGAGGGGATTCTTGGGAATGGCAGGATTTTGCCGTATATGGATCCCTAATTTTGGGCTGATAACTAAACCTTTATATGCAGCCCTAAAGGGTCCAGGAGAATGGTTAGAGCGGACCCCAGAATGCCGTGCTAGTTTTGATGAAATACAAAAGAAAATGATGGAAGCTCCAGCACTGGGACTCCCAGATATGGCTAAACCCTTTCAATTGTACGTGTATGAGTGGCAGCAGGTGGCCTCAGGAGTAATGACCCAAATGCTTGGGAGCTGGAAAAGACCGGTGGCATATTTTTTAAACAACTAGACGAAGTAAGTAAAGGATGGCCGGCCTGCCTCCGGGCTATAGCGGCCACCATGTTATTAATACAAGAGGCCCGCAAATTGACTCTGGGACAGCCCTTAGCTGTTTTTGTACCACACACAGTATCAGCAATTTTAAATCAAAAGGGGCATCACTGGATTTCCCTGAGCAGACTGGTAAAATAGCATGCTGTGTTATTGGAAAAGGAGATACTACCTTAAAGGTGGCTTCGACCTTAACCCCTGCTATTCTGCTACCTGGTGAAGAGCAAAAAGAGTTACAGCATGACTGTTTGGCCACTATAGAGCAAGTATACTCTAGCCGGCCTGATTTCAAGGATGAACGTTTGCAGAACCCAGATGTGGAGCTATGTACAGATGGTAGCAGCTTTGCACAGAATGGCGAGAGAAAGGCTGGATATGCAGTAGTGACCCAATGGAAAGAAGCAGAAGCTAAACCAGTGCCACAAAACACCTCAGCACAAAAGGCTGAAATCATTGCCCTTATACGAGCCCTTGAAATCAGAAAGGGCCAAAGAGTAAATATATATAGACTCAAAGTATGCCTTTGGGGTAGTTCACGCTCACGGAGCGATTTGGAAAGAACGAGGGCTCTTAAATTCTCAAGGAAGTAATATGAAGTATGGACAAGAGATATTAAGATTGTTACAAGCAATAATGGAACCCAAAGAAGTAGCTATAATGCATTGCAAAGCCCACCAGAGGGAAATAGTGAAGTGGCACAAGGAAACGGGAGAGCAGATATGGTCACCAAAAAGGCAGCACTAGCAGGACAGGTGATTGGGGCTTTAGTACCCAGTAGAAAGATACAAATGAGACCTCCTGAATATTCAGACAAAGAAAATCAATTGGCAGAAAGGCTAAAATGTACAAAAAATGCTGAAGGGTGGTGGGTCACGCCCAATGGACAAGTTTTAACTACAGCCAAAATGTTGAAAGTGCTCCTCAAGGGACTGCATGAAGAAACTCACATGGGAGCAGATGCTATGATAAGCAGCATAAAAAGATAGGCTGTGGGATCAAAGATGCTATCAAATGCTGACCTTATTGTAAGGAGATGTCCCACCTGTTGTGCAAATAACCCCAGAATTCAGAAGAAACCACCTATGGGAGAACTAAGAAGAGGATTAACCCCAGGGGAACACTGGCAGACACATTTCTCTGAATTGCCTAAATGTGGTCAGTTTAAAGATTTACTTGTTTTGGTAGATACATTTTCTGGTTGGCCAGAAACCTTCCCATGCTCCACCAATCGTGCAAAAGAAGTAATTAAATGTTTACTAAAAGAGATAATTCCTCGATTTGGGATTCCTGAAGGTATATCCTCAGATAATGGACCTCGTTTTATTTCAGAGGTGGTTCAAGGAACATGCAAATTTTTATAGATGAAATGGGAATTACACACTCCATGGAGACCCCAGTCTAGCGGTAAGGTAGAAAGAATGAACCAAACACTTGAAAGACATATTTCAAAACTGTGTCAGGAAACCCATCTTAAATGGGTAGATGTATATATGTATATAGTATGGTGTATCCGTACTACATGATACTTGATGGGAATGGTCTGTGTTGTAACTTTTTTTATCTGTACCACCTGCTACTTGGTGAGAATAGTCTAGTGCTGTAACTTTTTAGTGCCTAGAACAATATCGCTGTGTTAAGCGGGATACAAATAAGTAACTCACAAGGTCTTGGAAATCTGTGAGAAAGAACAGCTGTTGGTCACATATAGATTCTGTGGCTTCCAGCCACAGAATCACCATGAGAAGCAGTCAACATGAAGGCCAGAAGCTGAAGAGTAGTGAAATAGCGACCCCCAAAGTCAAATGTGGCCCCCGAAATGAGTCTGCACGCGTGCGCAGTATCATAGCCTGGTTATGCAGCCGCAGAGGAGTTGGGCCAGACTCCCAGCACTTGTTGGCCCCAGGTGCCGGGACTCCCGCCTACCACAAGTAATCATAAATGCCGGAGTTTTCCGAAGGAGGGAGAGGCTGCTACACAACAGAGGACCACGTTGCCTCCTCGGGGATGCCCGAAAAGATTGTGCCTGCCGACTCTCTCTCTCACCATGCAGACAATCGGGACAAGCATTGAGGTGGTCCTTCTCGAGATTACCATTGGGTCGGTCTGTTTGTAAGTATCTACTAATAAACTTCTTGCTACTGAAGAGTGTTTGCGTGTGTGTGTGTGTGTGTGAGTTGGTGCTGGCTTGCCAAACCGGATGTTTGGCCCCCGGGAATCTAACTAGAACAGCTCATCCCCCAGTGTCCCCTAGGCTTGGTGTCTCCTCGCTGTTGGTGTCACCCCACACTCATCCCCCCGTGTCCCCAAGACTCGGTGTCCTCTGGGTGTTGGTGTCACCCCATGCTCATCACTTGGTGTCCCTGAGGCTCGATGTAACCCTGTTCTTGTCCCCCGGTCCGTGAGGCTTGTCCCCCCGGTGTCCCCTGGGTGTTGGTGTCATACTGTGCTCATCCCCAAGGCTCAGTGTCCTCCCTGGGGTGTCTCTGTTGCCCCATGCTCATCCCCTGTTGTCTGCAGTGTCCCCGAGCTTTGGTGTCAGTGTCACCCCTTGTCCTCAATGTCCTCCATGTGCCAATGTCTCCTTGCCATGGTCCCCAGTGCCTGCAAGTGTTGGTCTCTGGTGTCCCTGTGCCTCAGGGTCCCTTCAGCCCTGTCCCTAAGTGTCCCTGTGGCAGGTGCGGGCCACATCGTGGAGTGCCTGGGAGTCCCCTCCATCCTGTCCGTGGGTGTCCCCGAGCCTCGGTGTCCCCGTGCGGCTGCAGGGCCACCTGCAGAAGACATGCCAGGTGTCTCTGTGCACTGGTCCTCCATGTCCCCAGGTGTCCCTGAGCGCTGGCCCCGGGTATCCCCATACCTCCCTTGTGTCCCCACATCGCCCAGTATCCCCCGGCGAATCCCCACGTTCCCTGACGTGTCCCCGCAGCAACCAAATTGGCAACATTTGGGCTGCTACATCCACCTGCATGGCAGCGACCTGTGGCCCCAGTTCCCCCAGTTCACGGCAGTGGTGAGACTGGGACCTGCCTCAAATTGCCCCCTGGCGACCCCAAACTGCCCCAGGGACACCCCTAAAACACCCTGGGGCTCCTGCAAATTACCCTGCCTCCCAAAGAGGCCCCACAAAACCTCTCCCGGGACCCCCAGACCCCCAAGGGACCCATAAAACCACCCTGGGATCCCCCAAAGCTCCCCTGAGCCCCCAAATGCACCCATGGCCCCTAAAACCACCTGGGAACCCCCTATGCCTCCCCCACTGACCCCCCGCAGCGACCCCCAACTACCCCTGGGATTCCCCCCCCCCAGGGCCCCTCAGCTACCTCTGGGATTCCCCCCCCCCCCCAGTCCAGGAGATCCCAAAACCCCCTGGGACCCAGGAGTCCCCCAAACCTCCACTGGGATCCCCCCAACCCCCCCTTGGATCCCCCAACCTCACCACCCCCTGCACCCAGGAACTCCAACCCCCCCAGGTGCTGTCACTGCCCTGGCCCCCCCAGATCCCCCTTCGGGACCCCCACCCGCTCGGGACCTTCCAGATCTCCCCGGGCCCCACCAACCCCCCTGGGACCCCAAACCCTCCCAGGAGCCCCCCTCCAAATCCCTGGAGCCCCCCCAGGATCTCCCAACTCCCCCCTACCCCGGGGTCCCAACCACCCCCACAAGGGCCCATAAAACCCCCTTTGTAGCCCCACAACCCTCCAGAAGGCCCCCCCCCCAAACCTGCAGCACTCGAGGTGGGGGGCAGCAGCCTATTTCTCCCCCTTCCCCTAGGACAGGGAGATCTGGGTATTTATTTGCCCCAGGGATGGTTGTTTGCCATGGGGGGGGCGGTATTTACCCCCGCTCCGCGCCAATACCGCTCTCCCCCACAGCCTCATCCCAACATCAACCCATGATGTACGCCAAAACCCTGCTGCAGCTGGGCATGATGTGACCCCCCCCCCGAGATGACACGACCCCCTCGAGGTCACAACACTCCCTGGGGGTGACACCCTCCCCCCTCCCCGGGTGTCTCCCCTCCCCCAATGGCTTTTAATACACTGGATTATATTTATTCCCTCCTCACCTGCTGGGGGGGGGACTGGGGGGGCAGGGGTGACCCACCAATGGGGGGGAGGGGCAGGGGGGACCGTCTAGGGGGCACTGGCTCAGGAGCTGCCCCCCTGGCCTGGCCCCCATTTTACTGTCTATAATTAAAGATGTTAAAATAAAGTAACTATTGGAAGACTCGCGGGGGGCCCAGCGTCCGAGGAGGTGTGGGGAGGGGGGAAGGGTGTGGCGCTGCTGGCCACAGACACCTGGGTCCTCTGTACGAGTGCAGGGGAGGGGCGGGGCGGCATGCCCAGATGCCTGGAACCCTCCCGGACGCCTGAGTCCCTTGGAGAACTGGGTTGTCCTGGACTTCTTGCGTTGCCTGGACTCCTGGGCTCCTTGGACGCCTGGGCCCCTCACTCACCCAGGGGAGTGGGGTTGGGGGGGGAGGTTCAGCGTGGAAGCCCCGGACGCCTGGGTCCCTTCTGTGTGGGGGAGAGCGGGGAGTGAGAAGGGGCACCCGGATGCCTGGGTCCCTCAAGGGGCAGTGGTAGAACTGAGACTCGTGGCTGGATCTGGTTGATCATGTCAAATAAAATATTGAATCGGCAACAAGTTTCTATTGCTTAAACCGTGGAACAAGAAGCTGCTCTGGGTCCTTCTTGTGCTCCCAGCCAAGAGGCACCTTATCACTAGCAACAAAACTTAAAAAAAACCCCATAGAAATCTTGACTTTTGCTGCTCCTCACTGGCACCTTCCAACGATCAAAAAGAGAACGGATCATTTTTATCCTTCCAACGCATCCGGGAAACGTCCTCTCGGTCACTGCCGACAGGGCTCGGTGGCCGCTTCCCCTTCGGAGAGCGCGGTTTAATTTAATCTGGAGGGGATTTAGTGAAATGCTAAAATGCAACATTAATCTCTAGGCGACAGGCTGCTTTTTAAGCGTGGGGGGAAGCTCGTTCTGTGATGTGTGTTTGGTCTTTGGAGGAAAGCTCGAAGCAGGTGAGAACGAAAAAAAAAGGGAATAAATCATTTTTACTCACGTAAGACTGATGCTTTTCCAAAATCCTAAGGGCTGTGAGTCATGGAAACTTCCTCAAATCTTTGCTGCATTGAAGTGTTTTCATATTGGATTTAAAATTGTGGTTAAACGAGGGGATTTTTTTGCATGTAACCGGTGGGATGAAGACGAGCATATCGGCGGAGACCTCCTCGGCGACTGTGAGCGTGTTGAGCGCGGTTTCATCTTGGCAGCCCTTGGTGGGCATGGCTGCCGCTGGAAGGAGCTTGGAGGCAACGTGAGCCAGTTATCCCAACCAAAACAGAAAAGAGACGCATTTCCAAGACATTTCGTGGGACGTTGAGATCCTCAGGCTGAAGGAGATGCTGCTCCGTGGAGCTGATCCCAAAGGATGAGCCGGGAACAGCAGAGCTCCTGCCCTACCCCAGGGCTCTCCGTGCCACCAGCTGCCGGCAATGACCGTCCTCTCCAAATTCAAAGGACCGGGGAGATGTTCACCCAAGGAGACCACCGGTGGTACCACCACACCTCACCAGCTGCAGCAGAAAACAGCCCAAGGCAGCTGCAGGAAATGGAGGCAAGTAGGAGTCCATCGCCCAGGTCTCCACAAACAGGACTTGCACCAGATGAGAGCAGAAGAGGGGAAACGGGTGTTTGCAACGGCTCTCAATCACGAATGAACGAGTCCAACCAGAGAAGACCGTATTCTCTCCATGAATCGTACAAGATTCCCAGTCCCAAGTTTAGGTAGGATTTCCATCTTTACGTACTTCAGCCATAACCTCTGTGAGTTCAGCAATTTGTGGAAAACGGCAGGAAGCGGTGAGGAACAGCGGAAAGGGTGGAAAATATTGGAGGACGAGGCAAAAGCAGTGGAAAAATGCATGAAGAGGCAGAAAACAGGGAAAATGATGGAAATTGGGATGAAACCCCCAAAGCGGTGGAAAATGCAAAAGTACTACAAAATCACCTGCAGAATAAATGCCAAAAATCCCACCAAAAAATAAAAAACTTCAGCACAATGACTCCCACAAAATAAAAGCTACTAAAAAACCCCACAGAGAATGCAAAAATAGCAGAAAACAGTAGAAGAATGTCAAGCCATTCCAGAAAATTGAAAATGCGAGAAGTGAAAAGTAGAGAGGTGTTGAGAGAAAAAATAGAAAATGGAGTAAAGAGAAAGAGGGGTGAAAAGAACCAATATATTCAGCTGAAGTCTGAGTATGCATACAGAAGAGCAGAAAATGTTTTAAAATCCACAAAAAATGGAAAATGAAAAAAAAGGGTTGAAAAGAGCAGAAAATGATGGAAAAACCCCATACCTGGAAAACTGCAGAAAGCATAATGACTGAAAATGCAAAAGGAGGGCTAAAAATGCCAAAAATAGCAAAATGAAAAAAAATACTGGCACATGACAGAAAAATTCAGAGAACATCGCAATACCCAAGGAACGGTGGAAAATGCAAAACCCAGCAAAACCTGGCCCCCCAAGTGGTGGAAAACACCCAAAGCAACAAGGAACACACACACACACACACAAAACCTCCAAGTGGAATTCAGTGGAAAAGAGAAAAAAATGGTGGAAAGCAGGGGAGAATGTACAAAAAGAAAAGGAAGAAAATGCACAGAATTTCTGAGAAAAAGCAAAAATAAGATGGTGGTAGAAAAAGTAGGAGTTGATGAAAACAGCCAGAAAAAAGCAGAACATGGTGGGAAGGACTTAGAGGAGTAAAAATGGCAGAAAACAGAAACACCAGAAAAGGCAAAAAAAAAAAAAAAAAAAAAAAAAGAAAGAAAGAAAAAAAAGAAAGAAAAAAGAAAGAAAAAGTGAAAATTTCGAAGAAAAACTGAAAGCATCAGGGACTGACTAAACAGCAGAAAATTCAGAAAAAGGAAAATGGTGGAAATTCAGAAAAGGAAAGGAAAATGGTGGAAATCACAGAAGAAGATGGAGAAAACGGAAAGGATGGATAACATGAAGAAAATGGAACACCAAATACACTTAAAATGGTTAAAAATGGTTAAAGTGGTTAAGCCAGAAATGTCAGAAAGTGCAAAAAAAAAAAAAAAAAAAAAAGTGGGAAAAGTGAGAAGTGGCAGAAAATCAAAAAAAGGGAAAACCTGAAAACACTTCAAATGGGAGAAACCGCAAGAAATAGAGGAAAATTCACACACCCCCCCAAATATAATTGCCCAAAGTGTCCAACAGCAGCAGAAATCTTTGGAAAAAATACAAACAAAAAAGAAAGAATTGTGGAAAATGCAAAAAGCTCTATATGAAAACTGTGGGAAATGCTAAAAAAAAAAGTGTAAAACAGAAAGAATGGAAGAAAGAGGACACAAAAAAGGTTGAAAGGGGGAAAAAAGATGGAAAAAGGGAACGCAGAAATGGTAGAAATGGCAGAAAAGGAGGGAGAGCAGCGACAGATGATGCAGGCATGGCAGAAAAGAGATGGTGCAAAGCAAGAAGTGCAGAAAGCTGTGGAAAATGGTGAAGAGCACCAAAAGAAAGTGGAAGGTGGAGAAACATCGAAATGGAAAATGAGGAAAGCGGGTAAATTGGAGGGGAAAAAGCAAAAAGAATATGGGCAGATGGAGGTCAGAAAACAGTGGGGATGGCCGTGATGTGCCAGCAGAGGAGCTGCACCAAGGTGATCAAGGTTCTCCCTGGCTCTTGGCCTCGGGGGCCTCCCTGCTGCTGGATGGGTTGCTGGGTCCACCGGCCAGCTCGTGGTGAGTCTGAGTGCACACCAGAGCTATGCGTCTTGCTGGCTTTCATCCTTCCCGGGCTTCATTCACCCTCCGGTTGAGCCATGCCAGACCACAGGTACACAACAGAGCAGATGGCCTCAGCCAGGAACAGGATGATTGACAGCTAACAGTGCGGTTGGACGGCCAAGAGAGAACCCGGTGCACAGTTCCACAGGAGCCAGGTGCTTCCGGTGTGAGCCTGCAGTGTGCAGGGGCCGTGGTGGGATTGCTGCTGGGGAAGCTGGACTGAACTGCTCCGTGTCCCTGAGCAGCTCCTATGGCTGGTTGACAGTGAAGGGACTGTTCTGCAGCACTGAATTCGCTGAAAGGGACTTGGTCACACATGGCCCCAGTGCCAGCAGCTCCGGATTGCAGGGCGCCCCAGTGAATCAAAGCTGATGGCTCCTGGCTTTTGAGGTCTTTCAAGGGAAAACAGAAGCACATAGTCATGGGGAAGAGGGAGAGCAGAGGAAAGAAGCAATTCCCAGGATCGGCGCAGGGTGGGCAATGGTGATAGAAAGAGAGCTGCATGGCAAACCCCAGCCCGGCCCTTGCACAGCAGATGCAAGGCCTGAGGACAGCGGGTGTCTGTAGAGGCTACAGAGCTTCTCCCTCTTGCCCTTGTGTTTCCTGGTCCAGCAGAGCAACTGCCCTCTTCCCCCTTGCCTTTCTCTCTCTCCAAAAAAAATTAAACACACCTGGGCTGAAGAAACAGGACTTTATCTTTGAGGAAAGCAGAGCAAGGGGAGGAAGTGGTAGAACACTAATGGGACAGGATGCGCTTAGAGTTGTCGAGCTGTCCTGTGCTGCGGGAGACACCAGCCATGGCCCAGACCTTCCAGCACACCTGCGTGTCTGCGGTGTGCAGCCCCACGGCATTGGCACAGCTGTGGCATTGCTGCTCAGAGTCACCTCCTGGCAGAAGGGTGACACCTCTGCCATGCTCTCTGGAGCCAGTGACCCAGTGCTCCAAAGCTGAACCTTGGTGGTGACCGCTCCCGGGCAGTTCTCAGTTCAGCACGGTCTGTGTCACCAGGCAACAGACGGAGGGTTCAGCATCAGCTTCCAGGGGCTGGAGGGCTGAGACAGAAAAGATCACAGCACATAACAGACTCCCACAGTTGCAGACCTCCTTGATATCCCGCCCAAACAGGGCCCGTCCCACCCAGCCCTTCCCAGGCTGGGCAGGCAGCACGTGGGACAAAAGGATCAGCTGCAAGTTGCTGGTCAGGAATACCCCAGGTGACCCACAAATACTCACCTCCTCTCCCCCAAAGAGGAAGACCACACCTGCCTGGCTTATGGCAGGGCCAGCAACTGGAGCTCCCTTCCTGGGCTCCCTCCTCCTCCCTGCCAGGGCCTCCTGCCACAGCTGCTCTCACTCACCACTGCAGATCTGCTCCACCTTTTCCTTCCTCTGCTTCATTTGCTGCCCCATGAGCCCTAGGCAAACACCTCCTGTCAGCCCTCATACTCCCCACCAAGACCCCAGCAGCACAGCTCCCATCTGGTCGTGCCAGCCTGCCCACTCATCCTCCTCCCCTTGCGCAAGGCTGGCCTCAGCGTGGTCCCCGGGGTGCACGATGCAGGCATGCTGTGAGGCACTGCAGAACCTCCTCTCAGCCCACCTGCACGGTCAGGGATGCGACCAGGGTAGTGGCTCACCAAGGAACCTCACGGCTGCCTCCCGCAAGGATGCCTCAGGCTTCTCCAAGTATGGCAGGCTCTGGTGCAGGTATTGCTCCGCTCTGCTCCTGTCCCTCAGCACCTGGAGACACCGCAAGGCCGTGGGTTGGCACCGAGACTCCCTGGGGAGCCAGGCTTGACCCTCCTTCCACGGCCGGCCTCCTCTTCCTTCCTCCTCATGACCCCTGGTGGCCTAGGGATGCTGAGATCCCCCCCAAGCCTTCTGACAAGGACCAGCCAAGCCAGGGGCTCCTTCAGCATCCCAGGGGGGACAGCAAGGGCAGAGGGGCCTGGAGCAGAGCCCGAGGCGGCCGGGGCTCTGGGCTGCAGCAGTGGGTGAGGGGCACAGCTGTGTGCCCTGCACACTGGGCAGCGGGGCAGGCTTCGTCCGGTCAGGGCCCCGGGACTTTGGCCTTGTCCTTACCAGGTACTCCCCAATCTTGGCCAGCGTTGGAGCATGTCCCAGCCCACAGTGGGGCTTAGGACCAGGGCTGCCCCTCCCTGCTGAAGGCAGCGGTACCTCTGCCTTGTCCTTGGCCACTCAGCAAATTGGACCTCCCGCTGGCATGCACTCAGAGGCACACTTGTCAGCAGCCCCTGTCATGGTGCTCAGGCCTCCCCCAGGTCATGTCAGCATCCCTTCCCCAAAGCACTGCTCCATATCTGGGCCGCTCTCTGGTTCTGCTCGCTCATGTGCAGGAAGAGTGGGACCAGGCTCCTCTGCACGCGCTGCTTCATCCTCTGCTTGTTCTTCCCCACCACAATCTCCATCAGGTCCTTGAAGAGCAGCATGGAGAGCTCTCGTACTGTGCTGCAGCTCTGTGAGGAAGGAAGGAGAGCAGCGGAGGCCTCAGCAACGACTGCAGGAGCCAGGCATGAGAAGAAGGTTTTCCTCTGCGAGGCCTCGTCTTCTGCAGGCACAACTGTCCCCCTCCCTGGCCAGGGCTCCGAGCTGGGGACAAGCCTCTGCAGAGGCAGCACAACTGTGGCAGGAGGTGCCAATACACTGCCCAGTGGGCACACGTGCAGAAGGACACACAGCATCCAGAGCCACGTCTACAGACCCACCCACACGCCAGAGAGCCCCTGCCTCTCCCACCAGCCTTACGTCATCAAAGCGTGGCAGAAGCCTCTCCACCACCTGCAGAGCGATGGGGTTGGAGCCCTTCTGGTCCAGGTAGCTGAGGATGTTTCTCAGCAACAGCAAGCTTCCTGCACGCACGTCCCTGCGGGCATCCTGCAGCCACTCCACCATGTCTGGGAGCAGGCTCTGCATTTTCCTTGCCTGTGGCAAAGACACAATTTCCTTTTGTGAAGCAAGGCCAGAGTCCCCTGGCCACGAGTGCTCTGGGGGCTGATTTCCCATCAGGGCTCAGGGACCAGGGCCAGGGCTCTGCACACAGCCACGGCTGGGGCACAGAGGCTGCAGTGCAGGGCAGAGATCTCCAAGGGGGATCCGAGCACACTAGGGCTTCTCTAGGGAGCAAGGCTCCTGCCTCCAGGACCACCAGCAGCTGACTGCATTAGCCCAGCCCTGTCATCTGCCTCATCGTCCCTCTCCCAGCAGGACTCTGGCCGCAGCGTTCGCACAATGGAGGCCGTTTGGAAGGGGCTTGTTGCTGCTGGGCCTGGATCTCCGCCTGGCACAGCGGAGCTCTTCCCGAGGGCCTTTGGTGCCTTTCTGCCTGTGCAGCACAGCCCAGGGGCTGCCATGAAAGACTTGGGGCACATCAAGAGGGCAGCGGGGACGTGGGAGCAGCTAGCACACCTCCTGAGGGCCAGCAAAGGCCAGGCCACTCTGTGACCCAGCACCACCTGCCAAGTCCCAGCCTGCCACCATGCCTTCACCCAGCTGCCCCCCTGCTCACCATCTCGAGCCTCTTCAGCAGGCTCAGGAGGCCTCTGAATACCAGTCTGCGCAGCTCCAGGCCCTCAGTCTGCGTGTAGCGCCAGAGCAGCGGCAGCGCGGCATCATCCATCTCGGCAAGGTCAAGGCCGTCCAGCAGCTGAAATGCACACAGCACTGACGGAGTGGCAGAGCCACCAGCACTGCCTGCAGCGTGCAGCCCTGCGTCCCACCCACCATTCAGGCCAAGGGCACTAGCCCCTGACACGGCTCACCCCATGGCCAGGGGCCACTGTGGAGACACCCGCAGGCCCTGCTCCCAGCCCTGGGGCTCACAGCACACTGCACGCACTGCTCGCCTCCGCCCCACGGCCTCGGAGCCCTCTGCAGCCTCTTGTCCTCAGCCCTTGGAGGAGCACTTGAACCCAGAGAGCTGCCGCAAAGGAGGCCCAAAGGGCAAGTGCTTGCGAGCGGTCGCCCAGCAGAAACGAGCCAAGGCCAGGGCTGCTAACAAAAGCGCGTGCATTGCCCTAGCTCCATTCTCAACGTCACCCACCAGGCACGCGCACAATGCGAGCAGAGAGCATTCAGCGGCACCTCCAGAGAGGTACCGCTTGCCATGAGGCTCACCTCCACAAAGAAAGCCATGGCGGGCCTCTGGCGAAACTGGTCCTCCCTGCTCAGCAGCCTTGCCAGCTGGTGGAAGATCCAGTGACACAGGTGTCTCGGAGCTCTCCTCATGGCTCTGGCAGAAGGAAGAAGGCACTGTTGGTCCTCAGCTGAGCAGGCAAACCTGCTCTGGGCCTGCTTGGCCCCTTCAGCCACTTCCCCCCAGCACACTGAAGGCAGCTCAAGGCAGTGCTTGGCACGCAGCCACGGCAGCAGCATGTGCTCCTGCAGGGCTGCTCTTTCCCCACCACACCTTGCCATCAGAAAGCCAGGCTCCGTCACCATTATGTTCCTCTGGGTGGGAGACTGGAGAAACATCCTTCCTACCTGCAAGTCACAGCCTTCCCACACATGCCGTGTCCTCACCCCTTGGCATTCCTCTGCCCCAGGGGCCTTCCCAGGTCCTTCTGCTCAGCTTGCACCTTTCCTGGGGCTCTGCTTTGGCTGCCACTGCAGCCAGACCCTCCCCAATCCACTCTGTGATGGGAGCCCAGGTCCCACCGGAGGGCACTCCGGAGCTTTGGGAGGGCACCACTCCTGCGAGGGACCTTCTCTCACTACTCCTAACACCAGCTACTCCCCCAACAGCTCTCAAAGCTGGGCAGTAGTTGGTCAGGGAGCTCCCATGGACATTTTGCTGTGTGAGCCCTTGCCACAAGTGGGCAGGCTGCAGCCCCTTTCTTGGAGAGCTCGCCCCCACCCCCCGTCCGCAAGGAAGGACATTGTGTGGGGCACCCCAAATCCACGGAAGAGGTGCTGCGGGAGAGCAGGGCGTAAAGGGCTCTACCTGGCCAGCATGGACACTCCCTTCTGAGATGTCTCTGCACGCAGAAACAGCTCCCAGCCACCATTCCTCTCCACAGCCAGGGCTACGTGCCGATAGCCTGCACAGTGGAAGAGACCCTTCATGGCCTCCATGGCACACCTGCATGCAGAGCAAAGCCCAGGTCACACTGGCAGCCTGGCCCTGCCTCCAACTCCAAGGCCGAGACAGGAGGAGTGGGATCAAGCACCTGACGTGGCTGGGGGCATGGGACCCATCCCACAGGCATTCCCTCAGGAAGACATTTGCTTCCTGGCAGGTGAACCCTGCTGTGAAGACAATCTGAAAGAGCAGCGCCAGGAAGAGCTGGGGGAAGAAGGCCTTCAACACCTGTGGGTCGTCGGGCTCCTGGATGATCATGTGCAGTGCTCTTGTTGCCTGTGGAAAACACCCAGGGACACCTCTCACTCCTGAGCGCTCCCTGCCATTCTCCCTGAACCCTCGAGCTGGGACCCTCACGCACAGCCTCGTGCCATGGACAATGCAGATGGAGGGCTCAGACTTGCTGCCTGACCAAGGCCAATGCCTGCAGGCTCTTTGGCCTCAACTCCTGTCTGTACACAAGGAGCCTTCCTGCGTGAGGGACACTAGGGGATGCAGGGACAGGGGGAGATGGAGATTTCCAGGCCATGGCCAGCCTGAGTGTTTGTGTGCAGAGCAGCGCTCGGCAGCCCTGTGCACTGGCAACGGGAGGCCTGGTGTTGGGCATGTTGTATTCCCACGCAGGGGAGGTGCCTGCCTGGGGGCACACAGGCAGGGCAGAGGGGGCCCACAGAGCCAGGCGACAGCCAGGGGACCAACGAGGCCTCGTCCCGTAACTCACAGCCAGGGGAAGGATGCAGCTGTTGTCCCTCTCGGAGGTGGGCTGCTTGCGCAGTGGCCATTGCTCCAGCAAGCTCAGCAGCTCCTGCAGCATGTCTTTTGCAACTGCGGGCTTATCCAGCAGCACCTTCCACATGGTTGTGGCGATGCTGCAGGCCCAGAGCGCTCTGTCAGTGGCACTTCCTCGGCCACAGCGCCAGAGCCTGGGCATGTCCTGGAGCTCCCTGGACGTCCAGCAGCCCTGACCCTGCCCACCCCCTCCTCACTGGGAGCCCTAAAGGGGGCCTGCCCATGGAGGTTGGACAGGACCAGGCTGTAGTGCCTTGTGGGGAAGGCAGGGAGCATGGCCGCTGCCTGCTGAAAGCAGGCTCCCTTGCTCAGCTCTGCCTTCTGCAGAGATACTTGATGCATGGGGACTGGGCAGTGGTGGGACAGACAGAGGACGCTGCCCCGCAGGCGTGTCCTGGGAGTCTCCTTGGGTCTGGCCCCCTTTGCGCCCTTCTCCCCATCTGCGATGAGCCCTCGAGCCTGACGGGCCCCATACCTGTTGCAGAGCGGGGAGCAGTAGAGCAGGCTCACGGTCACCTCGTCAGGGTTCGAGCAGCACAGCTGGCAAAGGATGTTGTTCAGGGTGACCCGGGCCGACAACTCCCTGACGTAACTCAGGTTCCTGTAGAGGCACCTCATGATCCGTGGCACCTGGAAGACCCATGGGTGAGAGTGGGGCTCCTACCAGAGAGCAGCCATTACCCCACTTCCCACTGACATCCCCTTCCTTCTCCATGGCTCCCAGTGCTCCTTGCTGCCTTCCAAGGCTCTTGGGTGTCCCAGACCCATGGCTCTGGTGAGGTAAGACCATGTCCCAGAGGGCTCCTGCCCCACGCACGCCACCTGCAGCCTGCTTACATCTTCCAGTGAAAGAGACAGCGCCCACCACAAACATGTTCAGCATGTGGGCAGCCACCACGGTGCTATAGTTGCTGCAGTTCCTCATGCCCTCGATGGCTGTGACAATGACGTCTATGCCCTCGGAGGGCTGAAGGTTTTTCACAAACAGCTTATGGGAGAAAGGAGGTGAGGGAAGAAATGTCACGCTCTGTGCCACATTAATGGTGCTTAGCTGAGCAGTGGACATGGCTCGGGAGAGGTGGGCGGGGCAATGCTGGCACTGTGGTCCCAGCAGAGCCAGGGGCGGCTGTTGGGTTGTGCAGCGGCACCGTGGGGCACGTGGCCACAGGGCCATCAGGGCAAGGGAGGATGGTCGCGGTCAGGGTCACAGCGCACTGGCTCTGCAGGCAAGCACAGCTTGACGGTGGCCCTCAAGGCTGCAGCTGCTGCTGGGACTCTTGGAGTGAAGCCCCTGCCCACTCCCCACACCAGCACAGTGGAAGCGGCACTGGGGGAGAGCTGGGCTGCCACCAGAGTGCAGCCTTACACAAGGTGCCACTGAGAGCTGCTTCTCTCTCCACCACGCGCCCTGCCCACTCTGCATGAACCGCGATACCCCCTCAGCCCTGCTCATTAGGCAGCCCTCTGCTCATCCAAGTCCCCTGATGACCCCATGGCCAAGAGTCCCAGCAGGGGAGGTGCTCCTCACATTCATGATGACACTGAGGTTGCAGGTCCATGACACGCAGAGCTCGTCGTCAGCTTCCCACTCCTTTGGGTTCTCCACATGCCCTTAATTATCCTGCAACGGCTCGCTACCTGAGCAGGAGCGGAAAAAGAGAGCAGTCAGGAGGAGTGGAGGAGCCTTGGAGGGGGCAGACTGATGGCCTCAGGGAGAAAGCAGCCTGGCAGAGGAGAAGAGCATGCCAGTAACGTCTGGGGAGCAGGATTCCCCAGGAGGCTGGGGGCCCCTTGCAGGGGACAGAAGGGGCAACTGCTTTGAAGGCTACCAAAGGCCTGGGGGGGTTCAATGGGACTTTGTGGTGTGAAGCACCTCAGGATCCCTAGTGTGAGCAGGGGTTGCTGAGCATTTTCCACAGCAGGGTAGTCCAGCACAGCCACTAACATCCTGCTGCCCTACTGCTCCATCAGCCCTCTTTACTGCTCCTGTGTCGCACGGAGCAGAGTGGCCAAGGCAGGCTGATGCCCTCCTTGGCCCTGCCAGGCTCTCCAGCTCCACAAGGATGCAGCCCACCACAGCTTCTCTTACGTTTTCGTTGCACCACAAATATGAAGAGGCAATGAAGAGCGTCCAAAGCCCCATGGCTCGTCTCTGCATCCTCACAGGCGCAGCAAAGTATGAGACGCCCCACCAGCTGTCCCACTATGGGCACAGAGACCCTTCTGTAGCTGGTGGGGCTCTCCTCAACTCCTCCAAAGGGGCGCCAGACCTGCGGAACAGGCGGTACAGCTAGAAGGACTGATGGCAGGCAGTCGCCACCAAAGCCCTGAAGCCAAGAGTCTGCCCAGGCATGCATGCCAGGTGAGTCAAAGCTCCGGAGGGCCCTGCAGGCCTGGCCTCCCAAAGCAGCAAGGCAGCACTGCCACACCTCGCCTCACATCGTGCTCCCTGCACACTCCTGCCCTGCACAGAGCTGGGGCACAGCTGGGGCCTCAGAAAAAAACGCCTGCAGAGAGAAGCTCATGGCAAGAGGAACAGAGAGCTTTTGCCTCAGGGCAGGGCCTTGCTGAGCGCTTTGACCTCTGGCCAGGCTTCCGTCACAGGCACCCCGGAGCTGAAGGCTGCTCTGGTCTGCAGGCAAGGGGCAAAGGGGTGGCTGGGAGGCGCATGCCTCCTTACCTCCAGCGAGGAATAGTTGGACAGCACATTGCTCAGCCTCCCAGTCCTCCCCACGGCCCTCTCACGCACAGCTGCTCTCTCCGAGTTGGTGAAGGGCAACAGGAGCTGGGAGGACAAAGCCTACTGGTCTGCCTGGGGAGCTGACACCTGCTCCAGCAGAAGCAGCTCTCCTCAGCCCCTGGCTGCACTGATACAGTTCAGGAAGGCAGGTAACCGCACACCCCCTGCACAGGCACCCTTCCCACACACCCCCTCCAGAACATCGCCCTATGTGCAGGACATTCCCTGGCGGTCTGCTTGGGGAGGTTGGGCTATGGCCTCCTGGATGGCAAAAGAACCAACCTTCTCAGCTGGGCTGCCCTTACGGGATGGGCGAGTCCTAGCAGGGCCCTGCCCCATTCAGATCTGGTGAGCAAAGGACAAGGGATGAGGGGCAGGCAGGGGGATCGCAGCAGTAGCTGCCATCTGTGTGGTGCTGAGAGAAAAAGGACGCAATTCCTCCCACATCTTTGGTGCAGGAAAGGCTTTGAGGGCAGAGTTGGCCCTGGAGTGCAGCGGGCAAGGCTTTCTCATGACCTCGGAGGAGTCTCTGGAAGGAGAAGGGACTTGGGCTGCAGCCAGTGCACCCCAGGATCACTGCACAGGCACCTCCCAGTCACCTAAGGGAGGTGGGCTCCCTCCCTGCACTCTGCAGCCTCCACATGGCACTGAGATAGGAAATGGCCACTTGAGGGTATCGCTTCCCCCTGAGCTGAGGAACAGTCCCTGTGAAGCCCACTCTTTGCAAATGCCACACCTGCAAGATATTCTGCAGCTCCAGGAGGCTGGAAGTGGCAGAGTTGAGCACCAGCACCTCCAGCATGTTATCCATGCTGTCCAGGGTCTGCAGGGAGGACAGAGGGTTGTGACACTCTTTCACCGCTCCCTGGCACACACCAGCCTCTGGGCTTTGCCCGTGGCCACACCCAGAGGAACGGGTAGAAGGGAGGAGGGTGGGAAAGCAAAGCTGAGATCGGGCCCTGCCTGTGATCTTACAGTCGTCTCTCAGCACAGGCCGGGCAGGGGCAAGAGCAGAGGGGCTGACAGGCTCCCCGTCGCTCACCCAGTGCATACCTTGGAATAGAGGCAGGTGTCCAGGTTCTTCATGTCTTCTTTGGCAGGAAGCAAGAAGACACTCCTGAAGCAGGTGTGCAGGAGGATGCTCTTTTTGCCCTCCAGAACCAGCTCCACGACACTGCAAAGAGAGAGTGGCGCTTGCTCAACATTGGCGCTGGCAGCACTGCCTTGATGCCCTGGCAAGGTGGATGTGGACCTCTGGGGCAGGAGTCCTCGGGCTGGTCCTGAGAGCAGCTGGGGCAGCCCTGCGTGTGTGTGGGGGGGAGAGGTGCTCCTTCCTTCCATGACACTGCTCCTGGGACAGAGGACAGTCCTGCTTGGTAGGCCTCACGCCTCCTCAACCATCTGCCTCCCCTTCTCTGGTGAAGGCCAAGGTGCCCTGGGCAGCTGCAGGTAGCCCTGTGCCCTCCCATCCCCTGATGACAAACCTGGGGCCAGGGAGAGCAGAGGCCCAGTGGGCAGAACCACCATCCTCTGTCCACGATGGGGGGACACCTCCCAGGCAGGCACGGTGCCATCAGGACCATGCTCTGGAGAGGTCTGGGCCAAACCAGGGGCTGACGTACGTACCTCATCGCCCGGCCCAGCCCCGCGCGGCCCCTCACTCACTGCTCCGCCGGCTCCGTGACGCCTGGGCCCTGCAGCCCTCGGAGGATGCCTGGGGAGAGCTGCTGCCCTGGGGAGTCCCGTCCTGCTCCTGGGGTGCCCGGGGGGTGCGCGGGCGGCCGCCCTCCTTCTCCCAGGCCGCCTGGGGGTGGCTGGGGGGGGGTCTCTCTTCCATCCTGCGGGGCAGAGCAGAGGCCAAGGGGGAGAGTTTTTAAGGCAGAGCTGGGCAGGTCCCCGCAGGGGTGGTGCCGGCACTGCAGCGTCCCCCCGCCCGCCCCGGCCCTGGCGCCAGCTCTCCTGCCCCACAGCCTCTTCCGCAAGGCTCTGCCCCCACCACGGCCGAGGGCCCCCGTGGCTCCGCCACGCTGCCCAGCCCCAGCCCCAGCCCCAGCCCCGTGGCTCCCACCCAGCACGGGAGGTGGGAAGGCCTCGGGAAATGCCTCGGCTCTGCAGGGCTGCTGGTGCGGCAGGGAAAGTCGCGGCTGTGCTCGGTGGCTCCTGTCCGAGCCCCGTGCACTCCTGCCCTCTCCCGGCGCCGTCCTCCCGGACACTGCGGGGCCGCGGCGGGTCACCAGGCGGGTCCCAGCGGCCCCGTGCGTGGCGGTGCTGAGGTCACCTCTGCTGCCCGCAGCGTCTCCACGAGCAGCAGCCGCCGCCGCCGTGGCCCCAGGGCCTGAGCGCCGCCGCACCGCGGAGGACAGAGCTGCCGGAGGCAACGGGAGGCAGCTCCAGGGGCAGCGCGGGGCTGCGCACGGCCACCTCCCTCCCGCTTCAGCCCCGACGGACCAGGCGCTGCAGCCACTCACCTACCGGGCACCAACCGCTAACCCCAAGCCCTGCTCCTGAACCAGCCCCGGCCCCGACTCCAACCCCTCAGCCCAAACCCCACCGCTGAGCCAAGACACACACCTCTCACCCCTTTCCCTGGCGCTCACCTCACCCCCACCCTCAGCCCCAGCATCACCACGCCAACCTTCCCCCCAGCCCTCACCTCCAGCCATCACCCAGTCCCCCACAGACCTCGCCAGCGCTCACCACAAGCACCAGCACCCCGAAGCACCGCAGCAGAACCTCCCCCCAATCCTCCCCCCGACCCCCACCCAGCACAGCCACCCCCCGTCCCCGGCTCCACCCGCAACACCAACCCCCAAGCAGAAACCCCAAGGAGCAGCCTCGACCCTAACTGCTAACACAACCCCCTTCCCCGCTAGCCCCACCCGCGCACTCACCACCCAACCTGCCACCCCTCGGCCCACGTGCGCGCTGGGCTCCCGCCGACCCCGCGAGGCAGCGGAAGCGCAGAGACTGGGAGGGGCTGGAGCAGCCGAGCTTGGCAGGGACCTGGGGAGCTGGTCTGGTCCAGCCCCGCGGATCAAGCAGGGTCCCCTGGAGCAGGCTGCCCTGGAGCAGGAGGGGCCCGTTTGGAGTCTCTCCCGGAGCGGAGACTCCGCAGCCTCTCGGGGAACCTCTGCCCGCCTTCGGCCCCTTCACAGTGAACAAGCGATCTCCTGCGCTCCGGCGGAATTTCTTGCTCCGCCATCCTGTGCCGCTGCCTCTCCTGCTCCCTCTGCGCACAGCAGGCCGCTCCCGCGCGGCCGCGGGGCAGAGGCCCCCGCCGCCCCCCACCCGCCCACGGGCCCGGCCCGGGCGAGCCCTGGCCCAGGCGCAGGAGGCGGCGGGCAGGGGGCGCTGCACCCCGCCGGCCCCGTGCCTGGCAGCAGGGACAGCCCCGCCGGGGCACGCCATTGGGCGGCTGGCACGTCGCTCAGGGCACAGCCCGCCCCCCAGGCCCCCATTGGCTCGCGGCCTCCCCTCGCGAGCTGATTGGCCAGGCGCGGGCGGCAGCCCTGAGGGCGGGCAGGCTCGGTGCCGCCCTGAGGCCGGCACAGCCGCCCCACGCCCGGCCCCGCCGCCGCCGCCACCCTGCTCCGCCCGCGGAGCCCCCGCAGCTCTCGGCCCTTCCCCGCTCGCGCCCAGCCCTCGCCCCCTGCCCCAGCCCCGCAGCCCTCGCCCGCAGCCCCACGCCTCCCCCACAGCCAGCCCCCGCCCGTGCCGCTCCCCAGGGACCCCGAGCAGAGCCGCAGCCCTCCCTGGAGCCTCCCCCGACCCCAGCCCTCCACGGGGAGCTCCGACCCGGAGCCCGGGCCGCACTGACCACGCCATCTGGATTCAAGAAGTCGTTTCCCCCACGCGCTCCTGACCAACTTCAGAGACAGTTTCGCTTTCTTCTCTGCCTCAGCCAAACTATGAAATGCAGGATTAAACTCGGAGCAGGTGGAAGTGGTTATTTCTGGAGCCCGGGACTTCAGGCTGGCAGTGTGCTTCCATACCACCGAAACACCTTGACTGTGTGCTCCATGGCAGGAGCGTCTCCGTTAGCAAGGTGCGATGAAACAACACAACACAACATGAAAACGTGCCGCACAGAATCACAGCTCTGCCAGGTCCTTCCTAGGAACATCTGCAGGAGCTGCTCAGTCCAAACAGAAACCGCAGCTCTCTTCTTTGAAGAAATGCAGGCTACAAACAGCCACTCGCTCTGCACAGTGCTCCCCAAATGCAGGCAGTATTATCCCACCGGTAATCTGTTCCCCTGTCTCTACTGGATAGATTTTTGCCCTCTGGAGCTCTGTGGGAGACGCTGAAGGCACCAAGTTCACCAGACGTGACGTGTGCTCACGATGGGCAAGACCTGGGTGTCTCCTCTTGCAGGGACATGGGGTGTTACCTTCTCACTGGGGGCACACTGACAACTGCAGCAGATACCCCAAACCTGTCTCAAACAGCTTCTGCCTTTTGCTGTTGCCCATGGCACAACCAGGGTATTGAAGCTTGGTCACAGCCCCTCTTTAAAACTGCACTTAGCGGAGGAGTGCCACCTGCAGCAGCATGAGGTCAGGGACTGGCAGTGGGCAATCAAGTCATGCTAACCCTAAGATGGAAACTTAATCTAAATGTAACTCCATGTAGTAATGGCAGAGTGAGACGGGTACTATAGCCACGTAAGGCAAGGCTGTCGTTGCAGTGTGACCTCTGCTTTGGACCAAATCCGCACACAGGGGCCTGGGTCAGAGGCCGTTTTTTCTGTGGTTGCTGGTCGGTGCTGCCAGCACTGCAGCTGCAGTGGACATTGTTGATTGGTGTGGGACAGCAGGAGCTGTGACTGGGAGGGGTCTTTGGACAGGCAAGGGACAGAAAGGAAGGGACAGGAAAACGTGGTGCCATCGCAGAAACTGGTGCCATGCCACAGAGCTCCCCAGGAGCGGACACCCGACTGCAGGGCCGCAGTGCTCCTCAGCTGGAGCACTCTGCTTGCAGCCCATCCTCCCAGAGCTGGGATGGTGTCTCAAAGCAATTTCCTGGCGGTGAGTGAAAGCGATAGTGTCAGAGACCTGATGCAGTGGTTTGCAGAGAAGGGCGTGCAGAAGGGGCCGGCAGCTCGACGACGGTGAGGTGCCGCAGGGCACGGGCCGCTGCCGCTCTCCCCGCCAGGCACCAGCGATACTGCCAGGGCAGACCTGGGGCAGGTCACGCACGGCCGCGCGGTCCCGAGGGCACCGGGGAAGGGCTTGGGGGCCGTGACCGCGAGGCGGGCAGGAGAGGCGGGCCTGCCGCTGCAGGCCCCGGGCGCAGGAGCAACCGCTGGGCAGCAGCGTCGCTCCGGGCTCCCTGCGCAGCCGCCGCCAACGCCCGTCGCTGCCGCAGCTGCTGCTCGGCGGCCGCAGAGCAGAGCCGCGGTGGGGCCTGGTGGGGGCGGGGCCAGCGGGCCCAGGGGCGGGGCCATGGACACACAGGCCCCGCCCCCATCTGCAGCAGTGACACCTCCCTCGCTGTGACCTCTCCCACTCTGCGTGCCTCCATTGGCTCCTGTGGGATGGGGCGGGGACTCCTGGGGCGGGACCTGGGAGAGAGGGGCGGGAGGGGGCAGCAGTGAGCATGCGCTGTGCGGAGCTGGGGCGGGCAGGGCAGCCGAGGGGCGGGGCCTCGAGGGTCAGGAGGGGCGGGGCAGGGCGGAGCATGCGCACTGGGGCTGAGGAGGCGGCTGAGGGGCGGGGGGGCCGGGGGTGCCCGGGCCCTGCGGGCAGGGAGGGGGCGAGAGGCGGCTGCTGCCGCGGGGCAGCGTCTCCCGCTGCGGGGCTGCCCGGAGCCTTTAGCCGCAGCGCCGGGAGCTGCCGCCCCAGCCACGGGGCCGAGGGCTGGGCAGAGCGAGCGGCCATGTGCACGAGGGCAGCAGCAGCTGCCGCGGCCCGGCCGTGTGCCAGCAGCGGGTGGGCAAGGCCCTGCCCGGCCTGGGCCGTCTACGGCCCCCCGGGCCCCCTGGCTCTTGCGCCCCTTCTCCTGGCGGCCCCACGGCTCGGAGCCACCTGCGGTGACCATTTCTCAGCACCGTCCCACTGCGAGAGCAGGGTGCGGGCCCAGCACTGCTGTGCGTGGGCAGAGCGTGGGCGAAAGCACTTTCGGAGCTGCCTCGCAGACCTGCTGGTCTCTCCGTGGGCTTCGGAGTCTGGGACTCTTGTCCAGCCTGGGCAGCTCCTTCTCCCTTCCCCACACCCCACAGGCAGGGACCTGAAAGCAGAGACTCAGGGAAGCGCCTTGCCTTTGGTGTCGTCCCTGCTGGAGCTTCGTCCTGAGACACCCCCAGGCAGTGTCCTGGGGGCGAGCGGGAGCTCTGAGCAGCCCTGCTCCACGCAGCCCCCTGTGCATGGGGAACGGCCCTGCCCTGCCGGGGCCACTCCTTCGCCCAGAGCTTCCCCAGCCCCTATTCACCCTGCTTGTAGGTATCCCTGGACATCGCCTGGAGAAGGCTGGGTTGTGCCTTGTGTCTGCTGGGACACCGATGCTGGTGAGGTATGACTGAAGTGTCAGCTTGAAATGTGTCTCTGGCTGAAAGCTGAGCTGGAGGACGCGGGCGTTTTTTGTCATCGTGAGCTTCACCTTCTGCAATACCAGTGTGTGCTGAATGCAAATGCATTTTTAGAGGCAGGGCTCTGCATTTAATATGCACCCCCACTGCTTTGTGTGTGACCTGAGTAGCGTATGGACAGCAGCTGTTCTGTGTATTGTATAAAAGGGGGAGTCCAGGATATCAGTTATGTTTTAAGAAGGTTTTCTGCTCCTGACAGAAAAGGCAGGTCATCCAGTAGGGCTGGGTACGGCTGGGCTTGGGAGCATAGCAGTGGAAAGGGAACGATTTTGTTGAAGAAACACCAAAGTATCCTTACTGTGTCTCCTATTCTTTGGGAAAGGAAATGGAAAGCCCCCCAAAACCCTGTTTTCACTGTCTGCTCCTGAAGCAGAAGTTTTCACAAGACTTCCTCTTTGTTTTATCTGATCTAAGAGTTTGGCTCTTGCCTTCTGCTTCGTTTGGGAAGTGTGCAGCTGAGAATCTTTGGAAGAGCCAGTTGCTGAGCCCTGCTTGAGCAGTAGGTTCTTTCCTACTGTGTGTGTTTGAGTTGCTTTCCCATCTTGCATTTCCTCACCTGCTTAGACATTTCTACCCTAGCACTGAGCATGTTCAAAGCAGAGGTTTGTGGAAGACCCCTGAGTGTCTCCTGTTTCTTGCAGGGGGTCCTTATGGCATTTCTGTGAAACCTGCAGAAGTCGTGTTTAGGCCGATGCCGAGTCCCCACAGCTGCTCCCTCCCTCTGCATGGCTCAGCCACATGCCTGGCTTCAGGGTCCGTGCGCTCCTTCAGCTCTGCTGGTGTGAGTGTCTGTGGGCCTGGTGTGAGGAGGCCACTAGCTGGGGCAGGTTTGAGAGCAGTGCAGCCAGAGCGGGAGGCTGGACGGGGTGGGGAGCTGCAGCCAGAGCAAAGACTGATGCTCCCCTCTGGCTCAGGTGCCAGTGTAGCTGCCAGGACTGCTGCGTGCCAGTGCTGACGCTGCCCCTGCCAGCCCAGGGCACCCTGGGCAGAAGTCCCTGCCACCAGGGTCACTGCTGGCCTCGCAGTGGGGATCGCTCACCCGAGATCCTGGTGGTGGGAGGAGCTGGAGCTGCTCCGGCAGCCGTGCAGAGCCTGGGGGTGCAGGGATCCCCTGCGGGGAGACTCGTCATGCAGGGGAGACCCCGGAGGATGCCCTGAGCCCGCAAACTGCCATGGGCACGGCCCCATCCTCTCGCTGGGTACAAATCCACTGCCAACAATCCCTAGGAGGGCGGCCGCCCACGCAGCCCCCGGGTACCCCAGAAGTCGGACGGGACTCCCCAGGGCAGCAGCTCTCCCCAGGCGTCCTCGAGGGCTGCAGGCCCAGGCATCACGGAGCCCGTGGAGCAGTGAGTTAGGGGCCCCGTGGGGCCGGGCCGGGCCAGGGCCAGGGCCGGGCAGCGCGCCCTGCTCTGCGCGGGGCTCCCGTCTGCCCGCACCCTGGCACTGGGGTGCCCGGGGCAGTGGCACGGAGGCCGAGCTCGGTGCGCTCGTCTCTGCTGCCTGCGCTCAGTGTCTCCAGGCCTCCTGGCTCTCTGGCTGTTGCAGGGGCCAAGTTTTCCATCTGCAGCTGGTCGGAGCTGTCGAGAGAGGATGAGGAAGCCCTGGAGTTCATCCAGGCCTTTGTGAGCGGCACACAGAAGGTAGCTGCAGCCACGTCCGGCCGGGCCGGGCCTGAGTCTCCCTGCGGGTCACGCCGGCTCTGCTGCCTGCTGCCAGGCTGCGGGGGGGCTGCTGGCTGTGCAGAGCTGCTCCCGGCCAGGGGACACGCACACTGCTGCAGCCCCCTCGCTGCTCTGCTCCTGCTGGTCTTTCCCCTGCCCTTCACGCTCACTCCGTCTCTCTTCCCCATGCGTCAGGAAGAGGTGCAGAAGCTCAAGTTCCTGGAGTGCATCTGCACCCTCTGCAGAGGCAGCAGCTCCAAGGCCTTGTCGTGGGGCCTGGATGTTTTCTGCTGCACGTACGACCTGGCCGAGCATATCAAGGTGAGGACACATGCAGCAGCTGTGAGTATGGGCTCAAGGGCAGCTGGGCGCAAGCACAGCTCTGAGGAGAGGACTTGGTCACTGGGAGGACTGGGGCAAGCAAGCATTGGCAAAGAGCTGCTGCTGAGAGGTGCCCGGGTGGCCTTGAGAAGCCCTGCGAGCTGAGACCTCAGAGGGGGGGTCATTGTGGGCTGCAGTGCAGGGATGGGGGCCTCAGGCCTCTGCTAGCCTCACAGAGTGCTGCTGGGAGTGCTGGCGCTGGGTGGTGGCACTTTCAGTGTGGCATGCTGGTTGTGCTCTGTAGGTGCTGCTGGAGGAGGAGCCGATGGAGCAGCTGGGCACAGCAGTGCGTCAGCAAGCCATGCTTGCTCTCATGGCGATGAGGTACGTACGTCAGCCCCTGGTTTGGCCCAGACCTCTCCAGAGCATGGTCCTGATGGCACCGTGCCTGCCTGGGAGGTGTCCCCCCATCATGGAGGGAGGCTGGTGGTTCTGCCCGCTGGGCCTCTGCTCTCCCTGGCCCCGGCTTTGTCATCAGGAGATGGGAGAGCACAAGGCTACCGGGAGGGCACAGGGCTACCTGCAGCTGCCCAGGGTACCTTGGCCTTCACCAGAGAAGGGGAGGCAGATGGTTGAGGAGGCATGAAGCCTACCAAGCAGGACTGTCCTCTGTCCCAGGAGCAGTGTCATGGAAGGAAGGAGCACCCCCCCAACACATGCAGGGCTGCCCCAGCTGCTCTCGGGACCAGCCCGAGGACTCCTGCCCCAGAGGTCCACATCCACCTTGCCAGGGCATCAAGGCAGTGCTGCCAGCACCAGTGTTGAGCAAGCGCCTCTCTCTCTTTGCAGTGTCGTGGAGCCGGTTCTGGAGGGCAAAAAGAGCATCCTATGCACACCTGCTTCAGGAGTGTCTTCTTGCTTCCTGCCAAAGAAGACATGAAGAACCTGGACACCTGCCTCTATTCCAAGGTATGCACTGGGCGAGCGACGGGGAGCCTGTCAGCCCCTCTGCTCTTGCCCCTGCCCAGTCTTTGCCGAGAGACGCCTGTAAGATCACAGGCAGGGCCCGATCTCAGCTTTGCTTTCCCACCTTCCTCCCTTCTACCCCTTCCTCTGGGTGTGGCCACGGGCAAAGCCCAGAGGCTGGTGTGTGCCAGGGAGCGGTGAAAAGAGTGTCACAACCCTCTGTGCTCCTTGCAGACCCTGGACAGCATGGATAACATGCTGGAGGTGCTGGTGCTCAACTCTGCCACTTCCAGCCTCCTGGAGCTGCAGAATATCTTGCAGGTGTGGCATTTGCAAAGAGTGGGCTTCACAGGGACTGTTCCTCAGCTCAGGGGGAAGCGATACCCTCAAGTGGCCATTTCCTATCTCAGTGCCATGTGGAGGCTGCAGAGTGCAGGGAGGGAGCCCACCTCCCTTAGGTGACTGGGAGGTGCCTGAGCACTGATCGTGGGGTGCACTGGCTGCAGCCCAAGTCCCTTCTCCTTCCAGAGACGACTCCTAGGTCATGAGAAAGCCTTGCCTGCTGCACTCCAGGGCCAACTCTGCCCTCAAAGCCTTTCCTGCACCAAAGATGTGGGAGGAATTGGCGTCCTTTTTCTCTCAGCACCACACAGACGGCAGCTACTTCTGCGATCCCCCTGCCCGCCCCCTGTCCCTTGTCCTTTGCTCTCCAGATCTGACTGGGGCAGGGCCCTGCTAGGACTCGCCCATCCTGCAAGGGGAGCCCAGCTGAGAAGTTTGGTTTTTTTGCCAGGCCAGGAGGCCATAGCCCAACCTCCCCAAGCAGACCACCAGGGAATGTCCTGCACACAGGGCAATGTTCTGGAGGGGGTGTGTGGAAAGGGTGCCTGTGCAGGGGGTGTGCAGTTACCTGCCTTCCTGAACTGTATCAGTGCAGCCAGGGGCTGAGGAGAGCTGCTTCTGCTGGAGCAGGTGTCAGCTCCCCAGGCAGACCAGTAGGCTTTGTCCTCCCAGCTCTTGTTGCCCTTCACCAACTCGGAGAGAGCAGCTGTGCGTGAGAGGGCCGTGGGGAGGATTGGGAGGCTGAGCAATGTGCTGTCCAACTATTCCTCGCTGGAGGTAAGGAGGCAGGCGCCTCCCAGCCACCCCTTTGCCCCTTGCCTGCAGACCAGAGCAGCCTTCAGCTCTGGGGTGCCTGTGAGGGAAGCCTGGCCAGAGGTCAAAGCGCTCAGCAAGGCCCTGCCCTGAGGCAAAAGCTCTCTGTTCCTCTTGCCATGAGCTTCTCTCTGCAGGCGTTTTTTTCTGAGGCCCCAGCTGTGCCCCAGCTCTGTGCAGGGCAGGAGTGTGCAGGGAGCACAATGTGAGGCGAGGTGTGGCAGTGCTGCCTTGCTGCTTTGGGAGGCCAGGCCTGCAGGGCCCTCCGGAGCTTTGACTCACCTGGCATGCATGCCTGGGCAGACTCTTGGCTTCAGGGCTTTGGTGGCGACTGCTTGCCATCAGTCCTTCTAGCTGTACCGCCCGTTCCACAGGTCTGGCTCCTCTTTGGAGGAGTTGAGGAGAGCCCCACCGGCTATGGAAGGGTCTCTGTGGCCATAGTGGGACAGCTGGTGGGTCGTCTCGTACTTTGCTGCTCCTATGAGGATGTGGAGAGCAGCCGTGGGGCTTCGGACGCTCTTCATTGCCTCTTCCGATTTGTGGTGCAACGAAAACGTAAGAGAAGCTGTGGTGGGCTGCATGCTTGTGGAGCTGGAGAGCCTGGCAAGGCCAGGGAGGGCATCAGCCTGCCTCGGCCACTCTGCTCCGTGAGACACAGGAGCAGTAAAGAGGGCTGATGGAGCAGTAGGGCAGCAGGATGTTAGTGCCTGTGCTGGACTGCCCTGCTGTGGAAACTGCTCAGCAACCCCTGCTCGCACTAGGGATCCTGAGGTGCTTCACACCACAAAGTCCCATTGAACCCCCCCCCCCCCAGGCCTTTGGTAGCCTTCAAAGCAGTTGCCCCTTCTGTCCCCTGCAAGGGGCCCCCAGCCTCCCGGGGAATCCTGCTCCCCAGACGTTACTGGCATGCTCTTCTCCTCTGCCAGGCTGCTTTCTCCCTGAGGCCATCAGTCTGCCCCCTCCAAGGCTCCTTCACTCCTCCTGACTGCTCTCTTTTTCCGCTCCTGCTCAGGCAGCGAGCCGTTGCAGGATAATCAAGGGCATGCGGAGAACCCAAAGGAGTGGGAAGCTGAAGACAAGCTCTGCGTGTCATGGACCAGCAACCTCAGTGTCATCACGAATGTGAGGAGCACCTCCCCTGCTGGGACTCTTGGCCATGGGGTCATCATGGGACTTGGATGAGCAGAGGGCTGCCTAATGAGCAGGGCTGAGGGGGTATCGTGTTTCACGCAGAGTGGGCAGAGGGCGTGGTGGAGAGGGAAGCAGCTCTCAGTGGCACCTTGTGTACGGCTGCACTCTCCCAGTGCCGCTTCCACTGTGCCTGAGTGGGGAGTGGGCAGGGGCTTCACTCCAAGAGTCCCAGCAGCAGCTGCAGCCTTGAGGGCCACCGTCAAGCTGTGCTTGCCTGCAGAGCCAGTGCGCTGTGACCCTGACCGCGACCATCCTCCCTTGCCCTGATGGCCCTGTGGCCACGTGCCCCACGGTGCCGCTGCACAACCCAACAGCCGCCCCTGGCTCTGCTGGGACCACAGTGCCAGCATTACCCCGCCCCCCTCTCCCGAGCCACGTCCACTGCTCAGCTAAGCACCATTAATGTGGCACAGAGCGTGACATTTCTTCCCTCACCTCCTTTCTCCCATAAGCTGTTTGTGAAAAACCTTCAGCCCTCCGAGGGCATAGACGTCATTGTCACAGCCATCGAGGGCATGAGGAACTGCAGCAACTACAGCACCGTGGTGGCTACTCACATGCTGAACATGTTTGTGGTGGGCGCTGTCTCTTCACTGGAAGATGTAAGCAGGCTGCAGGTGGCGTGCGTGGGGCAGGAGCCCTCTGGGACATGGTCTTACCTCACCAGAGCCAGGGGTCTGGGGCACCCAAGAGCCTTGGAAGGCAGCAAGGAGCACTGGGAGCCGTGGAGAAGGAAGGGGATGTCAGTGGGAAGTGGGGTAATGGCTGCTCTCTGGTAGCAGCCCCACTCTCACCCATGGGTCTTCCAGGTGCCACGGATCATGAGGTGCCTCTACAGGAACCTGAGGTACGTCAGGGAGTTGTCGGCCCGGGTCACCCTGAACAACATCCTTTGCCACCTGTGCTGCTCGAACCCTGAGGAGGTGACCGTGAGCCTGCTCTACTGCTCCCCGCTCTGCAACAGGTATGGGGCCCGTCAGGCTCGAGGGCTCATCGCAGATGGGGAGAAGGGCGCAAAGGGGGCCAGACCCAAGGAGACTCTCAGGACATGCCTGCGGGGCAGGGTCCTCTGTCTGTCCCACCACTGCCCAGTCCCCATGCATCAAGTATCTCTGCAGAAGGCAGAGCTGAGCAAGGGAGCCTGCTTTCAGCAGGCAGCGGCCATGCTCCCTGCCTTCCCCACAAGGCACTTCAGCCTGGTGCTGTCCAGCCTGCATGGGCAGGCCCTCTTTAGAGCTCCCAGTGAGGAAGGGGTGGGCAGGGTCATGGCTGCTGGACGTCCAGGGAGCTCCAGGGCATGCCCAGGCTCTGGCGCTGTGGCCGAGGAAGTGCCACTGACAGAGCACTCTGGGCCTGCAGCATCGCCACAACCATGTGGAAGGTGCTGCTGGATAAGCCCGCAGTTGCCAAAGACGTGCTGCAGGAGCTGCTGAGCTTGCTGGAGCAACGGCCACTGCGCAAGCAGTCCACCTCCAGAGGGACAACAGCTGCATCCTTCCCCTGGCTGTGAGTTATGGGACGAGGCCTCGTTGGTCCCCTGGCTGTCGCCTGGCTCTGTGGGCCCCCTCTGCCCTGCCTGTGTGCCCCCAGGCAGGCACCTCCCCTGCATGGGGATACAACATGCCCAGCACCAGGCCTCCCGTTGCCAGCGCACAGGGCTGCCGAGCGCTGCTCTGCACACAAACACTCAGGCTGGCCATGGCCTGGAAATCTCCATCTCTCCCTGTCCCTGCACCCCCTAGTGTCCCTCACGCAGGAAGGCTCCTTGTGTACGGACAGGCGTTGAGGCCAAAGACCCTGCAGGCATTGGCCTTGGTCAGGCAGCAAGTCCGAGCCCTCCATCTGCATTGTCCATGGCACGAGGCTGTGTGTGAGTCTCCCAGCTCGAGGGTTCAGGGAGAATGGCAGGGAGCGCTCAGGAGTGAGAGGTGTCCCTGGGTGTTTTCCACAGGCAACGAGAGCACTGCACGTGATCGTCCAGGAGCCCGACGACCCACAGGTGTTGAAGGCCTTCTTCCCCCAGCTCTTCCTGGCGCTGCTCTTTCAGATGGTCTTCACAGCAGGGTTCACCCGCCAGGAAGCAAACATCTTCCTGAGGGAATGCCAGCGGGATGGGTCCCGTGCCCCCAGCCACATCAGGTGCTCGATCCCACTCCTCCTGTCTCGGCCTTGGAGTTGGAGGCAGGGCCAGGCTGCCAGTGTGACCTGGGCTTTGCTCTGCATGCAGGTGTGCCATGGAGGCCATGAAGGGTCTCTTCCACTGTGCAGGCTATCGGCACGTAGCCCTGGCTGTGGAGAAGAATGGCGGCTGGGAGCTGTTTCTGCATGCAGAGACATCTCAGAAGGGAGTGTCCATGCTGGCCAGGTAGAGCCCTTTACGCCCTGCTCTCCTGCAGCACCTCTTCCGTGGATTTGGGGTGCCCCACACAATGTCCTTCCTTGTGGGTGGGTGGGGTTGGGGGCGAGCTCTCCAAGAAAGGGGCTGCAGCCTGCCCACTTGTGGCAAGGGCTCACACAGCAAAATGGCCATGGGAGCTCCCTGACCCACTACTGCCCAGCTTTGAGAGCTGTTGGGGGAGTAGTTGGTGTTAGGAGTAGTGCAAGAAGGTCCCTCGCAGGAGTGGTGCCCTCCCAAAGCTCCGGAGTGCCCTCCGGTGGGGCCTGGGCTCCCCTCACAGAGAGGATTGGGGACGGTCTGGCTGCAGTGGCAGCCAAAGCAGAGCCCCAGGAAAGGTGCAAGCTGAGCAGAAGGACCTGGGAAGGCCCCCGGGGCAGAGGAATGCCAAGGGGTGAGGACACGGCATGTGTGGGAAGGCCATGGCTTGCACGTAGGAAGGGTGTTTCTCTAGTCTCCCACCCAGAGGAACATAATGGTGACTGAGCCTGGCTTTCTGATGGCAAGGTGTGGTGGGGAAAGAGCGGCCCTGCAGGAGCACATGCTGCTGGCTGCCGTGGCTGCGTGCCAAGCACTGCCTTGAGCTGCCTTCAGTGTGCTGGGGGGAAGTGGCTGAGGGGGCAAGCAGGCCCAGAGCAGGCTTACCTGCTCAGCTGAGGACCAACAGTGCCTTCTTCCTTCTGCCAGAGCCATGAGGAGAGCTCCGAGACACCTGTGTGGCTGGATCTTCCACCAGCTGGCAAGGCTGCTGAGCGGGGAGGACCAGTTTCGCCAGAGGCCCGCCATGGCTTTCTTTGTGGAGGTGAGCCTCATGGCAAGCGGTGCCTCTCTGGAGGTGCCGCTGAATGCTCTCTGCTCGCACTGTGCGCGTGCCTGGTGGGTGACGTTGGTGAATGGAGCTGGGGCAATGCACGCGCTCTTGTTAGCAGCCCTGGCCTTGGCTCATTTCTGCTGGGCGACCGCTCACAAGCACTTGCCTTTTGGGCCTCCTTTGCGGCAGCTCTCTGGGTTCAAGTGCTCCTCCAAGGGCTGAGGACAAGAGGCTGCAGAGGGCTCCGAGGCCGTGGGGCGGAGGCGAGCAGTGCGTGCAGTGTGCTGTGAGGCCCAGGGCTGGGAGCAGGGCCTGCGGGTGTCTCCACAGTGGCTCCTACCCGTGGCGTGAGCCGTGTCAGGGGCTGGTGGCCTTGGCCTGAATGGTGGGTGGGACGCAGGGCTGCAGGCTGCAGGCAGTGCTGGTGGCTCTGCCAGTCCGTCAGTGCTGTGTGCATTTCAGCTGCTGGATGGCCTTGACCTTGCCGAGATGGACGATGCCGCGCTGCCACTCCTCTGGCGCTGCATTCAGGCTGAGGGCCTGGAGCTGCGCAGACTGGCATTCAGAGGCCTCCTGAGCCTGCTGAAGAGGCCCGAGATGGTGAGCAGGGGGGCAGCTGGGTGAAGCCATACTGGCAGGCTGGGGCTTTGCAGGTGGTGCTGGGTCACAGAGTGGCCTGGCCTTTGCTGGCCCTCAGGAGGTGTGCTAGCTGCTCCCACGTCCCCGCTGCCCTCTTGATGTGCCCCAAGTCTTTCATGGCAGCCCCTGGGCTGTGCTGCACAGGCAGAAAGGCACCAATGGCCCTCGGGAAGAGCTCCGCTGTGCCAGGCGGAGATCCAGGCCCAGCAGCAACAAGCCACTTCCAAACGGCCTCCATTGTGCGAACGCTGCGGCCAGAGTCCTGCTGGGAGAGGGACGATGAGGCAGATCACAGGGTTGGGCTAATGCAGTCGGCTGCTGCTGGTGTTGGAGGCAGGAGCCTTGCTCCCTAGAGAAGCCCTAGGGTGCTCGGGGGCCCCTTGGAGATCTCTGCCCTGCACTGCAGCCTCTGTGCCCCAGCCGTGGCTGTGTGCAGAGCCCTGGCCGTGGCCCCTGAGCCCTGATGGGAAATCAGCCCCCAGAGCACTCGTGGCCAGGGGGCTCTGGCCTTGCTTGACAAAAGGAAGTTGTGTCTTTGCCACAGACAAGGAAAATGCAGAGCCTGCTCCCAGACATGGTGGAGTGGCTGCAGGATGCCCGCAGGGACGTGCGTGCAGGAAGCTTGCTGTTGCTGAGAAACATCCTCAGCTACCTGGACCAGAAGGGCTCCAACCCCATTGCTCTGCAGCTGGCGGAGAGGCTTCTGCCACGCTTTGATGACGTAAGGCTGGTGGGAGAGCCAGGGGCTCTCTGGCGTGTGGGTGGGTCTGTAGACGTGGCTCTGGATGCTGTGTGTCCTTCTGCACGTGTGCCCACTGGGCAGTGTATTGGCACCTCCTGCCACAGTTGTGCTGCCTCTGCAGAGGCTTGTCCCCAGCTCGAAGCCCTGGCCAGGGAGGGGGACAGTTGTGCCTGCAGAAGACGAGGCCTCGCAAAGGAAAACCTTCTTCTCATGCCTGGCTCCTGGAGTCATTGCTGAGGCCTCCCCTGCTCTCCTTCCTTCCTCACAGAGCTGCAGCACAGTGCGAGAGCTCTCCATGCTGCTCTTCAAGGACCTGATGGAGATTGTGGTGGGGAAGAACAAGCAGAGGATGATGCAGCCCGTGCAGAGGAGCCTGGTGCCACTCTTCCTGCAAATGAGCGAGCAGAACCAGAGAGTGGCCCAGGTATGGAGCAGTGCTTTGGGGAAGGGATGCTGACATGACCTGGGGGAGGCCTGAGCACCATGACAGGGGCTGCTGACAAGTGTGCCTCTGAGTGCATGCCAGCGGGAGGTCCAATTCGCTGAGTCGCCAAGGACAAGGCAGAGGTGCCGCTGCCTTCAGCAGGGAGGGGCAGCCCTGGTCCTAAGCCCCACTCTGGGCTGGGACATGCTCCAACGCTGGCCAAGATTGGGGAGTACCTGGTAAGGACAAGGCCAAAGTCCCGGGGCCCTGACCGGACGAAGCCTGCCCCGCTGCCCAGTGTGCAGGGCACACAGCTGTACCCCTCACCCACTGCTGAAGCCCAGAGCCCCAGCCGCCTCGGGCTCTGCTCCAGGCCCCTCTGCCCTTGCTGTCCCCCCTGGGATGCTGAAGGAGCCCCTGGCTTGGCTGTCCTTGTTAGAAGGCTTGGGGGGGATCTCAGCATCCCTAGGCCACCGAGGGTCATGAGGAGGAAGGAAGAGGAGGCCGGTCGTGGGAGGAGGGTCAAGCCTGGCTCCCCAGGGAGTCTCAGTGCCAACCCACGGCCTTGCGGTGTCTCCAGGTGCTGAGGGACAGGAGCAGAGCGGAGCAATACTTGCACCAGAGCCTGCCATACTTGGAGAAGCCTGAGGCATCCTTGCAGGAGGCAGCCGTGAGGTTCCTTGGTGACCCACTACCCCAGTCGCATCCCTGACCGTGCAGGTGGGCTGAGAGGAGGTTCTGCAGTGCCTCACAGCATGCCTGCATCCTGCACCCCGGGGACCAACGCTGAGGCCAGCCTTGCACAAGGGGAAGAGGATGAGTGGGCAGGCTGGCAAGGCCAGATGGGAGCTGTGCTGCTGGGGTCTTGGTGGGGAGTATGAGGGCTGACAGGAGGTGTTTGCCTAGGGCTCATGGGGCAGCAAATGAAGCAGAGGAAGGAGAAGGTGGAGCAGATCTGCAATGGTGAGTGAGAGCAGGTGTGGCAGGAAGCCCTGGCAGGGAGGAGGAGGGAGCCCAGGAAGGGAGCTCCAGTTGCTGGCCCTGCCATAAGCCAGGCAGGTGTGGTCTTCCTCTTTGGGGGAGAGGAGGTGAGTATTTGTGGGTCACCCGGGGTATTCCTGACCAGCAACTTGCAGCTGATCCTTTTGTCCCACGTGCTGCCTGCCCGGCCTGGGAAGGGCTGGGTGGGACGGGCCCTGTTTGGGCGGGATATCAAGGAGGTCTGCAACTGTGGGAGTCTGTTATGTGCTGTGATCTTTTCTGTCTCAGCCCTCCAGCCCCTGGAAGCTGATGCCGAACCCTCCGTCTGTTGCCTGGTGACACAGACCGTGCTGAACTGAGAACTGCCCGGGAGCGGTCACCACCAAGGTTCAGCTTTGGAGCACTGGGTCACTGGCTCCAGAGAGCATGGCAGAGGTGTCACCCTTCTGCCAGGAGGTGACTCTGTTTGAGCAGCACTGCCACAGCTGTGCCAATGCCGTGGGGCTGCGCACCGCAGACACGCAGGTGTGCTGGAAGGTCTGGGCCATGGCTGGTGTCTCCCGCAGCACAGGACAGCTCGACAACTCTAAGCGCATCCTGGCCCATTAGTGTTCTACCACTTCCTCCCCTTGCTCTGCTTTCCTCAAAGATAAAGTCCTGTTTCTTCAGCCCATGTGTGTGTAATTTTTTTTGGAGCAAGAGAAAGGCAAGGGGGAACAGGGCAGTTGCTCTGCTGGACCAGGAAACACAAGGGCAAGAGGGAGAAGCTCTGTAGCCTCTACAGACACCCGCTGTCCTCAGGCCTTGCATCTGCTGTGCAAGGGCCAAGCTGGGGTTTGCCATGCAGCTCTCTTTCTATCACCAATGCCCACCCTGCGCCGATCCTGGGAATTGCTTCTTTCCTCTGCTCTCCCTCTTCCCCATGACTATGTGCTTCTATTTTCCCTTGAAAGACCTCAAAAGCCAGGAGCCATCAGCTTTGATTCACTGGGGCGCCCCGTAATGCAGAGCTGCTGACGCTGGGGCCATGTGTGACCAAGTCCCTTTCAGCGAATTCAGTGCTGCAGAACAGTCCCTTCACTGTCAACCAGCCATAGGAGCTGCTCAGGGACACGGAGCAGTTCAGTCCAGCTTCCCCAGCAGCAATCCCACCACGGCCCCTGCACACTGCAGGCTCACACCGGAAGCACCTGGCTCCTGTGGAACTGTGCACCGGGTTCTCTCTTGGCCGTCCAGCCGCACTGTTAGCTGTCGACCATCCTGTTCCTGGCTGAGGCCATCTGGTCTGTTGTGTACCTGTGGTCTGGCATGGCTCGACCGGAGAGTGAATGAAGCCCGGGAAGGATGAAAGCCAGCAAGACGCAGAGCTCTGGTGTGCACTCAGACTCACCACGAGCTGGCCGGTGGACCCAGCAACCCATCCAGCAGCAGGGAGGCCCCCGAGGCCAACAGCCAGGGAGAACCTCGATCACCTTGGTGCAGCTCCTCTGCTGGCACATCACAGTCATCCCCACTGTTTTCTGACCTCCATCTGCCCATATTCTTTTTGCTTTTTCCCCTCCAATTTACCTGCTTTTCTCATTTTCCATTTTGATGTTTCTCCACCTTCCACTTTCTTTTGGTGCTCTTCACCATTTTCCACAGCTTTCTGCACTTCTTGCTTTGCACCATCTCTTTTCTGCCGTGCCTGCATCATCTGTTGCTGCTCTCCCTCCTTTTCTGCCATTTCTACCATTTCTGCTTTCCCTTTTCCATCTTTTTTCCCCCTTTCAACCTTTTTTGTGTCCTCTTTCTTCCATTCTTTCTCTGTTTTACACTTTTTTTTTCTTTTTTTTTCTTTTTTTTTTGCATTTCCCACAGTTTTCATATAGAGCTTTTTGCATTTTCCACATTTCTTTCTTTTTTATTTATATTTTTTTCCAAAGATTTCTGCTGCTGTTGGACACTTTGGGCAATTATTTTTTTGGGGGGGGTGCGAATGTTCCTCTGTTTCTTGCGTTTTGTCCCATTTGAAGTGTTTTCAGGTTTTCCCTTTTTTTGATTTTCTGCCACTTCTCAGTTTTCCCACTTTTTTTTTTTTTTTTTTTTTTCACTTTCTGACATCTCTGGCTTAACCATTTTAACCATTTTTAACCATTTTAAGTGTATTTGGTGTTCCATTTTCTTCATGTTATCCATCCTTTCTGTTTTCTCCATCTTCTTCTGTGATTTCCACCTTTTCCTTTCCTTTTCAGAATTTTCTGCTGTTTAGTCAGTCCCTGATGCTTTCAGTTGTTCTTCGAATTTTTCACTTTTTTTTTTTTTAACCTTTTCTGGTGTTTCTGTTTTCTGCCATTTTCACTCCTCTAAGTCCTTCCCACCATGTTCTCCTTTTTTCTGCCCGTTTTCATCAACTCCTACTTTTTCTACCACCTTCTTATTTTTGATTTTTTTCAGCAATTCTGTGCATTTTCTTCCTTGTTTTTTTGGTACATTCTCCCCTGCTTTCCACCATTTATTCATTTTTCCACTCAATTCCGCTTGGAGTTTGTTTGTCTGTGTGTGTGTGTGTGTGTGTTCCTTGTTGCTTTAGGTGTTTTCCATTATTTTGGAGGCCAGGTTTTGGTAGGTTTTGCATTTTCTGCCATTCCTTGTGTATTACGATGTTTTCTGAATTTTTCTGTCATGTGCCAGCATTTTCTGCATTTTGCTTTTTTTTTTCTTTTTTCATTTTTGCCTTTTTTTGCGTTTTCAGTCATTATGCTTTCTGCAGTTTTCCAGGTATGATTTTCTCCATCATTTTCTGCTGTTTTCAACCCTTCTTTTCCCCCGCATTAACCATCTTTCTTGCATTTTTCACTGTCTTCACGTTCTTTAGCATTTTCTGCTCTTTTCCTCTGCTTTATGATCATTCCTTTTCTTTTTCATGTGCTTTTCACACTTGTGTTGCCTTTCTTTCCATTCTGTGTCATTGCATCCACCCTTTTTGTGTTTTTTTAAAACATTTTCTGATCTTCTGTATGCATACTCAGCCTTCAGTTGAATATATTGGGGTTTTTTAATCTCTCTTTCTCTTTTACTTCATTTGCTATTGTTTTCTCTCTCTACTTTCACTTTTTACATTTTCAACTTTTTGGCATTCTTCTACTGTTTTCTGCTATTTGTGCATTCTCTGTGGGGTTTTTTAGTAGCTTTTATTTTGTGGGAGACATTGTGCTGAAGTTTTTTTATTTTTTAAATGGGATATTTGGCATTTATTTTGCAGGTGATTTTGTAGTATTTTTGCATTTTCCACTGCTTTGGGGGTTTCATCCCAATTTCCATCATTTTCCCTGTTTTCTGCCTCTTTATGCATTTTTCCATTGCTTTTGCCTCGTCTTCCAATATTTTCCACCCTTTCCACTGTTCCTCACCGCTTCCTACCATTTTCCACAAGTTGCTGAACTCACGGAGGTTACGGCTGAAGTTCGTAAAGATGGAAATCCTACCTAAACTTGGGACTGGGAATCTTGCACAATTCATGGAGAGAATACGGTCTTCTCTGGTTGGAGTCGTTCGTTCATGATTTAGAGCCGTTGCGAACGCCCGTTTCCCCTCTTCTGCTCTCATCTGGTGCAAGTCCTGTTTGTGGAGAGCTGGGCGATGGACTCCTACTTGCCTCCGTTTCCCGCAGCTCTCTTGGACTGTTTTCTGCTGCAGTTAGTGAGGTGTGGTGGTACCACCGGTGGTCTCCTTGAGTGAACATCTCCCCGGTCCTTTGCATTTGGAGAAGACGGTCATTGCCGGCAGCCGGTGGCACGGAGAGCCCTGGGGTAGGGCAGGAGCTCTGTGGTCCCTGGCTCATCCTTTGGGATCAGCTCCACGGAGCAGCACCTCCTTCAGCCCAAGGATCTCAACGTCCCATGAAATGTCTTGGAAATGTGTGTCTTCTCTTTCCTTTCTTCTCCCCCCCTTTTTTTTTGAGGGGGGGGGTGGAACTGACTCGCGTTGCCTCCAAGCTTCTTCTAGCAGCAGCCATGCCCACCAAGGGCTGCCAAGATGAAACCGTGCTCAACACGCTCACGGTCGCTGAGAGGAGGTCTCCGCTGATCTGCTCGTCTTCATCCCACTGCTTACATGCAAAAAAATCCCCTCGTTTAACTGCAATTTTAAATCCAATATGAAAACACTACAATGCAGCAAAGATTTGAAGAAGTTTCCATGACTCACAGTCCTTAGGATTTTGGAAAAGCACCGATCTTATGTGAGTAGAAATGATTTATTCCCTTTTTTTTGTTCTCACCTGCTTCAAGCTTTCCACCAAAGACCAAACACGCATCGCAGAACGAGCTTCCCCCCACGCTTAAAAAGCAGCCTCTTGCCTAGAGATCAATGTCGCATTGAGCATTTCGCTATATTCCCTCTAGATTAAATTAAACCGTGCTCTCCAAAGGGGAAGCGGCCGCCGAGCCCTGCCGGCAGCGACCAAGAGGATGTTTCCCGGATGCGTTGGCAGGATAAAAATGATCCGTTCTCTTTTTGATCGTTGGCAGGCGCCAGTGAGGAGCAGCAAAAGTCACGATTTCTATGTTTTCTTTTTTTTTTTTTAAGTTTTCTTGCTAGCGATAAGGTGCCTCTTGGCTGGGAGCACAAGAAGGACCCAGAGCAGCTTCTTGTTCCACGGTTTAAGCAATAGAAACTTGTTGCCGATTCAATATTTTATTTGACATGATCAACCAGATCCAGCCACGAGTCTCAGTTCTACCACTGCCCCTTGGGGGACCCAGGCGTCCGGGTGCCCCTTCTCACCCCCCGCTCTCCCCCACACAGAGGGGACCCAGGCGTCCAGGGCTCCCATGCTGAACCCCCCCCCCCAACCCCACTCCCCCGGGTGAGCGAGGGGCCCAGGCGTCCGAGGGGCCCAGGAGTCCAGGCAACGCAAGAAGTCCAGGACAACCCAGTTCTCCAAGGGACTCAGGTGTCTGGGAGGGTCCCAGGCATCCGGGCATGCCGCCCCGCCCCTCCCCTGCACTCGTACAGAGGACCCAGGTGTCTGTGGCCAGCAGCGCCACACCCTTCCCCCCTCCCCACACCTCCTCGGACGCTGGGCCCCCCACGAGGCTTCTAATAATTACTTTATTTTAACATCTTTAATTACAGACAGTAAAGTGGGGGCCAGGCCAGGGGGGCAGCTCCTGAGCCAGCGCCCCATAGACGGTCCCCCCCTTCCCCTCCCCCCCATTGGTGGGGTGCCCCCCACCCCCTAGTGCCCCTCCAGGAGGTGGGGAGGGAATAAATATAATCCAGCATATTAAAAGCCATCGGAGGAGGGGAGACACCTGGGGGGGGCAGGGTGTCACCCTCCGGGGGTGTTGAGACCTCGAGGGGGTGTTGTCATCTCGGGGGGGGTCACATCATGCCCAGCTGCAGCAGGGTTTTGGCGTACATCATGGGTTGATGTTGGGGTGAGGCTGTGGGGGAGAGCGGCACTGGCGCGGAGCAGGGGGTATATACCGCCCCCCCCCACCATGGCAAACAACCATCCCTGGGACAAATAAACACCCAGATCTCCCTGTCCTAGGGGAAGGGGGAGAAATAGGCTGCTGCCCCCCACCCCGAGTGCTGCAGGTTTGGGGGGGCCTTCTGGAGGGGGGCTACAAAGGGGGTTTTATGGGCCCCCATGGGGGTGGTTGGGACCCCGGGGTAGGGGGGAGTTGGGAGATCCTGGGGGGGCTGCAGGGGTTTGGAGGGGGCTCCTCGGAGGGTTTGGGGTCCCAGGGGGGTTTGGTGGAGCCCGGGGGGATCTGGAAGGTCCCGGGTGTGTGGGGGTCCCAAAGGGGGATCTGGGGGGGGGGCAGGGGGGTGACAGCACCTGGGGGGGTGGAGTTCCTGGGTGCAGGGGGTGGTGAGGTTGGGGGATCCAAGGGGGGTTTGGGGGGATCCCAGTGGGGGTTTGGGGGACTCCTGGGTCCCAGGGGGGTTTGGGATCTCCTGGACTGGGGGGGGGGGAATCCCAGGGGTAGCTGAGGGGCCCTGGGGGGGGGGGAATCCCAGGAGTAGTTGGGGATCGCTGCGGGGGGTCAGTGGGGGAGGCTTAGGGAGTTCCCAGGTGGTTTTAGGGGCCATGGGTGCATTTGGGGGCTCAGGGGAGCTTTGGGGGATCCCAGGGTGGTTTTATGGGTCCTTTGGGGGTCTGGGGGTCCCAGGGGAGGTTTTGTGGGGCCTCTTTGGGAGGCAGGGTAATTTGCAGGAGCCCCAGGGTGTTTTAGGGGTGTCCCTGGGGCAGTTTGGGGTCTCCAGGGGGCAATTTGAGGCAGGTCCCAGCCTCACTACTGCTGTGAACTGGGGGAACTGGGGCCACAGGTCGCTGCCATGCAGGTGGATGTAGCAGCCCAAATGTTGCCCATTTGGTTGCTGCGGGGACACGTCAGGGAACGTGGGGATTCGTCGGGGGATACTGGGTGATGTGGGGACATGAGGGAGGTATGGGGACACCCGGGGCCAGCGCTCAGGGACACCTGGGGACATGGAGGACCAGTGCACGGAGACACCTGGCGTGTCTTCTGCAGGTGGCCCTGCAGCCGCATGGGGACACCGAGGCTCGGGGACACCCACGGACAGGGTGGAGGGGACTCCCAGGCACTTCACGATGTGGCCCGCACCCAGCACAGGGACACTTAGGGACAGGGCTGAATGGACCCTGAGGCACAGGGACACCAGAGACCAACACTTGCAGGCACTGGGGACCATGGCAAGGAGACATTGGCACATGGAGGACATTGAGGACAAGGGGTGACACTGACACCAAAGCTCGGGGACACTGCAGACAACAGGGGATGAGCATGGGGAAACAGAGACACCCCAGGGAGGACACTGAGCCTTGGGGATGAGCACAGTATGACAACAACACCCAGGGGACACCGGGGGGACAAGCCTCAGGGACTGGGGGACAAGAACAGGGTTACATCGAGCCTCAGGGACACCAAGTGATGAGCATAGGGTGACACCAACACCCAGAGGACGCCGAGTCTTGGGGACATTGGGGGATGAGTGTGGGGTGACACCAACAGCGAGGAGACACCAAGCCTCGGGGACACTGGGGGACGAGCTGTTCTAGTTAGATTCCCGGGGGCCAAACATCCGGTTTGGCAACCCAGCACAAACTCACACACACACACACACGCAAACACTCTTCAGTAGCAAGCAGTTTATTAGTAGATACTTACAAACAGACTGACCCAATGGTAATCTCGAGAAGGACCACCTCAATGCTTGTCCCGATTGTCTGCATGGAGAGAGAGTGAGTCAGCAGGCACAATCTTTTCGGGTGTCCCCGAGGAGGCAACGTGCTCCTCTGTTGTGTAGCAGCCTCTCCCTCCTTCGGAAAACTCTGGCATTTATGATTACTTGCGGTAGGCAGGAGTCCCGGCACCTGGGGCCACCAAGTGCAGGGAGTCTAGCCCAACTCCATCCCGGTTGCATAACCGGGCTACGATACTGCGCGCGCATACAGACTTATTTTGGGGGCCACATTTGACTTTGGGGTCGCTATTTCACTACTCTTCAGCTTCTGACCTTCATGTTGACTGCTTCTCATGGTGATTCTGTGGCTTCCAGCCACAGAATCTATATGTGACCAACTGCTGTTCTTTCTCACAGATTTCCAAGACCTTGTTAGTTACTTGTTTGTATCCCGCTTAACACAGCGGTATTGTTCTAGGCACTAAAAAGTTACAGCACTAGACTATTCTCACCCAATAGCAGGTGGTACAGATACAAAAGTTGCAACACGGACCATTCCCATCAAGTATCACGTAGTACGGATACACCTGCTCAGCAAATGCTAGTGTTCCCCTTCCTTTTCCTAGAACGTCGTGGTGCCCTACAGAATAAGTGAAAGAACCTTATAATGAATGCCAGCATCTATTGAATGCCTTTGTGTGAGTGCCCAAAAGCCTTGATAGGTTGAACTGAGGAGGTGTCATAGCTGTTGGGGTTCTGGCTCTGCAAGGGCTGAAGATGTGACCAAGGTCACACTGTCCATGGCAGCAGCCCTTGGTGCTGTGTTAACCCAGCTGTGGAGCCGGGACTCATTCTGCAGAGGCTGCACAGCCAGGAGAGCTGGCATTTAAGCAGACTTCTAGCCTGGGGCTGTCTCCTTGCTTGGGCTTCATTTCAAAGCCTCTGCATGCTTTTTTGCTTCACAAGGGCTCCATGTCCAAGTAAGGAAAGCAAAGGAACTGAGGTTACCTTGCAATCAGGAGGCCTTCAGGTCTCTCAAATGTTTCTACATCGTATGTGCAACTTCTGGGTTACTAAAGAAAATCCTCATCCCCTCCCTACAATCCTCCTAGCTGGAGGTTCCTGAGGAGATGGAGGTGGAAAGCAGCAGCCTGCTCTGCCCAAAGATAGCAGGATGCTGCCCTGTGGAAAGAGCCGCATCACACAAGGAGCCAGCTCTGTGCCTGATCTTGTGCTGATCATTTGCACTTACCTTGTGAGCCTGGAGTGCCTTGGCCAACCTCAGGTGTGAGTGCAAGAGCTTCCCTGTGTGTCTGAGTTTTGGAGCCAAGCGAAGGCAGTGAGGAGAGCAGTGCCAGGGGAGCGTGCAAGTGGTGAGTGTCCTGCATGTATCTCTTCTTACTGGCACTTGGTTGTATCTAGCCGACCAGCCAGCTCTGTGGGGCAGAGACAGTGTGTTTGTAGACTAGTTGGGACAGCAGAGGTCTGGCATGAGGTTGATGGCTGTTGCAGAGCTCAGCTGATCTGACAGTTCTGGAAACTCTTTCCAGTGAAGCTGCTCACTCAGTTTATATCTAGGCCATAGAAATGGAAGTGGCATCCTGCTGTCATTGTGTAGGTGCCCCAGGGCAAAGGCTCACAGCTCTGACTTGATGGTACTAAAGGAAAGGCCAGACCAATTGCTCCCTTTTGTGGTTTGTGCCCAGGGTGACAGAATGGAGATGTCCTGTGACCTGGAAAGAGTCTTGCCAGGAGATGAAAGCTGTTTGCAGAAGACTGTTACGTTTGGAGTGCTAACAGCGTAATCAAAGGCCATGAGAGTTGCCCGGGTGAGCTTCTGCTCTGTGAAGATTTACACTTCTCAGGTCACTTATGACTCAGTACCAGAAAGACCAGCAGCAGGCACATTCATGCCATTTGTACTTGTGAGGTGAGTTGTGCCTCTGAACCTGGTAGGCCAAGAACATGCCCCTAGCTTTGGTGAAGATGATGAGGTCCCTTTTGTCTCAGTGCTTCATAAATGGTGAGCAGGCCCATTGCTGTGTTTGTGCTTTTGTGGTCAGTTGTGCATCAGTATGTGAGCAGTGATCAGCATGGACATTGCTGCTGTTTGTGCTTGGTTGGGTCAATCGTGCCAGAGTCGCGAACAGGCCAGGAGCTTCTTGGCTGTCTGTGAGGTCACTTCAGCCTCAGTAGCTGGCAGTCCAGCTCAAAGCATATTGCTGGTGGTTGTGTTGGTGAAGGCATTGGGCCTCAGGATCTGCTAGGTCACCAGCAGCCACCTTGTTCATTTTTGTACTGGAGAGGTGACTTTTTCTTCAAGGAACAGCATCAAGCCCATTTCTGCTTTTGTGCCTGGGAGGTCACTTGTTCCTCAGTCCCTGACTGGCCAGCAGCAAGCACATGGTTTCAACGCAGAGTGTGAGGTCACTTTTGTTTCAGCATGTGAGAGGACAGGGGCAGGCCCATGGCTTCTGGTTTTGCTCATGAGGTCACACTTGCCTCACTGCCTGATTGGCCAGTTGGCAGCACGTGGCTCTGAGGAAGACTGTGGAGTCACTGCCTCCTGAGAACGGGATAGGCAAGCAGTGAGCAAATTCCTTTGATAAACGTTGTTAGGCCACTTGTGTGCATGTAAATGCCAAGCGACAGGGAGACACATCCCTGCTGTTTGTGGCTGTGAGCTCACTTGTGCCTCGGTGCCAGACAAGCCAGTGCTGGGCCCATCCCTGCAGCTTGTGCTTTGGAGGTCGCTTGTGCCTCGGTGCCTAATGGGGCAGCGCGAGGCCCCTGGCTGGTGTTAGTGGTTGTGAAGTCACTTGTAAACCAGGGACTGATCGGGCAGTGCTGGTCACACAGGTCCTCTTTGTAGCTCTGAGGTCACTTCTGGCCCAGTGCCTCATAGGCCCATGGCTACTGGTAGTGGGTGTAAAGTCCCTTTTACAGCAGTGCCTGATAGGCCAGTGCTGGCCATTTGGTTACTGTTTGTGCTTTGAGGTCACTTGTGCCTATGTTTGTGCTGAGGCCCTGATAGAGCAGCACTGGTCTTGCGGCTCATGTTTGTGGTTTTGAGGTCACTTCTGCCTGAGGCCCTGACTAGCAATACCTAGGTGCATGGATGGTGTTTGCGGTGACAAGGTCCCTTGTGCCTCAGTGCCTAATAGGCCAGTAGTAGGCCCATGGCTGCTGTTTGTTGCTGTGAGATCGTTTCTGCCTGAGGCCATGCTAAGGTGGTGCTAGTCTCGCAGCTGTTGCCTGTGGTGGTGATGTCCTGTCTGCCAGAGGCCCAGGGATGTGTTTGTGTTTGTGAGGTCTCCTGTTCCTCAGTGCGTGATGGGCCAGTGCTGGTCCTGTGGGTGCTGTTTGTGGTTGTGAGGTCACTCGTGCCCCAGTGACTGGTAGCCAGTACAGTGAGGTCACTTGTGCCTTAGTGCGTGATTGGCCAGTGTCAGGCACACAGCTGTTGTTTGTGGTTCTAAGGTCACTTCTGCCTGAGGACTGGATAGGCCAGTCATGAGCCTATGGCTGCTGTTTGTGTTTGTGATGTCACTTCTGCCTGAGGCCCTGACAGGCCAGTGATGGTCATGTGACTGTTGTTCTGAAGTCAATTGAGCCTCAGTACCTGATAGGCCAGCACTGGTCACTTGGTTGATATTTGTGGGTGTGAAGTCCCTTGTGCCTCAGTGCCTGATGGGCCATTAGCAGGCGCATGGCTTTTAAGCTGACTTGGAAATCACTTTTTCGCAGTGCCTGATAGTCTAGCCAGAGGAACACTGTGCGTGGTGTCTTTCTGAGCTTGGTTCTGTCTCAGGACATTGATAATATTTTCTGTTCCCTTGACTTCAAGGGAAGCAACTGGGCTGTCAGACCCTGTGCCTTGCATGACCACTCAGAAGGGGTGACAAGTGGTTGTAGTGGGTGACTCCATGCTGCAGGGGACGAAGGCACCTGTCTGCCGACCTCACCTCTTGTCTAGAGAGGTTTGCTGCCTGCCAGGGGTGCGGATGCGAGATGTCAATGAAAGGCTGCCAAGGCTTGTCTGATCATCAGACTACTGCTACCCTTTCACATGGGTGATAATGATAAGGAGAACAAACTGGAAACAATCAAATAGGACTTCAGGACTCTGTGCATGATGGTCAAGGGTCTGGGAGCCCAGGTGGTCTTCTCCTCAGGCCTGCTGATGAGGGAGAGGGATGGGAGGAGGAGTAGATGAATTATCCAAGTTAACAGCTGGCTGCGCCACTGATGTGGGCAACAGGATTTTGGTTTCTATGACCATGGGACATTGTTTGAAGATCAGCAACTGGTGGGGAGAGATGGGATCCACCTCACTAAGTGGGGCACCTGTGTCTTTGCCAACAGGTTGACCAGCCTGGTAAAGACGGCTTTAAACTAGGTTGGAGGGGGGAAGGGGAGGGTCATAGAGAGAGGGGAGTCAATAAAACACAATGTGCATTTGAGACGTGGCTATGGAGGACTCCTCTACACCCTTCCTGGGAAATCTGAATGCATGACCACCTCTCCAAAATGCCTGTACAACAATTCACACAGCATGGGGAACAAACAGGAGGAGCTGGAGATCTGTGTGCAGTCGCAGGCCATGATCTCATTGCCATCACAGAGACATGGTGGGATAGCTCGCATGACGGGAATGCTGTCATGGATGGCTATGTGCTTTTTAGGAAGGACAGGCCAGGAAGGCAAGGTGGTGGAGTTGCTCTTTATGTGAGAGAGCAACTGGAAGGCATTGAGCTCTGCCTAGGGGTGGAGGAGGAGGCAGTTGAGAGCTTATGGGTGAAGATCAAAGGGCAGACTAACATGGAGGACACTGTTGTGGGTGTCTACTACAGGCCACCTGATCAAGAAGAGGAAGCTGATGAGGCCTTTTACAGACAGCTGGAAGTAGCCTCATGATTGCAGGCCCTGGTTCTCATGGGAGACTTCAGCCACCCTGATATCTGCTGGAAGGACAACACAGCTAGGCTCAAACAGTCCAGGAGGGTCCTGCAGTGCATCAGTGATAACTTCTTGACAAAGGTGGTGGAGGAGCCTACGAGGAAGGGAGTCCTGCTGGACCTTGTCCTAACCAACAAAGAAGGACTGGTTGGAGATGTGAAGGCTGGGGGCTGTGCTGGCTGCAGTGACCATGATATGGTGGAGTTCAGGATCCTGCAGGAAAGAACTAAGGCAATAAGCAGGATTGCAACCCTGGACTTCAGGAGAGCGGAACTGGCCTCTTCAGAGACCTACCTGGAGGAATGTCATGGGTTACAGCCCTAGGAGTAAGGGGGGTCCAGGAGAGCTGGCTAGTATTCAAGCATCACTCCCTCCAAGGTCAAGAGCAGTGCATTCCAAGGAGAAAGAGGTCCATCAAAGGCGGCAGGAGACCTGCATGGGTGAGCAAGGAGCTCCTGGCAAAACTCCAACATAAGAAGAAAGTACACAGAATGTGGAAGAGGGGACAGGCTACTTGGGAGGGCTATAAAAATGCTGTCAGATCATGTAGAGATTCAACAAGGAAGGCTAAGGTCCATTTGAAGTTCAGTCTGGCAAGGGATGTTAAGGACAACAGGGAGGGCTTCTTCAAATAGTAGCAAGAGGAAGACTGGGGAAAATGTGGGTCCACTACTGAATGGGGCGGGGGCCCTGGTGATGAAGGCTACAGAGAAGGCAGTTACTGAATACCTTCTTTGCTTCTCCCAGAGCCTGGAGATGAGAGGAAAATCTGGAAAAAGGAAGACTTTCCCTTGGTCGAGGAGAATCGGGTTACAGATCTCTTAGGCAGACTTGACATCCATAAATGCAAGGGCCGTGATGGGATGCACCCACGGGTACTGAGAGAGATGGCAGATGTTGTTGCTAGACCACTCCCCATCATCTTTGAAAGGAGAGGTGCCAGAGGACTGGAAGAAAGCTAATGTCACTCCAATCTTCAAGAAGTGCAATAGGGAGGACTCAAGCAACTCTTGGCCAGTCAGTCTCACCTCCTGGTGAGACAGCCATCACCCTGGAAAGGTGATGGAACAGCTCATTCTGGATGTCATCTCCAGACATATGGAGGAAAAGAAGGTTATTAGGATAGTCAGCATGGGTCACCAAGGGGAAGTCATGCTTAACCAGTCTGATATCCTTTCTCTGATAGCATGACTGGCTGGGTGGATGAGGGAAGAACAGTGGACGTTGTGTACCTTGACTTCAGCAAAGCTTTTGACTCTGTCTCCCATAACATCCTCCTAGATAAGCTCAGGAAGTGTGGGTTAGACGAATGGACAGTGAGGTAGATTGAGAACTGGCTGAAAGGCAGAGCTCAGAGGGTTGTCATCAATGGTACAAAGTCTAGCTGGAGTTCTGTACTGTGGCTACTGGTGTCATCAAGGGCTAAGTACTGGGTCCTGTCTTGATCAACTCATTCATCAATGACCTGGATGAAGGGACACCAAGTCAAATTTGCTGATGATACCAAGGTGGGAGGAGTAACTGGAACACCTGAGGGCTGTGCTGCCATTCAGAGAGACCTGGAAAGGCTGGAGAGTTGAGCAGAGAGGAACTTCATGAAGTTCCAGAAGGGCAAGTGGAGGGTCCTTCACCCAGGGAGGAAAAACTCCATGCACCAGTACAGGCTGCGGGCTGACCTGCTGGAAGGCAGCTCTGCAGAGAAGGACTTGGGAATATTGATGGACAATAAGTTGACTGTGAATCAGCAATGTGCCCTTGTAGTCAGGAAGGTCAATGGTCTCCTGGGGTGCATTAGGAAGAGTGTTGCCAGCAAGTCAAGCGAGGTGATCCCGCCCCTCTCCTCAGCCCTGGGGAGGCCTCATCTCGAGTACTGTGTCCAGTTCTGGCCTCCCCAGTACAAGAGAGACATGGAGCTACTGGAGAGGGTCCAGCATAGGGCTACGAAGATGACCAGAGGACTGGAGCATCTCTCTTAGAAAGAAATGCTGTGAGAGCTGGGCCTGTTTAGCCTGGAGAAGGGAAGATTGAGGGGGGATCTTATCAATGTGTATAAGTACCTGAAGGGAGGGTGTCAAGGGGATGGGGACAAACTCTTTTCAGTTGTCCCATGTGACAGGACAAGAGGCAATGGGCACAAACTGAACCACGGAAAGTTCTGCCTGAACGTGAGGAGGAATTTCTTCACTCTGAGAGTGACAGAGCCCTGGAACAGGTTGCCAAGAGAGGCTGTGGACTCTCCTTCTCTGGAGATATTCAAAACCTGCCTGGACATGATCCTTTCTAATATGCTCTAGGTGACTCTGCTTGAGCAGGGAGGTTGGACTGGATGATCTCTGGAGGTCCCTTCCAACCTCAACAATTCTGTGATTCTGAGTGATTCTGTGAGTCACAGTACTTAGGCTCGACAAGGTTTCTGGATGCCATCTAGTCCCAAACACACTGGTCAGTGCAGAGGGATCTAGATGAGGGTGGTCAGATGCTACGTTGGCCACAAAGGTGCTAAGGCTGTGCTCCATCCATTGTGCAGGTCATTAATAGAGAGGTTAAACAATCCTGCCACACATGGTGATCACTGCAGGACACCACTAGTAACTGGCTACCACTTGGAATTTGTACCATTGGTTATAGTGTTTCATCTGCGTGGTCCATCCAGTCTTTCACCTGCCTTTTGGTCCATTGATCTAGTGAAAATCTCAACAGTTTGGCTAGAAGGCTAGGAGGGACTATATCAAAAGCCTTGCTAAAGTGAAGCTTCACAAAATACCCTGCTTTCCCCTTGTGCACACAGGCATTTATCTTATGGTGAAGGCAATCAAGTTGGTCAGGCATGGTTTCCATTTCCCCTTGGTCAAACCATGCTGCCTCTTCCAATCCTTGCCCTTCATATGCTCAGAGATGATTTCCAAGAAGATTTCCTCCATTACCTTCCCAAGGACTGAGATAAAGCTGACCAGCGACCATGTTGCTCCTCAGATCCTCCCTCTTGCTCTTCTGGAAAATAGGTGTGATGTCTGCCTTTCCCCAGTCATCAGGAAGCATCCTAATTACTCTCACCTTGAAAAGATGATCAGCACTGCCATGAGTCCAGTCACCTTTCCCTGCATGCTGGGGCGCATCCTATCTTATCTCAGATTTATGTGTGCCTACCGGGAAAATGTTCTCCCCAGCTGCAGCTCCCCCTATCATGGGTGAGACTTTGCTAATGCAGATGCTGCTAAAGGACTTGGGGGGATGGGGAGGGGGCGAGGAGGCCTGGTAGTAGACAATACCAGTAAAAGACAAGGTAAATGAAGCAATGAGCTCATACATATGCTGAGACCAGCAGGCAAATAGAGTTGGTCAACACTCAGCGATCAGCCCTCACTGTGATGTGTGAGACTGTGGGGAATGGCCAGTGCTGGAAATGGCTGTATGAGGGGCTGAGTCTGGAGGGAGTTTCCGGGGCAGTTTCTCCCCTCTGTTCAGACAACAGGCTTGGCTGGATCTTTGCACTGAAGGACTCTGCTTGAGAGCTCCCATGGGAGGAGGAATGTCTACAGGCCCAGTAGGTGGCCCAGAACCTCCTCTGCATGCTCTCTGCCAGCCCTGTAGACGATTCAGGAAAGGGCTTATCTCCCCTGGGCTCAGAGCCTTCTCTGGAGGTGACTTTGGGGGTAAAGAACAGTATACAAGGTGGGGGAGATTGTCTCAAGGACATGTATTGGGGACAGGGTGAGGGACAAGAGTTTTGGAGGAAGCCCAGACTTCAGGAAACGCACCAGGAAGAACTCACTTTATTACAAAGATACTGTGATGGAGACAGAACTGACCCAGTGTTAGACCCAATTTTATGTGGGCACCAGATGTAGCAGAGCAGTCTCAGTGAAAGTGGAATGAATCCAAGTATTTGTGTAGCAATATGACAACAAATAATAACAACAGCAATACTAGGAATAATAAAATTAAAATGAACAAAGCTCAGTCCTACTACGGGATACAGGGGAAGTCATTTGTGGAGAGCAAAGGCAATTTTACTACTTTTGAAAAATATCCATGAGATCACTTTCCTTAGTGCATCCTTCAGCTCCTTGTTCCTCATGCTGTAGATGAGAGGATTCACTGTTGGAGGCAGCACCGAGTACAGAACAGCCACCACTAGATCCAGAGCAGGGGAGGATATGGAGGGGGGCTTTAGGTGAGCAAATATGCCAGTGCTGACAAACAGGGAGACCACAGACAGGTGAGGAAGGCACATGGAAAAGGCTTTGTGCCGACCCTGCTCAGAGGGGATCCTCAGCACAGCCCTGAAGATCTGCACGTAGGACAGCACAATGAAAATGAAACACCCAAACATTAAACAGGCACCAATCCCAAGAAGCCCAACTTCCCTGAGGTAGGAGTCTGAGCAAGAGAGTTTGAGGATCTGGGGGATTTCACAGAAGAACTGGTCCACGACAATGCCTTTGCAGAGTGGCATTGAAAATATGTTTCCAGTGTGTAGCACAGCAATGAGAAAACCACTGGCCCAGGCAGCTGCTGCCATTCTGGCACAAGCTCTGCTGCCCATGGTGGTCCCATAGTGCAGGGGTCTGCAGATGGCAATGAAGCGGTCATAGGCCATGACTGTAAGGAGAGAAAACTCTCCTCCAAACAAGAAGAGAACCAGAAAAACCTGGGCAGCACATCCAGAGTAGGAAATGGTCCTGATGTTCCAGAGGGAATTGGCCATGGATTTGGGGACAGTGGTGGAGATGGAGCCAAGGTCGAGGATGGCAAGGTTAAGGAGGAAGAAGTACATCGGGGTGTGGAGATGGTGGTCACAAGCTATGGCTGCGATGATGAAGTTGTTGCCCAGGAGGGCAGTCAGGTAGATGCCCAGGAAGAGTGAGAAGTGCAAAAGCTGCAGCTGTGGCTTGTTGGCAAATGGCAGGAGGAAGAAATCGCCGAGGGAGCTGCCATTGGACATTTTGCTATCTCTGGGTATGGGGTACTGTCCAAAGAAGACATTGAGAAGTTAAGAGAGAATTTTCAAGAGGAAAAAGAAAAAAAAAAAAAAAAAAAAAAAGAAAAAAAAGCCCTAGACATTCCACTTCTCATAGGACCCTAGGACACCCACATTGCTTCTCTCTTTATTGAGAGGGTCTTTGTGCAGCTCTCTTTCTTGACCTCCACTTTGCACCGGCTGAGGTTGCCATGAGGAGCATTGGCCTCTGCCCATGGGCTCCCAAAGAGTCAATACAGCAGTGGGAACTGGGAAATGGGGGTTACTTGTCCTGACATTCACAGTTTTTGTCAGGTGAAATCCACTCATCATGTAGAAGAGCTTTTCAGCATCTTCAGTCCCAATTCTGGAGAATGAGCTTTGAGGAACAGAATTTTAGGGATTTCAGAGGGATTTTATTTTCCTGTAGACATCATCTCTGGAAAATGTTCCTCAAAAGTATAAATTCTTGGCACTGCTACTGTGAGTCTTGAAAGGAAGCCATTTACTGCCCTTTGTTGCAGAGTAGGGACATCTCATCTGTCTATTAGTCCTATTCCCAGCCCTCCTGCATGCACGCTTCTTTGAGCTGGAGGATGATATTACTCTAGAAAGAAACCAGCCTCTGTTAGCTGCAGAGGAGTCCAGTTTCAAAGTACAGGTCTCCAAAATTCTCAGCCTTTCTAAGGGCGCCAGTGGGAGATCTCCACACTCCACTTCTAGCCAGGGACACACAGGGCTCTTTTCAGCTACCCATATACATCCTCGCCACACCCTCTCCATACTCTCAGTATCTCTGCACCTTCCTCATTAGTCTCTCAGATATCACAGAGGTGCCATGAGACAGCTCTGCCTTTCAGGAGGGCAGTTCACTGCCTGCTAGGACACCACAGGGAGGCAGTCAAAGGACTTTTAAGACTGGAGATGGGCTCTACTTTAGGAAGTTAGCTCATTTCCCAGCCCCTCAGGCTGCCACACAGTTTAGAAGGGGCTGGGGAAACCTCGTTCCCATGCAGACCCCTCTGTTGCACAACTTGCAGCATCAGCGTCTGAACTGCAGCTGAAAATGTTGAACCCTAAGGGCCTGAGAAAGGAAGAGGAGCATCATGGACAGGAAGGGAAACAAGGAGCAACATCATGATCCTGATTCCAAGGCAGGCAAGGGCGGGGGGGGGGACACGCACTTGAGAAAGCCCTCACCTTTCCCAGCTGGGCATGCTGCATCATAGACAATGATATCACAGAGCAGTCACTCAGCCCTTTATCAAGTGCCACAAAACATGCCCGTGGCAGTAGTGATGCCCCTCTCCTCTCCCGCAGGTCTTGCTGCAGGAGAGGCAGCTCATGCCCTGGACTCCATGGCTGTCAGGGCAGAGGCTCTGCTGGGTGGGAGGGGAGACACAGGCACCTTGCCCAGCGGAACGTGTCTGCATTGCAGGGACTGATCAAGACTTGCCCAAATCCATCTCCCCATGATGATTCTGTTTGCAGTTCCCTCTCATTCCCTGCTCATCTCTGCTTCCTGGAGCTGGCCCTGCTGGGAGCTTTCTCCGTCCTAACGCCTTTTCCCTGTCGGTGCTCACAGACCCTCTACCACCCTCTGCATGCGTATTTCTGCCCTACAGAAACCTTCCAGATTAGGGCACTGTCCAGGGGCATCTCTGCATGCAGGTCCTAAGGAGCAAGTCACATAAACCCTGGTAAGTCCATTAAGTTGCTGCTGGTGCAGCTGTGGTGGGAGGTAGGGCTGAAGGGCTTTGCTGACCTTTCTCACACACCTTCTGATCTCTGAGAGTGAAGATCAGTGAGTCCCAGTCCCTTGCCAAGCCAGAAAACTCTTTCCTTTTTCTCCCTGCCAAAAGGAGGAAATTGAAAGCCTTGGAAGGAAACTCCTTCCCTTTCATGGAGCCTTTTTACACCTTCCTCTGTGGTGCAGGGACACTGCTCTGAATCACAGCCCAGGGCAGATTGTGGTGCATGTCCCAGCTTCACAGTCCTACACCATTCCTGGGAGAAAGTAGCAGCCTGCCCTGTCCCTCTGACAGTGTGGCAAGGAATCCCTGCTCTAAAGCATCTCCTCCTCCGCAGCGCTAGAGAAGCCGAGAGAATAATCCTTAGAAGAAGCTTTCAGTCTTGGGATGGAATGGGTTTAGAAGACCCCCCCAGGAACCTCAGTAGCACTGCCCCTCAGCCAAACTTACCGTGTCAAGACGTGTGAAGATTTCTCCTGCAAGGAGCTCTCCCCTGGCCTCCTGCTCCACATTGCCTTTCACGTCTCACTGTCAGCCTTGTCTCCTCTCAGGTCAGCAATTGCAGGCAGTGCTTGGAGCCCTGCTGCTCTTAGCAGAGGAGCTGCTGCTCCTGCACACAGCTCTCTCTCAGCACTGCTGTCTGGTTGCCATGAGTGCCCTCCACCCCAGCAGCCTGCTCTCTCTAGTCAACAGTGGCCCAGCTGAAGGCATGATTTTCTCTGTCCCCTGTGCTCCCTCCTCCTGGGAATTGTTCACGAAAGTAAAACAGAATAATCACCTTTGGTCTCTCTCTAAACAGTTCAGAGAGACCAGTTACAGTGTTGTCACTTGTTTCATCAGAGGATGGTCATCTAGAAGACACAGAAATGTCCTACCCTGGAAACCATACTCCCATGTCTTAACTAGGCAGGACACCTAGAAGGGGACAGGAAGGGAACTCATTTTCCCATGGTTCAGCTTTTCCTTCAGATGAATCAATTTGGGCATCTCATGCCTGTTCAGAAGCCACTGGGAAGCAGTTGGGATTCAGCTCCTTCCTGTGAACGCCACAAGCACATAGGAGGTGGGATACCCCTTGCCTAAGCTGAAGTGAGCATAAGAGGTCTGCAAGCAAGCTCCTTGTCTAAGCTCCCATTACAATCCCTGGAGATGGACGGTGGAAGTCAGTTGCTCACATGCAAACAGCTGGTGACATTTGAAGAGACGGTTAGTCTTAGGCATGTGCCTGTGTCTGCTTGCTCTGATGGAGCAACCAGGACACCCGCATCCTTCTAGACCATCAGCAGAGGGCCAGGTGGTGAATTTCCTTGACCATCTGAAATGACACTAGATGCCTACTATGACTAGAGCTACACTCACTATGAAGCCGAGACACAGGCAGATTCCAGTGTTACAAAAAGCCAATGTCATTCAGGGGAGACACTTGATTTATTGACATAAAATAGGCTGGCAGGGCCATGTCAGATGCTCAAGTGTCCAGGACAACCATATGTCTGTAGCAGATACTGCATGAGACCTTAGGGAAAACCACGTCCCTTTGGAGTCCGTGCTGGGCAAGGGCCCCAGAGCATGTTTGGCTTCCTACATTTGCCCGGACAAATGAATCTCACCACTGTCTTTAGGCAAAGCCCATCTTGTCTACATCCATGTGTACTGCACAAATGGGAGGCACATCACAGCAAGGTCTCTGTGCTGGTCTCTGCACTCTCAAATCCTTCTTGCTCTCCTGACCTGAACCTCTTCCGACCCCACCAGATGATATGAATTAGGACTGGACTAATGATGACATCAGGGTGGCTGGATCATAGGCTGTCAAGGCCCCAGGATATCTTCAATGGCAACATGTCCTTCCTGGAGATTAGTTCAAGAAATCTGTCACAAGTGCAATGGTGCTGCAGAGTTAGCTTGGGCAGTCAACCCCTCGCCTGACATTCCTGCACAGCCCAGCTCTTTCTTGGCCTTGGGCACTGTAGGATTTGTTCTGTTAGTGGGAACCTCATTTCATCATTATATTGCCACCTGTATCCATGCTAGCATGTCACCACTTCCAATCAAAGCCTGTGCATACTTAAGATCCTTGGTAACATGTTTTCCTGTGACAAATCTTCCATCAGTGCCACAGCTGAGGTGGTGAAGCCAACTAGTATGCAAACGTATGCAGCCTGGGGTGCAGACAGGAGCCAATGGAGATGAATGAGCTGTCACAGGACTGCCACAGGGTTGGAGTAACTGGTGGGATCACTCACATGACTGGAGTCTTTCAATGGCAGGGTGCAAGTTCTTCAGTAGAGACTGCCAGAGAAGATGAGGAGGGGGATCCCCTGTATGTGGATGGGTGGCTTGGGTGTATGGAGCTCTTCCATGGGATGGATAACAGGAGGCAGCTCTGAAGGACAGAGGAGCTCAGGAAAGCCAGTAGCTCATTAAGGACTGCACCTGTCAAGTACAAGAATGTTCCATACAAACAATTATAAAATTAGTGGACATCTCTGGGACCCAGCTTGACTAAACGGGGAACGTGCATGTGGGCTCCAGGGCAGTAAGGCTGCCCTGAGGCTGCACAGGAGACATTATTTGGACATAATCTCAGGCTGCATTATGGATAATTTGAAATGGGCCACCCGAACACTAAGTAAACTTATTAGCAGCCCAATCATTTTGATAATTTGAGTAGAGTCATTAGTTAGTTAATAATGTTATTGCACCTATTCCAGCTTCTATAGCCTGGGGCTGATGCGATGGGCAGGAACAACACCAGTTAATTTGTTCTGCTGCCCCTGGCCTACTTACCTTTCCCCAACTGCAGCCTTGAGAGTTATTCATCCACTGGCCTCGGTAACATGGGTCACACCAACGAGGGTCACAAGAACCACAATTATTACATGTCACCCAGAGCCACCCGTGTTGGTGGTATCTTAATCCTTCCCCCCTTGGAGCAGCATGCAGGAGGAGGGCACTCCTGTAAGGATGATGAAGACACCAGTGAGGAAAATGTCCTTGGTTTATGCTCTGAGATGGTTGGCTCAGCCAAGCAACCAGAGACTCACATGTCCACAAGGCCTTGGAAAGGAAACAAGTGCAACAGGTACCAGAAATTCCTTCATTTTTCATGATCTAGCATAGCTTTATCTTCCTGGGTAAAGGTCTCACCGTTCTGGGAAGGTGGTAATTTCCTGACATGGAAAGGATGGATCCAATCATCCTTCCCCACGACCTTTACAGCAAAGTAAGAGATTAATAAAACAACAACCAATTTATTTATATCCTTCAGGCAAACATGGACTTGGGGTCACTAGGCCAGTTACCATTCTCCTCACATACTCTCAGTCCTTAACTTTTAGCTGCCGCAGGGTTCAGCTCTGCTCCATTTTTATGATAGTCAAAGTCATGGGGTGAGGGGGTGGCCAAACACCCCCAACAGCAGGCTATCTGCCTTGAACACTGAAGAAAGGAGTTTCAGTGACTGCAAATGACTGCTTTACTCCTGCAGTGGTGGTCCCAAGGACAGATCCCATCACTGGAGTAAGGAGCAGTTAATTCCTGTCTGGAGGAATTAACACTGCCCCAGCGGTGAGAGCAGGCTTCCTGTTTCCAAGTCCTGACATCCAAGCAGGCCTTATGTCAAAGTCTTGATGTCCTCTCTTTCAGAATATGAGGCACAGGAATGCAGACTGCATTTAACTGGCCCCAGATGCTGGGGGAAGCTGGAAGCATCCCCCTACAGTCCCCATCCCTCGACTCCATCGATACCTTCCATACTGCATAGCTGTGGTGAGAACACCTCTTTCTTACACAGGGGTATGAACAGTTGTAACAGTGCTGGAGCAATGCTGTGAGAAAAACCTTGCAAATAGTTAACAAGACTCAAGGACAAGGGGGAGAGACAAACAGTACTGCAAAGGATAACCAGCTCCGGCTAAATAACCTTGATGAAACCACAGCGCTTTGAAGAATGCGAGGGGTAGGTAAGACAAAAACAGCAGAATAACACAGAAGTGACCGTAGGTTCATTAAGGCTTATTAACATATTAAACTACACACCCCTAAATGAAGAATGAGATGGAAATGACATGATAATGATGTTACTGCCTCTTCTTCGATTCCTGTGCTAATTAGCAGGAATGTGAAAGCACAAGTGCAGAGCAATTACCTGAGGTAGTGAAATTGTAACCAACAGAAAGATTTGTATAAAATACTCCCTGAAAAGTGTATATAAATAAAGACTGAGAGAGGGAGAAGGTGTGCTAGCTTTGTGGATCTACCACCTAGCACCCATCTCTGTGCAGAAATTAAGTAAACAAATATCTCGACCCTGTGTGTCTATTGGTTGCTTGCACACCGGGTAACAGAATCCAGATTTTGGACAACAAGAGGACTCACTCCATGAAACGCTCCTCACCAAAATTAGACTGAAGGGCCTGCAGCTCCCCAAGTGGTCCTCATGGCCTTTTTGGAAGATGGGCACAGATTCCTCTTTCTAGTTGTTGGGACCTCCCTTGATCTCCACAGCCTTTCAGGGATGATAGAGACTGGCAGCCATAACTGGCAGTTATGATATTAGGCAGCCCTCTGAGTATCCGCTGATGCAGCCCATCCAGCTCCAGAGACTTGTAGGGGGTTGAGTTCTTGCCAATAATACCTCACTGAACCCTCTTCCACCTTGGCTGTTTTTTCCTCTGAAGTCCTGGCTCCAGGCAAAACAGCCCAGGAGACCTTGTTGGTGGAGAGTGGGGCCAAGAAGGCACAGAGCTCCTCAGACCTACCTGCATCTTCTGTTACTAGATTCCTTGCCTGAACCAGCAGTGAGCCCACATTTTCCTTTTCTTTCTTTTGCTGTAACTGAAGAGGCAGCAGCTCTTCTTGATGCCATTCACATACCCTGCAAGTCCAATCCTAGCAGAGCTTTGGCTTCCCTAAGACCATCCCTGCTTTGCTGGACAACTTTTCTGATTTCTACTTTTTTTTAACCTCTCCCTCCTTCCAATTCTTACATGCAGACTTTTTGCTGAGAGGTCAATCCTGATTTCCCAGCGTAGCCAAGCCAATCTCCCAAGATTTCTACCAGTTTTACTGAGTATTGCTATGGCCCATTCTTGTGCTTGGCAGGTGCTGTCCTTACAGACCTGCTGGCTTTCCTGAGCTCCTGGGCCCCCACCAGTCCCCTGAGCAGGCCCAAGTCTACTTCTCTGAAGTCCGGGGTCTGAGCTCTGCAGCTATCCTTCCTCATTCTGCTCAGGATGTAGAACTCTGCTTTTTCATGGTCACTCTAGGAAAGCATGACACTGACTGTCCCATCCTTGATCAGTTCTTCCCCGTTTGGAATTGCAGACAGAGGGAAGTATGAGTACTGCCCCACTGTGCAACTGTGCAAAGAAGCTGTCCCTGGTGCCCTCCAGAAACCTCCCGGCCTATTTCCACCCTGCTGTTCACCTTTCCAGAGAATGTCTGTGAGATTGAAGTCCATTCCCCTCCCTGTCCCACAAGATCACTTGGGCCTGTGATCCACAGAATTGCTCACATTACATTGACTTTGTCACCCTGATTAGGTGGTCTAGTTCCCATCACAATGTCACCCTGACTCTGGTGCTTACCCAAACACTTGCCTCTCCCATGGAAGAGCTCCACACATGTGAACTGCCCCTTCACACAAAGGACATCCCCCTTCCTCATCTTCTCCCTTGTTCTCTCCTGAAGAGCTTCTACCCTACAATTGGTTCCTTTCAGTCATGCAAGTGATCTCACCACATCTTAGTTATTCTAGCAATGTTTCAGTCAGATTGGTGATGGTGAAGCCTGTTATCAAGGGCAAAGGACACAGTGTGTGTGGTGGTCCCACTTCAGAGCAGGGACATGCTGGCATACAAAGCAGGTGGCAATGTTATGGTGAAAGATGTTCCCACTAAGAGAGCAAACTCTGCAGTGCCCGAGGCCAGGGAGAAACACAGCTGGGCTGTTCAGGAATGGGTTTGCTGCCTGAGCTGACTCTGCAGCATCGTGGGGCCTGTGTCAGAGGTGAACTGATCTCCAGGAAGGACAAGGTGCTACTGAGCAATTCCCAGGCCCTGGAAAGCCCATGATCCAGCCACTTTGTGGACATCATTAGCCCAGTCCCTGTTCACATCATCTGGGCAGGTGAGAAGAGGTTCAGGGACAGGAGAGCTAGAAGGGTGTGAGAGTGCCGAGACTGGAGTGGAGACCCCGGTGTGATGTGCCTCCCATTTACACAGCACGCTTGGACGTGGACGATACTGACTGTGCCTAAAGGCAGAGGTAGGATTCATTTGTTTGGGCACAGGCAGGAAACCCAAGATGCCCTGGGGCACTTGCCCAGCACACGTGCCAAAGGGGCATGATTTTCCTGTAGGTGCCACGCTGTATCTGCGAGAAATACACAGTGGTGCTGGACAACCCAGGCATCCGGTATGGACCTGCCAGCCTATTTTACGTCATTAAATCAAGAGTCTGCACTGAATCACATCAGGATTTTGCACTGTAGGGATCGGCTTGTGTCTCAGCTTCGTAGTGAGTGGGGCTCCAGCAGTGTTAGACATCTAGTGTCATGGCCAAGGAAATTCCCCACCCGGCCCCCACCTCATGCTCCAGAAGAATGTGATTCTCGTAGTTGCTCCATCAGTGCAGATACTTGAACTGTCTCCTTAGCTCTTAGCTGTCTCTTTAACTCTGTCTCTTTAATTAACACCAGAGGTTTGTGTGTGAGGGACTGACTCCCACCCGCCATCTCCAGTGATTGTAACGGCAGTTCAGACAAGGAGTTCATAGGCAAACATCTCTGTTGTGCACACTTCTGCTCGGGCAAGGGGAATCCCACCTTCTCTGTGCCTGTGGCGGTCATGGGAGGGATCTGAGTCCCACTCCAGCTCAGGGGCTTCTAAACAGACATGCGATGCCCAGAAAGACTCATCAGAACCAATACCTGAACCATGGCTAAACGAGCTCCCTTCCTGCCCCTTTCCAGGTGTCCTGCCTAGTTAAGAGACGGAACAGGGGCTTCCCGAGTGGGAGATTTCCATCTCCTGCAGATAACCATTCTCTGATGAAAGAAATTGTTATGCTGGAGTCAGTCTTCCTTCAGGGCTTAGAGAGGGACCATCGGTGATTATTTCAGTCTACTTCAGGGACGATTTCCCAAGAGAATGGAGCACAAGGCACAGAGAAATTCCTGTCTTCAGCTGCCCCCTGCTCCTGAGCAGGGCCGGGCTCCTGGGACAGAGGGAGCCCATGGCAACCTGGAAGCATTACTGAGAGACAGCGGTGTCCAGGAGCAGCTCCTCTGCCAAGAGCAGCAGGGCTCTAGGCTCTAGGCACTGACTGTGGACATGAGATGAGAAGTGAAAGGCGGTGTGGAGTGGGAGGCCAGAGGAGAGCTCACTGTGGGAGAAATCTTCACAGCCTTTGACACGGTAAGTCTCTGGCTGCAGGACAACACCACTGAGATTCCTGGAGGGGTCTTCTGAACCCAGCCCATCCCGGGCCTGGAAGGCTTTTTACGGATCACTCTCCTGGTTTCTAACATGCATGGCAGGCTTGCCTGAAAGGGAAGGCACTCTCCTGAGGCTCTGATTTTGTTTTATACCTTTGGCAGGGCACAAACTGGAAAGGATTGTTTGGGCTTAGGTGACTGGAGGAGAGTTCTGCAGTGTTCCTGTGAGGGACCAATAGGTCTACAAGGACCCCAGAAAGCTCCTTCAGCCACCTCTTCACCTGCCAGCAGCAGCAGTATCTCCTTTGCAGCCCTCACCAGTCTCATCATGCTTAGTCTCCCCTGCTCCTTAGGTCTTGCACACACAGAGATGCCCCTGGGCTGGGCCCTTTGGCCAGAAGGAGTCTGTAGGGCAGAGCCAAATGCCCCGTGGGTGGCATGGGGTCAGGGAGCACTGACAGGGGACAGACGTGGGGACAAAGAAAGAGCTTCCAGTGGGGACAGCTCCAGGCGGCTGAGAGATGCTCAGGGAATGTGAGGAAAGTGCCCACAGAAACACTGTGGCAGGCTGGACTCAGGCAACTCTCCCGTGGTCCTCCCTCTCCCTTTCTGCTCTTGTACTTGCTGTCAGCTGGAGGTTCAGCTGCAAATTCAGACACCCACCCTGAGGTCCTCCCATGGAGGTGTCTGCAGAGGGCTGAGGTGCCCAAGGCCTGTTCTCATCCCAGGGTGCTGGGAAATGTGATTTGAGGGTCTGGGGAATGAATGGACTCTCCCTTTCGGAGATCTCCTTTTCAGGACATGTGAGCGAGTCCTTATGGTGTCCTGCTGGGTTTGGAAGCTGCCCTCCAGAAGGACACAGCTCTCCCATTGGATCTTAGCAATGCTGAATCCCTTTCAAGTAGTTCAGGAGGTACTAACACCAGAAAATGCTGCTGAGCACCTTCGTATGTGTGCAGCTGAAGTGAACCCAGCATTTCCTCGGCTAGAATGGAAGTGTTGAGAGTTTCCTCCACTCTCGGCAGTCAGCTCACAGAGTCCTTGGTTGAATCATGTATGTCAGGAGCAACGTTCTGTTCTCTCCATCACATCTCCACCTCGGGCTGCGAAAGAGAGCAGAGTTAGATCTGTGCTTTGAAACCAGCCTCCCCTGATCTCATCAGAGTTCAATGTCTTTTTTTAGAGTAACTTGTGGGTGAAATAATCCTTTGGGTTACACAAGTGCGAGCACAGGGCAGCTGGGAGCAAGGCAGGTGGATCAACAGCACTCCTGACCCTGCACTAAGCAGCAGACAGCTGATCTTAATTGTGTCTGGGTCCATCTGAAAGCCTTCTCCGTGAGGTTTCCTCCCCTGCAGCCCCTTCCAGGGAGAGTTCTCCCAGGCCTGTGCAAGTGAAAAAGAACCGCTTGGGAGCTCGGCTTGGTCTCTGCCCTCAGAGTGCCAGGAAGGTTTCTTGTGCCCTCTTCCCTAAAACAGCCTCCAAGCTGAGGAAGCATTTTGGATCCCTCGGGAACTTGGTGTGGCTGGAGTGCAGGAGTCAGAGCTGGCTTGCTCATGCCTCCCCACATGCTGCCTCCATGACTAGGCCAGGACAACAGAAAAGTGTGTCCCAGCGGTGAGAGACTGGGCAGACAGCAAATGGGCTTTTTCCGGAGGCCTTTTTTAGAGTTCTCTAAAATGCCTGGACAGCTCTGAAAGTGTTGATGTTCATAACCCTCCCGTCCACGTCCCAGAGGAGATCCTCAGTGTCATACATTGGCCTGGAAATGGGAGTTTCCAAGGGCCGTGTACTGATGTTTGCCATCTGTACTGCATGCTTAGGAGTCGCCGTTGAAAATGCAGATGCCGAGTGGCTGAGGCAGCAGGCGATGGCTCTGCTGTTTGCAGGTAGGTTACAACGGGCCTGAACAGAGCTCCAGAGGTTAGGGAGGACTTGAGAGGCCAAGCAGCAGCCTGTCAAAGTCCTTGTGCAAGGTGACCCGGCCTAGAGCAAATTCACGCGTGGAGGAGAAGGGACTGCCACAGCCCCCGCTGGCCTGGGGAAGCTGTCCGCCTCCTGCTGCCCCACGCTGCCCCACAATCAGAGTTCCTTCCCCTGCCAGGCCCCGCAGCGAGCCTGGGCCTGGGCTCCCTGTCCTGGGACTGGTGTCACCTCCGCCCTCCCCTGAGTCACTGCAGATCTCTGGGGACTGCCGAGCAATGGGAACCCTTCAACACGGCAGGCAGCAGCTGAGGTCCTGCGTGACAGCTGGCCAGAAGAAACACTGGGAAATTAAGATCAGAAAGCTCAGCAGTGCAAGGCCTTAGGGAAGGGGAAGCGATAGTGATTTACAGACTCCCCAGATGAGGCGCTCCGGCCTGCTCCCCCCGGGCTCTACAGGGTTTAGCCGCTCTCACCCATGTGCTCCCAAGCACCAGGACATCTCTGCCCAGGGACCCTCGTGTGCCACGGAGAGGATACAGGACACTGGTCATCGAGGCCTCATCTGCTCTGCAGGGGTCCCACTGACTGGCAACTAAAGACTAGTTTTGGGGTGGACCTTGTGTGCCCTTCGGGGTCCTTAGCTGTTAAGAGATGGGCTTTTGCCTTGGGATCTTGCTTACATCAGCGCCCACCAGCTCGAGGCCCAGCTGCTGCCCTGGCAGGTTTTCCTTGTTTGTTTGAAATCGGTGTGCATTTCCCTGCAAGGCTAAAAGGACAAGGCCTGGCCGGGGGGGGGGGGCACTAGCAAGCTTACAAAGCAAGGAGGTTTCCAAACCTGGGAGCTGTTGCTTGAAAGTGTCTTTTGGGAAAGGAAAGACTTGCAATTCTGAGCAGAAGCAAAACATACCTGAGAAGGAATGGCTGCTTGCCGTAGTTGGGGGAGAAGTCTCCTTTCCAAATGCCTCCCGAACCAGCTCGGAAGGAAAGCATTTCCTGATGCCATCTTTGGGCAGTGTCTCCTGGCATGTTGGCCATTCAGCAGCCTTCCTGCATTCCCCTCCACTCGAAATAGCTGATCAGGAAAGAGAAGCATCCACAGAGCCTTTCAGCGGCTGTGGGAGATACCTAGAGAGGCTGGGAAATGAGGCTGGGCAGAGCCAGCCCTGAGCAGCAGGCAGCAGTCTGGGCTGAGGGGCTGGGAGGAAGGAGAGACGTGCGCAGCCCCAGGAGCGGGTGAGGTGGGCAAAGGCTACCCAGGCAGGCACAGGGCCAAGGGAGACCTATGGGATTTCAAGGGATAGAAATGCCATTTTTCTGTTAGTTTGGCCAAGTGCAGGCCTACCAAGTGCTACTGAAAAGTATTTTGCATTCTCTTGGTGGGGTTCAGGAGGAGTGAAAAACCACCTAGCAAAGTGGCTGCGTTTTCTCAGCTCTGCTGGAGACGCATCATCGTCTAAGAGACGCCCTTCGCCTCAGCAGTTTGGGCCAGATTGCTTTCCCCAAACTGGGTTCTGTTTCCCGGTATGCAAGCAACCAGTAGGCATAGAGCAAGGTCGAGATAAAGCCTTAATGAACTTACAGGCAACTCCGGCTAATTCTGCTATTCTGGTCTTCTCTGCCCCTCACATTCTTCACAGTGTTGTGCTTTCCTCGAGGTTATTCGTCTGGAGCTGGTGGTCCTTTGCAATACTGATTTACGATACCCTCTCTCCCTTGTCCTTGAGTCCTGGCAGCTATTTGCAGGGTTTCCACAACATCGTTCCAGCAATTCTGCCCTTTGAGACTTGATAATATCACTTACCTAGCAAGTCTCATTAAACAACTTCAGTAGTTCCCGTATGGATGTTAAGTTAGGTCTAAGTGTCTCCCACGGCATGGGTGGTCTGGCAGATTTGGGAATAGGCAAGCAAGCAATAATCTGAGACACGTTATGGACTTTCCAAAGGCCTGTATAAGCTGCACAGTCAGGTTAGTTGTAGCAAAGGGCATGCATAAAAAAAATTAACACTGTCCTCATTTTCCATCTGATTAGCTCCCTGAAAAGGATTAAACAAATCAGTATTCCTATAAATCAGTCCTATTATTATAAATAATAATGGTATCAGAATGTGAAATAACACCAATAACCCCTGAGAGCAGTCCACTTCAATGTAAGAGAGTTCCATTTCCCAGGTAGAATTCATCGATTTTGTAACTTCTGAGTGACTCAGTCTGGAGAGAGCAGCTCCCTCGGTGCCAGGGCAGCAGGGAGCTCCAGCAGCATCTTGCTGATGCTCCTTTCACAGCTCCTTTCTACAGTTCCTGCCGCAGCACCGGCCTGCAGCTGTGCACAGCACTGCCAGAAAACACCTGGATTTGGGGAGAAGCTTTCCACTCCTACCTGTAACTCAGATCAGCACCAGCACACAACCTCCTGCTGCAAGCAAAGGCAACCCCCTCTGGAGCCTCCCACTCCGGGGGCTGTACTGTATTGAGCTCTCGGTTCTTGCCACCGTGAGCCAGTCACAGTGGCTGTGGTTGGAGAGGAAGGCAGCACTGTGCACCAAGATGAAGGTGGACACAACCATCTGGGACAACCGCGCTGCCCTCCTGCAGAGCACCGCAGCCACCATGGGCACCCAGAGCCCATGCAGGTGGACCCCATGAAGGAGGAGGAGGGGAGACTCTGGAGGTGGATGCTGTGAGGGGGCGGCCTGTCTGATGCCCCAAGGCCATGCTCTGGAGCCTAAGAAGGAGGAGGAGGAGGTGCTAGCCCAGCAGGAGGCCCCCGCTGCCCACCAGCCAGGGCATGGCCTCCCCCCCGGCAAGACCAGGCTGGTGCTGGCACCTAGCCAGGGGAAGACGAGCCCAAGGCACCGGGCTTGGAGGTGCAGAGAGTTGCTGTGCGGCCCCTCCTCCCAGACTCCCTTCCACCTCCCCTGCAGCACGGACACAGTGCCCGCGATCACCTCCCACCACTCCGCCACAGCTCTCCTTGGACTGTAGGGTACGTAATTGGATAGGACGGGTTATTTAGGATAAGCATTAGTCGGATTACAGTATTACGATAGCGTGGCGTTGGTTATTGAATTCTTAGCGTGTAGTTACTCTTAGTCACAGTTAGGTAGAAGGGACAAATAGGGCATAGCTATTTGTCTTCCTGAGGACAGGTGTTAGTTACAGTTAGTATGAGTGATATTAGCATTATTAGTGTTGCTATTAGTTATTAGGATCCAGAGTTTGGTGTTGGTTACAGTAGCCTCGGTGTGTAGGTGGTTACAGTAGTCTTAGGGCAGTTACAGTTCAGAGTTTGTTCTCTTCTTCCCGGTGTAGAGTTAGTGTCTCCGTATCCGTAGGGAGAGAGGGACTAACCTGGGCCAGACCCTCACCAAGGCTGGGCTTGCAAAAGATTCTGTAGCCCGGAGGCAGCAGCACTGCCACCGAGGACCGTCACACGCACACATGCATGGGGTCCCGAGGCCACTCGCAGCTGGTGGTAGGACTGAGGCCCCAAAACCATCCTCTTTGCCTCTAGGGAAAGGCAGCAGGACTCTGGCATCTCTTTCACAGGGACATGAGACCAAGGCAGTTCACCAAAGACGTGCCTAACGCCAGGATTTCCGTCCTGGAGCACGTCCCACGCGAAGTGACTGTGGCCACAAGTGTGCGCTTCATCCCTGCCTTCCGAAGAAACCTCCTGCGGTTTCTTAGGCACAAGCAGCAGGCACCTGACTTCAGGTCTCTCCTGAAGGCTTGCACCTCCTGAGCTGCTGTGGAGCTCTGCAGCGTGCAGGAATAGGACGACACAACGTGGCTGCAGACAGACAATTTCAGCAGGTGCCACCCCCAGGGCCCCCACCTGCTGCTCCTGCAAATTCACTCCAAGGTCAACAGCCCGGACACAAAGGACTTTGGCCCCTTCTCTGCTGGAGCCCCCCTGCCCCCTCTCACAACTGCTTGATTTTGCCTGTCTTCACAGCATTTCCTGATTCTCTCTGCAGTGGACACTGAGGATTTCTTCTGCTACTCAAGACCTGTGGCAACAGTTTGGGAGCTGATGAATCAGCAGGTGTCACCGCTTGCAGGCAAGAGTGGGCCTCCTGGATAGCACAGCCCCGATCCCAGCAGCATGCGCTGGTGCCTCCCACCAGTGGGGAACCTCTGGGGCGCCTGCGGCTTGAGGCACCACACTGCAGGGCTGTGACGGAATGGAGTGATGAGAGATGAGATGGCACTGCAGAAACTCTCACTGCTGGTAGAACAGTGGGGAACTGAGTGATGGAAAGGAAACCAAGGCAGTTGTAGGCAAGACTGAATCCTGACTGGATCAACAGATGATTGGGCTTGCAATTGGTTTAAGCTGTGACTTCTGGGGAGAACAACAGTGCGAACTATGAAAGATTAATGCCACCCCCCAAGGTGTGGACCCTGCTCTGGGCAGTGGGACTTCCCCCAAGATTCCACCCAGTGAGAAGTGGATGCCTGCACCGCAATTCCCCCGTGACTGATGGGGCATCTTAATTCAGCCGGCTGGGAACAGGAAATTTGTCCTTTGGCTTCTAATGGGTCTGCAATCATGTATGTGGATGCTTCACTTATATTTCTTTATTAATCATGGACTACTGCAGCAGCAAGGTGCTCCCCAATTAAGGGAGGGCCCTGTGGCAGCTTACAGGGAGTTTATACAGGATGCCTTTATCCAGAGAATGTTACTTTTTTAAAAAAATAACAACACCTACCATTTCATTATCAGGGATAGGAGTACATAATACTCTTACCAACTTCTCTACTTTGGTTGCTGTAAACTATGTCTTTATTTTAAAATGTTCTCTCTGCCAAGGACCTAACATCTGTGTCTTCTTAAGAAACACCTGCTGCAGGACATGAGTTCCACCAAGGACAGGCATTTTGCTCTACTAACTCATCACAAAGGTATAACCCTAGACATCCCCTTGTGCATAAAGGCTGCAGAGAGAACAGAAGTTGCATTGTGCCTACCACCCCCAATCCCGTGGGGCTGCAGCAAGGAGAAACTCCAACAGGAGAACCAAACTGGCAAAGAGCTGGGCAGAGACAGGCCTGAAATGGCCCGATGCATTACCTCTACCCAGGAGAATGAATACTACTTTGGAACCACTATAGAACTATAGGAATTAACTAACCTCCCAGAGCTTTACCTTCTCTGGAGCGCTTTGTGCCTTATTTATCATATTCCTCACTTGATGGAAGCCTAAATGCTAAGCTCTTCAGAATGCTCAGACTGTTTTGTTTTTTGGTTTCTGTTTTGAGTATTGGCCTTAGTAACTGTGTAGGTGTTGGTTCAGTTTGACTCAGGCTGTGCAAACATTGTTGTGGGAAAGGAGAGAACGAGGCAGAATACAAGCAGGGGGCCGAAGAATGATGCTGAGCATATTAAAGGAAGAAGGAGAGGAAGAAGTGCTTGGACTAGCAGTGTCAGAATTTAATTCCTGGAGAAGAATCCTCCCTTTGCAGTGCTGGCAGCTTCAGCAGGTACCTGGAGCTACAGACCTCTGGCTTTGCTTGGTTCAGGTGCGGAAAATGTGGGGCTGTCTTCAGCCACAAATCTCCCAGGGGGCCTTTTCCAGTGAACCAGCACTCCTAAAGGAAGGGGGGGAAAAGGCACAGTGAGAGCTGAGAAGAGCACGTGACCTCCAGAGCCATGACTTCTGCCTGGGAAGGCAACTAAGGCCTCTCTCAGCAGCTTGTTGCATCCATCAGCCAATGAGCCATGCTGCCAAAACCCCTCAGCGAGCAGAAGGAGAGGCAAGGCCAATTCAGACACAGCACACGTTGACCCTGGCCTCCCAGAGCTGCCTTAAGGAGCAGGGAAAGATTCCACTTCACCACTGCTCTGCCAAGTAGAGATGCTGCAAATGAGCAGCTGCAGGGCATACTGCTTCCTCACGTACCAGTCCAGCCCCACTTGGCAGAGAGGGATCACAGCTGTCTCTACCTTCCTCTTGAGCGGGGCTAAGAGCACCTACCAGCTCTCACAGGACTTTGAGCACATGCCCCTGAAGCTCTCGGGGGGCTCTCTCTGGGGCTGCCTGCCACAATACAGTGCGGCCCACCTTCTGCTACAGCAGGGTCAACTTCTGCCCAGGAAGCAACTCAAAGGCACAGGTGAGTAACTTACAGTGCTCATCTCCAGCCAAGTCTTCTCCAGCAGGTTGCCATGGTCTTCACAGGCTTGGAGGCCCTGGTTGAGGCACAGCAGGCTCTGCTCTTCATTCCCCAGCATCAGGAAAATGTAGGCTTTCAGGTGGTAGACTCTGGGGTAGAAGACGGGGCTTGTGGAGCACCGAGAGAAAACCTCTTCGGCAAGCTGCCGAGAAAACAAGAGAGGTACATCAGGAGAAGTCAGAGAGCCCAGCGATGGCTTGGCACAGAGAAGGGCGCCAAATCCCCAAAGAGAAAAACCAGCCACAAAGAAAGGAGGAGTGCACAGCTAGCAAGGCTGAGGTACCACACAAATCTCTCCTGAGCCCTAACACCTCCTATGGAGCAGGCATTTCAGCAGGGCTCACTAGCTCATGGCTGAGCAAGGCTCTTCTCTCCCGTTTGGGCCAAACAGTCCCGCAAGGGAATTCTCACACGCCCAGGAAGACTGCCTTCACCCGACTGCCTTCTCGTCCCCCTCTTGCTGACACCTCTGTTACAGGAGTCTTTAGCCATGTTGCTCCCTAAGCCGCTACCCTCTGGCACTACCCTGACTCCATCCTGTCGTGGCTGCTTCTACCTGCACAGGTCAACCCACTGCTGCTAGCAACACAGCTTTCCCCAGAGGGCCCTTGCAGCATGCCCCTCCCCTTCCTCCGCATCCCTCACCCTTAGAGCCCTGCGGCAGCTCTCACGGGCCCTCCACGAGCCCTGCTCCATGTCCTTTTTCAGCACCAGGCTATGGCACTCCAGGAGCCGGCTGCACGCTTGGCTGGCCACAAGGCAGGCGCCAGTGCTCTTCAGCAGCCTCTTGGCCTTTTCAAAGGGCTTCTGGAAGTTGTCCCACTGCCCAAGCCTTGCAAATCTACATTGTCCAGAGGAAAAGAGGAAACACAGACAAACACACACTCAGGCACATTTTGTAGAGATGAGCAAGTAACCAAGAGGTCTCCTAGGCTATAGGCTCCAGCCCCAACCTGGCTTCCAGAGGCAATGCATCCTCTAGGACAAGGAAGCTACTGGGGGCGTGATGGGGGGCTGAACTGCGGCGTGTTGTAGCTGCTCCTGATAAGCATCACTGAGAGCACTGTATTGTAATCAGGCAGCAGTAGCTCAATTCCTTCTCTCCCGCGTGAACTTGGTGTTCTCGTCTCCCTGCTACATCACAGCTGAGCAGGAATCTACTGCTGTCCCTCCCGACAGGGTCCTCTCCGCTCCCCTTCCCTCCAGTTTGCTTGACCTCTTTATAAACGTGTGCGCATGCATGTCTGTTTGTGAGCCAGCGCCACTCAGCACTCCCCCACAGTGATGAGCGAGACCACAGGGAAACTGCAAGGACTGGAACCCAGTCCCTTGCAGGCACCCAGGAGACACAAGCCATGCTAGGCAGGAGACTGGGACAATGGCTGCCTTCTCCCACAAACACAGCATTGCTCCAGGCCCTCGTGCCCTCTCCGAGCCAAGCTCTTGCACTTAGGCACCATTCAGCCTGCATCGCTTTCCTGCGCTGAGAGAGAGCCACACCAGTCCCCCCCCAACATTCAAGGGGAAAAGGAAGGCTGTGGCTGAATGCCGCCAAGGCATCCTTCCCTGGCAGGCCTCCACAGCAGCACAACCTGGGCCTCCTTGCCAGCTTGTTCATCCTGCGTGGCCCCCTGGCCCCTTTCACCACCGTGCTCCAGAAGCAGCCGCCTTGGTGGACATGGGATGGGGGCATGTGATGAACGCAGAGCTCCCCCTTTCCCGGCCACAGCCACTGCCTGGGCCTCTCCCCACTCAAAGCAAGTCTCCAACTTACCAAAGAGCCAGGGACGAATACAGTCCAAGCAGGATGCTGCTCTGCGCCTGGAGAAGGCAGTTGGCTTCGTTCTGCTCCACGAACCTCCTGCACTCTTCAAAGGACTTATACTGCCACCCTGCAATACAAATGTCTCTCAGAGAAGCAGCAAAGTAGCACCTCCCTCCCTGGTCTCACCGTGCCTCAGGCATTCAGAGCAGCAGAAAGCTCCAGCGCAGCTGGCAAAGTTCTTGGCAGGCAAAGCACTCACAGAGCAACAAACCTCACAGGAAGCAGGCAAGGGCTGCACTTCTACCCTAGCTCCTCAGGGCTGTTCAAGTGCACGGAACTGCCCTTGAACGCAAGGGCAGAGAACATCAGGAAGGAAGCAAGAGAACTCCCAACTCCCCTGACACCACGTCTTGCCCTTGAGAAATCTGCAGCTTTCTAGCACTGCACAAAGGCACGCTGCCACTGAGCAGCAAGGACAGCGACCCCAGAGCACAGGCTCTTAGGTGCCTCCTGCTCAGGCACATGCCAGCACTGCTGGCCCTGCTTCCTGGGGAGCCAGAGCAGAGCGAGGTGGAGAAGAGCTTTCAGAAGGGGCAATCTCAAAACACAGCTAGGAAAGAGCATAACTAAAAGCACTGTCAAATTACTCTTGGCTCCCATGTTAGAAACGCAAAAGGGGAAAAAAATGACGAGGATGCAGGCGAAGAGAGAAATGCGCACAGCGGAAAGCTCTGTGGAGGAAATATAAGGATTGCTGGAGGCTCTGGGGTCATTGTTCTCTCAGGAGAAAAACTGCTTTGGCCAGCACAACTGTTTCCGTGTTTCCAGAGGACAGGGAAACCTGGCAGAACTCTTGTGTTGTCCACTCCAGTCTCTAGAAGTCTTGTATTGACGGTGCACTTCTGCTTGTGCTGGGAGGGCTCTGCCTGTTTATACCTTGCACAAAGCCCCCAGCTCTGGCCCACAGGTCCAGGGGGGCAGCATTGCCTGCCCAGCAAACAGGCTCTCGGGGGCCCTCCTCACTGAGCACTTACCAGCATCAAGCAAGAGGTCTAAGCAGCAGCAGAAGAAGCATGCCTGCCCAACGATCTCATCTGCTCCAGACACCTGCTCCTCTAGCCTGCGCAGCACTGCCTCACATTCCGGGTACCTGGGGAGGAACACGACGAGCCTCCAGGGAGCCTCTCCACGGGCTGGGAGCCCAGGCAGCAGCTCCAGACACTTCCCACTCCCCTTCCCAGCACCTCTCTCTCCCTCGTTTTCCCTTCTTTGCTCTTCCTCCCAACTCCGTCCCACTTTCTCCAGCAGGCCTGTTCTCACCCAAAGGTCCCTGACCCCTGACACTGCGCAACCCCCACTCTCTCCAGCACCCTGATTACCTCATCTGCAGAAAGAGTGCCGTGAAGAAGGTCCTGAGAACCACGCAGCCCAGGTCAGGCTTCTGCAGCTCCATGCAGAGCCTCTCAGCACGATAGCCTGGGAAGAGAACAAGCAGACTTGCACCGGCTCTCTCGGCAGAGATGCCTTCTTGCAGGCGGCGGGGGCAGTACCTACCTACGTCGACGGACAGAGGCAGATTTCCCAGGCTGAGGGTCAGATGGGACAGGGCCTGGGCAAAGCTGGCTGTGTTTAATACCCCTCCTCCAAAGAGCTGCACCTCAGCGCTAAGCTGCACGGCCGCCCGCCCGTATTGCAGCCACTCTTCCCGGCAGCCCAGGTTCTGGCAGCACAGCGCATATTCCAGGTAGGACAAGAGGACCTAGAAGGGTCCAAACACGACAATGCACACGACTCTGTCTCTCCAGGGCAATTCCCTGGCCTGGAGGGGACAGGCCACAACCCAACTGCCAGCTTCTCTCTTCCACTCTCACAGCGCGCACCCATACGACCAACTCTTCTTCCTCCTGCCACTGCTAACTGCAGCCGTGCCAAGACAGGGGCCCCCGGCCTTGCACACCAGCATTATCAAGAGCCACGAGGAAACTACAGAATACACACAGTGGTGCTGCCTTAAAGCCAGAACCACCTCCATGCTCACAATTAGGAAACAAATCCAACGCGAGGGACTACCAAAAGCAGCAGCAACCCACACCCTCTGGAAGTTCATCCAGAAAAGGGCAGGCATACGCACATCTTTGGGCTCTTCTTGCCGGGGGCAGGCCCTGCTGGTACTCTTGCCAGGCCAGGGAAAAGGAGCCGCGTCAGGGCGGGTCTGCTGCTGCAGAGAGAAGGCAGTCACGTGACTCGCATCCTCGGACTCCTCGGCCGTGTTCACCTTCATGAGTGCTGCCAGGCAGGAGAGCCTCCGACTGCCGGAGGTGCTCTCCAGGCTGAAGAGCTGCCGCAGTAAGGACAGGCAGTGGCTTTGCCGGAACAGCCAGGGGAGCCTCTGCCTCCTGCCACACAAGGGAAACTGCTGGGCCACAGCCGCTAGGCGCACTGTGCCGAGTCCCACGGGGCGGGGGAAGCAGGTGGATGGAGGAGACGGCTGCACCTCCTTGCAGAAGGGCAGCTGACGCAGGCACGGCCGCAGCGATACAAGCGGCAGAACCAAGGAGCACCACCCAGGAAACGTGACTGCTAAAGACGGTGTCTTGGCACTACAGCCTAGGCAGGCCAAGCAAAGCTGGCCTCCGGGAGGAAAAGGGGCCTTGCACGGGAGGCCTGCGCCTGGCTACAGCCTCTGAGCTTCCTCCCTCTCACAGCTCACCTCCACTTACGCCGACAGGCCCACCTCCTGCTCCTACCAGCACACTCCCTTCCCCTCCCCACACTCTGCTCCCCACTAACACCTCCCTGCTCTCACCAGCACCATCCCCAAGCCAGCACCCCAGTAGCTGCCCAATACAACCCACAGCTGCTCCACCCATTAGCCTCCAGCTCCCTCAGCAGCTTTCCCTCTGCCTAGAAGAGCATTTGCTTTCCCTTCTGCTTCTTACCCTGCCTCCTGAGGAACAGAGCAGTCTCTGTTCTTCTTGTGAGAGGCATGCTCTGACTTTTCCAGCACAAGCTGCAAAGCGGCGCCAGTGGAGGTCATGGGGAATTTCCTCTTCAGCAGGCTCAATGCCTTCCTGATCGTTGTCGTCGCCAGCTCCGTTTGTCCCATATGGTAGCAGACCTGCACAGCAAAAGGGCTTTGAAGGCTGTCCCGTTTGGCACAAAAGCTCATCCCCAGTCCATCAAGCAGCCCCAGGCACAGCTGGGAATCCTGAGCCTCCCAGCTACTGGGAACGCTAAGAACAGGGATACTGGGAAGGCTCCCAGAGGGCTCCGATTCAGCACATAACCAATAGCATGTCTCTGGCGGAATCAAGGCCAGGACCTCAGCTGGTTTTGGCCAGGGGACAAAGGGGCCCCAGGAAAGCAGGCTGAGAGCAGCCACAGTTAGGTGGGCCAGGGAGAGCCTGCCCCACCCCACCCTACCCCACAGGAAAGCATTCAACTCCACCCACCGGGGGAGCCCACCAAAACCACCCTGTCACCTTACCTCTCCTTTGAGGCTCAGCAAAGTGGCTTCTTCAAAGCAAGCAAGCGCGTTTCCCTTCTTAACCACCAAGGTCCTCAGCACTTCTGCTTTCTTCAGGTTCCAGAAGGCCTTTGAACAAGCACACAGAGAGCAGCTGAGCATCGCTGCCAAGCCTGTCCCCAGCCCCAGCACTCCCAGGTGCCTCACCTGCATCTGCCCCTGGTGATGCCCACCCAAGCACAGTCATGCTGCATCTCACACCACACGCACAAGCACTCCTTTGCACCACCTCCTGGGAGGTGCACATTGCACCAAGGGGCTGCTTCACGGCCCCGTCTCTCTTGCCACAGGAGAGGCAAACAGGAGGCAAACGCTGGGTCTCCCTCCCACCAATTCATCCCCGAGTCCCCACAAAGGCAGGCCCCCAGGCAGGCCCTATTGCAGTGGGGAAATGGGCTTGCCCAGGGCAAGGCACTTGAGAGGACTCCACGGGCAGTGGGCTCTGGCAAGCACGGCAACTCACCAGGTAGTTGTCGGAGACGTGCAAGTAGGCAGCCGCACCCTCCAGCAGATAATAAAAGGCTCGGGCGTCATTGCCCACTGCCATGTAGTGCTGAGCCAAGGGCACAAGCACCAAGTCCACAATGGCCTTGCAGCTGCAGGAACACTCCACACCCTGCATCCAGTGGGTCTTGCTGGGCACCTTGGGCATCCATTCGGTCTTAGCCAGAAACTGCTTTGCCGCTCTGGAGACAAGATCACGGAGAAAGAAGACACCAAAGCACACACCAGCGTCACCAACACCGCTCCTTCAGCGTACGTTAAAGACAGGTTCTAGCACAGCACGAGGCCACACGCACGAAGGCACCATGCGGGAGCCGTGTGTTGCACAGCCTTCCCAGGCGTGCTGAGGGAGCTCGCTCAGTCCTTCTTTCTACCCCACACAACAGTGACCTGCACCCAGAGTTCCCTGGGCCCTCCCAGCTTACAACTGACACCACTGACTCCGGAGCAGGCTGCAGCCCCCCATCATTGCTATGACTTCCCCCTGTGCTCCTTCCTCCCTTCCGCTCTCGCCTTCCCTCCTCCCTCAAGACCTTTGGCTCTCCCCGCACGGCAAGCAAAGCCAGGACAACTCACTCACACAGCACGCTTTGGCAAGATTTGTTCCCTGACATTGCGGGCACATTGACCAGTATATGCTGGGCACTCTGAGGAGCCCTGGGGCCCCAGAGCACAGGCACAGTGGACTCAGGCAGGGCAGAACCGGCACGAGAAGCAACAGCTCCCCTTTTCAGCAGTGGCAAGCCATTCCGTTGGCCATAGCTGTAACAAAGCGGCAGGAGCACCGATCCTGTTGGCGCCTTTGCTGCCCCGGCTCTGGAGGAGCACTGCTCTTTCAGGCAGGCAGAGAGACCAGCTGGCATTTCTGTCCCCTTCCACAAGCCACCCTGCCTCCAGGGGCTGCTTTGCCCCTGCACAGCTTGCAACACTGCTCTCTAACAGGTAGAAAGCCAGGGCTGCTCCCCTCCAAATCACCATCAGCACTGGGATCCCACTGGCTTCCCCAAAGATACGCATCCCCATGGCCATCTCAACCCAGCTGCCTCTCACAGGCCTGCTCTTGCCAATGCTAGACTCACAACGGGCAGCCCAAGCGGGGAACTCTGCTTATCTCCTCTGCACACCCTCACCCCACTGCCCCCCAAAATCATCTTCAAAACCTTGGCTCCTCACCGAAAAATCTCCTCCAAGCAGCTCTTCTCTTTTGGTACACCACTTGAAGCATCTGCAAAGAAAGCATGGCATTAAACACCTCCTCACTGCACATGCCGTAGAGCTGCTTCTTGCCATTCTGTAGCACCAAGGGAGGAAGAGCAGAGCCAAAGGCTCTGGCGGCAGCTCCCTCTCCAGCTCCTTCCCTGACATCTGCCTTCACTGTGGGGCTGAACTCCAGACTTAACCCAGCTTCACCAAGTGTACTAGACACACTAGCTAATACACCTCAGCCTGCAGAGCCACGCGTGCACCTCTGCCAGGAGACGGGCTGCCCTCCCGTAATTCTGGGAAAATGCAGGTGGACACACAAGGGGAGAGAGGCGCTTCGCTGTGCACAAATCATCGCTCTCATTGTGGAGCTGTGCTCAGTGGAGAAATGAACTAGTCCTACAACAGTATCCGCCTTGCACTGGAAGCATCCCCACGCTTGCGTGAAACAAATGTGCGGTAGGAGTGGGCAGGACCCAGGCTCCAGAGCAGGGCACACGGCATACCCGTAGAGGCGGGGAGCTCGTCCGACTTCATCTCCTCGCTGGTCACCAGGGAGGCCTCCCAGTTGCACCAGTAGCAGTCGCTGCCATGCTCCTCACAGCTCTCGGCCTCCTGCGTGCTGCCCAGGGCCAAGCGGTGGAAGGCAACAAAATCGCCTCCCCCGCAGCACTGGCACTTGTGCGCGTGCCTCTCCAGGAAGGCCACACACTTGTGGTGCAGGGCCACCCTCTGTCCCTTCGGCCACAGCTCGTACGCAGCCTCCTGCAGCAGCGGGGCGCAAAAGGCCAGCACGCCAGACTCCAGCCTCGCCCTCTGCTTGCTCTCCTCCACGGATGACTTCTGGGCATCTGAAAGGCAACGGGGCTTCCCATCAGCCAGAGTTGGGGCCAGAGCTGGGGCCAGAGCTCATGCATGCCATAGCTGCACCATGAAAGACAGGCCTTGGCGTAGGCCCTTGGCAGGAAACCAGCGCTCCTGCATTCAGAGCCTCCGGGCCAGACAGCAAAAGGGCCCACCTTGCCTTCCTCACACTAGCACGGCCAGCGCAACGGGCTGCTGGCCTGCTCTCCCTGCCAACAGGCTGTGCAGCTGCGCTCAGGCGGCAGCTGGGGATGCTGCCAGCAGCAGAAGCAAGACACAGCCAGCTCTTTCTGCCCACTCTGCAAGACACTCCCAGCCTCCTACGCTCCCCCGGCGCTAGGGGACAATAAAGATCAACGCACACTAAATCCCTCATCTGCACACAGCGGGAGGCTGGGTCAGCAGGTCCGGGCTTTCGTACTCCCTCTCCTACATGGGCTATGAGCCGCGCTTGCAGGCAGGGCAGCGGAGGGACTCGCAGCACCTCACTGCAATATTGCCCTCCAGCACAAAGCACAAAGCACAGGCTCCTCAGAAATGGACTTGTCAGAGCTTTTAACAACCCATCCCTAACTCCCCGGGGTGCCACGAGCATTACACACCTCCTCCAGGCAGGGAACATGCTCTGGGGAGCCCCACCAGGGACACAGACAGCGGCAGCAGCAGCCTGCAGTGCTCCCAGGCTCCCCTTACCACCTCTTACCGCTCTCCTCCTCCAGAGAGGTGCCTGACCCCTCGGTGGGAACACTGCTCTCTTCTGCCCCCTTGGCAGCATTCAGCCACTTGAGGATGTTGCATCTCACCAGGGCATTCAGCGCCTTGTTCAGCTTGGCCCTGCTCCACCCGGGAAGGATGTGGAACAGCAGCTCCGTGCTGAACAGCGGCCCTAGGATGGCTGCACATTTCAGAACCATCTGCTCCAAGGGCTTCATGCTGTCCAGCTCAGCCAGCGCAATCCCTGCCAAAAGCAAGCCACACGTCTCTCCCTTGCCCACTCCCCACCATCACAGCCTGCATTAGCTGCAACACTCGAGAGGGTAGATTCTTCCCTAGGGACCCAGCCCCTTGGACAACTGCAACCCAGGGCACGTGTCTTCAAGATGCCTCTGCTCCTGCTTGACTCACAGGAAGCAAGGACGCGGGAAAGCAGAGATGCTCAGACGAACGCTCCCCCACCACGGATGAGCAGGGCAGCATCCAGCACATGCATATGTCCGGGCATGCAGCTTGCCAGCTCTGCGCTCTATTTATGTGCACAGGGCACACAGACAGAGAGCTTTTCCTGCACCGCCGAGGCCAGCTCAGAGCTCCCCACAACCCCGCATTTCCCTTGGTCACACAAGACTTTCCCCTTCTTGGGCAAAGCAGCTCCTTCAAGAAGAACACTTGGACACGGGGGACATTTCTGCCACCTGCATTCGGCCAGGGCTCGGCTCGAGGGCAGCCATGCTCATTCACAGCTTCCCATCCAGCACCCCCTAGAAATGGGGCGATTTCTGGGCCAGCCCAGAAAACAACAGGCAAAGAGAGATTCGGAAGATGGATTTGCTTGGGCTTCAGTGCCTTGAGGCCCGCACGAGCAGGAGAAATTACAAACAGAACAATGAGGTGCGAAGCCTAGTTCAAAGCTCAGTCGGAGCCATGACAAATATCCCCTGGAAATGCATTTTCTCTTGCTGAGAACAGTCTGCTCCCAATACCTTCCTTTCTCCGCCCCCTGCCCACCCCACCCCACTCAGCAGACAACATGCAGGTTTCTCTGCGGACAATCCCACGGCACCAAAGCAACCTGCCCAGCAGAGTCCCAGAGGGGAGAGGCTCAACTCTGCAGCACACCAAGGTCCACACTCTCCAGCTCATGCCCTGGCAAAGGCACCCAGCACTGCTGCCAGGTGCCGCAGCGCGGCTCAGCCCCTCACCTTTCAATGTAGGGGGAAGTACAGTGTTCTGCAGGGTCACATCTGCTCTCATGGTGCACACCCTGCGGTCCTTCCCCGCGCTGGAGCTCCGTGCTGCTGCGGTGGTTGAAGCCTCCGTTACAGAAGCTGAGCGGCACAAGGGAGCAGGAGAAAGCGATTAGCAAAGGGAGACAATTCATGTCATGACTTCCTGCTTGCAAACACTCCAAAATCCTCCTCAGCGGGAACAAGGCCTGCCTCAGGTGGGCTGATGCACTTGGCCTGCACCAAACATGCTCGCTAAGACGAGCAAAGCACTTCCCTTGCATACCTTTGTTTCATAGCCCTTCCCTAACATTAGCTGTTGCCAGGCAGTTTCCCCAAACACTCCCAAGTCAAAGGCTCCAGACCTCCTGACTGGGGAGGCAACGCCTCAAGACAGAAGGCAGCAGTGTTGCCGTCATCCCAGAGGCAGGCACCTTGCCAGTGCAAATGCAAAATCGGGGGTCACTCAGGGCTGCTGCCAGAGCCATGGCAAGCTGGTTGGCATTCATCCCTAGGTCGTGTTACCACTGCCACCTTCACTTAGTAGCACCTTTGGGGGCTTTCACACTTTGGCATTCAAGTTCCCAAGGCCTGTGCCTCGCCTCTGCTGGGTTTGATGTCAGACTTCTTGGCAAGTGACCTTCTTTGCCTTTTGCCCAGGGAAATACACGCACATTCCAATGCCTCTTAAATAACATGCCTACATCGGCTAGAGAGCAGAGTTCTCCAGGGCATCCCAAGAATTTGGGCGGCGACTCAAAGGGCCAAAGAAGGGATTTTCCACAGCAGCACCTCCGACGTCCCCATGAAAATCCACCCGCGTGGGGCATGCTAGAGGCAGAAGCAGCATGCCCCGCTTTGTGCCTAGCCGGGGTCTCGTGTTTAATCTCTCGCTCTCTTTAGCCAGAGCATGCCCAAAGCCAGCCTGCGGTCAGGCTGCTCTGCGCCTGCCTGCCCTCGCCCCGCACATGGAGCTTCATAAGCGGCTGTGCTCAGGGACAGAAATTGCTCTTTCCCACCCCTTCAGGCAGGCTTCAAACTACGCTTTGGCCTATAAGGCAGAGGAGAAGGACAGCAGGGGCTCACAAAAGCCAGAGTCCTCAGACCACCTGCTGATGAAGAAGTTTCTTCTAACCAACAAACGCGGTGTGCGGCAGGAACATAAAGTGCACCAATACCATGTACCCATATAGGGAAGAGCCTGGCCCCAGCAGGAGCTCTCCTTGAAGCAGCAGACCAGGCGTTGAGGACTCCAGGCATCCATTTGCCTTCCCTTGCCCTCAAGTGTTTTCGCTAACACACTCAACTCTTCAGGCCCTCTGTCTGGTCCTCTAAATGCCTCCCACCACACATCCCTCAGCTCCCTCCAACCTCAACCCTTCAGCATTCACCCCTAGCAGGCCTTACAGCACCTGGCACCATGTGTCACTGACGGACTCAATCCAGCCCCGTGGCTGTGCACAAGGAACATTCCAGCCACAGGACTCACCACACTGGCCCAGAAGAAGCACCTGTGTGCTATGAGTTCACGACAAGACCAGCACTCATCTGAGTGCCAGGCAGCGGCTCTGCTCCTCCTTTGAAATTGGCTGCCACGGCACCCTTACTTGTCCTCTCAAAGACACCAGAACTCCCCGGCCTCGGCTTGGGCTGTCCCAGCAGCAAGGCCTGTACAAACCCACACCTGATCCACACCATGCTCTGTATGGCTGCAAGAGCTGACAGTGCCAAGTTCACAGGGGAAGCCTCGGGCAAGAATGCGCTGGGGAAAATGCACCACAGCAACTAGGCAGTCGGCCACAAAGGTGCTTACTGAAGAGGCTCTCCCACTTGTCCTCTCGTTTCTCATCCTTCCCCAGTGGGTGGAACAAGAGCATGTCGTGGCCAAGAAGGTAGCGCAGCAGTTCCTCACAGTAATAGGGGATGCCGTAGCTTCTTTGTGTCAGCAACCTGCAAAGGAGCACATCCAGCACTCACTGACACAGGCAAAGGCAGGCGCACACGCACACTTTTCAGGTGGGCGCTGAGCCACTCGGGCAGAACACAGAAACCAATGTCTTCACCACAGCTCCACCTCACTTCTGAAAGGGCCACGACTCCCACGGGCTTTGGGGCCTGAGTCACCCGGAAGATACAGCCTTTGCTGGAATCCTCGGGAAAAGCAGTGCAGATAGAGCCCCAAGCAAGCCTTGTCCTTCGTGTCCCCAACAGCCTAGATGCTCTCCGGCACTGGTGAGAACCTTTGCCCCGGTGAATCACCCCACAAAGCCTCAACGCGCAGACTAATGCCTTTGCCACCCCTGAGCCATGCCAGCGTGCAGGACCACTTCCTTCCTGCCTTCCAGTGCAACACAGAAGGCTGGACACCTCCCATGCTCTGTGCCTAGGCAGCTGCCCACTCGCAGCTCACAACTGCCAGTATGTCCCACTGGCTAGAGGCACTGGCCCTCCTATAAGCTCTGCACTGCCTTTTCTAGGGCTTCACTCCCTTTGGCTCTCTGCACAGCTTCAAGCCCTCAGCAAGAGCTCACAGGCCCTGCCTGTGACTTACGTCTCTAGATCCTGGGGCAGGCTGACAACTCCAAGCGCCTGGCAGGCTTTCTGCACTACAGCAGAAGGCTTCAGCTCTCCCAGATGAACACAACTGGTTTTCGGCAACTTCAGGATGTCTACGGCAGCTTGGCAAAGCCTCTGTCTTCTGCAGTGACTGGCAGTGAAGCTCATCACCATGAAGATCGAGACATCCCTGAGCACGCTCCACATAAGACTCCAGGAGGGAGAGTCGATGCAGTGGGCGTTGTCGATGACAAATACAACGCCATCTTCTTCAACAGTCTGAAACAAACAGCTTGCTCTGGAGGGGTTGTGATGGGTTCTCAAGTAGCTTCCATAGCAGCAACTTTGGCCTCTTTCTCTCCCTCTCCAGACAGAGGGGGAGAGAGAGAGACAGAGAGAACGCTCTGAAGCCTCTTTCCTCTCCCCAGCTACTTAGGCATTCAGAATCTTACTGACTTGCACTTTCTCTGAGACTTTAAGGCCTCTTGTGCAAAGTAGGACAGAAGAACCTTGTTGCTCCTCCCGAGCACGTGCGCACCAACTTTATGGGAGGAAAGGTATCGGGGGTATGGGCAGGGGTGCTTGGGTCTGAAGGGTAAGGACTCAGGTACATCGTCCTCCCGCCAGCTCCCACCACTCTCCTCCTGAAGCCTCCGCCTGTGGCATTGGTGTCTTCCTCTGACCCCCGAGGGAGAGAAGAGCTCACCTTCTGGAGCACTTTCTTCAAAACCAACTCCAGCTCCATTTGCCTTTGAGTGCCACTCATCTGGGAAACTGCCGTCGAGAGGGGAAACTGCCCAGAAAAGCACAGTCATAGAGAAACAGCCTTCCAGGGCTTGCAGCACACCTACCCACCACACAACACCAACCCAGCAAAATGCCTCTCCTGGCCTCACCATCAGCCCTCTCCCCAACACAGCTGCAAGGAGAGAACGCAGTGCGGATACCCCGGGGAGCTGAGAACAGAAGCCCTCTGCTTATTCGCTTGTGATGGCAGTCCCGGGAGACAGCAGACCACTCACACAGCACTCAGCTCAACACAAGGTCATCAGCCCCATCTCCAAGCTGCTCTTCAGAGCCTTTTGCCCACCGTGCTCCGGAACAGAAGCCTGCGCTATATGCCCCTGCTCTTCCCTCCAGGCAGCCAAGCGACTCCCCACCAGAGCCTCCGAACTACAAAAGCTCACAAGCAGCCCTTTGCCAGGGCCAGAGAGGGCCTCGCTCTCACCTTAATGAGGAAGACGTCGTTGAGGAGGCAGTAGCTGCTCTCTGCCATCAGCCCTTGGAGCTTTGCCTGCAGCACAAGCTGTCTGGCACTGCACGATTGACATGCCTGCAGGCCCAGAGCCATGGCCAGCACCATACGGAGGGCAGAGTAGACCTGCTTAAGGTTTAGCTCTGTCAGTTCCACGGCCACCACCCTGCCACGCAAAAGCAAAAGGGACCGAGATTCAGAGAGCAACGCAAAGAGCTGCAGACTTCCAAGGCAAAACTGTCAGAGAAGAGACACATCATCCAGGGCTGTCTGCAAGGGAGCTCTGGACATACAGCCCCAGACGGACTGTTCTTCCGCACACCTCCAAGTGCTTCACAGAGGGCCAAGCTTTTCCCCGCTTCTTACAAGGAAAAGCCACAGAGGGGCAATTGCTGCCAAGCCCCTGGTAGAGCCACCACCACACCCGGTGTCTCCACAGCTCTCAGCACCTCCCCCTGCACAGCAACTTGCCAGCTGAAGAAGCAAGGACTGAGCAAGTTGGGCCTTTGTGTTTGAATGCCACAGCTTTGCCATCTGCCTCCTATACTACGGGAAGCCATGGCTGACGCAGTGGCCTTTGGGGATAAAGCCCAAGGACAAGCAGCCTTTCTCTGGCAGCTCCACCACACCACTCCCGCCTCCCCCAGCATCTTTCTTCTCCTTACTCTCCAGCTGCATGAAAAGCACACAGCTTGGGCTCTTGCCAGCCCTTGCAGCCTGGCCTAAGTTTGCAAGAGCAACAGCCCTGGCTCCACAAGCCACTTCCAGCTCCCGCGAGACCTAGTAGGAGAGCGTGCAGCTGCTCCATACCAGCGGCTCCAGGAGGCTTTTCAGGGATGCTGCAGGCCAACGGCCAGCAGCACTAGCAGACGGGCTCAAGGATGCCACGAACATCAGTGGATGGGCAAGGGAAGTGTCCCACATGTAGCGCTCCAAAACACTCACCTGTGGCCAGCAGCCTGGCCCAAAGATGCCAGCTCAGTGAGTAAATGGCTCTTTCCAGAGCCAAGCACACCCTCAAACGCTAGGATGCTGCTTTCACGACAAGTCCTGTAGGCTTTCAAGGCACTTTCAAAGAGGGCAATCTCATTCTCGCGACCTGTGAAGGCAGACAAAAAGCAAGCTGCTGTAGCGAGCTCAAAAGCCAACAACCTTGGGCAGCCTCCCCTCTTGCTGCCACTGCACCTTCCCTCCACCGCACCTGCGAGCCTGCCCGCACCCAGGGCTCCTTCCCACCCCAACAGCTACAATTCTGCAGCTAGGACTGCCTTAGGGCACTCACAGCCCCACCTTCCTGCTGGAGCCTGGGAGCAACTGCGTTCTTGAAAGCTCCTGACACGCAAACAGTGCAGGAAGGCAGGAAGCACTAGGCGTCTCACTCTGATTCCCACCTCCACTTCTGGCCCAACTCCAACCTTACGAACGAGCTATGAGCCCAAACCTGATGGCCACTGCAGGAAACACCATCCCTTGCAAAAGCATCTCCATTCCCAGGCTGGTACTAGCAGCTACCAAGGGCAAGAAATGGGCATACACAAGAGCAAGGCATTCACCTACCGAGCAAGGGGCCGTACTCTGACCTCTCCTCCATAAGATCCAGGCCAAACATGCTAGCAGGGGGAGAGAAAAACAAAAGTCAGTGAAGGAGGCAGAAGCTGGAGGACAGAGAGTCATGCATGCAGCTGAGGACACACTCTTGCCTACCCGCTCTTCTTTTGAGCATAATGGCAGCCTGCCCACGCTCCCACCACCAAAGTTCACGCTCATTCAGGAGAGCAAACACCTGAATTCAGGAGAGCTCATTCAGGAGTTTGGTGCAAACACCAAACAAGCACAGGGAAATCTTCCAGCACATGGAGCACAAGGGCTTCTGACCACACCGGCACAGCACACACTATCAACGTGCAAGCAACAGAGGCCAAAACATCATCCAAAGAGAACCTACAAGCCTGGCCCAGAGGAACAGCTCCAGTTTCACCAGCAAGCAAGCAGGAAGACAGGCCCGGCCACCCACACTTTCCCAGGGGACCAGCATGGACCCAAGTGATTTCCAAGAGCTTCCTGCTCAGAAGCAGCCGAGATAATACCCCCTGGGTGGGTCACAATTGCCACCGCATTGCCACGTGCATGTCAGCAAGCAAGCACAGGGCAGAAAGCAGAGTTGCAAGCCCTCTGGGCCTACGGACTCCCGAGAGCCCTCTCCACCCCTACGCCATCACTCCCACTCTCCCAACAGCAACAGGCACCAAGGGGGACAGGCAAAAAGCACAGCCGTGCTATGGCTTTCCCTCTTCCCAGCCACAGCGGTGGGAGGCCTGGGGAGGGCAGCAGCTTGGCCTCTTTCTGCACAGCTCCTCTTTTTGCCCAAAGCTGCACCCTGGGTGCCTCCACGCCCCCAGGGAGCCTGCTCAAAGAGCACACTCACAGCTTCTGCGACATCCCCAGGTACTGATAGACAGTGCCAGGATCGCCAACCCCCTTCATCTGGGCATTCGGCAGCTCCTTGAAGTAAGACCGGGGCAGCCGGGACGCTGCGTAGGTCGCCACATCGCAGGACACCAGCCCCGGGTAGTGCTCCATCAGCCGGGCAGCCAGGTTCACCTTCTGGCCCATGACTGCCACAGAGAGAGAGCACGCGTTGACGTCCTCAGGAGAGCAACCCACACCACCCTTCCAGGCTGCCGGCTGCATCCCCCGCAGCACAGGCCAGCACAAAACCCTGCTGAGCACGAGCGAGAGCAACAAGGAGGCTCAAAGCCCGTCCCCCGTCGTACGGCGGGACCCGCTCCGCCTCCGCCGGTCCCGACGCGTTGGCGCAGGCCAAGCCCTCGTCCTGGCCCGGCGCCCAGGGCCCACAGCTTCTTCCCCGACACTCTGCCTCTTCCTGTCAGAGACGCGGCCCAGGCACCCGCTCCGCAGACGGACACCTCGTACCTGTGTACTCGTGCCTGACGCGGTGGCCGACGACTCCGCAGAACGCCGTCCCGCTGGTGACCCCCACGGACACTGCCCTGAGGCGCAGGCAGAGCAGCAGGGATCAGCAGCGCCCGTGCACAGTCCTGCCTGCCCACCGCCGCCCCTTCCCCACGTCCCCGCGCTCTGCCGTCTGCCCCGGCAGCGCAGGCCTCGGGGACCGGCAGAGCCTGGCAGTGGACACGCCAGCTTGAGCGGGCTGCGCATGCAGAGCAGCCAGGCGCTCTGGCACCCCTCCGCACCCCCCGCCCCAGGCCGTCCCAGGCAGCACGCCTCCCCACTCACTCGATTTTCCCCAGCCTCCTGGAGCAGGCGGTGGAGATTTTAATCGCGCTTTCCAAGGCGCAAACGCTCTCGCAGGGCAGCTTTCCTCCAGGGAGGCCAAACACACACAGCAGCGTGCAGCCCTGCCGAGGACAGAGGCAGCACACCTTGCCGCAACGCCTGCACCAAACCCTTCCCGCCCTGAGACTCCAGCCTCCGCCGACCGCAGCAGAGCTTCAGGGCAGCCCCAGGACACAGGGTACCGCTCCCAACGCCGAGGCAGAGCTGCTTCCCCTCTCCCCACCGTGCGAGAGACAGAGCCGCTTCCCTCCTCTCCACCACCACCCTCGCCCTCGTGCGCGGGGGCACTGCTCCTCCACGCTCACCTTATCAAACATGGAGATTTTGTTGATTTCGCCCTTGTGAGGACGGAGGATCTCCGAAATCAGCACGCTGCTGTCCTGGATAGCCTTGCAGATTTGCGTTAGGTTGACCTTGGCAGCAAACTACAGCTTCACAAAGAGGCAGGTGACCAGCCGCAGCTCGGATAGGCACGCCAGGGGCTGTCTGTCGTCAATCTGGAAGACAGCAGCGGGCCACCTCCACCAGCCAGCTCGCCCTGGGCGCTTCCTGCCTGCAGCAGATACCAAGGCAGAGCGCACAGAGCGGCAGCAGCGGGCGCTCTCAGAGGAATGCAGAAAGCCTCCTCGCAGTGCAAAGCAGGCGTCAGCCTGTGCGAGGCAGACACGCAACGGTGCAAGGCGGCACTGGGCATGGATGGACACAAGGGGCCACGCTCAGTAACGCTGTCACCGCTCCGGAGGCATCCCTCTCTTACCCCGGGGCCATGGCCAGAACAACATCAGTGGAAAATGCAGAGGGCAATCCACCCCACCCTCACCTCCGGCGCTCTCTGCAGGAGCGCACAGTCGGCAGGTTTCTGGCCCCTGCAGCACTCCTTTCCCAGGTTTTTGCATACGGGGGCATTTTCTTTGCCTTTCCTGCTGCCTGGAGAACTGCCGCTCTGCAACACACATCTCCTTCTCCCCTCCCTCTCCCCCAAAAGGCACCTCCCAGCACTCGTGGCCATACCTTGCGCAGGACACTGGCTGGGATGTACTTCCTCAGCACCTTCCCCTGAGCACGATGAGGGGCCAAGGTAACCGCAGGCCTCAGGACACCTACGCAAGGAAAATACACGCGGTCACTGGCAGCAGGGCGCTACGAGCCTGGCTACGAGGGCCTCGCAAAGCAGGGGCTGGCACTGCAACTCGGGGAGCAAGATCCTCCGCCCTTTGCCCGTGTGTTCCTCTTGCAGGTGCTCAGCCACAGCAGTCCCCTGGAAGCAGCCAGTGCCTCTGCTGCAGCGCAGCTGCGCCCCAAGCACAACCACTAACTAACTGCAAGGGGGAGAGGGCAGAGGCCAGGCCCCAGCGGCCCCTCCGCAAGCCAGTCCCCATCTTTCTGGGCAGGCACAGAACAAGGCAAAGCCGGGGCACTCACCTGGCATTTCAGGAGAACGGCAGTTCAGCTGGGCTCGCGTGAACTTGGAGAAAAGGTCTTCGCGCTCCGACACAGACATCCGCTGCACGCCTGTAACCTGGAGGCACACGCAGCAGAAGCACTGCCATCGGCCTCCCCAGGAGTCCCAGGGCATGCTTCCTACCCTCCCTCCATCCCGCCCTCGCTTCCCAGAGAAGAGGAGGAGATCTCCGTGTAGCAAAGCCACCTTGCTGGATTTGCACCGGGACAAATGCTGGCATCAGCAGCACACGAGCTGTGCAGCCATCAGCCATGCACCCCCGACGTCTACAGAACACCGCCATGACCCCAGCAGGGCCAAACCCTGACACTCCCTCCTGACCCCACCGCAAACCCAGCAAGCACAATCCACAGCTAACCCTCGGCTGGAAGGGCAACAGCTACAGCTCTCCACCTCCGCTTTACAGCTACAACCCCCACAACGCCCAGCTCCTCAGCCTTCGCACACCTTCCTCCCCCACCACCAGCTCCAGGTGCCCCAAACAGCTCTAGAGGCCATCTCACCCACCTTCACAGCTCCTTGGCCTTTCACTCTCTTGCTCTTCACCTGGCTCTGGTTACAGAGCTCCCAGCAGCTGGCTGACAGGATAATATCACTTGCACTTGCAAGGTTTTGTGCCTGCCAGACTTTACCCACGGCCTTGCCAAGGATCAGGAAGTGCTGCTCCTTGCGGTCTCCCACAGTCAGCAGCGACATGTGCCCTGCAGAGATCCCTGGGGAGAGACAAGCACGACTGAGGCGCAGAGGCTCCTCCTCTCAGCTGCTTCAGCTGGAGGCACCCGTCCTTCATTACGGAGTCCAGCTGGAGTGTCGATGGGGAGGGGGTACAAAGCGGGGCCTGCCAACAGAGGGGCCTGAAACGGGTGCCTAGAAAGAGGCATGTGAAGCTGACACTGACAAAGTCTTCACAGCCACAGCACGCCAGAGGCCCAGCACACCAGCACCTTTGCTGGCCATCTGCTCAGGGTGCTCAGAGCACACAACAGCCTTCCAGGCAGAAGGTTTCCACTGGCCCCACAAGGGATCACCACCTCTCCCCCAGGCGGAAAAGCACCCTGTGGCCCTGCACAAGGCCATGGAGCCACACACGGCACAGCTAGTCCAGCACACTCTGTACCTATCTTCAGTCGGAGCTTCAGACCCACGTCTGTGTCACGGACGCTGTACTTCTCCTGGATTTGCTGGCAGCACTGCAGCACCAGGCTGATGGTGTCTCTCAGCTGTGTTTCCCTCACTCTCCACAGCACCAGTACAGCATCCCCTGCAGAAAGCAGGGGAACGGGGGAAGGCTCTCGTGAGACCTGACGCTCCCTGAGCTGCACCCCCTGCACGGACAGCAGGAACCGGCAGGCGTGCTGAGGAAGATGCACTCGTCGGAAGGTCTCCTCCTCAGCTACAGCTCTCTGGCACAGGGATGCCTTCCCCTCGCCCAGGCCAGCTACAACAGCAGCCATGCCCACAGAGGATGAAGGTGCACAGTGTGGCTACAGGAACACGGGCACCTCCGCAGCCGGTCCCACTCAGGGCAGAGATGAGAGGCCTCTCTCATCCCCTCCTTCCTACCATGCTGCCTCAACCCCCAAGCTCCCAGGCTGCCTCCCCAACACCTCCACACCAGCCCTGTCCCACTGCAGCTTCCCACTTGGGGCCCGTGATGGCAGCTCCCCAGGAGCACCTGCGTGCCAACAGAGCCTCCCCTCTGGGCTTTGCCAGCTCACAGCTCACTCTGTCCTCTCCCCTAGCATGCATCTGCAGTGGCAGCAGACAGAGATAAATTTCATTTAGAAATACATACCTGCAAACTTCAAGATGTCTCCTCCAAAGCCCAGCAGCTCTGCAGGCGAAAGAAAGCAAGAGAAGAGTGGCCTCTACGCCTTCTCCAAGCAAGCCACAGAAGCAGCCACTCTGCCGCCCAAGCAGCAGAAGGGCAGTGGTGCCTGGTGGGGCACCATTCAGGAAAGCACAGCTCCAGCCCCGCCTCTACACTGCTCACAGGCACCACAGCACTGGTGCCTACGGTACTGGGCACTGCCCAAAGGAGCTAGTGAAGATAACACACCCGTTTCTCAGCACCAGTGTCCCCCATCACAAGAGCCCAGCTGCTCTCGGTGGCCCTCAGCACCCACAGAAACCCCCAGCACACGCAAGGAGGCTGCCTAGCGCACCTCTCTGCTCTCCCAAAGAGCAGCCTCATGGCACCGTCCCAGACAGTCCTGCAGAACGGCACTTACCCTCCACAATGTCGCCCATGTAGTCATTGAGCGTTTGCGTTAGCTCGTCCGCACCCCGCTCGAGGCTGACGCTCTGGCTAAACTTCTCCGTCAGAGCAGTGAAACCTCAAAGAGGCACAAACAGGCAAAGAGGAATCAGCAGGTGCCTACATGGCCACCAGCTTCACGCTCCCACCTCAGAGAGCGTGCGCATTACATCGTGCCCTGACCTGGCTTGTGACAACAAGCCCGGACCACCCAAGAGAAACCACCACTCTCGCATTGGCCACTGCTCCTGGCAGCGTGCCTTCTCCCACACCACACAGCCTGGAGCAGGGGCCCCTGGCCCACGCACTCTTGCAGCCTGTGGAGGAGTGCCTAGCACTGGGTACCTCTGCTGAGCTCAACTAGCAAACTCCCGGCCTCTTCCAGGCCTCCCCTCTTTTGGAGCCCCTTGTTCCTCCTGACGTCAGCCACCTCTGAGCTCTACTTCCCCCAAAGTGGAAGATGGCAGCAGCAAAGAGGCCTCCTCTGATGCATTCTCCACCAGCGGTGGCACCGGGGCTCCCAAAGGCCCAGAAAGTCCCAATGCCTCATGTCTCTGACTTCTTCTCAACCCCCGCCCTTCACAAGCCTTGGACCCACCTGAGACGTCCGCAAAGAGCAGTACTCCATGAAAATTCTGAACGCAACAGGCTTCGTGCCTCAAGTCCTCAGATAAAATGAGGTCGGGGACGTAAGCAGCTACTTCCCCGAGTTCTGAGCAGTGCTTGGACCTTCTCTCCCAGGCACAAGACATCGTCAGCGCCCTTGCGGTACACAGGGTACCTCAGGAGAAGATGACCGTGCCCAACCGGGAGCAGGCTAGCACAGCACCGCGCAGGGTTGCGCAATAACCCGGGGCCTTGGGAGGGGCTGCTGGCCCCCTGCCACCAAGGGGCAGGTCACAATCAGCCGGCAGTGACATCGGCCACACGTCACCGATTGCCTCTGTGCTGTCATCAGACAAGCGAGCCAGCTAACAGGGACAGCTTCTGCACGTCATCGCTGCCCTAGCAACTGCAGCACGCAGCGGGGCACGTCCTAGGTTGTTATGTTGTGAAGAGCAAGTGGGTCTTTTCCAGAAGGTGGGGGACAGAGCAAACCTCCAGGCACAGGGCTCCTTGGAGGCCAGGAGGAGATGGACAGGGCTGCACCAGCAGCACAGCGGACGGGCATGTCAGAGAGGGGAGGAAAAAGCTGAAAGACGTGGCAGGAGGCAGCTCCAGACCCCTGCTATGTAAAGCTTCCACGCCGCAGGGACACCCCCTCACGCTGGGCACCCCAGCTCACAGGCAGCCCAAGGCTCACTGCTCCTTATGGGAAGGTGAACCGGGGCTGAGGCTGACACCCTCGCGGGCGGTGCCCTTGCCCTTACAGAAGGCCTCTGGGTCACACAGAGGGTATTTGTGCTTCTGGAGAAGCGTCAACAATTCGAATATCTGTGCACAAACATGACTATCACAGACAGAACTCCCAAAGCACAAGAGCTGCTTGAGAAAAACAGGAAATCATTTGTGAGGAGAGATGGGCAGCTCATTCCTGCTGAACTAGTACCATCCGAATCAGTTTCCTCACTGCCTCCTGGAGCTCCTTGTCCCTCATGCTATAAGTGAGGGGGGTCATGTTTTGAGACACCAATGAGTGCTGAACAGTCAAGATAGAGGAAACAGCGCTCAACAGCAGGTAGAACTGAGTACCAAATATACCTTGGGGCTCAATCAAATGCAAAAAATCCTGATGATCCTCATCTCTCCCTATAATTTTCTACAAGTCTTGCATGGTTAACTGAGTAAGTTTCAGGAGCGTAGCTGAAAGATGGAGATTTCAATAATATACATGATCTTTATGCTTTTAAAGTTTTTTTTATGATTATCATTCTTCAGCTTCCCAATTCTGTGTTTGATCTAGAGTGTCTCCTACTGAAGTCAGGGCATGTAGGAAAAGCAGTATCCCAGAGGTCAGGCACTGCATGGGCAATCTTCCTCCCCATCTCCCAACACTGCCATTGCTCTCATCAGCTACCTGAGTCTTACATCACTTGTCTTAAAAGCTAACCTTCTTCCACGGAAAGCAGCAGCTGAATATTACAACTCATATGCCTCATTTCCCACCTGCTTTCCTTAGACAACTAGCCACATATAGACACAGATTGTTTTTTTCATTTAATTGCAAAAATATAATAAAATAAAGCACCATACAATTTCATTAAAAAATAATCAACAGTATGCTAAGTCCAAGCTGCCTCTGAAGAGGTAAAAGTTACACAAGGGACAGAGCCCTACTAGAAACATTTTGGATAGATGAGAATGGTAGATAGAGACACAATGCCAAAATACAGGTCCTGAGGCATTGCACAGCCTTACGGGCTCTGCATGGAGCCTGGGCAGCAGCACTGCAGCGTGGGGGCATGTCCTGAGAAGCCCAGGGTCAAAAAAGTGGGAGATGCAGGGAGCTGCGACTGTACAGCCCCCCTGAAAGAGCCAGGATGCTGGGGGGGATCCTGGGTCCCAGGGTTGCACGCAGGGGAGAAGCATTGCCCTGAGGTGATACTGAAAAGCCCACGGACCTACTGAGGTCCAACATGAGAAATACCTTTCCACAGGCTCAGTCAGAAGGAAACCTGGCCAACATTCATGGGAAATGGGAAAATGTCCCCTGGTTTGCTGCCCAGGGTCCTGAAGAAAGCCCTTCAGAGGACGTGTGTTAAGGACCTGTTTCCTCTTGTCTGGCCTATCATCTCTCTCTTAAGTGCCTCAGACCCAGAAACCTTGCTGAGGACTTCTAAAACCAAAGAGCCTGCTTTGGTGCCTAATGGAGGAAGACGATATCCTACCCCATATTATCCCGCATTCTACTTCTACAAAAAGAGCGACCCACAGCAGAAACACATGCCTTTGATCTTGTCCTTGAAAAAGGCCAGACCCCAAACCAATCCCCAAGGCCCAGGGAACTGCACAGGTCTCCCCAGTGCAGTCACCTGTCAGTGCAGGGCCACAGAAGTGACCTCTCCAGTGCCCCACCTGAGAGATTTCAGAGCCTTTGGCATCATTTGGAGACGTTCCTGAAGGATGTACTGGAAATTTTTGGAACATGACTGGCATGAGGAGCAGTGACTGATCCAGAGGACATGAGGGGAAATGTCTCAGCTCTCTCCCTGGCTATGCCATCTACATGGCAGTGACCTATTAAGCCCCCCCAAATGATGCAAGCAGGGGTCACAGCGGGATATGCCAAATCACAGGGAGGTCTCCCCAGTGACACAGCCATGCCCTCACTTCCCACATGAGCACTGCTCATGTGCTCCCCACTGCTGCCTGTTGGAGCTGGTCCAGGGTTAAGGAGGGGGAAGAAGATGTACATTGGGCCTCTTGTTGACAGTCAGAGGAGCAGGGATGTATTGGAGAGGATTTTGGGGTGAGGAGACAGGAAGGGCGACCTTTTCTCCAGCTGGGCAGATGAGCCAAGGGCAAGGGGGCAAGCAAGGTGGAGGACCCAGCCCATCAGCCAAGACCACTTTTCCTTCTTCCCAATGCTCCTGTGATTCTCCACAAAGGATAAGGGCATCAGGAACTGCTGCCCCAGGTTTTGCTCAGATGGTTAACTGCAAAAAATGGCTCTTGCTCTTGAGCTGTGGGAGTAGCTGGACAGGGTGTGGATGCCACAAGAGCCCTGCCTGAGGGTCTGATCTGTCTTAGGGGACAAGGTGGCAGCCAGGATTCCTGGGTCCTGTGGCTGGAGATGCCCTGAGCCCCAGGGCTCCTGTGGGGCCAGCTCCCTCCTCTTGTGGAGGGTGGGGAGCAATCCATGGCCAGGTTTCCCTGGGAGTGGGTCTGCCTTTGGGATCTGGCTGTGGCCAGTGTGGTGGTGGTGGCGTGTCCTGCAGCTCCTGTGGAGATCTCAAAGCATAGGCCGAAGGTAGTCCTCTCTTGGGGTACTAACTGGTATCCGAAGGGTGTTTTGCTGCCCTATGAGCATTATGAGGCCAAGAGGCTGTTAAGGAGCTGATTGAGCTACAGAGGAGGCAAGGGGAGCTGCAGGCAGCAATACCTGTGTAACCAGGGTGTGGGCAGGGAGGTCACAGCTCTCTGCCAGCGCTATGACAGAAAATAACTAGTATCAAATCAGTTCTTTGGCAGCAGCTGACAGGCCAGCTGGAGGCACATGGCTCCACTCTTGATGATGAGGTCACTTCTGCCTGAGTACCTGATAGGCCAGCTGCAGGAAGAAGGCTTGGCTGGTGATGGTGAGGTCACTTGTGACTGCTGAACTGATTGGATCACAGCAGAGCTGTGCCTGGAGAGGGGACTGTGAGGTGACTTGCAAATGAGCAGCTGATGGGGCACCAGCAGGTCCATGGCTGGCCATGTGCTTTGGAGCTCATTTCTGCATGAGCAGCTGAGAGGTCAGCATTTGTCTCACAGAGGGGGAAGTTATCGTGAGGTGCCTGCTGAATCAGAGGCTTGTTGACCAGTGACAGAGACATGTCTGTGGTGGTGACTGTGAGGTCATCTCCTTCTGAGTCCCTGAGAGGCCAGCAGCAGGCAGGTAGGTGTGGTTGTTGATTGGGAGGTCTCTTTTGTCAGAGGACCTGCTAGGCCCGCAGTAGCAAATGGCTGGGGAAGTTATCTTAAGGAAACTGATGACTCAGAAGCCCCGAGGCCAGCAGCAGGCACCTGCTGGGAGTATGCACTTGTAAGGGCATGTGAGGCAAAAGAGAGTCAAGATCTGGCATGGTGAGCCTCTGGGAGAGCTCTTGCTCTCTGCTTCCTGGCAGTGGGAAGTGGGCAGGTGCTCGGCTGTGCCTGGCAGTACATAGGCAGCACCTGTTGCAAGGCCTTAGAGGACACAAGGGGAATGGAAGGTCAGGAGAGTTGGGCTTTGTGTGTGTTGGGGCCCCTGGTGGGTCAGCTGCCTGCTGGCATGTCTAGTCCTGTCTCTTCTGTGTCCCTGCTGCAGAGGCACATGTTGGTTCTGTGTGGCATCAGAGGGTGCAGCATGTCACAGTGGTGGCGTTCCCTGTGGTGAGGATGGAGGTGTCCCCACTGTTGTGCTGCTCTGATCAGGAGATGTCTGGAGAGCGCAGTGCTGGGTTTAAGGAGCCCCACCAAGATGGGGAGATGGGAAGTGCTCCGAGGTGAGATGTGGGGGGAAGCTGGGAGCACCCCACCACACCAAAGCCTACTGCCATTTCCCAGCAGTCTGCATTCCTGTGCTTCAGACTGAAAGGGAGGATGTCAGGACTTTGAGATGAGGCCTGCTTGGGCACCAGACCCTGAGGGACAAAGCCTCCTCTCACTGCTGGGGCAGGGTTAATTATGGTGGTCTACACTTATCTCCTTCTGTCAGGACCTTGGGAGACAACACCTGCTTTCACTGCTGGGGCAGTGTTAATCCTTGTGGACTGGAATTAACTCCTCCTTACGCCAGCTGTGGGCTCTCTCCTTGAGACCACCACTGCAAGAGTAAAGCAATCATTCGCAGTCACTCAAACTCTTTACTTCAGGGCTGAAGAGTGCTCAAGGCTGCTAGCCTGCCGCTGGGGATGTTCAGCCACTCTCCCCACCCCATGACTATGAGTACGATCATTGATGGAGGAGAGTAGAACCGTGCAGCAGCCAAGAGCTGGGGACTGTGACTGCATGAAGAGAACTGCAACTGGTCTAGCAACTCCCCCTCCACCTCCACCTTAAATGGGTTGGCTCCAAAGGCCGTCTTTGACTCCTCACTGGTGACTGTGAGTCTGTCAACTTGTGGAACCGCTCGGGATGGGGACGCCCTCTGGCAGTTACTCCCTTGGGACTCCGTGTACGTTGGTCGCTGAGGCAATGCATGGGTAAGATCAATTACATTTGTTTTGTCTAGTTCATTTGTTTGGGTCGTTACAGTTAGTGTAAATGAGCTAGCTTTGCCTGTTTATTAAGTAGTTACCATTAGTATAACTTGTAGTGTAATTAGAAAATAAGGATTCTAGTTGAGCTAAGTTTCTGTTAATAACAGTTGTTGCTTTGCATCACTGCAACTTGTGCAGTAAATTCTGATGCTTGAAGCAATCTGTGGAGTCATGCTGTAAATCTTCATCTCCCCCCTCCTCACCCCCCTCGCTCCACCCCCACCCCTTCCTCCCCATGGTCTAGGACTGTAGTCAGTTGTCTGTCGACAGTAGAAGAGATGGGTTTCCCTCTCCAGAAGAGCAATGGAGCGGAGCTTTCCCTGGGGGAGTTGGAAACACAGAACAGCCCTGGGTGACACTCAGCAGGCAAGCCCTCTGGAAGAGCATGATTTGGATAGACTGGTGGGCACAGCACACGTCTTCCAAAGAAGCCCCGGGAAGACCTTCCAAGTGGGAGCACAAGGCCTCCCCAGAATATTGCCTTGCAATGCCACTCTGCTTTGTGGAGTGCCTTGTGCTGGGCAACATCCAAACAAAGAGGTCCACAGCTGCACTAAGCACATCCTTGGAATTCTAGAGCCACACAGCTTCTCAGGGAGTCAGTGTTTGGTTGCTGCTGAATTACAAACAGCACCCTTGGACATCAGCATCATGAGTAAAGCCTTCTATCCCTGTGGTGCCATGGCCAGGGTGGCAGATGAACAGGGAAGGTTGCTTCAGATTAATCAAGTCTTTGCAAGCGTTTTTGCCTTTCTTCGGACAAGCTATCCAATTTCCTGGGTCATCTGCCTCATCCATTCTCCTACCTGGAGAAAGGAGGTGCTCCACAGGAAAATCCCACACAGCTCCTTGAAAGACCCAACCAGTTGTGCTCCAGCCCTGAACAGTGTGCTCCCTCCAAGCTTTGCACTAGCACCAAAATATGGCACCATGCACCTTTACATCAGCGGGTCCCCGTTGAGCTCTCATGCACCATTGTCATCCTGTGTGCAAGCCACTTTGTTGTGCAGCTTGTTGCACAACTCTGCAAGAGCTGGACAAGGCATCTTCCTGGCCCTCCCTGGTGTCTTGTCAGGAGACTCAACTGGATATGTGTAGGCCCATTTTCTCATTGTAGCTCTGCCATTGTCAGGGTACAGCAAAGGCCAGCTGTTCCCTCTGGGACTGGGAGCTGGGAACCAAAAACAGTCACATGGTTGGCATGGCAGGGACATCAGCCGCCAGGGCCTCATCCCACAGTACCCACCTGAGGCGAGCGAGACAGGCCTAGAGATGGTAGCCAAGTTCAAGCATGTGTCCAGATCATCCGGCGTGTTTGTGGTGATGAGACAGGTTCAAGATCAGGCCAGGAAAGCAATCTGCAGGTCAAGGTCAGGATGAGGTGTGATGAGGGTCATGAGGGTTGAACCCTCATGGATTCACATTCCAGTAATCTGTAGGTAGATCCCACATCAGGCCAAGAGGTCTAGCTATGGCTCAGAGTCCACAGCAACAGTGTCCAGGGCCGGGCATAGGATGGCTGTGGCTGAGCAGAAGACTTGCCTCAGTAGTAAGCAGATATGCCCAGCTCTGCCTGCAGGCCATCAGCTCAGCTCTTTTGAGCCTACAAAAGGCTCAGATGTACTCTAATACTGTCGGTCAGCACCTGGTGACCCTGCATGGCATGCACCTTTCGTGTTGCACTTTTGATGTCACCTGGGAGGCGTGCCATTCTCAGTGAGGCCTTCAGCCTGTGGATGGTGCCCAAGGGAAGGTGAGGAGGTGATCTAAGAAGTCTGGGAGATGTTGAGACCAGAGAAGGCTGCAGAAAGAAGGAGGGCAATGTGTTTATGACAGGCTGATGAGGCAGGTGCAGGCACTGGGAGCAGGAAATAGGAGGAGGTGGGAGTAGAGGTCTAGACTGGGCGTACAGGAGATTGGGCAAGGAAGGACAGAGAGGGCAAGGAGGCAGTGGCAGGGGTGAGGATTCAAAGGGATGGCAACTTGGAGAAAAGGGTAAAGAGGAAAAGAAGGTGATGACAGAGAGAGAGGACTTCTGTATGGCCACATGTTGGGCCATCTGCTTCAGGAGGTGCGGACCACCTCTCTTATCCTGGCCGAGTCATGCCAGAGGAGAGCTCCAGCCACTCTGATCCCTGCCCTGGACCAGCTCAGATCCAGGAGACATGAACATGCCTTGGACACAGTCTGCTGAGACACCCCTGCTGCCCCACGAGGTAGGCTTGGGGAAAAGACCGACCCTCCGAGCTCTCCAAAGAGCATGACAAGCCCCGTAGCCAGGAGGGTACCGGCACTTCCTGACCGTGCAGATGCAGGGCCAGGCTCTTGGGCCACAGCCAGCACATGCAGCAGCACAGCTAGGAGAGGACAGCCCTGCACTTTCATTCCATGCATGCAGGGACAGCTGACAAGTGGCAGCTCCTGATGGAGCCTCAGGCCTGCAGCCTTTCCAAATACACGTTGCTTTGCGCAAGCCAGCACACACTGGGGATACAGAAGAGATGGAAGTGCCTGAGCTCCTGCTGCAAACATGCCCCAGGGCAGAGAGACAGTGACCTGCAGGGCACAGCTGATGTCTTGGTGCTGCAAGTGCAGGCGGTCCTGGCCTGAAATGGCCCAGAGGAGTCTCAGGAACAGGCTGTGCTCAGTGCTACAGGGGAAGGCGAGAAAGCCCCAGGGACTGCTGCCAGTCTGTCCCGGGGGAAAACTCCTTCCTGACCCCAAAGCTGGTGGTCGCCTGTTCCCTGTGCATGTCAGCTAGGTCTGCTTTCCAGCCAGCCCTGGGAGGGGGCCAGGCCCACCAGGGGACAGCAGCACTGCCCAACCCCTTTCCTCTCACAACCTGCAGCCACCTGAGGGTCTTCAGAGAATGGGGGAAAAAAATATCCCTCAGACATCATAGTGCTGGGGGGAAAATAAATCTTTCCTGGACCTGGCAGGAGACCACAGGGTGCTCCAAGGGGTTGGCTGAGAGCTATGACACTGATGATGACCTTTTGGAATATCTTCACATGCCATTTATTGCAATGTCTGGGTGCTGCATCTGGCACCGAAGGAGCTAGGTGTGAGGAGCTTTGGAATGGTCACCAGATACCGAGAATGGATGTCCTTGTTCTTTATAGGCCATTGAGTCAACCTTTTCCACTGTTCTCCAGCTGAAAAGGCCTGGTACCCTTTGGGGCCTGTAGGTGGGTGGAGCGCTAATCCTCCTGCTAGGGGTTTGTGGCAGTCCTAGAAGGACCAAGGTTACAGGCAGCTTTGAATCTGAGCCTGCTCGGAGCAGGAATTGGGTCAGACAACCTCCAGAGAACTCTTCCAACATAAATTCCTCCACCATCCTGTGGCTGCACAAGGGCTGCATCAGTGGTGAGATTCAGCCTGTTGCTTTCCCATCAGGAAATGCCTGATGGCAGGAAATGCCAGTCTCTGCTCCCAGAGGAATGGCTGCTGAGAGTGGTGGGAGGTGTCCCTGTCCTTTCCCACTGGAGGCAGGCACAGGCCAGCAGTGCCCAGCAGTGCGACGCGAGTATGGGAACAAACCTGTCGTCAAGCCTGATTGCCTTGACCTCTTCGGATCAGCTCAGTGGATGGGGCTTAGAGGAGACCTGGAGCTGGAAGATGCTGACCTTCCGCTGCTTCTCTGAGAGTGAAAACACTGCCATTGCTGTCACTTGGCACTGCTGTCTATGTCTTTGGTGGCATCCCAGGCAGAGGAGGAACTGCATCAGCAGCCTTTCTGAGGTGCAGACAGCTCAAAGGCCCACTCTTGTGGCAGCTGCTGGGCACTGCAGCAGGACTCTTGCACTCCAAGGGTGTCGTACCCCACAAAAAACCTTGCTGGCACCTTGCCTTGTCTCATCAAGCTGCAAGTATATCCTCTGAAGAAAGGATGCTCTCAGGGCCATATCAGCAGGGGACCTCTCCTGCACCCATCTTGCTGCAGCCTACGACCAACACAGACTGGTGGGAGATGTCAAGCACAGGTGAGGAGAACTGGCACCTTGAAATGTCCCTTGTCCTCAGGGGGAACATTCGTGCCGTAATGGGGAAGGTCCACCAGCTTCGCAGCTGCAGCAACTCTGTGAAGCTTTGCCAGGGAGCTCAAACCTCCCATCTCCATCAGCCACTCAGCAGTCCTCCTCCCAGGGAGGCAAGGACTGTAGCTGCATCATGTGGGATAACAGCCATTTCCCGAGGCACTTTCAAAGACCCTTCTTTGCTGTCAGAGGTCAGACACTGAGGGCCACTTGGCTCTGCATGCTGGAAAACGTGCAGCACGTGGCACAATTAGCACAGGCCACAGTGTGGCCACATGCCACAAGGATCAGAGGAACTGCTCTTGCTAATTTTACTGAAAGCAGGAAACACTGCCTCAGAACACGCAGCATTAGACCTGTGGCAGGCTCCTGCCTCTAAATCTAGTCCTGCAACAAGACAGCAGATTCCTGGGCACTGCAAGCTTTATCCCAGTGGTGGCAACACTGGCCAGTAAATGGCTTCAGAAATAATTAGATGGCTCCTGGCTTTTCAGAGTCCGTGGAAGAGATGGGTTTCTGTCTGCAGAAGAGCAGTGGAATGAGCTTTCCCTGGGAGAGCTGCAAGCACAGAATAGCCCTGTGTGCCCCTCAGCAGACAAGCCCTCTGGAATAGCATGATCCATCCAACTGAGTAAAGCCCTCTGTCCCTGTGGTGCCATGGCCAGAATGGCAGACGACCAGGGGAGGTTGCCTCAGGTTGACTGGGTCTTTGCAAGTGTTTCTGCCTTTCTTCAGACAGTCTGTCCAATTTCCTGGCTCATCTGTTTCCTGCTGCCCAGAGGAAGGAAGTGCTCCACAGCAAAATTCTGCATAGCTCCTTCAAAGACCCAAGCAGTCCTGCTCGAGCTCTCAACAGTGTGCTCCCTCCAAGTTTTGCACTAACACCAGAACATGGCACCACGTACCTCAACATCAGCATGTCCCCCTGACCTCTCCTGCAAATTCCATGGCCACAGCTCCAAAGATGCAGCAGCCTCAAGAGAATTTCTCCCAGGCCCTTGAGTGCCACCACAGGTGGGAGATCGGGAAAAGCTTCCAAAGGGCAGCTCCAGACACCTTGCAGCACACCCTGAGGCAGCACAGCGCAGGATAAAACCAGCTGCTCAACTCCACAAAGGCAGTGTTCTCTCCACCTCAAAACCATAGTACAGCTTTGGCTTTGTCTCAGCCCTGCTGAAGGTTGTCAGGTTTTGTGTGGAAGGAGGCTGTTGTCAACAGCTGAGCTGATGGTGAAACAGCTGGGGAGGACTCTTCTAGCAGGAGTGCCTTGGAGGAGGGGGTGACTCCAAGAAGAGCGGGGAAGTGGTGGCCTGTGATGTCAAGGAAAGTTGCTGGGCCATGTGGGGGAAAAGCAACGTGGGCGAGAGAGCAGCAGGAATGCAGGGAGCTGTAGCGTGGGCTGCACAAGGAGCCAGTGGAGAGAGTTGGGGTGAGGATTAGCAGGCAGAGCAAGAGGGGTGGCCTTGGAGTGTCTCTGTGCTCTGGAGTGCCTGAAGAACGGCAGCCTGGAGAGCTGGAGCTGGAGAGAGGAACCTTGGTGGTGCTGCCCAGCTCTCAGCTGCCAGGCAGGCTCCAAAGCTGAAAGCAGAGGCTTGGAGGCAAGGCCATGGGGATGGGTGTGCCCATTGGGACTGCCAAGGCGTTGTGCTGGGGGTGCCGCCAGCGATCCCCGGGGCTTGGTGAGGGCTGTTGCCACGGTGAGCAGCAGGGCTTGGTGATGGTGGTGGCATGGTGCCTCCAAGGCCCTGGTGATGGGGCGGTCTGCATGGGGACTGTGTCCCTGCTTGGAGCAGAGCCCCTGGGGTCCTCCCTCTGAGGAGAGCCGCTCCCTGAGGAGGCAGCAGCTGCCCTTGATGCCGGAGCAGCAGGTCCCCAGCAGAGGATCCTGCAGAGGCACCAGGAGCAGCAAGCAAACGGCTGCTGCCAGGCTGCACACGCACTGCCAGGCAGGCCAGAGCACAGGGGTGAGGTGACCCATGGGGCTGGAGGCAGGGGCAGGCAGCAGGCATGGGAGCTGCCCGGAGAGCAGCCAGCTGGTTTGGCAAAGGAGCTGGGGTGAAAGAGGCAGGCAGGAGCTGCTGCGGCCAGGTGGGAATTTCTTGCTGGCCCTGGGGATTTTCCCTGGGACAAAGCACAGCAACCTGCATGCTCCAAGGCCCCCATGGAGCCCGTGAGCTCTGCGCTGAGGGGCAGAGAGCAGCTGTGGGCCCAGCTCAGCCAGGCCGCGTGCAGCCAGAGCTGCCCTTGCACACAGGCCTCAGGTTTCCTGCTCTTCAGCAGCCACTTGCACCAAGACAACCGCCTCCACCCTGTGAGTCCTTCTGCCCACAGGTGGCCAGCAGCAGCTGCCCGCAGCAGTGCAGCACAGCCGGAGCCCAGCTTGCTCCCACTGAAGGCACAGGCTGCCTCGGCTGCCCAACGCACGGGGCTCATGGGCTTCTGCACATGTCCCCGCAAAGGTGCAGAGCTGAGCCGTGACGCTGGCCTTGAAAGCCTCTGTCTGAGTCCCTGAAGCTGCTGATAAGCCAGTGGGAAGTGCTGGCCAAGCGCAGGAGGTGACTGCCTGCCGGTTTGCTGACTGCATGCTCAGCCTGGCAGCCTGCAAGGACATGCCTGGGGCTGTCCAAGGCAGCTGCCATTTCTATGGGGCCTCTCAGTGACTCCACTCTGACGATGCTGGTTAGGGAAGAGCCAACTGGACTAGCATGATTGCTGCTGACAATCCCTCCCTCCTCCTTGGATCTGTGAGTGTGCAGGATGGACAGAGCAATGACAGGGCATTTCACAGAATCACACAGAATCACAGGATGGCTGAGGTTGGAAAGGACTTCTGGAGATCGTCTAGGCCAATCTCCCGGCTAAAGCAGGGTCAACTAGTGCATGTTAGACAGGATTGCGTTCAGCTGGATGTTGAATATCTCCAGAGAAGGAGACTCCACAACCTCTCTGGGAAACCTGTTCCAGTGCTCTGCCACTTTCACAGGAAAGAAGTTCTTTATGTTCAGGTGGAGAATTTCACATTGCTCAGGATATGTTCAGAGGTGTCGTTAGACCCAGACCGCTCCCTCTCCTGAGAATGAAGAGCCCTGATTTGGTGCCTTCTTTGGTTTGGCAATTTTCCTTTTATTGACTCCAGTTGGTTTTGAGAGTCTCCACTCCCTGGACATCCCAGGCATACGCTGTCCCTGAAGATGCCCTCTGCTCTCCCAGTGGCTCCATACTCCCTTTCAGAAGAAGGCATCTGTTATCAGCCCTCTAATATGTGGGACAGCTGCTAACAGAGACTTCTTTGACCGTTCACCCTCTCCAGGGACACTGAGCACCCATAAGTGAGTGCTGAATTCAGCCCTCACTCCCTCACATATCACTTGAAAGATCTGATACCCCTTAGTCCATGGAAAACCTAAGCACAACAACAGGGCCCTTCTGGGTGCAATTCCCTGTGAGCATTCTTGGCTCCAGCTTGGGATGAAGAGCCCAGCCTTCAGGCACGTACTAAGCAGATCTTTTACTACAAACATGCTACTTGGGAGGCCAACGCCGACACAGTGACACAGTGATAGGCCAGAAGGCCTCTGGATCAGAGACACGGGATTTGTGTTCCTGCAGAAGCAGATGAATTCAAACATTCATGCACAAATATGACTATCACAGACAGAATTTCCACAGCACAAGTGTTCTGCAAGACAAACTGGGAATTGCTTGTGAGGAGACATGAGCAGCTCCTTGATGCTAAGCTTGTACCAGCTGGAATAATTTCCTCCTGCCTCCTGGAGCTCCATGTTCCTTATGCTGTAGATGAGGGGGTTCAGTGTTGGAGGGACCACTGAGTACAGAACAGCCACCACCAGATCCAGAGCTGGGGAGGGGAAGGAGGGCGGCTTCAGCTAGGCACAGATGACAGTACTAACATACAGGGAGACCATGGCCAGGTGTGGGAGGCACATGGAAAAGGCTTTGTTCCAGCCCTGCTTGGATGGGATCCTCAGCACAGCAGTGAAGATCTGCACATAGGACAGCACAATGAGAAAAAAAAAAAGGACCTAAAGACAAAAAAGACACTAACCACAATAAGCCCAACTTCCCTGAGGTAGGAGTCTGCACAGGAGAGCTTGAGGATCTGTGGGATTTCACAGAAGAACTGCTCCACAGCATTGCCTTGGCAGAGGGGTATTGAAAATGTATTAGCAGTGTGCAGGAAGTAGGAAGAACTCAACTCTTTTCCTTTCAAAATGAAGATAATATAGAAAAGTAAGAAAAAAAGGAATGAACAATTCATAGCCGTGACCAAAAATACTCTAGGAATGATGAAATAATGCACATGGGATGGTTCTTGGTGCTAAAACTGCACCCGTTGAAAAAGTTTTCTCAATGCATCCTGGAGCTCCTTGTTCCTCATGCTGTAGAGGAGCGGGTTCAGTGTTGGCGGCACCACTGCGTACAGAACAGCCACCACCAGATCCAGAGCTGGGGAGGAGAAGGAGGGGGGCTTCAGATAGGCAAAGATGACAGTGCTGACAAACAGGGAGACCACAGCCAGATGTGGGAGGCACATGGAAAAGGCTTTGTGCCGGCCCTGCTCAGAGGGGATCCTCAGCACAGCAGTAAAGATCTGCACATAGGACAGCACAATGAAAATGAAACACCCAAAGATTAAACAGCCACTAACCACAATAAGCCCAACTTCCCTGAGGTAGGAGTCTGTGCAGGAGAGCTTGAGGATCTGGGGGATTTCACAGAAGAACTGGTCTACTGTGATGCCTTGGCAGAGGGGTATGGAAAATGTATTAGCAGTGTGCAGGAGAGAATAGATAAAGCCACTGGCCCAGGCAGCTGCTGCCATTCTGACAGAAGCTCTGCTGCCCATGAGGATCCCATAGTGCAGGGGTTTGCAGATGGCAACATAGCGATCATAGACCATGACAGTGAGGAGAGAATGCTCTGCTGCAAATAAGTAGACAACCAGGAAGACCTGGGCAACACATCCAAAGTAGGAAATGGCCCTGATGTTCCAGAGGGAATTGGCCATGGATTTGGGGACAGTGGTGGAGATAGAGCCCAGGTCAAGGAGGGAGAGGCTGAGGAGGAAGAAATACATGGGTGTGTGGAGATGATGGTCACACAGTACAGCTGTGATGATGAGGCCGTTGCCCATGACAGCAGCCAGGTAGATGCCCAGGAAGAAGGAGAAGTGCAAGAGCTGCAGCTCCCGTGTGTCCATGAATGCCCGGAGGAGGAACTCGTTGAGGGAGCTGCTGTTGGACATTTGCTGCTTTGGGGCACAGGGCAACTGTCCAAGGGGGAAAAGACAGTGAGCACTGGTTGTCTCTGACAAAAACTTTCAATTTTTCTTAGAAATACTACCCCCTTAGCCACCCACCCCACAGTATAGACAAATTTCTTTTCTCCTTCTCAGGAAGACCTTCGTTCAGCTCCTCAGATTCAGCTCCAGCTGAGTGTGCTGAGAGGAGCAGAAGTCTGTCCTACTTTACACCAGGCGGTATATGGGGCTGGTTTGTGATATCTCTGATTTTCAGAATTGATGTCAAAGAATGTCGACCTGTAATGAAAAAGATCTGTTAATATCCTCACACACAGTTCTAAAGAGTTCATGATGCAGCAGAGAAGTTTAGCATCTTTTACAGTTATTTGTTTGCAGATTTTTAGATTCTTCCATCACATCTGGTTAGTGGTCTTTTTAAGGATAGATGTTTTTCTTGCTGCAAGGATGAACATTAGAAGACGAGAGAGGAAAACGGGCTGTCTGCTGCTTAATGCTGGGTCAGGAGTGCTGTTGAGTCCACCTGCCTTGCTCTCAGCTGCCCTATTCTCCACTTGCATTACCCAAAGGATTATTTCACCCACAAGTTACTCTAAAAAAAGACATTGAACTCTGACGAGATCAGGGGAGGCTGGTTTCAAAGCACAGATCTAACTCTGCTCTCTTTCGCAGCACGAGGTGGAGATGTGATGGAGAGAACAGAACGTTGCTCCTGACATACCTGATTCAACCAAGGACTCTGTGAGCTGACTGCCGAGAGTGGAGGAAACTCTCAACACTTCCATTCTAGCCGAGGAAACGCTGGGTTCACTTCAGCTGCACACATACGAAGGTGCTCAGCAGCATTTTCTGGTGTTAGTACCTCCTGAACTACTTGAAAGGGATCTCCAGCATTGCTAAGATCCAGTGGGAGAGCTGTGTCCTTCTGGAGGGCAGCTTCCAAACCCAGCAGGACACCATAAGTACTCGCTCACATGTCCTGAGAACGGAATCTCCGAAAGGGAGAGTCCATTCATTCCCCAGACCCTCAAATCACATTTCCCAGCACCCTGGGATGAGAACAGGCCATGGGCACCTCAGCCCTCTGCAGACACCTCCATGGGAGGACCTCAGGGTGGGTGTCTGAATTTGTAGCTGAACCTCCAGCTGACAGCCATTACAAGAGCAGAAAGGGAGAGGGAGGACCACGGGAGAGTTGCCTGAGTCCAGCCTGCCACAGTGTTTCTGTGGGCACTTTCCTCACATTCCCTGAGCATCTCTCAGCCGCCTGGAGCTGTCCCCACTGGAAGCTCTTCCTTTGTCCCCACATCTGTCCCCTGTCAGTGCTCCCTGACCCCATGCCACCCACGGGGCATTTGGCTCTGCCCTACAGAATCCTTCTGGCCAAAGGGCCCAGCCCAGGAGCATCTCTGTGTGTGCAAGACCTAAGGAGCAGGTGAGACTAAGCATGATGAGACTGGTGAGGGCTGCAACGGAGATATTGCTGCTGCTGGCAGGTGAAGAGGTGGCTGAAGGAGCTTTCTGGGGTCCTTGTAGACCTATTGGTCCCTCACAGGAACACTGCAGAACTCTCTTCCAGTCACCTAAGCCTAAACCGTCCCTCTCAGTTTTTGCTCTGCCAAAGATATAAAACAAAATCAGAGCCTCCGGAGAGTGCATTCCCTTTCAGGCAAGCCTGCCATGCATGTTAGAAACCAGGAGAGTGATCCGTAAAAAGCCTTCCAGGCCCAGGATGGGCTGGGTTCAGAAGACCCCTCCTGGAATCTCAGTGGTGTTGTCCTGCAGCCAGAGACTTACCGTGTCAAAGGCTGTGAAGATTTTCCCACAGTGAGCTCTCCTCTGGCCTCCCACTCCACACTGCCTTTCACTTCTCATCTCATGTCCACAGTCAGTGCCTACAGCCTAGAGCCCTGCTGCTCTTGGCAGAGGAGCTGCTCCTGGACACCGCTGTCTCTCAGTAATGCTTCCAGGTTGCCATGGGCTCCCTCTGTCCCAGGAGCCCGGCCCCACTCAGGAGCAGGGGGCAGCTGAAGACATGAATTTCTCTGTGCCTTGTGCTCCATTCTCTTGGGAAATCATCCCTGAAGTAGATTGAAATAATCACCGACGGTCCCTCTCTAAGCCCTAAAGGAAGAATGATTCCAGCATTACAATTTATTTCATCAGAGAATGGTTATCTGCAGGAGATGGAAATCTCCCACTCGGGAAGCCCCTGTTCTGTCTCTTAACTAGGCAGGACACCTAGAAAGGGGCAGGAAGGGAGCTCGTTTAGCCATGGTTCAGGTATTGGTTCTGATGAGTCTTTCAGGGCATCGCATGTCTGTTTAGAAGCCCCTGAGCTGCAGTGGGACTCAGATCCTTCCCATGACCTCCACAGGCACAGAGAAGGTGGGATTCCCCTTGCCCGAGCAGAAGTGTGCACGACAGAGATGTTTGCCTATGAACTCCTTGTCTGAACTGCCGTTACAATCACTGGAGATGGCGGGTGGGAGTCAGTCCCTCACCCACAAACCTCTGGTGTTAATTAAACAGACAGAGTTAAAGAGACAGATAAGAGTTAAGATGACAGTTGAAGTATCTGTTTGCTCTGATGGAGCAACTATGAGAATCACATCCTTCTGGAGCATGAGGTGGGGGCCAGGTGGGGAATTTCCTTGGCCATGACACTGGATGTCTAATGCTGCTAGAGCCCCACTCACTACAAAGCTGAGACACAAGCCGACCCCTACAGTGCAAAATCCTGATGTGATTCAGTGCAGACTCTTGATTTAATGACGTAAAATAGGCTGGCAGGTCCATACCGGATGCCTGGGTTGTCCAGCACCACTGTGTATTTCTCGCAGATACAGCGTGGCACCTACAGGAAAACCATGCCCCTTTGGCACGTGTGCTGGGCAAGTGCCCCAGGGCATCTTGGGCTTCCTACCTGTGCCCAAACAAATGAATACTACCTCTGCCCTTAGGCACAGTCAGTATTGTCCACATCCAAGCGTGCTGTGTAAATGGGAGGCACATCACACCGGGGTCTCCACTCCAGTCTCGGCACTCTCACATCCTTCTAGCTCTCCTGTCCCTGAGCCTCTTCTCACCCACCCAGATGATATGAACAGGGACTGGGCTAATGATCTCCCCAAAGTGGCTGGATCATGGGCTTTCCAGGGCCTGGGAATTCCTCAGTAGCACCCTGTGCTTCCTGGAGATCAGTTCACCTCTGACACAGGTCCCACGATGCTGCAGAGTCAGCTCAGGCAGCAAACCCATTCCTGAACAGCCCAGCTGTGTTTCTCCCTGGCCTCGGGCACTGCAGGGTTTGCTCTCTTAGTGGGAACATCCTTTCACCATAACATTGCCACCTGCTTTGTATGCCAGCATGTCCCTGCTCTGAAGTGAGACCATCACGTACACTGTGTCCTTGGCCCTTGATAACAGGTTTCACCATCACAAGTCTGACTGAAACATTGCTAGAATGACTAAGGTGTGGTGAGATCACCCGCATGACTGAAAGGAAGCAATTGTAGGGTAGAAGGTCTTCAGGAGAGAACAAGGGAGAAGATGAGGAAGGGGGATGTCCTTTGTGTGAAGGAGCAGTTCACATGTGTGGAGCTCTTCCATGGGAGAGGCAAGTGTTTGGGTAAGCACCAGAGTCAGGGTGACATTGTGATGGGAGCTAGACCACCTAATCAGGGTGACGAAGTCAATGTAATGTGAGAAATTCTGTGGCTCACAGGCCCAAGTGATCTTGTGGGACAGGGAGGGAGATGGACTTCAATCTCACAGACATTCTCTGGAAAGGTGAATAGCAGATTGGAAGCAGGCAGGGAGGGTTCTGGAGGGCACCAGGGACAGCTTCTTTGCACAGTTGCACAGTGGACCAGTACTTGTATTTCCCTCTGTCTGCAATTCCAACGGGGAGGAACTGATCAAGGATGGGACAGTCAGTGTCATGCTTTCCTAGAGTGACCATGAAAAAGCAGAGTTCTATGTCCTGAGCAGAATGAGGAAGGATAGCTGCAGAGCTCAGAGCCCGGACTTCAGAGAAGCAGACTTGGGCCTGCTCAGGGGACTGGTGGGGGGCCAGGAGCTCAGGAAAGCCAGCAGGTCTGTAAGGACAGCACCTGCCAAGCACAAGAATGGGCCATAGTGATACTTAGTAAAACTAGCAGAAATCTTGGGAGACTGGTTTCGCTATGCTGGGAAATCAGGACTGAGCTCCAGGCAAAAAGGCCACACGTAAGAATTGGAAGGAGGGAGAAGCTAAAAAAAACAAAAAAAAAAAACAAAAAAAAAAAAAGAAGAAGAAGAAATCAGAAAAATTGTCCAGCAAAGCAGGGATGGTCTTAGGGAAGCCAAAGCTCTGCTAGAATTGCACTTGCAAGGTGCGTCAATGGCATGAAGAAGAGCTGCTACCTCTTCAGTTACAGCAAAAGAGGGAAAAGGAAAATGTGGGCTCACTGCTGGTTCGGGCAAAGAATCTAGTAACAGAAGATGCAGGTAGGTCTGAGGAGCTCTGTGCCTTCTTGGCCCCACTCTCCACCAACAAGGTCTCCTGGGCTGTTTTGCCTGGAGTCAGGACTTAAGAGGAAAAAACAGCCAAGGTGGAAGAGGGTTCAGTGAGCTATTATTGGGAAGAACTCAACCCCTACAAGTCTCTGGAACTGGATGGGCTGCATCAGAGGACACTGAGAGGGCTGGCCAATATTGTAACAAGGCCAGTCGTTATCCTCTTTCGAAGGCTGTGGAGATCAGGGGAGGTCCCAACAACTAGAAGAAGGAATATGCTGTGCCCATCTTCCAAAAAGGCCACGAGGACAACTTGGGGAGCTGCAGTCCCTTCAGTCTCATTTTGGTGAAGAGTGTTTCGTGGAGTGAGTCCTCTTGCATCACATTCCTGGGCATGTGAAGGAGAAGGAGGAGGAGGTAATGGATTTACTTAAGAGAAATCATTCCTGAGCAGCCTGGTTGCTTTCATGAGAAAAGCTCTGTACTTGTGGAGGAGAGGAGAGGAGAGGAGAGGAGAGGAGAGGAGAGGAGAGGAGAGGAGAGGAGAGGAGAGGAGAGGAGAGGAGAGGATGTTATTTGCTGTGATTTAACTAGGCGTCTCATGGTATCTCACACTATTTTCTTGCATACAAGTAAGTCATTACACTCCACTGGGTAGACAGCTGGATGGGTAAAAAGCTGTCTGGATGATCAAGCTCAGAGGGCTTTTGTGAATGGGTTTGGCTTTACCTGGAAGCCAGTGACGAGTGAAGTATGCAAGTGTCCATACTGGGACTTGTCCTGTTTAACAACTTTGTCAGTGACCTCGAGGACACAACTCTCAACACATTTGCAGATGGCACCTAATCAGGAAAACGGTCATAAGCTTCAGGGCTGCCATCCAGATGGATCTCAGCAGGGGAGAGGAACGGGCTGCCAGGAACGTTGTTTTGACTGTGGAATGGAAGCTATGGCCATGCACAACATCATCATTTGATGTCATTCATTCTAAAATAAACATGAATGCACGTTGAAACCAGGTCCAAGAATCCTTTCCCAGGATGCATTTCTCTGTGTGTCTGATCAGATGATCGACACTCAGGCAGTTCTGGTCCTCCCCCACCCCCAACACGCACACGTGAGCCAATGAAGCCCGGACGATTAAAGAAGTGAAAAGGTGCCTGTGTGCATCTTTCTCCAGGGGACATGGTGCTACCAGACAGAGCCGACAGGCCCAGGGAAGGAGCTGCCAACTTCTCCAGAGCATGTGTTCCTGCAAGGTCCAGGAGAGACCTTTGCCCGTACCCTGGCTCTCCAGCTGCAGGCTAGACAAACCCATAAGAATGTTTTTTGTTTGTTTTACCTAAAAGGATGGACAACACATTTCCTTGATTTTGAGTCCCTTAAGGAATACTTTTAAATCAACATGACTGAATCTTGTTGGATCTTTCTGGTGGAGGCTCAGTCCTTCCATTTGACCAGTAATAACAACGCACTTTATTGGAACTCTAGTACTGAGTTTCAGCTTTGTAGTTACTTCTTCCATGTACTGATATAACCTTCCCTCCATGAAGAAATGTTTCTCTACCGTCTTTTATCCCAGCCCTCATTCTTAAAACAGTCAAGGCTGTTTACAAGGACCCAGCAACTTGAATCCAAAGGACACTGCAATTTACCTGTTGCAGTTAAGAAAAGTTTCTTCTTGTCTAGTAGGCATTTGATGAGGCAGTTCATCCTCAGAAGCCTGAACGTAATTACTCATCTTTCTATATTGCACCCTCATTTAAAATGTGGTTAATGCCATCTGAAAGACAAGATCTGTTTGTTAACTTCCCTGCATAGTCCATGTTGAAGGTACTTGCACTAGCACAGCCTCCAAATTTGAGCTGAAAAACATTCTCTTGCATTTTGTGATTTAATGGGAACACACTATATTCTTGTCTTGACCTTACCACACAGCACAGCAGAATGAACGAGTATCTACAAAACTCTCCTGAATATCCTGATTTGGCTGAGTGTAACTCTCCTGTGGTGAAAATGCCTATTATTCTAAGAATAAATACAGATGATGATCAGGAATGCCTTCTGCAGTGCAGAGATACCCGAACAATACATATACTGTATATATGTGTATACAAATATGTGTGTGTGCATGTGTATACATACGTACACACATACACACACAGACACACACACATATGTGTGTATATGTGTATTTCCTGACAGGGCACTTGTGTAGAGTAACAGAGTCCCCACACAAGTGCAGGAACTGGGTTTTGGTAGCTCTGTGCTCTGTGTGGTTCATTCCTGCCAGCTGATCAGTGTTTCTATGTGCAACAGCAGCCTCTTTCTTTCAGGATCCAGAAAGTCCCAGAGAAGCCAGCCAAACCCCTACTTGCATGAACTCAGTGCTGAGTCTATGCAGTGGACTCCTGGCACCCTCCTAGATCCACAGCAGCAGGAGCCCAGAACAAGCCCCTCTGTCCAGCACAGCCTGGGGGTGGCTCAGGCCTCCCTGGAGAGCCCCAGCCCAGCAGTGAGCAGCCCTGCAAGGCCACCACATTTCTGGCCTGTCATCTTCAGGGACAGGAGTGTCCTCCCCAGCCATTTCACAGCCCCGTGGCTGCTGCTCAGCTGCTCGGGCTGCAGTGGCCTCACAGCTGCTCTGCTGATGCTGTTCCTGCTGCTGGCCTCTCCGGTGCTCGGGCAGAAGTGACCTCGCAGCCTACACCGAGGCCATGAACCTGCTCCTGGCCCAGCAGCAGCAGAGACACAACAAGAACATCCATGAACCAGGAGGCTGCTGGTGGCACAGAACCTCCAGAGCAGGAAGTGACCTCACAATCGGCAGCATGGCCGTGTCCCCTCTTTTGGCCTATTAGGCACTCAGGCAGCCGTGACCTCACAATCTGCATCCAAGCATTAGGCCTGTTCCTGTCCACTCAGCAGCAGAGACTGAGGTGACATCACAAGGACCTCCCTGAAACAGGATCCTCCTTCTGGCCTATCAGCTCCAGAGAAACATGTGACCTCCAATGAGAACCAAAGCCTGAGAGGCGTTGGCCTATCAGGTGCGCAGGCAGCAGTTACGCTGCAAGCACAAACTCCAGTCACATCCCTGGCCTGGTCTGGCTTCTCCTCACACAGAAGTGACCATGTCATTGACCCCCAGGGATGTGGGGAAGGTTTTTTCCCAGGATTTCCTTGCTTCTGCACTGGCTTCTCAGAGCTGGGAGAGGGCCCAGGAGGTAGCAGGGCCTTGGCCCCAGCCATGTGTCAGCACCTTCCCCTCGTGAGCCATGGGGCCGGTCCTTCCTCCTGCCAGACCTTTGACCAGTCAACTGGTCTCGAAGAGAGTGACAAGAGCCTGAGGTCTCCTTGACCATCCTGAGGACATGCTCCTCAGGGACTCCCAAAAGCACTGCTGGCCCCCAAGCACCTGGCCCAGGAAGTGTGTGTAGGGGCACTGTCACAGCCACAGCCGTTGCAGTGCCATGAGGATCCTGCCAGGCCTGTTCTTCCAGCACTTCCTCAGACAACAGGCTTGGGAGGACCAGGAAGGGCCACGTCCCACGTACGCCCATCCAGGTGGCTGAGGGAGCACCTTGGGGACTTGGTTTCCTTCAACACAAGGACATTCTGGGTGCAGCAGTTGAGCTGGCATTCGCTGGTGCCTTCCCCATGACTTCTGGAGTCGAGACCTCTCCCCAGTGCTGAGGAGCTAAAAAGGAAAATTTGGTGCACAGAGAAAAGTAGGGAAATACTGCAGGTCTCACTGAGGCCAGATGTTACGGGATCTGCTTCTGAGGGTGTTTCAGTGGTGGCTGTGATGTCACTCAGGTCCCTTGTGAGCCATATGTTGGAGGCATCTTGTAGCCTTCAGCCACCCAGGATTTTAAGGTCTCAGACAGAAATCTTTCTTTCAACACCCAGAAACACCCTCTTGTCTGCAAGGGATCTCTCAAATCCTGCTGCCTTCCATCTCTGAAGGAGTGTCAGGAGAAGACTCTCCTTCCCCCAGGTTCTGCTGGTCATAGAAGAAATGGCTTTACCAGAGAGGGAGTAAATCCACCCCTATTTGCAGATGTTTACTGGAGGGACTCTTGGCCTGAATCCCCCCTCTTTTGATTAATTTCTACTTTCTTCCTTCACCTCTCCCACGGAGATTTATCTTACTGTGTGGGATGTGCCATGAGTCCATGGCATGAGCAGAGGGAGCCATATCCATCCCCATGGCTCAGGGCTGGGATCCGTGGCAGCTCAGGAGGGTCCCTGTCCCTTGTTTTTTCCAGGCCTTTGCTGTGAGGCCTCGTGCACACATTTGCTTTCTCAGTGCACTCCCCTGGCTGCCCAGATTATCACCATGGCGTTTCCCTGCACTCAGCTCTTTCTCCATGGTCCTGGACTGTTATGCAAGCGGAAGAATGAAGTTCACAGTAGTCTGAGGTGGAACCACAGGAAGTATCACTGGAGAGCAGAGAAAGGTTCAGGTAATATATTGTCCCTCTCAGGACACTTAGTCCTAATCTCTTCTCTTTCAAACCAAACTAAGGCTTCATCCTGCAGCCACTGAAGCCAATAAAAAGCCAGTGCATCCCACACTAGTGTGCTGGAGCATGAGTGTGAATCCTATAAAAAATTCAGGCTCTCAAAAACATGCCCTATCACTAAATAATCATAATCCTGGCCATACCATTAGAGGTAGAGTAAATCAGGACTACCCCTCCCCCAGAGCTGTTCCCACTCTGAGCAAGCCTGGGCACATCTGGCTCCATCCACTTGGCAACTGCCAGCCAGGGGCTGGGCAATGGGTGTGGGGATCTGCAAGTTCCTGCTGCACCTCTGGTCCTTGGGGTGTGGGGAGAGGGATGGGAGATGGAGCAGCACATGGATGGTAGTAGATCAGCAGGGCAGGGGGCAGGGGACAGTGGGGGCTGCAGCGCAGCAGCTGTCATGTTCGTCTCACATATGAAAGTTGTGCACTGACCCCAGGAAGGAACAGGCCATTTCCATGCCATGGTGGCCATACCATACTCCCAGCAGGACAGGGACATACAAAGAGGGCACTCTGCTTGTCCTGCTGCTCAGCCATGAGGCTGGCACAGCTTTGCCTGAGGGACCTCTTGGTTCTCGGCCTCTGCTCTGGGAAGAGCTCATGGGGCAGCAATGGGAGAGCTCTACTGGGAGTTCCTCTTTAGCAGAAGAACAGTGGGGAGCATCGTGGTTCCCATCTGTGCCCATCCCTGCACCTGCACACGGCCCCATGGCCCCGCTGTGCAGGCACCACACTGGGTAGAGTGTGTTCCGGTTTGACTAAATGTCCCCTCCGGCACAGTTCCCATGACAGCCCTTGGTGCCCTGTCCACTCACAGCCCTCCTGGTTTCCCAGCCTCCCCCAGCACCCGGCCGCCTGCCTTTTCCCAGCCATGTCCCACATGGGGGTCAGCACACAGCCATTTCCCGGGGTCTGCCAGGGGCTGGACTGGGAGAAAGACCAAGCAGAGCTGGTTGTTCCCCTTGAGGCAGGCACAGAGCCCAGCAGGACAGAGCTGGTCAGGCAGCAAAACACACCCAGCAACCTGGGGGGTGTGGCCAGTGCTGGAAATGGCAGATGTGAGAGGCCAGTCTGTGACAAATGCCCGAGGGCACCTTCCTGGGGGGTCCATGCAGCCAAGCGCACAGATCAACCTCTTCTCTTTTGCACCTGGCTCCTCTCCTGGACCCTTTCTAGCCCAGAACAGCCCTCCTTGGCTCTCTCCATACCCCTTGCCCTTTCCACAGCCCACCTGGCAGAGCAGCCCAGGATGGGGGTGACCTCCGGCAGTGCCTGCTGGAGCGGGCTGCAGAGCCCTGGGTGCTAACACCAAAGCCACAGCCCACTGCAGGCACAGCAGCTCCAGGGGAGCAAAGGAGGAGGTGTCAGCCTCCCCACCATCAGCCTCCAAGATGGCACTGAAGCTGGCACTGGCCCCCAGCACAAGGACACAGGTCCCTTGTTCTGGTGTTCAGATTCCCTAGCCCCAAGCTGCCTGCAGACCCCCATGTCAGCCCCTCTCTCCAGGACAACACAAAAGCCCCCACCCTGGGGCTCCGCTGGCAGCTCCTGCTGCCCCAAATCCACAGCAGCCTGCCCTTAGTTGACATACAGAGAAACAGATTTATTTCTCGTTTATTCCTCCTTGACAGCACACAACTGCTCCTTTGCTCTTCTCCACTTGTATCCTTGCCCCTGCAAGAGTTTTTCCCCAGGTGAGTGCATCAGTTCTGGCCATTCCTGGACCCTCCCCTTGCTTGCTACAGAGCCCTGAGCTGGTAATGCTGCTCTGCAGAGCAAGCAGCCTGTGGGGACACAGGGCCTTGGCGGGGGGGGAGGGTCTCCACACTCACTGTGGTGGTCATGGTGGGAAGCAGACCTACCAGACAGGCATCATTGCACCTGATAACTCGTACCTAGGTGTCAAAGCAACAAAGCTCTGGTCACCAACAGAAGAACCCTGAGCCCATACTTTAGACCCTAGCAGATCACTCCGGGACTCTGATCTCGTCCCCTGGATACCATGGAGTTCAGAAGCAGAGCAGCAGGCCCATTTGTGTGGCAACCTCTTGTACATATTTTTGACTCCATCTTCTGCAGAGAGGCCAGACTTCAGAGATGTCACAGAGGAGATGTTCTTTTATTAAAGAAATGTTTTTCTGGAGCGCATGTCTGCCATAAGAGTGCCCATTTCATGGTCCTGTCTGTGCTCACAGGAGACATGTACATAGAAATACAGCTCTGCAGCCACCAGGTTATGAGAACTCCTGGGCCATATGCACACACCAGAGCACAGCAGGACAGTGTGGAAATCAGAAGCACCCCTGAAAAGAGAAAGAGCTGCTGCTGTGTGGATTTGTCTCCAGGAATGCTGCAGTCTCCACTCAAAGGCTGCAGTGAGGAGATGTCTTCTGTAGTAGTGTGGAGACAGTCCTGAGGAGCAGAGGGCTTGTCCCTACAGGCTGTATCCAGACTCTCCTCCCCTCCACTCTCACTCTAGTTTCAGTTTTGGAGCACTGGAGAGGGAAGGGATCAGCCCACAGTGACAGCTGGCTGATGCCCTCACAGGAGAGGGGTGTTGAGACCCCCCCCGTGACTTCAGCCAGGGGAGCTGAGCTCTCCTAGTGGTCATGAGGCACATGGTCTCAACCCATCCGTACTCATCTGAGATGGACTCTGACCCCTGAGCTCCCTTGATGTCATGCTGAAAGAGACACTGTGAAGGGAAATTCTCCTCATTCCATTGGGGGCATCCGGGGGAGCTCAGAGTAGCTGGCTCTGAGGTTCTCCCATCTCTGCTGATGGAGAGGGAAGTCTGTCTTCCTGCTTCAACGTGGTCTCTGTGTCAGACACAGGAGAGGGATTACTGAGGAGAAACAGGGTAAACGCAAACATTTTCCTTCCAAAATGAATATGATACAGAAAAGTGAGACAAATAAATGAACAATTCATAACCTTGACCAAAAGGAAAAAAATGGGAATGATGAGATGATGAACATGGGATGGTTATTGGTGCTGACACTGAACCCATTGAACCAATTTCCTCAGGGCCTCCTGCAGCTCCTTGTTCCTCATGCTGTAGATGAGGGGGTTCAATGTTGGAGGCATTACCACATACAGAACAGCCAACACCAGATCCAGAGTTGAGGAGGAGAGGGAGGGCGATTTCAGATAGGCAAATGTGCCAGTGCTGATGAACAGGGAGACCACGGCCAGGTGAGGGAGGCACATGGAAAAGGCTTTGTGCCGGCCCTGCTCAGAGGGGATCCTCAGCACAACAGTGAAGATCTGCACGTAGGACAGCACAATGAAAATGAAACATCCCAAAGCTAATCCAACAGTAACCACAAGAATTCCAGATTTCCTGATGTAGGAATCTGAGCAGGAGAGCTTGAGGATATGGGGAATTTCACAGAAGAATTGTTCTACTACATTGCCTTGGCAGAGGGGTAGTGAAAATGTATTAGAAATGTGTAGGACAGCACAGAGAAACCCACTGGCCCAGGCAGCTGCTGCCATTCTGACACAGACTCTCCTGCCCATGAGGGTCCCATAGTGCAGGGGTTTGCAGATAGCAATGTAGCGGTCATAGGCCATGACAGTGAGGAGAGAATACTCGGCTGAAATGAAAATGACAAAAATAAAGACCTGGGATGCACATTCTGAGTAGGAAATGGCCCTGATGTCCCACAGAGAACTAGCCATGGATTTGGGGACAGTGGTGGAGATTGTACCAATGTCCAGAAGAGAGAGGTTGAGGAGGAAGAAGTACATGGGGGTGTGGAGGTGGTGGTCACAGGCTGCGGCTGTGATGATGAGGCCATTGCCCAGGAGGGCAGCCAGGTAGATGCCCAGGAACAGCACAAAGTGCAAGAGCTGCAGCTCTGGCGTGTCCGCAAATGCCAGGAGGAGGAACTCATTGAAGGAGCTGCTGTTGGACATTTTGCTCCCTTTGGACACGGTGGACTGCAAAAGCAAGAAAAGACAGGAGAAGTCAGGAGAGAATTTTCTGATCAAAAGTCCCTTTCTCAGCCCCACCAACACAAACACAGACACACACAGACACACACACACACACAGAGAAAGAGAGAGAGAGAGAGAGAGAGAGAGAGAGAGAGAGAGATTGCTTTACTGCTTCTCAGGAGGACCTTCATTCATCTCCCTGTCTGGAGCTCCAGTTTGTGCTGGCTGAGTGTGCCAGGAGGAGCAGGGACCTCTGCCCATGGGCCCCCGAAGGATCAGTCCTGCTATAGTGTAGAGGGGCAGTTTAACATCACATCCAGTTCTGAGCCATTTTGACCACAAAAGCAATGGTTTCATTTTTGGGGGGCTTGTTTGTTTGTTTGTCTGCTCTGCAGGGCAGGAATATGCAACCTTTCCACTGCTCTCAGTGTGAAGAATGGTGAGTCCTGGGAGGCAAAAGCTCTCCCTGTGCCCTAGGACAGAGCTAGCACAGCTGCTCTCCAGCTCAGTCTCCACATCAGTCCCATTCCCAGCTGCCTTGGGCATGCAGCTCTCTCAGCTAAGGGACAGTCTTGACTGCAAGTTACCCTGTAGGAAACTGGCCTGTGCTGACAGTGGTGTCCACTTACAAAGCGGAAATCTCCAATCTCCCCTCCCTTTCTCAGCTCTGCTGATCTGAGAGGAATGGAGAGAATGTGCCATAGCACATGGCTCTGATGCTCAGAATAAGGACTCTGTGATGTGGCTCTGGTATAGAGCAAGAACTCAACACCCAAATTCTAGCCAAAGACACATAGTGCTTATTTCCACTGCTCACATGCAGCCACTGCCAGCAGCATTTCCATTTCCTGAGCCCCTCTGTGGCTTCTGCACAGTACATTCAGTTGTCATGAATGTCCTACAGAAGAGCTATGCCTTTCTGGAGGGCAGAACACAGCCTGGTAGCATGCCCCAGGGAGTGGAACATGTCTTAAAGGCATGGTCTCCTGCAGGACTGTCATCTTCATTCTCCATTCCTCTGCTGGGAGGGAGAGGAAAGATGAAGGAGGTTTACTCAGGGGAAAGTGTCTGCCCTGCAGGGGCTGGCAGAGAATTTTCTGCATCCCAACCACAGTTTTCTCTTGCTCTCTGAGCATATCTGTGCTGCTTGGAGATGTCATTGCTGGGAGCTGTTCATTTGCCCACACCAGACACCATCCCCCCCACTGTGATCTCAGCTCTGCCCTACAGAAACCTCCAAGCAACAGGAAACTGCCCAGGGGCATCTCTCTGTTTGTAGAGGCTAAAGAGCAGACGAGAAAATCTCCAACGAGACTGACAAGTTGATGTTAGTGCTGCCTGTAGGCTGAGGAGTGGTGAAGGCGTGTGCAAGCCTATTCATCGTTCAGTGGTGGTGAAGGGGCTTAGCCCCTTGTTTAAACCTGACTGCTGCATTACCATTCCCACCATGCAGAGACAAGTCCTCTTGAAAACTCCACTCTCGGAATGTCCTCATGGTGAGCTAGAGCTGTGAGCAGTCTTGACCCATGCAGCACCCTCTCAGCAGGAGAATGAGCCTGCTCTGCCAGAGGTCATGCCTCTCACCCATAGCTTTTCCCCACAGCACTGTGGGGAGCTCCCCAGGCAGGCTGAGTGCTGACCCTTGCAGGTGGCAGAGCCGCTACCCCAGGCGTGCAGGACCCTAAGATGCAGGGACACTGCTCTGAATTACAGTCCATGGAGACATGTGTGCACACACTGCCTTCACACCCCTGCAGCCATCCATGGGAGAAGGTAGCAGGGCACCCTGTCCCTCTGAGGCTGTGGCAGGGAGTCCCTGCCCTGAAGCATCTTCCCCTCCACCTATGCACTGGAAGAACCAGGAGAGAGATTCAAGGGCTGGGCTGGGTTCAGAAGACGCTCCCAGGAACCTCAGTAGCATTGCCCTGCAGCCAGGGACTTACCATGTCAAAGGCTGTGAAGGTTTCTCCCACAGTGAGCTCTCCTCTGGCCTCCCACTCCACACTGCCTTTCACTTCACTCTGCCTTCTCTCATCTTGTGTCAGCCGCAGCAAGCGGTGCCCAGAGCCCTGCTACTCTTTGCAGAGCTGCTCCTGCACACAGCTGTGTCTCAGCAGTGCCTCCAGGTTGCCATGAGCTCCCTCTGTCCCAGAAGCTGGAGCTGAGCCCCTGCTCAGAAGTAGGAGCCCAGCTGAAGGCATGACTTTCTCTGTCCCTTGTGCTCCCTCCTCCTGGGAAATGTTCCCCAAAGTAGTCTAAAATAATCATGTATCGTGCTTTTTTAAGGAGCAGAGAGAAACTGATTATAACATTGCAATTTAGTTTCTCAGAGCATGACTATCTCTGATAAGTGGAAATGTTCCACTGTGGAAGCCCCTACTCTTATCCCTTAACTTGGCAGGACACCTAGATGGGGACAAGAAGGGAGTCCATTTAGCCATAGTTCAGGTATTGATTCTGATGAGTCAATGTGGGCATCACATGCCTGTTGAGAAGCCCCTGGGCTGCAGTGGGATTCAACAAACTTCCATGAACTCCACAAATACATACGAGGGGGGGATTTCCCTTCCCCATGCTGAAGTGTGCACCACAGAGGTATCTCCATGAGAGCTCCTTGTCTACGCTCCCTTTGCAATCAGTGGAGATGGAGGGGGGGAATCAGCTGCTCATACACAAACACTTGGTGACAGTTGAAGACAAAAAATTGGTGCAAGGCATGTACCAATGACGACTTGCTTTGGTGAAGCAACTGAGAGACCCACATTCTCCTGGAGCATCAGATGGGGCCAGGTGAGGAATTTCTTTGGCCATCTGAAATGACACTAGATGCCTGCTACAACTAGAGCTCCACTCACTGTGAGGCTGAGACACAGGTAGAGTCCAATGTTACGAACAGCTGTCTGCCAGTTCCGGGCAGATACTTCATTTAATGACACAGAAATGGGGTGACAGGGCCACATCAGATGCCTGGGGTGTCCAGCACAGCCACCTGTCTCTAGCACATACAGCATGACACTTAAAGGGAAACCATGTCTCAAACACTTCTTGCTCTCCTCCCCTGAACCTCTTCTCACCCCACTAGATGGTACAAAGAGGGACTGGACTAATGAGGATCTCAGGATAGGTGGATCGCAGGCTGCCCAGGCCCAGAGATTTCTTCAGTGGCACCTTGTCCTTCCTGGAGATTGGTTCAAGAAATCTGTCAAATGACCAACAGTGTCACAGAGCCAGCTCAGGCAGTCAGTCCCCTTCCTGGCATTCCTGCACAGCCCAGCCCTTTCTCTGTGGCCTTGGGCACTGTAGGGTTTGCTGTCTTTGTGGGAACCTCCCTTGACATTCCATTACCACCTGTTGTCCATGCCAGCGTGTCAGCACTTGACACCAAAGCCTTTGCATAAATGAGGTCCTTGGTAACATGTTTCCTCATGACAAATCTTTGGTTAGTGACACAGCTGAGGTGCTGAAGCAGACAAATATGCAAATTGCAGACTGGGTGAGTGGACTGTGAGTTGGATTGAGAACCGGCTGAAAGGCAGAGCTCAGAGGGTCATCATCAGTGGCACAGAGTCTAGTTGGAGGCCTGTGGCTACTGGAGTTCCCCAGGGCTCAGTACTGGGTCCCATCCTGTTCAACTTCTTCATCAATGACCTGGATGAGGGGACGGAGTGCCTCCTCAGCAAGTTTGCTGATGATACCAAGCTGGGAGGAGTGGCTGATAAACCTGAGGGCTGTGCTGCCATTCAGAGAGACCTGGACAGGCTGGAGAGCTGGGCAGAGAGGAACTTCATAAAGGTCAATGAGGGCGAGGGCAAGTGCAAGGTCCTGCACCTAGAGTAGAATAAGTTCATGCACCAGTACAAGCTGGGGGCTGACCTGCTGGAGAGCAGCTCTGCAGAGAAGGACCTGGGAGTCCTGGCAGACAACAAGCTGACCACGATGAGCTAGCAATGTGCCCTTGTGGCCAGGAAGGCCATTGGTCTCCTGAGGTGCATTAGGAAGAATGTTGCCAACAGGTCGAGGGAGGTAATTCTGCCACTCTGCTCAGCTCTACTGAGGCCACACCTGGAGTACTGTGTCCAGTTCTGGGCTCCCCAGTACAAGAGAGATGCAGAACATGTGGAGAAAGGCCCGGGTAGGGCTATGAGGATGATCAGAGGGCTGGAGCATCTGCCGTACGAGGAATGGCTGCGAGAGCTTGGCTTGGTTAGCTTGGAGAAGACTGAGGGGGGATCTTATCAATGTGTCTAAGTATCTGAAGGGAGGGTGTCAAGGGGATGAGGCTAAACTCTTTTCAGTTGCCCCATGCAAAAGGACAAGAGGCAATGGGCACAAACTGAAACAGAGGAAGTTCTGCCTGATTATGAGCAGGCATTTCTTTCCTGTGAGAGTGACAGAGCAATGGAAGAGGTTATCCGGAGAGGTTGTGAAGTCTTCTTCTCTGGAGATACTCAAAACCCAACTAGATGCAATCCTGTCTAACATGATCTAGGTGACCCTTCTTGAGCAGGGGCTTGGACTAGATCATCTCCAGAGTTCCCTTCCAACCTTACCCATTCTGTGATTCTGTGATTCTGTGTCTTTAACAAAGCCTTTTACACTGTCTCCCTCAATATATTTACATAGAAGCTCGGATATTAAGGACTGCATGAGTAGGCAACTAGAAGGCTGAAAACTGGTTGGATGATTGGGCTCAGAGGGCTGTTTTGAATAGAGTAATTCTTTGCCTGCAGGCCAGAGAGAAAGGGAGCAGCACAGGGTCTCTCCTGGGACCTGTCCCGTTTAACACTTTGAGGAGTGGCCTGCAGGAGGTAACAGTCATCACATTAGTAGACAACTCCAAAGTGGGTGAGAGGCCCCAGCCTTGTGGCTGAGGGCTGCCACTGAGAGGGCCCTGGACAGGCCGGAGGAATGGGCTGCCAGGATGGAGACTCTTTATGCCGAGAAGACAAGAGGCAATACCGTCTCATACAAACATCCCATCTGTGTGCATTCTTTCCCCGTTGGCCCTGTTTTTGCTTGCTTTGTACCCTCACCTGGTATTTCTGAGATTATTGTCCTGTAAGTCCTGTTTCAGACAGAAATTACATTACACTAGAATCTCCTATTTTTAACTTTGTGCTGTCCTTCAGTTGCACTTGCTGTTCTCTTCTTAGAAGCACCACAAGTCAGTGAACCATCTGCACACACACATTAACAGGTGACACAAGAGAATTTCAGTCTGGAGGACCTTGAGAAAACTGAGGATTCAGCTGACAGAAACCTTGTGAAGCTTCTCAAGGAGAAGGGGCAAGTCCTGCACCTGGGGCAGGATAACTCCATGCTTCAGGGCAAGTTGGGACCTCAGCTGAGAAGTGCCCCTGAGGGGAAGGGCCTGGGTGTTATGAGAAATGCTACGTGAGCCAGTGAGGCACAGTCATTGCGAATAAGGCCAAGTGATTATGGGCTGCATGAGGAGAAGTGTGGCCACCCACACAAGGGGAGCCATTATTCCCCCTCCACTCAGCCCTGGGCTGACGATAGCTGGAGTAACATGTCCCTGAATGGGTCTCCCACGCACTTTTTTTGGTGGTGAGAAGCAGCACAAGAAAGGGAAAGAGTCACAATCTGCAGCTTGGGAGGTTCAAACCAGACATTAACAGGAATCAGTGTCACTCGAAGAGCAGTGCTGTGGTGCTACAGGTCACCCAGAGGGAGGCTGTGATCAGCCCCTGGCTCTGTGTTCCAAGGAACAGCCAGTGAGGATGGAGAGACATCAGTAACAGGGGGGAGATCCCGAGGTGGGAGCAAGGTGGGGAAGCATCTTGAGTGTCTACTGTCTGCAGGCACCCAGCAGCAGGCATGGGACAGTCTGGTGGAGACAGTGGAGGGCACTGGCATGCTGAAGAGCCTGAAAGAGCAGAGGTCTTTGTTCTACGGCTGTTGTCTCAATCACTGAGGCCTACCAGGAGGCTTCATGACCTCACTGTCCCCTTGCCCACCAGAGGACCCCAGGAGGTGTTGTGTCATGGTTGGGCACTTGAGCTTGCACATCCCCACCTGCACACTGCCCCCAGGAGCAGCCCTGGGCAAAATATAGGGGAAAGGATCTCCCTTCTCAGGAGCTGGGTGTCTGCGATCGGCCATTTTGCTTGATAAAACACATCAAGGAGAGATTCGGCATCAGAGTCACCTGCATGTTGCCTTCGACTACCTGTAATCAGTGCTTCCAACTTTCTGCTCTAATCAGCCCCCAGCGAATCTTTCTTGCTAACAGCCCTCAGTGGGACCCATTAATGCTCTGTGTAACTTTGGGTTCTGCTTCTGACTTTAACTTCTTGAAAGTTTTGTTCAGTCTCCTCTTAGTAACTGAGGCAGGTGGACTCAGCACCAAATACACCATGGGGCTCATTAAAATGAAAAACTTCCTGATGAATCTCTTCTCTCCTCATAATCTTCTTCAAGTCTGGTAAGGCTAATTGCAGAGGTTTCAGAAGTGTAGCTGAAAGTCGGAGACCTTCATAATATGAAATTATTTCTGCTTCTAAATTTTATTTTTATTATTATTATTTCCCACTTACAGAGTAAGTGGCAGGAGCATTCTCCAGGTGATACTGATCCACAGTGTCCCTCAGTGAAGTCAGGACACGCAGGAAAAGCAGTGTCCCAGGGGTCAGATGTTGTACACATAGTCTTCCTCTCCATCTCCTCAACCCTGCCATTGCTCTCATCAGCCACCTGGGAATTCCATCACCCTTGCTAAAGCTAAAATGTTTCCACTAAAGTCTGTAAGGGATTTGTACAGCTCATATGCCTCAATTCCCACCTGCTTTCCTTAGACAACTAGCTACAAATAGACACAGTGGTTTGGAGTTTTTCTTTTCTTCTTTTGATTGTAAACAAACAAAACATAAAGAATGATATAGTTTCATAAAAAATAATTAAAATCCTCCACAGTATGCTAAGTCTGAGCTGCCTCCAGTGAGGCCCACTTCCCACAAGGAGAGCTTTACTAGAAATTTTGGGGATAGAAAGGAAATGGTAGCTAGAAACACAATTCATGACTTGGCTAAAGGGAGAGACTAGTAAGACTTGGAGCAAGCTCGAAACTCCTGAAGTGCAAATCAGTAGCTTCGTATCTGAATGAACCAAGAGCAACGAGAGGTGGAAAACTGGAAACAATGGAAAATTGCAACGTCCAGCTAGTGATGTTAGAAAATATCTTTTTAATCAGGGCATGTGGAAACAGAAGAGAGAGCCATGCAGCTCCTGGGGGTCCTGGGCCTTGCTGGGGGTTGTGCCGCTCTCGGGGATCCCTGACCAGGCTGTGCTGGTCTACAAAAGTCTGTGCTGAGACAAGGAGGAGCAGGAAGGTTGGTGGTAGGGACGTTCCCCAACACCAGCAGCTGCAGAGGTGGGAGCTGGTCACCTCCCAGATTTCTGAATGAGCCAAAATGCAGGTCCTGAGGCACTGCACTGTCTTACAGGTTCTGCACTGGAGCCTGGGCAGCAGCCCTGCAATGTGTGGACATGTCCAGAGAAGCTCAGGGTCAAAAATGTGGGAGATGCAGGGAGCCAAGGCTGTCCCTTGAGAGAACCAGGATGCTTGTGGGTACCATGGACTCTACCCAGGGGAGAAGCACTGTCCTGAAGTGATACTGAAAAGCTCAAGGACGAGCTGTGGTCAGGAGATGAAGAACATATATTTCCCCAGGCTCAGCCAGAAGGAAATCTGGCCAAAACTAATGGGAAATGGGAAATCTTCCTAGGTTTGATACCTGGCCTCACCCATGGCTTGGAGCACAGCAAGCACAAGGGTCCTGAAGAAAGCCCTCTGGAGTATGCATGCTAAGGACACGTTTGCTCTTTTCTGAAGTACCATCTCTAATTTAAGCTCCTCAGACCAAGCTGAAGACTTCTAAAACCAAAGAGCCTGCTCTGGTGCCTTATGGGAGAAGGCTGCATGCTGTTTCATATTATCCTATACTCTGCTTCTACAGAAAGAGCGACCCATGGCAGAAATCCATGATTTTGATCCTGTCCTTGAAAAATGCCAAAAAAACTCCAAACTGACCCCCATGCCCCAGGGAACTGCACAGGTCTCCCCAATGCAGATACTTGTCAGTGCGGGGCCACAGAATTGGCCTCTCCAGTGCCCCATCTGTTAGATTTTAGAGCCTTTGGCACCGTCTGAAGACATTCCTGAAGGATTCATCAGAACCTTTTGGAACATAGCTGGGATGAGGAGCAGTGACTGCTCTAGGACATGAGGAGAAATCTCTGGGCTTTCTCGCTGGCTGTGCCATCTCCATGGCAGTGACGGGCTGAGCCCTCCGATGATACAAGCTGAGGTAACAGTGGGATGTCCTGTATCACAGGGAGGTCTCCCCAGTAACACAGCAGTGCCCTCACTTCCCCACAAGTTCTGGGAGGTGCTGGTCACTGCTCATGTCCTCCCCGCTGCTGCCCTTTAGAATTGGTCCATAGGTAGGAGTGGGGACAGGAGGGAGTAAGACCCTTTGGGCCACTTGTTCACAGGTAGAGGAGGAGGGACACATTGGAGAGAAGTTTTGAATGACAAGACAGGAGGAGCATCCTTTTTGGCAGTTGAACAGGTGAGGCAAGGCCAAGGGGGCAAGTGAGATGGAGGACTCAGACCACCAGACCAGATCACAATTCCTTGTTCCCGGTACTACAGGGGCTACTGGGGTAAGGGCTTTGGGAGCTCCTTCCCAAGGTGTTGGAGAGAGATTATTAACAGCAAAAATGGGTGTGGATCCTGGGCTGTGGAGGTGGCTGGCAAAGGTGGGGGCTGCCACAAGAGCCCTGCCTGAGGGTGTCATCTGGCTCAGGAGACAGCGTGGCAGCTGGGTCCTGTAGCTGGGGCTGCCCTGAGCCCCAAGGCTCCTGTGGGGGCAGCTGCATCCCCTTGTGGAAGTTGTGGGGAAATATATGGTCAGGTTTCCCTGGGAGTGGGTCCCCCTTTGCGATGGGGCTCTGGCAGGAAAGGAGTCCTGTGTCCTAGAGCTGGGGCATCCTGCAGCTGCCGTGGGGCTCTAAAGGGCATAGGCAGATTTTTTTCTCTTTTAGTAACTGCTATCTAAAGGATGTTTTGCTGCACTATGAGCATTGTAAGGCCACAAGGAGAGTTGTGGAGGCTGTTCAGGAGCTGGCTCAACAGTGGAGAAGGCAGGAGGGGCTGCAGCTGGCAATGGGCATGTGGTCGGGGTGTGGGCAGGGAGGTCACAGCTCTCTGCGAAAGCTATGCCAAAAAATGACCAGTGTCAGATCAGTTCTTTGGCAGTAGCTGACAGGCAGGCAGGGGGCACATGGCTCCACTCTTGATGACGAGGTCACTTGTGCTAATGAGGCAGAAGCAGGTCCATGGCTGGGCTATGTGCTTTGGAGCTCACCTCTGCCAGAGCAGCTGAGAGGTCAGCATTTGTGTCATGGCCGGAGAAGTTCTCGTGAGGTGTCTCAGAGGGTTATTGATCTGTTACCTGATAGGCCAGCAGTAGCAAATGGCTGGGGAAGTTATCTTGAGAAAACCTTTCCCATGAAAGCCCTTAGAGCAACAGCAGGCACCTGCTAGGGGTATGTGCTTATGAGGGCATGTGAGGCAAAAGAGAGAGATGAGAGCTGGCCTGCTGAGCCCTGGGGAGAGCACTTGCTCTCTGCTTTCTGGAGGTGGGAAGTGCCCGGCTGTTCACAGGCAGTGCCTGTCGCAAAGCCTTGGAGGACTAGAAGGGAATGGGAGGGCAGGAGTGTTGGGCTTTGTGTGTTTGAGGGCCCCTGGTGGGTTGCTGGCCTGCTGCCATGTCCAGTACTGTCCCTGGTGTGTCCCTGCTACAGAGGCGCATGTTGGCTGGCCACCCTCCGTGATGCATTGGGGCAGCGTGTGCAGCACATCACAGCAGCTTCATTGCCTGTGGTGGAAATGAGGGTGTCCCCAGTGCTGGGCTGCTCTGACGCGGAGCAGGTGTCTGGAGAGAGCCGGGCTGTGCATGGGGAGCCCTGCCAAGATGGGGAGGAAAGGGTTAGACAGGAGCATTTGTGCTGGGGCAGTGGCAGTGGGCACAGGAGGCAGCGTTAGGCAGTGTTCGAGAGCAGAGCAGCAGGCACAGGCCCTCGATGAGCAGGGGAGGCACTGCAGGAAGTGGTCTCAGCACCAAGGCAGGACGGAGAAGGTGCAAAGCAAGGTCAGCAAGTAAGGCCAGAGGAAGGCCAGGAAGAGATCTGCGTACCAAATGGAGGTGCAGCTGCTGAGTGCTTCCGTCAGTGGGTGTCCTGAGATGTAGGCTCCACTGCCCCCGGATGTCCTGCAATAACGTCCTGCTCGATAGGCATCGATAGCCCTGCTGCCCACGCAGGGGTGTGTTTGTGGCCAAGGACGGCCTCCAGGGAGCCTGCAGAGAGCCCTTGGCTGCAGCCAGCTGTGAAGCCTGGCAGACTGGCAGGGGCCCGGGAGCCTCTGCCTCTTCTGCTGCCTTTGGGCGTTGTGACTGCATTGTTGGATGACAGCATGGTGACATCAGGAACCTGGGGCCACACCGCAGCCTCTCCTGCCAGGGGTCTGCTGGCCCAGCATCAGCGGGAGGTACAAGGCCCCTGGGGTGACAGCCCTCATGCAGTCCCTGTCACCAGGACGCCAGGGCAGCTGAGTCTCTCCGTGTGTGGCCATGCATCTCCTGTGGGTGGCCAGGAAAGCCTGCTGGGCTCCTTTCTCTGTGTCCTGTGCACCAGGGTGGCCCTGTCACCACAGAAAGCGCAGGAGTCCAGCCACATCCTGGCATGGTGAAGTGGCTTCTCCCACAGGTGCACAAGCAGCCACGTAGATGAGCAGAGCTGGATAGTGTACCAGCAGCTGGACAGGGGGTACTTACGGGCAGAGGTGGGTGTGCTGGAGGTAAGGGGCAAGCTAAGTTCTTCTAGGCACCACAGCATGGCCTAAAGTGCCCTGGGTGCAGGTTCCTCTGCCTACCTGCCTGCCTCACAGCAGCAGCGCCAGTGCCCGAGCCAGCATGGTTCTCTGTCTTCAGGACAGAAGAGCGGCAGGTCCAGGAAAGCAGTGCTCTCTCTTCTAAACACGTTTCTGATGGGTTCAACCTCTTGAAGGTTGCACAGTGGTTACTGTGGCTGTCAGCAGGAATAGCGGGCACTGAGATTGCTGCTGCCAGGCCTCCCAGCTGCTCATGTATGCGGTATGAATCACTGGTGCATAGGACTCTCCAAAATGTCAGGACCTAAGCAACATCTCTGCAGTAGCCTCCTGAAGCAGGCACTTTCTGACTGACCAGCTGCCATCAAGTCTGATGAAGACAGTCAACTCATGGAGCTAGGGTGTGCTTACAGGTGTGCTCACAGGTGTGCTCAGCTGTCTGGGTGAGGTGGAACTCAAGTCAGCTTTCACATTAAACTTTCTGACATTGATGTAGGTGACCAGAGACTGAGAACCTTTTGCCCTAGCCAAGCTGGCCAAGCACACATGAGGACATTTATCTGGTTAATGGATAAAGCATTTTGTGAACAACATTGTCCTGGCTTCTCTCCTCCACCTCTCTTGACAGTGTCAATGAAAGGAAATGGTAGTGAGCAAGGCTCTGGAAGCACAGAAGGTTGAGCCCTTTCTGGAGCTGGAGCCTGTAGGAAAGTTCTGATTTTCCAAGCATCTTGGGCAGTGCTGGGAGTGGTTGGCATAGGCGGCATTTCCTGCAGTCAGCCTCTCTACTAAAGCTGGCACTCAGCCCCCTCACAGCTCGGCAGGAGGTTTGTGCGGCCTTGCATGTGCACCATTGCCTGATTGTGTGAATGCCACCGTGTTGGGCAGCTCGTTGCACAACTCTCCAAGAGCTGGCCAATACCTCTTTTGGGGCATGCCTGGTCTTTCTGCAGGAGACTCAGCTGGATATGTGCGGACCCATTTTCTCATTGTAGCTCTGCTATTGTCTAAGCGCAGCAAGGGCCCACTGCACCCTTCAAGACTGGGAAGTGGGAGCCAAAGATAGTCACATGGCTGGCATGGGAGGGATATCAGCAGCCAGGGCCCCCTCCCACATTACACACCTGAGGCGAGCGAAGTAGGCCCAGAAATGGTAGCCAGATTCAAGGATGTATCCAGATCATCTGTCATGTTCATGGTGATGGGACAGGCAGTGAGTCAAAGAGTACCTTTTCTGGTATCTCACCTCCTGGCCTGTAGTGCGTGATCACCTCATCTAGCCCCTGCGCAGCCCAAGCTGTGCCCCATGCAGGCTTCAGCAGACACCATGCTCTGGGATCAGCCAGGGGTATCGTGTAGAAGAGAAGCCATGCAAGGCTGGCCTTTTCCCCTCCATCAGGATATAGAGACATGCAAAAGGATGGAGCTGGTCATGGACCACCCCACAAGTGGGGTGCATTACCAGCCCTGGAAGGGCTGGCCTGGAAGAATGCCATGGGGAAGCTTCCCCGCTCTGTGCATATGTAGGGAGAAGATCTGTGGGAGATCTGGCAGTGAGTCAGGGGACTGGCAGAGTGCGTGATCGCAGCCCCAGAGTGTGTTCTCTGCACACTGACCAAACTCCTGCCAAGGTCAGACGTGCATATTCCATCTTGTCAACAATGTCGAGCTGCTTCACAGCCAGTGGCTGCTCAAGCTGAGCACAGCTGAGATAAGGAAATAGTTCTGGTAGATTTAAGGGGTCCCTAGGGTACAACAAGCTGAGTCCCACCTGGGTTTCTGACTCATACTTTCAGCTGCCTCCCATCAGCAACCCTCCCAGGTAGTTCCCAAGCAGTTTATAGTGTAAGTCTTCTATTAAATCTATCCTGACTAAGCTTCCACGATCCTTATGTACCCACTCTATGCTGGTATCTGACCCTCCTTTTTCTTCCCTGTGGTCACAGCACGTAGCACAAGAAAAAACCTGAGCTCTTCTCCTCTGCACTTGCCATGTCTTGGTGCCTTTCCCAGGACACCTGCATCTGCCCTGCAAGCAGACACCTCTGTGCTCCCACACTGTCTTTCACATGCAGTAGCTGCCTGCTGGCATTTCTCCTCACCCAGGCCCTGTACTGCCCAGCTCAGCCCCTCCCCACCTTTTCCCACCTTAACCCTGGCTGTCTGCAGATCTTCTGGGCAGCCCTTCTACCCAGGACAGTGCAAGAGTCCTGGGCCTGAGGTGCCTCAGGCAGCTGCAGTAACACAGCAGCCTGCCTCACACTGACAAACATAGCAACAGGTTTTCATTTATTCCTCCTCACAAGCACACAATTGCTCCTTTGCTCTTCTCTACAGGTGTCCTTGTTCCCCAGAGAGCCTTTCCCCAGGTCAGTGGGTCGATCCTGGCCTGGTCTGCCATTTTCACACCCCTCTCCTAGGCTCTGCATAGGCCCTGGTCTGGCAGAGCTGTTCTGCAGGTAAGTCGGCTGTGGGGGCCCCATGCTGATCAGGGAGGCGGCTATTTGACCAGTATCACTGCATCTGAAAACCTCCCACCCAGAATCTCTGGCTGTGGAGGATGGATGGAGCAATCATGGGACATTTCACATTGCTCCGGATTTATTCAGAGGTGTCATCAGACCCAGCCCAGTCCCTCTCCTGAGGGACCTATGGGGCATTCCTTGCTTTGGCCCTTTATATTTACTTTACTCTGCTTGGTTTGGGGAGTCTCCACTCACTGCCCATTCCAGGCACATGGTGCCCCTGGAGATGCCCTATGCTCTCTGACTCCATATCCCTTCCAGAAGGATGGTCATCTGTCACCAGCCCTCCAATATGTGGGACAGTCCCCAGCAGACACCTCTTGACCACTCACCCTCTCCAGGCACCCTGGGCACTCGCAAGTGACAGTTAAATCCAGCCCTCATTCCCACACACATCACCCAAAAGAGATGATGCCCCTTAGCCCACGGAAAATGTAAGCACAAAAACAGGGCCTTTTTGGGTGTAATTCCCTGAGTGCATTCTTGGCTCCAGCTTTGGAAAAAGACCCCAACATTCAGGCACAGTACTCAGAAGACCCTCTTTTATTACAGAGATGCTACTTGGGAGGCCAGCTCTGACACAGTGATAGGCAGATTTACAGAAGGCCTCTGGGTGAGAAAGACAAGGTTTGTGCCTCCAGAAATGTGGGAGGAATTCAGACATTTCTACACAAACATGACTATCACAGACAGACCTCCCAAAGCACAAGAGATGCTGGAGATATAAACTGGGAATCAGTTGTGAGGAAAGATGGGCAGCTCATTGCTGCTGAACTAGTACCATCTGGATCAGTTTCCTCGCTGCCTGCTGGAGCTCCTTGTTCCTCATGCTGTAGATGAGAGGGTTCACTGTTGGAGGCACCACTGCGTACAGAACAGCCAGCACCAGATCCAGAACTGGGGAGGAGATAGAAGGTGGCTTCAGGTAGGCAAACATGATAGTGCTGAGAAACAGGGAGACCACGGCCAGGTGAGGGAGGCACATGGGAAAGGCTTTGTGTCGGCCCTGCTCGGAGGGGATCCTCAGCACAGCCCTGAAGATCTGCACGTAGGACAGCACAATGAAAATGAAACACCCTAAGATTAAACAGCTAATAATCCCAAGAAGCTCAACTTCCCTGAGGTAGGAGTCTGCGCAGGAGAGCTTGAGGATCTGGGAAATTTCACAGAAGAACTGGTCCACTGTGTTGCCTTGGCAGAGCGGTAGTGAAAAAGCATTTCCAGTGTGCAGGAGAGCATTGAGAAACCCACTGGCCCAGGCAGCTGCTGCCATTCTGACACAAGCTCTGCTGTCCATGATTGTGCCATAGTGCAGGGGATTGCAGATGGCAACATAGCGATCATAGGCCATGACAGTGAGGAGAGAATACTCTGCTGAAAACAAGAAGAAAACTAGGAAGACCTGGGCAGCACATCCCGAGTAGGAAATGGACCTGGTGTTCCTCAGGGAATTGGCCATGGATTTGGGGACAGTGGTGGAGATGGAGCCAAGGTCAAGGATGGAGAGGTTGAGGAGGAAGAAGTACATGGGGGTATGGAGGCAGTGGTCACAGGCTACGGCTGTGATGATGAGGCCGTTGCCCAGGAGGGCAGCCAGGTAGATGCCCAGGAAGAGGGAGAAGTGCAAGAGCTGCAGCTCCCGTGTGTCAGCGTACACCTGGAGGAAGAACTCACTGAGGGAGCTGCTGTTGGACATTTTACACCTCCTGAGCTTGGGGCACTGTCCAAGGAAGAACAGATAGACGCAATTTAGGACACACTTCTCTGAGCAAAGCTCTTTCAGCCACCCCCCCCTGCCCCCAAACACACACACATTAGCACTCCCCATCTCAGCAGCAGCATCACTGAGCTCCGTGGCTTAAACTCTGGTTTGTGCTGGCTGAGCTTGCCATGAGGAGCAGCAGCCTTTGCCCATGGGCTCCCGAGGAGTCAGCCCTGACCTACAGCACTGAGTATATACGAACAGACGTGACTAAGATTTATATTCCCAGTTCCAGTCAAATTTGATCCACTCCATTCTGAACAATGTAGGTTCATGAAGAGTTTCAAGGCTTTTTTTTTGGTTTGTTTTCTTTAGCTGACTTTGACCCTGTCACACAGGAGGAGGATTCTTGGAGGTAGAAATCATCCACACTTCTGCAGCACTCAGAATGACCATTTCTGATTCCACAGAGGCAAAAGGATTCACTCTGGCTTTGGTGTAGAGGGAGGAGCGCTGGCTTGTTCCCAGGTGCCCTCTGCCCCTATCTCAGAGGTGGAGAACAATTGCAAAAGGGTTTTTCATGTTACCAAAAAGGAAATGGCACTGTGGAGAGCAGAGACATCCACTTCCAAAGTGCCCACCAGCACTCTTTCCAAGGATATGTGTGTGTGTGTGTGAGGGGGGATATTCAGCCCTCCCCTTCTGGCCAGCAACACATCGGGCTCCTTCCAGTTGCCCACATGCAGTCTTGCATTTCCGTGTTCTCAGAGTCTAGGTGCTTCTCCCTAAGGCACCTAGGTTACACCCAGCTGCAACGGGACAGCTGTGCCCTTCTGGAGGGCAGATTGCAGCCCAGCCAGACACCCCAGGGAAATGGTTGAATGTCCTAAGGGTGTTGAGGATGTTCAGAAGAGAGAGTTGCCTCCTGTCTGGGCAACTGCATTGTCCAGAGCCCCAAAGGTTAGAGGGGGACTTGTGCATCTCACTGTCAAAGACATATCTTCATGACAGGACCCACATGGTCGGTGTCTGAACTGCATCAGAAACCACCCCCCCCCCATGCCTAGAGAGCCCAAGGGGAAGGACAAGGGCAGCATGGGCAGGTAGGAAAGAAACAGGGAGCAATGTCATGATATTTATGCCAAGGGAAGCAGGGACAGGGAGGAACAGAGAGACACTCAGATGTGTCTCCTCTCCTGGATGTCTGACTGCTGAGGAAATGACTCATGTCCTGTACCCCATATCCTTGAGGGACGACAGCTGTATTGGGTGGGAGAGGAGAGGCGGCACTGGAGTGGATAGTTTCCTCTCACACTTTGGCCATGGCTCTGCTGCCTAAAGCCGTCCCTGCAGGGAGCTGTGTCTCTGTCCCCACGTCTCTTCTCTCTCAGTGATCACAGACCCCATCCCACATGCTGAGCATTCAGCTCTGCCCTGCAGAAAGCTCCCGTGGCAGGGCACTGTCCAGGGACACCTCCAGGTTTGTAGAAGCTCAGGAGCAGGTGAAGCAAACCTAGCTGAGGCTGGAAAGGTGATGCTGACTCTATCTGTAGGCTTCAGGGTAGATGAAGGCATTTGCCAAGTCCCTCCCAGAACTGCTCCTCTCTCAGTGCCACTGTACTGCAGCCTCAGTATTCTTTTAAACCTGACACATCCAGTCCCATTTCACCGCACCCAAACAGAAAATAACTGAAAGCACCAACTCATGAAAGCACCTTCTCTTTCAGCTCTCCCCTGCCTTGGCATTCCTGGTGAAAAGTCACCTCTGGGTATGACCCCCAGCCCTGTTGCATGCACTAGCCTCTCCATGGAAGAAAGCACCTGCCCTACCAGGGGTCCCTCCTTTCACCCATAGCTTTCACCCTGCAGCATTGTGTCGAGCTGCCAGGCAGGCTGAGTGCTGACCCTCGCAGGCAGCAGAGTCCCTGTTCGAGGCACACAGCACCCTGGGGCACAGAGACTCTGCTCTGAAGGACAGTCCATGCCCACCTGGGTGCACAGCCAGGCTTCACACCCCTGCAGCCATCCCTCCAAGAAAGGAGCAGGGTGATGTGTCCCTCGGACCTCTCTTCCTTCCTCTGGCAGGGAATCCTTGCTCTGAAGCATCTCCCCATCCTCCACACTCACGGGATGGGATGGGCTTAGAAGACTCCTCCAGGAAACACATCAGCATTGCCCTGGAGCCAGAGACTTACCATGCAAAAGGCTGTGAAGATTTCTCCCACAAGGAGCTCTCCTCCGACCTCTCACTCTGCACTGCCTCTCACTTCTGTCTTCTCTCATCTCATCTCTACAGCGGCAGGCAGTGCCCAGAGCTCCTGTTGCTCTTTGCACAGGAGCTGCCTTGGGACACAGCCATCTCTCTGCAGGGCTGCCAGGCTGCCATGAGCAACCTCTGTCCCTAAAATTGGCCTCAGCACAGGACCAGCTGAAGGCAGGAGTTGTTCTGTCCCTTGTGATCCCTCCTCCTGGGAGATGTTCCCTCAAGTAGGCTAAAATAATCACCTGTATTCCCTTTCTAAAGAGGGCAGAGAGACTAATTCCAACATTGCCATTTCTTTCATCAGAGGATGGCTGTCTATGGTAAGTGGAAATGTCCTCAGCTGGAAGCTCCTCTTCTCATCTCCTAACTAGGCGGGACACCCAGACAGGGACAAGAAGGGAGTTCATTGACACATGGTTCAGTCAGTTTCGGCATCACATCCTGGTTTTGAAGACCCTGCGTTGCATTTAGATTCAGATCGCCCTATTCCCCCTGTGAACTCCACAAGCACACAGGAGGTAGGATTCCCCCTGCCAAAACTGAAGGGAGCACAGCACAGAGGTCTGCATGCGAGATCCTTGTCTCAGCTCCCATTCTAATCACTGGAGATGGAGGCTGGGAGTCAGCTGCTCACACACAAAGACTTGGTGACAGTGGAAGAGACAGAGGTCATCCCAGGCATGTGCCAGTGTGTGCTTGCTCTGATGGAGTGACTGGGAGCCTTGAATCCTCCTAGAACATCAGGTGGGGAAATATCTTGGTCATCTGCAACGATGCTATGAAGCTGAGACTAATGAAAATTCCAGTGTTACGAACAGCAGTTCTACTTCAGTGCAGACACGTGATTTCAAATGGCAGGGGTGTCCAGCACAACCACCTGTCTCTACCAGATATACCTGGGACCTAAAGGAAAACCATGCCCCTTTGGAGTGATTGCTGGGCAAGTGCCCCAGGGCATCTGGGGTTTCCTACATGTGCCCAAACAAACGAATAGCAACACTGGGGACTGGATAATGAGGACCTAAGAGTGGTGGTATCACAGGTTGTCCAGGCTCACAGACTTCTTCAGCAATACTTTGTCCTGCCTGGAGATTGGTTCGTCTGTCATGGGCCCCAAGGTGTCACACAGTCAGCTCGGGCAGCCAACTCCACTACTACTATTCCTGTATGGCCCAGCTGTGTTCCTCCCTGGCCTTGGGCACTGCAGGGTTTGCTCTCTTAATGGGAACCTCCTTTCACCATTACATTGCCACCTGCTATCCATGCCAGTAAGCCACCACTTGCACTCAAAGCCTTTGCATACATAAGGTCTTTGGTGACACGTGACAAATCTTTGGTCACCCCTACAGCAGAGGTACTGAAGCCAGAATGTATGCAAACACACACAGCCTGGGGTGCAGGCAGGAGCAATGCACAAGCTGTCACAAGATCATCACCTGGTTGGAATAACAGAGATATGGTGGGATTGCTCGCATGACTGGAGTCCTTCAATGGCAGGTACAAGTTCTTCAGGAGGGACCACCGCAGAACATGAGGAGGGGGGTGCCCTACGTGTGAAGGGATAGCTTGGATGTAGGGAGCTCTTCCATGGGATGGACCAAGGGAGGCAGCTCTGCAGGACAGAAGAGCTCAGGAAAACCAGCAGATCATTAAGGAACACGTCTGTCAAGAACAAGAATGCTCCTTAAAGAAGAGTTTGTAAAATTGGCTCTCTATTGTCTTGTAAAGGTTGTAGAGATCAGGGAAGGTCCCAATGAGCAGAGAAAGGAGTGTGTTGTGCCCATCTTCAAAAAAGGCCACAGGACAAATCAGGGAGCTGCAGGCCTTTCAACCTCAATCTGTGGAAGAGTGTGTCATAGAGCCAGCCTCTCCAGTCACATGTGTGGGCAGGAGAAGAAGGTGCCTGGGAAGAGTCAGCATGGATTTACTGAAGGTAAATCATTCTTGACCAACCTGATTGCCTTCTGTAATAAAAGACTTGCACATGTGGAGAAGAGGAGAGTAGTGGATGGTGGCATGGTGACAGAGACAACAGCTGCAGAACAAAGACCTCTGCTCTTTCAGGCTCTTCAGCATGCCAGTGCCCTCCACTGTCTCCACTAGACTTTCCTACACTGTCCCATGCCTGCTGCTGGGTGCCTGCAGACTGTAAACACTCAACCTGCTTCCCCACCTTGCTCCCACCTCGGGATCTCCCTCCCACTACTGATGTCTCCCTGTCCTCACTGACTGTTCCTTGAAACACAGAGCCAGGGACTGATCACAGACTCCCTCTGGGTGACCTGTAGCACCACAGCACTGCTCTTTGAGTGACACTGATTTCCATTAATGTCTGGTTTGATCTTCCAAGCTGCAGATTGTGATGCTTTCCCCTTCCTATGCTGCTTCCCACTAACAAGAAAAGTGCCTGGGAGACCCACGCTGAGACACAAGTGCTGACACGCTGGCATGGATAGCAGGTGGTAATGGAATGGTGAAAGGAGGTTCCCACTAAGACAGCAAACCCTGCAGTGCCCAAGGTGACAGAGAAAGGGCTGGGCTGTGCAGGAATGCCAGGAAGGGGACTGACTGCGTGAGCTGGCTCTGTGACACTGTTGGGCATTTGACGGATTTCTTGAACCAGCCTCCAGGAAGGACAAGGTGCCACTGAAGAAATCCCTGGGCCTGGGCAGCCTGTGATCCAGCTATCTTGAGATCCTCATTAGTCCAGTCCCTGTTTGTATCATCTGGTGGGGTGAGAAGAGGTTCAGTGGGAGGAGAGCAAAAAGTGTTTGAGAGTTTGAGACATGGTTTCCCTTTAAGTGTCATGCTGTATGTGCTAGAGACAGGTGGCTGTGCTGGACACCCCAGGCATCTGACGTGGCCCTGCCAGCCCATTTCTGTGTCATTAAATGAAGTATCTGCCCTGAACTGGCAGACAGCTGTTCGTAACATTGGACTCTGCGTGTGTCTCAGCTTCACAGTGAGTGGAGCTCTAGTTGTAGCAGGCATCTAGTGTCATTTCAGATGGCCAAAGAAATTCCTCACCTGGCCCCATCCAATGCTCTAGGAGAACATGGGTCTCCCATTTGCTGCAGCAAAGCAAGTGGTCATTGGTACATGCCTTGTACCAACTTCGTGTCTTCAGCTGTCACCAAGTGTTTGTGTATGAGCAATTGATTCCCCCCCTCCATCTCCACTGACTGCAAAGGGAGCACAGACAAGGAGCTCTCATGCAGATACCTGCCGATTAGGGGGAGGCATAGGAGGAGGAGTAGGAAGATTTTCCAAATCAACAACTGGCTACACTGCTGGTATTGGCAACAGGGTTTTGGATTCTATGACCATGGAACATGGCTTGAAGACCAACAGCTGGTGGGGAGAGAAGGGATTCACTTCACCAAGCAGGGCACATTTGCCTTTGCAAACAGGTTGGCCAGTCTAGTAAAGAGGGCTTTATACTAGCTAGAAGGGGGGTTGGGGATTTGTCATACAGATAGGGTAGATAACAAAACACAAGTTGGGTTGGGGGGTCTCCAATGGGTAAATCCATCTAGGGATGTGTGTTTGGGACATGGCTATGGGCGACCCCCGTACACCCTTCATGGGAAACCTGCATGCATGACTACCTCTCCGAAATGCAGGTATACCAATGCATACAGCATGGGGAACAAACAGGAGGAGCTGGAGATCTGTGTGCGACTGCAGGGCCATGATCTCATTGCAATCACAGAGACATGGTGGGATAGCTCACATGAGTGGAACGCTGTCATGGATGGCTATGTGCTTTTTAGGAGAGACAGGCCAGAAAGATGATGTGGTGGAATTGTTCTTTATGTGAGAGAGGAGTCAGTCAAGAGCTTATGGGTAAAGATCAAAAGTCAGGCTAACATGGGGAACACTGTTGTGGGTGTCTACTACAGGCCACCTGATCAGGAAGAGGAAGTTGATGAGGCCTTCTACAGACAGCTGGAAGTAGCCTGAATATCACAGGCCCTGGTTCTCCTGGGGGACTTCAACCACCCTGACATCTGCTGGAGGGACTACACAGCAAGGCACAAGCAGTCCAGGAGGCTCCTGCAATGCATTGTTGATAACTTCTTGTCAGATATGGTGGAAGAACCTATGAGGAAGGGTTCTGGATCTTGTCCTTACCAAAAAGTTCTGCTGGATCTTGTCCTTACCAGCAGAGAGGAACTGGTTAGAGATGTGAAGGTTGGGGGCAGCCTTGGCTGCAGTGACCATGAGTTGGTGGAGTTCAGGATCCTGCAGGAAAGAAGTAAGGCAACAAGCAGGACTGGAGCCCCGGACTTCAGGAGAGCAGACTTTGGGCTCTTCAGAGACCTAATTGGAGGAATCTCATGGGTTAGGGCTCTAGAAGGAAGGGAGGGGCAGGAGAGCTGGCTAGTATTCAAGCATCACTCCCTCCAAGCTCAAGAGCGGTGCATCCCAGGGAGAAAGAAGTCCAGCAAAGGGGGCAGGAGACCTGCATAGATGATCAAGGAGCTCCTGACAAAACTCAGAAAGAAGAAGAAAGTACACAGAATATGGAAGAGGGGACAGGCTACTTGGGAGAATTATAGGAATGAAGCCAGAGTATATAGAGATGCGACTAGGAAGGCTAAGGCCCAGTTGGAATTGAGTCTGGCAAGGGATATCAAGGACAACAGGAAGGGCTTCTTCAAATACATCGTTAGCAAGAGGAGGACTGGGGAAAATGTGGGCCTGCTACTGAATGGGCGGGGGCCCTGGTGACAAGGGATACAGAGAAGACAGAATTACTGAATGCCTTCTGTGCTTCAGTCTTCACTGCTAAGGGCAGCCCTCAAGAATCCTGCAGCCTGGATGTGAGGGAGAAAGTCTGGAGAAGGGAAGACTTTCCTTTCATTGAGGAGGATAGGATTAGAGACCTTCTGGCAGGCTAGACATCCACAAATCCATGGGCCCAGATGGGATGCACCCACGGGTACTGAGGGAGCTGGTGGATGTTGTTGCCAGACCGCTCTCCATCATCTTTAAAAGGTCCTGGGGAACTGGAGAGGTGCCTGAGCACTGAGAGAAAGCCAGTGTCACTCCAGTCTTCAAGAAGCGCAAGAAGGAGGACCCAGGCAACTATAGGCCAGTCAGCCTCACCTCCATCCCTGGAAAGGTGATGGAACAGCTCATTCTGGATGTCAGCTCCAGACATATGGAGGAAAAGAAGGTGATCAGGAGTAGTTAGCATAGATTCCCCAAGGGGAAATCCTGCTTAACCAATCTGATAGCCTTCTATGATGGAATGACTGGCTGGGTAGATGAGGGCAGAGCAGTGGATGTTGTGTACCTTGACTTCAGCAAGGCTTTTGACACTGTCTCCCATAACATCCTCCTAGAGAAACTCAGAAAGTGTGGGTTAGACGAGCAGACAGCGAGGTGGATTGAGAACTGGCTGAAAGGCAGAGCTCAGAGGGTCGTCATCAGTGACATGGAGTCTGGTTGGAGGCTTGTTGCTAGTGGAGTTCCCCAGGGCTCAGTACTGGGTCCCATCCTGTTCTATTTATCAATCAATGACCTTGATGTGGGGATGGAGTGCCTCCTCAGCAAGTTTACTGATGATACCAAGCTGGGAGGAGTGGCTGACACACCTGAGGGCTGTGCTGCCCTTCAGAGACCTGGACAGGCTGGAGAGCTGGGCAGAGAGGAACCTCCTGAGGTTCAACTAGGGCAAGTACAGAGTCCTGCACCTAGGGAGGAATAACACCATGCATCAGTACAAGGTGGGGGCTGACCTTCTGGAGAGTAGCTCTGCACAGAAAGACCTGGGAATGCTGGTGGATGACAATTTGACTCTGAGCCAGCAATGTGGCCTTGTGCCCAGGAAGGCCTATTGTCTCCTGAGGTGCATTAGGAAGAGTGTTGCCAGCAGGTTGAGGGAGGTGATCCTGCCCCTCTACTCAGCCCTGGTAAGGCCTCATCTGGAGTACTGTGTCCAGTTCTGGGCTCCCCAGTCCAAGAGAGATGTGGAGCTACTGGAGAGAGCTGGAGAGAGTCCAGCATATGACTACGAGGATGATCAGAGGGCTGGAGCACCAGCCCTACGAGGAAAGGCTGCGAGAGCTGGCCCTCTTCAGCCTGGGGAAGAGAAGACTGAGGGGGGACCTTATCAATGTGTATAAGTACCTGAAGGGTAAGTGTCAAGGGGGTGGGGACAAACCATTTTCAGTTGTCCCGTGTGACAGGACAAGAGGCAATGGGCACAAATTGAACCACAGGAAGTTCCGCCTGAACGTGAGGGGGAATTTCTTCCCTGTGAGAGTGACGGAGCACTGGCACAGGTTGCCCAGAGAGGTTGTGCAGTCTCCTTCGCTGGAGATCTTCAAGGCCTGCCTGGATGCAACCCTGTCTACCATGCTCTAACTGACCCTGCTGAGCAGGGGGGTTGGACTAGATGATCTGCAGAGGTCTCTTCCAACCTTACTGATTCTATGATTCTATGATTCTTTGCCATGAAAGACCCTAGCGCAGCAGCAGGAACCTGCTGGAGGTATGTACTTGTAAAGGCATGTGAGGCAAAAGAGGGAGATGAGAGCTGGCGTGGTGAGCCCCGAGGAGAGCACTTTCTCTCTGCTTCCTGGAGGTGGGAAGTGCCTGGCTTTTCACAGGCAGGTCTTATCCCCCTCATTCAGCACTAGTGTGGCCACATCTGGAACAGTGTGTCCCAGTGTGGGCTGCCCAGGGCTGGAAGAATGGGTACCAACTGGCGATGGTCCAGAGGCGGTCTCTCCAGATAGGATTGGGGTCCTGAAGCACTTGGCCTTTATGGAACGTCTGAGGGACCTGGGCTGCTTTAGCCTGTTGAGGTGGAGGCTAAGGTCAGTAGAGTACTGTACTGACCTTAGTATAACTCTTGTGACTGGAACGTCACCATAGACAGCTACGTGCTTTTTAGGAAAGACAGGCCAGGAAGGCGAGGTGGTGGAGCTGCTCTTTATATGAGGGAGCAACTGGAAGGTATGGGGTGGAGGAGGATGCAGTCAAGAGCTTATGGGTGAGGATTAAATGGCAGGCTAACATGGAGGGCACTGTTATGGGTGTCTACTACAAGCCACTTGATCAGGAAGAGGAAGTCGATGAGGCTTTCTACAGACAACTGGAAGCAGCTTCATGATCGCAGGCCCTGGTTCTCCTGGGGGACTTCAACCACCCTGACATGTGCTGGAAGGACAACACAGATAGGCAGAAACAATCGAGGAGGCTTCTGCAGAGCATCAATGATAACTTCTTCTCAGTGGCTCCTCCATCACCTGTGTCAAGGAGTGTCCTGCTGGACCTTGTCCTAACCAACAAAGAAGGACTGGTTGGAGACATGAAAGCTAGGGGCAGCATTGGCTGCAGTGACCATGAGGTGGTGGAGTTCAGGATGCTGCATGGAAGAAGTAAGGCAATAAGCAGGATTGCAACCCTGCTTCAGGAGAGCGGACGTTGGGCTCTTCAGAGACCTACTTGGAGGAATCCCAGGGGTTAGTGCTCTAGAAGGAAGGGGAGTCCAAGAGAGCTGCCTAGTATTCAAGCATCCCTTCCTCCAAGCCCAAGAGCGGTGCATCCCAAAGAGAAAGAAGTCCAGCAAAGGGAGCAGGAGACCTGCATGGATGGGCAAGGAGCTCCTGGCAATACTCAAACAGAACAAGACAGTACACAGAATGTGGAAAAAAGGACAGGCCACCTGGCAGGAATATAGGAACGTTATCATAGTATGCAGGGATGTGATGAGGAAGGCTAAGACCCACTTGGAATTCAACCTAGCAAGGGATTCAGGACAACAAGAAGGGCTTCTTCAAATACATCAGCAGCAAGAGGAAGACTGGGGAAAATCGGGCCCCACTGATGAATGGAGTGGGAGCCCTAGTGACAGAGGACACAGAGAAGGCAGAGTTACTGAATGCCTTCTTGGCATCAGTCTGCTGAGCCCTCAGGACTCCCAGATCCTGGAGATCAGAGAGGAAGTCTGCAAAAAGGAAGACTCTCCCTTGGTCAAGGAGGATCATGTTAGAGGTCTTTTAGGCAGGCTTGACATCCACTAATCCATGGGCCCTGATGGGATGCACCCACGAGTACTGAGGGAGCTGGCAGGTGTTATTGCTAGCCTGCTCTCCATCATCATTGAATGGTCCTGGAGAACTGGAGAGGTGCCTGAGGACTGGAAGAAACCAATGTCACTCCAGTCTTCAAGAAGGGCAAGAAGGAAGGCCCAGGAAACTACAGGCCAGTCAGCCTCACCTCCATCCCTGGAAAGGGGATGGAACAGCTCGTTCTGGATGTCACCTCCAAGCACACAGAGGAGGAGAAGGTAACCAGGAGTAGTCAGCATGGACTCACCAAGGGGAAATCCTGCTTAACCAGTCTGATAGCCTTCTATAATGGACTGACTGACTAGGAGACGAGGGCAGAGCAGTGGATGCTGTCTACCTTGACTTCAGCAAGGCTTTTGACACTGCCTCCCGTAACATCCGTGGTAAACTCAGAAGGGCAGGCTGGATGAGTGGACAGTGAGGTGGATTGAGAACTGGCGGAAAGGTGGAGCTTAGAGGATCGTCATCAGTGGTACAAAGTCTAGTTGGAGGCCTGTACTATAGCTAATGGTGTCACCGAGGTCTCAGTACTGGGTCCCGTCTTGTTCAGTTTGTTCATCAATGACATGGATGAAGGGACAGGGTGCATCCTCAGCGAGTTTGCTGATGATACCAAGCTGGAAGAGTGGCTGGCTCACCTGATTACTGTGCTGCCATACAGAGAGACCTGGACAGGCTGGAGAGTTGGACAGAGAGGAACCTCATGAGGTTCAACATGGGCAAGTGCAGCTTCCCGCACCTGGGGAGGAATAACCCCATGCGCCAGCACAGACTCGGGGCTGAGCTGCCAGAAAGTAGCTCTGCAGAGAAGGACCTGGGAGTGCTAGTGGACGACAAGTTGACCATGAGCCAGCAATGTGCCCTTGTGGCCAAGAAGTCCAATGGCCTCCTGAGGCACATTAGGAAGAGTGTCCCAAATCTGCATTCTTCTACCCAGTGTGCAAGCAACTAATAGACACACTGGGTCGAGATACTTATTTCATTTCTGCACAGAGATGGATACTATGTGGTAGATCCGCAAAGTTAGCACACCTTCTCCTTTTCTCATTCTTTATTTATAAACAGTCAGTATATGAATGAAGTACATACAAGTATAAATAAATGTATATATAAGGGATCTCATAGCACAAAGCGCAGCCATTGGTCTAGCACTGGCCGATCAGTCAAGGCTGCACAAGTGACCCTACAACAACAAAGAGCAGCCACATGACTACCATGGACCTGTCAAGCCCTAAGGAACAACTGACCCAGCAGCACAGCCAGCAGCAGTGGCCATAGCACTGCCCTGGGAGAAACTGAGGCAGAAGTGACCTCAAAAACACACACATCAACCACATGACCAGCCCTGTCCTATCAGGCACTGGGGCACAAAGGACCTCAAAACTACCACCAACAGCCCTGTCGCCAGCACTGGGTGATCAGGCACTGAGGCACAAGCGACCTTGTATAAGAAACAGCAACAGCATGACCATCACAGGCACAAACAGCAGTCACGTGTCTCCTTGTTGCCTGCCATTTACAGGTGCACAGGTGGCTTTACACTGTGTATCAAAAGACTTTGCTTGCTGCTTGCAGATCCTGTTCTGAGGAAGTAGTGACTTCACAGTCTTCATCAAAGCCGCGTGCCACCAGCTGGCCTATCAGATCGTAAGGCAAGTGTGACCTCACAAGCAAAAACAGAAGCCACATTCCTACCACTGGCCGCTCACATAAGGAACAAAGGTGACCTCACACTCGGCAATGAAGGCATGGGCTTGCTGCTGAGGCACACCAACGTCAGAAGCACAAACAGCGCTGATCTCCACACCGCTGCTCTATCAGGTGCTCGTGCAGAAGTCAGCTCCAAATCAGAAACAGAAGCAAGGGCTCAGTTTTTTCAGCAACAACGACCTCAGATTCTGCACTGAAGCTATGTGCTTGCTGCTGGCTAATCAGGCACTGAGGCACAAGTGACCTCACAGGCACGAAATCAGAAATGTGCTTGATGCTGTTCCTTGAAGCAAAAGTCACCTCTCCAAAACAAAAAAAACAAGGTGGCTGCTGGTGGCCTAGTCAATACTGAGGCCCAATAACACAACCATCAGCAATATGCATTGAGCTGGAGTGTCACCTTCTGAGGCAGAAGTGACCTCACAGGCAGCCATGAAGCCACAGATCTGCTCCTGCTCTGTTGGGGACTCGGGCACAATTGACTTAACCAGGCACAAACAGCAGCCATGTCCATGCTGATCACCAATCGCATACTGATACATAACTGACCACAAAAGCACAAACACAGCAATGGGCCTGCTCCTCATTTGTGAGACACTGAGATACAAGGGACCTCAGCATGTTCACACAAAGCCAGGTTGGTCTAACAGGTTCAGATGCACAGCTCACCTCACAAGCACAAGTGGCATATACGTGCCTGCTGCTGGTCTTCCTGGGACTGAGGCACAAGTGACCTGAAAGGTGCAGACCTTCACAGAGCAGAAGCTCACCTGGGCAATGCTCATGGCCCTTGATTATGCTGTTAGCACTCCAAACATAACAGCCTTCTGCAAACAGCCTTCATCTCCTGCCAAGACTCTCTCCAAGTCCTGGACAACCCCACTCTCTTATACAGGGCACATACCACAAAAAGCAACAATTGGTCTGGCTTTTCCTTTAGTACCATCAGGTCTGAGCTGCGAGCCTTTGCCCTGGAGCACCTACACAAGGACAGCAGGATGCCACTTCCATTTCTTGTGCCTCACTAGAGAGATCGGCTGAGGGAGCAGCTTCATTGGAAGGGGTGTCTGACACTGACAGATCAACTCAGCACTGCATCAGCCATCAACCTCATGCCAGACCTCTGCTGTCCCAGCTAGTCTACAAACACACTGACTCTACCCAACACAGCTGGCTGGTCTGTTAGATGCAACCAAGTGCCAGCAAGGAGAGATGCGTGCAGTACATTCATCATTTGCACACTCCCCCAGCACTGCTCTGCTCGCTGCCTTCCCTTGCCACCTCAGCCCACGCAGGGAAGCTCTTGCACTCACACCCAAGGGTGGCCAAGGCACTCTAGGCTCACAAGGCATGTGCAAATGATCAGCACAAGAGCAGGAACAGAGCTGGGTCCTTGGACAATTTTGCTGTTTTCAGAGGGGAAAAGCCTGTTTTCTTTGGGCAGAGCAGGCTGCTGCATTCCACCTCCATCCCTTCAGGAGCCTCAACCTAGGGATGGAGGGATAGGGATTTTGTTTAGGAATAAAAATGTTAGAGATACAATGTAGAAATATTGGAGAATCCTGAAGGCCTCCTGAGCTCAAAATAACCTCGGTTCCTTTCCTTTAGTTACTTGGACAAGGAGACCTTGTGAAGGGGAAAAGGGGGCAGAGGCTTTGAAGCGAGGTCCAAGTAATGAGACACCCTCAGGCTGGAGGTCTGCTGGTGTGCCAGCTATCTTCGCTGCACAAGCTCTGCAGCACGAGATCAGGCCCCACAGCTGGGTTCAGAGAGCACTGAGGGCTGGGTGCCATGGGCAACCTAGCTCTGGGCACATCTTCAGTCCTCGCAGAGCCAGGACCACAAGGGCTATGAGATTTCCTCAATTTAAGCTACAAAGGCTTTGGGGCACCCAGACAAAGGCAGTCAAGAGATGCTGGCATTTATTATAAGGGACTTTGACTCATCGTATAAGGCACCAACAGTCTTCTAGGAAAAATGGGCACCAACCCACAAAACCAACCCGGCTTTGTGTGAACATGCTGAGGTCTGTCGTAGCTCAGCACCTCGCAGACGGGGAGCAGGCCCATTGCTGCTGTTTGTGCTTTTGTGGTCAGTTGTGTATCAGTAAGTGATTGGTGATCAGCATGGACATGGCTGCTGTTTGTGCCTGGTTAGGTCAATCGTGCCTGAGTCCCCAACAGAGCAGGAGCAGATATGTGGCTTCATGGCTGCCTGTGAGGTCACTTCTGCCTCAGTAGGTGACACTCCAGCTCAATGCATATTGCTGATGGTTGTGTTATTGGGCCTCAGTATTGGCTAGGCCACCAGCAGCCACATTGTGATTTTTGTTTTGGAGAGGTGACTTTTGGTTCAAGGAACAGCATCAAGCACATTTCTGATTTCGTGCCTGTGAGGTCACTTGTGCCTCAGTGCCTGATTAGCCAGCAGCAAGCACATAGCTTCAATGCAGAATCTGAGGTCGTTGTTGCTGAAAAAACTGAGCCCTTGCTTCTGTTTCTGATTTGGAGCTGACTTCTGCACGAGCACCTGATAGAGCAGCGGTGTGGAGATCAGCGCTGTTTGTGCTTCTGACGTTGGTGTGCCTCAGCAGCAAGCCCATGCCTTCATTGCCGAGTGTGAGGTCACCTTTGTTCCTTATGTGAGCGGCCAGTGGTAGGAATGTGGCTTCTGTTTTTGCTTGTGAGGTCACACTTGCCTTACGATCTGATAGGCCAGCTGGTGGCACGCGGCTTTGATGAAGACTGTGAAGTCACTACTTCCTCAGAACAGGATCTGCAAGCAGCAAGCAAAGTCTTTTGATACACAGTGTAAAGCCACCTGTGCACCTGTAAATGGCAGGCAACAAGGAGACACGTGACTGCTGTTTGTGCCTGTGATGGTCATGCTGTTGCTGTTTCTTATACAAGGTCGCTTGTGCCTCAGTGCCTGATCACCCAGTGCTGGCGACAGGGCTGTTGGTGGTAGTTTTGAGGTCCTTTGTGCCCCAGTGCCTGATAGGACAGGGCTGGTCATGTGGTTGATATGTGTGTTTTTGAGGTCACTTCTGCCTCAGTTTCTCCCAGGGCAGTGCTATGGCCACTGCTGCTGGCTGTGCTGCTGGGTCAGTTGTTCCTTAGGGCTTGACAGGTCCATGGTAGTCATGTGGCTGCTCTTTGTTGTTGTAGGGTCACTTGTGCAGCCTTGACTGATCGGCCAGTGCTAGACCAATGGCTGCGCTTTGTGCTATGAGATCCCTTATATATACATTTATTTATACTTGTATGTACTTCATTCATATACTGACTGTTTATAAATAAAGAACGAGAAAAGGAGAAGGTGTGCTAACTTTGCGGATCTACCACATAGTATCCATCTCTGTGCAGAAATGAAATAAGTATCTCGACCCAGTGTGTCTATTAGTTGCTTGCACACTGGGTAGAAGAATGCAGATTTGGGACACTCTTCCTAATGTGCCTCAGGAGGCCATTGGACTTCTTGGCCACAAGGGCACATTGCTGGCTCATGGTCAACTTGTCGTCCACTAGCACTCCCAGGTCCTTCTCTGCAGAGCTACTTTCTGGCAGCTCAGCCCCGAGTCTGTGCTGGCGCATGGGGTTATTCCTCCCCAGGTGTGGGAAGCTGCACTTGCCCATGTTGAACCTCATGAGGTTCCTCTCTGTCCAACTCTCCAGCCTGTCCAGGTCTCTCTGTATGGCAGCACAGTAATCAGGTGAGCCAGCCACTCTTCCAGCTTGGTATCATCAGCAAACTCGCTGAGGATGCACCCTGTCCCTTCATCCATGTCATTGATGAACAAACTGAACAAGACGGGACCCAGTACTGAGACCTCGGTGACACCATTAGCTATAGTACAGGCCTCCAACTAGACTTTGTACCACTGATGACGATCCTCTAAGCTCCACCTTTCCGCCAGTTCTCAATCCACCTCACTGTCCACTCATCCAGCCTGCCCTTCTGAGTTTACCACAGATGTTACGGGAGGCAGTGTCAAAAGCCTTGCTGAAGTCAAGGTAGACAGCATCCACTGCTCTGCCCTCGTCTCCTAGTCAGTCAGTCCATTATAGAAGGCTATCAGACTGGTTAAGCAGGATTTCCCCTTGGTGAGTCCATGCTGACTACTCCTGGTTACCTTCTCCTCCTCTGTGTGCTTGGAGGTGACATCCAGAACGAGCTGTTCCATCCCCTTTCCAGGGATGGAGGTGAGGCTGACTGGCCTGTAGTTTCCTGGGCCTTCCTTCTTGCCCTTCTTGAAGACTGGAGTGACATTGGTTTCTTCCAGTCCTCAGGCACCTCTCCAGTTCTCCAGGACCATTCAATGATGATGGAGAGCGGGCTAGCAATAACACCTGCCAGCTCCCTCAGTACTCGTGGGTGCATCCCATCAGGGCCCATGGATTAGTGGATGTCAAGCCTGCCTAAAAGACCTCTAACATGATCCTCCTTGACCAAGGGAGAGTCTTCCTTTTTGCAGACTTCCTCTCTGATCTCCAGGATCTGGGAGTCCTGAGGGCTCAGCAGACTGATGCCAAGAAGGCATTCAGTAACTCTGCCTTCTCTGTGTCCTCTGTCACTAGGGCTCCCACTCCATTCATCAGTGGGGCCCGATTTTCCCCAGTCTTCCTCTTGCTGCTGATGTATTTGAAGAAGCCCTTCTTGTTGTCCTGAATCCCTTGCTAGGTTGAATTCCAAGTGGGTCTTAGCCTTCCTCATCACATCCCTGCATACTATGATAACGTTCCTATATTCCTGCCAGGTGGCCTGTCCTTTTTTCCACATTCTGTGTACTGTCTTGTTCTGTTTGAGTATTGCCAGGAGCTCCTTGCCCATCCATGCAGGTCTCCTGCCTCCTTTGCTGGCCTATTTTCTCCTTGGGATGCACCGCTCTTGGGCTTGGAGGAAGGGATGCTTGAATACTAGGCAGCTCTCTTGGACTCCCCTTCCTTCTAGAGCACTAACCCCTGGGATTCCTCCAAGTAGGTCTCTGAAGAGCCCAACGTCCGCTCTCCTGAAGCAGGGTTGCAATCTTGCTTATTGCCTTACTTCTTCCATGCAGCATCCTGAACTCCACCACCTCATGGTCACTGCAGCCAATGCTGCCCCTAGCTTTCATGTCTCCAACCAGTCCTTCTTTGTTGGTTAGGACAAGGTCCAGCAGGACACTCCTTGACACAGGTGATGGAGGAGCCACTGAGGAGAAGTTATCATTGATGCTCTGCAGAAGCCTCCTCGATTGTTTCTGCCTATCTGTGTTGTCCTTCCAGCACATGTCAGGGTGGTTGAAGTCCCCCAGGAGAACCAGGGCCTGCGATCATGAAGCTGCTTCCAATTGTCTGTAGAAAGCCTCATCGACTTCCTCTTCCTGATCAAGTGGCTTGTAGTAGACACCCATAACAGTGCCCTCCATGTTAGCCTGCCATTTAATCCTCACCCATAAGCTCTTGACTGCATCCTCCTCCACCCCATACCTTCCAGTTGCTCCCTCATATAAAGAGCAGCTCCACCACCTCGCCTTCCTGGCCTGTCTTTCCTAAAAAGCACGTAGCTGTCTATGGTGACGGTCCAGTCACAAGAGTTATACTAAGGTCAGTACAGTACTCTACTGACCTTAGCCTCCACCTCAACAGGCTAAAGCAGCCCAGGTCCCTCAGACGTTCCATAAAGGCCAAGTGCTTCAGGACCCCAGTCCTATCTGGACAGACCGCCTCTGGACCATCGCCAGTTGGTACCCATTCTTCCAGCCCTGGGCAGCCCACACTGGGACACACTGTTCCAGATGTGGCCATACTAGTGCTGAATCGAGGGGAATTAGACCTGCCCTTCTCTGGGTGGCCATGCTCTTCCTAAAACAGTCTTGTATGCAGCTGGCTTCGTTTGTGGTGAGCATGCACCACAAGCTCATATGTCATCCTTCGTAACATCCAGGTCCTTCTCCTCAGGATCTGCCCTCTGCCAGTGAGGTCTCTGCCTGTTCGGATGCACATGTTGTTCTGCCCCACTGATGAGCCTTTCAAACAGGACAGGGTCCAGTGTATACCCCTGTATACTTTACATTTAACTGTCATCCCGGTAAAGCATGACTCATTCCTGAAAATGCTCTGAGCTCAATCATCCAACCAGCCTTTTGCCCATCTGAATGTCTACTGGATATCCACTACTCTCCTCTTCTCCACATGTGCAAGTCTCTTATTACAGAAGGCAATCAGGTTGGTCAAGAATGATTTACCTTCAGTAAATCCATGCTGACTCTTCCCAGGCACCTTCTTCTCCTGCCCACACATGTGACTGGAGAGGCTGGCTCTATGACACACTCTTCCCCAGAGTGAGGTTGAAAGGCCTGCAGCTCCCTGGTTTGTCCTTGTGGCCTTTTTTGAAGATGTGCACAACACACTCCTTTCTCTGCTCATTGGGACCTTCCCTGATCTCCACAACCTTTACAAGACAATAGAGAGCAGCCTTGCTGTCCTCGCAGTCGACTCTCTCCCTGTCCATGGATGCCAGCTGTCCACTGCCATAGGTCTCTGTAGGCTGAGTTCTAGAGACTTAGGCCCTGTGGGTTGGTTTTCTCCTCAGGAGTCCTGACTCTGGGCACAACAGCTCAGAAAGTCTTGTTGGTGAAGGCTGAAGCCAGGAAGGACCTGACTTCCCTAGACCAATCTACATCTGCTTTTACTGGAAATCTCTGCCCCATTCAGCAGTGGGCCAACATTTCCTTTTATATTTTTTTTGCTATGATTGCAGCAGTAGCAGCTCTTCTTCCTGTCCTTCACATCCCCTGCAGGTGTCTGTCCCAGTGGAACTTTAGCTTTCTTAGTGCCATCCCGTCTTTGCTGGACATTGTTTCCAAATTCCTCCTTTGCAGCCTCTACCTTCTTCCCCTTTCCATATGCTGCCTTATACCCCTGGAGCTCATGTGTGAGCTCGCTTTTTTAACCAAACCAGGGTCCAGAGATGTCCACCAATTTTACAAACTCTTCTTTAAGGAGCATTCTTGTTCTTAACAGACGTGTTCCTTAATGATCTGCTGGTTTTCCTGAGCTCTTCTGCCCTGCAGAGCTGCCTCCCTTGGTCCATCCCATGGAAGAGCTCCCTACATCCAAGCTATCCCTTCACACATAGGGCACCCCCCTCTTCATCTTCCCTGGTGGTCCCTCCTGTAGAACTTGTACCTGCTGTTGAAGGACTCCAGTCAGGCGAGCAATCCCACCACATCTCTGTTATTCCAACCAGGTGATGTTCTTGTGACAGCTTGTGCATTGCTTCTGCCTGCACCCCAGGCTGTGTGTGTTTGCATACATTCTGGATTCAGCACCTCAGTTGTAGGGGTGACCAAAGATTTGTCACGTGTCCCCAAAGACCTTATGTATGTATGCAAAGGCTTTGAGTGCAAGTGGTGGCTTACTGGCATGGATAGCAGGTGGTAATGTAATGGTGAAAGAAGGTTCCCATTAAGAGAGCAAACCCTGCAGTGCCCAAGGCCAGAGAGAAACACAGCTGGGCCATGCAGGAATCGCAGGAGTGTGGTTGATGGCCCGAGCTGACTCTGTGACACCTTGGGGCCGGTGACAGACTTGAACCAATCTCCAGGCAGGATGAAGTGTCACTGAAGAAGTCTGTGAGCCTGGGCAACCTGTGATACCACCACTCTAAGGTCCTCATTAGCCCAATCCCTGCTCTCTTTATACAGCAGGGTGAAAAAGTGTTCAGTGGTCAGAGAGCTAGAAGGGTTTGTGAGTACAGGGCCTAGAGCAGAGGCCCTGGTGTGATGTGCCTCCCATGTATACAGCACACTTGAATGGAGACGGGATGGGCACATGTAGAAAACCCAAGATGCCCTGGGGCACTTGCCCAGCAATCACCGCAAAGGGGCTTGGTTTTCCTTTAGGTCCCAGGGTGGATCTGCTAGAGACAGGTGGTTGTGCTGGACACCCCTGGCATTTGAAATAGCCCTGCCAGCCTATTTCTGTGTCATTAAATCACATGTCTGCACTGACCTACTACTACTGTTTGTAACACTGGAATTTTCATTTGCCTCAGCTTCATAGAATCGTTGCAGATGACCAAAATATTTTCCCACCTGTTCCGCACCTGATGTTCTAGGAGGATTCAGGGCTCCCAGTCACTCCATCAGAGCAAGCAGACACTGGTATGTGCCTGGGATGATCTCTGTCTCTTCCACTGTCACCAAGTATTTGTGTGTGAGCAACTGACTCCCAGCCTCCATCTCCAGTGATTAGAACGGGAGCTTAGACAAGGAGCTCGCATGCAGACCTCTGTGCTGTGCTCACTTCAGTTTTGGCAGGGGGAATCCTACCTCCTGTGTGTTTGTGGAGGTCACAGTGGGGATAGGGGGATCAGAATCTAAATGCAACCCAGGGTCTTCAAAACCAGGACGTGATGCCGAGATTGACTGAACCATGTGTCAGTGAACTCCCTTCTTATCCCTGTCTGGGTGTCCTGCCTAGTTAGGAGATGGAACTAGGAGCTTGCAGATGAGGACATTTCCAGTTATCATAGAGAGCCATCCTCTGACGAAATAAATGGCAATGTTGGAATCAGTCTCTCTGCCCTCTTTAGAAAGGGAAAACAGGTGTTTATTTTAGCCTACTTGAGGGAACATCTCCCAGGAGGAGGAATCACAAGGGACTGAACAACTCCTGCCTTCAGCTGGTCCTGTGCTCCTGAGCTGAGCCCAGTTTTGGGGACAGAGATTGCTCATGGCAGCCTGGCAGCACTGCTGAGAGATGGCTGTGTCCCGAAACAGCTCCTCTGCAAAGAGCAGCAGGACTCTGGGCACTGCCTGTTGCTGCTGAGGAGATGAGATGAGATGAGGTGAGAGAAGACAGAAGTGAAAGGCAGTGTGGAGTGAGAGGCCAGAGGAGAGCTCCTTGTGGGAGGAGAAATCTTCACAGCCTTTTGCATGGTAAGGCTCTGGCTACAGGGCAATGCTGCTGTGTTTCTTGGGGGAGTCTTCTAAGCCCATCCCATCCTGTGAGTGTGGAGGATGGGGAGAAACTTCAGAGCAAGGATTCCCTGCCACATGGTCAGAGGGACATGTCACTCTGCTCCTTTCTTGGATGGATGGCTGCAGGGGTGTGAAGCCTTGTTGTACACCCAGGTGGGCATGGACTGTCCTTCAGAGCAGAGTCTCTGTGGCCCAGCATGCTGTGTGCCTAGGGCTGGGACTCTGCTGCCTGCAAGGGTCAACACTCAGCCTGTGCAGGGAGATCCCCATGGCACTGGAGGGAGAAGCTCTGGGAGGAAGGAAAGACCCCTGACAGGACAGGTACTTTCTTCCATGGAGAGCCTGCTGCATGGATCAGGGCTGGGGGACATATCCAGAGGTGACTTTTCACCAGGAATGTCAAGGCAGGGGAGAGCTGAAAGAGAAGGTGCTTTCATGAGTTGGTGCTTTCAGTTATTTTCTGTTTGGGTGGGGTGAAATGGGACTGGATCTGTCAGGTTTAAAAGAATACTGAGGCTGCAGGACAGTGGCACTGAGAGAGGAGCAGTTCTGGCAGGGACTCAGCAAATGCTTTCATCTACCTGGAGCCTACAGATAGTCAGCATCACCTTTCCAGCCTCAGCTAGCTTTGCTTCACCTGCTCCTGAGCTCCTACAAACCTGGAGGTGCCCTGCCTCTGGGAGCTTTCTGCAGGGCAGAGCTGAATGCTGAGCATGAGGGATGGGGTCTGTGATGACTGAGAGGGGAGAGATGTGGGGACAGAGACATAGCTCCCTGCAGGGATGGCTTTTGTCAGCGGAGCCATGGCCAAAGTGTGAGAGGAAACTATCAACTCCAAAGTCCCCTCTCCTCTCCCACCCAATACAGCCCTCTTGCCTCAAGGCTGTGGGGTCCAGGACATGAGTCATTTCCTCAGCAGTCAGACATCCAGGAGAGGAGACACTGCTGAGTGTCTCTCTGTCCTTCCCTGTCCTGCCTCCCTCAGCGCAAATATCGTGATGTTGCTCCCTGTTTCTTTCCTACCTGCCCATGCTGCCCTTGTCCTTCCCCTTGGGTGCTCTGGGCAGGGGGTTTCTGATGCAGTTCAGACACCAACCATGTGGGTCCTGCCATGAAAATATGTCTTTGACAGTGAGGGGCCCAAATCCCCCTCTAACCTGTGGGGCTCTGGACAATGCAGTGTAGGGGGCCAGGAATTAGCCAACTCTCTCTTCTGAACACCCTCAACACCCTTAGGACATTCAGCCATTTCCCTGGGGTGTCTGGCTGGGCTGCAAGCTGCCCTCCAGAGGGGCACAGACCTCCCTTTGCAGCTGGGTATAACCCAGGTGCCTTAGGCAGAGGCACCTAGATCCTAAGAACACGGAAATGCTACTGGGAGGCTGGATATGGGCAGCTGGAAGGAACCCAGTGTGTTGCTGGCCAGAAGGGGAGGGCTGAGACCCCCCTCACATACCCTCTGAAAGAGTGCTGTTGGGCACTTTGGAAGTGGATGTCTCTGCTCTCCACAGTGCAATTCCCTTTTTGGTAACATGAAAAGGAAACTTTCCGCAATAGTTCTACACCTCTGAGATGGGGGCAGAGGGCACCTGGGAACAAGCCAGCACTCTTCCCTCTGCACCAAAGCCAGAGTGAATCCTTTTGCCCCTCTGGAATCAGAAATGGTCATTCTGAGTGCAGCAGAAGTGTGGATGATTTCTACCTCCAAGAATCCTCCTCCGGTGTGACAGGGTCAAATTCAACTAAAGAAAACAAAACCAAAGAAGACTTAAAACTATTCATGAACCTACATTGTTTAGAATGGAGTGGATTAAATCTGACTGGAACTGGGAATATAAATCTTAGTCACGTCTGTTCCCATGTAGGCAGTGCTGTAGGTCAGGGCTGACTCCTCGGGAGCCCACGGGCAGAGGCCGCTGCTCCTCATGGCAAACTCAGCCAGCAAAAACCAGAGTTTAAGCCATGGAGCTCAGTGATGGTGCAGCTTTGATGGGGGGTGCTACTGTGTGTGTGTTCGGGGGGAAGGCAGTTTGAAAGAGCTTTGCTCAGGGAAGTCTGTCCTAATTGTTTTCTATCTGTTCTTCCTTGGACACTCCTGCAAGCTCAGGAGGTGCAAAATGTCCAACAGCAGTTCCCTCAGTGAGTTCCTCCTCCTGGTGTACGCTGACACCCGGGAGCTGCAGCTCTTGCACTTCTCCTTCTTCCTGGGCATCTACCTGGCTGCCCTCCTGGGCAACGGACTCATCATCACAGCCATAGCCTGCAACCACCGCCTCCATACCCCCATGTACTTCTTCCTCCTCAACCTCTCCATCCTCGACCTTGGCTCCATCTCCACCACTGTCCCCAAATCCATGGCCAATTCCCTCTGGAACACCAGGGTCATTTCCTACTCAGGATGTGCTGCCCAGGTCTTCCTGGTTGTCTTCTTATTTTCAGCAGAGTATTCTCTCCTCACTGTCATGGCCTATGACCGCTACGTTGCCATCTGCAATCCCCTGTACTATGGCACAGTCATGGACAGCAGAGCATGTGTCAGAATGGCAGCAGCTGCCTGGGCCAGTGGGTTTCTCAATGCTCTCCTGCACACTGGAAACACATTTTCCATACCACTCTGCCAAGGCAACACAGTGGACCAGTTCTTCTGTGAAATTTCCCAGATCCTCAAGCTCTCCTGCTCTGACTCCTACTTCAGGGGAGTTGGGTTTCTTGGGATTAGCGGCTGTTTAGTGTTTGGATGTTTCGTTTTCATTGTGCTGTCCTATGTGCAGATCTTCAGGGCTGTGCTGAGGATCCCCTCTGAGCAGGGCCGGCACAGAGCCTTCTCCATGTGCCTCCCTCACCTGGCTGTGGTCTCTCTGTTTGTCAGTACTGTCACGTTTGCCTACCTGAAGCCACCTTCTATCTCCTCCCCAGTTCTGGATCTGGTGCTGGCTGTTCTGTACGCAGTGGTGCCTCCAACACTGAACCCCCTCATCTACAGCATGAGGAACAAGGAGCTCCAGCAGGCACTGAGGAAACTGTTTCAGCTGGTACTAGTTCAGCAGCAATGAGCTGCCCATCTCTTCTAGCAGCTGATTCCCACTTTATCTCCAGCATCTCTTGTGCACTGGGAGGTCTGTCTGTGATAGTCATGTTTGTGGAGAGATGTCTGAATTCCTCCCACATTTCTGGAGGCACAAACCTTGTCTTTCTCACCCAGAGGCCTTCTGTAAATCTTCCTATCACTGTGTCAGAGCTGGCCTCCCAAGTAGCATCTCTGTAATAAAAGAGGGTCTTCTGAGTACTGTGCCTGAATGTTGGGGTCTTTTTCCAAAGCTGGAGCCAAGAATGCACTCAGGGAATTACACCCAAGAAGGCCCTGTTGTTGTGCTTACATTTTCCATGGGCTAAGGGGAATCATCTCTTTTGAGTGATGTGTGTGGGAATGAGGGCTGGATTTAACTGTCACTTGTGGGTGCCCAGTGCCCCTGGAGAGTGTGAGTGGTCAAGAGGTGTCTGCTGGGGACTGTCCCACATATTAGAGGGCTGGTGACAGATGGCCGTCCTTCTGGAAGGGAATATGGAGTCACTCAGAGAGCACAGGACATATTCAGGGGCAGTGTGTACCTGGAATGGGCAGTGAGTGGAGACTCGCCAAAACCAAGCAGAGTAAAGCAAATGTAAAGGGCCAAAGCAAGGAATGCCCCACATGTCCCTGAGGAGCGGGAGTGGGCGGGGTCTGAAGACACCTCTGAAAACATCCTGAGCAATGTGCAATGCCCTGTGATTGCTCCATCCATCCTCCACAGCTGGAGATTCTGGGTGGGAGGTTGTCAGATGCAGTGATGCTGGTCCAATAGCCACTTCCCTGATCAACACTGCCAAGGCTGAGTCCCCCTGGGGCCTCATGGCCCACTCGCCTTGCAGAGCAGCAACACCACACCATGGCCTATGCAGAGCCTTGGGGAGGGGTGCAAGAATGGCTGACCAGGCCAGCATAGACCCACTGACCTGGGGAAAGGCTCTCTGGGGAGCAAGGATGCCTGTAGAGAAGAAAGGAGCAATCACATGCTTGTGGGGAGGAATAAATAAAAACCTGATGCTGTGTTTGTCAGTTCAGGGCAGGCTGCTATGTCACTGGATCCTGAGGCTCCTCGCACCCAGGACTCTCGTGCTGTCCTGGGTAGAAGGGCTGGCCAGAGGGTCTGCAGACAGCCAGGGTTAAGGATGTCGTGGCCATGGGAGAAGTGGAGAAATGGAGTGACTGGACTACATTTCCGTCTGCCATTGCTAGACCACAGTAGACCACAGTCCTAGGGCTGAGGGGGAGGCTGACACACCTCTCTGACCACCACCACCCTCCGCCCTGTAGCTGCTGTGCTCTTCAGAGTGCCTAGATTATGGGTGAACATCCAGAGTTTTGCAGCTCCCTGCAGCAGGCACTGTCATGGATCATCCTCATCTTGAGCTACTGTACTAGGTGGGCTGGGGAGAGGGCAGAGGAGGTGGGGACAGATGGGGTGGAGCTGGGCTGGGCAGCACAGGGCCTGGATGAGGAGAAGTGCAAGCAGGCAGCTGCTGCACGCGAATGGCATTGTGGGAGCACAGAGGCGTGTGCTTGCAGGGCAAATGCAGGTGTCCTGGGAAAGGCACCAAGACATGGCAAGTGCAGAGGAGAAGAGCTCAGGTTCTTCCCTGTGCTGTGTGCTGTGAGCACAAGGCAGAAAAAGGAAGGTCAGATACCAGCATAAGATGGGTACTCAAGGATCATGGGAGGTTAATCAGGCTGGATTTAATAGAAGACTTACACTCCAAACTGCTTGGGGAGCCCTGGGAATGCCTGGGAGGGTCGCTAATGGGAGGCTACTGGAAGCATGTGTTGGACACCCAGGTGGGAATCAGCTTGTTGTACCCTAGGGACCCTTTAAATCTACTAGAACTATTTCTTTATTTCAGCTGTGCTCAGCTTGAGCAGCCACTGGCTGTGAAGCAGCTCGACATTGTTGACAAGATGGAATATGCACGTCTGACCTTGGCAGGAGTTTGGTCAGTGTGCAGAGAACACTCTGTGGCTGCGATCACGCACTCTGCCAGTCCCCTGACTCACTGCCAGATCTCCCACAGATCTTCTCCCTACATATGCACACAGTGGGCAAGCTTCCCCATGGTCATTCTTCCAGGCTAGCCGTTCCAGGGTTGATAGCACACCCCCTCTGTGGGGTGGTCCATGACCAGCTCCATCCTTTTGCATGTCTCCATGTTCTGGTGGAGGGGAAAATGCTAGCCTTGCATGGCTTCTCTTCTGCATGAGACCCCCAGCAGATCCCAGAGCATGGTGTCTGCTGAAGCCTGCATGGGGCACAGCCTTGGCTGGGCAAGGGCTAGGTGAGGCGGTCAGGCACTACAGGCCAGGTGGTGAGGTACCAAAAAAGGTACTCTGTGTCTCACTGCCTGTCCCATCATCGTGAACATGACAGATGATCTGGATGCATGCTTGAACCTGACTTTCGTCTCTGGGCCATCCTCACTCGCCTCAGGTGTGTACTGTGGGATGGGGCCCTGGCTGCTGATGTCCCTCCCGTGCCAGCCATGTGAATGTCTTTGACTCCCACCTCCCAGTCTCAGAAGGAGCAGTGGGCCCTTGATGTGCTTGGACAATAGCAGAGCTACAATGAGAAAATGGACCTGCACATATCCAGCTGAGTCTCCTCCAAAAAGACCAGGCATGCCCCAAAAGAGGTATTGGCCAGCTCTTCGAGAGTTGTGCAACTAGCTGCCCAACACGGTGGCATTCACACAAGAAGGCAGTGGTGCACGTGCAAGGCCCCAGGAACCTCCTGCCAAGCCGTGAGGGGGCTGAGTGCTAGCTTTAGTAGAGAGGCTGACTGCAGGAAATGTCACCTATGCCAACCACTCTGAGGACTGCTCAAGATGCTTGAAAATCAGAACTTTCCTACAGGCTCCAACTCCAGAAAGGGCTCAATCTTCTGTGCCTCCAGAGCCTTGCTCACTGCGATTTCCTTTCACTGATACTGTCAAGGGAGGTGGAGGAGAGAAGCCAGGACAATGTTGTTCACAAAAGTCTTTATCCATTAACCAGATAAATGTCCTCATGTGTGCTTGGCCAGCTTGGCTGGGGCAGAAGCTTCTCAATCTCTGGTCACCTACATCAATGCTGGAGAGTTTAATGTGAAAGCTGACTTGAGTTCCACCTCACCCAGACAGCTAAGCACACCTGGGAACACACCTGTAAGCACACCCTAGTTCCATGAGTTGACTATCTTCATCAGACTTGATGGCAGCTGGTCAGTCAGAAAGTGCCTGCTTCATGGGTCTATTACAGAGATGTTGCTTAGGTCCTGACATTTTGGAGAGTCCTATGCACCAGCGATTCAAACCACATACACCAGCAGCTGGGAGGCCTGGCAGCAGCAATCTCAGGGCATGGTATTTGTGCTGACAGCCACAGTAGCCACTGTGCAACCTTCAAGAGGTTGAACCCATCAGAAACACGTGTTTAGAAGAGAGAGCACTGCTTTCCTGGACCTGCTGCTCTTCTGTGCCTGAAGACAGAGAACCGTGCTGGCTTGGGCCCTGGCACTGCTGCTGTGAGGCAGGCAGGTAGGCAGAGGAACCTGCAACCAGAGCACCTATGAGCTGCTCAGGTGCCTAGAAGAACTTAGCTTGCACCTCACCTCCAACACACCCACCTCTGCCCAGCTGCTAGTACACTATCCAGCTCTGCTCATCTACGTGGCTGCTTGTGCACCTGTGGGAGAAGCCACTTCACCATGACAGGATGTGGCTGGACTTCTGCCCTTTCTGTGGTGACAGGGCCACCCTGGTGCACAGGAGGAAGGGGCCCAGCAGGCTTTCCTGGCCACCCACAGGAGATGTACGGCCATGCATGGAAAGACTTAGCAGCCCTGGTGTCCTGGTGACAGGGGCTGCATGAGGGCTAGCACCCCAGGGGCCTTGTACCTCCCGCTGATGCTGGGCCAGAAGACCCCAGGCCGGAGAGGCTGTGGTGAGGCCCCAGGCTCCTGATGTCACCGTGCTGTCACCCAACAACGCAGTCACAACGCCCAAAGACAGCAGAAGAGGCAGAGGCTCCCAGGCCCCCTTGCCAGTCTGCCAGGCTTCACAGATGGCTGCAGCCAAGGGCTCTCTGCAGGCTCCCTGGAGGCCATCCTTGGCCACAAACACACCCCTGCGTGGGCAGCAGGGCTATTGATGCCTATCGAACAGGATGTTATTGCAGGACATCCGGGTGTCCTGCACCTCAGGACACCCACTGACGGAAGCACTCAGCAGCTGCACCTCCATTTGGTACGCAGACCTCTTGCCGGCCTTCCTCTGGCCTTGCTTCCTGACCTTGCTTTGCACCTCCTCTGTCCTGCCTTGGTGCTGAGACCACTTCCTGCAGTGCCTCCCCTGCTCATCGAGGGCCTGTGTCTGCTGCTCTGCTCTTGAACACTGCCTACCGCTGCCTCCTGTGCCCACTGCCACTGCCCCAGCACCAATCCCCCTGTCTAACTCTTTCCTCCCCATCTTGGCAGGGCTCCCCATGCACAGCCCTGCTCTCTCCAGACACCTGCTCCCCGTCAGAGCAGCACAGCATTGGGGACACCCTCATTTTCACCACAGGAGATGAAGCTGCTGTGACACGCTGCACCCCCTGCCCCAATGCATCACGGAGGGTGGCCAGCCAAGATGTGCCTCTGTAGCAGGGATATACCAGGGACAGGACTAGACATGGCAGCAGGCAGATAACCCACCAGGGGCCCCAAAACACACAAAGCCCAACTCTCCTGCCCTCCCATTCCCTTCTAGTCCAAGGCTTTGCAGCAGGCCCTGCCTGTGAACAGCCAGGCACTTCCCACCTCCAGGAAGCAGACAGAAAGTGCTCTCCTCAGGGCTTACCATGCCAGCTCTCATCTCCCTCTTTTGCCTCACATGCCTTTACAGGTACATACCTCCAGCAGGTTCCTGCTGCTGTGCTAGGGTCTTTCATGGCAAAGAATCATAGAATCAGTAAGGTTGGAAGAGACCTCTGCAGATCATCTAGTCCAGCCCCCCTGCTCAGCAGGGTCAGTTAGAGCATGGTAGACAGGGTTGCATCCAGGCAGGCCTTGAAGATCTCCAGCGAAGGAGACTGCACAACCTCTCTGGGCAACCTGTGCCAGTGCTCCGTCACTCTCACAGGGAAGAAATTCCCCCTCACGTTCAGGCGGAACTTCCTGTGGTTCAGTTTGTGCCCATTGCCTCTTGTCCTGTCACATGGGACAACTGAAAATGGTTTGTCCCCACCCCCTTGACACTTACCCTTCAGGTACTTATACACATTGATAAGGTCCCCCCTCAGTCTTCTCTTCCCCAGGCTGAAGAGGGCCAGCTCTCGCAGCCTTTCCTCGTAGGGCTGGTGCTCCAGCCCTCTGATCATCCTCGTAGTCGTATGCTGGACTCTCTCCAGCTCTCTCCAGTAGCTCCACATCTCTCTTGGACTGGGGAGCCCAGAACTGGACACAGTACTCCAGATGAGGCCTCACCAGGGCTGAGTAGAGGGGCAGGATCACCTCCCTCAACCTGCTGGCAACACTCTTCCTAATGCACCTCAGGAGACAATAGGCCTTCCTGGGCACAAGGCCACATTGCTGGCTCAGAGTCAAATTGTTATCCACCAGCACTCCCAGGTCTTTCTGTGCAGAGCTACTCTCCAGAAGGTCAGCCCCCAGCTTGTACTGATGCATGGTGTTATTCCTCCCTAGGTGCAGGACTCTGCACTTGCCCTAGTTGAACCTCAGGAGGTTCCTCTCTGCCCAGCTCTCCAGCCTGTCAAGGTCTCTGAAGGGCAGCACAGCCCTCAGGTGTGTCAGCCACTCCTCCCAGCTTGCTGTAAACTTGCTAAGGAGGCACTCCATCCCCTCATCAAGGTCATTGATTGATAAATAGAACAGGATGGGACCCAGTACTGAGCCCTGGGGAACTCCACTAGCAACAAGCCTCCAACCAGACTCCATGTCACTGATGATGACCCTCTGAGCTCTGCCTTTCAGCCAGTTCTCAATCCACCTCGCTGTCTGCTCGTCTAACCCACACTTTCTGAGTTTCTCTAGGAGGATGTTATGGGAGACAGTGTCAAAAGCCTTGCTGAAGTCAAGGTACACAACGTCCACTGCTCTGCCCTCATCTACCCAGCCAGTCATTCCATCATAGAAGGCTATCAGATTGGTTAAGCAGGATTTCCCCTTGGGGAATCTATGCTAACTACTCCTGATCACCTTCTTTTCCTCCATATGTCTGGAGCTGACATCCAGAATGAGCTGTTCCATCACCTTTCCAGGGATGGAGGTGAGGCTGACTGGCCCATAGTTGCCTGGGTCCTCCTTCTTGTGCTTCTTGAAGACTGGAGTGACACTGGCTTTCTCTCAGTGCTCAGGCACCTCTCCAGTTCCCCAGGACCTTTTAAAGATGATGGAGAGCGGTCTGGCAACAACATCCACCAGCTCCCTCAGTACCCATGGGTGCATCCCATCTGGGCCCATGGATTTGTGGATGTCTAGCCTGTCAGAAGGTCTCTAATCCTATCCTCCTCAATGAAAGGAAAGTCTTCCCTTCTCCAGACTTTCTCCCTCACATCCAGGCTGCAGGATTCTTGAGGGCTGCCCTTAGCAGTGAAGACTGAAGCACAGAAGGCATTCAGTAATTCTGTCTTCTCTGTATCCCTTGTCACCAGGGCCCCCGCCCATTCAGTAGTGGGCCCACATTTTCCCCAGTCCTCCTCTTGCTAACGATGTATTTGAAGAAGCCCTTCCTGTTGTCCTTGATATCCCTTGCCAGACTCAATTCCAACTGGGCCTTAGCCTTCCTAGTTGCGTCTCTATATACTCTGGCTTCATTCCTATAATTCTCCCAAGTAGCCTGTCCCCTCTTCCATATTCTGTGTACTTTCTTCTTCTTTCTGAGTTTTGTCAGGAGCTCCTTGATCATCTATGCAGGTCTCCTGCCCCCTTTGCTGGACTTCTTTCTCCCTGGGATGCACCGCTCTTGAGCTTGGAGGGAGTGATGCTTGAATACTAGCCAGCTCTCCTGCCCCCCCTTTCTTCTAGAGCCCTAACCCATGAGATTCCTCCAATTAGGTCTCTGAAGAGCCCAAAGTCTGCTCTCCTGAAGTCCGGGGCTCCAGTCCTGCTTGTTGCCTTACTTCTTTCCTGCAGGATCCTGAACTCCACCAACTCATGGTCACTGCAGCCAAGGCTGCCCCCAACCTTCACATCTCTAACCAGTTCCTCTCTGCTGGTAAGGACAAGATCCAGCAGAACTTTTTGGTAAGGACAAGATCCAGAACCCTTCTTCATAGGTTCTTCAACCATATCTGACAAGCAGTTATCAACAATGCATTGCAGGAGCCTCCTGGACTGCTTGTGCCTTGCTGTGTAGTCCCTCCAGCAGATGTCAGGGTGGTTGAAGTCTCCCATGAAAACCAGGGCCTGTGATATTCAGGCTACTTCCAGCTGTCTGTAGAAGGCCTCATCAACTTCCTCTTCCTGATCAGGTGGCCTGTAGTAGACACCCACAACAGTGTTCCCCGTGTTAGCCTGACCTTTGATCTTTACCCATAAGCTCTCGACTGACTCCTCCCCCAACCCTAGGCAGAGCTCGATGCCTTCCAGTTGCTCTCTCACATAAAGAACAATTCCACCACATCATCTTTCTGGCCTGTCTCTCCTAAAAAGCACATAGCCATCCATGACAGCGTTCCACTCATGAGCTATCCCACCATGTCTCTGTGATTGCAATGAGATCATGGCCCTGCAGTCGCACACAGATCTCCAGCTCCTCCTGTTTGTTCCCCATGCTGTATGCATTGGTATACCTGCATTTCGGAGAGGTAGTCATGCATGCAGGTTTCCCATGAAGGGTATACGGGGGTCGCCCATAGCCATGTCCCAAACACACATCCCTAGCTGGATTTACCCATTGGAGACCCCCCAACCCAACTTGTGTTTTGTTATCTACCCTGTCTGTATGACACCCCGCCCCCACCTCCCCCCCCTTCTAGCTAGTATAAAGCCCTCTTTACTAGACTGGCCAACCTGTTTTCAAAGGCAAATGTGCCCTGCTTGGTGAAGTGAATCCCATCTCTCCCCACCAGTTGTTGGTCTTCAAACCATGTTCCATGGTCATAGAACCCAAAACCCTGTTGCCAACACCAGCAGTGTAGCCAGTTGTTGATTTGGAAAATCTTCCTACTCCTCCTCCCATGCCTCCCTCTAATCGGCAGGTATCTGCATGAGAGCTCCTTGTCTGCGCTCCCTTTGCAGTCAGTGGAGATGGAGGGTGGGAATCAGTTGCTCATACACAAACACTTGGTGACAGTTGAAGACACGAAGTTGGTACAAGGCATGTACCAATGACCACTTGCTTTGCTGCAGCAAATGGGAGACCCATGTTTTCCTAGAGCATTGGATGAGGCCAGGTGAGGAATTTCTTTGGCCATCTGAAATGACACTAGATGCCTGCTACAACTAGAGCTCCACTCACTGTGAAGCTGAGACACACGCAGAGTCCAATGTTACGAACAGCTGTCTGCCAGTTCAGGGCAGATACTTCATTTAATGACACAGAAATGGGCTGACATGGCCACGTCAGATGCCTGGGGTGTCCAGCACAGCCACCTGTCTCTAGCACATACAGCATGACACTTAAAGGGAAACCATGTCTCAAACACTTCTTGCTCTCCTCCCACTGAACCTCTTCTCACCCCACCAGATGATACAAACAGGGACTGGACTAATGAGGATCTCAAGATAGCTGCATCACAGGTTGCCCAGGCCCAGGGATTTCTTCAGTGGCATCTTGTCCTTCCTGGAGACTGGTTCAAGAAATCTGACAAATGCCCAACAGTGTCACAGAGCCAGTTCACGCAGTCAGTCCCTTTCCTGGCATTCCTGCACAGCCCAGCCCTTTCTTTGCGGCCTTGAGCACTGCAGGGTTTGCTGTCTCAGTGGGAACCTCCTTTCACCATTCCATTACCACCTGCTATCCATGCCAGCGTGTCAGCACTTGTGTCTCAGCGTGGGTCTCCCAGGCACTTTTCTTGGTAGTGGGAAGCAGCATAGGAAGGGGAAAGCATCACAATCTGCAGCTTGGAAGATCAAACCAGACATTAACGGGAATCAGTGTCACTCAAAGAGCAGTGATGTGGTGCTACAGGTCACCCAGAGGGAGTCTGTGATCAGTCCCTGGCTCTGTGTTTCAAGGAACATTCAGTGAGGACAGGGAGACATCAGTAGTGGGAGGGAGATCCCAAGGTGGGAGCAAGGTGGGGAAGCAGGTTGAGTGTTTACAGTCTGCAGGCACCCAGCAGCAGGCATGGGACAGTGTAGGACAGTCTAGTGGAGACAGTGGAGGGCACTGGCATGCTGAAGAGCCTGAAAGAGCAGAGGTCTTTGTTCTGCAGCTGTTGTCTCTGTCACCATGCCACCATCCACTACTCTCCTCTTCTCCACATGTGCAAGTCTTTTATTACAGAAGGCAATCAGGTTGGTCAAGAATGATTTACCTTCAGTAAATCCATGCTGACTCTTCCCAGGCACCTTCTTCTCCTGCCCACACATGTGACTGGAGAGGCTGGCTCTATGACACACTCTTCCCCAGAGTGAGGTTGAAAGGCCTGCAGCTCCCTGGTTTGTCCTTGTGGCCTTTTTTTGAAGATGGGCACAACACACTCCTTTCTCTGCTCATTGGGACCTTCCCTGATCTCCACAACCTTTACAAGACAATAGAGAGCCAATTTTACAAACTCTTCTTTAAGGAGCATTCTTGTTCTTGACAGACGTGTTCCTTAATGATCTGCTGGTTTTCCTGAGCTCTTCTGCCCTGCAGAGCTGCCTCCCTTGGTCCATCCCATGGAAGAGCTCCCTACATCCAAGCTACCCCTTCACACATAGGGCATCCCCCTCCTCATCTTCCCTGGTGGTCCCTCCTGCAGAACTTGTACCTGCTGTTGAAGGACTCCAGTCAGGCGAGCAATCCCACCACATCTCCGTTATTCCAACCAGGTGATGATCTTGTGACAGCTTGTGCATTGCTCCTGCCTGCACCCCAGGCTGTGTGTGTTTGCATACATTCTGGCTTCAGCACCTCAGTTGTAGGGGTGACCAAAGATTTGTCACGTGTTACCAAAGACCTTATGTATGCAAAGGCTTTGAGTGCAAGTGGTAGCTTACTGGCATGGATAGCAGGTGGCAATGTAATGGTGAAAGAAGGTTCCCATTAAGAGAGCAAACCCTGCAGTGCCCAAGGCCAGGGAGGAACAGAGCTGGGCTGTGCAGGAATAGTAGTAGTGGAGTTGGCTGTCCGAGCTGACTGTGTGACACCTTGGGGCCCATGACAGACGAACCAATCTCCAGGCAGGACAAAGTGTTGCTGAAGAAGTCTGTGAGCCTGGGCAACCTGTGATACCACCACTCTAAGGTCCTCATTAGCCCAGTCCCCAGTGTTGCTATTCGTTTGTTTGGGCACATGTAGGAAACCCGAGATGCCTGGGGCACGTGCCCAGCAGTCACTCCAAAGGGGCATGGTTTTCCTTTAGGTCCCAGGGTGGATCTGCTAGAGACAGGTGGTTGTGCTGGACACCCCTGCCATTTGAAATCACGTGTCTGCACTGAACTAGAACTGCTGTTCGTAACAGTGGAATTTTCATTAGTCTCAGCTTCATAGCATCATTGCAGATGACCAAGATATTTTGCCACCTGGCCCCCACCTGATGTTCTAGGAGGATTCAGGGCTCCCAGTCACTCCATCAGAGCAAGCACACACTGGCACATGCCTGGGATGACCTCTGTCTCATCAACTGTCACCAAGTCTTTGTGTGTGAGCAGCTGACTCCCAGCCTCCATCTTCAGTGATTAGAACGGGAGCTGAGACAAGGAGCTCGCATGCAGACCTCTGTGCTGTGCTCCCTTCAGTTTTGGCAGGGGGAATCCTACCTCCTGTGTGCTTGTGGAGTTAACGGTAGGGATAGGGGATCTGAATCTAAATGCAACGCAGGGTCTTCAAAACCAGGATGTGATGCCGAGATTGACTGAACCATGTGTCAGTGAACTCCCTTTCTTGTCCCTGTCTGGGTGTCCTGCCTAGTTAGGAGATGGAACTAGGAGCTTCCAGCTGAGGACATTTCCACTTACCATAGACTGCCATCCTCTGATGAAATAGATGGCAATGTTGGAATCAGTCTCTCTGCCCTCTTTAGAAAGGGAATACTGGTGATTATTTTACCTACTTGGGGGAACATCTCCCAGGAGGAGGGAGCACAAGGGACAGAACAACTCCTGCCTTCAGCTGGTCCTCTGCTGAGCCCAGTTTTGGGGACAGAGGTTGCTCATGGCAGCCTGGCAGCACTGCTGAGAGATGGCTGTGTCCAGAGACAGCTCCTCTGCAAACAGCAGCAGGACTCTGGGCACTGCCTGCTGCTGCTGAGGAGATGAGATGAGAGAAGACGGAAGTGAGAGGCAGTGCAGAGTGAGAGGCCGGAGGAGAGCTCCTTGTGGGAGAAATCTTCACAGCCTTTTGCATGGTAAGTCTCTGGCTCCAGGGCAATGCTGCTGTGTTTCCTGGGGGAGTCTTCTAAGCCCATCCCATCCTGTGAGTGTGGAGGATGGGGAGATGCTTCAGAGCAAGGATTCCCTGCCAGAGGAAGGAAGAGAGGTCCAAGGGACACATCACCCTGCTCCTTTCTTGGAGGGATGGCTGCAGGGGTGTGAAGCCTGGCTGTGCACCCAGGTGGGCATGGACTTTCCTTCAGAGTAGAGTCTCTGCACCCCAGGGTGCTGTGTGCCTGGGGCAGGGACTCTGCTGCCTGCGAGGGTCAGCACTCAGCCTGCCTGGGAGCTCCACACAATGCTGCAGGGTGAAAGCTATGGGTGAAAGGAGGGACCCCTGGTAGGACAGGTGCTTTCTCCCATGGAGAGGCTAGTGCATGCAACAGGGCTAGGAGTCATACCCAGAGGTTACTTTTCAGCAGTAATGCCAAGGCAGGGGAGAGCTGAAAGAGAAGGTGCTTTCATGAGATGGTGCTTTCAGTTATTTTCTGTTTGGGTGGGGTGAAATGGGATTGGATCTGTCAGGTTTAGACAGGGGACTGAGGCTGCAGGACAGTGGCACTGAGAGAGGAGCAGTTCTGGGAGGGACTTGGCAAATGCTTTCATCCACCCTGAAGCCTACAGTGAGAGTCAGCAGCACCTTTCGAGCCTCAGCTACGTTTGCTTCACCTGCTCCTTAGCTCCTACAAACCTGGAGTTGCCCCTGGACAGTGCCCTGCCTCTGGGAGCTTTCTGCAGGGCAGAGCTGAATGCTCAGCAGGTGGGATGGGGTCTGTGAGCAATGAGAGAGAAGAGACATGGGGACAGAGACACAGCTCCCTGCAGGGACGGCTTTAGGCAGCAGAGCCATGGCCAAAGTGTGAGAGGAAACTATCCACTCCAGTGCCGCCTCTCCTCTCCCACCCAATACAGCTGTCTTCCCTCAAGGATATGGGGTACAGGACATGAGTCATTTCCTCAGCAGTCAGACATCCAGGAGAAGTGACACTCCTGAGTGTCTCTCTGTTCCTCCCTGTCCCTGCCTCCCTTGCACAAATACCATGACGTTGCTCCCTGTTTCTTTCCTACCTGCCCATGCTGCCCTTGTCCTTCCCCTTGGGCGCTCTAGGCATGGGGGGGTGGGTGTTGATGCAGTTCAGACACCGACCATGTGGCACCTGTCATGAAGATATGTCTTTGACAGTGAGATGCACAAGTCCCCCTCTAACCTTTGGGGCTCTGGACAGTGCAGTTGCCCAGACAGGAGGCAACTCTCTCTTCTGAACATCCTCAACACCCTTAGGACATTGAGCCATTTCTCTGGGGTGTCTGGCTGGGCTGCAAGCTGCCCTCCAGAAGGGCACAGCTCTCCCTTTGCAGCTGGGTGTAACCTAGGTGCCTTAGGGAGAAGCATCTAGATCCTAAGAACACGGAAATGCTACTGGGAGGCTGGATGTGGGCAGCTGGAAGGAGCAACGATGTGTTGCTGGCCAGAAGGGGAGGGCTGAATATCCCCCCCCAACACACACACACACATATCCTCAGAAAGAGTGCTGGTGGGCACTTTGGAAGTGGATGTCTCTGCTCTCCACAGTGCCATTTCCTTTTTGGTAACATGAAAAACCCTTTTGCAATTGTTCTCCACCTCTGAGATGGGGGCAGAGGGCACCTGGGAACAAGCCAGCGCTCCTCCCTCTACACCAAAGCCAGAGTGAATCCTTTTGCCTCGTTGGAATCAGAAATGGTCATTCTGAGTGCAGCAGAAGTGCGGATGATTTCTACCTCCAAGAATCCTCCTCCGGTGTGACAGGGTCAAAGTCAGCTAAAGAAAATAAACCAAAAAAAAAGCCTTAAAACTCTTCATGAACCTACATTGTTTAGGATGGAGTGGATCAAATTTGACTGGAACTGGGAATATAAATCTTAGTCACGTCTGCTCATATATACTCAGTGCTGTAGGTCAGGGCTGACTCCTCGGGAGCCCATGGGCAGAGGCCGCTGCTCCTCATGGCAAACTCAGCCAGCACAAACCAGAGTTTAAGCCACGGAGCTCAGTGATGGTGCTGCTGAGATGGGGAGTGCTAATGTGTGTGTGTTCGGGGGCAGGGAGGGGTGGTTGAAAGAGCTTTGCTCAGAGAAGTGTGTCCTAATTTGTGTCTATCTGTTCTTCCTTGGACAATCCCCCAAGCTCAGGAGGTGCAAAATGTCCAACAGCAGCTCCCTCAGTGAGTTCCTCCTCCTGGTGTACGCTGACACCCGGGAGCAGCAGCTCTTGCACTTCTGGCTCTTCCTGGGCATCTACCTGGCTGCTCTCCTGGGCAACGGCCTCATCAACACAGCCGTAGCCTGTGACCACCGCCTCCATACCCCCATGTACTTCTTCCTCCTCAACCTCTCCATCCTCGACCTTGGCTCCATCTCCACCACTGTCCCCAAATCCATGGCCAATTCCCTGTGGAACATCAGGTCCATTTCCTACTCAGGATGTGCTGCCCAGGTCTTCCTGGTTTTCTTCTTGTTTTCAGCAGAGTATTCTCTCCTCACTGTCATGGCCTATGACCGCTATGTTGCCATCTGCAATCCCCTGCACTATGGCACAATCATGGACAGCAGAGCTTGTGTCAGAATGGCAGCAGCTGCCTGGGCCAGTGGGTTTCTCAATGCTCTCCTGCACACTGGAAACACATTTTCACTTCCGCTCTGCCAAGGCAACACAGTGGACCAGTTCTTCTGTGAAATTTCCCAGATCCTCAAGCTCTCCTGCTCTGACTTCTACATCAGGGGAGTTGAGCTTCTTGGGATTATTAGCTGTTTAGTGTTTGGATGTTTCGTTTTCATTGTGCTGTCCTATGTGCAGATCTTCATTGCTGTGCTGAGGATCCCCTCTGAGCAGGGCCAGCACAAAGCCTTCTCCATGTGCCTCCCGCACCTGGCCGTGGTCTCCCTGTTTCTCAGCACCGTCATGTTTGCCTACCTGAAGCCACCTTCTATCTCCTCCCCAGTTCTGGATTTGGTGCTGGCTGTTCTGTACGCAGTGGTGCCTCCAACAGTAAACCCCCTCATCTACAGCATGAGGAACAAGGAGCTCCAGCAGGCACTGAGGAAACTGATCCAGATGGTACTAGTTCAGCAGCAATGAGCTGCCCATCTCTCCTCACAACTGATTCCCAGTTCATCTCCAGCATCTCTTGTGCTTTGGGAGGTCTGTCTGTGATAGTCATGTTTGTGGAGAGATGTCTGAATTCTTCCCACATTTCTGGAGGCACAAACCTTGTCTTTCTCACCCAGAGGCCTTCTGTAAATCTGCCTATCACTGTGTCGGAGCCGGCCTCCCAAGTAGCATCTCTGTAATAAAAGAGGGTCTTCTGAGTACTCTGCCTGAATGATGGAGTCTTTTCCCAGAGATAGAGCCAAGAGTCTGCTCAGGGAATTGCACCCAAAAAGGCCCTGTTGTTGTGCTTACATTTTCCATGGGCTTAGGGGCATCATCGCTTTTGGGTGATGTGTTTGGGAATGAGGGCTGGATTTAACTGTCACTTGTGAGTGCCCAGGGTGCCTGGAGAGGGTGAGTGATCAAGAGGTGTGTGCTGGGGACTGTCCCACAAATTGGAGAGCTTGTGACAGATGGCCGTCCTACTGCAAGGGAATATGGAGTCACCCAGAGAGCACAGGGCATCTCCAGGGGCAGCGTGTGCCTGGAATGGGCAGTGAGAAGAGATTCTCAGAACCAGGCAGAGTAAAGCAAATGTGAAGGGCCAAAGCAAGGAATGCCCCACATGTCCCTGAGGAGAGGGAGTGGGCTGGGTCTAGTGACACCTCTGAACACATCCTGAGCAATGTGCAATGCCCTGTGATTTCTCCATCCATCCTCCACAGCCACAGACCCTGGTCAGGGGGTTGTCAATGCAGTGATGCTGGTCCAATAGTCTCTGCCCTGATCAGCATGGCCAAGGCAGAGTCACCCTGGGGCCTCACAGCCCGCTCGCTCTGCAGAGCAGCACCGGCAGACCAGGGCCTATGCAGAGCCCAGGGGAGGGGTGCAGGAATGGCTGACCAGGCCAGCATGCACACACTGATCTGAGTAAAGGCTCTCTGGGGAGCAAGGATGCCTGTAGAGAAGAGCAAGGGAGCAATCGTGTGCTTGTGGGGAGGAATAAATGAAAACCTGTTGCTATGTTTGTCAGTCCAGGGCAGGCTGCTGTGTCACTGCAGCTGCCTGAGGCACCTCGGGCCCAGGATGGCTGGTCAGAGAGTCTGCAGACAACCAGTGTTAAGGATCTGCTTGTCATGGAATCAGTGGAGACATGGAGTGACTGGCCTCCGTTTCCTTGTGCCACTTCTGGCCCCCAGCCCTGGGGCTGATGGGAAGGCTGACACCCCTCCTTGCCTCCCAGGAGCTGCTGTGCTCTTCAGAGTGCCTGGGCTGTGCGGTAAGCATCCAGTGCTCTGCAGCTCCCTGTAGCAGGCACTGTAGTGGGTCTCCCTCATCTTGAGTTGCTCTGCTGGGTGGGCTGGGGAGAGGGCAGAGGAGGTGGGAACAGGTGGGGGCGGAGCTGGGCTGAGTGGGGAGAAATGCCAGCAGGCAGCTACTGCATGTGAATGGCAGTGTGACAGCAGAGCTATGTACTCGCAGGGCAAATGCAGGTCTCCTGAGAAAGGCACCAAGACATGGTGAGCACAGAGGAGAAGAGCTCAGGTTCTTCCCTGTGCTGTGTGCTGTGACCACAAGGCAGAAAAAGGAGGGTTGGATACTGGCATAGTGTGGGTACTCCATTAAATCAGGATAGATTTAATAGAAGACTTACACTCCAAACTACTTGGGTAGCCCTGGGAGCTGCCTGGGAACGTCGCGGATGGGAGGTTGCTGGAAGCACAAGTCAGAAACCAAGGTGGGACTCAGCTTGTTATACCCTACAGGCACCTTAAATCTACTAGAACTCTTTCCTTATCTCAGCTGTGCTCAGCTGGAGCAGCTACTGGCTGTGAAGGAGCTTGACATTGTTGATGAAATGGAATATGCATGTCTGACCTTGACAGGAGTTTGGTCAGTGTGCAGAGAACACACTCTGGAGCTGCAATCACGCACTCTGCCAGACTGACTTTTTGCCAGATCTCCCGTAGATTCTTCTCCGTACATATGCACACACTGTTGAAGCTACTCCATGATCATTGTCCCAGACCAGCCCTTCCAGCATTGACCGCACACCACACACAACAGCTGTGAGGTGGTCTGTGGCCAGCTCCGTCCTTCTGCATGTCTCTATATCCCGATGGAGGGGAAAGGTCAGCCTTGCATGGCCTCTCTTCTGCACAAGACCCTGGAAGATCCCAGAGCATAGTATCTGTCAAACCTGCATGGAGCACACCCTGGGCTTCGCAGGGGTTAGGTGAGGTGGTTAGAAACTACAGGCCAGGTGGCCAGGTACTAGAAAAGGTTCTCTGTGTTTCATCGCCTGTCACATCACCATGAACACTCCGGAATATCTGGACACGTGCTTGAACCTGGCTACAGTGTCTGGGCCAGCTTCACTCACCTGAGGTGGGTACAGTGGGATGGGGCCCTGGCTGCTGCTGTCCCCCCCATGCCAGTCATGTGACAGTCTTTGGCTCCCAACTCCCAGTCCTGAGGGGAGCAACTGGCCCTTGCTGCATCCTGACAGTGGCAGAGTTACAATGCGAAAATAGCTCTGTGCATCTGCAGCTGAATCTCCTGAAAAGACACCAGACATGCCCAGGACGATGTCTTGTCCAACTCCTGGACAGGTGTGCAACTAGGTGCCCAACACGGTGGTATGCACACAGGCAGTGGTGCATGTGCAAGGCCTCAGAAACCTCCTGACAAGCTGTGAGGGGGCTGAGTGCTGGGTTTAGTAGAGAGGCTGACTGAGGTGAACGGTGCCTCTGCCAACCACTCCCAGCACTGTTCAAGATACTGGGAAAATCAGAACTTTCCTACAGGCTCCAGTTCCAGAATGAGCTCAAGCCTTTGTGCTTCCAGAGCCTTGCTCACTGCCATTTCCTTTCACTGATGCTATCAAGGTAGGTGGGGGGTGGGGGGCGGAGGCCAGGACAATGCTATTCACAAAAGGCTTTATCAATTAACCAGATGAACCTCCTCCTGTGTGCATCACCAGGTTGGTTGGGACAACAGCTTTTCGATCTTTGGTCACCTGCACGGATGTTGGGGGCTATAATGTGAGCATTGAATTGAGTTCTACCTCACCCAGGCACCTAAGCACACCTGTGACTCTCCCCTAGCTCCATGAGTAGACTGTCTTCAACAGACTTGAAGGCAGCTGGTCAGTCAGAAAGTGTTTGCTTCATGAGCCTATTACAGAGATGTGATTAGGTTCTGACCTTCTGGAAAATCCTAGGCACACGGATTCAAACTGACTATGCCCACAGCTGGGAGGCCTGGCAGCAGCAATCTCAGGGCCTGGTATTTGTACTGACAGCCACAGTAACCACTGTGCAAACTTTAAGAGGTTGTCCTCATGGTGAACATGCATTGAGAAGAAAGCGCACTGCTTTCCTGGACCTGCTGCTCTATGGGCCTGAACACATGCAGCTAGGGCCTTGGCACTGCTGCTGTGAGGCATGCAGGCAGAGGAACCTGCACCCATAGCACCTGAGGCCATGCTGTGTTGCTTAGAAGAACTTAGGTCGCCCCTTACCTCCAGCACACCCACCTCTGCCAGCAGATCCCCCCTGCCCAGCTGCTGGTACACTATCCAGCTCTGCTCATCTACATGGCTGCTTGTGGAGCTGTGGGAGAAGCCACTTCGCTGTATCAGGCTGTGGCCAGACTCTTGTCCTTTCCACAGTGACAAGGGAACCCTGGTGCACAGGAACACAGAGAAAGGAGCCCAGTAGGCTTTGCTGGCCACCCACAGGAGATGCATGGCCATGCAAGGAGAGGCGCAGCCACCCTGGTGTCCTGACGACAGGGGCTGCATGAGGCCTGGCACCCCAGGGGCCTTGTGCCACGTGCCAATGCTGGGCCAGCAGACCCCTGACAGGGGAAGCTACGGCATGGCTCCAGGTCCCCGATGTCACTGTGCTGTCACCCGTCAATACTGTCACAGTGCCGCAGGGCAGCAGAAGAGGTGGAGCCTCCCAGACCCCCTGCCAGTTTGCCAGGCTTTGCAGCTGGCACACAGATGGCTGCAGCCAAGGCTCTGCAGGCTCTCTGGAGGCCTCCCTTGGGCAGAAACGCACCCACGCGCAGGCAGCAGGGCTATCGATGGCTACCAAGCAGGGCTTTATCGCAGGACATCTCAGGGCACCGGTGCCTGCGTATCAGCACACCCACTGATGGGAACACTCAGCAGCTGCACCTCCATTTAGAACAGAGACCCCTTCCTGCCTTCGTCCGGCCTTACCTCCTGACCTTGCTTTGCACCTTCTCTGCTCCGCTGTGGTGCTGAGGCTACTCCCTGCCGTGCCTCGCCTGCTTGTCAAGGGCCTGTGCCTGATGCTCCGCACTTGGACACTGCCTGACGCTGCCTCCCATGCCTACTGCCACTTCTCCATCACAAGTCCTCATGTCTAACCTGTTCTTCCCTCTGCCCTTGACCACCTTCAGCCCCCTCTTAAGAAGTCCTGCTAGCTCTAACAGCAGCTTCCCTCCCACCTTGCATGCCCACCATGAACCCATCCTCTCAGCACAAGTGCCAGGGCTCACCTTTGCTCCTTCCATCTCTGCTGATGCCCTCTTCTCTGTGGTGAGTGAGCTCTTAATGCCAGGAGACAGGCGCATGATCTGTTTGCGCTGAGTGAGGAGCTCATTTGTGGGTGTGTGGCCTTAGTAGGCAAGAGGCTGTCGTGCTGAGCAGCTGCTTGCTCTCCATGGAGGGAGGGAGCTCATGCTGGGGCAAGGGCATGAGCCCATGGGTGCCCAGAGGCAGTTGCCTTGTCCTGAGCAAGCTGATTGGAGCCATCGGGGCAAGAAATATCTTGACCCCTCGGTCTTCACATCCTAGTCCTTCAAGGAAGTTTGGGGGGCTCGTCCTCTCCACATAGCTCTGCAGCACAGCTGAATTTGCTCTTTGTGGTGCTGTGCAGGAGACTCTGGAGGAAAGCTGAGATGATCCCTTTGAGATCTTAGGGGAAGTCTTTGAGGAGCCAGAGGAATCTGAGAGGACTCGGTGGCATAGGTGGGACCTGCTCCAGCACCCCGGAGGAGACTGTGTGTGTGTGTCCTGGAAGGAAAAGGTCTAATGAGCAAGGCCAAGAGCTATCTCCTCTGGAACATGCAGCAGGACACATGGGGGGATGTCAGAATGAGATGCCTTTGAGGGAAGACTAGAAGCCTTCCTCAGAGGGGAGGAAGACATCTTTGCCACACTGGAGGAAGAATCTCTTAGCCTGGAGGCCTGAAGAAAGCCATGATGGAGAAGGCAGGCATGGTGGGACCCCAGAATGCCTGTTTGCCAAGAAGACCAAGGCAACGGGCATAGCATGGAGAGGTGTACCACTCTGTAGCCTCCTCAGGCCATCAGGGAGACCTGACACCCCCAAAGCCCTTGTGAGCTGGCCGCACTGGTGTGCCCTTCCCAGCTTGTCGGCACTAAAGATCCTCCCTGTGGTGTTTCTGCCCCTGCACCTCATGACTCTGTCTGGCAGCCTCCTCATAATGCTGTCCATTGCCCATGAGCAATAGTTCCTCCTAGCCACGTGCCTCTCCCACAGCAACTCTTTCTTCCCTACATCCAGCATTCATTTGTTACAGAGCCTGAAATGTTGGGTGACCTCTTCTGTGTAGAGGAAATCGTCTCTTTGGAAGGATGCATGGCCCACATTTCTGCCATCATCTCTGTCTGTATAAAAATCTGCCTCCTTGCTGTAACGGCCAATGACAGCAGGCCAATGACGGCTACGGCACCATCTGCAACCCTACGCACTTCAGCTGGCAGGGGCTGTGTGCACGGGAACAGGGATCCTCTACAGCCTGACTAGAATTATGATCAAATTGCCCTGCTTCACAGAATTTGACAGCTTGATCTGTGAGGAGCTGGTGGTGATCAAGCTAGCTTGCACAAAAGCCTACATTATTGAGACACTGATAATCTCCAGCTCTGAGCTCCTCTATACTTGCTTCATGATCCCACTGGCCTTTTATGGCATCCTCCTAGTCTTGCTGATGAAACATCTGTCCAAAGGTTTGCACAAGGCCCTCAGCGCTTCTGCTTATGGATGTAAGGCTCTTTCTGGGGTACTTCATCTTCATTTACTCCTGCCCTTGCACCAGCGTCACTGAGGGCACTGTGATATCAGTCTTAAAACAACCATCACCTCTTGCTAAATCCCATAATCTACATCCTGGGAAATGAGTACACGGTGCGGGCACTCCCCAAGCTAATGGGGAGAAAGGGAGCCACAGAGGAGAAATAAAAGCTAGAGCAAAAGCAGCTGCACTTTCCAGGGGCAGCTGCTGGTTTTCAGCTTTGTCAGCAACAGGTAAATTTCATTGTGACAAATCAGCATCTGACCTCTTTCTGCGCAGACGACCCTGGTACCTCAGTTTGTGACCTGCAGGCCACGCTTACCAACCTGTGTTTGAACTCTCTTGCTCACTGAGAAATATTTTAAAAAGGGTTTCTTCCAAGATGAAGTTATCATACAAAATACGTCACTTTTTACCTTTTCTCTGGAAAGGCGTTCAAAGCAATGTGCAAGGTTTCATTTTGAGATAAGATTTTAGGAAGCTGAGGCTTCCGTAATTCCTCTGCATGGTCTTCCCCTTTTCCCCCTCACCACTCTAAAGCTCTTCTAAAATTCCAGAATTCTTACTGACGGAGCAGCTAAAGATGCACGTGAAGAACTGTAGAAAATAATCCTGTCCCTACTTGATTTTTTATCACTGTCTCAAGGAGATAAGAAACAACGCTTGAATTCCATTCAGCAGGCATATCGTTTATTAATATTTCTCTCTTTTTAAGGGAGATCCCTTAAGATGAATGCCTGAAGCAGTAATCCTTTGTCAGCTCTCCATCAGAACGTTGGGTCACTCAGTTTGCAAGAGTTGCAGTGTGCAGATTTTCAGCATGGCAGCTCTTACTCAGAGGCCTTCTTCCACACTGAGCTTGTGGTCTCTTTCCTAAGTCCAAGGCATCTTGGCAGAACTCATGGGCTGCCTTCTACTCTCCCAGCGTGCAAAGTTGGTAGTAGTTCACTAAGAACATCTTTAAGAAGGCAAAGGGAGTTACGTGGCATGGGTGAACACTTCTTCTTTGTTTCCAAAGGCCACTGAAATGGACTTTGAACAACTGTGTGAGCTCCCATAGCCACACAGATCTGCTGGGAGACTAACCGGACCCACAGTTCTGCTCCCAAGGGACTTATTACATCTCTTCCAAAGCTCATACTGTCAACGACCTGGGAGGATTTAATGAATCCCTTTGTGACTCTCTCACAAGGCATGAGTTTAACATTCCTTGAGCTCTAAATCTGTCTTTCAGAAAAGCACACAGCCCAAGCTCTGCCAGTTCTCTCTGATTTCATCACAGCTTGAAAGGTTCTGTGTTTGGTGTTGAGAGCAATTGAGTACCACAAGCTCTTGCTCTCCAGAACTAGCTGTTACGGGGGAGGGCTGAAGGTGTAAGTCACCTCTACCTCCTGGTTTATCTTGTCAGTGTTGAGCTTTAACTTCTGATTTCAGGGCATGTCTTCTTCATATTGGCGGGAATGCTTCGGAAGCAGTCAGGAAGTTCAGTTTCTATTTTGATTTTTGCATTGTTCATAGGGCAATCAATCGAGAAGTTGTTTTTATTTTTGTTTCTATTACATATATATATATACATATATATATATATATATGTATGTATGTATACACACACACACATATAAAGTAAAGGCTTGCACTGGTTAAATATCAGGATGATCTTCCAGTACAAGGGGACCATCTGCTCAAGATAACTTGGGAGGGACCAGAAAACAAAACACAATCCAAGCCAAAGGAAACCCTGCTTGTGCCGTTGCAGGAATTATCAATGCCTCTGGCTAGAGGAATTTATGGACAGCGATAGAAAGGAAGAAATCTGTTTATCCATCTCCATTTTTTTGATCAAAATTTACTTTTTCTTTTATGGAGAAAACACCCTGGAATGCAACTCTCAATCATTCTTTTTCTGGACACCCCTGGAAACAACATAAGTAAGCTCACCTTTCCTCCCTACTCTCTTTCATTTGGGGTTTGTTGCAGGGAGAAGGGGCTGAGTCATTGACTGGAAGGAGAACAACACTTCTGCTTGGTTACTTTTCAGTTATTTTTGTAAAACCTTCAGTACAGGAGAAAATCAGGCATCTGAATCTTTGGAGACATCAATGTCTGTCTCTCAGTAGACTCTAAATGAAGACGGGAGCCTCTATGCATGTCCTTGGCAACTTCAGAGCCCTATGAAAATAGTCATGGGAGTTGTAACAGGTGAAAATACTAATGCAAATCTACATTCTACAAGCTTGTGCCTCCACCTGTAACAGCTGCAGACCACTTCTGGGGTATTCAGCCATTTCTGGAGCATCTACATGTTGTTGGAAGTGTAACTATCTTTCCGGTGCTTGGTTAGCGCTGTTCTCAGAAGCTCAGCATCTCAACAGCAAGGAAACCACAGAGGCACTGATTTCCAAATACAAGAACCCTGGGTTCCTGCTCAGAGGGGGCTTCATCCTAGCAGACTGTGGAGCTTTGACATGTCCTGCCATTTCCATATGATTATTTCTGCCACGCTCTTGAACCATGCACTGTAAACAAGCTTTCTCCTTTGTCGGACAGGGTTCCTATACGATGTCCTCTCATCTCACTGCTATTCCAAAGACAAGATTTTGTGTTTGTGTCTGTGTACTTTCAATGATTTTGCCAAAATTTTTAAATTTGCCTTTCAAAATGAAAATAAAATCACACAAACACTGGAATATGGAACGGACACAGATATTCAAGGTGACTGAATTTGTGCCTGCAGGTGTTGCATTGCTTGATCCCTCCTAAAAAGAGCAGATATCAAGCAGCTAAGGTTCCTGGCTGGTTCCTGACTGAAAAACAGGTGAATCTGTTCTCCCCAAGCAAAGTCACAGCTGGGAAAGTGAACTGCACGCTCAAATGAATTTGCAGAAAGCTATGTAGCAGGAAAAGAAGGAGTCATACCACTCTCAGGGACTGTGCTGTGTGTTCTTACACCAGCTTAGGGAGGGGGTTGGAAAACCAGACAAGACTTAACAAACAGCAGCAACAAACAAGTGTCTAGGGTCTTAAAAATGATCTTTTAGTGAAAGCCTACTTCCCCAGTCTATGAGATCTATGAAGAAGTCAGCAGTGACTTCCCTAAAGTCTATTCAGATGCCATCTCACTAAACTGCAATGACCAACACAGAAGCCTTCCACCAGTCATTTGATTTCTTCTACAGGGAAGGAGGAGGAATATCTGCAGGCACAGATTCATCCATTTTATGTCTGAAAGTTGCAGACAGGTAACGTAAACCAGACTCTTGAAATCAGGAACGATGGCTCCTGAGATACATTCCACAGGGAGGCAAATCTTTCTGCTCTCTGATAGCTCCTGAGTAAGTCAGAGAAGTAGGTCAGCTTGCATTGCATTGTCTGGAAACTGAAGAAATCGCAGTCTCCCTTGAAAGCCTGTTCCAGGACTCGCTTGGCATTCACACTTGAATTCTGCTGCTAATATTAGGCATCACCTTTTGGGTGAAACTTCGAGGCTTCGCCCTGTTCTGTCTTTATTCCTCCATATAGCTCAAGTTTGTATGATCGCCATCATGTTCTGTCTTCTCATACCATAAACTCGATTCTCCTTTCACTGTGTCCTTTCTCCTAGGTGCAACACAGCCGTAAACACGATGTGGCAGAATCACACGATGGTGAGTAACTTCTTCCTCTCAGGACTCACCACCAGCCATGTGGCAGAGCTGATCCTCTTCACCTTCTTCGTGGTTATCTACGTGCTGATTATTTTGGGCAATATTCTCATCATCTTCACAATTGCACTTGACCAGCATCTGCACAGTCCTATGTACTTCTTCCTCAGCAACCTCTCCATCATTGACATCTGCCACTCCTCAGTGGTGATGCCCAAGATGCTGGCTGACTTCCTGGTGGACAAGAAGAGCATCTCCTTTGAGGAGTGTGTGGCCCAGATGTTCTTCCTCCACCTCTTTGCCTGCACAGAGATCTTCCTCCTCACCATCATGGCCTATGATCGTTACATAGCCATCTGCAACCCCATGCGTTATGGCACCATCATGAGCTGGAAGATGTGCCTCCAGCTGGCCATGGTCATGTGGATGGGAGGGCTGATACATTCTGTGTCTCTCACTGCCCTGACCCTCAATCTCCCATACTGTGGTCCCAGTTCCATTGACAACTTCTTTTGTGATGTCCCCTTGGTCATTAAGTTGGCCTGCACAAACACCCATGTCTTAGAAATGCTCATTGTCTCCAACTCAGGCCTCATCTCTGTGGTCTGCTTCCTGGTGCTGGTGACTTCCTACGTGATCATCTTGATCTCACTGAGGAACCATCTCTCGGAAGGGCAACACAAGGCGTTATCAACCTGTGCTGCTCACCTGACAGTGGTGACGCTTTTCCTGGGACACTGCATTTTCATCTATCTCAGGCCAGCCAAGAGTTTAGCTGCAGACAAAGTTGTGTCCGTTTTCTTCACGGCCATCACCCCTCTGATGAACCCCCTTATCTATACCTTTAGGAATGAGGACATGCAAAATGCTTTGCGAAAGCTGTGTAAGCGGCAGATTGATTCCCAAGACAAGTGACACTGCTGGGTGTCCCCTCCCTCTGGAGTATTCTCTGGGCATGTAGCTTCAGGTTTTGTCTTCTCTGCACCCTTAGCGCTGAGTTGAAAGCAAACAATGCCACTGGGTCTCATCCAGTGGAAGTTCTTTGAGGGATGCTTTAAGCTCATTCATCAGAGGGAAAGTGTTGAAATATAAATGCCAAGGTTGTTCTAGATTATTAAACTCTAAGGACCCAGATCTAAGGTTGTTAATCTGAACAGCCTAAGTGTGTTTTGCAGTAACACTTCTTCCATTCCAAGGGAACGTATCCCTTCACCCTGGGTACTACTAGAAGGAGTTAATGCTTTAGCAAACACAAGACCGCTTATTCAGTTTCCTCTTCTGGTCTGTGTGGTTAGCCTGAATTTGAGAGTTTCAAGCTTGTCCTCATACAGATAAGGATTTGATGGATGTACAACCTGCAGGCAGGTATTTTTACTCCAAACCCTACTGCCTCTCTTATCCCTGTGTGTAGCAGGACAGATATTTTATTTACTCTGGATGTTTCTAAATAAGCCAGTGAAGGCAGTGTTGAGCTCTTTGCCCATTTTCAGCAAGGTGTCTGGATCAAATAGTACTTTTAGCTTAGATATGTCTACTTATCCATTTCCCATATGGCTGCACAAATGTGCTAGCACGACTTAGAGTGCAGTTTACGATTTGGAACAAGGAGTGAGGAGAAATAGAAAGTCGCATGTCTCCACTGCCATTGGGGAACAGAGCAAACAGATGCATGCTGTGCAGGTAGATGATGACTGATAGAGTAGCATCAGCTGAGGAAGCTCGTAGTCCTCGTCCTCTGGACCACATGCGTACTGCTCTCCGGGGCAAACGTGTGACACAGATTCCTCCGGCGAGAAATTGCCAAGGACCATAGTGAGGTTTGGCTTGCATGCTTTCAGACTGAGGTAGTTGACCAGTGTTAATGCTCAGCTCTTGCAAAACAGCCTCCTTCATCAAGAGCCATCAGAAAACCAAGAATACTGCCCTCATAATCAGTGACCTCCCTTTGCCATCCACAGGAAATCAGCGTGAAAAGAACCTGTCTGATGGGCTAATTATTAAAGTTCAGTGGCCTCCCACTGCTCCCCACTGCACCTCATTCATGGAATTTCATCTTCGGCAAAACAAAATAGTGAGAAACTACACAGGATTATGTTCTTGGGCAGCCAGATCTTTATGCAGTGCTGCAGATTTACAGGGCTCCTGAGAACCTCTTGGGTTATGCTGGGAAAGGTAAAGGGGTATTTTTTGGTCTCTTGATTAGGAATAAATATCCAGCACAGACACTTTTAGAGTGTCAAAAGGTATTCTGGAGATTAGACTAGCTTCTGCCCACTCCCAGCCTGTTCTCACCTATATTTCTTGTAGCACATTAAAGCACTTTGTATGTGGGTGAGAGATTTCCCTTGTTCTGATGCTGCTATAAGTCTACACCACCTCATCCTAGAGCTGGAGCAATCCATGAGCCAGCTGCGCTGACCGCACACCTTCAAATAGCTCACAGCCTACTTATCCCGGGTAGGGATCGGGCCCTGCCCTGCCACCATTTAATTCACCCTCTTGCTCTGCCTCCATCATATGAATTACAATTGGTGAGAACAGCCAGTTCCTCTAAGTCCTGCCGTAAATCTTTCACTGAGGGTTTTCTCTGCTTCATGAACGAGCAGTGCACATCCAAATTAACAACAGGCTGATGGGAGGATGCAAACTTCAGCATCTGCCTCGGCTGTCAGGAGGGCACGTATAATGATCTCATTGCCAGCAGGAGGGCAGGTAGAAAGTTTGCAAATGCTGCAGGTGGCTGCATCCCTACCCTGTCCATTATGGACACAACTGGTCTTTGAAAGCCAGCATGACCCAAGGAGGAGGAGCAATCTAGGAACTCATCATAAGGTCAGCTCATGTCCATGGTCCCAAACCAGTCAATGAAGCAGGCAAGCTCTAGGACCAGGAGGGTAAGAGGGGTTCACAGGCCTCTGGGGACAGAGCTCATTCTAGGAAGGAGTGTGCACTCCATATCTGCCCCATCTCCACTCCCTCCTCTACCTTTGGGGGCTCTTCCCAGGAGATCCTGGAGTGGGGAAGGGAGGCTCACACACTCCCTTATCCTACATGGGGTGGGACTACATCCCAGGCCCCGTAGCAGCATGGAGGGTGAGGATGGGCACAGCTCCAACCCTAATGGGAAACAGAGCTGGCCTCCATGATGCCATAGCCTGTGTTATCAGGGGGCAGCTCCACAATTTCTCAGTGTAGACAGCTGATGGGGCCTCCACAGTGCCCCAGTGGGTGCAGAGAGGACAGGGATGTGCTCTGGGATAGGTCTAGGCTGGTGCCCTGGGGAGGAAAAGGCCCTGACATGCAGGGAGAGGCCTCTGCAGACAGCAGGGCAGTTCCCCTCCAGGCCAGGGTTGGTGAAGGGTCTCTGCAAGTTGGCTGCACTGCACAGTGCAGTGCTGAGCACATGGGCTGAGCCCTGGTCCTCACATCCAGCCAGCCCACAGGGCATTCACTCCATGGCAGAGGGGGGGATGCTGTACGTCAGGCTGGGGCCCTGCTCTGGCATCTTGGATTCAGTCCCAGCAGGACTCTCCAGTATTTGCTCAGCTCTCTCTTCTGATTCCCAGTGCTGCAGCACTTCAGTGGTGCAGAGGCAGCCCCAAGGGCACTGCCGTGTGTGAGGTTTGACAGAGGTGCCAAGTTGGGAATGTCATAGCCTGGCTGAGCTGCCAAGGATCACAACCTCCAGCACTTTCCTGGAGATCTTTTCAGTAGGACTCTAGGAACGATGTTAATTTCTCCCTTTGGAACAATTTGGGTTGGTTGGAGTGGTCCGTGTTTGATATACAAAGCCCTACTGTAGGGTGCTGTAGAGCAGCTGATGGGGATAAATGTTCCTGCTGTGGTCCTTTGCCTGTTTCAATGCACAGTCTCTGGCTGCCAATCCATATATTTTGATTTTCTCCAGAATCACCACACTGAAGGTGTTAAGTGCTCGTCTGAGTGGTGGCAAAAAAGCCCTACAGCACATGAGGGCCCTTGCACTTAAGGTACATTTACAAGGTGCCTTGTAGCTAAAAAGGCCAATGGTCTCCTGGGGTGCATTAGGAAGAGTGTTGCCAGTAAGTGGAGGGAGGTGATCCTGCCCCTCTACTCAGCCCTGGTGAGGCCTCATCGTGAGTACTTTGTCCAGTTCTGGAATCCCCAGTATAAGGGAGATTTTGCAGTACTGGAGAGAGTCCAGCACAGGGCTATGCAGATGATGAGAGGACTGGAGCATCTGTCCTGTAAGGAACGGCTGCAAGAGCTGGGCCTCTTTAGCCTGGAGAAGAGAAGCCTAAGAGGGGATCTTATCAATGTCTACAAATGCCTTCAGGGAGGATGTCAAGAAGATGGAGCCGAACTCTTTTTTGTGGTGCCAAGCGACAGAACAAGAGGCAACGGGCACAAACTGAAACACAGGATGTTCCATCTGAATATAAGGAAGAACTTCTTCACTGTGAGAGTGACAGAGCACTGGAACAGGTTGCCTAAAGAGGTTAAGGAGTCTCCTTCTCTGGAGATATTCAAACCCAGCCTAGAGGCAACCCTGTGCAACGTACCTAGGTGCAGCTGCTTAAGCAGAGAGGCTGGACTGGATGATCTCCAGAGGTCCCTTCCAACCTCAACCATTCTGTGATTATGTGATTGGGGAGAAGGTGGTGAGGGTTGGGTCAGGTAGTGACTGTGAGGCTGTGCCACTCTTGCTGCACTGCCAGTCCCTGTGATATGGGGAGAAGTGACAGGAGACAGGGCAGCACAAGGGTGGCGCTAGGTGGCAAGGCAGGGGCACGGGACAGCGGGGGCTGCTGTGAGGGGCCGTGGCTGGTGTTTCTACAGTGCGGCAGCTGTTGTGTTCACCTCGTAGCAGAAGTCCCACACTGACCCCAGGCAGGAAGAAGCCATTTCTGGGGCACGCTGTCTGTGCCACCTCCCAGTAGGAGAGGGACATGCAAAGAGGGTACCCCCGCTTCTCCTGGTGCTCAGGGCCAGCTCCACGAGGCTGCCCCATCATTGTCTGAGGAACATCTTCATCCTAAGCTTCCATCCGTGCTTCATCCCTGTGCCTACATGCATGGCCCCACTGCGCAAGCACCACACAGGGCAGTGTGCATTCAGGGATGAGGAAACGTCCCTCTGACATGGCCCCCATGAAAGATTTCAGTGACCCATCCCCTCCCACAGCTCTCCTGCTCCAGCAGCCTCCTCCAGAGCCCAGCCCTGGGCATCTCCCACACTGGAGTTAGCACAGAGCCATCCCCAAGGATCTGTCAGGGTCTGGGCAGGGAGAGAGGCTGGGCAGAGCTGGCCGTTCCCCTCAATACCAGCACTGGGTCCAGTAGGATGGAGCTGGTCACACAGAGAAATTCACCCCCCCAAAACCTAGGGTGGAAACACATCCAGGGCTGGAAACAGCTGATGTGAGAAGCTGGTCTGTGACCAACCGAAGTCGGGGCACCTGTATGGTTGGTCCATGCAACCAAGGGCACAGACCAGCCTCCTCTTTGGTGCCCAGGTTCTCCTCAGGCCATTCCCAGTCCAGCTCAACCCCTTCTCAGCTCTCCACACCTCCCCTGCCCACTTCCTAGACCACCCAGCAGAGCAAGTCAGCCTGGGGGTGGCCCCACAGTAGTACCTTGCTCTGCAGCCCTGGCCCTCCAGAGTGGGCACAGCAGCTCTGGGGGCACAGCAGGATATGGGGAGGTGTCACCTGCCCCATCAGCCTCCTAGCTGGGACTGCCATTTACCTTTTAGTGACTCCACGTGATCTTGCGAAGCTCCATTCATCACCCATCGCTAAGCACGTGGTGCCTTTGGAGATGCCCTGTGCCCCCCTGGGGCTCCATACTTCCTTTGAGGACAGCTGCCAGCCCTGTCCTATGGTGTGGCCATTCAGCACCTCCAAGAGCACTGGGCACCCACAACTGAGAACTGAATCCAGCCCTCATTCCCTAAAAACATCACCTGGGAGCTAATTTTCTTGAGCCCATGGAGAGCCATGGAAAAGAAACAGGGTCTTTCAGGGGGAAAGTCCTTGAGCACATTCTGGCCTCCAGCTTTGGAAGAAGAGCTCAGCCTTCAAGGACTGCATGAGAAAATCCTCTTTTACTCGAGAGACAGGCCAGCTCTGCCACCGTGATGGACACATTTACAGCCGGTGTTTCAGTCAAACAGACTGGAAAGATGGGATGAATTCGGATGGTTCTACACAAACATGATTGTCACAGAGAGAAGGCCCAGAGTATGAGAGTTGTGTGAGATAAAGTGGAAGCCAGCTGTGGAAGCCACCACTCATTGCTGCTGAAGTAGAACCGATGGAGTCAGTCTTCTCAGGGCCTCCTGGAACTCCTTGTTCCTCCTGCAGTAGAGGAGGAGGTTCAGTGCTGGAGGTACCGCTGAGTACAGAAGAGCCACCACCAGATCCAGAACTGGAGAAGAGATGGAGGGGGGCTTCAGGTAGGCAAACGTGCCAGTGCTGATGTACAGAGAGACCACAGCCAGGTGAGGGAGGCACATGGAGAAGGCTTTGTGCCAGCCCTGCTTAGAGGGAGCCCTCAACAGAGCCCTGAAGATCTGCACAATGAAAATGAAAGAGCCAAAGGCTAAACAGACACCAACTACAATAAGCCCAATCTCCCTGAGGTAGGAGATGTGTTGTCTTAGCAGAGGCTCCCGTCAAGAAGGCAAAAACGAAGACCTGGGCAGCACATCCCAAGTAGGAAATGGCCCTGGTGTTCCAGAGAGAGTTGGCCATGGATTTAGGGACGGTGGTGGAGATGGTGCCAATGTCAAGGAGGGAGAGGTCGAGGAGGTTCGTTTCCTTCTACTTCAGGGACTGATTAAGGGGAGTTAATCAATACATCTAATGCTATTGAGAAGCCCCCGGGACGCAGGGACATGCGACTGCGCATCCTGTGAGTTTGTGGAGTGCGCAGACAGGAACTGAACCCCACTCCATCCCAGGGGCTTCTCAGCAAGTTCTCTGTGCCCAAGTTGGAGTGTGCACTGAAATGTCTGTCTCCATGGGAGCTCCTTTTCCAAGGTCCCACTGTAGCTGGTGGAGATGGACAGAGGGAATCAGCTCTACACACACACACACACACCTGTTGTATATGAGTGCAGAGGACTGCAGAGGGATGAACTCCAGGGGGTGGAGAGGGCGGGGAAGAGAGAGAGAGAAGCACTTCACTTGTAAGAGAGAAGCAATAAAATATTTATTATGGTAAAATAGTGATTTAACAAAGTCCAATTGCAAATAAGACAGTGATTTTAATGAGGGTTGTTGGCAAGGTTCATTTGATTATTTACTGCCTGGAGGAGGACAGGGTCAGATCAGAGTGTTAAGGAGGCCCTGCTGTTGAGTTACAAGGCTCAGGATGGGTGCCTCCAAAACTCCCCCTTGGAGGAATAAGGGTGCACCTAGGTCCAATCCCAGCCTCAGACCTAGTCAGCGGTTTATATTTAAGAGTGCTGTGCCTGGTTACACTGTCCGAGGACCGTCACAACCCCTTTGCACATTTAAAGCGACAGAGGTGGTCCAAGACACATGCAAGCATCTACTTGCTCTGATGGAGCAACCATGAGACCCACATTCTTCTGGAGCATCAGTTGGGGACCAGGAGAGAATCTCCTTGGTCAGATGAAATGACACTTGCCACCTACTACTGCAAGAGTTCTGCTCACTAGGAAGCTGAGGATGTCAGAGGAGCAGGCTTGGGCCTACTTGGGGTGGGGGTGGGGGATGGTTGCTAGAGGGATCCCAAGGGAGTCAGCTCTGAAGGGCAGGGTAGCTCAGGAAAGCTCTCCTAGTGAACCTTGCCATCGACCCTCGTTAAATCACTGTCTTATTTGCAATTGGATTTTGTTAATCACTATTTTACCATAATAAATATTTTATTGCTTCTCTCTTACAAGTGAAATGCTTCTCTCTTTAAGGACAGCATCCTCCAGGCTCAAGAGTGCTGCTTACTGATACTCAGGAAAACAAGTAGATGTCTCAAGAGGCAGGATGGCTGAACAGGCAACTCATGACTGAACAACAGGAGGACATGAGAAGCATGGAGAGGCTGCAAAGGAGGAATTTTGAAATATTGTCCTGGGAATCTGGGAAGCAGTTAGGAAAGCCAAAGCGTCTCTAGGATTGACACTTGCCAAGAATACTAAGGGCATGTAGATGAACTGCTGTTGCTTCAGTAACAGCAGATGCAGACCGCTCTGCAGATCTCAGTACCTTTGCTTCACTCCCCAACCACAAGGACTCCCAGGCCACCCTCCTAGAGTCAGGATTCCCAAGGTAAAAAACAGTCAGCAGAGCATGAACACTGAGTCAGAGTTCCTTGGGAGAACTCACTGCATGCAAGTGTATGGGATTGCATGGGCTACAGCCAAGGATGCTGAGAACTGGCTGCCATCTCACAAGGTCACTCTGCATTGTCTTTGGATGTTTGTGTAGCCTGTGGGAGGTACTAATGATGAGAGAAAGGTAAACATTGTATTCAACTTCAAAAAGGCCAAAAGGACTTTCTGGGGAACTACAGACTGACTGTTCAGCTTCACTGGATCAGGAGTGTGTCATGGAGGGAGTGCTCTACTACCGCATATCTGGGTCCATGAGCATGGACATTAAAAGGACTGCAAACAGAGGGCTAAAAAATGGTTGGATGACTGGGCTCAGAGGGTTGTGGTGAGTAGGGTAGTTCTCTTCCTGGAGGCCAGAAGAGCGATGGGACCACAGGGTCTCTCCTGAGACCTGTCCTGTTTAATACTTTGATGAGTGACCTGGCAGAGGTCATGTTCATCATGTTCGTAGATGTGTCAGCTTGAGCCATCTACACATACACATTACAAGCTGGCATACGGGAGCTTCAGTCTGGAGGACCTTGAGAAAATTGGGGATTCAGCCAACAGAAACCTTGCCAAGTTTTATAAGGAGAAGGGGCAAGTCCTGCTCCTGGGGACAGATAACTCCATGCTTCAGAGCAGGTTGGGACCTTACTGGCTGAGAAGGGCCCTTGAGGAGCAGGGCCTGGGTGTTGCGAGAAATGTCATATGAGCCAGTGGGGCACAGTCATGGTGAACAAGGCCAAGTGACCATAGGTTGCATGAGGAGGAGTGTGGCCACCCACACAAAGGAAGCCACTATCCCCCCAAACTCAACCCTGAGGTGGCGACAGCTGGTGCAGTAGTGTGTCCCTGTATGGGTCTCCCAGGAGCTTTTCTTGGTAGCAGGAAGCAGCACAAGAAGGGGAAAGAGTCACAATCTGCAGCTTGAGAAGTTCAAAATGGACATTAACATGAATCAAGGTCACTTGAAGAGCAGTGCTGTGGTGCAAAAGGTGACCCAGAGGGAGTCTGTGATCAGACTGACTCTGTGTTTCCAAGAACAGCCAGTGAGGACAGGGAGACATCAGTAAAGGAAGGAAGATGGAGGTGAGAGCAAGGTGTGGAAGTATCTTGGATGCCTACAGTCCACAGGCACCCAGCATCAGGCATGGGACAGTGTAGGACTGCTGTTTCTGGTGGAAACAGCAAGGGCATTGGCAAGGCTGAAGGGCCTAAAAGAGCAGAGGTCTTTGTTCTGTGGCTGTTGTCTCTGTCAACATGGCCTACCAGGAGACAACAGGGCCTCATTGTCCCCTTACCCACCATGACACTCCAGGAGGTGTCATCCTGCCCTCGGCATTGCACACCCCCACCTGTACACTGGCCCCAGGAGCAGTCCTGGGCAACTCATGGGGGAAAGGATCTGTCTTCTCAGGAGCTAGTTGTCCATACTCGGCCATTTTGCTTGATAAAACACATCAAGGGTTAACTCAGCATCAGAGTCACCTGCTCATTGCCTTTGCCTACCTGCAATCAGTGCCTCCGACTCTCTGCTCTAATCAGCCCCTGGGGAGTCTTTCTTGCTTATGTCCCTCCATGGGACCCATTAATGCTCTGTGTAACTTTGGGCTCTGCTTCTGACTTTGACTTCTTAAATGTTTTGTTCAGTCGCTTCTCAGTAGCTGATGCTGATGGACTCAGCACCAAATACACCATGTGGCCCATTAAAATGAAAAAAAGCCCTGATGAACCTTGTCCCTTCCTAAAATTTACTTCTGGTCCTGTATGACTAATTGCAATGGTTTCAGGCGTGTAGCCGAAAGACGGAGACTTTAATAATATGGAAGTATTTCTGCTTTTAAAATTTATTATTATTGTTATTATCCTACATACAGAGTAAGTAATAAGAACATTGTCCAGTTGGTACGGATCCAGAGTGTCCCTCAATGAGGTCAGGACACGCAGGAGAAGCAGTGCCCCAGAGGTCAGGTGTTGTTCAGGTAGTCTTCCTCTCCATCTCCCCAACCCTGCCATTGCTCTCTCAGTCACCTGGGACTTCCATCGCTCTTGTTAAAGCTAAACTTTTTCCACTGAAGTCTGCAACTGAACTGTACAGCTCACCTGCTCCAATTCCCACCTGCTTTCCTTAGACAACTAACTGCAAATAGACACAGAAGATTCACCTTTTTATTGCAAATAAAAAAAAGCATGATAGAGTTCCGTTAAAAATAATTACGTTCCTCCACAGTATGCTAGGACCAATCTGCCTCCAGTGAGGCCCACTTCCCACAGGGACAGGAAACAAGAGATAGATAGAAACACAATTAAGAACTTGGCTAAAGGGACAGGCTAGTGAAAGATGGAGCAAGCTGAAAACTCTCTGGAGTGCAAATGAGCTGCTCAGTATCTGAATGAACCCAGAGTACGGGGAGGAGGAAAACTGGAAGCAATGGGAAGTTACAAATTGACATTTTAATCAGGGCATGTGGAAACAGAAGAGAGAGCCACGCAGCTGCTGAAGGATCCTGGGCCATGCTGGGGGCCGTGCTGCTCTTGGGGATCCCTGACCGGGCTGTGCTGCTGTACAACAGTCTGTGCTGAGACAAGGAGGAGCAGGAAGGTTGGTTGTAAGGATATTCCTAAAGTCCAGCAGCTGCAGAGGTGGGAGCTGGTCACCTCCCAGATTTCTGAATGAGCTAAAACACAGGCCCTGAGCCATTGCATTGCCTTACAGGCTCTGCCCTGGAGCCTGGGCAGCAGCTCTGTAGTGTGTGGGCATGTCCTGAGAAGCTCAGGGCCAAAAATGTGGGAGATCCAGGGAACTAGGGCTGTACAGTCCCTCAAGAGAGCCAGGATACAGCGGAGGCTCCAGGGTGACAGGGACTGTACCCAGGGGAGAAGCACTGTCCTGAAGTGATGCTGAAAACCTCAGGAACAAGCTGTGGTCAGGAGAAGAAGAACATCTTTCCCTAAGCTCAGCCAGAAGGAAATCTGGGCAAAACTAATGGGAAATGGGAAGTCTTCCCTAGGTTTGATACCTGGCCTCACCCATGGCTTTGGAGCACAGCAAGCACCAGGGTCCTGAAGAAAGCCCTCTGGAATAGGTATGTTAAGGACACGTTTGCTCTTTTCGGGTGTATCATCTCTAATTGAAGCTCCTCAGACCGAGCTGAGGACTCCTAAAACCAAAGAGCCTGCTTTGGTGCCTAATGGAAGAAGGCTGCCTGCTGTTCCATATTGTCCTACATCCTGCTGCTACAGAAAGAGCAACTCAGCAGAAACACATGGCTTTGATCCTGTCCTTGAAAAAATGTCAAACCCCAAATCAACCCCCAAGCCCCAGGGAACTGCACAGGTCTCCCCAATGCAGACCCTTGTCAGTGCAGGGCCACAGAAGTGGCCTCTCCAGTGCCCCATCTGAGAAATTTCAGAGCCTGTCTGGAGACATTCCTGAAGGATTTATCAGAAATATTTGGAACACACCCAGCATGAGGAGCAGTGACTGATCCCAAGGACATGCAGGGAAATGTCTCAGCTCTCTCCCTGGCTGTGCCATCTCCATGGCAGGGACACACTGAGGCCCCAGATGACACAACCTGAGGTCACAGTGGGATGTCCTGCATCACAGGGAGGTCTCCCCAGTGATACACTGGTACCCTCGCTTCCCCGCAAGGTCTGGGAGGTGCTGGTCACTGCTTATGTCCTCCCCACTGCTGCCCTTTGGAGCTGGTCCAGGGTGAGGAGTGGGGACAGGAGAGTAGGACCCTTTGGGCCACTTGTTGACAGGTAGAGGAGGGACACATTGGAGAGCAGTTTTGGATGACAAGAAAGGAAAGGCATCCTTTTTTGGCAGTCGGACAGGTGAACCAAGGCCAAGGGAGCAAGCGAGATGGAGGACCCAGACCACCAACCCAGACCTTAGTTTGTTGTTCCCAGTGCTCCTGGGGCTCTCCACCAAGCATAAGGGCTTTGGGAGATCCTTCCCATAGGTGTCACACAGACACTACCTGCAAAAATGGCTGTGGATCCTGGGCTGTGGAGGTGGCTGGAAAAGGTGAGGGCTGCCACAAGAGCCCTGCCTGAGGGCCCTATGTGGCCCAGAAGACAATGTGTCAGCCAGGACCTGCGGCTGGGGCTGCCCTGAGCCCCAAGGTTCCTGTGGGACAGCTCCATGGTCTTGTGGAAGTTGGGGGTCAATACCTGGACAAGTTTCACTGCCAGTATGTCTCCCCTTGGGATGTGGCTCTAGAAGGAAAGGAATCCTGTGTCCTGAAGCTGGGGTGTCCTGCAGCTCCCATGGGGTTCTGAACAGCATAGGCAGAAGCTTTATTTATTTTTTTTTTTTTGGCAGTAACTGGTATCTAAAGGGAGTTTTGCTGCACTATGAGCATTGTGAGGCCACGAGGTGAGTTGAGGGGCTGTTCAGGAGCTGCCTCAGCTGTGGAGGAGGCAGGAGGGGCTGCAGCTGGCAATGGCCACAAGGCTGGGGTGTGGGCAAGGAGGTCACAGCTCTCTGTGAGAGCTATACCAAAAAATGACCAGTGTCAGATCAGTTCTTTGGCAGTAGCTGACAGGCGGGCAGGGGGCACATGGCTCCACTCTTGATGATGAGGTCACTTGTACTAATGAGGCAGCAGCAGGTCCATGTCTGGGCTATGTGCTTTGGAGATCACTTCTGCCAGAGCAGCTGAGAGGTCAGCATTTGTCTTATGGCTGGGGAAGTTATGGTGAAGTGATGGCTGTCTCAGAGTGACCTGATAGCCCAGCAGTAGCAAATGGCTGGGGAAGTTATCTTGAGGAAACCTTTGCCATGAAAGCCCCTAGAGCAGCAGCAGGTACCTGCTGGGGGTATGTGCTTGTGAGGGCATGGGAGGCAAAAGAGAGAGATGAGAGCTGGCGTGGTGAGCCCCGGGGAGAGCACTTGCTCTCTGCTTCCTGGAGGTGGGAAGTGCCTGGCTGTTCACAGGCAGTGCCTGTTGCAAAGCCTTGGAGGACTAGAAGGGAATGGGAGGGCAGGAGAGTTGGGCTTCGTGTGGTTTGGGGCCCCCAGTGGGTTGTCTGCCTGCTGACATGCCTAGTCCTGTCCCTGGTATGTCCCTGCTACAGAGGCACATGGTTGGCTGGCCACCCTCCATGATGCCTCTGGGCTGGGGGGTTGCAGCATTTCACAGCAGCTTCATCCCCTGTGGTGGAAATGAGGGTGTCCCCAGTGCTGTGCTGCTCTGACGGGGAGCAGGTGTCTGGAGAGAGCAGGACTGTGCATGTGGAGCACTGCCAAGATGGGGAGGAAAGGGTTAGACAGGGGGATTGGTGCTGGGGCATTGGCAGTGGGCACAGGAGGCAGCGGTAGGCAGTGTTCGAGAGCAGAGCAGCAGGCACAGGCCCTTGATGAGCAGGCACAGCACTGCAGGAAGTGGTCTCAGCACCAAGGCAGGACAGAGGAGGTGCAAAGCAAGGTCAGCAAGTAAGGCCAGAGGAAGGCCAGGAAGAGAGCTGCGTACCAAATGGAGGTGCAGCTGCTGAGTGCTTCCGTCAGTGGGTGTCCTGAGGTGCAGACTCCACTGCCCCCGGATGTCCTGCAATAACGTCCTGCTAATAGGCATCGATAGCCCTGCTGCCCATGCAGGGGTGTGTTTGTGGCCAAGGACGGCCTCCAGGGAGCCTGCAGAGAGCCCTTGGCTGCAGCCAGCTGTGAAGCCTGGCAGACTGGCAGGGGGCCCGGGAGCCTCTGCCTCTTCTGCTCTCTTTGGGTGTTGTGACTGTTGTTGGGTAACAGCACGGTGACACCAGGAACCTGAGGCCATACCGCAGCCTCTCTGGCCAGGGGTCTGCTGGCGCAGCATCAGCAGGAAGTACAAGGCCCCTGGGGTGACAGCCCTCATGCAGCCCCTGTCACCAGGACACCAGGGCAGCTGAGTCTCCCCATGCATGGCCGTGCTTCTCCTGTGGGTGGCCAGGAAATCCTGCCGAGCTCCTTCCTGTGTGTTCCTGTGCACCAGGGTGGCCCTGTCACCACAGAAAGGGCAGGAGTCCAGCCACATCCTGTCATGGTGAAGTGGCTTCTCCCACAGGTGCACAAGCAGCCACGTAGATGATCAGAGCTGGATAGTGTACCAGCAAATGGGCAGGGGGCATCTCTTGGCAAAGGTGGGTATGGTGGAGGTAAGGGGCAAGCTAAGTTCTTCCAGGCATGACAGCATGGCCTAAAGTGCCGTGGGTGCAGGTTCCTCTGCCTCCCTGTCTGCCTCACAGCAGCAGCACCTGGGCCCTAGCCAGCATGGTTCTCTGTCTTCAGGACAGAAGAGCAGCAGGTCCAGGAAAGCAGTGCTCTCTCTTCTAAACACGTGTTTCTGATGGGCTCAACCTCTTGAAGGTTGCACAGTGGTTACTGTGGCTGTCAGCAGGAATAGCGGGCACTGAGATTGCTGCTGCCAGGCCTCCCAGCTGCTGGTGTATGTGGTTTGAATCGCTGGTGCATAGGATTCTCCAGAATGTCAGGACCTAAGCCACATCTCTGTAGTAGCCTCCTGAACAAAGCATTTTCTGACTGACCAGCTGCCATCAAGTCTGTTGAAGACAGTCAACTCATGGAGCTAGAGTGTGCTTACAGGTGTGTTCCCAGGTGTGCTTAGCTGTCTGGGTGAGGTGGAACTCAAGTCAGCTTTCACATTAAACTCTCTTACATTGATGTAGGTGACCAGAGATTGAGAAGCTTCTGCCCCAGCCAAGCTGGCCAAGCACACATCAGGAGATTTATCTGGCTAATTGATAAAGCCTTTTGTGAACAACATTGTCCTAGCTTCTTTCCTCCACTTCCCTTGACAATCTCAGTGAAAGGAAGTGGCAGTGAGCAAGGCCCTAGAAGCACAGAAGATTGAGCCCTTTCTGGAGCTGGAGCCTGTAGGAAAGTTCTGATTTTCCAAGCATCGTGGGCAGTGCTGGGAGTGGTTGGCATAGGCAGCATTTCCTGCAGTCAGCCTCTCTACTAAACCTGACACTCAGCCCCCTCACATCTCGGTAGGAGGTTTCTGGGGCCTTGCACGTGCACCGCTGCCTTCTTCTGTGCGTGCTACTGTGTTGGGCAGCTAGCTGCAGAACTCTCCAAGAGCTGGCCAAGACCTCTTTTGGGTCATGCCTGGTCTTTTTGGAGGACACTCAGCTGGATATGTGCAGGCACATTTTCTCACTGTAGCTCCACCACTTTCCAAGCGCAGGAAGGGCCCTCTTCTCCCTCTGGGACTGGGAGGTGGGAGCCAAAGACAGTCACATGACTGGCATGGGAGGGACATCATCAGCCAGGGCCCCATCCCACAGTACCCCCCTGAGGTGAGCGAGCCTGGCCCAGAGACAAAAGTCAGGTTCAAGCGAGCATCCAGATCATCTGTCATGTTCATGGTGATGGGACAGGCAGTGAGACACAGAGTTCCTCACCACCTGGCCTGTAGTGCCTGACTGCCCCACCTAGCCCTTGCCCATGCAGGCTTCTGCAGACAACATGCTCTGGGATCTGCCGGGGGTCTCATGCAAAAGAGAAGCCATGAAAGGCTGGCTTTTTCCCCTCCATCAGCATATGGAGATATGCAAAAGGATGGAGCTGGTCACGGACCACCCCACAGGTGGGGTGTTCTATCAGCCCTGGAAGAATGACCATGGGGAAGCTTCCCCACTGTGTGCATATGTAGGGAGAAGATCTGTGGGAAATCTGGCCATGAGTCAGGGGACTGGCAGAGTGCGTGCTCGCAGCCCCAGAGTGTGTTCTCTGCACACTGACCAAACTCCTGCCAAGGTCAGATGTGCATATTCCATCTTGTCAACAATGCCAAGCTGCTTCACAGACAGTGGCTGCTCAAGCTGAGCACAGCTAAGAGTTCTGGTAGATTTAAGGGGCCCCTAGGGTACAATGAGTTGAGTCCCATCTGGGTGTCCAACACATCTTTCCAGCAGCCTCCCATTAGCGACCCTCCCAGGCATTTCCAGGGCTCCTCAAGCAGTTTGGAGTGTAAGTAAGTCTTCTGTTAAATCCATCCTGATTAACCTCTCAGGAACCTTGAGTACCCACTCTATGCTGGTATCTGACTGTCCTTTTTCTGCCTTGTGGTCATAGCATGTAGCACAGGGAAGAACCTGAGCTCTTCTCCTCTGCCCTCGCTGTGTCTTACCGCCTTTCTCAGGAGCCCTGCATTTGCCCTGCAAGCACACGCCTCTGTGCTCCCACAATGCCATTAACATGCAGCAGCTGCCTGCTGGCACTTCTCCTCTCCCAGGCCCTGTGCTGCCCAGCCCAGCTCCTCCCCATCTGTCCCCACCTCCTCTGCCCTCTCCCCAGCCCACCTAGTAGAGCAGCTCAAGATGAGGATGATCCACGGCGGTGCCTGCTGCAGGGAGCTGCAAAACTCTGGATGTTCACCCTACAATCCAGGCACTCTGAAGAGCACAGAAACTACTGGGGGGGAGGGGTCAGAGAGGTGTGTCAGCCTCCCCCTCAGTCCGAGGACTGTGGTCAACTGTGGTCTAGCAATGGCACAAAGAAATGGAGGCCAGTCACTCCATGCCCACTGCTCCCATGCCCACGACATCCTTAACCCTGGCTGTATGCAGACCCTCTGGCCAGCCCTTCTATCCAGGACAGCATGAGAGTCATGGGAGTGAGGAGCCTCAGGATGCGGTGACACAGCAGCCTGCCCCGAACTGACAAACATAGCATCAGGTTTTCATTTATTCCTCCCCACAAACAAACCATTGCTCCTTTCTTCTCTACAGGCATCCTTGCTCCCCGGAGAGCCTTTCCCCAGGTCAGTGGGTCCATGCTGGACTGGTCACCCATTCTTGCACCCCTCCCCTAGGCTCTGCATAGGCTCTGGTCTGGTGCTGCTGCTCTGCAAGGTGAGCAGGCTGTGAGACCCCAGGGTGACTCTTCCTTGCCTATGCTGATCAGCGAAGCGGCTATTGGACCAGCATCACTGCATCTGATGACCTCCCACCCAGAATCTCTGGCTGTGGAGGATGGGTGGAGCAATCACAGCACATTTCACATTGCTCAGGATGTGTTCAGAGGTGTCATTAGACCCAGCCCACTCCCTCTCCTGAGGGACATGTGCGGCATTCCTTGCTTTGGCCCTTTATATTTACTTTACTCTGCTTGGTTTGGGGAGTCTCCACTCACGGCCCATTCCAGGTACATGCTGCCCCTGGAGATGCCCTGTGCTCCCTGACTCCATATCCCTTCCAGAAGGATGGGCATCTGTCACCAGCCCTCCAATATGTGGGACAGTCCCCAGCAGACACCTCTCGACCACTCACCCTCTCCAGGGACCCTGGGCACTCGCAAGTGACAGTTCAATCCAGCCCTCATTCCCACACACATCACCCAAAAGAGATGATGCCCCTTAGCTCATGGAAAATGTAAGCACAACAACATGGTCTTTTGGGGTGTAATTTTCTGAGCAGATTCTTGGCTCCAGCTTTGGAAAAAGACCCCATCATTCAGGAAAAACACTAAGGAGATCTGTTTTTATTACAGAGATGCTACTTGGGAGGCCAGCTCTGATACAGTGACAGCCAGATTTACAGAAGGCCTCTGGGTGAGAAACACAAGGTTTGTGCTTCCAGAAATGTGGGAGGAATTCAGACATTTCTGCACAAACGTGACTATCACAGACAGACCTCCCAGTGCACAAGTGTTGCTGGAGATAAATTTGGGATCAATTGTGAGGAGAGATGCGCAGCTCATTGCTGCTGAACTAGTACCAGCTGAAACAATTTCCTCACTGCCTCCTGGAGCTCCTTATTCCTCATGCTGTAGAGGAGGGGGTGCAGTGTTGGAGACACCACTGTGTACTAAAGAGCTACCACCAAATCCAGAACTGGGGAGGAGAAGGAGGGTGGCTTCAGGTAGGCAAACATGACAGTGCTGACAAACAGAGAGACCACGGTCAGGTGAGGGAGGCACATGGAAAGCGTTTTGTGTCAGCCCTGCTCAGAGGGGATCCTCAGCACAGCCCTGAAGATCTGCACATAGGACAGTACAATGAAAACAAAGCAACCTAAGGTTAAACAACCACTAATCCCAAGAAGCTCAACTTCCCTAAGATAGGAGTCTGTGCAGGAGAGCTTGAGGATCTGGGGGATTTCACAGAAGAACTGGTCCACTGTGTTGCCTTGGAAGAGAGGTAGTGAAAAAACATTTCCAGTGTGCAGGAGAGCATTGAGAAACTCACTGGCCCAGGCAGCTGCTGCCATTCTGACACAAGCTCTGTTGTCCACAAGGATCACATAATGCAGAGGTTTGCAGATGGCAACGTAGTGGTCATAGGCCATGACAGTGAGGAGAGAATACTCTGCTGAAAACAGGAAGAAAACCAGGAAGACCTGTGCAGCACACCCTGAGTAGGAAATGGACCTGGTGTTCCTCAGGGAATTGGCCATGGATTTGGGGACAGTGGTGGAGATGGAGCCAAGGTCGAGGAGGGAGAGGTTGAGGAGGAAGAAGTACATGGGGGTGTGGAGGTTGGGCACACAGGCTACGGCTGTGATGATGAGTCCGTTGCCCAGGAGGGCAGCCAGGTAGATGCCCAGGAAGAGGGAAAAGTGCAAGAGCTGCAGCTCCCGTGTGTCAGCGTACAGCAGGAGGAGGAACTCACTGAGGGAGCTGCTGTTGGACATTTTGCAACTCCTGAGCTTGGGGGACTGTCCAAGGAAGAACAGATAGACACAAATTAGGACACACTTCTCTGAGCAAAGCTCTTTCAACCCCCCCCCCCCCCGAACACACAGACATTCGCACTCCCCATCTCAGCTGCACCATCACTGAGCTCCATGGCTTAAACTCTAGTTTGTGCTGCTGAGTTTGCCATGAGCTGTGGCCTCTGCCCATGGACTCCCGAGGAGTCAGCCCTGACCTACAGCACTGCATACATAGGAACAGACATGACTAAGATTTATATTACCAGTTCCAGTCAGTTTTCATCCACTCATAATGTTGAAGAGATTTTAGCACCTTCAGTCCTAGTTACAAACAATGTGGGTTCATGAATAGTTTAAAGGCTTTTTTTGTTTGTTTGTTTTCTTTAGCTGAATTTGACCCTGTCACACCGGAGGAGGATTCTTGGAGGTAGAAATCATCCACACTTCTGCTGCACTCAGAATGACCATTTCTGATTCCAACAAGGCAAAAGGATTCACTCCTTCTTTGGTGTAGAGGGAGGAGCACTGGCTTGTTCCCAGATGCCCTCTGCCCCCATCTCAAAGGTGGAGAACAATTGCAAAAAGTTTCCTTTCTATGTTATCAGAAAAGAAACAGCACTGAGGAAAGCAGAGGAATCCAGTTCCAAAGTGCCCGTCAGTACTGTTTCGGAGGGTATGTGAGGGGGGGTCTCAGCCCTCCCCTTCTGGCCGGCTACACACTGGGCTCCTCCCAGCTGCCCACATCCAGCCTCCCAGTAGCACTTCCGTGTTCTTAGTATCTAGGTGACTTCTCCCTGGGACACCTGGGTTACACCCAGCTTCAAAGGGAGAGCTGTGCCCTTCTGGAGGGCAGTTTGCAGCCCAGCCAGACACCCTAGGGAAATGGCTGAATGTCTTAAGGATGCTGAGGGTGTTCCGAAGAGAGAGCTGGCTCATTCCTGGGCAACTGCATTGCCCAGAGCCCCACAGGTTAGAGGGGGACTTGGGCACCTCACTGTCAAAGACACATCTGCATGACAGGATCCACATGGCTGGTGTCTGAACTGCATCAGAACCCCCTGCCCAGAAAGCCCAAGGGGAAGGACAAGGGCAGCATGCGCAGGTAGGAAACAGGGAGCAATGTTGTGATATTTGTGCCAAGGGAGACAGGGACAGGGAGGAACAGAGACACACTCAGGAGTGCCACTTCTCCTGGATGTCTGGCTGCAGGGGAAATGACTCATGCCCTGTACCCCACAGCCTTGAGGGAAGAGGGCTGTATTGGGTGGGAGAGGAGAGGGGGCTTTGGAGTTGATAATTTCCTCTCACACTTTGGCCATGGCTCCACTGCCTAAAGCCATCTCTGCAGGGAGCTGTGTCTCTGTTCCCACATCTCTCCCCTCTCACTGATCACAGACCCATTCCAACCTGCTAAGCATTCAGCTCTGCCCTGCAGAAAGCTCCCAGAGGCAGGACACTGTCCAGGGGCACCTCCAGGTTTGTAGGAGCTAAGGAGCAGGTGAAGCAAATGTAGCCGAGGCTGGAAAGGTGATGCTGACTCTCTCTGTAGGCTGAGGGGCGGATGAAAGCATTTGCCGAGTCCCTCCCAGAACTGCTCCTCTCTCAGTGTCACTGTCCTGCAGCCTTAGTCCCCTGTCTAAACCTGACAGATCCAGTCCCATTTCACCCCACCCAAACAGAAAATAACTGAAAGCACCAACTCATGAAAGCGCCTTCTCTTTCAGCTCTCCCCTGCCTTGGCATTCCTGGTGAAAAGTCACCTCTGGATATGTCCCCCAGCCCTGACACATGCAGCAGCCTCTCCATGGAAGAATGTACCTGCCCTGCCAGGGTTCCCTCCTTCCACTCAGAGCTTCCACCCTCCAATGCCATGGGGAGCTCCCTGCACAAGCTCAGTGCTGACCCTTGCAGGCAGCAGAGTCACCGTGCCAGGCACACAGCACCCTGGGGCACAGAGGCTCTGCTCTGAAGGACAGTTCATGCCCACCAGGGTGCACAAGGCTTCACACCCCTACAGCCATCCCTCCAAGAAAGGAGAAGGATGACATGTCCCTCTGATCATGTGGCAGGGAATCTTTGCTCTGAAGTTTCTCCTGATCCTCCACATTCATGGGATGGGATGGGCTTAGAAGACTCCTCCAGGAAACACAGCAGCATTGCCCTGGAGCCAGAGACTTACCATGCAAAAGGCTGTGAAGATTTCTCCCACAAGGAGCTCTCCTCTGGCCTCTCACTCTACACTGCCTTTCACTGCTGTCTTCTCTCATCTCATCTCCTCAGCAGCAACAGGCAGTGCCCAGAGTCCTGCTGCTCTTTGCAGAGGAGCTGCCTTGGGACACAGCCATCTCTCAGCAGTGCTGCCAGGTTGCCATGAGCAACCTCTGTCCCCAAAACTGGGCTCAGCTCAGGAGCACAGGACAAGCTGAAGGAAGCAGTTGTTCTGTCCCTTGTGCTCCCTCCTCCTGGGAGATGTTCCCTCAAGCAGACTAAAATAGTCACCTGTTTTCCCTTTCCAAAGAGTGCAGAGAGACTGATTCCAACATTGCCATTTATTTCATCAGAGGATGGCTGTCTATGATAAGTGGAAATGTCCTCAGCTGGAAGCTCCTAGTCCCATCTCTTACCCAGGCAGGACATCCAGACAGGGACAAGAAGCGAGTTCATTTACACACGGTTCAGTCAATCTCAGCATCACATCCTGGTTTTGAAGACCCTGGGTTGCATTTAGATTCAGATCCCCCTATTCCCCCTGTGAACTCCATAAGCACACAGGAGGTAGGATTCCTCCTGCCAAAACTGAAGGGAGCACAGCACAGAGACCCGCATGTGAGCTCCTTGTCTAAGCTCCCATTCTAATCACTGGAGATGGAGGCTGGGAGTCAGTTGCTCACACACAACTACTTGGTGACTGTGGAAGAGACAGAGGTCATCCCAGGCAGGACCAGTTTCTGCTTGCTCTGATAGAGTGACTGGAAGCCCTGAATCCTCCCAGAACATCAGGTGGGGGCCAGGTGGCAAAATATCTTGGTCATCTGCAATGATGCTATGAAGCTGAGACTAATGAAAGTCTAGTGTTAAAAACAGCAGTAGTAGGTCAGTGCAGACACATGATTTAATGACACAGAAATAGGCTGGCAGGGCTATTTCAAATGCCAGGGGTGTCCAGCACAACCACCTGTCTCTACCAGATCCACCCTGTACCTAAAGGAAACCCATGCCCCTTTGGAGTGATTTTTGGGCAAGTGCCCCAGGGCATCTCAGGTTTCCTACATGTGCCCAAACAAATGAATTCCAACACTGCCTTTAGGGAAAGCCCCTCCTGTCTCCATTAAAGTGTGCTGTATACATGGGAGGCACATCACACCAGGGCCTCCGCTCTAGGCTCTGTACTCACAAACCCTTCTAGCTCTCTGCCTACTGAACACTTTTTCACTCTGCTATATCACTGATCTCATAGCACAAAGCGCAGCCGTTGGTCTAGCACTGGCCAATCAGTCAAGGTTGCACAAGTGACCATACAAGAAAGAAGAGCAGCCACATGACTACCGTGGATCTGTCAAGCCCTGAGGCACAACTGACCCCACCAGCACAGCCTGCACCAATGGCCATAGCACTGCCCTGGGAGAAACTGAGGCAGAAGTGACCTCACAACCACACACATCAACCACGTGACCAGCACTGTCCCACCAGGCACTGGGGCACAGACACCTCAAAAGTACGAGCAGCAGCCACACGACCAGTGCTGGCCTATCAGGCACCCCTGCACAAGTGATGTCATAATACCCGAACAGTAACCACATGACCACCACTGGCCTATCAGGCACTGAGGCACACATGACCTCACAACCACAAAGAGCAGCCACATCACCAGCACCAGCATATCAGACACTGATGCACAAGAGACCTCCAACCACCAACAGGAAACACATGACCACAACTGGCCAATCAGGCAATGAGGCACAAGTGACTTCACAACAACTGACAGCAGTCACATGATAGCACTGCCCTATCAGGCAGTGAGGCACACATGACCTCACAACCACAAAGAGCAGCCACATCACCAGCACCAGCGTATCAGGCACTGAGGCACAAGAGACCTCCAACCACCAACAGGAAACACATGACCAGCACTGGCCAATCAGGCAATGAGGCTTGAGTGGCTTCACAACAACTACCAGCAGTCACATGATCAGCGCTGGCCTATCAGGCAATGAGGCACAAGAGACCTCACAACCACAAGGAGCAGCAATGTCCATAACACTGGCAACAAGGGCCGCAGGCACAAGTGACCTCACAGCCACAGATACCAGCCAGGGGCTTAGCGTGGTCCGAGGAAGGACGGAGGCAGAATTGACCTCACCACCACAAAAAGCAGACAGGTGCCGGGCACTGGCTCATCAGGCGCTGGTGCAGAAGCCACCTCACAACCAGAGACACCAGCCAGTGGCCTACCACTGGCCTCTGAGAGCCTCAGGCAGCAGTGACCTCGCAAACACAAACAGTACCTGTAGGCCTGGCATTGCCCTGTCAGGGACTGAGGCAGAAGCGACCTCACAAGCACAAACACAGCCACGGGCCTAGTGCATGGCTGTAAGTCCCTGGTGCACAAGTCACCTCACAACCACAACGAGCAGCCAGGGGCCGAGCATTGCCCCATCGGGGACTGAGGCAGAACCGACCTCAGAAATGCAAACACAACCCATGGGCCTAGCATAATCCTGCAAGTCACTGGTGCACCAGTGACCTCACTGCAGTTAACATCAGCCACATGACCAGCACTGTCCTATCCAGCACTGGTGCAGGCCTGACCTCACAAACAACAGCCATATAACCATAGCTGGGCTATGAGGCACTGAGGCACAAGTGACCTCACATCCACTAACAGTAGCCATGGCCATGACACTGGCCTATCAGAGACTCAGAGAGAACTGACCTCACAAGCACAGAAAAGCCACACCATCAAACAGCATCCATGGGCCTGCTGCTGGCCTATCTGCTCCTCAGGCAGAAGGGACCTCCCAAGCACAAACAGCAGCTGCCTGCCTGGGAGCAGCCTATCAGGCCCTGAGGCACAAGTGGCCTCACAACTACAAACAGCAGCCAGAGGCCCAGCACTGCCCTGTCAGGCACTGGGGCACACGTGGCCTCAGAAGCACAAACAAAAGACATGTGGCTGGCATTGGGCTGTCAGGCACTGGTGCATAAGTGGTCTCAAAATCACAAACATCTACCTCATGCCCACAGCTGGCCTACCAGGCACTGCTGTACAAGTGACCTTGCAAACACAACAGCAGTAACAGTCGTAATCCTGGCAATTAGGGCCTCAGGAAGAAGTAATCTCACAACTACAACCAACAACCACATGACCAGCACTGGCCTATCAAACACTGAGGCACTAGTTAACCTCCTAGTCACAAACAGAAGCCATGGGCCTAGCAGTGTCCTCCAGTGTAAGTGGCCTCACAAGGACAAACAACAGCTGTGGGCCTGGCAGTGGCCTGACAGACACTGAGGCACAAGTGACCTCACAGCCACTAACAGCACCTGTGTACCTAGCACAGGTCTATCAAGCACTGATGCACAAGTAACCTCACAACCATAAACAGATGCTTTGGGCCTAGCACTGCCGCAATTGGCACCTACCAGGTTCAGAAGCACAACTCACCTCACAAGGGCGAGTGGCATCGATGTGCCTTCTGCTGGCCTTTGTGGTACCGAGTCACAACTGATGTGAGAAGAACACAGCACACACAGGAGAAGCTCACTTTGGCCACTGTCATGGCCCTTGATTTTGTTGTTATCATGCCATACAAACCAGTCCTCCATAAACAGCTTTCATCTCCTGACAAGACTCTCTCCAGGTCATGGCACATCTCTACTCTGTCACCCTGGGGAAGGATCACAAAAGGCACTCTAGGCTCACAAGGCATGTGCAAATGATCAGCACAAGAGCAGGCACAGAGCTGGCTCTTTGGCCAACACTGCTGTTTTCAGAGGGAAAGATCCTGTTTTCTTTGGGCAGAGCAGACTGCTGCTTTCCACCTCCATCCCCTCAGGAACCTCCACCTCAGGATGGAGGGATGAGGATTTTATTTAGGAATAAAAAAGTTATAGAAACAAAGTAGAAACATTGGAGTGTCCTGAAGGCCTCCTGAGCTCAAAGTAACCTCGCTTCCTTTCCTTTAGTAACTTGGACAAGGAACCCCCATGAAGCCGAAAACGGGGGCAGAGGCTTTGAAATGAGGCCCAAGTAATGAGACAGCCTCAGGCTGGAGGTCTGCTGAAATGCCAGCTGTCTTGGCTGCACAGACTCTGCAGTATGAGATGAGGCTCCACACCTGGGTTCAGAGAGCACTGAGGGCTCAACATTGAGGAGGAATGCAAGGCCCGCCTGGATGCAACCCTGTCTCACAAGCTCTAGGTGACGCTGCTTGAGCAGGGGGATGGGGGGGTGAACTAGATGATCTCCAGAGGTCCCTTCCAACCTTACCGATTCTATGATTCTATGACCATCACAGGCACAAACAGCAGTCACGTGTCTCCTTGTTGCCTGCCATTTACAGGTGCACAGGTGGCTTTACACTGTGTATCAAAGGACTTCGCTTGCTGCTTGCAGATCCTGTTCTGAGGAAGTAGTGACGTCAGAGTCTTCATCAAAGCCACGTGCCCCCGTTGGCCTATCAGATCGTAAGACAAGTGTGACCACACAAGCAAGAACAGAAGCCACATTCCTACCACTGGCCGCTCACATATGGAACAAGGGTGACCTCACACTCCACATTGAACTCATGGGCTTGCTGCTGAGGCACACCAACGTCAGAAGCACAAACAGCGCTAATCTCCACACCGCTGCTCTATCAGGTGCTCGTGCAGAAGTGAGCTCTGAACCAGAAACAGCAGCAAGGGCTTAGTTTCTTCAGCAACAATGAGCTCAGATTCTGCATTGAAGCCATGTCCTTGCTGCCGCAGCCCATTCTTGGCAAGCCTGGGAAGGAACACACACATCAATATGATGCAAGTTCAATCCAACTTTATTCGTTTGTCTATCTAACTTATATATCTTTTCTAACAAGCTCATGCATCCACACGCCTCGCAAAGCATTTCTATTGGTTGTCCAGTATTGTCCTACGCACATCTGCTCAGTTTCTAGTTGGCTGTTGTGTTGACTCCCCTTCTGGATGCATATCCTGTGAGTAATTACAGGCGCCTGCTTATCTTCTTTATCCTCTTGCCTTCAAGGAATTCCTTCTTGGTGACCTTTGAACGGCTTGTTGCTTACTTCAGCTCTTTTTAATCCTGCAAGATAGCCAAGGCCCCGACACCTCCCCCTCTTTTTTCAAAAACAGAGTCAGCTATCCTCTGCATGGACTGCTGCAGACATTGCAATATACAAGGTAGGCATACAAGTAACATCAGGACTACCAATCCCATAAGCATAAATTGATGAACGAGAGAAGCAAGCCAAGAGCTTAAACCTAGCGATTTTAACCAACTTTCCAAGACCCAACTCTCCTCCTTCAGTTTACTCATCCCATCCTTTAAATCCTTTATTCTGTTATGGATCGATTCCGAATGATCAGAGAAATTCATACAACACATTCCCTCAAACTCTTCACACCCATGCCCATGCGCTAATAATAAAAAATCTATAGCTGCTCTATTTTGCAATACTGCATGATTTACGCTGGCTACGTCTTGAGATAATCTAGAATGTCGGAAGTCATGTTAAGTTCATTTTTCGTCCAACAAGCTAACTGCTTCAACGTTTTCATTGCCCGCACAGCTGTAGCCCCGGGGAAAACCATGCTCCTTAAAAGAGTTCTCAGGTCACTCCAAAATTTTGGGTCTCCCACCTCACTACAGTCTAATTGGTGCAATTCTCTTTTCTTCTGACGACTCCTTTGGCTATCCGCCCACTGTACCACTGTCGACACGTTTGGGTGAAATAATGTTAATTTCCCCAAATAGCATGGTCCCCCTTTGGGTCCTGCTGGTACTCCATTCCATGCCCTATCTCCACAGATCAAAAAGATCCCAGGCAGCAATTGCCGCGCTGGCTTATCAGTTAGATTGCATTTGGAGTATGTTTGTCCCATTACTTTGTCTGACTTCAGTCCCGACTCGACAGACGCCCATGTTCTACTGGGCATGTCAAGTTCTGTATTTAGGGGCTCAAATTGCACCCATCCGTTTCTCGTGCCATTTGTGGCATTTACGCATCCTAATAAATCTAATTCTTCTGGGGGTGACAGCAATGTGTAGTTTAGTTGTTTTATAATCTCACACTGCCACCCACCATCTCTTTGTGCATCAGTCAAACCCGGAGTTTTCAACGTCTGGTTGACCGTAGTAAAGTTTAGACATGTTTCATTTCCAATAAACCCTTGAAATTCCCCCGGTTGCCACACGGGAACTCCCACTAGACAAGTTCAAAATGGATCTCCTGGTCTCTGTGGGCTCTAGCAAAATGATTTCTGACCTGTTGTATTAGCTACGGTTACCCATATGTTTTCTCTCTCATTAATATTCGTTAATGACCATACATGAATCACGCCAGTTAATCCCAGCCACCAAGCCCACTGCGCCTTCATGTTTCTGTAGGCAACACTTCTGGGTTTGCCTCAGCACCCTGTAATGCCTTTGCTGTTTTGGCTTTCTCCTTTGTCAGCCACGGCCGCACCCACTTGGCTGGTATCCATGTAGTTCTATCCCCTGTAACGACACAAGCATATCCCCTTCCCCAGGTTACTAATTCCCTGGGACCTTCCCATTGTTGTGTCTGCGGATTGAAAACCTCCACCGGAACCTGTTTTCCCAAAAAATCAGCAGTATTTTCGGAAAAATGTGCAAAAATGGGTATTTTGACATCTGTACGGGGGTTCAGCCAATTTAAGACATAACATGCTTTACAGGTTACATCATAGGGGCTGAGCTCCCCCTCTTTTTTCAAAACAGCCAAAAGGCGTTTTAAGTCCCAATGATGTCATTCGATTATTGCTTGTCCGCCTGAATTGTGCGGTATCCCGGTGATGTGGGTTATATTCCACTGTTGGAAAAACCTTTGGCACACTACACTTTTGTATCCAGGTGCATTATCCGTTTTTATCGTATTTGGTCTCCCTAATACAGCAATGGCTTGTGCCCAGTGGTGGATCGCGGCCTTAGCACTGGTTGAAGTGGCCGGGGTTGCCCAAATGGCCTTAGAGCACGTGTCTACTGTGACATGCAAAAATTTCAATCGCCCAAAGGGCGAAAATTCAGTTACAACTGTCTGCCAAACCTGTCTGGGTTGAAGGCCTCGTGGTTTAACTCCCTCTGCCTGAAGGGGTACTAAATTCGCACAATCAGGACAAACGGCAATGATGGCCCTCGCTGTAGACCGGGGCAACTTGAATTCTCTTTGTAGTGCGCGTGCAGACTGATGAAAAAAAATTTTGCGATTCTGCAGCCCTTTTTTCCAAAAAGGGGTTCGACTGACAAGCCGCTGATACGGCCCCATCAATAATAGCATTGCCCTCTGTTATTGGTCCTGGTAATGTGGTGGGACTTCGAATGTGCGTGCACCAGAATCGGTGTCTACGCAGCTGCACTAGGTTCCACAGTTGGATAAAACACCCCTGCAGGGCCTCGTTTGTTATTTGGCCAATAATGGACCTCGAAATGCGCGTGACAACTCCCACGACATACAGTGAGTCTGCCACAATGTTGATTTCCTGCTCGTCAAATTCCACAAATGCCCAGATCACTGCTTTTAATTCTAATAACTGTGCTGAGGCTTGTTCCTGTCTTACCTGGGTTTCCCACTGTTCCTTCTTCCTTATCGCATATCAATATTTCCCCATTTTGCTACTAGCGTCCGTAAAGACGGTCACTGCTCCTTTCAAAGGCTCCTGACTAATCAGGGTTCTTTCCTCCATTACCAAGGCTGTGTTAAACAGTAGATGTTTTTGATAATGATTATCCACAGGTATTCCTACTGTTGATAGTGCAAACACTACACTTTCTTGACACCATTCTTCCATTAGTTCTAAGGACTTCACTGGCAACACAATCCTATCCGGTTCCCTGCCTGCTATGGTGCGAAGACGCTTCCTGGCCTTAAGCAAGATAGTTCCTATGGCTTCAAACCTCTGTGTAATGGTGTTTCTCAGATGGCTTGCTAAAAATACCCATTCTAAAATCTGTAAGTGACCCTGATCATTCACCTGCGCTGTAACGGCTGCGACCTCCCTATGCTTGTTATAAACGACTATACTCACTGGCAAATTTTCTTGGTACCGATAAGCCGCAGTGCTGGCTATCTTTTCCTCTATCCTTTTTTATTTATTTTTATATTTATTTATATATATATTTTAAATATATTTATAAATTATAAATAATAAATATATTTATAATTACAAATTATAATATATTCATAATAAATTATAAATTATTCATAAAATATTTATTTTTATATTTATATACTATTATGAATTATAAATATATATTTATATATATTTATTATTATTATTATTAATAATAATAATATATATATATATATTGTTATTTATCTATTGGTTCCCATGTTGGTCCCTCCACTCTTTATATAACTGGCATGGCCATAGGAGTGAACAGAAACTCTCCTTCCAACTTAGCATTCTCTATAAGGCCCTTGTAATGCGTAACAGGGTTAAAATTCGGTTCACGAGGTGGCACCGCACCCTCGTCTTTGCCTTCCTTTCCTGCAGGGCCAAACAGTTCCCTCTCCTTGCCATGCACCACTGATTGCAGCCATGACGACACCCCTTCACCTTCTCGGGCCTCCTCCCCCATGCCTCCAAGCTGCCGCTTTATCTCAAGTATTTCTTCTCTTTCCTGCCTGCTGAAACACCCATCTGCCCCAAACTTAGATTTCAAATAATTCTGTGCCTCATCCAGCGTCATTTCTCCCTCCTCTACCATTCTCTGCAGCCAACGTTTCTGCCGGTTCACCCCGTCCGGATTTACCCCTTTTGTCCCGCGACCCGCCTTACAGCCGGCCGCCCGACCTGACTCAAATTTGTAAATCTGTCGTTCAGTGTTCTCTACCCCCTTTACGATTGAGTTATGGGCAGCCTTATACGCTGCCTGTATGTCCCTTTGTCCCAATCCCCGATCGAGACACTTCATCTGGTCCAACAAGGCAGTCATCCTGTCGGCTTGGCCGCGGAGCTCTTGACGAATCTCTCTCAGCTGCTCTTGGTCCCCTGGCTCATCATCCGGCAGTGGGACCTTTACTGGATCAGTGTCCATATTGGCCGGGGGAGCGGTAGATGCTGGACGCTCCTCTCCTTCCCAGGGTGGCAGATCATCATCTATTCCCCCCCCCCCAAGCCTCCCTTTCGGCTATGGAGACAGGACAGGCATGCAGGGGACACTTGAGGTTATCATCGTCAGGCACCTCCTCGTACTGAGGTCCTGAGCCACTCACAGCCGTCCATTCTGAGTCTCCTGAGCCCTCCTGCTCCTCACTAGTACTTTGTACGGCACTGCGAATGGCAGCAGCAACAGCCGCTTCCCCGTGCAACTGTTCCAGCATCTGTCGGACCGGTCGATATTATCTTTGCCAACGACCACGCCTCCTTGGATCCCACTTGCACGCTCTCCCACAGTTCCTTTCCGACTCGTTCCCATGCTTCCAGCTTGTATACTTGTGGAGCTTCTACTATAAGCCCCTTTCTTCGACACCACAGTAATAAATCAGTTAAGTCTGACTTCGTTATCTGGGTGTCCGTTTTCCAAGCCAATTTCAACAGGCTCCCTATTGCCGCTTGCTCTATCACTGATGCAGCAAACCCCATCCTGCTTCCCTGGCTCACCGGTCAGTCGTGGCCACAATCCGCCTTTCTTCGGGCGCCCGGCTACTGTCGCTGGCTATGCAGGATCCTTGCCCGCTTACGGCTCCACTCCTTACCCCAGTTGGTCTCTGAGGATCACGTCAGGGTCACCGGATGCCGTAGCCCATTATTGGCAAGATGGGAAGGAACACACACATCAATATGATGCAAGTTCAATCCAACTTTATTCCTTTGTCTATCTAGCTTATATATCTTTTCCAGCAAGCTCACGCATCCACGCGCCTTGCAAAGCATTTCTATTGGTTGTCTAGCATTGTCCACGCGCATCTGCTCAGTTTCTAATTGGCTGCTGTGCTGACTCCCTTTCTGGATGCACGTCCTGTGAGTGATCACAGGTGTCTGCTTATCTTATATTCTTAATCCTCTTGCCCTCAAGGAATTCCTCCTTGGTGACCTTTGAACGGCTTGTTGCTTACTTCAGTTCTTCATAATCCTGCAAGATAGCCAAGGCCCAACAATTTTCGTATTCCTAAACAAAATCCCCATCCAGAGGTGGAGGTTCCTGAGGTGGAAAGCAGCAGCCTGCTCTGCCCAAAGAAAACAGGATATTTCCCTCTGAAAACAGCAACATTGTCCAAGGAGCCAGCTCTGTTCCTGCTCTTGTGCTGATCATTTGCACATGCCTTGTGAGCCTAGAGTGCCTTGGCCACCCTTGGGTGTGAGTGCAAGAGCTTCCCTGTGTGGGCTGAGGTGGCAAGGGAAGGCAGCGAGCACAGCAGTGGCTGGGGAGTGTGCAGGTGGTGAGTGTCCTGCACGCAATTCTCCTTGCTGGCACATGGTTGTATCTAGCAGACCAGCTAGCTGTGTGGGGCAGAGACAGTGTGTTTGTGGACTGGCTGGCATAGCAGAGGTCTGGCATGAGGTTGATGGCTGGTGCAGTGCTGAGTTGATCTGTCAGTGTCAGACACCCTTTCCAGTGAAGCTGCTCCCTCAGCTGATCTCTCTAGCCAGGCACAAGACATGGAAGTGGCATCCTGCTGTCCTTGTGTAGGTGCTCCAGGGCAAAGGCTCACAGCTCTGACTTGATGGTACTAAAGGACAGGCCAGACCAATTGTTGCTTTTTGTGGTTTGTGCCTTGTGTGAGAGAGTGGAGATGTCCATGACTTGGAGAGAGACTTGCCAGGAGATGAAGGCTGTTTCCAGAAGACTGTTATGTTTGGAGTGCTAACAGCATAATCAAGGGCCTTGGGAATGGCCCAGGTGAGCTTCTGCTCTGTGAAGGTCTGCACTTTTCAGGTCACTTGTGCCTCAGTCCCAGGAAGATCAGCAGCAGGCATGTAGATACCATTTGTGCTTGTGGGGCGAGCTGCACCTCTGAACCTGTTAGACCAACTTGGCTTTGTGTGAAGATGGTGAGGTCTCTTGTATCTCAGCGCCTCGTAAATGGGGAGCAGGCCCATTGGTACTGTTTGTGCTTTTGTGGTCAGTTGTGCATCAGTATGTGATTGGTGATCAGCATGGACATGGCTGCTCTCTGTGCCTGGTTAGGTCAATTTTGCCTGAGTCCCCAACAGAGCAGGAGCAGCTCTATGGCTTCATGGCTGCCTGTGAGGTCACTTCTGCCTCAGTAGCTGACAGTCCAGCTCAATGCATATTGCTGATGGCTGTGTTTGTGAAGTTACTGGGCCTCAGTGCTGACTAGGCCACCAGCAGCGACATTATTATTTTTGTCTTGGAGAGGTGACTTTTTCTTCAAGGAGCAGCATCAAGAACACTTCTGCTTTTGTGCTTGGGAGGTCCCTTGTGCCTCAGTGCCTGATTGGCCAGCAGCAAGCACATGGCTTCAATGCAGAATCTGAGGTCATTGTTGCTGAAGAAGCTGAGCCCTTGCTTCTGTTTCTGGTTTGGAGCTGAGCTCTGCATGAGCACCTGATGGAGCAGCGGTATGGAGATTAGCGCTGTTTGTGCTTCTGACGTTGGTGTGCCTCAGCAGCAAGCCCATGAGTTCAATGTGGAGTGTGAGGTCACCCTTGTTCCATATGTGAGAGGCCAGTGGTAGGAATGTGGCTTCTGTTTGTGCTTGTGAGGTCACACTTGCCTTACGGTCTGATAGGCCAGCTGATGACACGTGGCTTTGATGAAGACTGTGAAGTCACCACTTCCTCAGAACAGGATCTGCAAGCAGCAAGCAAAGTCTTTTGATACACAGTGTAAAGCCGCCTGTGTATCTGTAAATGGCAGGCAACAAGGAGACACGTGACTGCTGTTTGTGCCTGTGATGGTCATGCTGTTGCTGTTTCTGATACAAGGTCCCTTGTGCCTCAGTGCCTGATGGGGCCATGCTGGTGACGTGGCTGCTGTTAGTTGTTGTAAGTTGACTTCTGCCTCTGTACCTATTGGGAGGCAGTGCTAGGCCTGAGGCTGTTGTTAGTGGTTGTGAGGTCCCTTGTGCCTCAGTGCCGGACAGGACGGTGCTGGTCATGTGGTTGATATCTGTGGTTCTGCAGCCACTTGTGCACTGGTGACTTTTAGGAATGCGCTAGGGCCATGGTTGCTCTTGGTGGTTTTTAGGTCACTTGTGCCTGTGTGTGATAGGCCAATGCCAGGCATGTGTCTGTGCTTCTGAGGTCACTTGTGCCCCAGTGCCTGACAGGGCAATGCTGGGCCTCTGGCTGCTGTTTGTGGTTGTGAGGCCACTTGTGCCTCAGGGCCTGATAGGCCGCTCCCAGGCAGGCAGCTGCTGTTTGTGCTTGGGAGGTCCCTTCTGCCTGAGGACCAGATAGGCCAGCAGCAGGCCCATGGATGCTGTTTGCTGGTGTGAGGTCGGTTGTGCTCTGCTGCCTCCTAGGCCAGTGCTGGTCATGTGGCTTTTTTGTGCTTGTGGGGTCAGTTCTGTCTGAGTCCCTGATAGGCCAGTGTCATGGCCATGGCTGCTGTTAGTGGGTATGAGGTCACTTGTGCCTCAGTGCCTCATAGGCCAGCTATGGTTGTGTGGCTGTTGTTTGTGAGGTCGGGTCTGCAGCAGTGCTGGGTAGCACAGTGCTGATCATGTGGTTCATGTTAACTGTAGTGAGGTCCCTTGTGCACCAGTGACTTGCAGGATTATGCTAGGCCCATGGGTTGTGTTTGTGTTTCTGAGGTCAGTTCTGCCTCAGTCCCCGATGGTACAATGCTCGGCCCCCGGCTGCTCATTGTGGTTGTGAGGTCACTTGTGCACCAGGGACTTACAGGCATGCACTAGGCCCGTGGCTGCGTTTGTGCTTGTGAGGTCTCTTCTGCCTCAGTCCCTGACAGGGCAATGCCAGGCCTACAGGTGCTCCTTGTGTTTGTGAGGTCACTTCTGCCTGAGGCCCTCAGAGGCCAGTGGTAGGCCCCTGGCTGGTGTCTCTGGTTGAGAGGTGGCTTCTGCACCAGCACCTGATGAGCCAGTGCCCGGCACCTGTCTGCTTTTTGTGGTGGTGAGGTCACTTCTGCCTCCGTCCTTCCTCGGACCACGCTAAGCCCCTGGCTGGTATCTGTGGCTGTGAGGTCACTTGTGCGTGCGGCCCTTGTTGCCAGTGTTATGGACATTGCTGCTCCTTGTGGTTGTGAGGTCTCTTGTGCCTCATTGCCTGATAGGCCAGCGCTGATCATGTGACTGCTGGTAGTTGTTGTGAAGCCACTCAAGCCTCATTGCCTGATTGGCCAGTGCTGGTCATGTGTTTCCTGTTGGTGGTTGGAGGTCTCTTGTGCCTCAGTGCCTGATACACTGGTGTTGGTGATGTGGCTGCTCTTTGTGGTTATGAGGTCGTGTGTGCCTCACTGCCTGATAGGCCAGTGGTGGTCATGTGGTTACTGTTCGGGTATTATGACATCACTTGTGCAGCAGTGCCTGATAGGCCAGCACTGGTCACATGGCTGCTGTTTGTACTTTTGAGGTGTCTGTGCCCCAGTGCCTGGTGGGACATTGCTGGTCACGTGATTGATGTGTGTGGTTGTGAGGTCACTTCTGCCTCAGTTTCTCCCAGGGCAGTGCTATGGCCATTGTTGTGGGCTGCACTGGTGGGGTCAGTTGTGCCTCAGGGCTTGACAGGTCCATGGTAGTCATGTGGCTGCTCTTCTTTCTTGTACGGTCACTTGTGTAGCCTTGACTGATTGGCCAATGCTAGACCAATGGCTGCACTTTATGCTATGAGATTACTTATATCGCAGAGTGAAAAAGTGTTCAGGGGGCAGAGAGCTAGAAGGGTTTGTGAGTACAGAGCCTAGAGTGGAGGCCCTGGTGTGATGTGCCTCCCATGTATACAGCACACTTTAATGGAGACAGGAGGGGCTTTCCCTAAAGGCAGTGTTGGAATTCATTTGTTTGGGCACATGTAGGAAACCCGAGATGCCCTGGGGCACTTGCCCAAAAATCACTCCAAAGGGGCATGGGTTTCCTTTAGGTACAGGGTGGATCTGGTAGAGACAGGTGGTTGTGCTGGACACCCCTGGCATTTGAAATAGCCCTGCCAGCCTATTTCTGTGTCATTAAATCATGTGTCTGCACTGACCTACTACTGCTGTTTGTAACACTGGAATTTTCATTTGCCTCAGCTTCATAGCATCATTGCAGATCACCAAGATATTTTTTCCACCTGCTCCCACCTGATGTTCTAGGAGGATTCAGGGCTCCCAGTCACTCCATCAGAGCAAGCAGACACTGGTACATGACTGGGATGACCTCTGTCTCTTCCACTGTCACCAAGTATTTGTGTGTGAGCAACTGACTCCCAGCCTCCATCTCCAGTGATTAGAACGGGAGCTTAGACAAGGAGCTCGCATGCAGACCTCTGTGCTGTGCTCCCTTCAGTTTTGGCAGGGGGAATCCTACCTCCTGTGTGCTTGTGGAGTTCACAGGCGGAATAGGGGGATCTGAATCTAAATGCAACCCAGGGTCTTCAAAACCAGGATGTGATGCCGAGATTGACTGAACCATGTGTCAGTGAACTCCCTTCTTGTCCCTGTCTGGATGTCCTGCCTGGGTAAGAGATGGGACTAGGAGCTTCCAGCTGAGGACATTTCCACTTATCATAGACAGCCATCCTCTGACGAAATAAATGACAATGTTGGAATCAGTCTCTCTGTCCTCTTTAGAAAGAGAAAACAGGTGATTATTTCAGTCTACTTGAGGGAACATCTCCCAGGAGGAGGGAGCACAAGGGACAGAACAACTCCTGCCTTCAGCTGGTCCTGTGCTCCTGAGCTGAGGCCAGTTTTGGGGACAGAGGTTGCTCATGGCAACCTGGCAGCACTGCTGAGAGATGGCTGTGTCCCGAGGCAGCTCCTCTGCAAAGAGCAGCAGGACTCTGGGCACTGCCTGCTGCTGCTGAGGAGATGAGATGAGAGAAGACAGGAGTGAAAGGCAGTGCAGAGTGAGAGGCCAGAGGAGAGCTCCTTGTGGAAGAAATCTTCACAGCCTTTTGCATGGTAAGTCTCTGGCTACAGGGCAATGCTGCTGTGTTTCCTGGAGGAGTCTCCTAAGCCCATCCCATCCTGTGAGTGTGGAAGATGGGGAGATGCTTTAGAGCAAAGATTCCCTGCCAGAGGAAGGAAGGGAGGTCCGAGGGACACATCACCCTGCTCCTTTCTTGCAGGGAAGGGTGCAGGGGTTTGAAGCCTGTTTGTGCACCCAGGTGGGCATGGACTGTCCTTCAGAACACAGTCTCTGTGCCCCAGGGTGCTGTGTGCCTGGGGCAGGGACTCTGCTGCCTTCGAGGTTCAGCACTCAGCCTGCCTGGGGAGCTCCACAGAATGCTGCAGGGTGGAAGCTCAGGGTGTAAGGAGGGACCCCTGGCAGGGCAGGTACTTTCTCCCATGGAGAGGCTGCTGCATGGGTCAGGGCTGGGGGACATATCCAGCGGTGACATTTCACCAGGAATGCCAAGGCAGAGGAGAGCTGAAAGAGAAGGCGCTTTCATGAGTCGGTGCTTTCAGTTATTTTCTGTTTGGGTGAGGTGAAAGGGGACTGGATCTGTCAGGTTTAGACAGGGGACTGAGGCTCCAGGACAGTGACACTGAGAGAGGAGCAGTTCTGGGAGGGACTTGGCAAATGCCTTCATCCACCCTGAAGCCTACAGAGAGAGCCAGCATCACCTTTCCAGCCTCAGCTAGGTTTGCTTCACCTGCTCCTAAGCTCCTACAAACCTGGAGTTGCCCCTGGACAGTGTCCTGCCTCTGGGAGCTTTCTGCAGGGCAGAGCTGAATGCTCAGCATGTGGGATGGGGTCTGTGATCAGTGAGAGGGGAGAGACGTGGGGACAGAGACACAGCTCCCTGCAGGGACGGCTTTAGACAGTGGAGCCATGGTCAAAGTGTGAGAGGAACCTATCAACTCCAGTGCCGCCTCTTCTCTCCCACCATATACAGCCCTCTTCTCTCAAGGTTGTGGGATCCAGGACATGAGTCATTTCCTCAGCAGCCAGACATCCAGGGGAGGAGACACTACTGAGTGTGTCTCTGTTCCTCCCTGTCCCTACCTCCCTTGGAACAAATATCATGACGTTGCTCCCTGTTTCCTACCTGCCCATGCTGCCCTTGTCCATGCCCTTGGGCTCTCTGGGCATGGGGGAGGAGGGGTTGATGCAGTTCAGACACCGACCATGTGGGTCCTGCCATGCAGACGTGTCTTTGATAGTGAGGTGCCCAAGTCCCCCTCTAACCTCTGGGGCTCTGGGCAATGCAGTTGCCCAGAAAGGAGGCAACTCTCTCTTCCAAACACCCTCAGCACCCTTACGACATTCAGCCATTTCCCTGGGGTGTCTGGCTGGGCTGCAAGCTGCCCTCCAGAAGGGCACAGCTCTCCCTTTGCAGCTGGGTGTAACCCAGGTGCCTTAGGGAGAAGCCACCTAGATACTGGGAACACGGAAATGCTGCTGGGAGGCTGGATGTGGGCAGCTGGAAGGAGTCCAGTGTGTTCCTGGCCGGAAGGGGAGGGCTCAGACCCCCCCTCACATACTCTCATAAGAGTGCTGATGGGAACTTTGGAAGTGGATTCTTCTGCTCTCCACAGTGCCATTTCCTTTTTGGCAACATGAAAAAGAAACTTCTTGCAACTGTCTTCAACCTTTGAGGTGGGAACACAGGGCACCTGAGAACAAGGCAGGTGGACAGGCCAGTGCTCCTCTCTGTGCACTGAAGCTAGAGTGAAGCTAGTGTTTTTGCCTCTCTGGAATCACAGCTGGTCACTCTGAGTGCAGTGTTGAGGATTTCTATCTGCAAGCAGCCTCCTCCGGTGTGACAGTGTCAGTAGAAGAAATCATAAAATTATTCATGAGCCCACGTTGTTTAGAACTGGATGTGAAGTTGCTGAAATCTCTTCAACAGTATGAGTGGATTAAATCTGACTGGAACTGGGAATATAAATCTTAGTCACGTCTGTTCCCGTGTACGCAGTGCTGTACGTCAGGGCTGACTCCTCAGGAGCCCACAGCCAGAGGCCACTGCTTCTCATGGCAATCTCAGCCAGCACAAACCAGAGATCAAGGGATGGAGCTCAGTGATAGTACTGCTGAGATGGTGAGAGGTAACATGTTTGTTTGGGGGGCTTTGTGGGAAAGCTTTGGTCTGCCCTAATTTTTCTTTATCTGTTCTTCCTTGGACAGTCCCCAAAGCTCAGAGTGAGCAAAATGTCCAACAGCAGCTCCCTCACTGAATTCCTCCTCCTGGCATTTGCGGACACACGGGAGCAGCAGCTCTTGCACTTCTGGCTCTTCCTGGGCATCTACCTGGCTGCCCTCCTGGGCAACAGCCTCATCATCACAGCCATAGCCTGTAATCCCATCTCCACACCCCCATGTACTTCTTCCTCCTCAATCTTGCCCTCCTCGACCTTGGCTTCATCTCCACCACTGTCCCCAAATCCATGGCCAATTCCCTCTGGAACACCAGGACCATTTCCTACTCAGGATGTGCTGCCCAGGTCTTCCTGGTTTTCTTCTTGTTCTCAGCAGAGCATTCTCTCCTCACTGTCATGGCCTATGATCGCTATGTTGCCATCTGCAAACCCCTGCACTATGGGATCCTCATGGACAGCAAAACTTGTGTCAGAATGGCAGCAGCTGCCTGGGCCAGTGGCTTTCTCAATGCTGTGCTTCACACTGCAAACACATTCTCAATACCCCTCTGCCAAGGCAACACAGTGGACCAGTTCTTCTGTGAAATCCCCCAGATCCTCAAGCTCTCCTGTGCAGACTCCTACCTCAGGGAAGTTGAGGCTCTTGTGGTTAGTCTTTGTTTAGTCTTTGGGTGCTTTGTTTTCATTGTGCTGTCCTATGTGCAGATCTTCACTGCTGTGCTGAGGATCCCCTCTGAGCAGGGCCAGCATAAAGCCTTTTCTATGTGCCTCCCGCACCTGGCCGTGGTCTCTCTGTTTGTCAGCACTGGCCTCTTTGCCTACCTGAAGCCCTCCTCCATCTCTTCCCCAGCTCTGGATCTGGTGGTGACTGTTCTGTACTCAGAGGTGCCTCCAACAGTGAACCCCCTCATCTACAGCATGAGGAACAAGGAGCTCCAGAATGCGCTGAGGAAACTGATCTCATGGACATTTTTTAGTAGCAGTAAAATTACTTTTGCTCTCTGCAGATTACTCCCCCTGTGTCCTATACCTGGACAGACCTTTTTTGTTCACTTTTTATTATTATTATTATTACTGTTGTTATTTTTATTTGTTATTATATTGCTAAACAAAAGCCTTGATTCATTCTACTTTTACTGAGATTACTCTGCCTCACCTGGTGCCCACGTAAGAGCATTTCTAACACTGGGTCAGAGCTGTCTCCATCACAGTATCTCTATAATAAAATAAGTTCTTCCTGGTGAAGTGCCTGAAGGCTGGGCTTCCTCTAAAACTCCTGTCCCTCACACCCTGTCCCCAGTACACATCCTTGAAACACTCTCCACCACCCTGCATACTGGTCCTTATCCAAAAAGTCATCTCCAGAGAAGGCTCCATGCCCAGCTATTTATAGAAATAGACATGCCTCCTTAGGGATTTTTTTCATATTAATGACCCCTCTGTTGTATTTGGTACTGAGCCCATGGACCTCAGGTGGTAAGAGGAGCTAGAACAAAACTCTCAAGAAGTTCAAGTCGGAAGCAAATCCCCAAGTTTTTTGGAGTAATCATGGGTCCCACTGAGAGCCATTACCAACAAAAGCTCCCAGGGGCTGATGAGAGCAGAAAGTTTGAGGCACTGATTGCAGATAGGCAAAGGCAATGTGCAGGTGGCTGTGATGCCGAGTCAGCCCTGATGTACATCATCTAGCAGGGTGGCCAAACCTCACTGCCAGCCCTAGGGAAGGATGATCCTTTCCCTCATGCTTTGCTCAGGGCTCTTCCTGGGGACAGTGTGAGGGGTGGGGGTGTGCAAGGCCAAGTGTAGGACAATGATTTAGCACACTTTGGGCCAATGGGGGAAAGGGAGCCCTGAGACCCTGATGCCACAAGGAAGAAGTTTCCTCTCATAGGCCTTTGTGGCAGACACATCAGCCATATCAAAAGGGACAAAGACCTCAGTTCTGTTGGAAGCTTTCAGCCTTGGCATTGTGCTCAGTCACCTCTACCACAGACAATCCAAAGCTGTCCCAAACCTGAACCTGTTTCCCTGCAGCCTGTAGGCACCCAGCCAGCTTCCCCACCTTGTTCTCACTGCAGGATCTCCCCACCTTTACTGACATCCCTCCGTCCTTGCTGGCTGCTCCTTGAAACACAAAGCCTGGAGCTGATCATGGAGTCCCTTTGGGTGTCCTGTTGCACCACAGCATTACCCTACAAGTGACATTCTTGTTACCTGAAGGATAGTCTGAACCTCTCAAGATGCAGTTTGTGACTCTTTCCCCTTCTCATGCTGCTTCCCACTGCCAAAACAGACTCCATCATCTCTGAAACCACCCTTCAAGTAGTCACAGGCAACTACTCTAGTGACCCTAGCCTCACTTCAGCAGGCCAAAGCAACCCAGGTCCCTCGGTCTGTCCATACAGCCCATGTACTTCAGGACCCCAATCCCACCTGCGTAGACCTCTTCTGGACCATCACCAGTTTCTCCCCACTCTTCCAGCCCTGGGCAGCCCACACTGCTCCAGATGTGGCCACACCAATGCTGAGTTGAGGAGGATGAGAACTGCCCCTCTCTGGCTGGCAATGCTCTTCCTAACAGAGTCCTGTGTGCAGCTGGCCTTGTTTGTGGTGAGCGTGCACCATTTGCTCATATGGCATCCTTCGTGACGTTCTCCTCAGGATCAGTCCTCTGCCAGCCAGGTCTCTGCCTGTCCTGATGCACGTGTTGTTCTGCCCCACTGATGAGCCTTTCAAACAGGACAGGATGCAGGGTATACCCCTGAAGACCCCACCTTTACCTGATAAAGCATGACCATTCATGAAAACTCTCTGAGCTTGATCATCCAACCAGCCTTTTGCCCATCTGAATGTCTTCTGGATATTCACTACTCTCCTCTGCATGTACAGGTCAGTTATCATAGAAGACGATCAGGTTATTGAGGAATGTTTTGCCTTCAATAAATCTGTAAAGCTGGCAGGTCTGAAAGGACAGCATCCTCCAAGCTCAAGAATGGCCATACTCATATCCAGGAGAACAAGTAGACATCTCAGGAGACAGGCAGCTAAACAGGGAACTCACAGCTAAAAAATGATAGAAAATGTGGCACACAGGAATGGGAAGCAGGGAGAGGCTGCAAAGGAGGAATTTAGAAATATTGTCCAGGGAAGTCAGGAAGCAGCTAGAAAAGCTAATGTTGCTCTAGGACAGACACTTGCAAGGGATGTCAAGGGCACAAAGATGAGCTCCTGTTGCTTGAGCAAAAGATAAACAAGGAAAATGTTGGTCCATGACTGAATGGGTCAGGGAATCTGGTAACAGCAGATGCAGACAGGTCTGGGGAACTCAGTGCCTTTGCTTCACTCTCCACCAACAAGGTCTCCTAGGACACAGTGCCTGGAGTCAGGACTCCTGAGGAGAAAAACAACTAGCAGTGCCTAAGGCTTGACTCAGGAATTACTTGAAAGACCAGAAATGTATGGGACTGGATGGGCTGCATCTGAGGATGCTGAGTGCTGGCCACTATCTTGCAAGGCCTCTCTTTATCTTCTTTAGGAGGTTATGGAGATGGGGGAGGTGCCAATGACTGGAGAAAGGCAGGTGTCACATTTTAAAAATGCCAAAAGGATACCTGGGGAACTGCAGGGTGTCCAGCTTCACTTGGATGAAGAGAATGTCATGGAACAATGTCATGTTCTCTCTGCCCACATTTCTGGGTAAATGAAGGAGAAAAGGGGGCAAGGGAACAGCCAGCATGGACTTACCAAGAGTAAATCATGCTTCACCAGCCTGATGGTCCTCTATGTGAAAAGAACTGTATTAGTGGACGAACAGAGAACACTGAATGCCAGTTCCCTTGACTTTAGGGAGGCTTTTGACATTTTATCCCCTAGTGTACTTGCACACAATTTAAGACTTCATGGTCTGAATGGGTGGATAAACAAATGGTCAAAGAACTGGTTGCATGATTGGTCTCTCAGAAGGCGGTGGTGGATGGGTAGCATTCCTCCTAGTGGCATCATGAGGGTCTCTCCTGGGACCTGTCCTCTTTAAGACCTTTATGAATGGCCTGAAAGGAGCAACTTTCATCATGTTCACAGGTGACTCCAAACTGGGCGAGGGGCACCAGTCTTATGCTGGAGGGCTGCCACTGAGAAGGCCCTGGACAGGCAGGAGGGATGGGCTGTCCGGAATCTCATGAAATCCAGCAAGGTGAAATGCCAGGTCCTTGTACCTGGGACAGACCAACACCCTGCACAGATATGGGCTGGTGCCTGAGCAGATCTTCAAAAAAGGACATGAGAATTCTGGGAGATTGAACACAAAATGTGAGAGAGTCATGTGGCCAGGCAGCAAAGAAGGCCAACAGCATCGTGGGCTGTACAAACAGGAGTGCAGACTGCAGGTCAGAGGAGGTGATTATCCCCCTCTGCTCAGTACTTATTAGACAACATGTACAATACTGTGTCCCTTTTTTGGCCCCCAATATAAGGAGCTCCTTCTATGAGGAGGTCAACAAGAAGATGGAGCCATGCTTTCATTATGGTGACTGGCAGCAGGATGAGAGACAACAGTCATATGTTGAAGCTTGAAAGAAACAGACTAGAGAGATTGGGAAAACTTTTTTCCCCTGACAGGATGGTCAAGCATTGGCATGTGTTGCCCAGAGAAGCTCTGCTGTCTCCATCTCTGCAGGTTTTCAAGACTGGATCAAGTGCTCAGCAACCTCCTCTGAACCCATAGCTGACCCTACAGTGGGTGCAAGGTTGGGTTAGAGGCCTCCTGAGGTTCTGTGCAGCTTGAAAAAATCCCTTCCACCAAGGGTCTTCTCCTGTCAGTGTTAGGGAGAGCACTCAGCTCTCCCTGACCATAGAAGTAACTCAGAGACAAGTAGGATCAGATCAACTAGCTCTGCAGTCCTGCTCCAGTCAGGGATGTTCTGACACAAGGCTGCTTCGCAGGTATTCAGGCCTCCCTGAACTGCCCTGATCACTCCTTTCAATCACCTTTTTTCCCCCTTTCTCTCTTCTTTACCCCTTCCAAATTCTGCTCTCCTATCATCCTCATACTTTCCCATACAAACACCTCTTTTTGCCCTTCTTTCCCTTTAGGCCCTGGCTGTGCTTGCTTTGTACCTTCATTTCCCATTTCTGAGATTATTGCTCTTGTAATTCCTACTTTGGTGAGGAGGTCCCTTAAACTAATATCTCCTTTTATCACTTGTACTGTCCTGCAATTCCATGTGCTCTTAGGTTGTCAGAGGGACTCCATCTCAGGAACACTGCGTGAGCACACACACGCTAAGAGCTGGCACAAAGCAGCTTCAGTCTGGGGGATGTGAGAAACCTGGGGATACAGACAACAGAAACCTCAGGAAGTTTTACATGGGGAAGTGCAAGTCCTGCACCTGTGGAAGAAGAATCCCATGGATCAGAACAGACTGGGACCACACACTGATGAGTAGCCTGACGAAAAGTCCCCGAGCTGGACAGGAGATGCCATATGAGCCAGTGGTGCATGCTCAAAGTGAGTAAGGCCAGATGTCTATAGCTCTGCATTAGGAGGAGCATGGCTACCCAGACAAGGGGAGTTATGATCCACCTTGACTCAGCACTACCGTATAGTGCTGTGAGGCTCCCAGGAGCTTTTCTTGTAGTGCTAAACAGCATGGGAAGGGGAAACAGCCTCTAACTGCAGCTTTGGAAGTTCAGACTGGGCATTAGGATGAGGAAATTTGACTCAGAAGACAGTGCTGTGCTTTGACAGGTCACCCAGAGGGAGTCTGTGATGATCCCAGAACTTTGTGTTTCAAGGAAGAGGCAGGGAGGATGGAGAGACATCAGTGAAGGGAGGAAGATCCTGTGGGGAGAGCAAGGTGGGGAAGCAGGTTGGGTGTCTGCAGTCTGCAGGGACACAGAAGCAAGAATAGGAAAGCCTTGGACAGCCTAGAGTGGAGATGGCTGAGGCCGCTGGCAAGGCTGGAGGCCCCCCAACAGAACTGACATCCCCTTGGCTCTAGCTATTGTCCCTGCAACCAAGGTCTACCAGGAGACACTAGGCTATAATGGCTTCCTTGTGCCCCACAGGTAGCCCAGAAGGTGTCATGTTGTTGTCTTGCACTCAGCATTACACACCCCCACCTGCACACTGCCCCCAGGAAGGGCACTAGAAATGTGTGGGAGAAAAATATTGCTCTTCCTAGGGGCTGGTTGTCTGTGCTTGGCCATTTTCCTTGATGCACATCAGGGGTTAAAGTGACATCCCAGCCACCTAAACATTTCCTTTGCCTGCCTGTAATCAACGATTGCAATTTTCTGCTTTAAACGGCCTCTGGTGAGTTCTTCCTGCTAATAGTCCTCAGGGGACCCATTAATGCTCTCTGTAACTTTAGGCACTGCTTCCGACTTTGACTCCTGGAATGTTTCATTCAGTCTCCTCTCAGTAGCTGTAGTTCATGGACTCAGCACCAAATACATCATGAGGCTCAATAAAATGCAAAAAGTCCTGATGAATCATGTCTCTCCCTGTAATTTTCTTTTAGTCCTGTATGGATAATTGGAGAGCTTTGGGGAGTGTAGCTGAACAAGTATAACACAAATATTTTTCCTTTAATTTTTTTTGGATACTTACCATTTTTCAGCTTTCAGAGTAAATGACACCAACATTCTCCAGTTGATATTGATCCAGGGTGTCCCCTAATGAAGTCGGAGCATGTAGGAAAAACAGTGTCCTGGAGTTCAGACATTGTACAAACAGTCTTCCCCGTCTCCCCAACCCTGTCAGTGCTCTCATCAGTCACCTGGGACTTGCATCACTCCTGTTAAAAGCTAACCTTATTCTACTGAAGTCTGAAACTGCCTGTTACAGCTCACATGCCCCAATTCCTGCTTTACCTAGAGAACTAGCTGCAAATAGAGATTTTTTTGTTTTGTCTTGAAAAGAAGGGATTTTATTTATCTATTTATTTATTTATTTTCAATTGCAAACAAACTAAGAATAAAGCATGATACACATTTTCATTAAAAAATAAAGACACTCCACAACAGTGTGCTAAGCGCAAGCTGCTTCCAGTGAAGCCCATTTTCCACAAGTGACAGTCTTATTAGAAACCTTTGGATAGACAAGAAAAAGTAGAAAGAAAGAGAAATAGGGACTTCTCTAAAAGCACAAACTAGTGAAAGATGGAGCAAGCGTGAAACTCCCTGAGGTGCAAATCAGCAGCTGAATATCTGAATGAACCAAGAGTAAGGGGAGGAGGAAAACTGGAAGCAATGGAAAGTTTCAATGCCCAGAGAGTATTCTGTAAAGGTGCTGACAGAGGTTCTCAACTTAATCAAGGCTCCTGGGGGTCCCCGGCTGTACTGAGGGCCCTGTTGCTCTTGGAGATCCTGGGCTGGGCTGAGTTTCTGTACAAAAGATTGGAAAAGGCATGTTGCCAGGCACTAGAGAAGGGGGATTTTCCTGGATGCTCAGAGCAACCTAAGAGAACACACAGGAGACACACAGGAGACAGGGGAGAGAAAAGGCAGAAACCCCAGGGTGCCCAGGTGCCATAGAGGGGGTGCCACAGGCTGAATATGCAACCCAAGGAAGTAAACATCTCCTTCCTTTTGCAGGGACTCAGAAAGGCCCTTCCCTGACAGGATTCAAGGGGGATGGAGCCTCCCTTCTGCAAAAGTCACCTCATGATAGAGACTAGGAAGAGCATGAAGGTTGGTTGTAGGGACAGTCTCAAACTTCATCTCACAAACTGCTGAACAAGCCAAAATGCTTATGAGGCATTGCATTCCCTCAGAGGCTCTGCACTGGAGCCTGGGTAGCAGCACTGCCACATGTGAGCACATCCTGAGAAGCCCAGGGCCAAAAATGTGGGAGATGTAGGGAGCCAGGGCTTTACAGTTCCCCAGGAGAGACACGGTGCTCCAGAGGATTCAGGGAGCCAAAGCCTGTATCCAGGGCAGAAGCGCTGCCCCAACATGATGCTGGAAAGCCCATGTAGCAACTGAGGTCCAGAGATGAGAAATGACTTTCCCTACACTCAGCCAGAAGGAAACCTCAGCAAAATTAATGGGTAATGAGAAAACTTCCCTAGATTTGCTACATGGCCAAGAGAAACCTGGTTTGAGGCTCACTAAAAAATCTCAGCCCATGGCCAGGCTCGGTGCTGCTTCATCCCACATGACTTTCATCCTGTGTTTGAAAAACACCAACCCTCAAACCAACCCCCAAAGACCCAGCTTCCTGCAGAGGTCTGCACCAGTGCAGGGGTGCAGAAGTGACCTCTCCAGTGCCCCATCTGAAAGATTGCACAGCCTTTGGCACTATCTGGAGATGTTCCTGTAGGAGGTATCAGGAATTTTTGCAAAATAGCCTGGGTGAAGGGAGGTGAATGTCTTCCCAGACACAGGAGGAAATCTTTCTGCTCTTTCCCTGGCTGTGCCATCTCCATGGTGGTGACCTACTGAGCCCAGAGGTGACACGAACTGAGGTCACAGTGGGATGTGTCACATCACAGGGAGGTCTCCTCTGTGCTGTGGTGGGGTCCTCCCTTCCCTGTGAGGCTTGGTTGCTGCTGGGAACTGCTCATGCACTCCCCAATGCTGCTCTTCAGAGCCACTCCATGGCAAGGAGTAGGGACAGGAGGCCGCAAGGCCACACTGGGGCCTCTCACCAACAGGCAGAGGAGCTGGGACACATTGGAGAGGAGTTTGGGTGATGAGACACAAAGAGCATCCCTCCTCCCTTGCTGGAGAGGCTATCTGAGGGCAAGCGGGCAAGCGAGATGCAGGACTGCTGCACGGAGGCCACCAGCTCGGACCACAGTTCCTTGTTCCCAACATTCCTGCAGTTCTCCAACAAGAGTAAGGATGGCTTGGGACTTCTTCTCAAGGTGCCACACAAAGACTGTTAGCTGCCAAAACTGCTGTGGTCTTGGGCTGTGGTGGTGACAGGACAGGGCTGGGGGCTGCCACAAGAGCCCTGCCAGAGGGTCCTGTCTGGCTCAGGGGACAATGTGGCAGCCAGGACTCCTGGGTCCTGCAGCTGGGGCTGCCCTGAGCCCCAAGGCTCCTGTGGGGCTGGCTCCATGCCCTTGTGGAGGTTTGGGAGCAATCTATGGTCAGATTTCTCTAGGAATGGGTCCCCCTTTCAGATCTGTCTCTGGCAGGAAGGGGATCCTGTGTCCTGGAGCTGGGGTGTCCTGCAGCTCCCATGGGGATCTAAGGAGCCTGCTGGAAATGCCCATATAGGAAACAGAACCTTCAACTTGTAACAGTCCCAAGGCATCTGCTTCCGTGGGAGAATGTCTGCTTTTTCCTCTTGGATCCTCTTGTGTCTCCAACTTGCCAGAGCATGTTTTTGGCTCAGAGATCTTGTCCTTTGATGACCACAGCCCCTGTCCTCCTGCAAACTGGGGCCAAATTTCTGCACCCAAAAGACAGCATCTTTGGGAGAGCAGGCTAGAAGCAGGTGAGAGACGCCATCCCAACCAAGTCCCGGCTGACCCCAAGAATTTTCCTCTGAACTGTGGTGGGCAGTGGTGGGGAAGAGTCCAGCTGGGCCATCTGCCCCAGCTCCCTCACAACCCCACACCTCCACTCCCCAGCACAGGTAAGCTCAGAGTTGGTCTCCCCATTGCCACCCTGTGCCTCCTGAGGCTCCTCAGCCCTCAGGAGTGACCCCCGGGGGCACAGCCCAGCCCTGCACAGAGCAGCCCCTGTCTGGCCACAGCCCAGCCCTGCTGCATACAGTGCAAGGGCTACCGAGCCCCAAGGCTGCTGTGGGAAGAGGGCCAGGGCAGAAGGGGTGAGAGGACACGGCCCTGCCCTGGGGGCAGCAGCACACTGCCCACAGGCTCCAGCAACCCCATGTCCAGGGTTCCCACACCAGTGCCAGGGCTGGCACCAGCGCAAGCCACAGGGCTGGCCCCCATGCCCAGCACAGCCCGAAGGCACAGGGCAGTGAGGAGCCCCGCGGGGCCCCTGCGGCAGAGCCCAGCCCTGCAGGGCAGCTGCCGCGCCCGGGGCCCTGCACTGCCCAGTCACCCAGCGCCAGGCTGCCCCAAGGCCCCGCTATGGCCCGCGCTGCCACCCACAAGATGGCGCCATCCCCTGGGGGAGGGGGTGGGGCTAGCTGCCAGGGTGGGAGGGCGCAGTGTTGCCATGGCATTGCCTGAGTTCAGCCCTCCGATTGGCTGGCATGAGGAGGAAGGCGGGGGTGGGTCTGAATGATGGCTCTGTCAGCCAATCGGAGTCCAACATGTGGGACAACAAAGACATGAAGGAAAGTGGTGCAAGAGGAGAGGGAGCGAAGCAGGTGGGAAGGGAGCGGGAGTGAGAGCGGGTGCGAGTGGGGCTGGCGGGGGCTGCGGGTGCGTTCAAATGCCGGCAGGTGCCCTCTCGCTGCAGCAGGGGCAGCGGTGCTGGCAAGGGGGCTGCTTTCCTGCAGGAGCTCCCGAAGGGGCTGGTGGGGCTGTGACCAGGGGACCCAGCGCCCTGTCACCGAGGGGAACTGACCTGCGAGCCAGGCGTGCCGGCCTGCGCCGAGCAGCTGGGCCGGGGCGGCTTGGTGGGGTCTGGGTGTGGGAAGCTTTGCCCCTTTCGAGGGTCTGAGATGCATTTTCAAGTGTTTCCCTGAGCTTCTGCTGCCCCCGCAGCCCCCAGGTGCTGCTCAGAGCTGTGTTGGGAGTTGCTGGGCAGAGTGTGAGCAGGTTGCTGGTGTCCAGTGCTGCCACCTGCTGTTGTTATAGTTGGTGAATTCTGGCTGGTTTCAGCAACACGTTGGGACTACCTAGGCAAAAGCTGCTCTTCTTCTGCGGTAGTAACAGGTCCATAATAAGTGCTTTGCTGCACTACGAGCACTGTGAGGCCACGAGGGGAATCATGGAGGCTGTTCAGGACCTGGCTCAGCCTTGTGGAGGGCAGAGGAAGCTGCGGGGGGCAACAGCCCCATGGTCAGGGCGTGGGCAGGAAGGTCACCATTGTCTATGGAGCTACGCAAGAGACTCACCAGTGTCCAATCAAGTCTTTGTAATTAGCTGATAGGCCGACAAGAGGCACATGGTTCAACTGTTGATGATGAGGTCATTTCTGCCTGAGTACCTGGTAGGCCAGCTGCAGGAACAAGGCTTGGCTGTTGCATGTGAGGTCATTTCTGACTGATGAACCAATTGGACAGCAGCAGAGATGTATCTGGAAAGGTGACTGTGAGGTCATCTCTACCTGAGCTGTGATAGGGCAGCAGCTGGTTCATATCTGGAATGTGTTGATCTGTTGAGATCATTTCTGCCTGAGCTCCTGGTCAGCCAGGATGCATCTCCTGGCTGAGGACATTCTAGTGAGGTAATACTTGTCTTAGAGGCTCTGGGCCAGTGACAGAGACCTGGCTGTGCAGGTGACTGTGAGGCCCTGTCTTTCTGAGTCCCCAATACGCCAGCAGCAGGGAGTTAGGGACGGATGATGACTGTGAGGTCTCTTCTGTCAGAGTGCCTTCTAGGCCAGCAGTAGTTCATGGCTGGGGAAGTTATTGTGAGGAAACTTGTGTCTCTGACCCCATAGCCAGCAGCAGGCGTGTGGTGGGGGTAGGGCTTGTGAGGTCACCTCTCTCTGAGCAGCTGATAGGTCAGGTGAAGCCACATGGCTTGGATGCTGGTGGTGAGGTGACTCCTGGGTGCCCTCAGAGGAGGGATAGACACTTGCAGAGCTCTAAAGCAACATAGAAATGCAGCTACTTAACCAAGGAGGTGCGGAGGTTCCACATCAGCTGACACAAATTTTATTGCAGTCTGTCATCCTGAGTTACTAGGGCTGCATTTAAAATGCAGGTGATATTCTGTGGGGAACATGGACATGGAGTTTGACTTTCTACTTCTTGCTAAGTAGAAGCCTACAGTCTGCTTCTTGACGGCTCGGGAGTCCAGCTGGTCTTTTGAGGATGATAAATTCATCTAGTGCTGGTGTGAGCAGAGGTGTCAGTAACCTCTTCTTCCCAGGGAGTGTGTGCTTTAGAAATTCCCCTGTGTTAAACCAACAGGGAGCTCGTGAGATTTTCCTGCAAGGTCTGAATGCTGTCTCTGTCTTTCTTTGGTCTAGGCTGAACAAACCCAGCTCTCCCAGCCTCTCCTTAGATGCCCCATACTCCATGCCCTGACCATCTTGGTGTCCCTGTGCTGGACTCCCTGCTGAGTGTTAGTGCCTTTGTAGAACTGGAGAGCCCAAATGAGACCTGGTATACAGATGTGGTCTCCTCTGTGCCAAAAAGAGGGGCAGAAGGTCTCCATGGCCCTGCTGGCTGTGCTCTCACACATACAGCTCAGCACAGAGGGGAGATGTTTGCCCCGACTATGTAAGGGCAGCAGAACTAACCGTAACACTCAGATTCTTTCTTTCCTTCTAGGTTACTCCAGTCTTGCAGGTTCCCAGTGCAGTCCTAGAGTCCCTGAGGCTCGGGGCTGGATGCCAGGGTGTGTCCCTGTACCTGTCAACATCTTTGGCATCATCGTGAGCCTCCTGTGAAGGCAGCTGCAAGTGAATGAGATGAGGCTACGCATGGATACGAAGGCTTCCATAAATGCCTCTGGCTTCCATGGGTGACCTGGAGTGTGGGTTCACCTCTTGGTGCCTCTGCTGTGCTGCACATTCCACGTCATACAGATGTTGATATTCCCTTCTTTTCCTAGAAGGTTGTGGAATCCTATAGGATGAGTCCAAGATCTTACAATAAATGCCAGCACCTCTTGAGTGCCTTTGTGTGGGTGCCCCAAAGCCTTGGTTGCTTGAATTGAGGAAGTTTCGTAGCCCTTGGGGTCCTGGCTCTGCGAGGGCTGATGATGTGCCCAGGGCCAGGTTGCCAATGGCACCCAGGACTCAGTGCTCTCTGAACCCAGCTGTGGAGCCTCATCTCGTGCTGCAGAGCCTGTGCAGTGAAGACAGGTGGCATTTCAGCAGACCTCCAGCCTGAGGCTGTTTTATTACTTGGGCCTCATTTCAAAGCCTCTGTCCTCGTTTTCCCTTCACAAGGTCTCCTTGTCCAAGTAACTAAAGGAAAGGATCCGAGGTTACTTTGAGCTCAGGAGGCCTTCCGGACTCTCACAATGTAGAAACATTTATCTATAACTTTTTTATTCCTAACCAAAATCCTCATCCCTCCGTCCCTCGATGGAGGTTCCTGAGGGGATGGAGGTGGAAAGCAGCAGCCTGCTCTGCCCAGAGGGAGCAGGATCTTTCCCTCTGAAAACAGCAACATTGTCGAAGGAGCCAGCTCTGTGCCTGCTCTTGTGCTGAACATTTGCACATGCCTTGTGAGCCTAGAGTGCCTTTTGTGATCCTTCCCCAGGGTGACAGAGCAGAGATGTGCCATGACCTGGAGAGAGTCTTGCCAGGAGATGAAAGCTGTTTACAGAGGACTGTTACGTTTGGAGTGATAACAGCATAATCAAGGGCCATGAGAGTGGCCAAAGTGAGCTTCTCCTATGTGTGTGGGGGTGTACTTTTCACATCACTTGTGACTCAGTACCAGAAAGGCCAGCAGAAGGCATGTCAATGCCACTTGCCCTTGTGAGGTGAGTTGTGCCTCTGAACCTGGTAGGCCAAGAGCATGCCCCTAGTTTTGGAGAAGATGGTGAGGTCCCTTGTGTTTCAATTCCTCATAAACAAGGAGCAGGGCCATTGCTGCTATTTGTGCTTTTGTGGTCAGTTGTGTATCAGTACGTGACTGGTGATCAGCATGGACATTGCTGCTGTTTGGGCTTGGTTAGGTGAATTGTGTCTGAGTCTCTTACAGACCAGAAGTAAATCTATGACTTCATGGCTGCCTGTGAGGTCACTTCAGCCTCAGTAGCTGACAGTCAAGCTCCATGCCTATTGCTGGTGGTTGTGTTTCTGAAGCCATTGGGCCTCAGTATTGGCTAGGCCACCTTGTTCTTTTTGCCCCGGAGAGGTGACTTTTGCCTCAAGGAGCAGCATCAAGCACATTTCTGCTTTTGTGATTGTGAGGCCACTTGTGCCTCAGTGCCTCATCAGCCAGAAGGAAGCACATGGCTTCAATGTGGAGTGTGAGGTCACTTTTGTTTCAGCATGTGAGAAGCCTGTGGTTGGCACATGGCTTGTGTTTTTGCTTGTGTGGTCACACTTGCCTTATGATCTGATAGGCCAGCAGATGGCATGTGGCTTTGATGGAGACTGTGAAGTCACTGCTTCCTCAGGACAGGATCGGCAAGCAACAAGGAAACTCATTTAATAAACAGTGTAAAATCACTTGTGCATCTGAAAATGGCAGGCAACAAGCAGACACACGATTGCTGTTTGTGCTTGTGATGGTCATGTCGTTGCTGCTTCTTGTTTGAGGTCCCTTGTGCCTCAGTGCCTGATGAGGCAGTGCTGGTGACATGGCTGTTGTTTGTGATTTTGAGGTCCCTTGTGCCTCAGTGCCTGATGGGGCAGTGCTGGTGATGTGGCTGCTGTTAGCTGTTGTGATGTGACTTCTACCTCAGTGCCTAGTGGGGCAGTGCTAGGCCCAAGGCTGTTGTCAGTGGTTGTGACGTCACTTGTGCACCAGCTCCAGTGAGGCCGTGCTGGTCATGTGGTTCCTGTTTCTAGTTGGAGGTCCCTTGTGCCTCAGTCCATGACAGGCCAGTGCAGATGATACTGCTGCTGTTTGTGGTTGTGAGGTCACTTGTGTCTCAGTGCCTGATAGGCTGGTGCAAGGCTATCATAGGCTGTTGTTTGTCCTTGTGAGGTCACTTCCACCAGAGGACCTGATAGGCCAGTGCTAGGCCCATGCCTGCTGTTTCTGCTTGTGAGGTCAGTAGAGCCTCAGTGTTTGATAGGCCCATGCTGGTCATTTGTTGATGTCTGTGGTTGCGAGAAGACTTCTTCTTGAGGCCCTAATTGCCAGTGTTGTGACCATTACTGCTGCTGTGCTTGTGAGGTCACTTGTACAGCAGTGCCCGACAGGCCATTGCCAGGCATCCGTCTGTTGTTTGTGACTCTGATGTCACCTCTGCCTGAGGACCAGATAGGCCAGCGGTAGGCCCATGGACCAAGGGGAAATCCTGCTTAACCAATCTGGTAGACTTCTATGATGGAATAACTGGCTGGGGAGATGAGGAGAGAGCAGTGGATATTGTATACCTTCACTTCAGCACAGCTTTTGACACTGTCTCCCATAACATCCTCCTAGAGAAGCTCAGGAAGTGTGGGTTAGACGAGTGGACAGTGAGGTGGATTAAGAACTGGGTGAAAGGAAGAGCTCAGAGGGTTGTCATCAGTGGCATGGAGTCTAGTTGGAGGCCTGTAGCTAGTGGAGTTCCCCAGGGCTCAGTACTGGGTCCCATCCTGTTCAACTTCTTCATCAATGACCTGGATAAGGGGACAGAGTGTCTCCTCACCAAGTTTGCTGATGATACCAAGCTGGGAGGAGTGGCTAATCCACCTGCGGGCTGTGCTGCCATCCAGAGAGACCTGGACAGGCTGGAGAGCTGGGCAGAGAGGAACCTCCTGAGGTTCCACAAGGGCAAGTGCAGGGTCCTGCACCTAGGGAGAAATAATAATGCCATTCATCAGTATAGTCTGGGGACTGATCTTCTGGAGAGCAGCTCTGCAGGGAAGGATCTAGGAGTTTTTTGGTGGACAAGAAGTTGATGGTGAGCCAGCAATGTGCCCTTGTGGCCAGGATGGCCAATGGTCTGCTGGGGTGTATTAGGAAGAGTGTTGCCATCAGGTCGAGGGAGGTGATCCTGCCCCTCGACTCAGCCCTTCTGAGGCCTCATCTGGAGTACTGCGTCCAGTTCTGGGCTCCCCAGTACAAGAGAGACATGGAGCTACTGGAGAGGGTCCAGCGTAGGGCTACAAGGATGATCAGAGGGCTGGAGCATCTGCTCTGTGAGGAACAGCTGTGAGATCTGGGCCTCTTCAGCCTGGAGAAGAGAAGATTGAGGGGGATCTTATCAATGTGTATAAGTACCTGAAGGGAGGGTGTCAAGGGGATGGGGCCAAACCCTTTCCAGTTGTCCCATGCAGCAGGACAAGAGGCAGTGGACAAAAACTGAACCACAGAAAGTTCCACCTGAATGTGAGGAGGGATTTCTTCATTGTGAGAGTGACGGAGCCCTGGAATAGGTTGCCCAGAGAGGTTGTGGAGTCGTCTTCTCTGGAGATCTTCAAGACCCGCCTGGCTGCAGCCCTGTCTAACATGCTCTGGGTGACCCTACTGAGCACGGGGGTTGGACTAGATGATCTCCAGAGGTCCCTTCCAACCTTACCGATTCTATGATTCTTTGCCACGAAAGACCCTCCATTTCCATTGAGTATAATGGGAGGTTAGGCAAGGAGCTTGCACACAGGTATCTTTGTCATGCACACTTCAGAGCAGGCATGGGGAGTCCTACTTCCTGTGCGTTTGCGGAGGGCACAGGAAGGATATGAACCACACCTCATCTCAGGGGCTTCTAAACTAGCATAAGAAACACAGATTGACTCATCTGAATCAATATCTGAACCATGGATAAATAAAATTCTATCTTGCCCCTTTTCTAGATGTGCTGCCCAATAAAGAGATGGGAATACGGTCTTCCAGGGTGGGATGATTCCATCTGTCGTAGATGACCATCCTCTCACGAGACAAATTGAAATGCTAGAATGAGTCTCTCTGTGCTCCTTAGAAAAGGAGCAGCAGTGATTATTTTAGTCTATTTCAGTGAACATTTCCCAGGAGGAGGGAGCACAAGGGACAGAGAAAATGAGGCCTTCAGCTGGACCGCTGTAGCAGATCAGAGCCAGGCTCCTGGGATGAAGGGAACTCATGGCAACCTGGCAACATTGCTAAGAGACAACTCTTTGCAGGAGTAGCTCCCCTGTCAAGAGCAGCAGAGCTCTGGGCACTGCCTGCTCTTGCAGACATACATGAGACAAGGCAGAGAGAAGGGAAAGAGAGTCTGGAGTGGGAAGACAGAGAAGAGCTCCTTATGGGAGAAACCTCCGCAGCCCTTTGAAAGGTACACCCCTGGCTGCAGAGCAAAGCTACTGAGGTTGCTTAAACGGTCTTTTAAACCCAACCCGTAACTCACAGTTTTCTTAAGGATTGCTCTCCTGGCTTCCCCGAGCGATGGAGGGGATTCCCTGCCACATCATCACAGGGACAAGGTGTCCTGCTACCTTCTCCCGGGGACAGATGCATGGGTGTGAAGCTGGGTGTGCCAGCCAGAGCTGTAATTTGGAGCAGTGTCTCTATGCCCCAGGGTGCTGTGTGTCCAGGGCAGTGACTCAGCACTCAGCCTGCCTGAGGAGCTCCCCACAGTGCTGTGGGGAGAAGCTCTGGGTGGGAGGAGAGCCCTCAGCAGGGCAGTTTGAGTGTCATGTCAAGAGGGTGCTGCTGCATCAGGGCTGCTCATAGCTCCAGCTCACCCTCAGGAAATTTCTGGAGGGGACTTGTCAAAAGGAAGGCAAAGCAGGGAACACTTGAAAAGAAAGGCTCTTTCCTTCTAGGGTGCGTGCTTGTAGTTCCCTAATTTGGGAGGAGAAAAGAAAGATTTTTTGGTTTGGGAAGGAACGGAGACTCCCAAGCTTTCACTCTTGGAGATCAATAGATCTGTCAGGAAGCTCAGCAAACCCCTTCAGCCCCATGTCAGCCTACAGACAGCACCCGCATCACCCTTATGGCCTTGTCAGGACTTTTCCGACCTGCTCCTCAGGACCTCTGAGCACAGAAGTGCCTCTGCCCGGTGCCCTGTCCTGGCAGGTTTTGGTAGGGCAGAACTGAGGATGCAGAGGGTGGGAGGGGGTCTGTGAGCACCGGCAGAGAAAAGATACTGGGACAGAGAAAGAGCTGCTAGCAGGGACAGCTCCAGGCAGCGAGATGGGCAGGGAATGAGAGGGAACTGCAAACAGAATCATCATGGGAGGATGGATTTGGGCAGGTCATGGTCAGTCCCTCTGACGCAGACACCTTCCTCTGAGCCAGTTCCCCATGTCTCCTCTCCCATCTAGCAGAGCTTCTGCCCTGACAGTGGTGGAGTCCAGGCCCTGATCTGCCTCCTCTGCAGCCAGACCTTCGGCAGAGGGGAGAGGCCTCTCTCCTGTCACAGACTCATTTTATGCTGCCCAAAATGGGGCTGAGAGTGTCTGCCCTGCAATGTTGCTGCCTTTGAGGTAGCATGTCCAGCTGGGTAAGATGAAAGCTTTCCTGACTGCCCCTCTGTCTCTCTCTCTCTTTGACTCCCTTTGCAGCAGGATCACTGTGTTGTTCTTTGTTTCCCCTCCTGTTCTTACTGCTCCTGGTCTTCTCTTGGGCTCCCAGGGGTTGGGTTTTTTAGGTACAGTTCAGATACCTGCCCTGCAAGTTCTGCAGCAGAGGCGTCTGCACAGGAGTAAGCTGTCCCCAGTCCCTCCTGAAACCTGTGAGGCTCCAGAACATGCGATCCATAGGGCTGGGGAATTAGTTGACGTTGTCATGCTCTTCATCACTCTCTCCATATCTGACCTGAGAAAGAAGAATTTGGAAAACTTCCCTTAAACCCTGAAGTCGTCCGCTCTCAGCTCAGTCCAGTTTCTTTCTGAGAAAAACTTGTGACTGCGAGTGTCTTCTAGCTGAGAGGTGCAAGTGCAAGGCCATGAGAAGGTAAGACTCATCGACAGACTAGATCCTATAACTCTGTACAAAGTTATGGTGAGCCCTTTTTTATCCTCTTGGGATGCACAAATGCTCATCCTCAGAGCAACTGAAATGCCAAAGATTTCTACCCTGTCAAAGAATGCTCCCACAGTGAGATGGAGGTATCTAAAACCTAAATCAAGATCTAGTCAGATACCTACACTGAAGATTTTATTCCAGAGAAAATAGGTGTCAAAATGTTGAACAGCCTTTCCACTGTAAGGGGTAGATACAATCTGCTGCAGGATGTGTACATCAGGGCTGGTCACTTCCCACTCCCACTACACAGACAGTGAGCAGATGGTAAAGTAGTGTGAGGAGAGCATCTATCTCATTGGAATGGAGACATCCAGAAGGGTTGGGCACCTCCTGCCTTCACTGGAGAGTTTCCCTCCCTTGCTAGAAAGGGAACTGGTTTAGATACAAGCACTTCTGTTCAAGAGGACAAGGCTGGGGGAGATGAACCCCTCGCAAGGATCTTCCCTTTCCAAGACAGCTGACAGGAAAGCCTATCAGAATCCAATACTCTGACCAGGTTCTTTTCAATATTCTGCACATGGAGGGCGTAACATTTACTGTCAAAATTTGCTTCTTTGAAGATATTTAATGTTACACAGGCTTTTTCTGATTTACACTTCCCCTGCCCCATGCTGGGCTGGCCAACTCGGGCAGACATACACACTCTTCTGATGAACTCAGAGGAAAACATTTACACCAGCTGATCCACTCAGTTGGAGTGTAGTCAGCTGATCCCCCCAACTGACATAGCTGTTCATCCAAAGCAAAGGTTACCCTGCAGTCCTGGTCTCCTTTGTGTTGAGACACACTGTCAGTTTTCTGTGCAACAGCAGTGGTCAGTCACACCCTACCTTACCCCTGAGTTTCATGGGCACATCCCCCCTTGCACATCTCCCCTGAGCCTTCTTCCATGGTAAGGGTTTATTGCTTGGTCAAAGTGCTATACTCATCTCTCATTACGGTGAACAGTGAATATTCCCACTGGGTCACCAAACTGAGTCTCCTTAGCTCAGCTCATGGCCCCCAACCCCCTTCTATCTCCACCAAAATATTGGAAATCTTGGTCACCTTCCTGCTTTTACACCCCGCAGCACAGCAGCACTAGCTCCTCTGGAAATCATCAGCAGAGTCCCTGCCCTGTGTGGCACACTCAGCCAGTGCACGACAGAGCTCAAGACAGAGCTGAAGGAGGGTAAAGGAGAGAGGAAAAGTGGGAGGTTCTGTGACAAAGGCAAAGGGTTTGCCTCACAAAAAAACTGCGCTAATTTGTCACTGTCTTTTCCTCCTTGGAAAGGCCCCCATACCCAGGGTCAGCAAATGTCTAACAGCAGCTCCTTCAATGAGTTCCTCCTCCTGGCATTTGCGGACACCCGGGAGCTGCAGCTCTTGCACTTCTCCCTCTTCCTGGGCATCTACCTGGCTGCCCTCCTGGGCAATGGCCTCATCATCATAACCGTAGCCTGTGACCGCCGCCTCCACACCCCCATGTTCTTCTTCCTCCTCAACCTCTCTGTCCTGGACCTTGGCTCCATCTCCACCACTGTCCCCAAATCCATGATCAGTTCCCTGATGAGCACCAGGGCTATTTCCTATTCAGGATGTGCTGCCCAGGTCTTCCTGTTTTTCTTTTCAGCTGGAGTGGAATGTTCTCTCCTCACTGTCATGGCCTATGACCGCTACGTTGCCATCTGTAGACCCCTGCACTACAGCACAGTCATGGGCAGCAGGGCTTGTGTCAGAATGGCAGCAGCTGCTTGGGCCAGTGGGTTTCTCAATGCTCTCCTGCACACTGCTAATACATTTTCAGTAACCTTCTGTCAAGGCAATACATTGGACCAGTTCTTCTGTGAAATTCCCCAGATCCTCAAGATTTCCTGCACAGACTCCTACATCAGGGAAGTTGACCTTCTTGTAGTTACTGTCTGTTTATTCTTTGGGTGTTTCGTTTTCATTGTGCTGTCCTATGTGCAGATCTTCACAGTTGTGCTGAGGATCCCCTCTGAGCAAGGCCAGCACAAAGTCCTTTCTATGTGCCTCCCACACCTGGTTGTGGTCTCCCTGTACATCAGCACTGGCATGTTTGCCTACCTGAAGCCCTCCTCTGTCTTCTCCCCATCTCTGGATCTAGTGCTGGCTGTTCTGTATGCAGTGGTGCCTCCAGCAGTGAACCCCCTCATCTACAGCATGAGGAACAAGGAGCTCAGAGATGCACTGAAGAAATTGATTCAGCTAGTTCTGAAGAAGTAAGCTGCCCATCCCTCTTCACAGCTGGTTTTTAATTTCTCTCAAACAACTCCAGTGGTTTGGGCATTCTCTCTGTGATAATCATGTTTGTGCAGAAGTGTTTGAATTCATCGCTTCTCCAGTGGCACGAACTCAGTCTGCCTGGCTGAAATACCTGCTGTAAATGTGCCTGTCACTGTGTCAGACTTGGCTTCACTCGAATGAAAGAGGATTTCCTCAGTTCAGTGCTTGAAGATTGGGCTCTCCTTCCAAAGCTGCAGTCTAAACTGTGCTCAAGGACTTTCACCCTGAAAGGACATGTTGCTGTTTCGGGGCCCCTCAGGGTGATGAGCTTATCTCAAGGTGATGAGCTTATCGGTGATGTGTTAAGAATGAGGACCAGAGTCAGCTCTCATTTGTGGGTGCCAGGTGTTCCTGGAGGTGATGAATGGTCAGGCCCAACCTCCAATATGACAGGACTGGAGACAGAGGCCTGTCCTTCCCGAAGACAGTGTGCAGCCCCCAGGAGAGCGCAGGGCATCTCCAGGGGCACCATGTGCCTTGGGGTGAGCAGTGAATGGAGCTTCACAAAATCAAGGGCAGTCATCCAAAAGTGAAGAGTAAAACCAAGGCTAGTGAGAGCTCTGCAGTCTGATGAGAAGCAGTGTGGACCCTGCAGGAACAGGGAAGAGAGCCTAGAGAGTGGTTCTTGTCACCTTCAATTAAATTCCTGTGTTATATTAAACCACACACCTGAACACAGCCTAAGCCTTTTGAAATGGCCTGTGATTACTCAGAGCATCATCCACAGCCACAGACTGCTTGGTAGGGGCTGTAAGGTGCAGTGATACCTATCCAGCTAGGTCTGCTTCCCATCATGACAATCGTGGCCAGTGTGGAGGCAACCTGTGGCCCTGTTGACCCACAGCCACTTGCTCTGCAGAACAGCACTGGCAGAGTAGCTCAGGGCTTCATGGGGAGGATGGGGGAGGGTCTAGGAATGGCCAGGCAGGCCAGCACCAATGCACCCCCCAGGAAAGGGCTCTTTGGGGAGCAGGGATGTCTCCAGAGAAGAGGAAAGGAGCTGTTGTGTGCTGGAAAGGAGGAATAAGTGAGAAAGAGAAATCTGTTTCTCTGCATGTCATCCAACAAGAGGCTGCTGTGCCCCTGGGGCAGCAGGAGCTTCTAGAGGAGCCCCAGGGCGGGGGCTCTTGTGCTGTCCTGGAGAGAGGGGCTGGCACGGTGGGCTGCAGGTAGCCTGGGGGTAGGGCATCTCCTGGACACAAGAAGAAGGGCTACAGAGTGTCATTGTCCTCTGCCTGCTTGTGCCACCAGGTCCAGTCCTGGCCCGGAGGCTGATGGGGCAGCTGACACACACCCCTCACCCACCAGAGCTGCTGCACCCACCTCCTGCTCTGCAGCCCCCTGCGGGGACCATTGCTGTGGGTCCACCCCCAGCCTGGGCTGCTCTGCTGGGTGGGCTGGGGAGAGGGCCGAGGAGGTGAGGAGAGGCGGGGAGAGGCTGGGCTGGGCTGGAGAGGGCCTGGGAGAGGAAAGCACCAACATCAGCTCAGCTGTGTGAGTGGGAAAGATGAGGACACATGTCGGGGGGGGGGGGGGATTGTGGTACAGAGCCAGATCTCATGGAAGGGAACCAAGACATATTGGGTGCAGAAGAGAGGAACAAGCAGCCCTGACTGGCCTACCTCCCAGCCAGACCCCGGAGGATGACGGTGTGCTGCCCCCAGCGTGGGACACGGCCGGGGCTGGGCAGGGGCCAGGTGCTGGGGGAGGCTGCCAAAGCAGGGGGGCTGTGGGTGGACGGGTCACCGAGGGCTGTCATGGGGACCGTGCCAGGGGGATTCTCCCCACCCCTGAAGGCCCCACTGCCCTGTGTGGTGCCTGCCTAGCAGGGCCGTGGGGCCACGTGTGGGTGGAGGGATGAGGCGCTGGTGGAAGCACGATGCTCCTCACCACTCCCCTGCGAAAGAGAAGCTCCCAGGAGAGCTCTCCCAGCCCTGCCCCACGAGCTCTTGCCCCTGCCCCAGCCGTGCCAGAGCAGAGGCCGAGGACCAAGGGATCCTTCAGGCAAAGCTGTGCCAGCCTCGTGGAGCTGGCCCAGAGCACTAGGACAGGTGGGGCGCCCGCCCCATATGTCCCCATCGTGCTGGGAGGGTGGAACGGGCACCAGGGAAATGGCCTGGTCCTGCCTGGGCTCAGTGCAGGACTTTGGCATGTTGGATGGATGTGACAGCCATCGCGCTGCAGAAACACCAGCCCCGACCCCTCGCTGCAGTCCCCACTGTCCCCTGCCCTGCTGCCACCCCCATGTTGCCCCATCTCCCATCTCTTCTCCCCACACTGCAAGGACCAGCAGTGCAGTAAGAGCTGGCACAGCCCTGCAGCCACTGCCTGGTCCCCGGCCCTTCGCACTCCTCCACCAAACATTGCATCCGTCTTCAAGAAGGACAAGAAAGAGGATCTGGGGAAGGTTGTGGTGGATATGAAGGTGACCAGCAGTCAGCAGGGTGCTCCTGTAGCAAAGACAGCCACCATTACACCGGGTTGTGCTAGCAAGAGTGCAGGCAGCAGGACAAGTGCAGCGGGACACACAAAAAATCCTGGCAGCTCTGACAAAAAAAAAAAAAGAGGAGCAAAAAAAAAGGAAGAGCAGAACTGTCAGCGTGCCCATGCTGGAGAGAGCGGTATGGCCAACAGAGTGCCCAGGTGCTGCAAACACCACGAGGAAAACGGCATTTCTGCCCGTTGCCAAGTGGCTGGAGCTACGTGGGTCCAGGCTTGCTCATGGGGGGTTAGGACTGAACGTCCTGAGGGTGACTATGAGCTACTCGATGCTTTCTCTGCTCTGCAGTGATACTTCCCGTGCTCCCACCTCAGTCTACCCTGAACTCCATGTTTTCCCTTTGTGTAACACATAGATCGAGACTGTGGAGAAAGCGCTGAGTGCAGGGAAATGCCACGGTGATAATCTGGGCAGCCGGGGGAGAGCACTGAGAAAGCAAACGTGTGCACGAGGCCTCACAGCAAAGGCCTGGAGAAACCAAGGGACAGGGACCCTCCCGAGCTGCCAAGGATCCCAGCCCTGAGCCATGGGGATGGATGTGGCTCCCTCTGCTCATGCCATGGGCTCATGGCACATCCCACACAGTAAGATAAATCTCTGTGGGAGAGGTGAAGGAAGAAAGTAGAAACGAATCAAAAGAGGGGGAATTCAGGGCAAGAGTCCCTCCAGTAAACATCTGCAAATAGGGGTGGATTTACTCCCTCTCTGGTAAAGCCATTTCTTCCATGATCGGCAGAACCTGGGGGAAGGAGAGTCTTCTCCTGACACTCCTTCAGAGATGGAAGACGGCAGGATTTGAGAGCTCCCTTGCAGACAAGGGGGAGTTTCTGGGCGTTGAAAGAAAGATTTCCATCTGAGACCTTAAAATCCTGGGTGGCTGAAGGCTACAAGATGCCTCCAACGTGTGGCTCACAAGGGATCTGAGTGACACCACAGCCACCCCTGAAACACCCTCAGAAGCAGATCCCGTAACATCTGGCCTCAGTGAGACCTGCAGTATTTCCCTACTTTTCTCTGTGCACCAAATTTTCCTTTTTAGCTCCTCAGCACTGGGGAGCAGTCTCGACTCCAGAAGTCATGGGGAAGGCACCAGCGAATGCCAGCCCAACTGCTGCACCCGGAATGTCCTTGTGTTGAAGGAAACCAAGTCCCCAAGGTGCTCCCTCAGCCACCTGGATGGGCATACGTGGGACGTGGCCCTTCCTGGTCCTCCCAAGCCTGTTGTCTGAGGAAGTGCTGGAAGAACAGGCCTGGCAGGATCCTCATGGCACTGCAACGGCTGTGGGTGTGACACTGCCCCTGCACACACTTCCTAGGCCCGATGCTTGGGGGCCAGCAGTGCTTTGGGGAGTCCCTGAGGAGCATGTCCTCAGGATGGTCAAGGAGACCTCAGGCTCTTGTCACCCTCTTGGAGAGCAGTTGACTGGTCAAAGGTCTGGCAGGAGGAAGGACCGGCCCCACGGCTCACGAGGGGAAGGTGCTGACACATGGCTGGGGCCAAGGCCCTGCTGCCTCCTGGGCCCTCTCCCAGCTCTGAGAAGCCAGTGCAGAAGCAAGGAAATCCCGGGAAAAAACCTTCCCCACATCCCTGGGGGTCAATGACATGGTCACTTCTGTGTGAGGAGAAGCCAGACCAGGCCAGGGATGTGACTGGAGTTTGTGCTTGCAGCGTCACTGCTGCCTGCGCACCTGATAGGCCAACACCTCTCAGGCTTTGGTTCTCATTGGAGGTCACATGTTTCTCTGGAGCTGATAGGCCAGAAGGAGGATCCTGTTCAGGGAGGTCCTTGTGATGTCACCTCAGTCTCTGCTGCTGAGTGGACAGGAACAGGCCTAATGCTTGGATGCAGATTGTGAGGTCACGGCTGCCTGAGTGCCTGATAGGCCAAAAGAGGGGACACGGCCATGCTGCCGATTGTGAGGTCACTTCCTGCTCTGGAGGTTCTGTGCCACCAGCAGCCTCCTGGTTCATGGATGTTCTTGTTGTGTCTCTGCTGCTGCTGGGCCAGGAGCAGGTTCATGGCCTCGGTGTAGGCTGCGAGGTCACTTCTGCCCGAGCACCGGAGAGGCCAGCAGCAGGAACAGCATCAGCAGAGCAGCTGTGAGGCCACTGCAGCCCGAGCAGCTGAGCAGCAGCCACGGGGCTGTGAAAAGGCTTGGGAGGACACTCCTGTCCCTGAAGACGACAGGCCAGAAATGCGGTGGCCTTGCAGGGCTGTTCCCTGCTGGGCTGGGGCTCTCCAGGGAGGCCTGAGCCACCCCCAGGCTGTGCTGGGCAGAGGGGCTTGTTCTGGGCTCCTGCTGCTGTGGATCTAGAAGGGTGCCAGGAGTCCACTGCATAGACCCAGCACTGAGTTCACGCAGGTAGGGATTTGGTTGGCTTCTCTGGGACTTTCTGGATCCTGAAAGAAAGAGGCTGCTTTTGCACATAGAAACACTGATCAGCTGGCAGGAATGAACCACACAGAGCACAGAGCTACCAAAACCCAGTTCCTGCACTTGTGTGGGGACTCTGTTACTCTACACAAGTGTTCTGTCAGGAAATACACATATACACACACATATGTGTGTGTGTGTGTATGTATACACATGCACACACACATATTTGTATACACATATATACAGTATATGTGTTGTTCGGGTATCTCTGCACTGCAGAAGGCATTCCTGATCATCATCTGTATTTATTCTTAGAATAATAGGCATTTTCACCACAGGAGAGATACACTCAGCCAAATCAGGATATTCAGGAGAGCTTTGTAGATACTCGTTCACTCTGCTGTGCTGTGTGGTGAGGTCAAGACAAGAATATAGTGTGTTCCCATTAAATCCCAAAATGCAAGGGAATGTTTTTCAGCTCAGATTTGGAGGCTGTGCTAGTGCAAGTACCTTCAACATGGACTATGCAGGGAAGTTAGCAAACAGATCTTGTCTTTCAGATGGCATTAACCACATTTTAAATGAGGGTGCAATATATAAAGATGAGTAATTACGTTCAGGGTTCTGAGGATGAACTGCCTCATCAAATGCCTAATAGACAAGAAGAAACTTTTCTTAACTGCAACAGGTAAATGTCTGTGTCCTTTGGATTCAAGTTGCTGAGTCCTTGTAAACAGCCTTGACTGTTTTAGGAATGAGGGCTGGGATAGAAGACGGTAGAGAAACATTTCTTCATGGAGGGAAGGTTATATCAGTACATGGAAGAAGTAACTACAAAGCTGAAACTCAGTACTAGAGTTCCAGTAAAGTGCGTTGTTATTACTGGTCAAATGGAAGGACTGAGCCTCCACCAGAAAGATCCAACAAGACTCTTAGTCATGTTGATTTAAAAGTATTCCTTAAGGGACTCAAAATCAAGGAAATGTGTTGTCCATCCTTTTAGGTAAAACAAACAAAAAACACTCTTATGGGTTTGTGTAGCCTGCAGCTGGAGAGCCAGGGTACGGGCAAAGGTCTCTCCTGGACCTTGCAGGATCACGTGCTCTGGAGATGTTGGCAGCTCCTTCCCTGGGCCTGTCGGCTCTGTCTGGTAGCACCACGTCCCCTGGAGAAAGATGCACACAGGCACCTTTTCACTTCTTTAATCGTCCAGGCTTCATTGACTCACGTGTGCGTGTTGGGGGTGGGGGAGGACCAGAACTGCCTGAGTGTTGATCATCTGATCAGACACGCAGAGAAATGCATCCTGGGAAAGGATTCTTGGACCTGGTTTCAACGTGCATCCATGTCTCTTTTAGAATGAATGACATCAAATGATGATGTTGTGCATGGCCATAGCTTCCATTCCACAGTCAACACAACGTTCCTGGCAGCCCGTTCCTCTCCCCTGCTGAGGTCCATCTGGATGGCAGCCCTCAGCCTTATGACCGTTTTCCTGATTAGGTGCCATCTGCAAAAGTGATGAGAGTTGTGTCCTCGAGGTCACTGACGAAGTTGTTAAACAGGACAAGTCCCAGTATGGACACTTGCATACTTCACTCGTCACTGGCTTCCAGGTAAAGCCAAACCCATTCACAAAAGCCCTCTGAGCTTGATCATCCAGCCAGCTTTTTACCCATCCGGCTGTCTACCCAGTGGAGTGTAATGCCTTACTTGTATGCAAGAAAATAGTGTGAGATACCATCAGACACCTAGTTAAATCACAGCAGATAACATCCACTCCTCTCCTCTCCTCTCCTCTCCTCTCCTCTCCTCTCCTCTCCTCTCCTCTCCTCTCCTCTCCTCTCCTCTCCTCTCCTCCACAAGTACAGAGCTTTTCTCATGAAAGCAAACAGGTTGCTCAGGAATGATTTATCTTCAGTAAATCCATTACCTCCTCCTCCTCCTCCTCCTCCTTCACATGCCCAGGAATGTGATGCAAGAGGACTCACTCCATGAAACACTCTTCACCAAAATGAGACTGAAGGACCTGCAGCTCCCCAAGTTGTCCTCGTGGCCTTTTTGGAAGATGGGCACAGTATATTCCTTCTTCTAGTCATTGGGACCTCCCTTGATCTCCACAGCCTTCCAAAGAGGATAACAACTGGCCTTGTTACGATATTGGCCAGCCCTCTCAGTGTCCTCTGATGCAGCCCATCCAGCTCCAGAGACTTGCAGGGGTTGAGTTCTTGCCAATAACACCTCACTGAACCCTCTTCCACCTGTGGCTGTTTTTTCCCTCTGAAGACCTGACGCCAGGCAAAACAGCCCAGGAAACCTTGTTGGTGGAGAGTGGGGCCAAGAAGGCACAAAGCTCCTCAGACCTACCTGCATCTTCTGTTACTAGATTCCTTGCCCGAACCAGCAGTGAGCCCACATTTTCCTTTTCCCTCTTTTGCTGTAACTGAAGAGGCAGCAGCTCTTCTTGATGCCATTGACGCACCTTGCAAGTCCAATCCTAGCAGAGCTTTGGCTTCCCTAAGACCATCCCTGCTTTGCTGGACAATTTTTCTGATTTCTTCTTTTGTTTAGCTTCTCCCTCCTTCCAATTCTTACATGCAGCCTTTTTGCTCTGGAGCTCAATCCTGATTTCCCAGCGTAGCCAAGCCAATCTCCCAAGATTTCTGCTAGTTTTACTGAGTATCGCTATGGCCCATTCTTGTGCTTGGCAGGTGCTGTCCTTACAGACCTGCTGGCTTTCCGGAGCTCCTGGGCCCCCACCAGTCCCCTGAGCAGGCCCAAGTCTACTTCTCTGAAGTCTGGGGTCTGAGCTCCACAACTATCCTTCCCGACTCTGCTCAGGATCTAGAACTCTTTCCCATCCTTGATCAGTTCCTCCCTGTTTGGAATTGCAGACAGAGGGAAGTATGAGTACTGCCCCGCTGTGCAACTGTGCAAAGAAGCTGTCCCTGGTGCCCTCCAGAAACCTCCTGGCCTGCTTTTACCCTGCTATTCACCTTTCCAGAGAATGTCTGTGAGACTGAAGTCCATCCCCCTCCCTGCCCCACAAGATCACTTGGGCCTGTGATCCACAGAATTGCTCACATTACATTGACTTCTTCACCCTGATTAGGTGGTCTAGTTCCCATCACAATGTCACCCTGACTCTGGTGCTTACCCAAACACTTGCCTCTCCCATGGAAGAGCTCCACACATCTGAGCTGCCCCTTCGCACAAAGGACATCCCCCTTCCTCATCTTCTCCCTTGTTCTCTCCTGAAGACCTGCTACCCTACAATTGGTTCCTTTCAGTCATGCGGGTGATCTCACCACACCTTAGTCATTCTAGCAATGTTTCAGTCAGATTGGTGACGGTGAAACCTGTTATCAAGGGCCAAGGACACAGTGTGCGTGATGGTCTCACTTCAGAGCAGGGACATGCTGGCATACAAAGCAGGTGGCAATGTTAAGGTGAAAGGATGTTCCCACTAAGAGAGCAAACCCTGCAGTGCCCGAGGCCAGGGAGAAACACAGCTGAGCTGTGCAGGAATGGGTTTGCTGCCTGAGCTGACTCTGCAGCATCTTGGGGCCTGTGTCAGAGGTGAACTGATCTCCAGGAAGGACAAGGTGCTACTGAGCAATTCCCAGGCCCTGGAAAGCCCGTGATCCAGCCACTTTGTGGAGATCATTAGCCCAGTCCCTGTTCATATCATCTGGGCAGGTGAGAAGAGGCTCAGGGACAGGAGAGCTAGAAGGGTGTGAGAGTGCCGAGAATGGAGTGGAGACCCCGGTGTGATGTGCCTCCCATTTACACAGCACGCTTGGACGTGGACGATACTGACTGTGCCTGAAGGCAGAGGTAGGATTCATTTATTTGGGCACAATTTGGAAACCCAAGATGCCCTGGGGCACTTGCCCAGCACGCGTGCCCAAGAGCCATGATTTTCCTGTAGGTGCCACGCTGTATCTGCGAGAAATACACAGTGGTGCTGGACAACCCAGGCATCCGGTATGGACCTGCCAGCCTATTTTACGTCATTAAATCAAGAGTCTGCACTGAATCACATCAGGATTTTGCACTGTAGGGATCGGCTTGTGTCTCAGCTTCGTAGTGAGTGGGGCTCCAGCAGTGTTAGACATCTAGTGTCATGGCCAAGGAAATTCCCCACCCGGCCCCCACCTCATGCTCCAGAAGGATGTGATTCTCATAGTTCCTCCATCACAGCAAACATCAACTGTCTCCTTAACTCTTAGCTGTCTCTTTAACTCTGTCTCTTTAATTAACACCAGAGGTTTGTGGGTGAGGGACTGACTCCCACCCGCCATCTCCAGTGATTGTAACGGCAGTTCAGACAAGGAGTTCACAGGCAAACATCTCTGTTGTGCACACTTCTGCTCGGGCAAGGGGAATCCCACCTTCTCTGTGCCTGTGGAGGTCATGGGAGGGATCTGAGTCCCACTGCAGCTCAGGGGCTTCTAAACAGACATGCGATGCCCTGAAAGACTCATCAGAACCAATACCTGAACCATGGCTAAACGAGCTCCCTTCCTGCCCCTTTCTAGGTGTCCTGCCTAGTTAAGAGATGGAACAGGGGCTTCCCGAGTGGGAGATTTCCATCTCCTGCAGATAACCATTCTCTGATGAAATAAATTGTTATGCTGGAATCATTCTTCCTTTAGGGCTTAGAGAGGGACCATCGGTGATTACTTCAGTCTACTTCAGGGACGATTTCCCAAGAGAATGGAGCACAAGGCACAGAGAAATTCATGTCTTCAGCTGCCCCCTGCTCCTGAGCGGGGCCGGGCTCCTGGGACAGAGGGAGCCCATGGCAACCTGGAAGCATTACTGAGAGACAGCGGTGTCCAGGAGCAGCTCCTCTACCAAGAGCAGCAGGGCTCTAGGCTCTAGGCACTGACTGTGGACATGAGATGAGAAGTGAAAGGCGGTGTGGAGTGGGAGGCCAGAGGAGAGCTCACTGTGGGAAAATCTTCACAGCCTTTGCCACGGTAAGTCTCTGGCTGCAGGACAACACCACTGAGATTCCTGGAGGGGTCTTCTGAACCGAGCCCATCCCGGGCCTGGAAGGCTTTTTACGGATCACTCTCCTGGTTTCTAACATGCATGGCAGGCTTACCTGAAAGGGAAGGCACTCTCCTGAGGCTCTGATTTTGTTTTATACCTTTGGCAGGGCACAAACTGGAAAGGATTGTTTGGGCTTAGGTGCCTGGAGGAGAGTTCTGCAGTGTTCCTGTGAGGGACCAATAGGTCTACAAGGACCCCAGAAAGCTCCTTCAGCCACCTCTTCACCTGCCAGCAGCAGCAATATCTCCTTTGCAGCCCTCACTGGTCTCATCACACTTAGTCTCCCCTGCTCCTTAGGTCTTGCACACACAGAGATGCCCCTGGGCTGGGCCCTTTGGCCAGAAGGATTCTGTAGGGCAGAGCCAAATGCCCCGTGGGTGGCATGGGGTCAGGGAGCACTGACAGGGGACAGACGTGGGGACAGAGAAAGAGCTTCCAGTGGGGACAGCTCCAGGCGGCTGAGAGATGCTCAGGGAATGTGAGGAAAGTGCCCACAGAAACACTGTGGCAGGCTGGACTCAGGCAACTCTTCCGTGGTCCTCCCTCTCCCTTTCTGCTCTTGTACTTGCTGTCAGCTGGAGGTTCAGCTGCAAATTCAGACACCCACCCTGAGGTCCTCCCACGGAGGTGTCTGCAGAGGGCTGAGGTGCCCACGGCCTGTTCTCATCCCAGGGTGCTGGGAAATGTGATTTGAGGGTCTGGGGAATGAATGGACTCTCCCTTTTGGAGATCTCCTTTTCAGAACATGTGAGTGAGTCCTTATGGTGTCCTGTTGGGTTTGGAAGCTGCCCTCCAGAATGACACAGCTCTCCCACTGGATCTCAGCAATGCTGGAGATCCCTTTCAAGTAGTTCAGGAGGTACTAACACCAGAAAATGCTCCTGAGCACCTTCGTATGTGTGCAGCTGAAGTGAACCCAGCGTTTCCTCGGCTAGAATGGAAGTGTTGAGAGTTTCCTCCACTGTTGGCCGTCAGCTCACAGAGTCCTTGGTCGAATCATGTATGTCAGGAGGAAAACCCCATTCTCTCCATCACATCTCCACCTCGTGCTGCAAAAGAGAGCAGAGTTAGATCTGTGCTTTGAAACCAGCCTCCCCTGATCTCGTCAGAGTTCAATGTCTTTTTTTAGAGTAACTTGTGGGTGAAATCATCCTTCGGGTAATGCAAGTGCGAGCGCAGGGCAGCTGGGAGCAAGGCAGGAGGACTCAACAGCACTCCTGACCCTGCACTAAGCAGCAGAGAGCCCGTTTTCCTCTCTCGTCTTCTAATGTTCATCCTTGCAGCAAGAAAAAACATCTATCCCTAAAAAGACCACTCACCAGATGTGATGGAAGAATCTAAAAATCTGCAAACAAATAACTGTAAAAAAACTGCTAAACCTCTCTGCTGTAGCATAAATTCTATAGAACCGTGTGTGAGGATATTAACAGATCTTTTTCTTTACAGGTGGACACTCAGACATCAGTTGTGAAAATCAGAGATATCAAAAACCAGCCCCATCTACTGCCCGGTGCGAAGCAGGACAGGCCTGTGCTCCTCCCAGCACACTCAGCTGGAGCTGAAGCTGAGGAGCTGAACGAAGGTCTTCCTGAGAAGGAGAAAAGAAATTTGTCTATACTGTTGGTAGGATGGGTGAGGGGGTAGTACTTCTATGAACAAATTAAATTTTTTTTCTCAAGGACAATCAGTGGTCACTGTCTTTTCCTCTTGGACAGTTGCCCCATGCTCCAAACCAGCAAATGTCCAACAGCAGCTCGTTCGATGAGTTCCTCCTCCTGGCATTTGCGGACACACAGGAGCTGCAGCTCTTGTACTTCTCCCTTCTCTTTAGGCATCAACCTGGCTGCCCTCCTGGGCAACGGCCTCATCATCACAGCTGTAGCATGTGACCACCACCTCCACACTCCCATGTATTTCTTCCTCCTCAATCTCTCATTCCTCGACCTTGGCTCCATCTCCACCACTGTCCCCAAATCCATGGCCAATTCCCTGAGGAACACCAGGGCCATTTCCTACTCAGGATGTGCTGCCCAGGTCTTCCTGGTTCTCTTCTTGCTTTCAGCAGAACTTTCTCTCCTCACTGTCATGGCCTGTTTTGTTGCCATCTGCAGACCCCTGCACTATGGCACAATCATGGGCAGCAGAGCTTGTGCCAGAATGGCAGCAGCTGCCTGGGCCAGTGGCTTTATCTATTCTCTCCTGCACACTGGAAATACATTTTCACTACCCCTCTGCCAAGGCAATGCTGTGGACCAGTTCTTCTGTGAAATCCCCCAGATCCTCAAGCTCTCCTGCGCAGACTCCTACCTCAGGGAAGTTGGGCTTATTGTGGTTAGTGTCTTTTTAGTTTTTGGGTGTTTCATTTTCATTGTGGTGTCCTACGTGCAGATCTTCAGGGCTGTGCTGAGGATCCCCTCTGAGCAGGGCCGGCACGAAGCCTTTTCCATGTGCCTCCCGCACCTGGCTGTGGTCTCCCTGTTTGTCAGCACTACAGCATTTGCCTACCTGAAGCCCCCCACCATCTCCTCCCCATCTCTGGATCTGGTGGTGGCTGTTCTGTACTCAGTGGTGCCTCCAACAGTCAACTCGCTCCTCTACAGCATGAGGAACAAGGAGCTCCAGGATGCATTGAGAAACTATTCCAGCTGGTGCAAGCTCAGCAGCAATGAGCTGCCCATGTCTCCTCACAAGCGATTCCCAGTTTATCTCAAGAAACTTTGTGCTCTGGGAGTTCTGTCTGTGATAGTCCTATTTGTGCACAAATATCTGAATTCATTCCACTTCTGCTGGAGCACAAATCCCATCTCTCTGACCCAGAAGCCTTCTGCATATCTGCCTATCTCTGTGTCAGACTTGATCTCCCAAGTAGCAATTCTGTAATAAAAGGGGATCTCTGTGCCTGAAGGCTGGGCTCTTCCTCCCAAGTTGGAGCCAAGAATGTGCTCAGGGAATTGCACCCAAAAGGATCCTGCTGTTGTGCTTGGGTTTTCCGTGGATAAAGGGGCATGAACTCTTTTGAGTGCCACGTGAGGGAAAGAGGGCTGTATTCATCTGTCACTTGTGGGTGCCCAGTGTCCCTGGAGAGGATGAGTGGTCAAAGAGGTCTCTTTTGGGGACTGTGCCACATATTGGAGGGCTGATCAAAGATGCCCATTTTTCTGAAGGGGGTTTGGAGCCACCCAGAGAGCACAGGACATCTCCAGGGACAGTGTATGCCTGGGATGTTCAGTAAGTAGAGACTCTCACAAACAAGTGCAGTCAACCAAAGGAAAGCATCAAATCAGGGCTCTTCATTCTCAGGAGAGGGAGTGGGCTGGGTCTAATGACACCCCCGAACATGCCCTGAGCAGTGTGAAATTCTGCCCCCACAGATAAAGAAGAACTTCTCTACTGCAGGATTGGCGGAGCACTGGAACAGGTTGCCCAGAGAGGTCGTGGAGTCTCTGTCTCTGGAGATATTCAATATCTGCCTCAACATGATCCTGTCTAACATGCAACAGGTGACTCTGCTTTAGCAGGGAGGTTGGACTAGATGATCTCCAGAGGTCCCTTCCAACCGCAGCCATTCTGTGCTTCTGTGTGATTCTGTGAAATGCCCTGTCACTTCTCTGTCCATCCCAACATAACAGATTGAGGGAGGGGGGAGGAGTTGTCAGGAGCAATGATACTGGTCCAGCTGGCTCTGGTATGACCAGCAAGGCCAGTGTGCAGTTACCGTGCAGACCCATGGAAAAGGGAGCTGCCTTGGACACCCCCAGGCATATCCTTGCAGGTTGCCATGCTGAGCATGCAGTCAGCCTGCTGGCAGGCAGAAACCTACTGGACTTTGCCAGCACTTCCCACTGGCTTCTCAGCAGCTCCAGGCAGTCAGGCAGAGGCTTTCAAGGCCAGCGTCATGGCTCAGCTGTGCACCTTTGTGAGGATGTGTGCCCAGGAGCCTTGTACATCAGGCAGTCAAGGCAGCCTGCGCCTTCGCTGGGAGCAAGCTGGGCTCTGGCTGTACTGCACTGCTGCGGGCAGCTGCTTCTGGACCACTTGTGGACAGGAGGACCCACAGGGTGAAGGTCGTTGTGTTGGAACAAGATAATATTAGCCTTTCTGCTAATATTCTGGAGAAACATATTTCAGCAAGAACTGTCTGTGAAAAAATAGAGGAAGTCGGATTTCCTCCAGAAAAAGACTGTACTTGCACACTGTTTCCACAACGAAGGCAGCCCATAAATCCTCTAGAAAAAGAAGAAGAAAACCGGGAAGAAAACAAAGGCAGAGCAAAGTACAAGGGAATCTGAATACACAAAAGTACTCTTTAAGGAACTGGAAGCCTCCGCAGGAGAGTCGAGTTACAACATGCAAACCCTGTCACGTTCCTTTTTCAAGAAAACATAGTAAGCCCACACCTTTTCATGGTTAGAAAAGCCTGAGAGCTTCCACTTTTAGCCCCTTCTAGTTTGGAATGCTCGTACTTCAGCATAAGCCAAAAAAGGGCATATTACACAAGTCAGACCAAGCTCATTGTTAGAGATTTCCTTGAGGTTATCAACATTTAACCAGTATCATTCAGTTAAACTGCATCACAAAATTCTGGGCATCCTGCAGTCATTTGGAGCTGTTCCCTATGCCTTCCCTTCCCCTTCCCCTTTCCCTTTCCCTTCCCCTTCCCCTTCCCCTCCCCCTTTTCCTTTCCTTTCTGTCCCTTTCACAGAAGCACAGAATCGGTTAGCTTGGAAGGGACCTCTGCAGATCATCTAGTCCAACGCCCCTGCTCAAGCAGGCTCACCTAGAACATGTTAGACAGGGTTGCATCCAGGTGGCCTTTGAATATCTCCAGAGAAGGAGACTCCATGACCTCTCTGGGCAACCTCTTCCAGTGCTCTGTCACTCTCACAGTGCAGAAATTCCTCCTCACGTTCAGGCGCAACTTCCTGTGGTTCAGTTTTTGCCCTTTGCCTCTAGTGCTTTCGCATGGGACAGCTGAAAAGCCTTTGTCCCCATCCCCTTGACACCCTCCCTTCAGATACTTACACACATTGATAAGATCCCCCCTCAGTCTTCCCTTCTCCAGGCTAAACAGGCCCAGCTCTCGCAGTTGGTCCTCGTAGGGCAGGTGCTGCAGCCCCCTGATCATCCTCGTAGCCCTACGCTGGACTCTCTGCAGTAGCTCCATGTCTCTCTTGTACTGGGGAGCCCACAACTGGATGCAGGACTTGAGATGTGGCCTCACCAGAGCTGAGTAGGGGGGCAGGATCACCTCCGCCGACCTGCTGGCAGCACTCTTCCTAATGCACCCAAGGATACCGTTGGCCTTCCTGGCCACAAGGGCACATTGCTGGCTCATAGTCAGTTTGTCATCCACCAACAACCCAGGTCCTACTCTGCAGAGCTGCTCTCCAGCAGGTCAGCCCCCAGCTTGTACTGGTGCCTAGGGTTATTTCTCCCTAGGTGCAGGACTCTGCACTTGCCCTTCTTGAACCTCGTGAGCGCTCTCTGAGTGGCAGCACAGCCCTCAGGTGTATCAGCCACTCCTCCCAGCTTGGTATCGCCAGCAAACCTGCTGAGGAGGCACTGTGTCCCTTTGTCCAGGTCATTTCCTTTCCTTTTGTTTCTAAAGAAACAAGGAAGTTTCTTTGCTATCTGCTGACCTTCCAGCTTGTAAAGCGTAGGAAAAAAAACAGTGCAGAGGGAGGCAGCAGAAGGCATTCGTGGAGGCCTTAAAGTGCTGGAAGCGCCTGCAGAAAAGTGCTGTGGTGTCAGTGCTCCAGGAGAGGCTGGGCCCCAGCACAGGGAGTTGCTCAGCTTTGCTTAGTGCCTCTTCCGAGGAAGGTGCAAGTCGGAGGAAGCTTGCTAGGCCAGAGTGGCCTCTTACTGTCCTGATCTTAATTGTGTCTGGTTCCATCTGAAAGCCTTCTCCATGAGGTTTCCTCCCCTGCAGCCCCTTCCAGGGAGAGTTCTCCCAGGCCTGTGCAAGTGAAAAAGAACCGCTTGGGAGCTCGGCTTGGTCTCTGCCCTCAGAGTGCCAGGGAGGTTTCTTGTGCCCTCTTCCCTAAAACAGCCTCCAAGCTGAGGAAGCATTTTGGATCCCTCGGGAACTTGGTGTGGCCGGAGTGCAGGAGTCAGAGCTGGCTTGCTCATGCCTCCCCACATGCTGCCTCCATGACTAGGCCAGGACAACAGAAAAGTGTGTCCCAGCGGTGAGAGACTGGGCAGACAGCAAATGGGCTTTTTCCGGAGGCCTTTTTTAGAGTTCTCTAAAATGCCTGGACAGCTCTGAAAGTGTTGATGTTCATAACCCTCCCATCCACGTCCCAGAGGAGATCCTCAGTGTCATACATTGGCCTGGAAATGAGAGTTTCCAAGGGCCCTCACCAAGGCTGGGCTTGCAAAAGATCCCGTAGCTCGGAGGCAGCAGCACTGCCACCGAGGACCGTCACACGCACACATGCATGGGGTCCCGAGGCCACTCGCAGCTGGTGGTAGGACTGAGGCCCCAAAACCATCCTCTTTGCCTCTAGGGAAGGCAGCAGGACTCTGGCATCTCTTTCACAGGGACATGAGACCAAGGCAGTTCACCAAAGACGTGCCTAACGCCAGGATTTAGGTCCTGGAGCACGTCCCTCGCAAAGTGACTGTGGCCACAAGTGTGCGCTTCATCCCTGCCTTCCTAAGAAACCTCCTGCGGTTTCTTAGGCACAAACAGCCGGAACCTGACTTCAGGTCTCTCCTGAAGGCTTGCACCTCCTGAGCTGCTGTGGAGCTCTGCAGCGTGCAGGAATAGGACGACACAACGTGGCTGCAGACAGACAATTTCAGCAGGTGCCACCCCCAGGGTCCCCACCTGCTGCTCCTGCAAATTCACTCCAAGGTCACAGCACAGACACAAAGGACTTTGGCCCCTTCTCTGCTGGAGCCCCCCTGTCCCCTCTCACAACTGGTTGATTTTTGCCTGTCTTCACAGCATTTCCTGATTCTCTCTGCAGTGGACATGGAGGATTTCTTCTGCTACTCAAGACCTGTGGCAACAGTCTGGGAGCTGATGAGTCAGCAGGTGTCACAGCTTGCAGGCAAGAGTGGGCCTCCTGGATAGCACAGCCCCGATCCCAGCAGCATGCGCTGGTGCCTCCCACCAGTGGGGAACCTCTGGGGCGCCTACGGCTTGAGGCACCACACTGCAGGGCTGTGACGGAATGGAGTGATGAGAGATGAGATGGCACTGCAGAAACTCTCACTGCTGGTAGAACAGTGGGGAACTGAGTGATCGAAAGGAAACCAAGGCAGCTGTAGGCAAGACTGAATCCTGACTGGATCAACAGATGATTGGGCTTGCAATTGGTTTAAGCTGTGACTTCTGGGGAGAACAACAGTGCGAACTATGAAAGATTAATGCCACCCCCCAAGGTGTGGACCCTGCTCTGGGCAGTGGGACTTCCCCCAAGATTCCACCCAGTGAGAAGTGGATGCCCGCACTGCGATTCCCCCGTGACCGATGGGGCATCTTAATTCAACTGTCTGGGAACAGGAAATTTGTCCTTTGGCTTCTAATGGGTCTGCAGTCATGTATGTGGGATGCCTCACTTCTATTTCTTTATTAATCATGGACGACTGCGGCAGCAAGGTACTCCCCAATTAAGGGAGGGCCCTGTGGCAGCTTACACGGAGTTTATACAGGATGCCTTTATCCAGAGAATGTTACTTTTTTAAAAAAAATAACAATACCTACCATTTCATTAGTCAGGGACACGAGTACATAATACTTTTACCAACTTCCCTACTTTGGTGGCTGTAAACTATGTCTTTATTTTAAAATGTTCTCTCTGCCAAGGACGTAACACCTGTGTCTTCTTAAGAAACACCTGCTGCAGGACATGAGTTCCACCAAGGACATGCATTTTGCTCTACTAACTCATCACAAAGGTATAACCCTAGACATCCCCTTGTGCATAAAGCCTGCAGAGAGAACAGAAGTTGCATTGTGCCTACAGCCCCAATCCCATGGGGCTGCAGCAAGGAGAAACTCCAACAGGAGAACCAAACTGGCAATGAGCTGGGCAGAGATGGCCTGAAATGGCCCGATGCATTACCTCTACCCAGGAGAACGGATACTACTTGGGAACTACTATAGAACTATAGGAATTAACTAACCCCCAGAGCTTCACCTTCTCTGGAGCGCTTTGTGCCTTATTTATCATATTCCTCACTTGATGGAAGCCTAAATGCTAAGCTCTTCAGAATGCTCAGACTGTTTTGTTTTTTGATTTTTTGTTTTGAGTATTGACCTTAGTAATTGTGTAGGTGTTGGTTCAGTTTGACTCAGGTTGTGCAAACATTGTTGTGGGAAAGGAGAGAACGAGGCAGAATACAAGCAGGGGGCCGAAGAATGATGCTGAGCATATTAAAGGAAGGAGGAAAGGAAGAAGTGCTTGGACTAGCAGTGTCAGAATTTAATTCCCGGAGAAGAATCCTCCCTTTGCAGTGCTGGCAGCTTCAGCAGGTACCTGGAGCTACAGACCTCTGGCTTTGCTTGGTTCAGGTGTGGAAAATGTGGGGCTGTCTTCAGCCACAAATCTCCCGGGGGGCCTTTTCCAGTGAACCAGCACTCCTAAAGGAAGGGGGAAAAAAGGCACAGTGAGAGCTGAGAAGAGCACGTGACCTCCAGAGCCATGACTTCTGCCTGGGAAGGCAACTAAGGCCTCTCTCAGCAGCTTGTTCCATCCATCAGCCAATGAGCCATGCTGCCAAAACCTCTCAGTGAGCAGAAGGAGAGGCAAGGCCAATTCAGACTCAGCACACATTGACCCTGGCCTCCCAGAGCTGCCTTAAGGAGCAGGGAAAGATTCCACTTCACCACCCCTCTGCCAAGCAGAGATGCTGCCAAGGAGCAGCTGCAGGGCATACTGCTTCCTCACGTACCAGTCCAGCCCCACTTGGCAGAGAGAGATCACAGCTGTCTCTACCTTCCTCTTGAGCGGGGCTGAGAGCACCTACCAGCTCACACAGGACTCTGAGCACATGCCCCTGAAGCTCTCGGGGGGCTCTCTCTGGGGGTACCTGCCACAGTACAGTGCGGCCCACCTTCTGCTACAGCAGGCTCAACTTCTGCCCAGGAAGCAACTCAAAGGCACAGGTGAGCAACTTACAGTGCTCATCTCCAGCCAAGTCTTCTCCAGCAGGTTGCCATGGTCTTCACAGGCTTGGAGGCCCTGGTTGAAGCACAGCAGGCTCTGCTCTTCATTCCCCAGCATCAGGAAAATGTAGGCTTTCAGGTGGTAGACTCTGGGGTAGAAGACAGGGCTTGTGGAGCACCGAGAGAAAACCTGCCGAGAAAACAACAGAGAGGTACATCAGGACAAGTCAGAGAGCCCAGCGATGGCTTGGCACAGAGAAGGGCGCCAAATCCCCAAAGAGGAAAACCAGCCACAAAGAAAGGAGGAGTGCACAGCTAGCAAGGCTGAGGTACCACACAGATCTCTCCTGAGCCCTAACACCTCTATGGAGCAGGCATTTCAGCAGGGCTCACTAGCTCATGGCTGAGCAAGGCTCTTCTCCTCTCCTGTTTGGGCCAAGCAGTCCCACAAGGGAATTCTCACACGCCCAGGAAGACTGCCTTCACCTGACTGCCTTCTCATCCCCCTCTTGCTGACACCTCTGTCACAGGAGTCTTTAGCCACGTTGCTCCCTAAGCCGCTACCCTCTGGCACTACCCTGACTCCATCCTGTCGTGGCTGCTTCTACCTGCACAGGTCAACCCACTGCTGCTAGCAACACAGCTTTCCCCAGAGGGCCCTTGCAGCATGCCCCTCCCCTTCCTCCGCATCCCTTACCCTTAGAGCCCTGCGGCAGCTCTCACGGGCCCTCCACGAGCCCTGCTCCATGTCCTTTTTCAGCACCAGGCTATGGCACTCCAGGAGCCGGCTGCACGCTTGGCTGGCCACAAGGCAGGCGCCAGTGCTCTTCAGCAGCCTCTTGGCCTTTTCAAAGGGCTTCTGGAAGTTGTCCCACTGCCCAAGCCTTGCAAATCTACATTGTCCAGAGGAAAAGAGGAAACACAGACAAACACACACTCAGGCACATTTTGTAGAGATGAGCAAGTAACCAAGAGGTCTCCTAGGCTATAGGCTCCAGCCCCAACCTGGCTTCCAGAGGCAATGCATCCTCTAGGACAAGGAAGCTACTGGGGGCGTGATGGGGGGCTGAACTGCGGCGTGTTGTAGCTGCTCCTGATAAGCATCCCTGAGAGCACTGTATTGTAATCAGGCAGCAGTAGCTCAATTCCTTCTCTCCCGCGTGAACTTGGTGTTCTCGTCTCCCTGCTACATCACAGCTGAGCAGGAATCTACTGCTGTCCCTCCCGACAGGGTCCTCTCCGCTCCCCTTCCCTCCAGTTTGCTTGACCTCTTTATAAACGTGTGCGCATGCATGTCTGTTTGTGAGCCAGCGCCACTCAGCACTCCCCCACAGTGATGAGCGAGACCACAGGGAAACTGCAAGGACTGGAACCCAGACCCTTGCAGGCACCCAGGAGACACAAGCCATGCTAGGCAGCAGACTGGGACAATGGCTGCCTTCTCCCACAAACACAGCATTGCTCCAGGCCCTCTTGCCCTCCCCGAGCCAAGCTCTTGCACTTAGGCAGCATTCAGCCTGCATCGCTTTCCTGCACTGAGAGAGAGCCACACCAGTCCCCCCCCAACATTCAAGGGGAAAAGGAAGGCTGTGGCTGAATGCCGCCAAGGCATCCTTCCCTGGCAGGGCTCCACAGCAGCACAACCTGGGCCTCCTTGCCACCTTGCTCATCCTGCGTGGCCCCCCGGCCCCTTTCACCACCGTGCTCCAGAAGCAGCCGCCTTGGTGGACACGGGATGGGGGCATGTGATGAACGCAGAGCTCCCCCTTTCCCGGCCACAACCACTGCCTGGGCCTCTCCCCACTCAAAGCAAGTCTCCAACTTACCAAAGAGCCAGGGACGAATACAGTCCAAGCAGGATGCTGCTCTGCGCCTGGAGAAGGCAGTTGGCTTCGTTCTGCTCCACGAACCTCCTGCACTCTTCAAAGGACTTATACTGCCACCCTGCAATACAAATGTCTCTCAGAGAAGCAGCGAAGCAGCACCTCCCTCCCTGGCCTCACCGTGCCTCAGGCATTCAGAGCAGCAGAAAGCTCCAGCGCAGCTGGCAAAGTTCTTGGCAGGCAAAGCACTCACAGAGCAACAAACTTCACAGGAAGCAGGCAAGGGCTGCACTTCTACCCTAGCTCCTCAGGGCTGTTCAAGTGCACGGAACTGCCCTTGAACGCAAGGGCAGAGAACATCAGGAAGGAAGCAAGAGAACTCCCAACTCCCCTGACACCATGTCTTACCCTTGAGAAATCTGCAGCTTTCTAGCACTGCACAAAGGCATGCTGCCACTGAGCAGCAAGGACAGCGACCCCAGAGCACAGGCTCTTCGGTGCCTCCTGCTCTGGCACATGCCAGCACTGCTAGCCCTGCTTCCTGGGGAGCCAGAGCACAGTGAGGCGGAGAAGAGCTTTCAGAAGGGGCAATCTCAAAACACAGCTAGGAAAGAGCATAACTGAAAGCACTGTCAAATTACTCTTGGCTCCCATGTTAGAAATGCAAAAGCAAAAAAAATTAACGAGGATGCAAGCGAAGAGAGAAATGCGCACAGCGGAAAGCTCTGTGGAGGAAATATAAGGATTGCTGGAGGCTCTGGGGTCATTGTTCTCTCAGGAGAAAAACTGCTTTGGCCAGCACAACTGTTTCCATGTTTCCAGAGGACAGGGAAACCTGGCAGAACTCTTGTATTGTCTACTCCAGTCTCTAGAAGTCTTGTATTGACGGTGCACTTCTGCTTGTGCTGGGAGGGCTCTGCCTGTTTATACCTTGCACAAAGTCCCCAGCTCTGGCCCACAGCTCCAGGGGGGCAGCCTTGCCTGCCCAGCAAACAGGCTCTCGGGGGCCCTCCTCACTGAGCACTTACCAGCATCAAGCAAGAGGTCTAAGCAGCAGCAGAAGAAGCATGCCTGCCCAACGATCTCATCTGCTCCAGACACCTGCTCCTCTAGCCTGCGCAGCACTGCCTCACATTCCGGGTACCTGGGGAGGAACACAACGAGCCTCCAGGGAGCCTCTCCACGGGCTGGGAGCCCAGGCAGCACCTCCAGACACTTCCCACTCCCCTTCCCAGCACCTCTCTCTCCCTCGTTTTCCCTTCTTTGCTCTTCCTCCCAACTCCGTCCCACTTTCTCCAGCAGGCCTGTTCTCACCCAAAGGTCCCTGACCCCTGACACTGCGCAACCCCCACTCTCTCCAGCACTGGGATTACCTCATCTGCAGAAAGAGTGCCGTGAAGAGGGTCCTGAGAACCACGCAGCCCAGGTCAGGCTTCTGCAGCTCCATGCAGAGCCTCTCAGCACGATAGCCTGGGAAGAGGACAAGCAGACTTGCACCGGCTCTCTCGGCAGAGATGCCTTCTTGCAGGCGGCGGGGGCAGTACCTACCTACGTCGACGGACAGAGGCAGATTTCCCAGGCTGAGGGTCAGATGGGACAGGGCCTGGGCAAAGCTGGCTGTGTTTAATACCCCTCCTCCAAAGAGCTGCACCTCAGCGCTAAGCTGCACGGCCGCCCGCCCGTATTGCAGCCACTCTTCCCGGCAGCCCAGGTTCTGGCAGCACAGCGCATATTCCAGGTAGGACAAGAGGACCTAGAAGGGTCCAAACACGACAATGCACACGACTCTGTCTCTCCAGGGCAATTCCCTGGCCTGGAGGGGACAGGCCACAACTCAGCTGCCAGCTTCTCTCTTCCACTCTCACAGCGCGTACCCATACGACCAACTCTTCTTCCTACTGCCACTGCTAACTGCAGCCGTGCCAAGACAGGGGCCCCCGGCCTTGCACACCAGCATTATCAAGAGCCACGAGGAAACTACAGAATACACACAGTGGTGCTGCCTTAAAGCCAGAACCACCTCCATGCTCACAATTAGGAAACAAATCCAACGCGAGGGACTACCCAAAGCAGCAGCAACCCACACCCGCTGGAAGTTCATCCAGAAAAGGGCAGGCACACGCACATCTTTGGGCTCTTCTTGCCGGGGGCAGGCCCTGCTGGTACTCTTGCCAGGCCATGGAAAAGGAGCCGTGTCAGGGACGGGTCTGCTGCTGCAGAGAGAAGGCACACACATGACTCGCGTCCTCGGACTCCTTGGCCGTGTTCACCTTCATGAGTGCTGCCAGGCGGGAGAGCCTCCGACTGCCGGCGGCGCTCTCCAGGCTGAAGAGCTGCCGCAGTAAGGACAGGCAGTGGCTTTGCCGGAACAGCCAGGGGAGCCTCTGCCTCCTGCCACACAAGGGAAACTGCTGGGCCACAGCCGCTAGGCACACTGTGCCAAGTCCCACGGGGCGGGGGAAGCAGGGGGATGGAGGAGACGGCTGCACCTCCTTGCAGAGGGGTAGCTGACGCAGGCACGGCCGCAGCGATACAAGCGGCAGAACCAAGGAGCACCACCCAGGAAACGTGACTGCTAAAGATGGTGCTTGGCACTACAGCCTAGGCAGGCCAAGCAAAGCTGGCCACCGGGAGGAAAAGGGGCCTTGCACGGGAGGCCTGCGCCTGGCTACAGCCTCTGAGCTTCCTCCTTCTCACAGCTCACCTCCACTTATGCCGACAGGCCCACCTCCTGCTCCTGCCAGCACACTCCCATCGCCTCCCCACACTCTGCTCCCCACTAACACCTCCCTGCTCTCACCAACACCATCTCCCATGCCAGCACCCCAGTAGCTGCCCAATACAACCCACAGCTGCTCCACCCATTAGCCTCCAGCTCCCTCAGCAGCTTTCCCTCTGCCTAGAAGAGCCTTTGCTTTCCCTTCTGCTTCTTACCCTGCCTCCTGAGGAACGGAGGAGTCTCTGTTCTTCTTGTGAGAGGCATGCTCTGACTTTTCCAGGACAAGCTGCAAGGCGGCGCCAGTGGAGGTCGTGGGGAATTTCCTCTTCAGCAGGCTCAATGCCTTCCTGATCATTGTCTTCGCCAGCTCCGTTTGTCCCATATGGTAGCAGACCTGCACAGCAAAAGGGCTTTGAAGGCAGTCCCGTTTGGCACAAAAGCTCATCCCCAGTGCATCAAGCAGCCCCAGGCACAGCTGGGAATCCTGAGCCTCCCAGCTACTGGGAACGCTAAGAACAAGGATACTGGGAAGGCTCCCAAAGGGCTCCGATTCAGCACATAACCAATTGCATGTCTCTGGTGGAATCAAGGCCAGGACCTCAGCTGGTTTGGGCCAGGGGGCAAAGGGGCCCCAGGAAAGCAGGCTGAGAGCAGTCGCAGTTAGGTGGGCCAGGGAGAGCCTGCCCCACCCCACCCTACCCCACAGGAAAGCATTCAACTCCACCAACCGGGGGAGCCCACCAAAACCACCCTGTCACCTTACCTCTCCTTTGAGGCTCAGCAAAGTGGCTTCTTCAAAGCAAGCAAGCGCATTTCCCTTCTTAGCCACCGAGGTCCTCAGCACTTCTGCTTTTCTCAGGTTCCGGAAGGCCTTTCAACAAGCACACAGAGAGCAGCTGAGCATCGCTGCCAAGCTTGTCCCCAGCCCCAGCACTCCCAGGTGCCTCCAGCATCTTGCTGAGGAGGCCTGCACCTGCCCCTGGTGATGCCCACCCAAGCACAGTCACGCTGCCTCTCACACCACGCACACAAGCACTCCTTTGCACCACCTCCTGGGAGGTGCACCTTGCACCAAGGGGCTGCTTCACGGCCCTGTCTCTCTTGCCACAGGAGAGGCAAACAGGAGGCAAACGCTGGGTCTCACTCCCACCAATTCATCCCCGAGTCCCCACAAAGGCAGGCCCCCAGGCAGGCCCTATTGCAGTGGGGAAACTGGCTTGCTCAGGGCAAGGCACTTGAGAGGACTCCACGGGCAGTGGGCTCTGGCAAGCACGGCAACTCACCAGGTAGTTGTCGGAGACGTGCAAGTAGGCAGCCGCACCCTCCAGCAGATAATAAAAGGCCCTGGCGTCATTGCCCACTGCCATATAGTGCTGAGCCAAGGGCACAAGCACCAAGTCCACAATGGCCTTGCAGCTGCAGGAACACTCCACACCCTGCGTCCAGTGGGTCTTGCTGGGCACCTTGGGCATCCATTCGGTCTTAGCCAGAAACTGCTTTGCCGCTCTAGAGACAAGATCACGGAGAAAGAAGACACCAAAGCACACACCAGTGTCACCAACACCGCTCCTTCAGCCTACGTTAAAGACACGTTCTAGCACAGCACGAGGCCACACGCACGAAGGCACCGCACGGGAGCCGTGGGTTGCACAGCCTTCCCAGGCGTGCTGAGGGAGCTCGCTCAGTCCTTCTTTCTACCCCACACAACAGTGACCTGCACCCAGAGTTCCCTGGGCCCTCACAGCTTACAACTGACACCACTGACTCCGGAGCGGGCTGCAGCCCCCCATCATTGCTATGACTTCCCCCATGCTCCTTCCTCCCTTCCGCTCTCGCCTTCCCTCCTCCCTCAAGACCTTTGGCTCTCCCCGCACGGCAAGCAAAGCCAGGACAACTCACTCACACAGCACACTTTGGCAAGATTTGTTCCCTGACACTGTGGGCACATTGACCAGTATATGCTGGGCACTCTGAGGAGCCCTGGGGCCCCAGAGCACAGGCACAGTGGACTCAGGCAGGGCAGAACCGGCACGAGAAGCAACAGCTCCCCTTTTCAGCAATGGCAAGCCATTCCGTTGGCCATAGCTATAACAAAGCAGCAGGAGCAGCGATCCTGTTGGCGCCTTTGCTGCCCCTGCTCTGGAGGAACACTGCTCTTTTAGGCAGGCAGGGAGACCAGCTGGCATTTCTGTCCCCTTCCACAAGCCACCCTGCCTCCAGGGGCTCCTTTGCCCCTGCACAGCTTGCAACACTGCTCTCTAACAGCTAGAAAGCCAGGGCTGCTCCCCTCCAAATCACCATCAGCACTGGGATCCCACTGGTTTTCCCAAAGATACGCATCCCCATGGCCATCTCAACCCAGCTGCCTCTCACAGGCCTGCTCTTGCCAATGCTAGACTCACAACGGGCAGTTCAAGCTGGCAACTCCGCTTATCTCCTCTGCACACCCTCACCCCACTGCCCCCAAAAATCATCTTCAAAACCTTGGCTCCTCACCGAAAAATCTCCTCCAAGAAGCTCTTCTCTTTCGGTACACCACTTGAAGCATCTGCAAAGAAAGCATGGCATTAAACACCTCCTCACTGCACGTGCCGTAGAGCTGCTTCTTGCCATTCTGTAGCACCAAGGGAGGAAGAGCAGAGCCAAAGGCACTGGCGGCAGCTCCCTCTCCAGCTCCTTCCCTGACATCTGCCTTCACTGTGGGGCTCGACTCCAGACTTAACCCAGCTTCACCAAGTGTACTAGACACACCAGTTAATACACCTCAGCCTGCTGAGCCATGCGTGCACCTCTGCCAGGAGATGGGCTGCCCTCCCGTAATTCTGGGAAAATGCAGGTGGACACGCAAGGGGAGAAAGGTGCTACGCTGTGGACACATCATCGCTCTCATTGTGGAGCTGTGCTCAGTGGAGAAATGAACTAGTCCTACAACAGTATCCGCCTTGCACTGGAAGCATCCCCACGCTTGTGTGAAACAAGTGTGCAGTAGGAGTGGGCAGGTCCCAGGCTCCAGAGCAGGGCACACAGCATACCCGTAGAGGCGGGGAGCTCGTCCGACTTCATCTCCTCGCTGGTCGCCAGGGAGGCCTCCCAGTTGCGCCAGGAGCAGTCGCTGCCATGCTCTTCTCCGCTCTCGGCCTCCTGCGTGCTGCCGAGGGCCAAGCGGTGGAAGGCAACAAAGTCGCCTCCCCCGCAGCACTGGCACTTGTGCGCGTGCCTCTCCAGGAAGGCCGCACACTTGTGGTGCAGGGCCACCCTCTGTCCCTTCGGCCATAGCTCGTACGCAGCCTCCTGCAGCAGCGGGGCGCAAAAGGCCAGCACGCCAGACTCCAGCCTCGCCCTCTGCTTGCTCTCCTCCACGGATGACTTCTGGGCATCTGAAAGGCAACGGGGCTTCCCATCAGCCAGAGCTGGGGCCAGAGCTGGGGCCAGAGCTCACGCATGCCATAGCTGCACCATGAAAGACAGGCCTTGGCGTAGGCCCTTGGCAGGAAACCAGCGCTCCTGCACTCAGAGCCTCCGGGCCAGACAGCAGAAGGGCCCACCTTGCCTTCCTCACACTAGCACGGCCAGCGCAACAGGCTGCTGGCCTGCTCTCCCTGCCAACAGGCTGTGCAGCTGCGCTCAGGCAGCAGCTGGGGATGCTGCCAGCCGCAGAAGCAAGACACAGCCAGCTCTTTCTGCCCACTCTGCAAGACACTCCCAGCGCTAGGGGACAATAAAGATCAACGCACACTAAATCCCTCATCTGCACACAGCGGGAGGTGGGGTCAGCAGGTCAGGGCTTTCGTACTCCCTCTCCTACATGGGCTATGAGCCGCGCTTGCAGGCAGGGCAGCAGAGGGGCTCGCAGCACCTCACTGCAATATTGCCCTCCAGCACAAAGCACAAAGCACAGGCTCCTCGGAAATGGACTTGTCAGAGCTTTTAACAACCCATCCCTAACTCCCCGGGGTGCCATGAGCATTACACACCTCCTCCGGGCAGGGGGCATTCTCTGGGGAGCCCCAGCAGGGACACAGACAGCGGCAGCAGCAGCCTGCAGTGCTCCCAGGCTCCCCTTACCACCTCTTACCGCTCTCCTCCTCCAGAGAGGTGCCTGACCCCTCGGTGGGAACACTGCTCTCTTCTGCCCCCTTGGCAGCATTCAGCCACTTGAGGATGTTGCATCTCACCAGGGCATTCAGCGCCTTGTTCAGCTTGGCCCTGCTCCACCCGGGAAGGATGTGGAACAGCAGCTCCGTGCTGAACAGCGGCCCTAGGATGGCTGCACACTTCAGAACCATCTGCTCCGAGGGCTTCATGCTGTCCAGCTGAGCCAGCGCAATCCCTGCCAAAAGCAAGCCACACGTCTCTCCCTTGCCCACTCCCCACCATCACAGCCTGCATTAGCTGCAACACTCGAGAGGGTAGATTCTTCCCTAGGGACCCAGCCCCTTGGACAACTGCAACCCAGGGCACGTGTCTTCAAGATGCCTCTGCTCCTGCTTGACTCACAGGAAGCAAGGATGCGGGAAAGCAGAGATGCTCAAATGAACACTCCCCCACCACGGATGAGCAGGGCAGCATCCAGCACATGCATATGTCCGGGCATGCAGCTTGCCAGCTCTGCGCTCTATTTATGTCCACAGGGCACACAGACAGAGAGCTTTTCCTGCACCACCGAGGCCAGCTCAGAGCTCCCCACAACCCCGCATTTCCCTTGGTCACACAAGACTTTCCCCTTCTTGGGCAAAGCAGCTCCTTCAAGAAGAACTCTTGGGCACGGGGGACATTTCTGCCACCTGCATTCGGCCAGGGCTCGGCTCGAGGGCAGCCATGCTCATTCACAGCTTCCCATCCAGCACCCCCTCGAAATGGGGTGATTTCTGGGCCAGCCCAGAAAACAACAGGCAAACAGAGATTCGCAAGACGGCTTTGCTTGGGCTTCAGTGCCTTGAGGCCCGCACGAGCAGGAGAAATTACAAACAGAACAATGAGGTGCGAAGCCTAGTTCAAAGCTTAGTCGGAGCCATGACAAATATCCCCTGGAAATGCATTTTCTCTTGCTGAGAACAGTCTGCTCCCAATACCTTCCTTTCTCTGCCCCCTGCCCACCCCACCCCACTCAGCAGACAACATGCAGGTTTCTCTGCGGACAATCCCACGGCACCAAAGCAACCTGCCCAGCAGAGTCCCAGAGGGGAGAGGCTCAACTCTGTAGCACACCAAGGTCCACACTCTCCAGCTCATGCCCTGGCAAAGGCACCCAGCACTGCTGCCAGCTGCCGCAGCGCGGCTCAGCCCCTCACCTTTCAATGTAGGGGGAAGTACAGTGTTCTGCAGGGTCACATCCGGCCTCATGGTGCACACCCTGCGGTCCTTCCCCGCGCTGGAGCTCCGTGCTGCTGCGATGGTTGAAGCCTCCGTTACAGAAGCTGAGCGGCACAAGGGAGCAGGAGAAAGCGATTAGCAAAGGGAGACAATTCATGTCATGACTTCCTGCTTGCAAAGACTACAAAATCCACCTCAGCGGGAACAAGGCCTGCCTCAGGTGGGCTGATGCACTTGGCCTCCACCAAACATGCATGCTAAGACAAGCAAAGCACTTCCCTAACATTAGCTGTTGCCAGGCAGTTTCCCCAAACACTCCCAAGTCAAAGGCTCCAGACCTCCTGACTGGGAGGCAACGCCTCAAGGCAGAAGGCAGCAGTGTTGCCGTCATCCCAGAGGCAGGCACCTTGCCAGTGCAAATGCAAAATTGGGGGTCACTAAGGGCTGCTGCCAGAGCCATGGCAAGCTGGTTGGCATTCATCCCTAGGTCGTGTTACCACTGCCACCTT